>NC_071505.1:29593345-30843345 GCF_027887155.1 Malaclemys terrapin pileata
CCAATTGGGTTCACGTGCTGGCTTTTCATCCCTGGAGATGTGGGTTTAAATCTGGTGTGCAGACAAAGTGAAATTGAGATCAATCCTGCTTAGGGTCTTGCCACAGCCTAGGCCTCAGTGGAGGTTCCTCCACTTATCACCACTGTATTTTCCTGGCACTGTTAGAAGTATTGCCAATGTTGTGTGGGAACGTGCACCTGATTGCATTATGCTTGCTGCCAGCCAACACTGTTTACACCACATGAGTCAGATGTTCAGCTGATGTAAGTCAGTAAAATGCCTTTTAAATCAAGGACAAGTTTATAGCAGTTGAGGATTTACACTGATTTACAGCACCTGAAGATCTAGCTCATATGAATAACGGCCAAACAGAGACAAAAAATATTGAAGAAAATGAAACACTGCTAATAAAATGTTTCGTCCTAGGCAGTTACAACACTAAAACTGATGCAGACTGTCCGTTACAGAACCCAGTATAGAGTAGGCTAGGATAGTTATCTTACACTGCCTAGGGCACAACTTTGATCAAACAACTGCAACTTGCATCTCCAGAAAGCTTTCTTCTTGAGAGATCCATTATGTAGTTGATATGGGATCCAGTTTGAGATAATTAATCATGATGAAGTTGGAGAAGTTAAAACATTTGCATGAAACTCTTTCTACATTCTGAAATGACCCCCCCCACACACCGTAATTCCCTAACCACTATACAAGAACAATCCCACCCGAAAATAATCCTGGGATTCTCTCTGCTGCTGAGCTTCAGCAAATGTAGGTCAATGTACAATCCAAGAAGCAGAATCAATATTTTAAGCTTCCAAGCTGAATTGAAGGAGCATGGGAGTTAATATTTAAACAATCTGACTGGAAGACAAAATTTTTTAATTAAATCTTATTCATTATTCCTTTCATCTATCAAGCAGATGATACTTTCCCTGCTGCACTTTCAAGAGGTTATGCCAGACCTCCAGAGACAATCTTATTCTGTAGCTCACTTTCTAAACAGGTTTGGACCTCAGGGATCATGAACAGGACAATATTGTCCTGTTTATGTTGAATTCTAAGGTGGTGTTCAGAGTGAGAAAAGGGCAGCTCCTGGGTCCTACAACCTGATCTCTCTGTGGTGAAGGATTTATAAAAAAAAATTTTAAAACCCTCTACATATGGATATATTTGGATTCCACTCATGAGAGTGCAGAAACACCTCCCACCCTGAATGATCCTTTGTGCCTCTAATTCTGTTTGCTTTTGCCTTCACCTATCAAATCTGTGTTCTCAAAAGATGGAGCAAACAATATATGTGGATGGTTAGTCAAATCAAAGTTAGTAACAGAATCCCACACCTTCAGCATAATTCTTTTCTTTTCAGGAATTCTTTTCTTTAAGTGTCTCCTATTTCCCAAACAGAGAAAGCGGGACTGGTTGCCCCAAGAGGTCAAAAATCATGAGATTGGCTTAAAATCATGAGATTTAAAGAAAAAATAGTTTTGGGACTTTTTTTTCCTAATTGCCTTGTGGGTTCTGAGCCATTAAGGTGCTCAGCTCCTGTTTCAGGCTTTACTCCACAACCAGGAAGCTAGAAACTTGGCATTTTTTTAAATGGAAGCTGAGATTCTCACACAATCACTTGCCTCCAGGACACTTGTGATAAAATGGTGAGAATTGGCACCACTGAGAAGGTAACTGACACACCCAACTTCTGCAACCCAAACACCTGCTCAATGTTAAAAATAGTGCTGTAAGCCTGGCTTCCTCTGAATGTTGCCTCCCTTGGCCTCTAGATGGCACCTGTATGTATCAACAGGGAAAATATTAGTAGGAATGATTGAACTAGGAAGCCCTTACCGCTCTCTGCCAGAGGGTTCCTGGCAGTGGTGAAAATATAGTAAAGGGGGTTGATGTTACCCCCTGAGGTCCATTTGTGATACCAGGCTGAGGGATCAGAGACTTCAGAGGGCAGCTGAGGTCTGGGGAGAGAAGTCACACTGCTTTGGTTCAACCAGGCTTCTCTCCCTCCTGACCAGCCACGGATGTTGCCACACAGCAGCATTCTAAGCTGTTCTCTTCCAGGTCTCATACCAGGCCTATCATTGCTTGATACCAAACCAGCCTGTATTGACTGCTCCAAGTCAGCAGCATAAACGCATACAGCTGGGGGACCCCCTAGTAGTGAACAGCAGCCCAGAAATGATTGAGTACCAGAAAGGGGTGTTCTGAGGAGGTTTGGCACAGGCCAGGGACAGAGGAGGAGCTTCATTTACTACAGATTTTGTGTTAGCAACTTCCCTTCTCACTCCTCTTCTGTTCGTCTGGATTAGAGCTGTCTGATGAATCCGTCAGTGTAGCCCAGAAGAACTATGTCAGTTACTCTGCTCCTAATCAGTGGCTGAGACAGTGCAGGGACATCTGGGGTACATCGGGCTTAGAGGCATTTGTGCTGAAGATATTTGCATTTCTATTTCTTTCGTTGTTTATATTGTTTAATCTCTATTTCTGTTTCCCTGCCCTGTCCACCCTTACCTGTGGGGTGTCGCTTGGTAAATGTGGAAACCATGTCTATCTTTACTAGTTAGAACATAATGGCCGTACTGGGTCCATCTAGCCCAGTATCCTGTCTACCGACAGTGACCAATGCCGGGTCCCCCAAAGGGAGTGAACCCACCCAACAGTTCTGCTGCTGTCCTGCCTTATATTGTATTTACGTAGAGATTTTTCAGGTGAAGACCCCTGAATTTATATCAAAACCAAGAATCAATAAGGGTAGCACTTTAACCCATATCCAGAATACCTTGGGTGTAAGGTGCCTTCAAAAAAAAAAAAAAAAAGCCCCATTAATTCCCCAATAAAAATGGTTCCATGTTCTCCTTAACTAAACCTCTGGACTCTAATGCTTCCCCCACTTTCCACACAGGGGTGCCACACTCAGAGAAATCCATGGGACCTTCACCTATGTAACGAGTGTGGAATTGGGCCCACAATGTTCAGCTGCAGTTTTTATCATTTCATCTCACATTGCAGCAATGTGGCTTGCTGGACTGTGATCTCATTAGGTTTACAAGGTTAACAGGGTCAGGCTTTGTGTGTACTTAGATGAAAGAACTTCAAGGAAAACTGAGGGTATTGCAGAAGCTGGGTTGTGATTCATTAGCTGGCATTGCTCTCTTAATCAGTACAGAACCAATACTCCAACATGGCATTAAGGAGCAGTATGTGGTATCTTTCAGATAAGACGTTAGACTGAAATCCTGACCATTCCTGTGTTGTGATCAAATTCCCGTTTGGGTTATTACAGTGTATTCCACCTACTTACATTTGAATATAGTATTTATATCTTGTACTAAACTGATGTACTGTGTGCTGGTAAGTCCTGTCAAGCCTACCCCATTTGTGGCTGACTTTCAGTGGTGATTAAGTGATTCTTGTATGTTATGATGGAGAGGTAGTGAGACCATAGTTAGGGTAGTATCAGAGTTTTCATTGCAATGGAGAACATTACCCTTTATATCTGTTTTATCAGTGCAGTCCAGTAAGAAACTAAGGGCCAGATCCTCAGCTGTTCAGTCCAAAGGAAACTCCATGAAAGGAACTATTTGAGATTATTGTCACCTGGGTAGATTACTCCTGTACATGGTAACTTCTGCATTTCATGACTTTTGGGTGTTTAAATTTGCAAACTACATTACAGTAGCATAGGCCTTTAAAAAAAAATTAAAGAAAAGAAGCCAATGGAATGGAATGCATCCCTTTTGGACACACCAGCACATTTCTTATTAAGCACCGAACTGGTGCATCTTTGAAGTTAATTCCAAACTGTCTGCACACAGAAGAGCTTTGGGGACTGTGCCTTTCACAGAGATAGTGCAGTATTTACAGGTATTGTACCAGGGGCTTCATGGAGTCATCCAAGAAACAAATTAAGAAGATGTTTCCCCGCTGAGGTGAAAAGGTCAGAGACCCTATGGGTCCCTATACGCTAGCCAGGGTTTCTCAAACTTCATTGCACCGCACCCCCCTTCTGCCAACAAAAATTACTACATGACCCCAGGAGGGGGGACTGAAGTCTGAGCCCACCCAAGCCCCACAACCCCAGATGGGGGGGGGCAAAGCCTGAGGGCTTCAGCCCCAGGCAGGGGGCCTGTAACCTGAGCTTCACTGCCAAGCACTGAAGCCCTCAGGCTTTGGCCTCAGGCAGTGGGGCTCAGGCTTCGGCTTCAGCCCCAGGCCTCAGCAAGTCTAAACCAGCCCTGGTGACCCTATTAAAATGAATTCATGACCCACTTTGGGGTCCCGACCCACAGTTTGAGAGCTGCTGCTCTAGTCTGATTTAGAGGTGATAGAGAGCAGATTGAGAACCCACTCCACAGCAAAACTGGGAAATCACCACCACCAAAACAAGGATCAGCCTAGGGACCTGCACTTCAGCCAGAAAAGTAGCTGCCTATCCATATCAAGTCTCCTAGGCGGGGTAGCCATCATACATTTTAAGATGCAAAGCCTCAGACCTCAGGACATTAGAAAGCAATGTCTGATTATTATCTGATAGAAAAAACAACTACAGCGTCTTAAAAAGTTCTAAAATTGTGCACTTCCAGAGCTGCCGGGTCATGTACACTGCATCTATCTGGACTTGGGCATCCTGGAAGTTAGTGACATGTTTTACTGCAAGTTCTCAGAATGGGATTTGTAGCTGTTACTTACTCTGTTCATTGGAAGCCCATATCTTTGCATTTAGAAGACTGGCTGCTACTCTCTAGGGACTATTTATGCGTTAAGTTTCTAGTCAGCAAGTCCAGCCTTTTCCTATATTTACAGCAACAAGAATGTAGCAAGAGTTCACTGAAAAGTTTTAACCCTATGCAAAGGAGGATTTTTCTGAAAGTTATGAGTGAGTCAAAATAGTGGTTTACAGAATATAGAAACTGTTTTGCAACTTTAACTATAGTGTTTGCTACCTGTAAATGGTATCATTTAAAATCAATTTATAAAATGCATGGGATGAAAGAAGTTATTTCAGTGGCCGCTCCAGAATACTGAAACAGGTTTAGAGTCAGACTCATTACCCTCATTTAAAAACAATCAACAGTTATTAAAGCAGTACAAGCTGCACTTCTAAGGGAAGTTATACAAGAATAGTAGCCCTTCATATGCTGTCAAAGGAATTGAGCCTTGGCTACCTTACAATGCCTCTGAGGCAGGTAATTATCTGGATCTTACCATAGTCTTTACTGCGAATTTTTACTGATTGTATTTGAGAACTAATGATCTAATACAAGACATTGGGGAATAGTAGTTGTATGTATTCAGGGCCACATTTTGGAATCATCCAGATGTGCACACTAAGGCAGTGTTGAACGTGGGCTTGTGTTCTGGCTCTATGGAGCCTCAGGCCTATTTCTATGAACTCACTCCACCACACATCATTCCTGACAACCTCTGTGAGGTCTGGGGAGAGTAAGCATAGGGAAAGGCAATTTCCACTCTGTGCTGCCACTACAGGTGCAGTTTTTCTAGTCAAGCTGGGTGTCTGTGCACTGTGACTGCCAGAATGAGGCACTGTATATTTTGTACGAAAGTCGCTTTGTACATTAAAAATATAGGCAAAATCCTTAGGTGTTTATTCATCTTTAATTGATTTCAATAGGAATCTGCCGGAGTTAATGAACTGCCACACCAAATCAGAGCAGTGGTCCATAGAATCTGGTGTCCTGCTGGCCTGCAGCAAACATTTCAGAAGAGGGCATAAGAAATCCCATAATGGACAATTATGTAAAAATCAGCCCACAGGGGAAGCTTCCCACTAACCCCAACTAATTAAAGTTTCTCTTATGCTCTGAAACATGAGGGATTTATTATTATTTATTCATAATTTGTATAATGAAGGCACCTAAAAGTGCCAGCCCCTTTGTGCTCAGCATATAAAGAGGCACTGTCACAAAGAGCTCACAATCTAAGTTAAACAATTTTTATTCTGTCTAATGTAACTGTGGATGTTTTCCATTATCCTCATACATTTCTAATTCTTTTTTTGAAATCCTACTATATTTTTGGTCTGAGTAATGTCTTGTGGTAATGAGGTTAATTATGTGAACAAAATATTTCCTGTTTCTCAGCACCTGCTGAAGTGACTGACTATATCAGAAGCAGAATTGAGCCTTAAGTAAAAACTTAGTAAGGACTTCAAGATCTGGTCCATACTTAATCAAGTAGTGAGACTTTATTCAGGATAAAACAGTTGTTAATTCAGAAAGTAAACACAAACACAAGAGCTGGATTCCACAAGTTCTTTGTCAAATATTTTGTTTATTAGACTACAAACATTGGTTTAAAATCATTGAAGACTGTCCATTCATGTAACAAACATTTTGGAATTAAAATCAGCATAGAAATATTTAATATAGAGCTCTAGGGCTTCCTCAGTTCATGCCTTTTTCTACAGTCATAAAACATATCACAGAGTGCATATTTGATCTACTCTACTCTGCTTTTTCAAGAACAAGAACAAAACATAGTAATACGTTTTTCCAGTTTCCTGAATAAATTTCTAAACTTCTGCTGTGTCATCCTAACTGAAAAGTTAGGCTGATTACATCTGTGCACAAACAAACAAAAAACAAAGCCTCAACATATTTTTCCTATATGTTTCAGTCCTATTCATATAGTCACAATAATCCATTTTCTCTAACTTGCCTAGAATGGATTTTGGTCTTTTTCGATTTAAAAGACTAGGCAGGCCCAATGATTCCCTGGTAGTACATTCTGCTGCTCCATGAGTGAGTCAGGAATTCATCTTGATAACCCTACTCAACAACACCACAATTTTACAGCTTTCCGGTTTCCTAATATCTTAGTAGAGACTGCTTAGATAAAGGAAAAGTGCAAGCCAGTCAGTCACAGGAATATCAAGGTGTTGAAATGAAGGTTAATGATGTTCCCAAATCTGCATGATGAGCCATATTCCATGCCAAGATACTAAAGGATATTTTTCTATACATTTGTGAGAAATAAGATAGCTATAGTATTTGTATTCATGATATTAACATTGTTATGATACAATAGCTGTAATACATTGTATGTTTATAATTATAAAGATAGAACATTTTAAACTAAGGCTACACTGGACAAAGTATCAAGATTTGAAAAGATTTAATATGTAACTTTTTAAAGTAAAAATAAAGGCTATTTTATGAGGAGACACTTCAGAGTGTGTGTTAGGAAATTATAGTTGAGTAACCTCATTTCTCAAGCCACTTCTCACAACACATTTGGGGTGTGGCTTTGACATGTCTTGTCATGCTGTTTTATTTATGGTAATTATATAGTAGCTGTAAACATAGAACAAAACCAAAACTAGAAACAGTCTGGGGGAAAAAAAGTGGTCTGTAAGAGTTTTTGAACTAATGATGTTTGTTTGGTTCTGCTTGTAACAAAAGCTATACTTAAAGTGTAGTAGAACTCAGGTTTTTTACTTGCTGCCAGCCACAATTCCTGCCAATGAGCATGAACCTTCCTGAATGTGGGCAGGGCTTTTGAGTGTGAAAAGGAAGGGAAAAGGAGAGGGATCAATCAGGGGACTCTAAACATCCAAAATGAAATGAAAATAAATCCATAGTTTAAAAAATCTGGGGTCTGATTCTCCACTGTCTTGCACCTTGCATTTTTACCTATGAAACATGTCATGCTGATCTGGGGTTTACACTCAGGTTGCACAGATGTAAATGACAACACCTGGCACGGGATGTCCCAATTTTTGGGTCTTTTTCTTATATAGGCCCCTATTACCTCCTACGCCTGTCCCAATTTTTCACATTTGCTGTCTGGTCACTCTATACCAGACGGTACTGAATCAGGCTTCCAGACTGACCATTTACTCATGCTTGACCTCATTCTTCTACAAAGTGTAGTCGGTGAGTCTAGCCTCTCTTGGAACCACAAGTCACACAGCCAGATGGAACAAGAACTAGGAAGGCAGTGTGGCAAGACAGGCCACTGTGCATGCATGCTCTGGAATCGGTGGAGAAAGATTTTGCCTTCCTAGTGGATACTCTGTGGGTTAGGAGGCTATATACCCTTCGGCCTTCCATGAAGCCATAAAGCCTTCTAGTGACTCTCATGCCTCTGAAATTCATTGACTTTCAGTCCTCTTTCACCCTCATTGGGATTTTATCATGGTAGGGCATAATTTGGGCCTAAATCTGTATTTTCTGTTTTCTCTTTCTTAGAAGGTTCCAGTTGTGTTTAAACATCACATGACTGAATACATCTCACATTTTTGGGGAAAGTTTGAGAAGAACTGGCCTGGCTGTTTATCAGTTATGCAAGCAGAAAAATAATCAAAATGGTGGGTCTTAACTCAAAATTGGCTCCAGTGTCAAATTTCAAACATGGCATTTGGCTAATTCCTTAAAGAGAAACAGTCACTTAAGCACGCTTACATAAATAACTCCCCCTTCCCCGCTTAGAAGCAGGAGACTATTACATCATCTGTAGCAATTTTTTTAGTTGCAGATTCATGAGTGCAACTGTGGCCATGCATTAAACTCCATCGCTCAATGCAGCAACAGTATTAGACCTACACACCAGATACAGACTCCGCAGGTAATTATACTCACACTGACACTCCAGAACTGTCCACAGTTTCCTTACAACTATAAAATAGATGCAAAACCAACCCCCTACACACTACGTAACATACACCCTGATAACCAGAAACCACATATTTACAGACCCCATTCAGATATACACCCACATACAAAATCCACCTCCACACCTATCTGCATTTCCACCAAATATACATATCTACCTTCTCCCCCTTGCTGAAACATGATCATATTCCCCAGGACTTTTATAGGCATATTTCCAAAGGAGTTCAATTCCCATTTAGGCATCTAAATAGGTGTCCAGATTTTCAAGAGAGCTCAGCATGTCAGGTACATATCTGGGTACTGAGCTTTAGAAAATCTGGCTTTCAGTTAGCTGTCTTCATGGGAGCTGAACTCTTGTGGAAATCTTGCCCCACTTGTTGGTTCTGAGCAGTTGAAAATCTGGCCCTGAGCCCTTTTAAAAATCTGGTACCAATAGAAGCCAATTCACTTCCTGGGCACTACCAGCAGAACTGAGGTTCTAAGGTAACCCAGTTAGTGAGAAGTATACTGGGGACCTCTTTTAAGTCAGTCTCATGATTTTGGGTGGCCCAATACATGAGTCTGAATGTCTGGATTGTCAATACTGCTCACACACACTTATTGAGTATTACCTTCCTTTAATGAGGTCAGTGGGGCTGCTTGTGATATGCTCCCACTCAACATGAGTGAGGGTGGTAGACTCTGGCTCTCAGTGAATTAAGTTAATAACAATTGTGTTAATTATTTGCCTTCAGCATTACCTTATTTCCTACCAGTGAAATCTGAACAGGTGGTGAGTGCCTTCAACCACTGCCTATGGGTGTTGTGGGTGCTCATCGCTTCTAAAGCTTAATGCTTCTTTGACCTGATGACCTATAAAAAAATTAAAGAGTGACAGACATCAGGACCAACAAATGCTGTTTAGCACTAGATGGTGCTCTTATCTCCATTAAAATATTATCCTTCTGTGTTTATGAAGAAAATAAGCATGTTTTATGACTTTAGGCCTTATTTGTAACATGATGACTATCATCATTGGGACAGAAAACTCAAACTGTAAGTAAAAAATGTAATATAAAAATAGTAAAGCATTCCTGTTTCCCAGCTTTTTAGTGTTCCATTGGAGTATGTGTGTGTATAAAACTAGAAAGGGCTCAAAAGAATCATCACACACTGAGTAACAAGCTTCAGTGTGGAAATAGTTTAAAAACTGCAGGTGTATTAGCTCTGTTTGCTAAATTTTGTCAAGGAAAGATTTAGGGTGTGTCCTTCAGACAGCAGGTGCAGTGTTTTGTGCATATAAGCACAAGGTAATAGGAGAGGGAGAGCAAGAGAACATGATTTTGCATTAATGACAGTATTATTGCATGGCTGATGAGTTGCCCCTGTCAAGTAGCTAAGAGGGGAGCAACTAGTTAAGGATGGTATTAGCATGATGAGGATCATGCTTAACTAAGCCCGTACCTTCTCGGACATGCCTATTCTCCATCCTCAACTATTTTATCCAACAAAACTGATGTGCCAGGGGCTCAAGACTTACTGCAGCTTGGTATGGAGGATCCCCCCTATGGCTTAACCTTAATTGAGCCTATGTGAAGCTTTTACCTCTCCTTGAGCTAGAGTGCAACAACAGCGTTCACCATCCACCACTTAAGGGCTTGCAAGTTCAAGGCCTTAATTGACTCCCTAGCATTCTACCTTAATTAAGATCTACCTCTGCATTCCATAACTTGTAAGTAACTGGAATAAAGATCTCTACCATCTCCATGTTATAGAATCAAAAAAATGAGAGATGGCAAACCCATATGAGGTCATGTAGTCCATCTTTCTGGCAATGCAGGTTTTCTGGTGTCTTGTCCAGCATGGTTTGAAGCATCCCTACTGAGGAGGCTTCTACCACTTCCCTTCCCTTCCCCATTCTCACATCTCCCTGGTAGAAACTTCTTTTAATATTCACCCTAAATTCTCCTTTATTAACTTTGTACTACTACAGTTACTAATTATACCCTTTGTTCCACCCTAAATAATTTCTCACTCCTTGGTCACACCCTCAAAATAGTTCTAGACTTTTGTCATGCTCTCTGTGGTCGTCACCTAGCCAAGCTATACATCCATTTAGTTTTTTTAGTCTTTCCTCATATCAGTCCTTCCAACTCTCTAATCATTCTTATTGCTCATCTCAGATTTGTCAATAGCTTCTGATAACTTACAATCATTCAGAAACTTAGATACCAAGCTGATAGGGACCTTCCATTGATAGACAAGCAGGCGTGGTTACGTTAGAACTCTATTGAGAATACCTCCCTGCTTCATGAGGTGAGGTCTGCGCATACCTTCCCAAATTGCACTGGCTTTTGCTGATGCCATTTGTCAGGTGTAAGGCCCTGCTGCTGCACTTTCTCAGTAATCCTGATACACAAATGAGCCAGCTAGGCTGCCTCATGGACCATCCTGCCTGACTGCCTGAGGAAGCCAGCAGGCCAGTTCTTTAGCCCAGCAGCAGCAGTAGCTTGCTGACTGCTCAACATCCATGTCCATGGATTCACTGCCTCCCTGTGTTTGTCCCTCTCCAAGCTTCACTACACATCCAGCTCAGACCCTGTCCTACACCCAGCCTTGTTTCCATCCTGTCCCAGTCTTGCTCCTGCCTCCTCTTACTCCTGGTAATCTGGTTCCGATCCTTGCTTCTGATTCCTGACTACAACTCTGTTTTGACCTTTTGCTCTGGCATTCAGATTCTGATTTCAGTCCTGAACATCAGCCCTGGTTTTGACCGTGTCTCAACCCTTGGCTCTGGCTTTTGGACTCTGACCACTAGGCCTGACTGACAGTGACCCAGTTCCCCTGCCCCTGACACTATTTTCCATGGCAAATTCATGTTTAGTTTATCTCTTTTAGCTTTTCAGGGCAGGGACCATCCCTTCTTGTGTGTCCACAAAGTGCTTAGCATTGGTTTTTGTTTGTTCTTCCTACTTCTTAATGCATAATTTTTTAAGGCATTTTGCCATTTGCAGTCTGTTTTCCATAGCTCATATGTGCCTATTGCATTATTTCTTTGGCCTCACTGGTACTCACAGCTCCACCCAGTTTAATATCATCTGCACATTTCATTAATGCACCATGTACTCCCACTTCCACATCCTCAATGAAGATGTTAAATAAGATCAGTGCTAAACCTGATCCTCGTGCTACCCAGTTAGACTTCTTCCCATCTTGATATATTGCCATTTATCATTCCCTTTATGTGTATTCCTGAAGACATTTATTAATCCATCTGACAGTACTTTTATCCAAGCCAAGCTGAGTAAATGCTGAAAGTGAGATTTCATAAGACAATGCATGACATGCTAAATACATATCTAGTGCCATCCCTTCATTTACGAATTCTGTGGTGCTATCAAAATATCAGTTTTTGCCTGGCAAGAGTTATTCTTTATTTGCCAAACTTGCTCTCATGCAGGACACCCTCCACTTGCTCCTCCTGTGCTGCTTGTTGCCTATGGTCTTGTTATTCTTTAAATATTTAGGGATTTCCCCCACCATTATTACCCTTCTTAGTTGATGATAAGTTATTGTTTCTCTGGTGGTAGGGCCTCCGGACTCCCATCAAGGGTCTGGACCCCATTGGTCAAGGTACTGTAAAAATAACCAATGCAATGACAGTCCCTGCCCCGACCAGAGCTCACAGTCTTAGACAAGCTGCGGCAGGTGAATAAGCAGAGAAACAGAAATAGGTTAGGGAGTATAAACCCCGTTCTGTCACAGCACTAAGGGATTAAGAGAGAGAGTAGCTACCTCCCCAACTGGCTAATTGGTTGACCAGCAGCAGCTGGGGTAAGAGCCTGCTGCCCAGGCAGAAGGGGGTGATTGCACTGCTCTACACCCAAAATGCTTCTGAAATAAATGTAGTCAAACTTTACTAATTCTGGGTCACTGAGAACGAAAATGATGCTTAAAATTGTTGATTGGCTTTAGTTTTCAAGATATGCTATTGGGTCAGTATATACGACCCTTGACTTGGGAATGGCGGAGGATAAGTGAGTTATAAAGGGAAGGGATCTCAATTTAAACCAGAAATGACTAAAATACATCTTTGACTGGATCTATGAATAAATCTATGACTGGGTTTGGACAGTACTTGCTTTTTAGGCAAAACAATGAAGGATGCAATCTGAAGCTGGTATTGCGTCATACATGATATGGATTGCATCATGTTATTCCTAGAAGTCATGGATGATGCAATCATAACGAAGCTTACATCACTCTGCTGAACAAATTGCCCTATATCAGCTCTAGAAATCATACAGTGTCGTGCTCTCTTATTTGTCAGTATTTGATTTTGCAAAGGGACACATTTCTGTTTAGCCAAAGTGAGCAGAGATGCCTCGTACTTGTGTGAACAGTGTAGACAATTTCTCCTATGTTTGTGGTGAAGTGACTTTTGCATCACAAAAGCGCAGTATAACCACTATGGTTAAGAAAGCCTATCACCTTTATTTTGGCTGCAAAATTGGAGATCAGGACAAGAGGTGGGCCCCACACATATGCAGCAACACTTGTGCAGGAAAAGGAAATCTATGCCTTTTGCAGTGCCAATGATTTGGAGAGAGCCAACAGATCATACCAGCAATTATTACTTCTGCATGGTGCCTCCAGTTGGGAAAGGTGTATCAAAGAAGAAAAAGTGGACTGTGCATTATCCAAACATTCCATCAGCTATATGCCCAGTACCCCACGGAGAAGGACTGCTGGTTCCTAATGCACCAGAATCATTCTCACTTGAGTCAAACAAGGAAGAGGAAGAGGACGAAACTTCTGATCCTGAACCATCAATGTCACAGGACCTACATTTTCTCCCATCCTCCTCCTCTGAACCACACCTCATAACACAAGGTGAACTGAATGACCTTGTCAGGGATTTGGAACTACCCAAGAGTAAGGCAGAGCTGTTGGGCTCCAGACTACAGCAGTGGAATCTCCTGGCAGGTGATGTTAGGGTTTCCATGTTTCGTGACCGTCAAAAGGATCTTGTCCCATTCTTCTTCATGGAAGGTGATCTTGTAGCCTGCAACAACATCGATGGTGTGATGACAGCCCTCAACATCGTTCACGATCCAGATGAGTGGAGACAGTTCATTGATTCATCGAAGATGAGTCTTAAAGCCGTTTTACTGCATAATGGCAATTTTTTGCCATCAATTCCAGTTGGTCATGCAGTCCATATGAAGGAAACCTATGACAACATGAAACAACTTTTGAGGTGCATAAACTATGACCAACATCAGTGGCAGCTTTGTGGCGATTTGAAGATTGTTGCTCTCTTGCTTGGTCTGCAGACTGGATACACAAAGCACTGATGTTTTCTCTGCGAATGGGATAGTCGTGCAAGAGATTCCCACTAATCAAGAAAGATTGGCCACTCCGACAGTCATTGGAGCCTGGGAGGAAAAGTGTTCAGCATCCACCACTTGTTGAATCAAGGAAGATTTTGTTACCACCCTTACACATCAAGCTGCGTCTGATGAAGAACTTTGTCAAGGCCATTGACAAAACACAAGCAGCTTTCAAGTACCTCCGTGGAAAATTTCCAAGGTTAAGTAATACTAAGATAAAGGAAGGTGTCTTTGTTGGTCCTCAGATTCGTGAACTTCTTTGAGATGATGCATTTGACCATGCACTGCGTGGCAAGGAAAAGATGGCATGGAAAGCCTTCCAGTTACTAGCAATAAATTTTCTCGGAAACAACCAGGCAGACAACTACAGGTTGTTGGTGGAAAACCTCCTCAAGGCATACAAAAGCCTTGGTTGCAACACGTCACTAAAGATACATTTTTTGCACTCTCATCTAGATTTTTTTCCACCGAACTGCAGAGCAGTGAGCGATGAGCACGGCAAGCGATTTCACCAGGACATTGCAACAATGGAGAAACGCTATCAGGGCAAATGGAGCCCATCAATGCTTGCAGACTATTGCTGGACAGTGACAAGAGATGCTCCATTTAATGAATTCAAGAGACAAGCCAAGAAGCGCCGAGTAGACACTGAATAGGACTAAACTATGTACATAATAGTTTTTTGCCTTTTGTTTCATAATAAATTTTATTTATATAACCCTTTTGCTGATTTTTAAAGTGTTACATAAACAGGACAGGTGAAATATTATCATGTAAAGCAACCATAAACACGTGAAAAGACCTAGGTTTACAATTTATGATTAAAACTCTACTATCTACACAATATACATGGACATAAAATGTAAAAACTTAAATATCTTAGAAACAGCCAATCAGTTGTTTAATTGTCACATTTGAATTCAGCACATCAAAATACATAATAAATAGCACATTTTATCTCTGAAGCAGACGACTTCTCAACAATTGTAGACCAGTGTTGTTAGAGAGGCTGACAGCTATGCTGTATCAGCAACAGACTAGTAGAAAGCTGACCAAGGAGCAGGATCCAGAAGCCTCTAAGGACTGGGGGGAAACTGCCAGGTGATGGAGCAGAGTCCTGAGCAGGTATCCATTCTCCTATTGTTTGCGAGCTTGAGGAAAACCGGACTCCCTGAGGTCCTGCTGCCAGGCTTGTGAAGAATATAATATAGGGATTTGAAGGCAGCTGGAGTTGAACTAGAAGGCCGCGGGAGCAAGGTCTTAAAGGGCTGGGGTACTTTCAAGGAACCTGAGGCCAGGTGAGAGGGACTGAACCCCTCAGTTCAGAGGACAAGGTGTTTGTATAGATTAGTTGTGAAAGTAGTCTCAGTAGTCACTGCTGGACACCAGTCTAACCAATACCAGGCAGTAGTGATCGGTGGGCATCACAGGAAAGGTAGAGGACTTGAAAAATTTCCAGTGATGTTTTGGGCTGATTCTGTTATTGGGTTTGTTCTGCTATTTTACCAGGGATAAAGAAAAAAGTTAGTTTCGTGTGGTGCTAGGGGTTTTTTGTTTCATTTTTAAATACGGGATCTGCATTTTCTCTGATCATAGGCAATACTACCGGGGAGAAGCTTGCACTGCCACTACTTGTGCTGCACTTGTTCTGTGGCTGCAGAACTCTAGTCTTCAAGTTGACAATCTGGCACCTTCCACAAGCACTGAACCCAGTAAAGCTTTAACACCATATTAGAAGGGAGGAGAGGCAGGGGAGACATTTATACTATGGGGATAGATGTTGTGAAAACTTTCTTGTTAGGTAACTGTACCCTTGAGGCAACTTTTATGTTGTGTAACTGTGTTGTGACATGTTCAACTCTGCATAGTGGAATTGCATAGAGGAACACAGTTGGTTCCTATGCTGAGAAGCAGTAAGGATGTGGTTCCTGCTGATCTTTTGTGGTAATAATTAATCTCATCAAGAGACAGGTGTGGCTGAGTGACATGAGCATAAGCCTGGGAGCCAGAAACCTGTGAATTCTAATCCTAGCTCTGTCACTGACTTCTTCTGTGGCCCTGGGCAAGCCACTTCACCTCCTTGCCTCAGTTTCCCCATCTGAAAAATCAGAATACTAATCCTCATTTTAGTTTATATTTGTAAAGCACTTTGAAGATAGTGGGCCTAATTCTCTATTCCCTTGGATGTTGTGTAGTCATTCACACCTGTCCAAAGTGATTGTGGAACACAAACATTCTGATCTGATAGTATTTCATTCACTTTGCCAAGGTGTAAATTACTGTCTAAGGTAGTGGAGAATCAGGCCTGAAAAGTGTATATAAATGCTAAGTGCAATAAAATGGTGCCAATCCACAAACTCTACGTCACATGTAAAAAGGGCAGCCTCTGCCCACTTCTCAGGAGAGCTTGAATAATACTGAGCTGCAGTGAAATCTCACACTTCTAAGGCTTTGTTATTTTTGCAGCGCATATTACCTTAGATTTGAATGGCATTTATAAATAATTAAAACTAAATTACTACTTACAAAAAAGGCCACTTTGTGATCCATAATCCATTCTTATTGTGTGTGCTCACTTCCTAATTCACATCTCCCAGTCATTAGGGACAGAGTAGCAAGGTTTTGCAATATTATTGTTCATCTCCTCTTCCTCCTCAATTGACTCTCTTTTTAAAATTTAAACAGAAGACATGCTCATCCTGATATCACTCTGTTCACCTCACTTAGTGGAACTATTATGATTCTGTTTGCCGAGTAGGAGGTTTCCCCTTGAGACACTTAGGCCTGGCCTACCCACAATTTTTGTACCATTCCCCAGTATAACTGTTGGTTATGGGTGTGTGTGTGTGTGTTTTAACCAAAATAGCTATACTGGTTGTGGAGAATGTGGGAATTGCTGTAATATTTTATGGCGTGCCTGACTCAGTTTACCCTCTCACTTTGGATTGCTACCCACTGAGGGTATGGCTACACTTTGAGGTGGAGGTGTAATTCCCAGCTTGAGAAGATGTACCCATGCTAAATCTAATTGAGCTACCACATTAAAAATGGAGTATAGCCATGTGGCATGAGTAGTGGGAGGGGCTAGCTGCTGAGTGGGAGTCCATGTGAGATGCTACGTACATATTTGGGGCAGCTAGTCCCACCCGCCATGGCTACACTCTGAGCTACCACCCTAAAAATAATCAGAACTAGTGCTGGTAGGTCTCCTTGAGCTGGAAATAACACCCCCAGCACAAAGCATAGATGTACCCTCTGTGTGAAGAAGATGATTTGTGCCCAGGAACAGCAGAAGTGAGACACAGGCAGATGTCAGGTATGCCTGTGTGAGCCAGAACAGGTTACATTATCACGAACTGATTAGAATCAACACATATGAATGGAGCATCGGGAGAGAAAATGAAAGCCTGGATGATTGAACATTAACTTTCAATAACTAGGAGCCAAGGCAACGTGAACTTGTGAGTACAGTGTTACTGCAACTTGGGACAAAGAGACCAGGTGTGAACAGAGTGGGTTTTTAAGTTTGCTGCTGCCCATGGCAGGCAGACAGAGGAGATGAGAGAAATCCTAGCAGGCTCTGGGAAAGTGGGGCAGATGATTGTTGCCATGGTCTCTGATTTAAGCTTTGCTGCACCATTCTAACTAGGGTGTCTAAATGTTTTCAAAAGCTGCCTTGTATTACTGCCAATACTTACTGCTTGCATTGCTCCCTGAAGGGGGCAAGTCTCTAACAAGAGTGTGAACTCGTTTGGACTCACTGACGAGTCACAGTGAGAAACAGGGGTGCTGTAGCTCAAAGGCCCAGTCTGAGTCCTACAGCTGTGGGGCTTGCTGTTGTAACAAAAACTAAGCCTAGGGCCTGGCAAATAATAGGGGTATTCCCCCAAAAAACTGTATAAAGGCTCGGACCTTGTACATCCGTAACACTGGTACAACCCCCCCTTTTGTAGACACAATTATACCAGTGTAATGGTATAATTTCAAAGGAATAATCTCTATTGGTACAAGCATACTTATGATGCTATAGCTGTGTCCACACTAAGGGGTTGTATTGCTTTAACTGTACTTGTATAGTTACACAGAAAGGTTTTACCACTTTATGTACAGACATTCTCCCCCTTCTCTTCCTCACCTGACACGCAGCCCCAGCCATCTACTCCCTTCCAATGCTTCCTCCTCTCCTTCACTCTGCCTGGCTCCAGAGATGTACGCCTAGTTCCACCTGGTCTCTTCCACTACCTCTTCTGTCCACCTCATCCATTGCCTGAGTGAGCTGTCAGCCCCTTGCTCCTTCTTCCCACCCCTTCTCCCCCTCCACCTGCTGCAACATAAGTACAGGGACCCACTCCCTTTCCTCTGGCATTTAAATGCCAGACTCACACAGGCACTTTGGAGCCTAAACCCCAAACCTAGGCACCCGTGTCCCAGTTTTAGGTTGCCTTCTTATCCACAGTGTTCACTCCAAACCCTATAGGTGTCTAAATTCACTTGATGCCTAAATTTTCATGGTAAAAGTTCCCCTCCGTTCTGAAGTTTCTGCCTCTGGGCATGTTCACTGCTGCTTCCCTCTAGGCATCTGGATGCCTATCTCTTACCTAAGCGCCACAGCAATTAAGAACTAGGGAAGACAGGCATTTAAAGAAGGTCCACAGGCAAAGAGTCCAAACTGGGTAGGTATGCTCAGGAGCTGCTACTGGAGAGGGCCCCATTCAAAAGATGGTGACCAGGGATGAGCCACTCCACTACCCATTTTATAACTTCTAGCTCAGTGAGTAAAGCAACTAGCTGAGATTTGAAAGACCCAGATCCAATTCCCCCCCTCTTCCAGAAGGGGGGAGAGGATTTGGATGGGGGGGGGGTCTCCCACCTCTCAGGAGAGCGCTCTAACCATTGAGCAATGGGATATTTTGATATGGGGCACCCTCGGCCTCACCTGTTGAAGCTGTTGCACTGTGGATGAATAATGAAAGAGTCATTGGGTCAGCAAGAGAGTGAAAATGACACTGTAGTCCGGTGGCTAGGGAGACCCAGGGTCCAGTGCTTCAATGTCTCTTTAATTATCCACAGTGGAACAGCTTCAACAGGGGAGACTCAAGGAGCCCTACAAGGAGGACTATCCCATAGCTCAGTGGTTAGAGCACATTCCTGAGAGGTGAGGGACTCCTGTTCAAATCTTTTTTTCCCCCCATTCTGACTATGGGGGGAATTGAAGGTATGTCTCTCACATCGTAGGTGAGTGCTCTAACCAAGGAGCCAGGGCTGGCTCTAACTTTTTTGCTGCACCAGGCAAAAAAGAACAGCCCCTCCGTAACAGCCCCTCCCAGTGCTGCGCCGCCGACCCGCCGACCCCCCTGCCCCCCGATTGCCACGCTGGGCCGCCCAAACCCCCCTCCCCCGAGTTCTGGGTCGCCAAGCACCAACCAAACCCCCGAGCGCCGGGCTGCCCAAACCCCCGCCCACCCCCCCCCCCCAGCGCCGCGCCACCAAAACAAAACAAAAAACCCTCGAGGGCCGCCCCGCAACAAAAACACCGCGAACGTCCCCCACCACCCTAACATTGGCCACCCCTTATAAGGTGCCACCCCACGCACATGCTTGGTTGGCTGGGGCCTGGAGCCAGCCCTCAAGGAGCTAAAAGTTATAAGGAGGGTGGTGACAGCACCACCTTCTCTAGCCATTTTGCGTGGAGTGAGACAACTGCCTAAGCCATTTTCACAAGAAACACCTTCGCTACCAGATTCCAGGAGAGGGGTTTCTGGTTGTGAATCGGTAGCAGAGAGAGGTGCCTCCCTGCAGCCTGGACCCAGGTGCCTATGTATGTGAGAGAGGCTCAGCACATACTCTTGTCGTCATCTCCAGTGGGATAGTTTAGGCATTTCCCTCCTAGCATGCTGGCTTTTGTGAATAGCATGCTAAGTCTCTCCCCATTCATTGTATAGGGAGCCTATGCACCTAACTCAGGCTTTGTGAATCACAGTGTTGTTCCTTCGACTATCCCAGTGCCTAATAGTTAGGCACTGTGACACTCAGCATCAGCATGCCTAAGTTCCTTTGTGAATCTAGTCCTAAATCCCTCCTGATGTTTCTTTCCCTTCCTAACCTGACTTGCTTCAAGAGGGACAGACAGCCAAACCTGAACCTGATTGTGGCTTCACAGATTCTCCAGCCACCTCTCCCTCCTTCCCTTCAGCACTCATCCTGCTTTCTCAGCCATCCTCCCTCCACAGCCATCTACACTGCCATTTTGTTCTCTCTTCTACCTGACGGGTTCCAGATACATCCCCTAGCTGACCTTTCGCTCCCTTAATAGCACTGTAGGAACTTCTCCAACTTCTTTCTTCCTACTGGACCTGCTACCAGAGATGACACCTCCCCTGTCCAGGACCTTTTCATTCTTCCATGCAACCTGGTACATAAATCCACTGAGCCTTTCAATGCTGCCTTCTTTCTCCTCTTAACCTAAACTTCAGAAACCTCATCCTCCAACAACGAAGCCATTAGTTCCTTCAGTGGCCTATTTCCCTATTCCACCATAATTGGCTTCTGAGATAATCCTGTGTCACCATTAGTAATTGCTGTTTGCCAGTTTAGAGTAGCCTATGCTTTTCTCTCCTCTCCTGCTGTGATATAAGTTTTTATGTGCGATGTCAAGAAAATGGAAAACCATTTCAGCTTTTTACAAGCCTTGATGCTTTCAAAGTTCTGAAGTTTTGAAACAAAAAAGGCAACCAACAAAAGGGAGATCAATTTCCTTCTAGAAAGTCCCTAGAAAAATCAAGAAATGAAACATCTGCTAGAGCATTAATTTAGTTTTTAGCATAGCCTCTTTACATTAACATTGTGACACAGTTTTGCATTCACCCGAGCCTGATGTGCCATGTGGAAATCAGAGATGTAGAAGAAGAAATGAGGCGCTCCACCATAGTTTGACCTTAACAGGTAGAAACTTGGATGCAGTGTATGTTCTATTGCTGCAGCTCTTGGTGCTTTTAAAGAAAACAGAGTATAGATTGCTGAAGAACTGAGTTAATTTCAATCACACACAATGCATCAAATCTAGAAGTCCACTTAAAATTTTTTGTGAAAGATATAGAATCCAAATAACTAAAGACTCATGTAATTGCACAAAGTGTTGTAATAAGCTGAGTGAAACCTTATGTGTTGAGTTTAAAACCCCATTCAAATTGATGTGTGAAGGCACCCTTCATTTAAGATATTTGTAAAAGATGGTTAAGGGGCCACACCTAAATCAAGGCTGCCCAGAAGTTGTAATTCTTGTAAGGGGGTGTTCCACTGGGTATTGTAACCAGGGTGGGTGGGTGAGAGAGAGCACAGAAACTCAGAACAGACAAGAACACAGAGTGACAAGCAAAGGTAAAAAGCAATGAAGTCAAGCAGTAGCTTGTGAGCACAGTGTGACCTTGGGAAAAGCTGTTGGCTAAAGGGGCTTGGGTTTGTAAGCTAAGAAACTGCTCCTTTTGTTTGTTCTTCCTCCTGCATTCAGAGAAACAGAACATGTACATTCCTTGTAAATAAACAAAATTTCATAAAGGAGAATACCAGACTCCATCAGTTTCTTCTTCCATCTGGAACATCCCCAGGTCCTCAACATTTGACTTGCTGGTAAGGGAACAAACCACAGAGAAAATTTGTGATCACTCATGCATGATGATGTACTGTCTACCTGTAAGTTATTTTTTTTCAGACAGCCTATTTCTTAAACAATTGTAACATCATTTTTACTTACCAGAATACTGTAGCTTTCACAAGTGACAGAGCTAGCATTAAACTTGACAGAAAAGCAGGTTTTGCTTAGTCTTCTACTGGTCCTAATAGGGTGGCACTGTTTGTACAACAGATTAGTTAGAAGTTAGTGAGTCACAAGAATCTGTTTATTGTTAAGCTCCACAAAACGAATATCCGCTCTGGGTCACAGAAAAAACAACAGGGAAGCACCTAATTTAAAGCATGCAGTTGATGGTGAGTTCTGCACTGCTGAAAAAGTTTGAATGATATGGCTATGTACCATGACTGTACAATGAATGACAGCAACAGACTCAGCTGAGAGGGTGATGTGCAATGGACTCTTAAAAATAATTGGCATTGATGTAATTATTGCTAGATCTTGAAGCTGTATTAGATATGACACCTTGAATGAACAGTCAACACTTTCAGAAATACCTCAACACAAATATTACAGGGCAGAGTCTCAGCTGATGTAAATTATCACAGCTCCAATGAATTCTGTCCCACAAAATATCTCTTATGCTGATAAATTCTTTAGGTATAGTATCAGAAAAGTGATACTTAATGAACATTAAATATGCAAACCCCTATTCAAACTTTAACCAGTTTAACCCTTGCTTAAACTGATTTAGCTGGTACAAGTAAATATTCATTGGGCCAAAGCAAAAGCATCTGAATGACTTTGTAGCTCAGTGGCTTGGGAACTCACCTGGGAGGGATAAGACAAAGACTGAGGCCATGTCTTAACTACAAAATTATGTTGACTTTAAGTTACGTTGGTATACCGCCACCACAGTTATTACTTCACTTCTGTGTGTGCATGTCTTCATGAGGAGCATTTGTATTGATGCAGAATACAATGCATCGTGGATAGGTATCCCATTGTGCAACTCACCACCATCTAGCACTGGTGTTTTGGGAAATGTTTGCAATGCCTGATGGGGACAAAATGAGTTGCACAGGGGTGACTGGGAGCATGGGATCAACTTCCCATAATGCAGTGTTCTCCATCCCATCATTTCATCTGCATCCCATAAAATTTTATAGCTAAAGGCCCCACAGGTCTAGAACCTAGGCTTCTAGAGCTACCGGGCAGTTAATGGCTCCAGGCTACCACCCAACAGCAGCTGTAACCAACATGTGTTCCATTTCCCATGCCCCACTGTGGACACAAACCATGGGAAGCTCTGCCTCAAGGGTTTGACGGGCAGCAACTCCATGACTCCTGATTGGCTCTCTGACCTATATAAACCCAAAGGGCATTCCAGGAAGTGTCCAGGCAACAGTGTGGACTTTCTGTAGCCGCCATGACTGCTCCTGTTCTATGCTATTGAACTCCTGGCTTGATCTCAGCTTGTTTTGGACTTTGCCTCCTGACTCGGACCCTCCATATCCACCCTGGCCAGGAACTGACAATGAACTCCTTGACTACTCCTAGCCTCAGGCTTGCTCCTGCTTTGACGCATGGCCCTGACTGACCTTGTTGGGATCCTGACAGTTTGCCTTGACCATCTAGTCTGTGGTGAAGGCCTACTCTGGGGGAACATGAAGGCAGCAGGCCACTCCCTGCCCAGCCTGTCCCAGAGGGTACTGGAAATGCCTAAACAGGCTGACCGCTCCCAGGAGGAGCTCCCCACACTTCAAACACAATTATTACAACTCACCAAGAACCAAGCTCTGCACAGGCAGACCACCCAGCTCCATGAGGAAAACATGGTACTGCTGGCCCAGTTGGCACAGCATGCCGTAGATGAGAGGGCAACCTGGCTGCAGGATGAAAACGTTGCACTACGGGCAAGCGCTATGGCTATGTACCCGGAGTCAAGTCCCTGGAGTCCCCCTCCCACAATGCTTCAATGGAGACCACCAAAAATTCAGGAGATTTGTTAATCAATGTTCTCCACCCCAAGTCCTACCCCACTGACCAAGTGAAAGTAGAACTCCTTATTAGCCTTCTGACAGGAGAAGCATTGGACTGGGCCTCACCCTTATTCATACAAGTGAGCCTGATGCTATTGATCTGAGATGCCTTCCTCCATGCATCCTTTGCCATGTCTAACAATTCCCACTCCAAACTCTAGCAGTGGCAGGGACCGGCCTCTTCCTACACCGTGCACTTCTAACATCTAGTCTCCAACGCTGAGTGGAAAGAAGAAGCCCAGCTTTACCAGTTCCAGTGGGGCTATGTGAGAAGATTAAGGATGAGCTAGCCTGGGTGGACGCCCCCCAACCTATCTAGATGCCTTCATTGACCTAGTCCCACAGATCGACAGTCTGCTCCATGAATGACATGAAGAAAGGAAGGGTTCTGTGTTACCAGTTGGCCAGTGCCCCTCAATACCTGTCTCCAACTGGGACCCCTGTAGCTAGACAGCACTCACTGCTGTGTGACCCCTGAGGGGAACGTTATTGTCACCACTGGCTGTGTTTCTGTTATGATAGATCTGGCCCTACTCTTGTCAACTGCCCATTCAGAGCTCCAGCATGATGCAATTTGGGACATGACCTCATCCAGGCCCAGTAGAGGGAGTTGGCCTGGGCAAACCTCAAGATAATGTCCCCCTTCTCCTCACCGAGGCATGCTGCATGGTGAACACTCCCCCCATCTTAAGGTGCAGGTCCACATCCATGCTCCAGGGGACCCCTATGGAATCCCAAAGCAGTGGACAACTTCATAGCTGCTGATAAGGCCCAAGCCCTGAGTATTCTGGTTCAACCAAAGACTGTCCTTGACCTGGTGGAATCTATAGATGGCTCACTCCTGTCATTGGGGCCAGTGATGCAGTACCTCTGGAAGTTTGCCATCTGGAACCATCGGGAGACCCTCCAGTTTGGGATGATCCGTTCACCACACTTCCCCCTACTCCTTGGCATTTCATGGTTAGTGGCTCATGAACCCCACTCCCTTTGGCATGAGCACCACGTTAGCTTCTGCTCCAAGTTCTGCCAGCAAGTCTGCCTATGCCCCCACCCCTCATGCCTTGGTAGTGGGTCAGGTGGGACCACCACTAGAGCTGACTCCAGTGCTGCTCCCCAAATATGGTGACTACAGTGACATCTTTGAGAGAAAAAAGAATGCTGACACCCTATCACCACACCAGGATTACAACTGCCCGATTGAGCTGCAACCAGGGGCCAACATACCATTTGGCCGCAGCTACACAATGTTGGAACCCGAGCTGGCTGCCACGCATTCCTATCTCCAGGAGAGAGGCCAAAGGCTTTATATACCTCTCCTCCTCTCCTGCTCGAGCCCTGGGCCTATTCGTTAAGGAGAAAGATGGAACCTTATGCCTATGCGTGGATTACCAGGCCCTCAGTTACCATCATCCCAGAGCTACTGGACCATGTGCAGTTGGCCCAGGTATTCACGAAATTCAACATGCATGGGACCTACAGCCTTATTCAGATCCAAGCTGGGGGATGAGTGGAAGATGGCTTTTCAAACCTGTTCTGGCCACTATGAATACCTGGCAATGCTGTTTGGGCTCACAAATGCATCTGAAACATTCCAGCACTTTCAATGAGGTCTTCCATGACATCCTGGATCAGGGCATGTGTCAGTGTTCACGTCACACTCCCCATAAATACCCAGCCCAAGCTGGGGAAGTTAATGATCCAACCAGCAGACCAAATTCGGTGATGAAGCCTGGTTACATGCCACCTCAGGAATGTTGAGCATATGCTAAGACGTACATTGTAGTCTATTTGGATGATATCCTAATATTTGTAGAGGATCCTGAGCAACACACCAAGCATAGCTCCACCAGCATGGCCTGTATGCAAAGCGGGAAAAATGCAGCTTTGATCAGTGCTCTATGGAGTTCCTGGCCTACATCCTGTCCCCTCAAGAAGGAAGAGGTAGTACAGACATAGCTGCCCCCCAAAACATCGAGGAGTTAGCAAACCCCAGGAAGTGTTGTAACTTTTATAGGCATTTCATCTCTGGGTTTTCAAGTCAAATAGCCCCCTTGACAACACTTCTCCGCAAGGACACCACATTCACTTGGTCTCCGCAGGCCCAGAAGCATTTGACCGGCTCAAGACAATCTTTACCAGTGCCACAATCCTGGTCCATCCAGACCCAGCACGACCCTTCATCATTGAGACCGATACCTTCAATATGGAAATTGGGGGCCATGCTCTCCCAAAGACATGGTCCCCAGGAGCACCTCCACTCTTACAAGTGCTATTCACGGAAGCTCACTCTGGCCAAACAAAACTACGAAATCCTAGTAAAGAGCTCCTAGCCATGAAAGTGGCGTTTGAAGAATGGTGCCACTATCTGGAGGGTGTGGTGTACCCAGTACAGCTATACACTGATCATAAAAACGTAGAGTATCTACACTGAGAGAGTGTTTTGAAAGAGGGCACTATTCTTCACATGCTTCAATTTCACCATCATGTACCACCTGGGGCCCCAGAACAAGACTGCTGATGCCTTGCCCTGAAAAGGGGAATATCTCGCCAGCCCACAGCCCCTCAGATGGAGTCCCCATGGATTCTTAAGCCCCAGAATTTCCTGGATGCTATGATTCCTCAAGACCTAATATCACTGATCCACTCAGCTACAGGGAAGGAGCCCCTTTGCAACGAACTCGAGGCAGCAAGCCGGGGCAACACTGGGTCCAGGATAGTTTGCACTATATTAAGGGCCACTTGTATGTTCCACCAGGACCCTCTCAGTTAGAGGTGCTATGGCTCTGTCATGGCTCACCATTAGTGGGCCATCTGGGTCGCCTCAAGACTCTCTGGCCACCTGCTCCTTCTGGTAGCCTCAACTGTGCACTACCATCCTCTCATATATTGATTCCTGTAAGACATGTGCCCACACCAAGATGCCACGCTTGAAACTCCTTGGCACTCTACTGTCCTCAAAGACCCTGGGCATCCATTACTCTAAACTTAATAGTTGAGCTCCCTGTGTCTCACAGGCACACTGTAGTCCTCCCTGTGGTCCATCAACTGACAAAATATGGCCCACTTTGTCCCCATTATGTACCTGCCCTCTGCAGAAGAGATGGCCCAGCTCTTGGTGACTCATGTCATCCATCTCCATGGACTCCCAGAGTGAGTCACAACTGATCAGGGTCCACAGTTTGTATTACGGTTTTGGTGTGAAACCTTACAATTGCTTGGGGTCTGCACTTCCACATCAACTGCTTATCACCCAGAGACTGATGATCAGTCAGAACAAGCAAATTGAATGTGAGAACAATACTTGTGCTGCTTCACAAACTTCCACAAGGATAATTGGTCAAGTCTCCTACTCCATGTGGAGTTTGCTTATATGTCTCCACCAGCAGGGCTGACCCTATCTAGGCAAACTCTGGTTTCTACCCGTCTCCACCCACCCATACCTGTCCACTGTACCAATGCTGCAGCTGCTGACTGGGTGCCACAGATCCATGAGGTGCAAGAGGAACTCTTAGCCTCTCTGGACAAGGCCAAGGAGGATCTACAAATGGTATGCTGACTGTCAGTGCCGGGAGGCCCAGCATTCATCATCGGACAAAGTGGGGTTTAAAGCCCAAAACCTCCTTGCCAACTGGCCGTGTCCTAAACTGGATCAATATGTCAGACCATGGTAATTAACCCAGTGACCATAAAGCTCCAATATTACAGGTCCCTCAGAGTACATCCAGTGTTTCATATATCCCTGCTTAAAACCCTACATTGACAACCCCTTCCCTCATCAGCCTCAACAACTACCCCCTCCAGTGTGGGTCCAAGGACATGAGTATGAGGTTAATGAGATACTGGACTAAAAAAAAATTCAACATGGCTCCCTCTGGTACCTCATAGACTGAGAGGGCTATGGCCTAGAAGAGCGGTCCTGGGAGCCTGCATCCCACATCCATATGCCCAACCTTGTGGCAGCCTTCCATGAGGCCCATCCTGAGAAACCTGGGTCCTGTGGGGGTAAGGAAGTAAATGTAAGGCCACAAAGGGCTAAAACCTATGCCTGTAGAGATAGCGGGCAGTTAACAGCTACAGGCTATGACCCAGCAGCAGCTGTAATCAACCTATGCTTCACTCCCTATGACCCACTGTGGATACAGACCATGGGAAGTTAAACCCAAGGTGAATTCCAGGAAGTGTCCAAGCAACAATTAAGATCTTCTGTAGCTGCCATGACCATTCCTGGTCTATGGTCTTGAACTCCTGGCTTGACTGTGGCTTGTTTTGGACTCCACCTCCTGATTTGGCTCTTCAGTATCAACCCTGGCCTGGAACTGACTAAAAACTCCTCTGCTACCCAGGCCTGTGACTCTGGGCAATATGCTGGACATAGTGGATGGTATTACAGCAATGGGGTTCCCAAACTGCAGTGGAGTGACAGATGGTCTGGTGCTAACATAGGAATATTCATGCCACCTTGCCATGGAGTACGTCAACAGAAAGGGCTACTTTTCTATGGTAATGCAAGTGCTGGTGGATCACCAGGGATGCTTTCCCTATATCAGTGTGGGCTGCTCAAGGAAGATGCATGATGTGTGCATCTTTGTTTTTAAAGAAAGCTGCATGCAGGGTCTATCTTTCCCAACCAGTGTATTACCATTGGGAATGCTGAAATGCCAATAGTGATCCTGAGAGACTTAGCCTACTCCTTGCTTCCCTGACTCATGGTACACCAGCCACCTTGATAGCACCAATGATTGCTTCAGCTACAGGCGTAGCAGGTGCACAATGAGAGTTGAATATGCCTTTGGTTGTTTGTTTACTTACAAGATAGGACCTCAGTGAGAAAAATATCCCAATGGCCTACCTGGCCTTGTTCTTTTGCAGCCTGGTATGAGTCTTGCAGTGATTGCTGTGCAATATATTTAGGGATATAAAATTGTCATGCACCTATTAATATTGTCTCTGAATGATGTTATGGGTTCTGTGACAAAGTGAAGTAACAGGAAACTGGTGGGTTTCAATCCTGCTCAGCACTAACAGTATATGCTGTGTACTAATAAAGATGAATTTTGCAGCAAAAAATAGCATTTCATTCTGTAACAGGAACTAGGCAATGGGACAGAAAAAAACATTCAAAACTTAATAAATTAAGGGAACAGAACTAGTGAATGGGAAAGAACACGCCATTTTCAGGTACACATACACGCTTTCACAGGTCAGCATATGTGAAACTGTGATTGATTGTCTTTAGTGTCCTCTCCCCCAACCCAGGTGGCGTGGTAAGGGTAGTGCACCAACCCTTGATGCCACATAGAATGTTGGGGAGAGGGTATAACAAGGTCCAGATATTTGAGTTCTTTATGGGCTGCAGAGGGAGGTGAGCATGAGATTGTTGAACCTGCAGGTCTACCAGAGTCTGCAGAATCTCTGTTTCTGTCTGAGAAGTGCAAGAATCTTCTGCTGCACGTCTCTCTCCTTTTCCTGTGTCTTTTTCCTCTTTACTCTATCCTTCTCCATGCTATCTGCAAGAGTCATCCTCCAGGTCCTGGTCTTGTTCTCTGATGCAGCACTGGCTTGCAGGATCTCCTGGAACACGTCATCCCGAGTCCTCTTCTTTCTCCTCCTTATCTAGTTCGGGTTTGGAGGGGGAGACGCTGAAGTCCACAATAGCAGCAGCTGCAGATACAACACACATTGTCAGTGTATTCAGAATGGAAACTGAAACTTAAGTTACTGAACTCACTCACTTCCATACAGCACTAGCCATGGTGAGTATGGCCCTTGGGGGAGGATGGGTTTGGAGGGGGCGGGGGCTAGCTCACTGGAATGATTATAGCTGTATAGGGCAATGGAACTGAATGCTGGCACTGCTTTCCACAGGTGATGGTGATTTTAGCCGATCTCACTCCTGAGTGTAATAGATGCAGGGAAAGCACAGCTGCTCCTTGTAGACTTTACTGGTGGAAACTTAGGTGCCTGGGGATTTTAGGCACCCACAAGTTCAGGCAGCAGCCGAGTAGTGGTTTTATGGATGCCCATGATGCATAAATGTTGTACATAAGTGACTAAAGTGGCAGGTAGGTGCCTAAGTCACTCTTGTGAATATAGCTGAGTTACTAACTTTTTTTTAAAGATAAACAGAATTGTTGACAGTACAAAGTACTTTCTTACATATCTATTAAAACAAAGGGAGTGATTTCCTACCCCTTTATTAAGGTTAATCTCTCAATTACATGAATAAGATAATTGGGAGCAGAGGTTGCTCCTCATTGAAGAAAATGGGATGAGAGATAGTTAAAATGATCATTTACCCAGAGACAGATGCGTTAACAGAATAGCAGTGGATTTGTTTACTTTGAGAAGGAATGGAAAAACATACTAAAAAAATTAAGATTTGTTTTTAATTAGAAGCTTAAATTTTGCAGAAAAGTGTGGAATACTCATGGGATCCATAATTTTCTTTCAAATGCTCTAACATTGGGCAATTCCTTTTGAAGAGAACATCAAGAGTCAAACAGAACTCCACTGATTTCTGTAGCTTAAGTCATTCAGGATGGAGAACATGTACATAGTGTTGAATTTAAAAAAGCCAAAATGAGAAGAAAGCTTTATTCTTTTGACACTGAAATTTGACTTCCTATTTAGCCCCATTGTGAGCAGTGTTTTTTTGGCACAATGGCCTCTGTCCTGCAAAAACTTGCATGTGTGTTTAGTCATATGAATACTTCTATTGGACCATATTCTTCAGTCTGCTAAATTCACCTTCACCGTGTCCGTAGGAGGAGAGGATGTGTTGAGGGTGGGGTGAGTGTGTAGGGGGTGCACCGAGGATGGAAGAGGGCATGGTGGAGATGAGCTCCCGTATGTCTGGTCCCTGACCACCATAATCTCAAATTTTATGCCACTGTCAGAAATTAGAGTGGGACCCAGATCTTAATGACTGAGTATGAGTGAACAGTAGCCAGCCCCCTGCAGCTGCTACTGTCCACTAGGTTTCGGCACAGCACTGACTGTGGAGAATTGGTGCCAGTGACTTCAGTGGGATTATACACATGCTTAAAGTCTTTGCAGTAGTGAGGCCTACAAGATTAAATATGCTTTAATAATGCAAGTCCTGATATTGCATAGATATGTGAAATCAAGTCTAGCTTTAACCTGTGTGTTGTATTAGCATTCTTAGGGGTGCTAAATGGATAAACTTACTTGATTCTTATAAGAAAACATCCATTTCACTAAAACATACCCTGTGACTCAGCAGAAAAAACACACGGACGTTCTCTCTTATTCATACTAGTCTGAGAGAAGCTTTGTTCTCAAACAAATGTGAAAACGGACATAGAAACTATTCTCTGCTAACATGGTTGTACCAGATGTTGACACACAGTGTGGATGGGTGACGATTATATTTTAAAGAGATGTTAATTTTTCTTTCCTTCTCCAGGGGTTAGTCCAAACTAATCTTAAAACCTCTAAATTATATCTTCCATCACTCCCTCAAGAGACTGTTCTGCAGCCTAATGCAATCCACTTTCAGGAACCCTTTGCTGCTATTCAGTCTAAATATTCACTTTCTTAAACATATATTAAAAGAAGGGTTAGAAGTGAGACACCTCTCCCTAAGGCACCAGATCTAGGGAATGGTTTGTGGCTAACGCCCAGACAGGCCTGGGGAGATTCACGTTCTACTTCTGTCTCTGCTGCATATTCCCTGGGTGACTTTAGGCCAGGAGTTCTCAAACTGGGGGTCGAGAGCCCTCAGGGGATCACAAGGTTCTTACATGGGGGGGTCGTGAGCTGTCAGCCTCCACCCCAAATCCTGGTTTGCCTCCAGCATTTATAATAGTGTTAAATACATAAAAAGTATTTTTAATTTATAAGAAGAGGTCGCACTGAGAGGCTTTCTATGTGAAAGGGGTCACCAGTACAAAAGTTTGAGAATCACTGCTTTAGGCTTATCTTCTCTGTACCTTAGTCAGCTTCTCCATCTTTGGGTACATAATACATACTTCACAGGAATATTAAGGGGCTTGCCATTAATATTTGTAAAATGCTAGGTGATCTTAGTATAGAACATTTTATAAATGTAAAGGAAAGATAATACAATAATATTGTATGTAGCAACTTGCAGTAAAACAATATTCTCATGTCAACACTGTTTCTGAATTAAATGGAGAAAAAATAGCAAAGGAAAAGTGATGAGGTTTAAGCCCCAAAGAAATAATTCAGTATTGCTTTAGTAGACTGAAATTTCTTTAGGGCCGGGGATTTGTTCCTGTAAAGAGTCATGGATGTTGCTAGAGCCCCAGTCCTGCAATCAGATCTGTGTGGGAAAGGAGTTTTCCTGCACGGATCTGATTGTAAGATTGAGGTTTGGGTGTGCACATCTTTCATAATGAAAAGCACAATAACTTGATATGCAAGGTTTTTAGCATATCATTACAAATTCAAAAAGGGGCCTATTCTGATGGAAAATACTGCTCAGAAATGTGAATTGTTTCAAGCAAAAACCTGCCTGTTTCCTAGCAGGGCTGCTGTTTGCATCAACAATGAGCGTCCTCCCCCTAAATTTCCAAATGTCAAAACCAGACAGTTTATTAAAGCGGTGAGAAGAGCGATGGGGCACATAGGCGGGGAACTTCTGAACCAATTGGCCAGACAAAACCAACCCGGGGCGTTCTGCAGCGCTCCCTGGCACGCCACAGCTCATGATAATGCTATAGTGGCAATGCAGAACAAGCAGGGCACTGGAATAAAAAAAAAAAAAAACAGCTCGTTCTGCCCCACCGTGTGGCTCCTGCTGCGGGGGAAGAAATAAGCGGAGGTGGCTGTTCCCGGGAAAAGGGAACAGGCTCAGCAGGGACTGAAGCTCGCTCACCCCTGGCCAAGCCGTGGGGGCGAGCCTGTGTGCGTGTGAGAGGGGGAGAGCAGCGCGTGCTCCCCCCGCAGCGGCAGCAGGCAGAGCCCGGCGGGGAGCCGCTCTCCGCCCTGGCCGCGCAGGCGGGGAGGGAGGAGTGGCCTGGTTACGCATTGCGGCTGGGGAGAACCTGAGGCGGCCGGGAGAGGAGCTGCCGGCGCCGCTGCTGTCAGTGCGGTGGGGGCGGGAGCCAGGCCGGGCTGGGAGGGAGCCGCTCGCTTCTCCGCCAGCCAGGGAGCGCTCGCTGGGCTCGGGCGCCTCACTGAGCGGAGGGCGCGGGACCCTCCCGGCGCGGCCGCGGTGCTACCTAGGCAGCCGCTCACCTAAAATGGCTGGAGCGCGGAGGTGAGCGCGGCAGCCCCGCGGCTCGGAGAGGCGGCGGAACGAGCCTGTGTTTACCCCCCCCCCACCCCACCCCACACCATGTCGGCGGGGCAGGACGAGAGCTCGGTGCGGGTCGCTGTCAGGTAAGGGCGAGGGGGCGCCGCGGGGCGCTGCTCCGGGCAGGGGGCTCGGTGCCGCGCCTGACGGGGGAGGTCACAGGTGGACTGGTACCTTCCGGCCTGGAGCAGTGCGGGCAGGTGGCTGCTGGTGTCCGGGGCCGTGTGAACCCACCGCCCGCGAGGCCTGGGGGCAGGCCGCTGCCTGTCAAAGCCGGGGCTGGCTGGGGGTGGAAGCGGGGGCACTCTTCTCTCCGCCCCACCCTAGTCATTGGCCCCGCAGCGGCGTGTGAAACCGGCTTATTGCATTGGAGTGAATGAGTGCCTTGCTGAAAACTCCTGCCTAAGATGCGTGACTGGCCTGAGACATCTATGAAGGGAGTGAATACATGTTAAGCTTAGATTTCAAACATCATGACTCTAAGCAGGGTTTCTATACAATAGAAGAAGCGGTGTATTTTCCGTACTGTATGCAATATCTTGACTTACGTTCCATACGACATATGCAGGCAGTGTTGTGAATATTCTGGACTGGATAAATTACAGTCACAGTATCTGGAAGTAAAAGACAAGAGTTTCTACTCATGGAAAATTGCAACATCACTGTACTGCATGAAAAATTAATGAAGTATTTACAATAGAACAAGTGTATCAGTTTAGTTAATGTTAGTAATCTCTCTAATTGAGTGTTTTCCAGGAATGGTTGAAAATTATAAAAGAAGAAATAGTGTTGGTCTCAAATTTTGTGAGACAATTTACTAATTCGGTAAGATTTAAACATCTGCATACAAACCATGAATCTAATCCTGCAAACCTTTAGTCATGAGTGGTTTCTACTAAGGGATAGCTCAGTGGTTTGAGCATTGGCCTGCTAAACCCAGGGTTGTGAGTTCAATCCTGGAGGGAGCCACTTAGGAATCTGGGCAATAACCTCTGTGACTTCAATGGTGCTATTTACATCAGTAACGCTTGCAGGATTGGACTCTAACATTCTAATATTTTAGGATGGCAAAGGCCTCAATCCTGGAAAGACTTCTGCAAATCTTGAAGTTTATGTACTGTGAACATTGACTTTAATGAGACTATTCAGTACATAAAGTTAAGCATGTACAGAAATGTTTACAGGACTAGGGCATAAATGATTTTAAAATGTCAACTGATTCAAATGACTCAAATATTTTATCAGAGATAAAAATCTGTCAGTAAAACTGGATTTTAGGGCTTTCCTGTTCTAAGAGATTATTTTGTTGCTTCAAAAGATTCCACAGTGGTTCAGTAAATTTTTCTTAAATTGTCTTAAGATATCTTTATGTAGTCCTTGTACAAGTGCTCTTGTTGTTTTGGACTGTGCAAGCTGTCAGTTGGGTTTGAGTTACATGAAATAATTATACTGAATGATTAAATGAATTCTTCATTGTGTATTATGCTGGAGCTGTAGCATAATGTACAGGACTTTAAAAGCTCCATTTCCATCACCGGATATTCAGATCCTTAATGTTCATTAGTTTGTTCAAGGGCCAAATCGTAAGATGCAAAGGATGGAGCCGAAGTATCCCAAGAGATGTAGAAGCATCACTGTTACTGGGTGCTGATTTTATTTATTTATATATATATATATATATATATATAATATGCCACTGGATGACACTTAATAAATGCAGAGGCAAGCCCACAAACAATGAAATGTGATGGATGCTGTACCAGTGTTTCTCAGACTTTATTGTACTGTGATCCCCTTCTGACAACCTAAATTACTACAGGATCCCAGGAAAGGGGATTTGGGGGAGGGGCCCAAAGCTGAGGCTCAAGGGCTTTAACCATGGAGGGGGAGGGGGGAAGAGAAGAGTGGCTGTTACCTGAGCCCCACCACCCAGGGCTGAAGCTGAAGCTTTAGTCCCGCTGCCCAGGGATGAAGCCCTCGGGTTTCGGCTTCATCCCTGGGTAGTGGGACTCAGGCTTCAGCTTCAGCCCCAGACCCCAGCAAGTCTAATGCCAGCCCTGGCAACTCCATTAAAACAGGCTTATGACCCACTTTGGGGTCTCGACTCACAGTTGGAGAACTGCTGCGTTAGTTTTAAAATCAATATCTCAATTACAGTAGTGTTTTCGGTTAAGAGAAATTCTTCCTGTTAACTTGATCAGATTGTCATTTGTTGAAATGCTTTGCTTGGAAAACACTGAAAAGAGATATTCCATTCTGTAATCAGGATGTTTCTATATACAAAAGTAATTCAGAGGTGTAATATTTCAACACATCCTGTTTTTAAGAACCGCTTCACCTTTAAATGAAAATATTTCATATGTTATTTTGAGAAGGTATTTTTCTGGTGCAGGATAGCACATTTTTTATATATAGTTATTGTAGCTAGAAGCTAAACAAAGTCTTCTGGTACCAATGGATTTGTATGTGCAGACATTTGATAAATAGGATAGAAAAATATATGGTGAACAGGCTAGTAAATGTGAATTAAAAATAGGCAACTGAATTAAAGACTTCTTTTGTGGCTCTGGGATAAAATTTTAAATACTAATGAAGTATATTCTCATAATATAATCAGCAAACATCTTAATCCTCCAAATCTCAGTGCAGTTTGATAATGAGGGATTACACCCATCTTCCTTTCTACCTACATCTCTTGGAGGGTTAACTCTTCATGCACCAGATTTAGCTCTCTGCTCTTAAGATTTCTAAGAGAAGCCATTCTGATCCAGGTTTTTTAAATGGACAATACCAGTAACTACAAACTAGAACTTCATTTTAAGTTCTCTTTTCAGTGTTTTGAAAGAAGAGTATTTCAGCGAATGACAGTACTTGCTCAATTTTGCAGGGATGGTGTGACTTCAGTGGGTTTCAGTTGACTTCAAGGATCTGCCATGGTGCAGCAAATTGCAGAATTGGGGGCCTTAATTAGTTTTATGAATGTTTCCGTGACTGCTTCCTATGTCATAGTACCATATATATTCGTAAATGGGATGAGATAGCAAAGGTAAGGTCTTTAAAAGGCACATTTGCATTGAAGCTGGTGCAGAAAAGAACATGCCCACGTTTACTCTATACCAGTGGTTCTCAAACTTTTGTACTGGTGACCCCTTTCACATAGCAAGCCTCTGAGTGCGACACCCTCCCCCCCAATAAATGAATTTTTTTGGGGTATATTTAACACCATTATAAATGCTGGAGGAAAAGCGGGGTTTGGGGTGGATGCTGAGAGCTCGTGATCCTCCCATGTAATAACCTCAACCCCCTGAGGGGTCCCCAACCCCCAGTTTGAGAACCCTTGTTCTATACTTTTTGGATGTAGTGTAAGGTAAAATGTTTAGTAAACTGTTTTTCCAGGACTATTAATGAAATAAGGTGAAGTATAACATGCTGTAGTATGATGGGAAATGATCCCCCCCCCATTATCACCACCCTTAAGCTATCCTCTTGCACACTAATTGCTTCAGAGTTTTTTGCATAATTATTGGGTAGTGAATGAGTGTACCAGATATTCCAGTTTAGTGAAGCATGAGAGCTGCAAGTATTTTGGCAGATAATCCAATAACTAATGTTAATCTCTGCAATCTAGAAAAATTCTTTCACTATTGTCAGCCTCCACTGAAAGAAGCTGATTTACAATTTTGATGATTATGTGCAATTTTCACAAAGAGCTTTACTTTTAGTCTGTGTGACCATGACTGTGTTCAATTGTCAGGCATGCTTGTTTTCTGTTAAAGTCCCCATTATAATCTAATCATATGACTATTTTTTAATTGAAAAACTACCTTTTTGTGACTGTGGAACTGCTGTAGTGCATTTTTGAATGCCCTTCTCATATATGAAAATTAATCTGCTCTATCTTCTATGTGGAGTAAGCTATGAAATTCATAAAAATGTTTTCATGGTGGAAGAAAGATTTGCCCAATATGGATTTCTCAAAGAGAGACACTAAAATATATATTGCAAATTACTGAAAACAAGTCTTCTCTTCAATGCTTAACTTAATTTTTCTGTTTGGCCCTGAGTGCCATTGTTATCTAATCAAAGTGACATAACTACATATTGTATGGCAATTACTAAACTGGGTATCTAGTTTCATTCAGTTTCAGGAATGCTGCTCAAGCCTAGCTGGCTAAGAGTGAACAAATAGATTAATTATTTAGATAATCTGCATATTTTGAACTGGTTCATTGGTGTACTATTGATTAACACTGTTAACAAGTTAGTCATGTGTCTCTAACATCCTTTATAAGAATATTGGTCATTAACTTTTAAAATATATCTCCAACCTTCATTTTACAACAAAGTGCTTTTCCTCTTTTCCACAGGGCTTTTCTTTTGGAGGGAAGCATTTCATTCCAATATTTCTGTGCAGGGGAAACACTTTCAATGCTACTCCCTACCATTTTCTTTTCCTCCTGCCATGGTCTTTCCCCAGTATCCTTTTTCTTTCCCCTTCAGTTCACATCCAAATTCTTTTCTCCCTGCTAGATCTCATCACCCTAGTCCATCACACCCATCCCTTCTTTTTTTCCTCTTCCACCTGCCCTATCTAACTGTATCTAGTATCTGGGAGAAATTCCCCCGCACCACGACCACCCCAATTCCCTGTTGAGCTGCTCTCAGCCTCTCTTCTGGCAACTGTGCTTGGAGCAGAAAATGCAGAAAATTGTTTTTCATGGAGAAGAGGGAGTTAATTCCCTTTGGGTATATCTAGACAGCAAAGAATAACCTGGGACTCTATGACCCTGCATGGTGAAGGGGTCCTAGAGCTCAGGCTCCAGCCTGAGCTGGAAGTCTGCATAACAAGGAAACAACCCCGCAGCCCACGCCCAAGTTGGCTGGCACAGGCCAGCTGCGGGTTTCTCTTTAGATATACCCTTTGTGGTCCAGGAGCATATTTCCATCACTATTGGCAAGGGGGAAAGCAAGTCACTTCCACAAAGAGTAGCAAGCAGCACACTATCTGCCTGCATTCATCCTTGACATGGAAGGTAAGAAGAAACTAATAGAGGGGAGTGACCTAGTGAGATTGGGGGGGGGGGGCAAAGAAGGGGAAGCTGCAGTATATCTGGCGAGAGATTACTAAGGCATGGACAAGAACTTTTGTGGTAGGAATGAAAAGGGAGGACAGGATTTGGTGAGAGTTTAGAGATGGGATAGGGAGAAGAGGATAAAGAGGTTGCAGGGAGGACAGAGAAGGTGAAAACAGTGATGGGGGGGGGAAGGGATTTGTATGTCACATATTGGATTTCTAATCATGGTGGGAAAATTAAAAGGAGGCATCAAAGGGGTACTTGGCAGAAATAGGAGGTTGGGAATTGATGGATAGGTTTGGGAGCTATTGCTGTAGAGATTATAGTTGAAATCATGCGTATGAAGAAGCCTCTTGGGAGGGAGAGTGTAACCATGAAGAAGAGAGGGCTGGGAACAGCTATGGGGAAGGATGAAGACCCTCCCAAGGAAATGTGGAATAAGCAGTTGGAAAGGTTTGAAGAGAAGCAAGAAAGCATAGAACAAGCTTGAGCAGAAGAGTGTACTACTTTGAAGTTGGCATATAAATTGAGGAAGATTTGCAGAGACAAAAGGCTCTTGAACTTGACTAGGAGGTGGTGATTAGTAACCCTCGTGACTTGAAACAAGAGAGCCAATTGAATGAGGGATGGGAACTCTTGGTGGATTTTCATCATTTTTGATCTTTGAAAATATTAATAGGACCTTGGTCATTGGAGGAGTAGGTGAGAGAGAGGACTGAAGTTGAGAAGTGGCACTGAAGCTGTTGGAGTCCAGTGGAGAGAAGGGAGACTGCAGAGCTGATGGAAGAGGAAGTTTACTTGGCTGCTGGATTTTTCTCTAGCATTCAACAGAGTAGGAGGCGAGTGACTAGAAGCTGTGTAGTGCATTCATTGGCAGATAGCAGTGGGAGGGGAATGAGAGAGAAACCCAGAGAAGATGGAGGCTATAGAATAAAGAGGGGATGGAGGTCCATGAGGACATAGGGGCCTGACAGCTACACAGAAATAGATCAGAGGTAACTAAAGGGAGAGTTGAATGATAAGAGTGAGTGATCAGTGGATGGTGGTGAATAGTATTAGAGCATTGTTTGGCAAAGATCAAGTCAGTAAGTATGAGTACTGGTCTGGAGGTAGCAGTCAAACAATGAAGTTAGGGAGAGGAAGCGAGGTCCTGAAGTCACATGTCTTTGTGGAAGTTGCAGTCATCCAGAATAAATGTGGTAGGCGTGGGAAGAATGTTAAGAGCCAGGCTTTGCAGTCCAAGGACAGTGAGGAGCTAGAGGGATAAGTGACAGCGATTAAAGGAAAGAGGAGAGAAGAGAGAGAACAGGAGAATGTGTATCCTTTGTGTTGTCTTTGATTTGTACTTTTATCTCCTGTGTCTGCAAATATGCCTTCTGTCACACCTCTGCAACAGCTGTGGAGATAATCATTCATGCCTTCATCTCTTTTTCTCCTTATTAGTGCCCTCCCTTTGTCCCAGCTCTCCAGACTCCAGCAAGTGAGCAACACTGCTTCCTGCCTTCTCATGATTCAGTTAAAAAAGTGCCCTAAACACTGAAACATTGAACTTAAAATAGATTTATATCTTGAAATTCTCTCATAATAGGGGAAGGAATATCTAAAGTATTTCAGTTTAGTAAAAACATATTATGGCCCCTTGCCCTCAACCAATGTTCCAAAGGGGAGACAAGGTTAGAAGTGTAGAAAGAGCATGCTCATCTTTGAGTCAATCTAGGAGCAGAGACTTGCATAGATAATTCATTTGGCTGCAGCATGAGTTCAGAGTACACTATTTAATTTGAGGAGCCAGTTAGAATGCAGTTATTGTTTATACAGTGGAACTGATTAATATCACAAACCTCATTATTGGGACTACTCCTCTCATGAGCCCCATTGCTAACATGACTAACTGGTTCCATTGTTAGTTTCCTCATACTTGCTCCCAAGCCTTTTTTCTGTGCAGAATCCTGTGCCAGGCACTGCCATGCCCTCCACCTTTCATCCTTTGGGTCCCTCCTTAAAATAAACTTCTTTCAAAAGACCTGTAAGCCCTAGTTCTTGCCCCTCTGAACAAATGTCAGAGAAATTGGCTGAAGAGGAGAAAAACAATAGAAGAAACTCAGTCATATTTGTGGCAAGATGTGGTTTGAAGCACCCTTATTGCTCTTCTACTCCTTTGTCCTATACTTGAAATCTGTGAGCCCATTCATGGTAGTAAAAGAGAAACATATATTAAAAAAAAAGGGGGTTGCAAGATGGTAGCCTTTATAATGTACAGCTGAAATTTACCTAATCTCTAACTCACCGCACTGTCCAGTTCCGCCCCTGAGCTACTTCATACCTGATCTGTCCAGTGGGTTCCTCTGGTTCCTCCAACTCGTTGGGGTATTCAGCCGCTGGTAGCCCAAGCTCACCCTCAGCGTCGGACTCACTTGGGCTCAGGTTGCTGCCCGGCTCCTCCAGTTCCTCGGGGTTCTCTGCAGCTGGCAGTTCTTGTAACCTGAGTCCATCCTCTGGGTCAGGTGTCTCCTGGTCCAGGGCATCCCCTGGTTCAGTAGCAGGGTCCACAGGGAGCAGCCTATGTCTGTCTCCCTCCTTGGTGCTCCCCTCACTGGGCTAAGGGCCCCGCCTTTTGTACTTCCTGTTCCACCCTTCCCCTTCTGGGGGAGGAGTATGCTTGGCCTGGCTCCGCCCACTCAGGTTGAGAAAGTGGCTCCTCACCCTCTGGTTTGGAGGGAGACCACACCAGCTCCCTACAAGCGCCAAGCATACATGTACTGTGTAAACTGTCTTGCAAGGAGATAAACAATAGAAATGAATATTACTGACTGTCTTCAGCCAGAAAGGATCTGTGACTTTCTCTTTATCTGATAATCTTTGTTAAGTAGTGACATTCATATGTTGCTGCAACCCTTAATTTCTTAGCAAAAATTGCACATTGGTTGCCAGCAATGAAATTCGGTAGTCTCAATAATATGCCCACAGTATGTACATACTTCTAGAGACAGAAATATATCCACCAATGTTAAACACCAATGTCAAGTATCAGCAAGTACTACTTGAGGGAGGAGTGTGTGTGTAAAAGAAGAACCGCACAAGGAGAAAATATTAATGCATAACATTTTTCATTTTTTTTTTCCTGTAAGCTCTACTGTGTCTCCTTGCTTTCAAGAAGGGGTATTTAATATTGATTTTTTTGCATCCAAGAACTTCTGCTATCATGAAAATACTTAAGCATAAAAAACCTCCCAAACATTATAATGCACTCACCAACATATTTGCATTTTAGCACAAAAAATGCACAACACCATCTGCACCAAATTTAACAGTCATGTTTTACCCCGTGAAAGTTGATCATCCATTGCTTGGGGCACATGGAAATCTATTGTCGTGCTTTGCTGTGAAATGAACATGAACTTGCTCTCTGACTGAAGAACAGGAAATAATAGTTTGACTTTTCTCCTTTTATGACTTCTGTAGCTAAAGTTGGATCATATTTTTTATCTGCATACGCTCAGCAGTGTCAGTTCCTTCATTTCTCTTGAAGTGTATTTTTAGGGTGAGATTTTGAAATTCCTAAGGGAGTTAGGGGAGTTGTGTGACCTAAGTGCCTTTTGAATATCTCACCCTTCCTTAATACTGTTCTCTATATTTTTATTTTCTGAGGAATATTCGGATTTTTATTTATTACTCCAAATACTGCCTTACTAGTATATTGTCCACTTCAGACTTTGTTTCTGAATTTTTGCTCACCACTGTAAATTGTTGAATAGCTAAACAGTAACTTCTGTTAAGAATTTGTGAAGCAAGTGTATCTGCATTCCTTTTCCCCCCATAGCCTCACCTCCTTTGGTTTTAGGATATTTTATTGTGCATGGGATGGCGCTTCTCACCAGTCAGCGGTGCCTCCTGTGGCTCATATGGGGAATTGGCTCTGCCACCTAATCTAATACCCCTTCCTGCAGTTCCTTTGTCCCTCAGTACATGGTGGCCTCTCATGCACTAGAAGCGGCAGAACTGTCCTCTTCATGCCTTCGCCCTCCAGCTAAGTCACATTGAAGTTCTCCCCCCTTCTGGGGTATTGGAAGCACTCTGAGGCAAATTGTCCCAGGTAGTCCATTCCCTACTGCCTGGTCTGTGCCACTCCCCTAGTGGCTGCTAAGGGAACCCCAGCCTGCTTACTACACCAGGGAACCTCAACCCAGCAGTTCTGGGCTTTACTCATCCAGTCCTCACTGCCCCTTCTCTGGATTGTTTCCCATGCTCCCTTTACACCTACTTCCATGTATTAGGGAGTGCAGGCTTCCTCCCCCGCCTGACAACTTCCTTTCTTTATAGATCCTGCTCCCCCTCCCCCCATCTGGACTTCATTTGCAATTAGGCCCTAGCACTCCCTTGGTTTCCTCCAGTGGCAGCCTAAGGTTAGATGACCTAATTTCCTCTTCAGGCCTTGTGTGGGGTGGATGGACACCCCATCACATTTATGTATAGCAGTTGCTGTTCATTCAGAGATGGTCACTGGTGTTCTAGCTTTTATGTCAGGCTGCCCCAGTAGTAAATAGGCATGCCAGGGAAAGGTGAGCTGCTGTGGGTGCACTTCCATCAACTGCTGAAAAGGTTTAGTCTATCTGTGCTGGCAGGGCTCTTGCAGCAGTGAATTCTTTCTTTGGTAGTACAGCACCTTTCTAAAGTACTTGGCAAAACCACTATATAACCGACTAAGGAAATTATGACTGACTAAGCAAAATAAGAGACTTTCTCTGAATGGGACAACAGAGGAGTTTGATTAAAAAACAAATGCAAACAATACTTAGAGCAATAAACCCAGAATAGCAGTAACAAACGTATGACTTCTGTCATTCTTCTTTTGTGCCCTTCTCCTTTGCCATTCATCCAAAGTTCTGTTTTTATTCTTGGCTGATTAAAACTTTTCTAAATGTGGTGTTTTTATAAAAGCTGTCAGGGATTCATAGGGCCCAGTCTACTTCTCGTTACACTAAATGAAATCCTACTGAAATCACTGCAGTTGCCCCAGCATGACTGAAGGCAGAAGTGGGGCCTGAGCTTTCAAGCATGTTGCCATGGTGATGGCATTAAACAAGGGAACACTGTGTAAATGGAGGACCCTAGAGGGGTATTTCACATATGAAGGAGTTTGGTAATGAGTGGGGAAGAACTTTTTAAACATAGCTTCCTAAAGAAGGGTTATGTGTTAGCCTGGGGATTTTTAAAAGGGCATACAATGTTTTCTAGAATTTTGTTTTTTAAATATTGTGTAATTTATTAATGCTATTTAAAATTTTGCATCTGAAATGTTTCCCTACCGAAGGTCAAAGGCTGCCATGCATGCAGTCTCAGAAGGCCATAAATGCTGCCAAGCTGCTGCAGTTCTACTACGTGGGTGGTGGGAACAGGTGTAGTCCATGGAAAGGCCAGTGTGCTATGCAAATCCCTCTGTACTGCAGAGCTTGCTCTGTGATGCCTCTGCTGAAACATGATTAGGGCTGGTAGTGAAGATTCAGGCCATGTCTGCAGTAAAGGGAAAAGTCAATCTAAGCTGTGCGATTTGTGTTACGTGAATAGTGTAACCCAAGTCGACGTAGCTTAGATCTACTTACCGCGGGGTCCACACTACGCGACATCGACGGGAGACGCCCTCCTGTCAACTCCCTTTACTCTTCTCGGTTAGGTGGAGTACAGGAGTCGACAGGAGAGCGATTGATGGCCGATGCATTGATTGCTGCAGTGTTGATCCTCCGATAAGTGTAGATAAGCCCTCAGAGAGCAGGGCAAGGATACAGCCTGTGATTGCAGCTCCATGTGGATGTAAACACCCTCCAATAAAGCCATGTTTAGTCTAGGAAAATAAGTCATGTTCTCCCCCTTGGATTGATCACAACCAGCTAACACATTTTAGCTGACACAGTTTTAAACAGGACTTTGCACCTGGTTTAGACAGAGCATGTCACTTTTATAAATGTGTTATCTGGGGTCATGGTCAGCCCCTGGGGGGAGCCGAAGGTTAATCATGACCAGCTGATATGTTTTAAAACACCCGTTTTCCTAGTCCAGACATGGCTGTTGGGGAAGTTCAATGGCTTTCTCAGTTATAGCCTATGACCTTGAGTTTTGGAAGTGGAGAAGTTATACAGCCATTTCATAACATACAGCTGGATTGAGGTGAAAGATTAACCTCCAAATTCCTTTTGGACAATTTGTGGATGGAAGGGAAGAGGGAGGAGTTGCTGTATTTGGCCCCCAAATATTTTTTTACTGTTATGTACACATTCATTTGTTGAATTTCTAGGCTGTTGGGAGGATTCTAGTTATGATTTATTTTATCATAAACAAAGCATTTATGCATTTTTGTCTTTTTTTTTTTTTAAGGAAAAGCCTGCAAGGACTGCATTGATTTCACAAACAGATTTTAAAATAAATTGTCTGACAAACTTTGGGCCTGCCAACCTTGACTGTGTTACATTAAGCATCCTTAGGTCTCCAAACCCATTGAACAATGAGAAATGTCTTGTGTCTCTCCCATCTGCAGGTCCAAGTGACACAACAGTGTAAGATGATAGCACTTCATGGTTCTTAAATGTCAGGAAACTGAATCTATAAAAAGTGGATTTGAATTTCTCCTACTATACCATAGGAAATATAATTTTAGAAAATACTTTTCTCCCCTCTTCCTCCGCCCCCCCCCATCCCCATTGTTTAACAAAATGGTCCTTTCAGTCTGACCGTGGTAATTTTTGAAACATGTATTTATTCACATATTAAAGTAAATAGGTTATGCTGCTGCTGGGACAGTGTGTTTTTTAAAGAAAATATTCCACAATACCCTAGAATTCTTACTGTGGTAGCTCAACATGTTTCAACAGAAGGAACTGTATGCAGTTTGCAGTTTCAAAATATTAATGGAATAGTGTTACATTTGGAGCATTATCCAGGTTCTGATACAATACTATGTCTGTATCAATATTATATAATCTTCTAGTCCAGCTGTAGTAATGGGAATATGTATTATTCATATGGGGTTATGTAGAAGGTTTGTGCCGGGGCTCAACCCTCCTGGGCAGGAGGGGAGCCACACCGACTCACTACCGGTGGAACAAGACAACAGTCACTTTAGGGAGCTCAGGCCCTTTGTGCAGGGGCTGAGCAACAGTATAGTGGTCAGGCTAGGCCCAAGGCCCTATACCTGAGCATTGGGTGAGGGGGAAGCCTGCCACCCGTGAGCGGGGTGGCAGGGGGGGCACGCAGGCCCACTCACTCCACTGCGTCCCAGCCCGGGGCCCTAGCAGCGGCTGCTGCGAGTCAGTGGGGTATCCAGACCGAAACACACTGACATCGGCTCGTACGTGTCTGCAGCCTGACTGGGGTCGGCTACCCCTGGGCTATGTCCAGTTTCCCCCTCAGGGCCTACCTCGTCTATGGCACCTGGCCCGGCCCAGTCCAGTCCATCGGCATGGGTTCCTCCCAGCCGGGGCTTGGTGGCAGGTCCGGCAGCTCCTCGGGGAAGTCCGTTGTGGACTCAGGCGGCTCTTGCGGGTAACAGCAGGGGCGGAAGGGCCCTGGTGGCATCTGGCCTTCGGGGTTGGTGTGGGGGAGTTCCAACGGCTCCTCCCAATGACGGGAGCGGACGGGCTCCGGTGGTTCCTCCTCGTAGTGGGCTCGGGGCAGCTCCGGCCAGTTAGGGCCTCGGAGGTCTCCCACCGCATGTCTGCTCCCTGCGGTGGCTGGGGCCTCACTGAGCTCTGGCGGCCGGCTTTTATACTTCCTGTCCTGCCCCTTGACTTCCGGGGGGCGGGAACAGGCGGCGGAGGCTGCGCCCGCTTGGGTGTCTGTAAGGTTACTCCCCCTCCTGGGCAGGAGGGGAGCCACACCGACTCACTACAGGCTATCATTTGGAAAACCATCATTCAAACCCAATACAGTCAGGTGTTATAGTGAAAATTAAAAAAATATTAAAAAGAGCTTGTATGCTGTTTAAAGTTACCTGTGGAACGGTCTGCCATAGGATTGTATTAAGGTATTTAATTTATTATTAAACAATGTCTGTGAAGTGTTATATACATGAGTATAATTAGTTTTCAAAAATGGATCCATTTTTATTAAAAAGAATAGCAACTGTTATTGGTGGGATAAAATTAGTAAACCCACCATCCTTAGGTTTCAGGTCATATGCTAAGCACAAGCAGGCTCAGGAATAAATTTCCCCTATTGCATAACCTTTTTGTGTATACTTTAAGAGGTGGAGGAAGTGGGACAAGCCCCTTTCTGTGAAGCATTGGATTCTGTCCAGTGGGTTGTCTGACTTTCTGAACCATTGGTCTGTTCTGGTATGGCAATTCTTATGTTTCTGTTCTGGAGGGAGAGGGAAGGTGAAGTGGAAAAGAGTAGTAACATACTTTATTAGTTTCATTTCTTTAAAAAAAGGAAGTATAAACATTGTGAATAAATCTCATTACCTTTGTTGTAACCCAGTAGTTATCAACCTTCCCCAGGGTGGGACCCCCTTTCTATTTAGCAACAAGAAAGAGCAGTGTGATTGCTTCTCTTGAGACCACTTTGTGACCCCCCCAGCAGTTGTGACCCCAACCTCTGAAGCTGAGAAGCTCTATTTTAGAACTTTGTTACAGGCTGTCTGCAGATTCAGGAAGACATCACTGGATCAATTTATGCTCAGTTCACATATTTTTGGCTATTCCTACAACCATAAGGGCTAGAAATGTAATATCTTTTTAAAAAAGAAGAGGTAAGAAAGTGAGGGTAGTTACACATCCCTAACTAAGGGCCCCTGTTGCAGCCCTTGTCCTCTGCATATTCTTCTCCTAATCCCTTTTCCACGTATCCTGGTTCATTGTAATTTCTTGCTTTGTTGTCGCTGAATTACGTTGTAAACTCCTGTGGGAAAAGACTTGTCTGCAGAGTGCCAGAAACACCTATGGCACAGTATAAATAATAAATAATACACTATCAAAAGAAAAAAACCAATTATGCTAAAACCTCTGATAATTAGTTGTTGGCTCCTAAGAAAACGTGAGCCCTGTGGTAATTTCTATCCATTTAAAAATTACTTATGGTAGTAGACATAAATAAGGCTTTCTGGTTTGTATGTGTGTTAGAGCAATAGCTTGGCTGCTGTGCCCAAATCATGCCTCTCTGTGGTGCACAGGAAATATCGGACTCTTTTTTTTTTTTTTCCCCCCTCCATGATGAGCCACAGTTCTCAAATGTGCATTGCTTCAGTTTTCATGGAATTTCAAACTCTTAATTGTCTTGTTGTGTTTATTTTAATTATATTTGAAAGCATTAGTTCTAGGCCCTGATCCTGTAATGTGGTACATATGGATAACCCACTGTGTCAACTTGCTTCTAAGGAGGCTTTGTCCAGGCACCTCACATTGCAAGATTTGGGCCTTTATTGACAACATCTAAGCATCACTGAAACATTCTTTTTCAAGTAAATTTTAATCATTGTGACAGTAAATAATGAAACAAAGTTCTTGGTTCATTGAATTTATACATTCTGAAGAGGTTTTTTTAATGAACAAAATACCTGACGCATTTGGAAGTTTAGAAAAATCTCTTCAAGAAAATAAACACAACATTTTTTGTATCTTCTGGAGGGGGTAGGAAGGAAGATATCTGTTAATATATGTATGTTTTAGACATGAGAAAAGGAGAGAAGATTTGCATTAACATTCTGTGGAAAAAAGTGGGTCACAGGGCAAGTCACCTGTCTAATCCATGCTGTATAGGTACATTTCTGTCTGATTTAATCAGTCAACCCATTACTCATGAACAATTGAATTGCCATTTTGACCTTCGTTAGCTGTACTGTGAATTCAGCAGAAGTGGATTGGTGTTCAGTGAGCTCTAAAAAGTACAGCTGAGTTAGGACTAAACTAGTATTGACAGGTAAATTGTTGGTATTCAATTATGCTGGTATTTAAATATGCTTTTTTTTAAATTGGTCCAAAAGGTTTTAGATTCATGTTGGGTTGGAAGTGACCTAAATTAACTAGTCATCTGTTCAGCTCCCTGTATTAGCTCTGAGTTTCAAATTGTAACCATAAATACAATTTATCATTAGTGAAAAGATGGGCTTTTCACTATTCTTTAAATGTTGACAAGTTAAGCTTCATTCAGACCAACAGAGGAAGGAAACTCCTGAGTCCAGGGCTTCAGTCTTTGCTGTACATTTTCAAACTTAGAGTCTGAAAGTGATAACATTTATTGATCTGAGCTTTTGTGGTTGCTGAATGGTCAAAGAAGTAGCTGATAGCTTGGATTTGATAGATCAATATCGACCAATGTCTTGGGTGGCAAAAGTTGTGGGCTTGATGCAGAAATTACTGAGGGAAGTCTTACGGCCTGTTTTGTGCAGGAAGTCACACCAGGTGATCGTAATGGTCCCTCCTGGTCTTAAAATCTATGAATCTAGATGTTTTGAGCAACCAGCCAGCATCACTTATCCCTTGTCGGAATTGAGCCTCAGTCAACTCCTTCTCATCCATGCTCTTACGTTGGCTAGACTGTGAAATGCTGTCTGGGTTTGATGAAAATGGAGAATTGGCACTTACGTAGCAGTTCACATTTCAAAGTCAGCGTTTAAACATTTATTCAGAATAGTAAGGTACACAGATCTGTCAACGAGTCTTCAGTCTGCTTATAGCTTAGGAGTTTTGTTCCATCTTCACAGTGATAGAAAGGATGGATAAACCTCCCTGATGCAGAGCTATGAGATCTTTGAATTTGAATGAGTCAAGGTCTGGAAAACCTGCCTTTCAGTGAGAGACTTACAGAGCTCATTCTATGTGGTCTATCAAAGAGAAGGTTATGAGGGGACAGAGGACTCTACTCTAGCAGATAAAGGCGTAACAAGATCCAGTGGTTGGAAGTTAAAGCTAGATCGGATGATAATAGACCAGACAGGACAATTATAACACATGCTGCTGTCCTGAGGGCATGGCAAGCTCCCACACATCCATGATATAAGGCCTAATAAAGAAAAGGCACAGCATCAACTTCCTAGAACTGCAAGCCATCTGGAATTACCTAAAAGCCCTGACACCTTCCATATCTAATAGATACATTGTAATTATAGCAAACCTTTAGTCTGTCATGATGTATCGGAACAAACAAGGGGGAAACAGGACACTCTATTATCAAAATGAAATGTACATCCTATTGAAATGGGCAGCCCTCCATCTGTGCAATGTACATCAAAGGGAAAGGCAAAGTGACCTTGGATGGCTAAGCAGACAGAGAAGATTGGATAGAATAGGCCTATATCCAGAGATGGAAGTTGGCAAGATAGCACTGGAACTCACGCATTCTTGTCTTCAGAATTCTAGGCAGTGTTGTGTTTCTCAATGACCTGACAACCATATTTAACTCTGCCACATTCTAATGTCCAGACTTCCTGCTTGGTGGCTGTGACAGGTTGCGTCACAGAAACCCCCTTTGGACTGCCACTTGATTTGCTGGGAATACCTCTGAGCCCGTTTTCCCTGGCAGCTTGGGACTTTAGTACCTTGCCTAGTTGTGCCAGACATGCTAGCCTGCTACAAACACAGACCCAGGTCTGAACCACGTCCCCCCAAACCTGCAGGCTTAACTGAAAGCAGCTTAAGAAGTGCTCCTGTCTCCAACACCCAGATACCCAGTATCCAATGGGATACAAACCCCAAATAAATTGGTTTTACTCGGTATAAAGCTTATACGGGGTAAACTCATAAATTGTTCGCCCTCTATAACACTGATAGAGAGAGATGCACAGCGGTTTGCTCCCCCAGGAATTAATACTTGCTCTGGGTTAATTAATAAGTAAGAAGTGATTTTATTAAATATAAAAAGTAGGATTTAAGTGGTTCCAAGTAATAACAGACAGAACAAAGTAAATTACCGAGCAAAAAATAACACACGCAAGTCTAAGCCTAATACAGTAAGAAACTAAATGCAGGTAAATTTCACCCTCAGAAATGTTCCAATAAGCTGCTTTTACAGACTAGACTTCCTCCTAGTCTGGGTCCAGCAATCACTCACACCCCTGTAGTTTCTGTCCTTTGTTCCAGTTTCTTTCAGGCATCTCTTTTGGGGTGGAGAGGCTGTCTCTTGAGCCAGCTGAAGACAAAATGGAGGGGTTTCCAGGGTGGAAACCCCTCTCTTCCCCCTGTGTAGAATCACAGCTAAAGATGGAGTTTTGGAATCACATGGGCAAGTCGCATGACTCAGTTCTCTACAGGTCGATGCCATTGCCCACATGTTCGCTTGAACATTCCCAGGAAAGCTCAGATGTGGATTGGCGTCTTTCAATGTTCATTGTTGGTTAAGTACTCCCAATTACTTAAATAACCCCTTCACACTATGTTGATCAAAATCTGTTTTAGGTGCTTCCTACAGCAAACACATTAAATACAAGCATAGAGCCAATGCTCATAACTTCAGATATAAAAATGATACCTGCATGCAAATAGAATGAATACATTCAGGAGAACATAACCATTGCAAAGATATGTTGCACGGCATATGTAGCATAAAACATATTCCAGTTATGTCATATTTACATTCATAAGCATATTTCTATAAAGCATTATGGGGTGCAACGTCACAGTGGCATCATAAGTATCAGAATATTACCACTGAATAAGAACTGACCTATCCTACAGATACAGTGCATGAAATATTGGTATTGAGTTTGTTTTGTTTTAAACCTTCAAAAAAACTATACTGCTCTGCCTCGCTATGTTGACTTGAGGGGCGTTTCATGATGGATGTGATACTGCTGCCAAAGAGACATTCAGACAACTCCCTCCTCCTCCCCCACCCCATTGCCAGAGTATTTGCTAATCACCTTTTGCCTACATTTTTCCTTTTGCTTTTTAAGTTAATGTATTCTTCTGTCCAAGCTGACTAATAAGAATACTTGGTCCCAATCCTCTTTTGTCAAGTCCCTTATGCATTTATAGACTGTTCTGCTCCCCCCCCCCCCCCAACCATCACGTCTTCAGAATGAACCTGGCTACTTTTCTTTTTTTCTTTTATGACTTAAATGTCAAATATATTGTGTCTCAACTCTCCTGTTTCACTCATACAGTAGTACAACAAAGTCATTGGGTACATGTTTTCTGTGATAATCCTATCAATGTAACCCAATGTGTAATTTAACTGCCTTACAACAGTTTTTTTTTTTCATGACTCTTGCTTGTTCAGTTTGTCATCCAGTATAAACCCTGTTTTTTATACTTCTAATTAATTTTTTTGGGGCGGGAGGTGTTCGTGTTTGTGTTTTTTCCTGCACAGAGAAAATTAATATCCAGGTCTCTCATCCCATTTAGCTTGTTGTTGAATGCCTACTTAGTATGTGGGGAGAATGAGGCATGAATCAGAGCTAGCTGGGTAGAGCTCAATCCCAGTAAGACAGAAGTGATATTGGTAGATTGGAGGAAGCTACTAAAAGATATGATGATCATGACTGCTTCTCTTGTTAAGGGTATTTGCCTGCCATTCATTATTAGAATTTGCAATTTGAGGGTATTAGTGAATCCCCAATGCTGTCAGATTATATTACAGCAGTTTCTAGGAACTTTTTCTAATCTTTGTCTGACCAGGACAGTGAGACTGTTTGTTTTTCTTTCTGAGTAAGACCCTTTTACCACTATGCATGCATTTCTCATCTCAAGATTAGCTTTCTGCAATGTGCTTACACTCGGCTACCTTAAACCAGGAGCTAGAGTTGTTGCAGAATGCAGCAGCCTGTTGTTAAATGGTGTATCTTACTTGACACCAGTTTTCTGGGATCTGTACCTACTGCCACCTGTCTTGCAGATGGAGTTTAAGGGTGGTAGTTTTGACCTGTATAGCCGGGAATGGTTTTGAAATGGCCTGCTTGGAACACTACCTCTTTCATTGTACTATAGAACTTCAGCTGTGATCAGTGAAGACACTTAAGTCATGGAAGGAGCTTTTGACAGAACATTTTCTGAAAGGGGTTCTCAGCTTTGGAATCCTTTCTCCCTTCCTGTTGTTAACTTTCAAGACATGTGACAAGGCCTGTCTATGTTTTTGCCCAGGCTTTAGAGGAAGGGTCCTAACGAGGGCTGGTGTCTTCGTAAGGAGGATATTGTGGTATGGGGGAACATGACTCAGGTTTTGATGCAGTCTCTGGTTATTTTTTGGTTTTGGTTTGAAGTTGGATCAGTCTTTGTAACTAATATATAGCAGTGGTTTTCAACCTTTTTTCATTTGCGGACTCCTAAAACATTTTGAATGGAGGTGTGAACCCCTTTGGAAATCTTAGACATACTTTGTAAATTCCCAAGGGTCCGAACAGGTTGAAAACCACTGATCTCTAGGCTAGGTGCTTTTTAATGTATATATTATTAAAATCAAATATAAAACTTTGCATTCAAACAGAATTAGTGAATTACATTTAACAACATACAGGTGCTAATATATTTTAATTTGAAGGAATATTTTTGTGTATCTATTTTTAAATTGTTTTTCTTAAGTCACTTTTATTGCTTTTCCCCTGTAGTTTGAAAATTTTAGTTCAGGCATCCTATCTAGCTTTGCTAATTAATGAAGACCTGGCCACAACATGTTTAATATTTCAGCATTGGACTATCTCCAACCACTGAGTGCCAAATGCTTCAGACTAAGGGATGGATTAAGCAGTCGCATACTAGAACATAACAGCCATACTGGGTCAGAGCAAAGGTCCATCTAGCCCAGTATCCTGTTTTCCGACAGTGGGCCAATGCCAGGTGCTCCAGAGGGAATTAACAGAACAGATAATCATCAAATGATCCATCCCCTGTCGCCCATTCCCAGCTTCTGGCAAACAGAGGGCTAGGGACACCATCCCTGCCCATCCTGGCTAATAGCCATTGATGGACCTATCCTCCATGAACTTATTTAGTTGGTGTTTTTTTTTTTTTTTTTTAACCCTATTATAGTCGTGGCCTTCACAGCATCCTCTGGCAAGGAGTTTCACAGGTTGACTGCATTGTGTGAAAAAACACTTCCTGTGTTTGTTATAAACCTGCTGCCTGTTAATTACATTTGGTGACTCCTAGTTTTGTGTTATGAGAAGGAGTAAATAACACTTCCTTATTTACTTTCTCCACCCCAGTCATGATTTTATAGACCTCTATCATATCTGCTCTTAGTTATCTCTTTTCCAAGCTGAAAAATTCGTCTTATTAATCTCTTCTCCTATGGAAGTAGTTCCATACCCCTTATCATGTTTGTTGCCCTTTTCTGAACCTTTTCCCATTCCAATATATATATATATATATATATATATATATATATATATATATATATATATATATATATATATATATATATATATTTTGAGATGGGGCAACCACATCTATATGCAGTATTGAAGATGTTGACATACCATGGAGTTATATAGAGGCAATATGATCTTTTCTGTCTTATCTATCCCTTTCTTACTGATTCCCAACATTCTGTTCACCTTTTGGACTGCCGCTGCACATTGAGTGGATGTTTTCAGAGAACTATCCACAATGACTCCAAGATCTTTCTTGCGTGGTAACAGCTAATTTAGACCCCATCATTTTATACACCGCTACCTCGATATAATGCGACCCAGTATAACATGAATTTGGATATAACGCGGTAAAGCAGTGCTCCGGGGGGGTGGGGCTGCGCACTCCGGTGGATCAAAGCAAGTTCAATATAACGCAGTTTCACCTATAACGCGGTAAGATTTTTGGGCTCCCGAGGGCAGCGTTATATCGAGGTAGAGGTGTATGTATAGTTGGGATTATGTTTTTCAGTGTGGATTACTTTGCATTTATCAATATTGAATTTCATCTGCCATTTTGTTGCCCTGTCACCCAGTTTTGTGAGACCCTTTTTTTATCTCTTCACAGTCTGCTATTACTGAAGTATGTATGATGAAATTGAATAGACAGATGACCTGAATCTCTAATTTTCTGTTAATCTGTTGGAAAAGGACTGGAGGAGAGTCTTTTGGCTTTAGCACCTGTTCTCTCAACATGTGTATGCTGCTTCGTTTAATGTCATTGTGCATACAGAACTCCCGATCACCAACTAACAGTAGCGGCTGGTAGATGTAATGGCATGTGTCACCATGAAGCCCTGGAAGACAAGGTGTAACAAGTTCTGTTTTTTAGCATATGAACAAATGTTTAGTCTTGGGAACATGTGCTATGTGGTGGGTTTTTTTTGTTTTTGTTTTTGTTTTTATGTGAAGTTCTGAGTAGTAGAGGGAGCTGTTTGAGCAGTGAGAGAATTTGTTTTCTGCCTTGGCCTCTGATTAGAGTCAGTTCTTGAGGCAGAGTTGCTCCTTGGAATGGCATTTGTGTTGGGCTAAAATTCCTGAAAGAAGGGATAGCTTGCAGTATATATAATTCTACATCTGATTTATTTTATTTACCCTCCACTGCGAAGCTGAACTGCAAGGCTCTAGATATCTGCTATCACTCTGCAGAGGGCCACCACTTGTGTTGGAAGAAGGGGTTACTTATAATCTTACTATGTGTTTGTCCAGTATCTAGCAGATTGGGGCACCTATTCTGTGTTGCTCTACTAGGCACTGCTATAATACAAAAAATTAGACCCTATATCCCATATGCTTGTACTATATATCTCAGCGTTGACATATTCTTAACTTAGAAATCACTCCAAGGACAGCTTTATATAAACAAAGGGTGGATATGGTAGAACAACATAACTACACTGCCGCTTTATTGTGGAGAAAGAGACTGATAAGACTTACATTTGTTCCTACTGTTCACTTTCTGCTCTTTGCTTAGGTAACTTCCACAACATGGTGTTTGGAACGACATATAGTTAATCATTTCTTGTTTTATAAATATGTTATTTTACTCTATGAAAGGTAATGTCTAGGAGCTTGTGCACAACTGCTTCGGGACACCTAAAATACTCGGGATACCCTACCCTTGCTCCAAGGACATGGACCTAGCCATCAATCTATAGTTTTGTTACTTCCTAACTGGACTTCTTCAACACAGTCTTCCTGAGGTTGAATTCAAAACTCATGTGGAAACATCAGCTGCTTTATTGCACAATGACTCTTCCAAGTGAAACAGACTAAAAAGAGCATATCTCATCACTGCTGTGCACGCTTTCTCACTCTCAGTCCAATTTTGTTTTGGTTACAAGGTGTAAACTATGATATTGGCTAGGTTTCAGTTATTTCAGAGACACTTTATTTTCCCAACACACAATACCAGCAATGATTGTTGGCGATACTGAGCTTGACAGTCGTGACAATGAAATTCTTGGGAATTGCAAGCAGGAGGTTTTAGATCACTGCTTTCCGCAGCTCCCATTGGCTGGGAACAGCAAACCGCAGCTACTGGGAACTGTGAGCAGCCGTACCTGTGGACGCTTAGGTAAACAAAGTATCTCATGGCCCACCAGGGGCTTACCCTGAACAAGCCGCAAACCAAGTTTGGGAACCCCTGTTTTAGATGAAGGCATGTAGGCTGTGCAGTTCCCAGTTGCTGCTGATTAGAGTGAGTCTAGGTTTTGCTCTGTCTAGCATGCTTTGAAAGACCCTTTTCTTTGCAGACCCTTTCATCAACAATTGAGCTGTAAGATGGCCCAGCATCAGCTTCTTGGAAGACAGTCACCAAAATGAAGCTATTCATGCTAGCTGCCATAACTAGGTGGAAGTGGCGAGTCTAGGTCCTATATTAAGAGAGAATTTCTTGACCATTGTTTTTTTATATTTGGCATCTGGACACTATGGTGATGGGTGGTTTAGAGAAGTGTAAGTACGCTGAATGTTTTTATTCATAGATTTTAAGGCCAGAGGGGACCATTAGATCATCTAGTCTGACCTTCTGTATAAACAGGCCATTGAATTTCACCTGGTTACCCCTGTATTGAGCACAATAACATGCTCTAGTCAAACAAATCTTCCAGAAAGGTATCTAGCCTTGGTTTGAAGATGTAAAGTGATGGAGAAACTACCATTTTCCTTGGTAGTTAGTTCCAATGGTAGTCACCCTCACTGTTAAAAATGTGTGCCCTACTTCTAATTAGAATTTGTGTGGCTTCAGATTCTGGCCATTGGTTCTTGATTCATTGGTCTATAAATGGTTAATCTTGAGAAGAATAACAGTGGAATATGTGATTTTTATTTTTTCCTATGAATGCTGCTGATGTAGTTTACATTAGAGCAACATTGCAGAAGCACTTGACTTGATGACAGAGCTTTGTATTTCCACAAAACAGAAGTCAAGTGAGAAGGCACTGGCAAAGTCTATAGGTGAAACGATGAGGAAAACAAACTGTCTCTAGGAGACCCTTAAAGTGACACCATCTGGTTGAGAAATCACGTTGGGGGGAAAAATTGTTTCCTGACCGAATGTTGCAAACAACACTTCAGATTGTTAAAACTGTAAGATCTGTAATTACTAATCTATTTTTTTTACTGTTTGCTTGCTTTTAACATTTTTTTTTCCAGCTTCAGCAATGAAAATGCTTGTCTTTGATTTTCATATGCTCGAACAATGTTGCAATGTATGAATTGCAAATATTGCAGAACGGAAATTTTAAAAAGAGCAAACAAACATGGAAATATTTCTATTGATTTTAGATTCTGTAAAAGTTTATACTTTTACAAATATAAATTTTAGGCCAAATTTTACTTGATAATGACCCTTCAGATCTTGTTTCTTTTGTTGTAACAGTGAAACGGATCATTAGATTAACAAAAATTGGGTAAAACTTCTTTGGAAGATAGGTGCTATCATTTTAATTTGCAATACATAAGATTTTATTTGTTCAAGGAAGTAGGGATACTTCTGGGTTTTTATAACATTGTATCCCATTTAACGGATGTGCTTTAGGGTAAACAAAATACATCAATCAATTTTAATAAAATAAGGATTTTAAATATCTGCTAAACTGCCATAGGAAATATTTTGGAAAAACACATTTTGTTCCATAGATTTTAAAGGACAATACCATGAAAGTTGAAAACCAGACAGCTAAACTTCCAGGCCTTTGTTATTGCAGTGGGATTGTCAATTCTTTGAAGTGAGCACTTCCTCTTAGCACCCTTCCCGCACCCCAATCCCTGCCCCAGCCCTACATTCATAGCCCTGCATACAATTTCCCCACTCAGATGTGGCACTCTGGCCAAAAAGTTTGCCAATCCCTGTCCTAGCATATGTGCAATGTGCCTCAGGTGGCACGTGACCAGGATTCATCACTGAATTTGGTCCGCTGGTTGGATCCTTAGCTTCTGAAGATGCAGTATTGTTATTGAATTGAGATTGAGTGTGTTAGGTATTTGTGTGGGTGTAGTGGAATGTGATGATACTTGGAGTTTAGGGTTGTGTTGGGCCTAGCTGTTACTTTAATTTAAGATTTCCTAGCTTTTTAGTGTTTGTGAGGAAATATTCTGGAGCAAATATAGCTCTTTAGTTGTTAGGGGATATAGATATATGTATCTCAGCCAGTTATAAAAACGATCTGTCTCATAGGTTTGTACAGTGTCTAGCTCAATGGAGCTGTGGCCTCTAGGCACTGCTGTAATACAAATAATAAAAGATATTAATTTGTTTCCTCTATCCACACCCATGTTTCTTGTCATCGTAAGCAATGATCCTGCAAAGAGTTACATGGCTGTTTAACTTACACACTGTGAGTAGTCCCATTTAAGTCAGTGGAATGATAGTATCCAGGTTCCAACAGTGTAAAAAGTTATGTAAATTTATGTAAGTCTTTGAAAAAATGGAGGCTTTACATAGTAAGCTCTTTGAGGCAGGGATCATGATTATCTCAGTTATTTTTACAGTGGTCCTGAGGTGCCGTAATATAAATATATAACGATCATAGCTCTTGTAAGAAGGTGGATTTTTATTTTAAAAGTAAAACTAAGCGTTTTAATAGTGTCTGTGCTTGCCTCCCCCAAATACATGAGCCTTTGATGAGCTGTATTGTGCAGCCATGCCACAAGTAATTTGCATAAATGGCCTCTCACAGCAGCTGGGAAATGTATGATTTTGAACTATTGTGTGCCAGAAAGAGCTGATTCAGTTGTGTCCTAACAAAGAAATGGGGTTTCGACCCTGAAGGAACTTGTCTGGACGGACTTTTCTGTCTTTTCCCCAAGGAGATGCAGTCAAGCATTCAGCAAATAGAAGAGACCCCAGGATCAGGTGTTGATGCTTTTGTGTGAACTGGAGCTGAGAGAGACTGGCAGAGCACTGAACAGGCCAGCAGCTGTGCACATAAGGGAAGAATTGTTCCAGAAATGTATGCAGAAAAACAGCTTTGCATGTCTAAAATATAAGATATTAACATAAACAGATTGAGAAAGTTGAATTGAATTAAGTAATAAAGTTATGCAAAGAGATGCTCTATATATAGGCTTGGAAGGATTAGATTATTGGTAAATGTTGGTGAAGGTCGAGTTCACCATACACACACACACAAACCAACAAAAATTTCCAAATAAGAAAGTAAGTAAGAAAAATGTTGCTTGAGAACTTATTAATGTTTGATTTAAGGATATTTTTGCCATGTATATTTTAACATGTGATGTTGACAATTTTGTGTTTTAATGGTTATAAAGTTTTAACCTTTTGAATCTCAACATCTTCTGTCTTTAAATATCTATGGCCTGACTCCCCACATAATGTCCTGCTACTCTGCAAATTGAAGTAGGTAAAATATAAAAAATTGCTTAAAAATAAACATAGATATTGTATTTTGAAATTATAAAAAAAAATACTTCTGCCAAGCCTAAGTATACACAAGTTTTAAACAAACCTTGCTAATAGTATTCCAGTTTTATCTGGCTTTCTGATTAATTGTAATTCTGATTTAATCTAGAAAACTGAAACAAAATAAGACATGCAGTCTGCAGATTACTAGAGTTGTGGCTGAAACAGAATGTATTCTGTCTTTGGTAGCATAGGTTTCAGTTTTATAAAACAGACATAAAATAGCTGAAAGAGAGGCAGTTATTTTTAGGATTTATTTGCAGTACATGTTTCATGGGTTAACCATATACTGGATTCATTAATTTGTCAGGCTACACCACGATATACTTATGATTGCCGGCTGTTGAATAGACTTCATAGTGATTTGTACTAAAGTTAAAATCTTATCAAGTTATATGTTACCAACAATATATTTGTTAGCTATGTTGCTAGCTGCAGATTGTTCAAGCCCACTTTACAATATCTGAGTTGTAGTTATAATTAGAGAATGATAGTTCCCACAGTGACCTCCAAATTAGATTTGCTCAGTCTAAACTGTATGTCAAAGCAAGAATTTTCTAATTGCCAGCAATGGATGTTCAACCATCAGAAAAACAAACCGTTCTTTCTACTTCACACATTATCAGTAGTCAAGAATTGGAAATTGGCCTGTAGTTTCATTTGAGGCAGAAGAGAATCTGTTTTCTCTCTCTGTTAAGACTCTTCAGTGCTGATGCTAGTGGCACCTTAGGATTTTTGGGATTTTTGTCAGTAAATTGATTAGATATTAGTATGGAGCTTGCATACGCATTATCAGTGTCCTCTTCTGACCTTAACCATGCGCTAAATGCCAGTAGATCAATTTTTAAATAGTCTACTTGTTTTACTCAACTTCATTCATTTTCCTGTTCACCTTTCCTGTTCTTGGCATAATTAGGGCCAGGTGCTCTTATCCGTTTGTGCTGGCAGAGGGAACCTAAGGCCAATGACCTTGGCAGAGAGGAGGGATAGAAAGGAGGAACAAATCTCACAGTAGAGTTGGTCAGAAAATGCTTAGTCTCTTCCCATTGGAAAATTTAGCCTGAAATGGAAAAACATTAATTTTTGTGAGAAATTTCAGAGGAAAATATAATCTTTTTGTCAAAAAAAAAAAAAAAAAAAAAAAATCAAATGTAAAAAAAATTTTTTTTTCAGCCAAAGAAGTGTTTTGAGCCAAAAAGTTGACATTTTCTGTAGAAAGCACATGCTTAAAAATTGTTAATTTAACCAAACATTCAATTTTTCTGTTGACAAATATTTTCCATCAAAAATGTTTTATCAGCCCAAGCTTCCACCTTTCCTCAGTAGGCCTACCAAAGCCGCCACTCAGGCTGGTGCGCCGAGAGTGATGGGAGTGGTGGGAAGGGAATAAGAGTAGCTGTACCTAGCATGCTACTTCCTCCTAACTCCATATGTTCCCAAGTAGATATTAGCTTAAGAGTTTCACTACAAGCCTTTTATCCCTCTTCAGTGGAATAAGGTAGGGGGGCAAGATTAGGGTGGTAACTAGTGTCAGGTCAGCTTCTGGTATAGCCATCCTGCTAAGGGGGAGTTCTCTACACTACAACCCTGGAATGTAAAGTGATGGAAAATTGTTTTCCTTCTCAGCTCCAGCTTCTGCTAGGGTTTTTTTTTACATGGGGGACTGACCCAAGCTCCTAGTCTTCTGAACTGATCATAACTGAAGATTTTTGCTCCTCTGTCTCATCAAAGGCCATTTCTTTCTCTCCCTCATCTTCTCTTTTCTGTGAAGCCCCAGTGCTTTCAACCTTCAGTAAGGCGGACTGGATGGGATTTCTTATGGCATCTTAGTAGAAGTGCTAAATAATCTTTTACTGACAGAATGCCTTCATCCCAAATACTGTTTCCCTCTTCTTTTCCCTCTTCACCCCTACTGAAAACACTGCTCTACAGCCAAAATGCTTCTGAAATAAATGTAGTCAAACTTTACTAATTCTGGGTCACTGAGAACGAAAATGATGCTTAAAATTGTTGATTGGCTCTAGTTTTCAAGATATGCTATTGGGTCAGTATATACGGCCCTTGACTTGGGAATGGCGGAGGATAAGTGAGTTATAAGGGGAAGGGATCTCAATTTAAACCAGAAATGACTAAAATACATCTTTGACTGGATCTATGAATAAATCTATGACTGGGTTTGGACAGTACTTGCTTTTTAGGCAAAACAATGAATGATGCAATCTGAAGCTGGTATTGTGTCATACATGATATGAATTGAATCATGTTATTCCTAGAAGTCATGGATGATGCAATCATAACGAAGCTTACATCTCTCTGCTGAACAAATTGCCCTAGATCAGCTCTAGAAATCATACAGTGTCGTGCTCTCTTATTTGTCAGTGTTTGATTTTGCAAAGGGACACATTTCTGTTTAGCCAAAGTGAGCAGAGATGCCTCGTACTTGTGTGAACAGTGCAGATAACTTCTGCTGTGTTTGTGGAGAAGTGACTTTTGCATCACAAAAGCACAGTATAACCACTATGGTTAAGAAAGCCTATCACCTTTATTTTGGCTGCAAAATTGGAGATCAGGACAAGAGGTGGGCCCCACACATGTGCTGCAACACTTGTGCAACAAATCTTTGCCAGTGGCTGAACAGGAAAAGGAAATCTATGCCTTTTGCAGTGCCAATGATTTGGAGAGAGCCAACAGATCATACCAGCAATTGTTACTTCTGCATGGTGCCTCCAGTTGGGAAAGGTGTGTCAAAGAAGAAAAAGTGGACTGTGCATTATCCAAACATTCCATCAGCTATACGCCCAGTACCCCACGGAGAAGGACTACCGGTTCCTGATGCACCAGTATCATTCTCACTTGAGTCAGACGAGGAAGAGAATGAAACTTCTGGTCCTGAACCATCAATGTCACAGGACCCACATTTTCTCCCACCCTCCTCCTTGGAACCACACCTCATAACACAAGGTGAACTGAATGACCTTGTCAGGGATTTGGAACTACCCAAGAGTAAGGCAGAGCTGTTGGGCTCCAGACTACAGCAGTGGAATCTCCTGGCAGGTGATGTTAGGGTTTCCATGTTTCGTGACCCTCAAAAGGATCTTGTCCCATTCTTCTTCATGGAAGGTGATCTTGTAGCCTGCAACAATATCGATGGTGTGATGGTAGCCCTCAACATTGTTCACGATCCAGATGAGTGGAGACTGTTCATTGATTCATCGAAGATGAGTCTTAAAGCTGTTTTACTGCATAATGGCAATGTTTTGCCATCAATTCCAGTTGGTCATGCAGTCCATATGAAGGAAACCTATGACATCATGAAACAACTTTTGAGGTGCATAAACTATGATCAACATCAGTGGCAGCTTTGTTGCGATTTGAAGGTTGTTGCTCTCTTGCTTGGTCTGCAGACTGGATACATAAAGTACTGCTGTTTTCTCTGCGAATGGGATAGTCATGCAAGAGATTCCCACTAATCAAGAAAAATTGGCCACTCCGACAGTCATTGGAGCCTGGTAGGAAAAGTGTTCAGCATCCACCACTTGTTGAATCAAGAAGGATTTTGTTACCACCCTTACATATCAAGCTGGGTCTGATGAAGAACTTTGTCAAGGCCATTGACAAAACACAAGCAGCTTTCAAGTACTTCCGTGGAAAATTTCCAAGGTTAAGTGAAGCTAAGATAAAGGAAGGTGTCTTTGTTGGTCCTCAGATTCATGAACTTCTTTGAGATGATGCATTTTACCATGCATTGCGTGGCAAGGAAAAGACGGCATGGAAAGCCTTCCAGTTAGTGGCAATAAATGTTCTTGGAAACAACAAGGCAGACAACTACTGGTTGTTAGTGGAAAACCTCCTCAAGGCATACAAAAGCCTTGGTTGCAACATGTCACTAAAGATACATTGTTTGCACTCTCATCTAGATTTTTTTCCACCGAACTGCAGAGCAGCGAGCGGCGAGCGATTTCACCAGGACATTGCAACAATGGAGAAACGCTATCAGGACAAATGGAGCCCATCAATGCTTGCAGACTATTGCTGGACAGTGACAAGAGATGCTCCATTTAATGAATACAAGAGACAAGCCAAGAAGCGCTGAGTAGACACTGAATAGGACTAAACTATGTACATAATAGTTCTTTGCCTTTTGTTTCATAATAAATTTTATTTATATAACCCTTTTGCTGATTTTTAAAGTGTTACATAAACAGGACAGGTGAAATATTATCATGTAAAGCAACCATAAACACGTGAAAAGACCTAGGTTTACAATTTATGATTAAAACTCTACTATCTACACAATATACATATACATAAAATGTAAAAACTTAAATATCTTAGAAACAGTAGCCAATCAGTTGTTTTAATTGTCATATTTGAATTCAGCACATCAAAATACATAATAAATAGCACATTTTATCTCTGAAGCAGACGACTTCTCAAAAATTGTAGACCAGTGAAATCAGCACCTTTGAGTGACATTGCAGAAGCTGCTAATAGCACATCAGTTTAGGACAGGAAGTGGACAATAATATTGCACCTGGTTGAAGCGGCAGGGCAAATTTTGGCTGGTAGAATATTGTTAGCTTCAGTGCCAAATTTCAGTTTTGCGAATATCCTTACTCTTGCAAAAAGTAGTGGTTGGGATATTTGCTATACATTTGCCTGCAACAATAAAAGGGCACCTAACGTCATGCTGAGGAGTTGCTTCTGTACTGATTTGGAAGGAAGAATGGCTTCTACTGAATTGCCAACATCACTTCCTGCAACAACCTGAGATTTATTTTGAGAGGTCACCTCTCCGCCTACTGTCCAAATTAATCCTAGTAACCTTCTGAGATCTACCTGTTACAGCCCAAAATGGCACAGTTGCTGGCTTCAGTTGGTAGAAGTCACAGCAGAGTGATGGAAGACTTCAGATCTATCCCTTTTGTAGTTGTGTGTGCCACCTCCACCACAAATCTTTTGCAGGTTGTGTTAGAAAGTGTAGTTAGGGAAGAAGTAGATAGTTTGCCTGCTGAATTAAAACTGGAGGCCTGACATTCAGGAATGTACAAAACGTAATTGAGCCACAAGTACAGTATGGGGTGTGTAATTTTTTCTGTTACTATTTTGAGAGTTTTAACACAGCACTAAACTAAGTTTTCTTTTTTTCTTACTGCACAGTTAGGGTTTGCTAGCTCAGAGCTTTCAGTCATTGCATGCACAGTCTACCGTCTGTTTCAAAACAGAGCAACTTCTGTTCATTAGGAACAGTCAACAATAAATATGAAGGGAGTTTCTGCAGTTTGCTTTGGAACTTAGTGGATTGGATGTAATGGATACTACACTTTTATAAAAACAGTAGCCGAGGCTGAGAAAATCAGCTATTGGTTTTGTTCCATACGTGTTACGCTAAAGGAAGGCTGGTAGAATGAAGGAATTATGCACAGCAGATTATTAAAACACACTTTTTTTTCTAGCTTGTTAGCCCACTGTTAAGAGTCCGTTTTTTATCTCAGTAATGTTAACTGAGCTGTCAACTCATTAATAGTCATCACTTGCGTCTGATGAAGTGGGCATTCACCCACGAAAGCTTATGCTCCAATACTTCTGTTAGTCTTAAAGGTGGCACAGGACCCTCTGTTACTTTTTACAGATTCAGACTAACACGGCTACCCCCTGTTACTTAACTCTCTAATAATTACCACAACTTGTACATTTTTTTTAAACTGCTCTGATTTCTATTCTGTGAAGTGTTTTTTAATTTAAAAAGCTTTGGAAATGTTTTGCAGCGTAAGCCAGAAAAAGCATGTTGGTAACTAAAATCTTCCAAATCCTTGTTTTGGGTTAAATGAAGTTGTGGTTTAAGGTCTCACTGCATAAAACTACTTGGATTAATTGGACTCAGTCCCATCTGAGCTAGGGTTACCATATTTTGAGTGTCCAAAAAGAGGACACTCCATGGGGCCCCGCCCCAACTCCACCCCTTCCCCAAAGTCCCTGCCCCAACTCCGCTCCCTCCCCTGCTTCCCGCGAACATTTGATTCGTGGGAAGCCTGAAGCAGGTAAGGGGAGAGGTGGGGGGGAGGAGGCACGGCCCAGTCTGGCCCCCCTGGCTTCTCCAGCCTGGGTCGGCTCGGGCCCTGGGGTGCTAGCCCCGGCCCCGGCCCAGCACCCCCGGTCCCCGGCCCAGCACCGCCGGTCCCCGGCCCCCGGCTCAGCACCGCCGGTCCCCGGCCCCAGCCGCTGGCCGAGCACCGCCGGTCCCCGGCCCAGCACCGCCGGTCCCCGGCCCAGCACCGCCGGTCCCCGGCCCCCGGCCCAGCACCGCCGGTCCCCGGCCCCCGGCCCAGCACCGCCGGCCCCCGGCCCAGCACCGCCGGCCCCCGGCCCCGGCCCCCGGCCCAGCACCCCCGGTCCCCGGCCCAGCACCGCCGGCCCAGCATCCCCGGTCCCCAGCCCAGCACCGCCGGCCCAGCACCCCCGGTCCCTGCCCCAGCACCGCCGGCCCCGCATGTCCCGATTTTCCTGGACATGTCTGGCTTTTTGGGATTTCCCCCCGGACGGGGATTTGAGGCCCAAAAAGCCAGACATGTCCGGGAAAATCCGGACGCATGGTAACCCTAATCTGAGCCCTGATGACCACAGACTGCGCTCTCTCTCTTGCGCATGCTCTTTCCTCTCTTCTCTTCTCCTCTCCCTTTTTTATTTTTGGTAGCCTATTTTCCCCTCTTGCTTGTAGATTACTCTGCCTTTTTGTAGACATGTGGGAGGGAAGATCAGTTTAACTTATTTAGAGAACATGGAATAGTAATTTTTAGCTTTGTTTTCTCTGACCTTTGAAGAGCGAATCCTTTGTTTTGTGACTGAGCTCTTGTTGCTAACCATTTTTACAAGGCTGTGTTTTAAATGACAGAGAAACTAACTGGCATGCACCAGACTACATATAACAGAGCAAATGGAATTGAGTAGAATAGCTGTGATTTTTATTGTTTAGTTTAGATTTGTAGCCAGGGTAAAGTTTGTGGATTGTTAGAAGGTAATTTTTTACTAAGGTAGTGAATGGGAGGAAGAGGGATGGGCAGAAGGGGAGTCGAGAAGGAGGGAGCAAGATTCATTTGTCTTGTTCTTAGCCTGGTTGTATGTAAACATTCCAGACTTTGTTACCTGCTGTAAAAGTGGTGGAAGGAAAAGCCAGCTTTCTAAACACTATTCAATTTTAAAGAAAAATAGCACTTAAAAAGATTTGCAATCGAATGATAAGAGGAAGAAATCATTAACAACGTAGAATTGTTAAAATTGTATACCTCGTTGAGTCACAATTGGTGGGTCATATGGAATAATCCTTCATACACTGCTGTATGTTTTATATATCTTTATTAATATTTTATTTGGATATTAGTGAATTAGCTGTTTTTGTTCTTTAAGCTGCTTTGGAAATGTAAAAAGCACTCATTTCCCCCACTCCTCAACTTCGCTGCAGGTTTTTATGGTAATCTTTGAATGCAAGGAATTTCCTGAATGTATGTACTTGATTTATATATAACTTTTTAAATAATCTAATTTTGGAGGTTTAAAAATGTGTTAGAATTTTGATAAACGGAACATTTTAATTTCATGTTAACGTAGAGGTAAAACATGGTTTTTATTTTTTTATTTTTTTATTTTTTTACTCTGAGCATAAGCAGAACATCCTCTCTCTAGAACACTCTTTTTAATAATTGCAGCACATGAATATATTCTGTATAACATGTATCTCACTTCATGATATGCATTCCTCCCATCGAGATTCATTTACATGTGGGTAAAGGATTTTACTACCACATTGAAGTACTCAGCAAAGAAAACTAAAAAATACCTAAGTATACTTACTTAAAAATACATAAGTAAATGTTGCATTAGTCACTGCCGTCTCTGTAAACTACTTCTGTCCTCAGTATTTTCTGAACTATCATATTACTTTTGGTAGCATAGTTCTACTTCAGCTAAATTCTTACCCTTGAAAATTGCATATAAGAAAGGTAAATTAAATATTGTTAGACAGTACATTTATGTTAGGCAGTAGCCTGATCTATAGATTCTGTATTAATTATACTGATTACTTAAGAATTCCTAGTTATTACTTTGAGGGTTGACCAGTTCTTGTCTCAAGATCAGGCCCAGGGTTGTTTAAATATCGTTGGAAACTTGATATGCACGATTACAACACTCACACTATAGGAACTCTTTTTTTATATTTACAAATAATTTATTAATACATTTAGCACAGTCACAAACATCCCAACTCAGTAAGGTTAGAGAGAGATACTACAGAATGTACATCTACACATCCATATACTCACAGCATCCCTTGCAGAACAAACTGAAATGTTAGCCGCCATCATTCTGGCATCTCCTAAGGACCACATCTCCTTCTCCTACTGCCCCTAGGCTGGGATGCTACTTTTATAATATGTTATGCTGATGCCACTGTGTTTGATACATATTCAGTAGGGGTTTCCCCCCCTTTCCTTATCCGTATATCCTCACCTTACTAATTTTGGATTGTCCCTCTCTTATTGGTAGTATATCAATGATCTCAACTTATTATCATATACGTCAATTCATTACCATGGCCCTCCTGTGATTAGGTATCTGCGGATGTAACTCATATACCTTTTATGTATATCAATTCGTTGCCATGACACTGTTGTGGTTGGGGCATGTACCTGTGATCAGAAATTTCCCTTAAACATTCTATTTTCAGCTGTCCAATACTTGGGGTTTTCGTTGGGTTGTTTATCTGTTCAAAGTTCATAGGCCCCAAGCCTTCAGCTAACTTGCTGAAGCTAATGTCTTCCAGGATACAGGCTTGTAGGTTCCTTGAATTACTGCTGAATATAATAAAAGCAGAATATAATGCAAAGCAGTGAATATAATAAAGGCAAGCTAGCCCACTGGGCTGCAAGTCATAGGGCATACCATATTAATATTGTATTATATACAGTATGAGTGCAGTTATGGTAACAGCATTACGTTGTCTTTCCCACAGTTATGTCCACTTTGCTCACTTATGTCAAGGGATATATGTGATGGGTTTGGGCCCTTTGGGGTGTCACCTGATGTGCTGAGATGCCACTGAGTCAGCTTGTTCTGCCAGCCTGGGTCTCCTTTACCTGGCCTTGCTGGGTTAGGCTCACAAGCAAGCCAAGCACACAGGCATGGCCACACCCAGCTGCACAGAGAGACAGAGATCTGCTCTGGAAAGATTCCGCCTTAGGGGTGTGCCCCAACACACTGGTGCCCACTCCCTTTAAGAAGTACAAACCCAAAGGTTTCATGAAATTCACCCCCTCCCTCAATGCAGAGGGAGATGTGCACAACTTCTTGCCACCCCCCCCCCCCCATTAGAAATTACATAAACTGGGTTATATTATAAACAAGAAACAAGTTTATTAACTACAAAAGGTGAATTTTAAGTGAATATGAGAGATAACAGACACAACAAAGCAGATTACTGACGCAGTGAAGCAAAATATGCAAGCTAAGCTCAATATACTTAAGAAACAGGTTACACAACGTAATTTCTTACCCTAATTGTTGTTTTAGGTGGGTTGCAAAGTTTCTGTGGTTCAGAATTCCAATTATATTTCTTTTCAGACTGAACCCCTGTCTCCGTCTGGACTCCCCCCTTGCCTTCGCTTCAGGTGACTTTAGCAGTCTCTCTTCTTGGGCAGACCATGCCATGGAGAGGAGGAGTCCCGTTTGCCTTCCTCCCCACCCTTAAGTAGGATTTACGTAAGGTGGGAATCCTTTGTTTCCCAAACTTGAACCCCCCCCCTTCCCTTCCAGTGGAAAGTTACAAGAAGTTCCAGGTAATGTTTAGTATCAGGTGACAAGACCACCTGACTCTGTAGTATCACAGCATCCATGAGTCAGTGGCAGTATGGAGCATCTGCAGGATGGCCAATTCTTTTCACAGTCTGTTGTCGTCGCTAATGGGCCATCAGTCCTGTCTGGCTTTTCCATTGTTGTACCTGAAGTGTTAGCAGTGGGCGTCACCCAAAGTAGCATAGTTGAAATACACAGTCAATATTCCTAACTTCAGACACAGAAATGATACAAGCATACAAATTGGATAATCACATTCAGTAAATTATAACCTTTCCAATGATATCTTACAAGAACCATCTTGCATAAAGTACGTCTCAGTTATGTCATATTCATATCATAAGCATATTTCATAGAGAATCTGGAGTGAAACATCACAATATATATCCCACAAAACTCTGCAAAGCTAAATGTAGCTTTTGGCATTAATGAACATAAAGCCTGTCATTTTGTTCTATGGCCTAGTACAGGTGCCTTCACAGGCAACTGGTTTAAAATGTAGTATCCAAAACAGAGATGAGGAAAGATACAGAACAACAAGTTAAGGAACTGGCATAAACTGTGGTTTGGATCTCAGGTGATGTATGAAGGGTTTTCTAACTTGTAAGTAACCTTGCTATAACTTATAACTAGGAGTCCGGTGGCACCTTAAAGACTAACAGATTTATTTGGGCATAAGCTTTCGTGGCATCTGAAGAAGTGGGTTCTTTATCCACGAAAGCTTATGCCCAAATAAATCTGTTAGTCTTTAAGGTGCCACCGGACTCCTTGTTGCTTTTGTAGATACAGACTAACACGGCTACTCCTCTGATACTTTCTATAATGATAAGTGGTTTGGGAGGTATATTTCAAAGCACACTACTGTGTAAGGTGAACTGAATAGGGCTGCAAGAATCTGTTTCCCGTAAGGGTTGGTGTCCTATTAACTTTCCTTTCTGTATTACACTACTTTGTATTTAAACAATAAATTGGCTAAGTTCAGTTATTTGTTCCTTTCAGCATTTTTCATAACGAACCACAAGAGTAGTGAAATCAATTGGCTATACTATTTATGCTATTTATGTTCTTTATCCTTTTGATTAAGGGTCCTTTAAAAAAATGTGGACCTTAAATAATTTATGATCTGTTTGTACAATGCTACCACAATGGGCCCAGTCTGATGTGATCTTCCAGGGTTACCACAATACACATTATTAATAATAATACTAACTGCTGGTAGGCTGCAGAGTTAGCATCCTGTTGAGATGAACACAAGCATTTCACAATTGCTTTTGAGCTACGACTTCTATCTGTCTCTTTGCTCACTTGACATGACATCCTGAGTTCAGTTCACACTTAGATTCTGTTCTTGGCAAACAAAAGGGATAGAAACATAATTTTAAGAACATAACATAGGAACGGCCATACTGGGTCAGACTAAAGGTCCATTTAGTCCAGTACCTTGTCTTCCAACAGTAGCCAATGCTAGGTGCCCCAGAGGGAATGAACAGAACAAGTAATCATCAAGTGTTCCATCCCCTTCGCCCATTACCAGCTTCTGGCAAACAAAGGCTAGGGACACATCTCTGCCCATCCTGGCTCATAACCATTGATGGACCTATCCTCCATGAACTTATCTAGTTCTTTTTTGAACGCTGTTATAGTCTTGGCCTTCACAACGTCCTCTGGCAAGGAGTTCCACCAGGTTGACTGTGCATTGTGTGAAAAAATGCTTCCTTCCTTGTTTGTTTTAAACCTGGTGCCTATTAATTTCATTTGGTGCCCCCTAGTTCTTATGTTATGAGAAGGAGTAAATAACACTTCCTTATTTACTTTCTCCACACCAGTCATGATTTTATAGACCTCTATCATATCTGCTCTTAGTTGTCTCTTTTCCAAGCTGAAAAATCCCAGTCTTATTATCTCTTCTCCTATGGAATGAATTCCATACCCCTTATCATTTTTGTTGCCCTTTTCTGAACCTTTTCCCATTCCAATATATCTATTTTGAGATGGGGCAACCACATCTATATGCAGTATTGAAGATGTGGGTGTACCATGGATTTATATAGAGGCAATATGATTTTTTCTGTCTTACTATCTATCCCTTTCTGAATGATTCCCAACATTCTGTTTACTTTTTGGACTGCCGCTGCACATTGAGTGGATGTTTTCAGAGAACTATCTACAATGACTTCAAGATCTCGTTCTTGAGTGGTAACAGCTAATTTAGACCCCATCATTTTATATGTATAGTTGGGATTATGTTTTCCACTGTGCATTACTTTGATTTTCATCTGTCATTTTGTTGCCCAGTCACCCAGTTTTGAGAGATCCTTTTGTAGCTCTTTGCAGTCTGCCTGGAACTTAACTCTCTTTAGTAGTTTTGTACAACCTGCAAATTTTGCCACCTCACTGTTCACCCCTTTTTCCAGATCACTTATGAATATATTGAATAGGATTGGTCCCAGTACAGATCCCTGGGGGACACCACTCTTTCCCTAACACTCTCCATTCTGATAACTGACCATTTATTCCTACCCTTTGTTTCCTATATTTTAGCCAGTTACCAGTCCATGAGAGGACCTTCCCTCTTATCCCATGACAGCTTACTTTGCTTAAGAGCCTTTGGTGAGGGACCTTGTCAAAGGCTTTCTGAAAATCTAAGTACACAATATCCGCTGGATTCCCCTTGTCCACATGCTTGTTGACCCCCCTCAAAGAATTCTAGTAGATTGGTGAGGCATGATTTTCCCTTACAAAAACCATGTTGACTCTTCCCCAACAAATTATGTTCATCTATATTTCTGACAATTTTGTTCTTTACTATAGTTTCAACCAGTTTTCCTGATACTGAAGTCAGGCTTACTGGCCTGGAATTGCCAGGATCACCTCTGAAGCCCTTTTTAAAAATTGGTGTCACAATAGCTATCCTTCAGTCATTTGGTACAGAAGCTGATTTAAATTATAGGTTACAGACTACGGTTAGTAGTTCTGCAATTTCACATTTGAGTTTCTTCAGAACTCTTGGGTGAATACCATCTGGTCCTGGTGACTTATTACTGATTTGTTTATCAGTTTGCTCCAAAATCTCCTCTAATGATCCCTCAATCTGGGACAGGTCCTCAGATTTGTCACCTAAAAAGAATGGCTCAAGTTTGGGAATCTCCCTCATATCCTCAGCTGTGAAGACCGATACAAAGAATTAATTTAGTTTCTCCGCAATGGCCTTATCGTTCTTGAGTGCTTGTTTAGTATCTCGATCGTCCAGTGACCCCACTGGTTGTTTAGCAGGCTTCCTGCTTCTGATGTACTTTAAAAATAATTTCCTATTACTTTTTGAGTCTTTGGCTAGCTGTTCTTCAAATTCTTTTTTTGGCCTTCCTAATTATATTTTTATACTTCATTTGCCAGAGTTTATGCTCCTTTCTGTTTTCCTCACTAGGTTTTAACTTCCACTTTTTAAAGAATGCCTTTTTGTCTCTTATTGATTCTTTTACTTTTGTTGTTTAGCCACAGTGGCACTTTTTTTGTTCTCTTACTATGTTTTTTTTAATTTGGGGTATACATTTAAGTTGAGCCTCTATTATGGTGTCTTTAAAGAGTTTCCATGCAGCTTGCAGGGATTTCACTTTTGGCACTGTACCTTTTAATTTCTGTTTCAATAACCGCCTCATTTTTGTGTAGTCCCCCTTTCTGAAATTTAAATGGTACAATGTTAGGCTGCTGTGGTGTTTTCCCTACCACAGGGATGTTAAATTTAATTATATTATGGTCACTGTTACCAAGCGGTTCAGCTATATTCACCTCCTGAACCAGATCCTGGTCTCTACTTAGGAATAATGAATTGAAGCTTTAATGAAAGCTTTAATTCTGCAGAAACTTATGTAAACACCAGTGAAATGCTGGTACAGTGTATTAGCTTAATCCAATCCTGCAGTCACTTACAAGCGGCTAGAACAGCATAGCAGACAGTCTCTAGTACAATTTGCTGCTTGGATATCGGGTCCAGCACACACACACACATGCTCGAGCACAGTCATAAGTAGTGGGTTCCAGACCCTTGACCTCTTTATTTCCTCTGGCAGTCATACAGTTCTCATATGTTGGAGCAGAAATCCAAACCTATAGATGGCTCAGCATTCCCTGGGACAATTCTGGACTACATATTTTATTTCCATCCACCCTTCTTCACCTTGATTCTTCTTCTGAAGATCCTTGGAAAGATGGGAAAGGATGGAGTATAAGTGATGATAGGATTCCCAGACTACTGTGGGAAGGGACCTGGTGTGAGACCCAGATGTCCGGATGCTGCATCTATTTCACCCTTTGTGGAGTAATGTCCAATCATAGGATCCCAGTCTGTGCAGAGCTTATTGCCAAAGGCTGTGCACGTTGGCCAGTCTGCTTAGGCTTTCCCATATAGTCAGAGGCAGCCTGTCAAAATTAAAATGATATAGTATCTTCATGCTTCTATCTTTCTCTCTTAAAGGTAGGAAAGGTTCACAGTCTTCCACTGATGTGAGACAAAGATAAGCATTTTTCAGTATAGATTTAAATAAAAGCTTTAGACCAAGATTTTAGAAAGTTGGTACCTGTAATTGGATTCATAAGGACGAATTTTCAAAAGTGCTGAACTCCCAGGAGCTTCGATTGGCTTCCCTGTATATGAAGGACTCCATTTCTAGAGCCTGTAATGGGAGAATATATTGCTGTTGCATCTGATCTAGTTACTCAGTTTTTCTAGGCTGCCTTCCTCAAAGCACATACCACTCTATTCAGCCTACTGATCTTTCCTGGAAATAGAATGTCGTCTGAGCTGCTTATGTTAGCTTTCTTTCAGCCCCCTGGGTTTTCTGTGTTTAGTTTTCATAGCTGCCAGTTATCGCCACATGAGAGTCAGGGAGTTAATGGCCCTGTCCTTTTTTGCATGGTGTTGCAGTGTCCTTTGGCCCATATTTACTCCTCTCCCATCCTTTTTATTTATTTGAAGGTCATCTCTATGTTGGTCAAAGTATAACTCTCCCACACTTTGTTGTGATCAATGCCCTGACACAGAAAGGAAAGCTGGCATTTCTTTTCTCTTCATCTTCTCTCCACCCTTCCATGGAGTCAGCAGGGCTGTGAAGGCTGAAGACTCCTGGTGTTGGGAGTGGAGAGTATTGTCCATACATTAACTGTCATGTTTCTTCATTGTTAGCAAATGATTATTTATAATACATATGTATACATATGTGTGCATTTGTATATGAATAGTTATGTAAAATAGATATAACAAACAGAGAAGTGTTAAAAAGTGTCTATTGCCATGAGTTTGGGTCGTTGTGCTACTTGCATGTTGGAAAACCACAAGTGAGTTACGAAGGTCATTCCAAATGAGTGTATCAACTTCTATACTACATCGCATCATCACTTACTCGGGTTACTGTATTTTTCACTCCATGCATCTGCTGAAGTGGGTTTTAGCCCACGAAAGCTTATGCCCAAATAAATTTGCTAGCCTCTAAAGTGCCACAGGGACTCCTCGTTGTTTTTTCTGGTTGTCCTATATATCTTACAGAAATACTATTTTAGGAGTGTTTCAGAGGGTTTTTTTTTTTAAATTGGGATTCTTGGTTTTGTTTTTATGTTTTTAATCCCTCTCCCTCTAAGTTACCATCAGTCTCCACTTTGCAGGACTCTGAGGGTATGTCTACACTGCAGTTAAAAACCCCTGGCAGGCCTGTGCCAGCAGACTCGGGCTCATGGGGCTTAGGCAAGGGGGCTGTTTAATTGTGTAGACATTTGGGCTCAGGCTGCAGAGGCCAGGCTCTAGGACCCTGTGAGGTGGAAGGGTCCTAGAGCTTGGCTGCAGTCTGAGCCCAAGCATCTACACTGTGGTTAAACAATCCCTTAGTCCAAGCCCCATGATCTTGTGTCAGCTGGCACGGGTCAGCCGCGGATTTTAATTGCAGTGGCCTCATTAAGGAAATAGGCCTTTTAAGGAAGAGGCCCTTGCTTCCAGGGAGGAGCACACTGATTGGCCCTCAGGCTGGGAGTACCCTGTCTTACAGAGCTCTGTGCTGAATGTCATGGAAGATGAGATTTCCATGTAGACCATTTTAGTGTGTATATATAGGTTACAGTAGGATTTCCTGGAGAATCAGGAAAGTTTCTTTTGTAGTAAGATAAACCATATAAGGGGTTATAATCACTTTTGAAGTTGGGTGAGCTCCAGCAGCCCAGCTGAAGTGGCCACGAAGTGATGAAAACATCTCAAAATGACCGGAAGTAGCTTTCTTATAACTAAAAATGTCATGAATTTGAGATCCGATACCATGGGATGCTGCTGGTCTAGAAGTGAGTGATGAGTCTGCCCGGGAAGCTAGAACTTTCTGTTCATCAGTAGTATAAAGCTACTGCTTCTATGAGCTATCAGTCTTTACAGATGTTATGCTTTAAAAGTAAGTTACTGTTGCAGGACTGAATCTTACCCATCCAGGACCTTGAGTAAGGGTAGCTTTTTTGGGAGGGCGGCAGAGGTAGAATTGGGAGGGTAGAGAAGATTCCAAAATAGGGAGGAGGAAGAAATATTTTACTGACAGGTTGTTGGGGGCGGGGGTGTGTGCCCCCCCCCCTTTTTTTTAAATGACATCTGTTTGAAGCGGTTCAGCATTTTGAAATGTTTTAAAGGGAGATTTACTGGGCAGCAGGTGAGGTGATAAAGGTGCATTTTAATTTAATTTATTGCTTGGATATTGCCTCTGTGTGTGTGAGTGTATATTATATATGACAAAACAAAAGATGACCTGCAGTAGTGGAGTCCAAATACTACAGTGATGAGCACGTTAGAAATGCATATAAGATTTGACAAATGTACAGCTCAGTTTTCACAATTAAGACTGTAAATCTGCTGCACTCCTCCTGTTGCTACTTGCTGGGTCATCTGGGGGTTGATGCTGCCAGTCTAACTTCAGTTTATAAAACTTTATGTTGAATCTTGTCTCAGCATAGATTCTACTCTGTGTGTTCGCCGTCTTGTAGAGTTTGTTTTCCAAAGGAGCACCTCATGCAATCAGTAGTAATTCAAGTGGCGATAATTTATCCTGTGAATTTCTCTTTTGAGAACTACCTAATACAGTACTCTTACAGGAGGATAAATACATCAGACATTTTGACTTTTAAAAACAAGATGCTTAAGTTAGCAGTACAAAAATAATTACAGCATTGGAACATTACAAAACACTGTGAATATTTACTTGCATATAATTGAGTGACTTCCTTCAAAATCTTGGAGAGAAAAATAATCCTTCAGCTTGGGAATTAGAAAGAGTGAGTAGTTTAATATAGGATGAGATCCTGGTTTCATGGTTGATAACTTATCAGTGGAGCTGCTTCCAAATGGTTTGAAAAACTGTTCTTTTATTAAATAAATATTGAATTTTAAATTTAAAAAGACATATGACTTACTTCTTGCTTTTTTCTCCTTGGTAGTAGGTAGCCCCAGGCATTTCAGATCTTAATTCTGAAGTGCCTATTTGTCCTGCTTGCCTATATCTCATTTTCTGTAGTCTACTAAGACTTATATTTTATTTTTATCGTTTTGAAGGAGGTGAAAGGGACATTACAACAGTCAGTGCTTATCTAGAACAAGCAGCAGGCAAGGAATAGGGCAGTTTTCAAGTTTCCTTTTTGGAGATCAGCATATTGCCGTAATACTTTACTTACTGTGGGAAAAAGATTTTAAAGCTACTTGTACATAATTTGGAGTGCTGCTGGTTATGCTGCTATGTTGCAGACTCATTGAAACGTTGACAGGCACATTATTTCTCCTTCACTGCTGACATTGTCTTGAACTAAAAACAAGGAACTAATTTTTTTTAATTGGGAACCACGAAAATCCTTAACGTTGTGTCCCTTTCCCTCCCTCAAATAATCAGTTTTATTCTTTGCAAATGGTAATGTTTCTTTAAAGAAGATACCCTTTGCAGATCTAACCTCTAATTTATGATTTAGAAGTCTTGTCCATGGTTTAAAAAGAGAAATTAGGTGACTGGTAGCCACGCTTGCAGGATCTTTTGTAAATGTCATTGGGTGGCCACTGGAGACAGAGATACTTGAGAGCAGACTTGGGGTTCTCCCCTCCCATTTTCTCTTTTCTTGAAGAGTGCACAAAGACCCTGTCAGTCTGTGTGAGGATGCATCTGTGTTTAACTTCTCCGTTCCAGAATTTCACAAGAATTGATTTGAGAAAAATGCTGTTTTACTGTTACCCAGCTGATAGAGCTGGGATTAAAAGGTGGGGGTGGCGGCGTGTCAGGAAATGACAGAAAGAAACAGTAAAGAGTGACTTTATCCAGCTCTAAAATCTTGGCCCAGTATTGTGAATAAGACTTCTAGCACACGGTTAGTGGCTAAAAGAGCCTGTCCTGATGAGAGCTACAGAAAAGGATAATTGTTTTAGGAAAATAAATCTCTTTAAGAAAAGCAAACCCATGTATGTTGGTTGACTGAAAATAAGGGAACAGCCTCCAGACAAATCCAATTACACCAGTGCCATATTTCCTTTATTAAATTTTATTTCAGTTAATTCATTTATTTTCTCCTGATTATTTGCAAATTGAAAACGACAGCTTGCAGATCTCCAACCAAAAAGCTTCTTCCTTTAGTTTTTAAAAAAGACATTGTTTGATATAAAACAAGCTTGTTATTTTAAAATAAGATCTCTAATATGCGAAAGACCAACTAGTAACTACTTAATAGCTGAGACTGGTGAAAAGTATTTTAAAATAATAACATGATAGATATACCAGGAGGATTGCTGTCATCTTTTTATAGAATCCTAGAAATGTAAACATGGAAGGAATCTTGATAGGCCACCTAGTCCAGTCCCCTGCACTGAGGCAGGACTAACTATTTCTAGACCGGTTTCAGAGTGGTAGTCATGTTAATCTGTATCAGCAAAAGCAACAAGGAGTCCTGTGGCACCTGAGAGACGAACAACTTTATTGGGCATAAGCTTTCATGGGCTAGAACCCACTTCGTCAGATGGATCAAGTGAAAAATACAGGAGAAAGGAAGATGATGTCTATCTATATCTGCACCGAGTTTTTTCACGAAGTTGATGGATTTCCACTTCATATGGCTAAATTCAGTGCCTTGCACTTCAAAAGTTATTTTTCCTCTCTTGGTATTCTGTTAATTGATTTATCTCGTTAGACAGACCTCACACTTGGCAACGCAACCCCCATCCTTTCATGTATTTATACCTGCTCCTGTATTTTTTACTTCATGCATCTGATGAAGTGGGTTCTAGCCCACGAAGCTTATACCCAAATAAATTTGTTAGTCTCTAAGGTGCCACAAGGACTCCTTGTTGTTATTTCTAGACCATCTCTGACAGGTGTTTGTCTAACCTGTTCTTAAAAACCTCCAATGATAGAGGTCCCACAGTCTCCTTAGTTAACTACCCTAATGTTTAAGCTAAATCTTCCTTGCTGCAATTTAAGCCTATTACTTCTTTTTATTCTTTGAGGACAGGACAAGAATGATTTATCAGCCTTCTCTTTATAACAACTTTTACGTACTTGAAGACATGCTCTCCCTCAGTCTTCTCTTCTCCAGACTAAACACATTTTTTTCAATCTTTCCTCATAGGTCATGTTTTCTAAACCTTTAATCATTTTTTGTTGCTCTCCTCTGGACTTTCTCCAATTTGTCCACATCTTTCCCACAGTGTGGTGCCCAGAACTGAACACATTACTCCGGTTGAGGCATTATCAGTGCTGAATAGAATGGAAGAATTAATTCTCATGTCTTGCTCACAACACTTTGCTAATACATTCTCTGATGTTCACTTTTTTTGCAACAGTATTACATTGACTCATGGTTAGTTTGTGATCCACTATAATCCCCAGATTCTCTTCTGCCGTATTCCTTCCTAAGCACTCATTTCCCATTTTGTATTTGTGCAATTGAGTATTCCTTCCTAAGTGTAGTACTTTGCATTTGTCCTTATTGAATTTCATCCTATTTCAGACAATTTCTCCAGTTTGTCAAAATCATTTTGAGTTCTAATCCTGTCCTCCAAAGTTCTTGCAAGCCCTCCCATCTTGGCATCATCCACAGATTTTATAAGTATACTCTCTATGCCATTGTACAAAGTATTCATGAAGATATTGACTAGAACCGGACCTAGGACAGTTCTCTGTTAGATCCCACTTGTTACAGATAGTAATCAAGTCTTCCCTTGCTGAAGTGGCTGGTCCTATGATGGTGTCACTAGAGTAGATATGGGGACAGAGTAGGCAACAGGGTTTGTTATAGGGATTGGTTCCTGGGTTAGTGTTTCTGTGGTGTTGCTGGTGAGTATTTGCTTCAGGTTGGGGGACTGTCTGTAAGCGAGGACTGGCCTGCCTCCCAAGGTCAGTGAGAGTGATGGATTGTTTTCCACAATAGGTTGTAGATCATTGATGATGTGCTGGGGGCTGTATGTGATGGCCAGTGGTGTTCTGTTATTTTCCTGTTGGGCCTGTCCTGTAGTAGGTGTCTTCGAGGTATCCATCTCGCACTGTCAATCTGTTTCCTCACTTCCCCGGGTGGGTATTGTAGTTTTAAGAATGCTTGATAAAGATCTTGTAGGTGTTTGTCTCTGTCTGAGGGATTGGAGCAAATACTGTTATATCTTAGGGCTTGACTGTCGACAATGGATTGTGTGATGTGTCCTGGATGGAAGCTGGAGGCATGTAGGTGAGAATACCAGTCAGTAGGTTTCTGGTATAGGGTAGTGTTTATGTGACCATCACTTATTTGCACTGTAATGTCCAGGAAGTGGATCTTTTGTGTGGACTGGTCTAGGCTGAGATTGATGGTGAGGTGGAAATTGTTGAAATCCAGGTGGAATTCTTCAAGGGCCTCCTTCAGGTGGGTCCATATGATGAAGATGTCATCAGTGCAGCGCTCAGGGATGTGTCTGTGTAGATTTGTTCCCATGCTGTAGCAGGGAGTTTCTTGAGCAGATGGTGTAGTTTATTTTGGTACTCCTCAGTGAGATTGGAGGATAGTGGCCTGTAAAATGTGGTGTTGAAGAGTTGCCTGGCAGCCTCCTTTTCATAGTCCGACCTATTCGTGATGACTACAGCCCCTTTGATTATAATGTCAGAGTTGTTTCTGAGGCTGTGGATGGCGTTGCGTTCTGTACAGCTGAGGTTATGGGGCAAGTGATGCTGTTTGTTCACAATTTCAGCCTGTGCACGTCTGTGGAAGTCCAGTCTGTCATTTCGACTGTCAGGAGGAGTTCACGCAGAATTCTTCTTCTTGTAGTGTTGGTAGGAGGGTTCCTGTTGATCAGTGCTCTGTTCAGTGGTGTATTGATAATATTCTTTGAGTCAGAGACAGTGAAAGTAGGCTTCCAGATCATCGCAGAACTGTATCATGTGCCTGGGGGTGGTGGGGCAGTAAGAGAATCCCCGAGATAGGACAGACTCTTCTGCCAGGCTAAGTGTGTGGTTGGTTAGGTTAACAATATTGTTGGATGAGTTAAGGGTACCACTGCTGTAGCCCCCTGTGGCATGATTGCACCAGAGCGGTTCCAGCCTCTTCCTGGATGGTGTGGGGCCCCCCTGAAATGGTCTAGACAGAAAATTGGGGGGGGGGATTGGGCTAATCATCTTGTGGGCACATGACACCCTTATTTTTGTAGTTCTACACTGCTGCTGGCAGCAGTGGTGCCTTCAGAGCTGGGGGCTCGGCCAGCAGCTGCCACTCTATGGCCTTCCAGCTTTGAAGGCAGCACTGCTGCCACCAGCAGCAGCAGAGAAGTAAGGGTGGAAAGACCGTATCATGCTACCCTTACTTCTGAGTAATGTTTGATCTTTGTGCTGGGAGGAGTGCTACGGGGCACTAAGGCAAATTTGGGGTGACTATGGTTCCCACAAGTCTCCCTCACCCACTCCCAGCACTGCCCCTGACTGGTGTAGATATTCATAGTATGATACTTTTATTTTTTACACGGCTTTGACATTTAAAGTATTATCACTGAGCTAGAACCCACTGAAACTAATGGGGCTGTTCATACCCCAAGGCTGTTATTTCAGGCTCTCTGGAAACTCAGGCAGGCATCTTTGCATTGATTATACTTGCTCCACAGTCATAAAAGTTAGAGGCCCTTTTTGAAAATGGAAAGCAGAGAACCTGGTGAACTATTGAGAGGACCTGACTTGTCCTTCATGTGCTACTACATTTGGGAAACACTGCATTAATTGCAAGACCAGGGTTTTGAGTCTTAAACTGAACTTGTCCTCCAGGAGACTGTAAGGTATTTGAGTTAAATAGATGCCAGCAGAACAAACAAACTGAAGAATTTTAAAGAGTCAAACTAAAAAGCATTTTCCTGTCAATTAGATTTCACATGATTGGCGCTGTGAAGTCAAGGTCTGTGTAGTTCTCCAGTTGTTCAGAGTTTTTCAGGAAAGGCAAGTTTTGAATTTCTAATTTGAAATAAAATAAGAAATGTTCATGTTTTCTTTGTACATCATAAAATTATTAAGAGGCTGTTGTTAGTTTAGGTCTAGGTAAAGACTCTATTCATTCTCTCTTCATTTTTGATACCAATGGACACATCTACTGGAATCAGCTGCTTTTTAGAAGGTGCTTTCAAAGCTTTCAGTAACTCCATGGTTTTTATTTAGCATTCCAAATTATAGTAATATAAAATCTTGTTCATGGAGATTCCTTTTAGTGGGTGTGTGCTAGAAAGGGCAAATCATTTACAGAATTCAGTAAAATGGAGACCTATATTTACAAGCTAAACATGCTTGTATGCAAATATTCAAGTTGTAGATTTTTTTTTTGACTGAGAGGTTGTCTGTATATTACTTTTTATGTAATAGTTCCTTTGAAGATAGTTTTCAAAGGTTTGTTTAGTTTCCACCACATACTAGAGGAAATGTTCACGAGAGAGATACTTCCTGATATATTATTTATGAGTTTCCTGCATAGGGATTAACTTTCAGAAAACATTACAAGTAAATACAGCGTCTGTAAATTGTCTTGCAGTGTGATACAATAAAACCTTCATAACGAAAGTGCCAAAAAGTATGTTTGACTATCCTCTACATCCCTTGTTTGAAAATAATTGTAGAAAAATGATCAGTTTAACCTGCGCAGGATACAAATAGTTCAGATTTTTATTCGAGTTACTCTGTGGTGCATGTGAGGGATCAAAAGTTTCAATCAGTCTGAAACATTTGAATTCCATTGAAAGTTACTCTAGTTTGAAATACTGATTGTAAGGTTTACACACTAAGAATATATCCCGTGCAAGCAGAGTGCCAGGATTGTGCTCAGAGTTTCATTCTTGTGTAAATCCAGAGTAACTACATTGATGTGAATCGGGTACTCTGGGTTTAAAGTAACCGAATGCAGAATCTGACTGTATGATGTTTTGTCACACTGAATGCAAAGAGCTATGTACTATTGTATGACCCTTGTATGTAATAAACATGTCATTTCTCAGTACTATAGCTGGGAGGCTTACATGTTTCTATATTTTGCTCTCCCATAACAATAACAAACTGTGCTTTTAATAAAAGGTCATACTTGTAGAGATAGGTGAATCTCAAAGAGGTCTGAGTCAGGATAAACTTCTGATAAGCATCCAAACAAAACATATTGGAGAGGGAGACTCGCATCAATGGGGCTCTGCTATCAGCCACCCGCAGAAGATTGTTAGCTAAAAAGCTTTTCAAGTTGTCTATGGACTGTTTAGACTGCTGTCACTAGGTGTTATTGCAGCTGGAACTGACCTACTCGAGCTAGTTTTAATCTAGCTAGTTTGGGTCCTGGAGCAGTGAAGCCATGGTGGCATGAGCTTCTGTGTGGGCTAGTCCCACAAGTAATTGCCCAGGGTTTTTGGCAGATACGTACAGTCTGTGCTGAAGCTTCCGCTGCTGCAGCTTCACTGCTCCAGAACCAAGCTAGTTAGATTAAGGGTGTTTTGGCTTGAGCAGCAATCATCCCAGTGACTGCAGTCTAGACATACTCTGGGCTTATGAAAAATGAGAATATTCTTTGCTTATGTTTGCTTCTTTTAGAAATGACCAGTCTTAATTGTGTCTTATTTGAATTGCTCCTTGGATGCTATTTCTAACAAGGGGGATTTCTAATCTTTGGTTTGTGTATATTGTGTTTTTTTAAATAATAGAATCAGACCACAGCTAGCCAAAGAGAAGATTGAAGGATGCCATATTTGCACATCTGTCACACCTGGCGAACCTCAGGTGTTCCTGGGAAAAGATAAGGCCTTCACTTTTGATTATGTATTCAACATTGACTCGCAGCAAGAGGAGATCTATGATCAATGTGTAGAAAAACTGATTGAAGGGTGCTTTGAAGGATATAACGCCACTGTTTTTGCTTATGGCCAAGTAAGCCTCACAGTTTAATTTTAAATATTTGTTTATGAGTAAATGCAAGAAATTTCCGCTAACTACATTTTTAGTAAAGTTTTAAAATGTGTGAACCTGTTTTGTTTTAAAAATCATTTTGTAAGGAATACTATATAGAAGGTTTATATAGAGCCTTTGGCCTGAAGGATGCCAGTTCAAATGCAGTGTAGATAAATAAATATATATTTATCATATATTTGAATTTATAGAAGTGCTAAAAAGGCCATGAATCCATATGCTCTGGGTGCCTATCATGTAACTTAAAAATACACCTCTACCTCAATATAACACTTTCCTCGGGGGCCAAAAAAAACTTACCGTGTTATAGGTGAAACCGTGTTATATTGAACTTGCTTTGATCCACCGGAGTGCGCAGCCCGGCCCCCCTGGAGCACTGCTTTACTGCGTTGTATTTGAATTTGTGTTATATAGGGTTGCGTTATATCAAGGTAGAGGAGTATAGCCTAAGTGCAGCAGTACAACTTTAATGTAACCTACCACCAGTAAACCAGTGCCCTTTCCCTCCTCCTTCTTGAGCTGTTCCACACAATTACCTGAGCTGTTCCACACCCTTTTCTTTCCCCCTGTATTTTCAGATTCCTGGGGGGGGAGGGGGGAATGGGCTTTGCAGTATGTCCTGAAGGCTATCAGATGTGGGCTATTTCAAACAAAGTTTGGGGAACAAATTCTAAAAGCTGTGAAGCTCTTGCAGGAAACAATGTGCCAACAGCCCCCTATTGATTTGAAATCAAGTGAAGGCACTGGTTTCAGGAGACCTGGGTTCAGACTTCTGCTTAGAACTTGTCTTCATTCAGAAAAAAAGGTGTGTTCTTAACTCCATTTAGTTAACTTGAGATAAAATCCTAGTGAAGACAAGGCAGATTGTAGTTTCACATGAGTTAGAAGGATGAGTTAAACCTCCATAGTCTTTGGGTATGTCTGCAGTCTAAGCCAGAGGTCTAAACTCTTGCTTGAGAAAACATACCCATGCTAGCTCTGATCATTCTGGCCTGCTAAAAGTAGAGTGTAGTCCTGTTGGCCTGAGTGGTGGGAGGAGCTAGCCACCCCAAGTAAGGACCTATGGTCTTGGACAAGCCGCTAGCCCAGGGATCGGCAACCTTTGGCACACAGCCCGTCAGGGAAATCCGCTAGCGGGTCAGGACAGTTTGTTCACCTGCAGTGTCCGCCGGTTCGGCCAATCGCAGCTCCCACTAGCCACGGTTCCCCATTCCAGGCCAGTGGGGGCTGCGGGAAGTGGCGTGGACCGAGGGAGTGCTGGCCGCTGCTTCCTGCAGCCCCTGTTGGCCTGGAACGGCGAACCACGGCCAGTGTGAGCTGTGATTTGGCCGAACCTGTGGACACTGCAGGTAAACAAACTGTCCCAGCCTGCCAGCAGATTTCCTTGCCAGGTCGCGTGCCAAAGGTTGCTGATCCCTGGGCTAGCCCTTTGCACTACCTTGGTTACGCTATTTTTATCATGCTAGCTTGATCAGAGCTAGAATGAATATGCAGGCTTACCCTTTAATTCAGCCTGCTAGCTCATGTGAAAACTACAAACTGCCTTGTCTTCACCAGGATTTTACCTCAAAGTTGAGAACACACATTTTTTCTTAGTAAAGGCACAGCCAAGTCTTTCTGTGTTTCAATTCCTCATCAGTAAAATGGGGATAATAGTACTTTCCTACCTCCTTCCTACTTCGATAATAAATACAATAATGAATGTGAGAAGTTGAGATACCACAATGAGAGCCATATAATAACCTAGGTAGACAATTGAAAATAGTGCTAGCACAATTGGCTTTAGTGACACATTAGTTGGCACTCTCAAAAGAAATGACTAAATGGGCTTGGAAATGGGCACTGTCCACTCTGTCTTGGAGATGAGGGTTGAAGCATTTTGTCAGGACCATAGGAGAAGTTTGAACTGTCCCTGCCTGTGGTGTACCTGTTCTGTGGATAAGCGGAGGATTTTGATTTCCACTTTTCACAAGCATTTCATTCATAAAGAAAACCTTTTTAAAGAAATCAAAGTCGTGCATCTGCTGTAGAATTTATATAGCTTCTACTTTATCTCCATTTTTAGAAATGCTTCTGTTATCTTACAGTCTCTGTGTGTGGTAGCTTTGTAAAGCAATTAGTAAGAGCTGTGATTTAACAGAAGTGCCTACCTTTCATACAATGGTAGTGTTCAGCAGCAACTTTATTGTACCTCTTGACATGATCCAAGATTGTGTGCGATTTTGTCCCTTTAATGTATGCTACTTGTGACTTCTCTTCTTAAATTCAGACAGGTGCTGGCAAAACATACACCATGGGAACAGGATTTGATGTCAACATAACAGAAGAAGAACAGGGCATTATATCCCGTGCTGTTAAACACCTTTTTAAATGTATCGAAGAAAAAAAGCAAGCTGCTATTAAACAAGAACTTCCAACTCCAGAATTCAAAGTGAATGCCCAATTCTTAGAGGTAAACTTTGTTTACATAGATATCTCTTTGGAAAGTCGATGAAATATTTATGTATCCCGATATCTACTTATTCAGTAGTTCTTCTCATGTAAGATATTTTAAATTTATTATTTTGCTATTTCCCTTTAGGATTTCATGAGGAAATTTATGGTATTTGATTTGGCTCTTGAATTTTTAAAAAGAGAATTTACATCTAATTCTAATTCATTGTTTTTCCAGCAGGTAGTAAATTATTTTTGGCAGGTCCATTTACAATGTACTTTGAATAAAAAACATTTTTTTATACATACATATTTAAAGTAGTCATATCCCTTTTTGTACCATTTGTGTGGTCGTGGGAACAATCACATAATCACCTTTTTTTTACCTATGGAATAGATGGCAAAATCTGAAATAAATTGCATTTACTTTGTGCTTCTGAACAGTAATCTGCGCTCTGCCCATTCATTTAACTATGCCAAGAACATCTCTAATATTCCAGTGCTGTTAGTAGGCTTGTTACAGCCATCATTCAAAAGCTGACTGACTGACTTAAAAATATTTCAGAGTAGCAGCCGTGTTAGTCTGTATCTGCAAAAAGAACAGGAGTACTTGTGGCACCTTAGAGACTAACAAATTTATTTAAGCATAAGCTTTCATGGGCTACAGCCCACTACATCAAATTAATAGAATGGTAAACATCTTCTTTCTGTGTGTTCCATTCTATGCATCCGATGAAGTGGGCTGTAGCCCATGAAAGCTTATGCTCAAATAAATTTGTTAGTCTCTAAGGTGCCACAAGTACTCCTGTTCTTTTTAAAAGTATTTCTTTCCCTAGTCCCTGGCAATGTTGAAATTTTGAAGATCTCTTCACTGTAACTGTAAGGTCCTCTGGCAGCTCCTTTGCTATTTTAGCCCACCCAGGATTGGGTCCTCAAGTTACTCCCTAGCCGTGACCAGCATCATGGTTACAGGAATAGCTGCTCCTCTGTCCCCTCTGTGGTCTCTGAGTGCACCCACCCCTCCTACCCCAGGTGCCAGGCCTTGTGATTTTACCTATGTTGGAGAGGAATTTGACAATTTTCTCTCTTAGACTGGGCCCTGGGCTACAGTACCCTGCATATCAAACGTTCTTTCCTGCAGGTCCAAATGAGTTCTAGCACCTGTGATTCTTCCCTTCTGGAGTCTGTGATCAGTGGTATACAGTGACACAACAACCTTCTTAAAACCAAAGTATTGTTTATTTATCAGCCAGAACAAAGCATTAGAGCAGGGGTAGGAAACCTTTCAGAAGTGGTGTGCCGAGTCTTCATTTATTCACTTTAATTTAAGGTTTCGCGTGCCGGTAATACATTTTAACGTTGTTTTAGAAGGTGTCTCTCTCTAAGTCTATATTGTATAACTAAACTATTGTTGTATGTAAAGTAAACAAGGTTTTGAAAATGTTTAAGAAGCTTCATTTAAAATTAAATTAAAATGCTGATCTTATGCCGCCAGCCTGCTCAGCCCGCTTCCAGCCTGGGGTTCTGTTCACCTAGGCCGGCAGCGGGCTGAGCGGGGCCTGTGGCCGGGACCCCAGACCTGGGGGGCGGGGTGTTCAGGGGTCAGGGCAGAGGTCTGGAGGTGTGTGGGGGGTGCAGGGCAGAAGGCTGGGTGTGTGTGTGTGGGTTTCAGGGCAGAGGGCAGTGGGGGGTTCAGGGCAGAAGGCTGGGAATGTGGGGGGATTTAGGAATCAGGGCAGAGAGCAGTGGGGATGTGGGGGTTTCAGGGGTCAGGGCAGAGGGCTGGGGTGTGTGTGGAGGTGCAGGGCAGAAGGCTGGGTGTTGGGGGCGACTCGAGGTCAGGGCAGAGGGCTGGGGTGTGTGTGGAGGTGCAGGGCAGAGGCTGGGTGTGTGTGTGTGGGGGTTCAGGACAGTGGGCTGGGGTGTGTGGGGGTTCAGGGCAGAAGGCGGGTGCTCGGCTCGTGGGGGTGCTCTCAGTCCCCTGCCCTGAGTGGCTCATGGCAGGGGGCTGGGAGGGATATACCCTGTTCCACCCCCTTTCCCCAAGGCCCGTCCCTACCTCTCTCTGCCTGCTCTACGGAGCAGGGAGCACGCTGCCGCTCCGCTCCCCCTCCCCTTCGCAAAGGCCATCTCCGGCAGGGAGGAGGAGGGGCTGGAACGCACCAAGCTGTGGGAAGAAGCAGGGGAGGGGGGAAAGCTTGGTTGCCGCAGGACCAAGCTTCTGCCTCCTGCCCCCGCAGGGGAGAGCGGTGGGTGGGGGGCCTGGACCCCCCCCCCCACCATTCTCCCCTGCGGGGGCAAGAGGCAGAAACTTGGTCCTGCGGCAGCTAAGCTTCCTCCCTCCCCCGCTTCTTCCCACAGCTTGGTGCGTTCCGGCCCCTCCGCCTCCTTCTCTCACCGGGCAGGCAGCGTGCCACTCAAAATCGGCTCGCGTGCCATGTTTGGTACACGCACCATAGGTTGCCGACCCCTGCATTAGAGATATTGTCTGTGTGCATGTCTCTCTTATCTAAAGTCTTACTATCCTCTGACGGTAACCTAGGCCGGCCTAACTTCTTCAGACATCCCCAGCAGAGTTGTGTGTCTGTCTGACTCTCCTGAATAAAGAGTGTTCTTTTTTTAATCCTACTACAGTTTTTTTTTTCTTTCCTGTTCACGGGCCTTTTCTGGTCCTGGAATTAGTTGTCTTTTAACCCTGAAGTGGTTGCCTAGGAGTGGCTTATCTTGAGCCATTCTTTTCCCTTCCTGCCGATTACATGGAACACATTGAATTTCCGCATATGGATCTGCCTTTAATAGGGTTACCATACGTCCGGATTTTCCCGGACATGTCTGCCTTTTTGGGCCTCAAATCCCCGTCCGGGGGGAAATCCCCAAAAGCTGGACATGTCCGGGAAAATCAGGACATGCGGGGCCGGCGGTGCTGGGCCGGGGCCGGGCCGGCGGTGCTGGGCCGGGGCCGGGCCGGCGGTGCTGGGCCGGGGCCGGGCCGGCGGTGCTGGGCCGGGGCCGGGCCGGCGGTGCTGGGCCGGGGCCGGGCCCGGGGCCGGCACCCCAGGGCCTGAGCCGACCCAGGCTGGAGATGCCGGGGGGGCCAGACTGGGCCGCGCCTCCTCCCTCCCAGGCTTCCCGCGAATCAAATGTTCGCGGGAAGCAGGGGAGGGGGCGGAGTTGGGGCGGGGACTTTGGGGAAGGGGTGGAGTTGGGGCGTGGGCGGGGCTGGGGGCAGGGCCGCCACTTCCCCATGGAGTGTCCTCTTTTTGGACACTCAAAATATGGTAACCCTAAGCCTTTAAACATATGAGGGGTAGGTAAGCTGCTTCTTGGTGCCCTTTGCCCTGCACCCAATGAAAGCCCATCCCTGTGCTGTGAAAGCAATTTATATGGAGTTGTAGGGGCAGCTGCTGGCAAAAGAAGCCCTGACACCATGGTTCCACATATGGGATGTTACCTGGGAGCTGGAAGTTTGAAGTTTGAAACCTATGGCTATTGACTTATAACTCTATAAATTAAGATTTGTGGCTTCTACAAACTACAGACTTATCATAGGCTAAAACAGAATATATCCAGTAACTCCAATATTAAACTAGCCCGCATTCCCAAAAAAATATCCAAAGGGGCCAGCCCCATTGAGACCAGCAGAATACAACAAATGTGCAGTATCTAAGAGATGTCATTTTTTGGATACAAATGGCAACAAATACTTTAGCGTTTGACAAAGTGAACAACTCTAATATAGTTTTTGGTGCTTATCTTATGTCACTTAACTCATAAATGGTCAAAAGGATTTTCACATATTTACGGAAATATTCATCTCTTTGCTAGGACTAAAATGGAAAGCTTTGACCCCCAAGAAATTTCCCAAAGGTTGTAAGTAAGTGAGTGATAAGCAGGTAATAGTTAAAGACTATTACATTTGCTAATGGAAAATCTTACCTTTAATAGATCAGTCATCTATGCTAATTAGATGCAAAATCATTTTTCAGTCTTATTTTATGCTAGATGTTTCTTTTTAATTTAAAATTTGTAAATTATAAAATTTAATTTATAAAATAAACTAAAAAGTGTTTTCCTTAGCTGTTCTTGCACAAATTACATAACTTGCCTATGAACTTTTCCTGAACAAAGGTATTCAGTTGCTCCTAGCCAAATATTTCTGCACTTGACAGGTCTTCCTGAATTGCTTCTGTGGACCAATTCTTCACTGCAATGTTTTGGAGTCTGGCTCACTAGTGAATAATTTGAATCTTTTAAATGTTTTTAGCACTTTATTTTCATGAACATGATCACGTTGTTTTTGTGCTCTTGTGGATTAATCGCAAGTCATTTGATCAAGTCCAAGACTAAACAATTCATTGGTTTGGGCTGAAATTTGGACATGTAGCTTATAGGAGAGCCCATCTGCTAAGTGCTGAGGCTTTTCTTGTGATACCTATAATTCAGCCTCCTCTTTTACCTCTTTTACCATAACAGTTTTTATGCCAAAGTAAAGATTGCGTGCATGCAGGTTGAAGAGCTGTTAGGGATGCAATTGATAGAATTCTATTTTGGAAATCCTTGAGTTTATCTTGCATTGGTTGCCTTTTGTATTGTAGCCAATCCCTGTTCATTGGAAGTCCTTTTTCATGTGTTGGCAAATATTATTTTTCTCATTAGATGCTATTGAGGGAAGGTTCAAGACTGTCTCCGTGTTTTGTCTATGGAATACCTGAGAAAAACAATAAATGTAATTAATAACTACTGCATGAATATTGAATAAATAATAAATGTTTACCAGTTTGTAGCTTATGCCATGGCAATCCAGATCAATACTCAATTCATGCAGACTGTAAGCAAAAGTCAGTTTTAGGTTAGTTTAGGGCTTAGTGCTAATAATTACCTAATGCTAATTTATATTTTTGTAAGAGAGAAACTTATGGAAACAAACTATATCATACTATGTTGTGTATGGTACTTTGTGAAATACATAGCAGTGCATTAACTCCTTTACATATCAAAATACCTTAAAAGTATTAGTTTACTATCACTTACTTAAGTGTTGTCCTTACTGCAAAACCAACAAAATTCAAGTGCATATCATCACGTGACCAGAGGAAGCAGAGAGTATGATCTTCAACAGAGATTGCTCCCTGTGTTTTCTGATAGCACAGTGTTCCAAATTCAGAGCATATTCCAGACGGAGCACCTCTCCTATACTTTCTATTTGTTTTTTTTGAGTAACAAATGGTAGCCATTTTCTTTTTTGTTTTTACTTATCTTAAAGTTCAAAATTCAGGTTGGTAAACACCACTTTCAGATTCAGCACATTCAAATTAAGAAAGAAAGTATGTTTACCAACTTTCTTCCAGAAATGTTTTGTTTCATTAATATCAGTTTATCTGGGAATTTGGCCTACTCTACAACTCTGCTTCTGTGTAAGGGGGGGGGAGGGGAGGCTAATATGGTTACAATATGGGCCAATGTCACCTGTCCCCTCTCTCACTTAGTAATACTGTGACACTGGACTCTGGGTGCTTAAGGCCAATGGCATTTGTGCTCCTTCCCCCATTCCTACACTCCCAATACTTACTAGTCTGCAAATCTTGTGACTCTACACTGGATCTACAGTTACTGTAATTGTAAAATTTTTGGAGGACGTATCCATGTGTCCCCCCCCCCTTTTTTTTTTTTAAATCCCCCATATTGCTGAACTACAAAATCTGGTACTGCATAGTGGTTCTCCCTGTCACTAGTGCAGGTTGAGAAAGTTCTGTTGTAAATTGTAGGAATTTGTGTATTGTTTAATTCGGTATTTTGTTGCTGGAATCTATCTAAATCTTTTAAGCTCCACTCATCACCATGGCTTCTGAGTAAAAAGCTGCTTGTTTGTATAAGATGTCCTAAGTAACTTTAAAACATGTGACTAAAGTTTAACAAACCTTACTTTGTTGTCAGACTTGCACGCTTTTGCCACTGTTCATTTTAGGCACGAATTTTAAACACTCTGGCTAATGTTTGACTAGAAGAATAATGCACAATGAATAGTGCAAATGCTAAAACTGTTCTCTTCACCCTAGATTTGAACTTTGCTTTCTAATTGTTTTGAGACTTGCAGTTGCTCTACTTCAACTTGGATAGTAGCAGCATGAGCAGTGACAAAACCTTAAGAGAATATTTACTGGATTTCAAGAGTTTGTGCAGCATATAATACTACGAACATTACTGTGACTGTTGTAATCCCCAAATATTGTTCTGTAACTAAACAATGCAGTGGAAACTATAGATATAATTAGTTGTTATGCTTCTGTATCCTGTGTTAAAACCATGGTAACTCTGCCCTACCTCCTCCCACACCTTTGAACACTTAACCTCCTAGTGTAGACCAGGCCTATGTCGAATTTAGCAGCGTTAATTCAAATTAACCCTGCACCCGTCCACACAATGAAGCTATTTAGTTCGACATAGAGATCTCTTTAAATCGATTACTATACTCCTCCCCGACGAGGGGAGTAGCGCTAAATTCGACATGGCCATGTTGAATTAGGGTTAGTGTGGACGGAATTCAATGCTAATAGCTCCGGGAGCTATCCCACAGTGCACCACTCTGTTGACGCTCTGGACAGCAGTCCGAGCTCGGATGCTCTGACCAGCCACACAGGAAAAGCCCCGGGAAAATTTGAATTCCTTTTCCTGTCTGGCCAGTTTGAATCTCATTTCCTGTTTGGACATCATGGCAAGCTCAGCAGCACTGACAACGATGCAGAGCTCTCCAGCAGAGGTGACCATGCAATCGCAGAATAGAAAGAGGGCCCCAGCATGGACTGATCGGGAAGTCTTGGATCTGATTGCTGTGTGGGGCGATGAGTCCTTGCTTTTGGAGCTGCGATCGAAAAGATGGAATGCAAAGATCTACGAGAAGATCTCAAAAGCCATGACGGAGAGAGGATACAGCCGGGATGCAATGCAGTGCCGCGTGAAAATCAAAGAGCTGAGACAAGCATACCAGAAGACCAAAGAGTCAAACGGGCGCTCCAGATCCCAGCCCCAGACATGCCGTTTCTACGAGGCACTGCATTCCATTCTAGGTGCGACCGCCACCACTACCCCACCACTGTCCGTGGACTCTGAAGATGGGGTATTGTCGACGGCCACTTCCTCGGAGCTGTTCGAAGAAGGGGAAGATGAGGAAGGAGATGAGGACGAGGCAGTCGACAGTGCTTTCAATGCTGATTTCCCTGACAGCCAGGATCTCTTCATCACCCTCACGGAGATCCCCTACCAACCCTCCCAAGGTGGTAACCCGGACCGTGAATCAGGGGAAACATCAGTAGGTAAGTGTTGTAAACATTTATTTTGAATAGAATAGGCATGGTATGTTAGCAATGGGTTTTTAATGATTAGTTTGACCTAGGCGCTTAACTTTTTAGTCCTTGCCAGTGCAGCTACTGGAAAAGTCTGTTAACATGTCTGGGGATAGAGTAGAAATCCTCCAGGGACATCTCCACGAAGCTCTCCTGGAGGTAATGTGAAAGCCTTTGCATCAGGTTCCTGGGGAGAGCGGCCTTATTGCCTCCTCCATGGTAGGAAACTTTTCTGTGCCAGGCTAGCAGCAGTTACTCCGGTATCATTGCCTGGCAAAGCATGGCGGCATACGGTCCTGGTGTTTGCTGGCATTCACGCAGCATGCGGTCTTTCTCTGTCTCCGTAATCCTCATCAGGGTGATATCGCTCATGGTGACCTGCTTTGAATTAGGGGAATTTTAGTATGGGGACTGATTGTCTGTTCCTTTAAATAATTGTAACCGGCGGTTTACAGCCACGCGGTAGGGGCGGGGAGGCGATCCGTTCATGCTGAGCGGTTCACCGGCAGCGTGCAGGGATCTTTCCCGGGGACAGCCGTGACGGGGGTGGGACAGGGGCAGAGTTCATGCCGGCCGGATCGCCGGCAGCGTGCAGGGATCTTTCCTGAGCCCAGCCACGTGGTGGGGGCGGGGAGGCGAACCGTTCCTGCTGAGCGGTTCGCCGTCAGCATGCAGGGATCTTTCCCGGGGACAGCCGCAACTGGGGTGGGACAGGGGCAGAGTTCATGCTGGCGGGATCGCCGGCAGCAGGAACTGGCCAACACTAGGAGTATTGCTTGGAATGTGAAAGGAGGGCACTGCTGTAAATTAAGCTTTAAGCAGACAAAAGTCTACGGCTTACCATGGCCGCCTGCTAGCAGAATTCCGGTGTCTGGCCTCGCTTGTGTGATCTGTACAGCAAGACCCCAGGCACTCAAGGTGAAGACAGAAAATTCGACCTTGTACTGAGTGCACATGTGATAGGTACTGTGCATGGTCTTATTCGCAGAGAAAGACAATATTCATTGTTTGCAAAAATTTATCTTTTTGATGAATTCACTCCCTTTTTCCCATCCCACAGCTGCGAGTATCTCCCGAGCTACCCCGGCATCCCCCTCCCAGAGGCTGGCATCCAGATCAGGCAGCGAAAGAAAAGGACACGGGATGAGATGTTCTCAGAACTTATGGTCTGTTCCCGAGGCGAGGCGGCACAGTAGACCCAGTGGAGGGAGAACATGTTGCAATACCAGCGATCACACAGTGAACGGGAGGACAGGTGGTGGCAGGAAGACCAGCAGGCGACTCAAACACTGCTTGGACTAATGAGGGAGCAAACGGACATGCTCCGGCACCTTGTAGATGTTCTGCAGGACCGGAGGACAGAGCCCCGCTGCATTCTATCTCTAACCGCCCTCCCCCGCCACAAAGTCCCATCCCCCCCAACCCAAAGTCCCAAGAAGGAGGGGTGCCAGGGGCCGTGAAAACAGTCACTCCACCCCTGCAAACTGCTCAAGTATCAGAAGGCTCTCATTCCCAAAGATTTGATACGTCCTTTCCTTCCCTCCAAATGCACCTCACCCAAGCCCCCATCCCAGTTTCATCCCCTAACTGTGTAGTTCTTAATAAAAAATACGTTTCTGTTAATTACTGTTTCCGTCATGTTCTTTTAGAGGAGAGTGTGTTGGAAGGGGGGAAAGGGGATTGATAACTGGAGAGGATAGTCAACATTAAATGGGTAAAGAAACGGGGGCAGGTTCAGCTTCTGTTTAAAAAAACGTAATAGTCACAGGTTACCCTGGTCACTCTGGAACCTAGCTTTCAAAGCTTCCCGGATGCACAGCGCGTCCTGCTGGGCTCTTCTAATCGCCCGGGTGTCTGGTTGGGCGTAATCAGCAGCCAGGCGATTTGCCTCAATCTCCCACCCCGCCATAAACGTCTCCTCCTTGCTCTCACAGAGATTGTGGAGCACACAGCAAGCTGCAATAACAATGGGGATATTGGTTTCGCTGAGATCAGAGCGAGTCAGTAAGCTTCTCCATCTCCCCTTCAGACGTCCAAAAGCACACTCCACCACCATTCTGCACTTGCTCAGACGGTAGTTGAAGAGTTCTTTTTCACTGTCCAGGGCGCCTGTATAGGGCTTCATGAGCCAGGGCATTAGCGGGTAGGCTGGGTCCCCGAGGATCATTATAGGCATCTCCACATCCCCAACAGTTATTTTGTGGTCCGGGAAGTAAATACCTTCCTGCAGCCGTCTAAACAGACCAGAGTTCCTGAAAATGCGAGCGTCATGAACCTTGCCCGGCCATCCGACATTGATGCTGGTAAAACGTCTCTATGGTCCACCAGTGCTTGCAGCACCATTGAAAAGTAGCCCTTTTGGTTAATGTACTGGCTGGCCTGGTGGTCCGGTCCCAGGATAGGGATGTGAGTTCCATCTATAGCCCCACCGCAGTTTGGGAATCCCATCGCAGCAAAGCCATCTATGATCACCTGCACGTTTCCCAGGGTCACTACCTTTGAGAACAATAGCTCAACGATTGCGTTGGTTACTTGCATCACAGCAACCCCCATGGTAGATTTGCCCTCTGCAAATTGGTTCACAACTGACCGGTAGCTGTTTGGCGTTGCAAGCTTCCAGAGGGCTATGGCCACTCGCTTCTGGACAGTCAGGGCTGCTTGCATCCGGGTGTCCTTGCGCTTCAGGGCAACTCACAAAGTTCCAGGAAAGTTCCCTTACGCAACCGAAAGTTTCGCAGCCACTGTGATTCATCCCAGACCTGCAGCATTATGCGGTCCCACCAGTCTGTGCTTGTTTCCCGGGCCCAGAATCACCGTTCCACAGCATCAACATAACCCATGGCCACCATGATGTCCACAGCGCGGGGTCCCGTGCTTTGTGAGAGGTCTGTGCCCCTCTCAGACTTAATGTCCTCGCCGCGCTGCCGTAGCCTCCTCGCCCGATTTCTCAGCATCTACCTCTGAAAAAGGTGGATGATAAGGCGCGAGGTGTTGACAACGGCCATAACTGCAGCGATGATTGCAGCGGGCTCCATGCTCATGGTGCTGTGGTGTCCGCGCTGTCAATCACCAGAAAAGGAAGATGTAGATCTTCATGCAACAAGAGCAATTCGTGAGTACTACAAGTTTGACTGTGACTGACATAGGAATTATTGACGAGCAATGCTGCCCAAATGCAATCTTTTCTTCAAATTAGTTGTTTTGAAATGCCAAGTAACATTCCATGAGATGCTGATAATCATGCTTTCCCTACTCATCTGCTGACAAAAACTCTTCCAAATGGTGAGACCTGCACAAGAGACTGGTTATGCTAGAGTACGGTAAAACAATCTCTGTTTTGTGCACCCTTTTTCATTTTGAACAAAAGTGCTGCGAATGAATCAGTTCTCTCTGATCAATCAGGATGGAGCATCAACAGAGGTTGGAGGAAGTTGAAAGACCGAATACCATCACATGAGAGTTTAATGTCACACAAAGAACTATGTTGCATGGAAATCCAGCCAATAAGGGCAGCATCAGCTGAAAGTTCAGTTGAGAATTTACTCTTGACTGAACTCTCTCTACAGAAACTAATAACTGAAAAAAACTTCCTGAGAGCATCCTGAATGTCATCCTTTTTCTTTCTGAGCGGGGATTGGCTTTCTTTGGTTCCAGTCAACGTATTGGTGATCATGCAAATGGAAACTTTCTAGGCATAGTTGAGTTCCTCAGCAAATATGACCCACTTTTATCAGAGCATGTTAAACATGTTTGAGAATCGCAAGAGAGTCAAAAGCACATGCAAGTCCATTATCTCTCCACACACATACAAAACGAGTTTATTGAGCTATGTGGGTCATTTGTACAAACAACAATTCTTGATAAGATTCGAAATGCCAAGAATTTTTCAATCATTGTTGATGCCACTCCAGATTCTTCTCACAAGGAACAGACTACTATGGTTATTCGATATGTTAAGATTGTAGACAGCTCAAAATTTTCAATTGAACAAAGGTTTATTTTGTTTGATAATTTTACTAGAATGCTGCTCAAGTACTAGTAATTCTAGAAGGTTTTAAATTAGATTTTCAAGTCTGCATTGCTCAAGCCTATTATAATGGATCTAATATGGCTGGGAAGTACAAAGGTGTACAAGCAGTTCTGTTTCAACATAATTTAAACTGTATTTTCTCCAGCTGTGGAAAGCACACTCTAAACCATGTAGGCATTGACTGTGCTGAATCATGCAAGGAGGCAATTACTTACTTTGGAACTGTTCGGCAAATGTACAATTTTTTCAGTAGTAGTCCACAAATCTGGGAAATTCTGCAGCAATATCTTCCTGTTTCACTGCATGGGATGTCCAAAACTAGATGGTCTGCACGGATTGATGGTGTTCCACCAGTTGCGCAGCATTTGAATTCAGTGAGAGAGGCTTTAAATGAGCTTGAATCTTTCAATCTCACACAGGCTTGAACTGAACTTCAGTCAATTCAGAAGCACATGTCCAAATTTGAATGCATTCTGATGTCATCTTTGTAGATGAAGCTACTTACAATGATCCACCAAACTAATCTGGTAATTTGAAGCACGCAGTGCTACACTTGATGTTCGAGAGGGATAATACTGAAAGTCTTATCAATGACATTCAATAGATTCATGAACAATGGGATGCGATCCTGACTGAGTCCAAATTAGTAGCACAGAATATTGGCATTTCATCCAAGTTCTCCACCAATCGCAACTTACCTACTGAATCCGATGCCGAGCAGCATTAGAGGAAGTACTAGAAATACTCGAACTTGGACTCTCTGGGGTGTTTCCTAATACCACAATTGCATTGCGTATTTTTGTCAGTTTGCCTGCATCAGTGGCTTCAGGTGAACGCACCTTCAACATATTGAAGCAAGTAAAGAACTATCACCGTTCAACTATGGAACAAGAGCGTTTGAATGGGCTCGCCATGCTTAATATCAACTGTGAAATTGCACGAAAGCTAGATTTTTTCCCCCTCAATAATTGGTACATTGATTTGCACAGGAAAAGGCTGGAAAAGCATTTGTTAAAAAAAATATTCAAATGATCTCATTCTTTTTTTGGTGCCTTGTTTTGTTTTCATGTGTCGTCATTTATTTTTTTATTTTTTTTTAATTATGGCTAGCGGCCTCAAAAGCTGGAAGTGGCCTGGGCCCCCATTGATCTCTGAGAGGCCTCAAAGAAACTATTATGTCAAGCCTACAACTAGAAATATAAATGTTACTTCTGCCTAATTTGTCTTGCAAAAGCCACTGCACATGATTTGCATTCCACTCTATTCTTTGTGATAAGTGCATACACAGTAATCTCAGACACTGTAATTAAGTACTGAGAACCTTTAAAAATTAAGTTTCTTTTTATTAGGTGCCTAAGTATTGATTTAGAGGCCTAAACTTGTTCACCCATATGTTGAAAATGTTGGCTAAGCCAAGTTTTGGTTCTCTCAGGCTGTTGGACAATAGCCTTTTTCTTAATCTGCCTTAATGATGCGGTTTTCCTTGACTGTAATTCATTATAACATATTTTACTGTTTGTTAATAGTTGCAAATTTGATTAATTATGGTTAGGCAAGTCACTTAACTTTTCTGCCTCAGTTTCCATAATCTAAAACTGGATAATAAAACCTGCCTACTTTACATAAGCATTTTGAGGTTTAATTAATTAATTTGGAAAAGCACTTTGAGGATGTTTGCTCTCTAAGGGCTAAATATTATGTGACTATTTGACAGCCTGAAAATATCCTATATGTGTTGCTTTTATTATTTATATTAAAGTTGTGGGTATAGGCCCCAATTAAGATTTGGGCCCATTGTTCTAGGCAATGTACAAAGGTGAGTAAGAAACAAAGCCCCAAAGAGCTTATCTAAATAGACAAGACCCTTTACCTACCTATTTTCTAACTTACAACTAGAGTATGACTTGTAACTTCCATGTCAATTTCATAGTGTTATTGTGTGTGGTTGTTTTGCTATTTTTTATGTAATATTTTTGGATGGGGTGGATTGTTTGTTTTACTTAGATATTATATGTATTCTAGGGCAGTGGTGGGTGAACAGGCAGGGATTAGCCAAAAGGAAAAACCAAAGAAGGGGCATTGAGGGGAGGGAAGTAGATGGGGGTGGGAAGGATAGAGACGAACATGTCAGGCAAATGGGATGAGGGACTGAGTGGAAGGAGGGTTGGAGCAAACTTTAGTCAGACAGCGGAGGGGAAAGAATGTCCAAAGTAAAACTATAGAAAGCAGCCTGACATCATTGGTGTCCAAAGGTGCCTTGCACTGAGACTGCTTCTGCAATTGCTCTGCTAGCTTTGAGTGTCTCCTCTGGGTTGGCTTCACCCTATAATTTCTCTCTTCCCCTCCCCCCCCAGCCACATGGCTCAAATTGACATTGCTCATATTTCTTAAATTAGATAGCAAAAGTGCACAGATAATTAACCTTTAGTCATTTTTTGTGTTCATTGATTGTTCTCCTAATGCTGTATTTTATACAGTGGCCCTTATGGTAATTATTGATGACTCTCCTGTGAGAAGTCGATTTTAGAATGTTATATAAAGGTAATATGTAGATGTTTTGTTTTTGTTTAGAGTTTATTACCCAAAGTAATGTTTTATGCCTTTTTCTTTGCTAGCTTTACAATGAAGAAGTTCTTGATCTATTTGATACAACACGTGATATTGATGCAAAAAATAAAAAATCAAATATCAAAATACATGAAGATTCAACTGGAGGAATTTATACAGTGGGAGTTACAACACGAACTGTGAATGGAGAAGCAGAGGTGATAACTGAAAATAAGTTTATATATAACATGCATCCCCAATATAAAAATATGGATTGTCTCTAGTTTGATGGACAAACTTGTTAAACCCTGACTCATTTATCAATCCTTCTCCTCCCCCTCACCCCCCGTTCTTACTGTAGTCCAAGTTTAACCATTTTCAAACCATAGATGCAGGCAGGGGGTGGTGGTGCTGGTGGGTAGAAAATACTAAAGCTATTGTCCACGGCTTCTAACTTCTGATAAATACAATGACTAAAAATGTAGGTCTTCCTTTCCATTAGTGACAGAACCTTCTGAAGCCCAGCAATTTAACTTAAGCTTAAAACAGAGCTGAAAACTTTTGTTTCAGACACTGCACTCTTTTATGTCTGTAGATTGATACAAATAGGACCTGCACTTAAGTAAGGGTTTGTCTTCACTACCGGTGTAAGTCAACCTAAGTTACGCTACTCCAGCTACATGAATAACGTAGTAGAGTCGACATAGCTTATGTTGACTTATCCGGTGTCTTCACTGCACTGCGTCAATGGAAGCTGCTGTCCGGTTGAACTTACCTTACTCTTCCAGGGGAACTGAAGTACCGGAGTCAACCAGAGAGCGCTCTGCCGTCGATTTAGCGGGTCTTCACTGGACCCGCTAAATCAACATCGATTTCAGCAGCGTCGATCTTCCTGGTAGTGAAAACAAGTCCTAAGGTCTGGTCTACACTTTGGGGAGAGGGGAGATTGGTCTAAGTTACACAACTTCAGCTACGTGAATAACGTAGCTGAAGTCAACGTACTCTCTCGGCGGTGGAGTACAGGAGTCGACGGGCGAGCGCTCGGGTTGATTTATTGCGCCTAAACTAGATGCGATAAATTGACCCCCCGCTGGATCGATCGCTGCCCGCCCATCCGGTGGGTAGTGTAGACATACCCTAAGAAAGAACAGGAGCTGTATTTAGCATAGCTTTATGATAGTTGTGTAATTCCAGCATGTATATGTGTACCCTAGGCCCTATGTATACTACTTTTCCCATGTTAGGAAAGCATTTTTAAAATGACTTTTAAAATAATTTTACTGCAGTGGTTTTAAAATTCTGTCCCTAAATCTTGTTAGTGCCCGTCTTGGGAAATTGTGAGAAATTGTATTGTAGATAGTGCTCTAGTACACTACCGCTTTAAGTGATGGAGGGATATCTTCTTGTCTCTCGCTGAGGGATATAGCTGTAAAAAGCTCAGAAGAGTGTACCGAGAAGCCACAGTGAAACCACATAACTCTTCAGTCTGCTCATAAGAGTCCATGCAGTTTTTATTTAAAAGCAGCTGAAACATTAGTTGAGCAAGAAAACAAAAGTGCAGGCAGGTAAGTGTAGCAATTCTTGCTCTTTTAAAAAAAAAATAAAAAATGGAATATATACATTTTTGTCTCTCTTACAGATGATACAGTGTTTGAAGTTGGGTGCTTTATCTCGAACCACGGCCAGTACTCAGATGAATGTTCAAAGCTCACGTTCTCATGCCATCTTCACTATACACGTGTGTCAAACCAGAGTTTGCTCTGCAATTGACACTGTATGTATTACAGATTTACAGTACTTTGCTTTAGTGACAACTTTTCCGAATGTGAATATCGATTTGTCAGACAACTAACTGTTCTGTGTTTTGAATTACATTTAGTAAAAATATCTCACTCATCACCATGCCATTTGCTAGGCACTATGAATAATTTGATCTAATCTGTGCACATGTAATCAGCCCCATAGCTGGAGGCAATAGTAGACTTGTCAATTTCATATGTGAATCAGCCACTGTTGAGCTGTTTAGCTCTCTCTTCCCTTCCTGTGAGAGAGGCTTTCAGTTGCTATTGGGAGTGGGAGGGGGAGAGGAAGTTCTTCCTACAGCACCTCTTATTGGTTATTCTGCCAAGGAGGCAGATGGGCAACCAACCATAGCGCTCAAATTTGCTAGGAGGCTGGACCTTCTCGCTACACTACAAGGATGGGCTCCAGCCTCAGCCAGAATCATGTAATTATAAAAAAAAATAGCAAGAGTTGGCAATACTTTGTAACACAGTGGTCTGGCCTGGGGCCAGCCAGCCCTGTTTTAGGTGGAGCCCCATTTAAGAACTGGTTGGGAGCTGGCCATTCACAGGGTCCCAACCAAGGTGACCCCCCTGCCCCCATAGCAACCTGAAGCCGTTTTCACAGGAGGAGAGGCGGGAGATAAAGAGCTTATCAACTCAGAGCCGCTCTGCTCCCCTCCTGTGAGAATGGGGGAAGGATGGTTCCTCTGCTCCTTGCCCCTCTTTTCTCCCTCCCTGCACCACCTGACCTGGGAATGGGCAGAGGGGGATGAAGACCCCCTGGAGTTTTCTCCCACTCCTGGAAGGGGGAGAGGGGGACCCCAGTACAGCGCTCCCCCCCTCCCCTGCGCTCCGCGGCTGGGAGAAGGAGGTGAAGAACCACAGAAGGAGAAGAGTTGCATTTGGGGCAGCTGAACTGATGGTGGAACTGAACTGATAGGGGTGAGGGTTGGGATGCTGAACTGATGGTGGGGCAGAACTGATTGGGTGAGGGTTGGGGTGCTGAACTGATGGGGGTGGGGACAGAATTAACTGCTGGACAGGGCCCAGGAAGATATGGGGGTGAGAGCTCCTGCAACAGGGTCCAAAATCATCTTACTCAATGAATTTGGAAGAGTGGTCAACACTAACTATCACACACAGGAGAGGAGCAGAAAGAGTTAAAAAATCAAAAGACAAACAACCCCCCCCCCCACCACCAATAGTCTTTAAAAAATATTCTCATGATTTTTTGTGGGCTTGAGTCATGATTTTTGATCTCTTGAGGTTGACAATACTAGTTACACATCCTCTTTTCTGGGGGGCTTTAGTAAGATGTTTTGAAGATGTGGTATATGACATTACTGGATCCTGAAACCCAAACTGCAGCTGATTAAAAGGCTCTCTTTTGTTTCTACAGTGCCTAGCATAATGGGTTCCTGATCCTAATGGGGGCCCCGGACACAACTGGAATACAAATAAATAATCAGTTGGGGGCAGGGAAAGCCACAATTCAGGTTTCAGGTTTTGCTTTTTTCCAAAGACAGCAGCTTCTAGAGACCTGTTGCTAGGGTAACAGATTTACTCCTTTGGCAGACAGCACAGCAGGTGAAGCCTCTGCTGCCCAGGGAGGGTAGGCAGCTGGGTCTGCGGTGGATTGAAAGGGTTCTATACCCTCTACATTTACGCCCTCTGCACTTAGAGATGTTCTTAAACCTATAGTTTATTTTCTAAGTTAGCAAGAATGAAAGGCTGTGTTAATGTTTAAGGAGTGTGAGAGTGTGTGTGTGTGTGTGTGTGTGAGGTATAAATTAGCTATATAACTGTTACAGACTCAGAAGTAAGGTACTCTTAAGAAAAATGATGCACAATAATATTCTGTTTTGAAACCTACAGCATCACCTGCTTAACTTCTAGTAAGTTTAAACCACAAAATATTGCAGTCCAAGACCACGGCTGAGGGGACTATTAATGGGATGCAAAAACTATCACACTCTGGTCATCAATTTTAAAACCAGCCCATATTGGTAGTGATTGAAAATTTGTAATATTTTAACCAGTTTGCAGAATACACCTATATGAAATGAGTTGGTCTTAGTCCAGCTTCAGTGGACGTGTCCACAGCACAGATTGCCATGAAAACGGACACTAATTGGCTCCCTTCTTGGCAATCTTAGCAGAGGGTCCAAGGAGTAAATAAATAAGCATAGGGAAGAAATGATCTTCTCAACCCACAAGTGTTTCCTCTACAGTAGGACTGAGCCATATGGGCAGGGAAGAGTGAGGACTACTGTTAGATACAGCATAGGCAGCAGTACCTGTTTTGGGATGGATAAGACTTCAATCTCCAGGGTAAGCATCAGCAGCAAACACACAGTCTACTAAGGACCGTTGCACCAGCCAGAGTAACCACAGTTGATGGCATCACACCAGGCATGGTATAGTGAAATTCTCAAATCTGGCTCAGTCTTGTGAATCCACAAATCTCTGGGGTGGCCCTACATGTGGTGTCAGGTAAGGTCAGAACATGCACCCGTTTGCACATTGATAGAGAGTTTGTGCTGGGGTGCTTTGGTCATCCTGGTGACACTGCTGAAGAACATGCAATGGTGCTTTTGAATATAGCATGTGATTGAAGGAAAGCCAGATCTTGGGATTGTGACATTTCACACAAAGTCAAACCACTTTATGCTCAGAATTTGTCATTGACAACGCATATGGAATGCCTCTTGCTGCTCCACTTCTGCCTGTAAGAAGGTCCAGGTTTCTGACTGGCATAGCTGTGCAGGCAGTATGCAAGTATTGGTAGATTCAGAACTTTGTCTCTGTGCAAAGTTATTTTTGCATTCATAAGCGAGGCATAGACTTCATGCAGGAGGTGGTGAGACCTGTTGGTCAAAGAACATCAAGTTGCTGCAACTGTTTGAACTTTGCTTGCAGCCCTAGGTAGATGAACTTGTCAACACTCTGCATGATACTTGACCCCACTGGTACTGGGGGCTCTTGTGGCCCATCTCTGAGGTTCTGGACTTTGGTCTTCTGCCATGAGATGTTAAACCCCATAGTGCAGGTGCTGTTTTGGAGACATTGGAGGGCAGGTCTGAAATTCTCTGACTTCCCTCAGGATAAGGACTACTAATTCTTTTCTTAAAAAATGCTTTGGGGTGGCCTAAGGGCAATGAAAGAGAATGTTTTTGCTGCCATGCATGAGGATGTGGATTTGAGAATGGCTGACTGAAACCCTCTTATAGCGTAAGCCACTAAAGACAAGGTGCCCGACCGATTTTATGCAGTTGGCCTGAAGAGATTAGGGTGTGCTGGTAGCATTTGTTACTACCTTGATGGAGATGTTGAATTTTTCCTTTCCTTTTTCTCCCTTCTCCTGCCCCTACTTCATCCCCGGTCTAAAATGTGGGTTCTGCTGTAATAGTGGCAGCTGGGAAGAGGATCAGAAGAAAATAAGCATTTTCTACAATGAAGGTCTGGGATGATGCCCTAATGATAGCTGCGGATCAGGATTAGAAGTATAGAGTATTAAATCAGTGGATCTTTAGCTAACATTCACTGTGCTATTTTGGCAGGTTGATGAACTAAGCAAATGTGTGTTACTTTAGAAAGTGACACACAATGCATTAACCAATACATTTTTTAACCAATTATTGGGGTGAGTCGGGAAGATACAGGTTTATGATCAAACTTTATTGCCCGGCTGTCCAGCTTTTTTTGCATTTCTTAATACAATGTTTTTCTCTAGTAAGAAGCAGTTAGAGCTGTTTAGGCTGAACACTCATGTGTGGAACTTTATTTTGGTGCTGATATTTGTCTCAAGTTGGCTTTTTATGAAAAATATGTTCATGTGCACAGCTAAACTTGAGGAGGATTTGGGAGTAGTTGCTCTGTTAAAAAGAGCTTAGTTTAATAAATTGAGGAGATAGAAGGGAACAACACTGTCCCTGGTCAAATAATTGCTATTTGAGCCTTGTTAATATGCAGTAAAGTGTTTTACATTTTTTCTTGTTGCAAAACTTTATGAATTCTTTTTGTTGCAGGACAATGTGACAGATAACAAGATAATTTCTGAATCTTCTCAGACGAATGAGTTTGAAACCCTTACTGCCAAGTTCCATTTTGTTGATCTGGCAGGATCTGAAAGATTAAAGCGTACAGGAGCTACTGGAGAGAGAGCAAAAGAAGGCATTTCTATCAACTGTGGACTAGTAAGATTAAAGACTTGTTTTGTTAGGCTGTTAACCTCTTTTCTTGTTTTTCGTTCTCTTCCATTGAGTAATCTCTGAAGTGGAAATGTTTAGTGACGCTCAGAACCAAGGACTTCAGTATGAGAACTAAGAAATGACAATTTATAGGAGTTCTAACTAGGTTCCCATACTTGTTAACAATTCCTGGGTTGCACTAGACTGTAACTGGAAAACTGTGATATCAGTAATTCTCTCTGAAAGTAACTTGGGCCCTGCAGAAAATATTTTTAGATAAAGTGTACCCTCTACTGATTTTAGCGGCATTCACATTGTACTGTACTTACAGCAAACAAAAGCTATAAATAAAATGTGTTTTCTGTAGTAAATTTTTAAATAAAATTAAAAATATATAGTAGATCGCTAGGCTTATAGTGATATTATGAAAATCAAAATATTTCTTTAAAAGGACACAATCAACTTGAAATATAATTCATTAAAACAAAAAATTTAAAGTAGTATGTCTACCCCTGTCTATTTCGATGATTTTACAATTGAATTTTACTATTTAAAAAAAAAAAAAATCTCTCCCCTGTTGCTGTGAGAAAGACCCAGACAAACAGGGGAAATGGACAGACTTTAAGTGATTCCATGTCAAGCCTCTGCTCCTTGCACTTGCTTGGAGCCCTGTTCGTTTATTAGGGCTCTGTGTGGATATAAGGGTCTGCCTATGCAATTTTCTTTACAGGACCGGGTACCAAATTTGTTCATTTTATGGGTGAAAACATGCCTTCTAACAGCCAGACTGCACACTTAGCCTGTGATCAGAACAGAACTTCTTTTTCTTTCTGGCTCATGTATCACCAGTGATAAAGATTCTGCAACTGGAGCTTGGTTAACAATTTTATTAACATTGTGAGAGGCAGAAAAGAGTTCGGCTCAGTTTCCCATCATTCTACTGACTCTGCAGAGCTAGCAGGAGTTTTTGGTTTCTCTGGGTTTTTTGTTTTTTTTTAAATCTTACATGCTTTAGTGACAAAAATATAACATGCATAAAATCTGATTGATGTGCTGCTTTTATAAAGTCACCATAACTGCACTTAGAAAAAATATTTTAAACATTACAATTTTAATTCGCTGAACTACTTTTATAGCATTTTGTTGTAATTCATAGGTGGCAAATGACTTAAACAAATTCAAGCATATGGGAACACTATTGAAAGTAGCATTGAATCTGAGATTTTATAATTGTTGGCTCAATTAAGACATTTTATAAGAATATATTGGGAATTAGTTGCACAGAGTGCCACCTCGTGGTATATATTTAGAAGAACAAATATAGCTGAGATGCCATAGATGCAAAGACCTAAAAGAAAGTGGTTATTTTCCTTTAAAATTTAGACCTTGATACTGCAAATGCTTACACATATGAATAATCCCATTGAAGGAAATGGGATTGCATGTGTACATAGGTTTTTGCAGGATCCGGGCAATAGATTGTTTATAAATACCATGTAAACACTTGCAATAAAAATGTAGTGTCTATGGTAATGGAAAAATCACAACTAAAGAATTCTATACTAGCACCTCAATAAATCAGAAAATTCAGGATATTCTCTTTCATATCTGCAAAGGTGTTAAGTGCTCATTTTTGTGTCAGAATAATACTGATGCAAGGTGTTTGGTTGTTTTTTCTTTTAATATAAAACCAAACTTAGTAAAATTAAATATAATAAGGAAGATACCTTCTATGAGAAATAGCTTATAAATTTAACAATCATCAAATTAAATGGCTGTTACAAAACAAAATAATGAATACTGCTACATGTGACCCTCATTTTGGATTAATTAAGAGAGCATATGCTTGCCACATAACCTGCTTGTTCATAAAGACTGCAAATTGCAACGGTTATTTAATTTATTATTGCGAGCATGTAAATATACAATAGTGCATAAAAAAATTATTGTACCTGGGTCAGTAACAAATATTTTTTTAAATAAGGTTACTTAAAATTGACAATAAGTTTGTTGTAAAATTTGTCATCTTTTTAGCTGGCACTTGGCAATGTAATAAGTGCACTGGGGGATAGAAGTAAGAAGGCAACTCATGTACCATACAGAGATTCAAAACTCACAAGACTACTTCAAGACTCTCTTGGGGGAAATAGGTATGAAAATTGGCTATTATATACTACATTGTGATGAACCTGGTTTGATGGCTTTGGTAAAGGACTGCATAATTTTAAAGAATATTATCAGCTTACTATATCTGAGGCCTAAAATGTTTTGGTGGTTGTGTATATTATTACAAAACTCAAGATGACTAGAAATTTGTAATTTAAATGAAAACTTTCCTTTACCCTTTCGGAAATAAAAAATACTTTTTGTATTGTGTTAGTGCATGAGAACTGGAAAGCAAGATATAGTATGACCAAAAGTGAAAATGACCACTATATTTTTCTTCTGAGTGAAATTAAAAAACCACTAACAGTATAAACATTGAAAGCTACAGTAGATTAATTTCATTTGCAATAGTCCAAGGTGATATTAGTAACATAGGGAAAATTTTTTAAGTTAGTTGACATTGTCCCTTTCAGTGGCATTGTGGTTATACTTTGCTTATGGCTAAATTGTTTGAAATCTTAGCTGCCAATTAAGAAGAGAATCCTTTTTAAACTATGTAATTTAAATGTAATTTCATTGTTGCATCACGGCCTTATTAATTAGAATGTGATTGGAAGTTGTAGTCACTTTTTGCTTGAAGCAGAAGTTTTTTTTTTTTTTTTACGTGGCTTATTTTACATGGGATATTCTGACCAGCCTTTGATGTGTTACAATATATAGTTAGTGTCACAAAGGAGGTGAGTTCATCAATATGAATAGAATTCTGAAACATTTTATTATTGTAACAATCTCAGCAGTGTTTTATTAAAAAAAAAACAAGAGGATTTCATTATTTAGCTGCCATTTTAATTTTGCAATCCAGTTTGCCTCCCCACAATATTTTTTGCCACTATTCTTCTTTATAGTCCCTCACTCCTCCGTTCCCCCTATCCTTGCTGCTGCTAACATTTGTACGTTTGAAGTGGTTTTGCAAACTACTATTTGCCCGTTTGCTGTGGGGTTGGGGTTTGTGTGTGTGTGAGATTTAATAGTTTGATAAAAGACCAATTTTTTTTGTTAATATCAGTCGTCATTGTAAACAGAAGCTGAGTAGATTTTTGTGACTGAGCTGATATATTTTCATGAGTTTTCCAAGCTTGGTTTAAAGAGTTAATTCTCTCTTGCTTATATTCCTCTAGTCAGATTCTTAGCCTCTAACATTAATCACAGTTAGTTACTGTGGAGATGACAGTGATACAAACAGAGGATTACGACTTCAGTGAGAAATAATACTCTGTACTTAACGTATTATAGCTCTTTTCATCTTCAAAGTCATCATAAAAATTAACCAGCTAATTAAGCAATAAGCATCCGGGCTCAGATGAACCCTGAAAAACAAACAAATGTTTCCATGCAAATGTCCATAATAATTTAAAATACATAGGCCCTACCATGGAGAAAGAGCTTCTGCAGCTGCTGGCTGATAAATCTCCTGTAATACACATCCATGTACATTACTTTCAACTCACTGGGGGAAATGCTTTCCAAAAGCAGCTGCATATGCCAGGTTAGGCAGGAGATAATCACCTATGACTGCTTCTTCCTTTGGGGTGGAGTCTGACTTTCCCAATCCGATCGTCTAGTATTGTAGTCCATCTCCTGGGATTGGCCTCAAGATTTCTGAGCATATGCTCTCTCTGCCTCCTACACTGTCATCTTCCTTGGCCTTTATGCAGCTTGCATGACTCAGAATGCCACAGATATGTTTAATGATGTTATACTGAATTGAATCCTAAAGAAAAGAAGAAAACAAAACTAGTATATAACCATAATTGTCTCTAGATAAAACCAGTTAAAAATAGATATTGTGTTTGGTGCCACAGGCGAGGGTATTGTCTTTGAACCTAGATATATAACCCTAGAGTGTGTGTGATAACCCAGATAAAGGTTCTATCATATTGTTGTTAAAATCTTTTTAAAAACAGGTGCATGACACTGTTTTCATATGTCACCAATCCATTATGGCTGTGACTGAGTGATATCTTTACCAAACCTGGAATTGCCAAAAGATTTCACAGAGGATGGCTAACCACATTTTGAAATCCAGATTGTCCTTGCAGAAATCAAATTAATAGATTTTTTTTTCCTCTTGCCTGTCCCATATTCTCATTATGATAGGAATCAGTACGTACTTATTTTCATTAGTTGTGTAGTTCCCCTGTTAAAGTGGTCAAGTCACTTCTATTAATTTTGTTTTAAATATCAGAGTTCTTTAACTTTGAAAAGCAGCTGTTGCTTGTGTGCAGAATCAATTCTTCATATAATTTTTCAGTACTGTAACATTCCATTGAATATATTCCATTGAACATATATTGTATATTTTGTGGACATATCACACATAATCTTTTATTACATCGTAACAGTTGCTAGTAATAAGTCCATCTATGTTGTACTGCACCCCAAGGACCTTAGATGATGGTAATGCTGCTATTGTGCCCATGTGTACTGTTCTCATGATGCATAATCCTGGCCAAAGGTTGATGCTGTAACAGTTCTGAAGCAGTATTTAAATATTAATCTTTTGCCTGGATTATGCGTACAAAGGTACTGAGCACTTATGCTATTTTATTTGAAAAGCGTTTGCATTAGGCAGTACATGACATGAAAACTTGCTTAATTTTCATATTTTTAAATTTAAGGGAAAAGTAAAATGAAGGGAATAGAATGAATTTTGTTAAAATAGTTCATCATGAAAGTCTGATGGTAAAGCAGAGCTGAAGTCACCACTCAGGGTGTCGGAGGGAAGTGTAGTAGTATTATGTCAAAGACCTTGATTGAGCCAAACTACTTAAACATGCTTAACTTGCAGCTTGATTAATCAGTTTCACACTATCATAAGACTGCTTGCATGCTTAAGTATTTTGCTGAATTGGTGCCTGAGTGCATGAAGGGAACCAAAGAAGAATTCCTAAGTTCTAGTCCGAGCTCTGACATTGAGGTCTTGGGCAAGCTATTTACCTTTTCCAGTTTAGTTTACCAAGCTATACAGTGGGGATAAGAATGACGTGACAGACTATTAATGAGTTTCTCTTTGTAAAGTCTTTGAAGTTGTGAATAACTACATAAATGCTAAATAATTACCATTTATTTTACTTGTAGGATCTCAGATCAGTTATTGATCTAGCACAGAGGTGGGCAAACTACGGCCCGGGAGCCACATCTGGCCCGCCAGACAGTTTAATCCAGCCCTCAAGCTCCCGCTGGGAAGCGGGGTCTGAGGCTTGCCCCGCTCCGGCACTCCAGCCGGGGAGTGGGTCTTGCCCCACTCTGCACGGCTCCCGGAAGCAGCGGTACGTCCTCACTCTGGCTCCTATGTGTAGGGGCAGCCAGGAGGCTCTGCACACTACCCCCACCCTAAGCACCGCCCCCGCAGCTCCCATTGTCCAGGAACCGCAGCCAATGGGAGCTGCAGGGGCGGTGCCTGTGCACAGGGCAGCATGCAGAGCCAGAGGGGGGACATGCCACTGTTTCTGGGAGCTGCTTGAGGTAAGCGCCGCCCGGAGCCTGCCCCTCTGGCCCCCTCCCATGCCCCAACCCCCTGCCCCAGCCCTGATCCCCCTCCCCCCGACCTCTGAACCCCTCGGTCCCAGCCAGAGCACCCTCCTGCACCCCCAACTCCCCAGCCCCACCCCAGAGCCTGCACCCCCAGCCGGAGCCCTCATGCCCTCCTGCACCCCAACCCCCAATTTTGAGAGTCTTCATGGCCCGCCATACTATTTCCATACACAGATGTGGCCCTTGGGCCAAAAAGTTTGCCCACCCCTGATCTAGCATCTTATATGGTAAAATAAGATGATTTAAGGACAATATGGTAGCATTAACTCACAATTTCCATGCTTTTAATGGTGTAAGTCAGATTCTGAACATCTTTAAAGTTAGTTTAAAGTCAGTGCTTTTGTATCAATGTTTATTTCAGTTGATGTATTTGATGCCATGGCACATGGGCTGTTTTGCATAATTTAAAAGAGTTTTTGTTTGGATTTATAAAGTTGATCTATGTCTGTAACTCACAGCCAAACAGTCATGATAGCATGTGTGAGCCCTTCAGACAGAGATTTCATGGAAACTTTGAACACACTAAAGTATGCCAATCGGGCACGAAACATCAAGAACAAGGTGATGGTTAATCAGGACAGGGCTAGTCAACAAATCAATGGTTTACGCAGTGAGATTGCACGACTTCAGATGGAACTTATGGAGTACAAAACAGTAAGTACATTTATTAGGGTTTCTTTTATTTTAGAATATCACTAACATTTTACAACTCATTTTTCTATTAGCTACTTCTACTGCACAAAAGAAAAGAACAGAATAATACCTTTAACTTATATAGCACGTGGTGGCATCCCAAATTTTACCTTCAGATATGAATGCATGACTACCGTTGATGTCAATAGAAGTTGCATATCAGAAGGCAGAGTGTGATCTTATAACCTATACAGAAAACACTTCATTCACCAGTAAGCTGCGGGGGTAGATTACACAACATTTAGGATGGCACATGAGTAAGAGTGTCATTTTTTAGGAATGTTATTGTTGTGTTGGTTAAAGATTTAACAACCTATCATGGTTAAAACAATTTATATTGGTTGGAAATTTTGCATCTCAGTTGTAGAGATTCCTGTGCTGATTTGACTGGCAAGAAACCAGATCATGGGTTAAATGTTTTACACAGAGTTCTTGAAACAGCAAAGTAAATTCTGCACTCCGGTTTTTAAATCTACAGTGTAAGTTATACATGTTTAATATTCATATTGTACTATGCCTACTTAATATTTTTTCAGCAACAAAATAGAAACATTTTAAGGGAATTGGGGTTATTTAGTCTGCAAAAGAGAAGATTGAAGGGGGATTTGATAGCAGCCTTCAACTACCTGAAGTGGGGTTCCAGAGAGGATGTAACTACGCTGTTCTCAGTGGTAGCAGATGACAGAACAAGAAGCAAGGTCTCAAGTTGTAGTGGGGGAGGGTTAGGTTGGATATTAGGAAAAACTTTTTCACTAGGAGGGTGGTGAAGCACTGGAATGGGTTACCTAGGGAGATGGTGGAATCTCTTTTAAGGCTGGAGGCTTTTAAGGTCAGGCTTGACAAAGCCTTGGCTGGGATGATTTAGTTGGGGTTGGTCCTGCTTTGAGCAGGCGATTGGACAAGATGACCTCCTGAGGTCCCTTCCAACCCTAATATTCTATGATTCCCAGCAAATGTACTACTATTAAGTTTGTTTACCAAGCAACATAACCTTGGTTATGGTTATGAGAAAATGTTTTTATCTTAATAAGAAAAGGGATGGATTACTCATTCCCTCACCCATGCTAATACATGTTCCTGTGGATTATCACAGACTTAGAGAATTTTGTAGGAACCTGTTGTTAAAATAATGGCAGCACATAACTGTTTTGAGAAATATGCATATTACAGTAATCTTTGAAAGAATGATTGCTTCCACCTTGAAGTGTCTTTGGAAGTGTATGGAATTTTAAGTGTACTGCCTTTTCTGAGTTGAATGAATGTTTGGTTCAGATCAGTGTTAACTAGTAATAAATATGTTTTCTCTAGGGCAAAAGGATTATTGATGAAGAAGGTATCGAAAGCGTCAATGACATGTATCATGAAAATGCTATGCTGCAAACAGAGAATAACAACCTGCGTGTAAGAATTAAAGCAATGCAAGAGACTGTTGATGCACTAAGAGCCAGAATAACACAGCTTATGAGTGATCAAGCGAACCAGGTCCTTGCAAGAGCAGGTATTGTGTACTTTTTTAAATTGAAAACTGTCTAATACATTTATTAATGAGGCAGCTAAACTCTTGCTTTTCAGTTCTTGCAGGTTACTTAGGGCAGAAACTGCAAAACCTACTTCTGCAGGAAAAAGTCCCCTCTTAGCAGTCTTCATTGTATTACTTAGAAATTTTAGTAGTAGAAAAGTTGTTTAAGGCCCCAATTGACCAGACCACTTTAGTATGTGAGTAACTTTAAACATGTGAATGGTTCCAGTGGATGGGCATGTGTGCTTAGATGCTTTGCTTTAGATTGTGGCCTAGATACGGAATGGGTGGATGTTGTCGTGATTTCCTCATATCGTAGACTTAGGCTACATCTTCACTACGGGGGGGGAAGGGGTCGATTTAAGATACGCAAATTCAGCTACGCGAATAGCGTAGCTGAATTAGACGTATCGCAGCCGACTTACCCCGCTGTAGGGACGGCGGCAAAATCGACCTCTGCGGCTTCCCGTCGACGGCGCTTACTCCCACCTCCACTGGTGGAGTAAGAGCGTCGATTCGGGGATCGATTGTTGCGTCCCAACGGGACGCGATAAATCGATCCCCAAGAGGTCGATTTCTACCCGCCGATTCAGGCGGGTAGTGTAGAGCCAGCCTAAGTGATTGAAATTGCTTTATCTACTGCTCGTTTTGCATGTTGCTTCAGAGCAATCTGAGGAGCTGTGAACATATCCTACATTACTACATTTATGATGGATATATTATCAGCATTAACTAATATAGAAAATAAATAGAAAAAGTTAAGTTTAAATAATGTTGAACTTGTGACACAAACAAGAAAACTTACATTTCAGAATGGTAACTCATTGTAAACTCACGTGTCAAAGACCCTGCCTACACTTGTGGTATCATTTTTTAAAAAATCCCATCAGTTCAGCTGAACCAGTGTTAGAACTGGTGGAAGGCCTAATGTAGATAAAGCTCCTGTGACAACACCCATTTTACCACTGTGCTAATTAAACCTGCTTTTCAGCATACCAGACACTCCTCTATACAAGGGTTCCTGCTGGTTCATCTGTACTGGTGTTAAAATTATGGGAATTGGGCGGGGCGGGGGGGAGAGGAAATAGCCAGGCCATTCCTTAACCAAGGTGTTAGCCGTGCTAAAAAACACCTCTGAAGTCCTCTATATGCATGTCAGTGAACCTTCTGGGGGCAGCGGTGATCCAGCTGGGGCCAGTTTTATTTATAGTATAATCAGCCATAAAGTCTCATCTACACTGGCCTCATAGCTATCTTTTAAAGGCTGTGTGCATACCCAGTCCTATGAATCACTGTATTATATGGTTTATCTGACTGATGTGTATGTGACCAATTCCATGTCAAAACCTAGAGAAGCTTTAGTTTTCCCAGATATAAAATTGCAGCCAGCAGAGGGAGGTGAAAGCAGGTTTAGAAGCTGTTTTCCCCCTTGTGCCCAACAATGGGGTTGTGCAACTTGGGAAAGTCCACATTTGCCAAGCTATTGGGAATCAATGTGCATATCTGTTGTCTGTTGGTATTGATATCAATGTCAACAGGAGTGGAGAAAAGAATGAAAATTAAACTGTCCAAATTAAATAACAAAATAAATACAATTAAAGGACACAGGAAACAGTAAGTTCCTCTACATGGAAAATTTTAGGCCAAAATCCCAGTGGTTGTCATTTTAACCTCAATGTCTCAAGATTTTTGATGCCTAACCACTTTAATGTTACATCTTCAGAGAGAATGTCATTTGAGTTGCAAGACTGGTAGGTGTTCAGTGTGACACATTGCTTACAGATATACGGTACATTACTGTTAAGTTCCTCATTTCACCAGATCTTTTAATTTCCTTTTGAAGAAACACGCTTGGTTGCAGCATTCTCAGGTTATGGAAGATATACAATATATATTTTTTCACAAATGAGGAGAAAATTTAAAGTGGGAAACCCGAATCACAATGTACCTTTTTAAATAGCCCTATTCCACTGCATCCATACTAATTTAATGTGAATAAGTTATATTATGTCACTTTCTCTGTCTCTCTCAAAGGAGATGGGAATGAAGAAATCAGCAACATGATTCATAACTATATCAAGGAAATTGAAGATCTCAGGTACTTGTACAACATGCTGTGGTGTTTTGAGTCACATTTATGGGTGGGAAAAACCTTTCAGAATGTAGATGCTTTCTAAATTGCTACTCATTATATCATTGGTGGGGCTGAAAACATTGGAAATAGCTTTATGGTTTAGCAGAACTTAGTAACTTTGTATAAATATTGGTATTTGAGAAAATACTTAAAAACAAACAAACACCTTGATAACAAAAGTAGAATCTAAAATTATTATTGTACATGCCCTGTGTTTTTAAAGGAAAATAAAGATTATTATGAATTTAACTGTTAACTTTTTTAGACTTAACCTCATTGTTCCTTAGAGGTTACCTTGCAAGTGGTGATCCAGCCCAATTCCCATGTAGCATTAGTGAGCTGGTAAGGTCACAGTATGAAATGGTATGATCTCTGGAAATGTCAGAGTGGTTTTTCTTAATACTTTATATGTGTTCTACAACGGCTTAGAATTTGTTTTTAAGTTTGAAGACAGTTTGGTTCCGGTGCTGTGAAACTACCAGTATACTCTTCATATATCCATAGTATTTCTAACTGCATGATATCTTAGTGGTTTTTTTAATGGTTTTGTTTTCTTTTGTTGTTAGAGCAAAATTATTAGAAAGTGAAGCAGTTAATGAAAATCTCCGACGCAGCCTGTCAAGAGCTTCAACAAGACCATCATATTTTGGAGGCCCTTCAGCATTTTCTGCTTCTGTGCTTTCTTCAGAAAAAGAGACTTTGGAAATTCTTGATATAGCTAAGAAAGATTTAGAAAAACTGAAAAAAAAAGAAAAGAAGAAGAAAAAGAGGTAGCATTTAAAATCCATATTTTTAATGTTTTAAATCCTTTTTATGCAAAGGGGTGTATTTTAACCAGTGCACAGGATAGGGCTGTAAGTTGCTTATACTGCAAACACTTAAGCACGTACTTAACGTTTGCATGTGTGTTTCCACTGACTTCCTTTCCGTAAAATTAAGCACATAGTATTTGCAGAATCAGGGCCTCTGTCCTAGTGCATGTTTTTATCATTTGAAACTCGGAATAATTTTGAAACTATAGTAGTAAAAATTATATGTGTATTGTTGTCTTCACACAAGTCTGAGATTTCAGTGAGAGAAAATAACTCTTTTGTGTACTCTGCTGAAACATGGAAGTAGCTTGCTCGATATACTGAACAGCTGTTGGGAATTCCATTAGTAGTTCTTGAATGGCTTCTTTTGCTTGTACGTCTTCAGCTTCTATCCCTGTTTTTATTCAAGACTTCCTACTTCACTGCAATACCATGCTTCATTATTTTCTTTTATTCAATTTCTAACTCATTGAAATGCGCATAGACATTGATATCTGTTCAGACAGCAAGGATCCATTCATTGATACATTGATTCCTCTAAATATCAAATAGTTCTCTTTTCTCTGAAATCTTCCTGTGCTTTTAATTCATTATGTCATTTTTATTGGCTGTTGAAACTTACACAGATAAGTAATCAAGAATTTTCACAACTTTTTAAAAAAATCTGCTACAAATATGAAATATTGAGGTCAGTAGTTCTGTATAAGGAAGATCTATTGGATTGAGTCCCATATCTATAAAAGTCATAACCACAAGAGGTGACTGACAAAAATACTGACTGTTAGTTGTAGAAATTTACCCTTTCTCGTGGTCACTAGGTTCCTTTGTGCCTATGTCTGCAGGGAAGTTTCAATTTTTTTTTTTTTTTTTTGACACACACTTTATCTCACCTCTTAGTCAGATGTCTTTTTATGGATCCTGGAAGGTGCTGAGCATTGTAGTCCTAATCCAGCAAAACACTTTGGTGGGTTTAAATTTAAGCATATGTGCTGAGATTTACTCTTGTTTTAAAGTTAAAGAACTATGTAAGTGTTTTGCTAAACTAGAGCCCGAGTGCTCAGCACTTCGCAAGGTCAAGCCCATAGAAGGAACTGGTCACTTGAAAGTTTCAAGGAATCTCTACCCCATGTACAGAATTACACAAAGGGGTATGTACTTATTTATTTATTTATTTATTCCTTTTTCTGAAGTCTCTGGTATTGGCCATAGCGGCAGCAGGAGACTGAACTCCAGAATTGGCAAATGCTGTGAGCCAGATCCTTGGCTGGTGTAAATCTGCTTAGGCTGGTTATCAGGGCATGTGGTCCTATGTGTTTTACACGTGTATAACATGTAAATCATGTTCTTGTTTAATTCCTAAGCAATAGAATGATTGTTGTAGTCTGCTCAGATGGGGAGGCTCAGAAAATGCTGCATCTGGGTTCACTTTTGTATCCTTGCAATTATTGAATGGGATCATGGTTCATTAATACCTGTAGGGTTTGTATCACTCTTGGACTGGCTGGAGGGTCTGAGTGTGCAGTGAGCCGCTGCCTGAGTCTCCTCCCTGAGTCAGGAGGGGCATGTGTACCATTTGAACAAATTATTGAATGGAATCATGGTTTACTAATACCTGTAGGATTTGTATCGCTATCTATATAATTTGTGGCTGATACTCCTTGGAATAATCTGTGTAAAGTATACAGCTATATAGAATGATTGTTGTAGTCTGCTCAGATGGGGAGGCTCAGAAAATGCTGCATCTGGGTTCACTTTTGTATCCTTGCAATTATTGAATGGGATCATGGTTCATTAATACCTGTAGGGTTTGTATCACTCTTGGACTGGCTGGAGGGTCTGAGTGTGCAGTGAGCCGCTGCCTGAGTCTCCTCCCTGAGTCAGGAGGGGCATGTGTACCATTTGAACAAATTATTGAATGGAATCATGGTTTATTAATACCTGTAGGATTTGTATCGCTATCTATATAATTTGTGGCTGATACTCCTTGGAATAATCTGTGTAAAGTATACAGCTATATAAATTGCTGTTGTGTGTATAGTTAAAAAACATACAGGAAAAACCCTTTGAATGGTGAGAAATGTTAGGGTTTGGGGGATCATACAGGTATGGTGTGATATTGTTAACTATGGATTCCTCCCATTTGCTTAATGAACTGCACAATGGGCATTTGTGGTAGAGGGTTCTCTACATTTGTTCCACTGAAATGTCAGTAGTTGGCAATGGATTAGCTAATGAATTATAAATGGACAAATTGCCCTGACGTTTGGGGATTCTTTCCTCTCCTCCTGTCTCCTTCATGCATTTAGCTGCTCTAACTGTACTGTACCTTGTTCTGGATTTCATTCTTTTTAAGTTGCCTGACTAGCATAGCCCTTGTACGTGCATAGTGTTTTGAAGATTTGATTTGTGCTGTCCCACGTCACACAGTGGCACCCACAGCCATACGTACCGTACTCACAGTATATACTGTTGGCTCTGAGTGGAGACCCAGCAGATGCCACCGCCCTCTGGGCCAAGCCTGGGACAGCAGCATGGGCGACCCCTCAGCTGGGGAATTGACACCCATGGTGAGGTGTTGGGCTGGGGCACCCAGATCCCCCACCCAATGGAGGAGCTAGGGGCTCAGGGAAGTGCCAGGGCCTCCTGTCCCAGCCCACAGAGCTGGGACTCTGGCAGGAGTTCCCCCATTCAGTGGAAATGCAGGCTCCCCAGACCAATACTTCCTGTGTAGCTGGCGGGGCACTCATGCTGCTGTCTCGGGCGTGGTCAGGAGGGAAGATGGCAGCTACTGGGTCTCTGTTCACAGCAGGATGGGAGGGCTGGCCCCCCCACTCCTGCTTTTGCACCCCTTCCCTGCCTCCCCTATGGTCAGTGCTGCTTCCACCAGAGCAGTGGGGGAACTCTCGGACTGGGTGAAGGGTCTGAGCATGCACACTGACCGCAATGATCCGCTGCCTCAGTCAGGAGGGGCTTATGGATCATTTGAACAAATTCTGGGAGTGCCCTGTGTCACCAATTTTTATACAGTACTATTCTAGTCACATAAGTCAGTGTGACTAGTGATGCATCATCTTAAATCACTGTAAGGTAGCCTGAAAATCTGCTTGTATGCTGTCACGGAGTGGGGGGACATCAGGGCCCTGCATCCCTCTTCCTGGGATTCACCGTGACTCTCAGCCAGCCAGTAAAACGAAAGGCTTATTGGACAGTAGGAATGCAGTCTAAAACAGGGCTTGTAGGTACACCCAGAACCCTTCAGTCAAGTCCTTCTGGGGGGCAGGGAGCTTAGACCCCAGCCTTGGGGTTCCCTGCGTTCCACCACCCAGCACAAAACTGAACACACAACCCCCTCCAGCAGCTCTCTCCCCTCTCCCCCCAGCTCCTCCTCTCCTTTGTCCAGTCTCCCAGCCAGAAGGTGTCACTTCTCCCAACCTCCCTCCTGGCTCAGGTTACAGTTCAAGGATCTTTCTTCAAGGGAAGTCCCCCATCTCCAATGTAACTCCCTTGCAACATTCCCAGGTCAAATGTGCCCTGCTCCATCACATATGCCTAAATGCCCATTTTTAAAGGAGCAATAGGTATGCAGTGCTTAGAATATTTAGCCCTTGATGAGCACCTATCATAAAACTTCTTGAAGTCAGCTGGCCAGCATGGCTGGTGGAACTGTCACATATCTAAGTATAGTGTTCTCCAAACAATGTGACCTAATCTCTCAGTTCCTGGGGTACATTTACCTTTCCTCTTCCAATCTTTAGTTATTTTTACATACTTCATAACTTTTTTGATGCCTATACTAACTGTTCTTCCTTTAACTATTATCACATTAGATTATTAATAAAATTAAATAGGTATCAACATGGTTAGTATTTTACATTAGAAGGTGCACAATGGGAAGTCATTCCAATAAATTCCAACTCAAAATTAGTTCAGAATTTGAATGAGAGATCAAAATTATAAAATATTTTCAGTAATTTAAGACACTTCTGCATTTATTGAAGTCATTCACACATCTCCTTACTGTAATATATCTGTCATTTAAAAAAATTATTTCCCATCCCATCGCTTCTGATTTGTACTTTTTTGTTGATGTTGTAACAAGCAATAAGTGGCAGATACATTTTTAATCCCAGAAGAGTAAACTATAATATTTTGCCTTAAAACCTTTAAAAACGCAGCAACTGCAAATTGCAGATGTATTCATAGGTTATGTTCAGAATGTATCATTTATAGTTTTATTGTTAGAAGTGGAAGTTTTCTGCATATTGTTCTTTTAATGCAAAGTGTATATATAGATACCTGTAGCATATTCTAATATAAAATTAGTGTATTGTTTGAGTCCTAGTACATAGCAGGGGTATATATTTTGTTAGTATGGTTTAAAGGCAGTACTTTTTGAAGTTTTAAAACAATATTTTGTTAACGGCCCCCTATGCTGATTTAAAGGGCATTTTGAAGAGCAAAAGAGAAGAAACATTTATCTTTGAAGATCATACTTTTTTAAAAGCTAATTAGAAATGATTCTCAAAATAAAATAAGCAGTTGTGTTTCCAAAAAACCCTTCACTAGTGTAACTTGAGGTATAGACAGCTACAGTACTTTATAATGACAGACTGGTCAACCTCAGATACTAGAAACACTGCCTAGGGTACAGTAGCTCGTTAGTTTTCTCTTTACTTTCCAACTGCACAAAATGTATTGCCTTTTTACTATTTGTCGTCTTTTGATGGTATCTTTTTAAATTTCATTTTAAAATCCACAAGCTCATGTATCATTTTTACCTTCTTACCACTTTCGCTTTCACTGTCTGGTTTGTCCTTCATTGGCTTGGCCTTCCAATACTGTACCTCCTGCTTTTGAAGGCTACAGAAACTTGAGGAAAGCAATCAAGAAGAAAGAAGGTTGGAATATTTCCCAGGTTTTTAATTAAACTGTCATTTAAATTAATTTAGTTGCCATACATGAAAGGCAATTCTAGCAGTAGATTCATAGACACATATAGAGTAGTTCATTGGGGCTTTTTAAAACTGTTTTTTCTTTTAAATTAACACTTTTTGTTTGTTTGTTTGTTTAAACAGGAAGAAACATACTATATGTAACTGGAGGTCAAGTCTAACCTTGGGCTCTTGCTCTGCTGGGCTAGTAGTGTTGGGGGAGTAATGCTTCTAGCCTTTGAAGCTATGTATATAATACGCACACACACACACACACACACACACACACACGTTTTAGCAGTGTGTAGTGTGAGTATATATAGCTACTCACTGCAGTGAAAAGCAAGCTGCATCCACCCTGTGGCGTGTAGCTACATGTCACTGAAAGATTCCAACAGCAGGGAAAGACTTCAGCAGATCTTGCTGCCAGAGCCTTTCACTGCAGGGAGGCAAGGCTCTGGCAGGGGGGAGGCACTGGGAAAAGCAGTTGGCAGTGTAGACAAGGAGGCACAGCTTGGGCAAGTAGAGAGCCAGGTAGAGTATGTGCTTTGCATACATACCCTTATCCAGGCATGTATTTACTCTCCTTAGCCTTGCCTACCTAGTTACACTCTTATTTATAACCATGCTGGGGGGCTACATGAGTATGTACACTATACACGGCCAAAAGGAGCATGCAATGTAAATGTACCCTGAGAATAGCTGGAGGGTTAAGCAGAAAGACATCTGGTCATCCCAGCTACGTGAGAAGAGTAGTAATGCTTCCCTACAAGAAATGTATGGAGAGACATTAAAACAGGCCAAAAATAGTTTTCATAATGGCACATAAGGCTTGATCCATGTTTGAATGAAGTCACTGCAAAATTTCCTTTAATTTCAATGGTGTGTGACTGAAATCTCAAGGCCACCAGCCTTGCAGACTCCTTCCTAGAATCTGAAAGTCAAGCTGGGTTCTTTTTGGTATCATGTATCATCAGCAGTAAGGATGCTACAATTGTAATTTTGTTAATAGTTCTACTGATGATGAAAGGACCGGAATAGAATCCAGCTAGCTCTGTAGTGCTAAGAGGAGTAAAAGTAAAATAAACATTTATAATTCTGAATACACATGGGAAGCAGATCTGCTGCTTAAAATGGTGCCATGTATACACTTACTGTTAGAAGCACACTTTAAAGCTGACTTACAAAAGTCATGTACCAAATGCCAAGCACTTCATGAATGTGCTGTGTATCCACAGTTGCCAGACTGAGTGACATTCAGCAAATTTACATAAAAACATAATTATTTCTGATTCTGTGATGTCCAGCCTGCCATTGCTGCCTGGCTCCTGATCTGAGATGATGCCCCAGCGTGTATTGTGCTGTGATATAGTACTTATAAATCTGTGTTGGAAAGTCAGGTTCACCTATACAGGGTCAGAAAAGTTCAATTTTTAATATATGATGTTTTTTTCCAAGCAATTACGCCTTCAAAAATGAATATATAAAGAGGACATGGAATATATTTAAGAAACATTTGCCCTGCCTGCAATGGGCCAATTTCAATTGGCCTCTAGAACAATTGTTATGTGCTGGGTATCATATTGTGTCAGGAGACAGTCAACCCAGGTGACTGTAGAAGCTGTGGAACCTGAAAGAAGAGAAATAAAGATGGTTATAGGTTATAATGTGCTAAATGACTCTCTTGTATTAGCTACAGAATGAATTATGTGTGTGTCAATGAAGTAACTGGAATTTGGTACTTGACTTTTTGCAGGTCACCTTTTAACTGTGGATTTTGCTTTTTCCATCACGACCTGGCATTTAAAAGAATGAAGTAGAATATAATTCTCTTTTCAAATGGCTGTACTTATAAAAGTCAGTTTTAACATACCAATCATTACAGTTCACATTTTTAAGAGAGGAAAGGGAGTACAGATGTGTGGCATCCAAGTAAGATTAAGCAATATTCTAAACACTGGAAGCATGTAAATGTACTTCAAAAAAAATCTAAAATACATCCTTGACAAATGAAAAAGTTGCTTTTTAAAACAGTGCCCTATTGCAAAAATCCTATTTAGGGATGCTTATGTATTTTTTATGGTGTATCAATGCCTACTTTAAGCATGCTTTCATGTATAGGTACATAACAGCTCCAAAAAGCAATACAGTTTAATAAGTTAGGATTCTGTTTTTCAAAACTTATGCCTGAGTTTGCAGATGACACACTGTAGAATCTATCATACTGTTTAACAAAATCTGCTGCATGCTCAGTCACACACAAAATACTCTTCTATTATGTTTGGTAAAAGTTACAGGGGATACATTGCGATTTCTATCCAAAGTGGGTACTGCTGTAGTATATGGAGATTTTTATTCCTATTGCTCAAGTTTCTAGTTACAAAATTAAAAATCCTAAAAGTAAAAGCTACAATTATTTTATGATCAATAATGCTGCTGTATAAACCAAGATTATGTAGGGGTAATTTAAAAATCAGGGCATTGTTATCTTAGAGGTCTAGAAGTTATGTTTTCCCAGTGCTCAGCTTTGTTCACTTGGTTAGCTGCATTTTGTATTTCTCCTTTCTTTGGAGCATCATGTTTTTACAAGTGCCAAAGGCAGGTTATTGGTTTAGGGGAAAAAATACTATCATAGCATCAATGAGCTAATATTTCATTTGCACTTTCTTTTAGTAATGTTAAAGAGGAGAACCCAGACAACGAACAGGAGAAAAGGGATGAAAAAAGCACTTCAGAGAGAGAGAATCATGAATTGGAAGCGGTAAGTACTGTATATACTCGTTCATAAGCCGAATATTTTTGGTAAAAAAGTGACGCATCAAAGAGCGGGGGTTGGCTTATGAACAGGTCTACACCAAAATGTGATGATTTTAAACTCTATGGAATCATTGAATTGAATATCTAATATAGGGATCGGCAACCTTTAGCACGTGGGCCGCCAGGATAAGCACCCTGGTGGGCCGGGCCAGTTTGTTTACCTGCCGTGTCTGCAGGTTCGGCCGATTGCAGCTCCCACTGGCTGCGGTTTGCCGCTCCAGGCCAATGGGAGCGGCAGGAAGCAGTGGCCAGCATATCCCTGAGCCCGCGTCACTTCCTGCCGCCCCCATTGGCCTGGAGCGGCAAACGGCGGCCAGCGGGAGCCGCAATCGGCTGAACCTGTGGATGCGGCTGGCAAACAAACTGGCCCGGCCTGCCAGGGTGCTTACCCTGGCCAGGCTGCGGGCCAAAGGTTGCCGATCCTGATCTAATACATTGTAGTTTCGTTTACTTGGAGCGTCTGCAGGCACGAAGCCTGCCCCTCAGCTCCTTGTGGCCGCGGTTCGCCGTTCCCAGCCAATGGGAGCTGCAGGAAGTGGCGTGCCACTTCCCGCAGTTCCCATTGGCTGGGAACGGCGAACTGTGGCCACAAGGAGTTGAGGGGCGGACTTCGTGCCTGCAGACGCTCCAAGTAAACAAAACGTCCCGACCTGCCAGCGGCTTAACCTGACGGGCCAGGAGCCAAAGTTTTCCAACCCCTGAAATATACGGTCGGCTTATGAAATGGTCATACAGTTTTTGCTATTTTTACCTATCCATTTTGGGGGGTCGGCTTATAAATGAACGGGCTAATGAACGAGTATATACGGTACTTAAAAGATGATATACTAGCTCATAGTCTGATTTGTTACCCTGCTTCCATGTACTTCCAAGTTAATCTAAGTGTCAAAGGGTGGGTGGGTAAATGTAGATTTTTGTCCTAATTTTTCCCCCTACTTACTTATAGGAAGAAATTCAGGAAGTAAGTGATCATGAGGATGAGGAAGAAGACGAAGATGAAGATGATGATATGGAAGTTGTTGAAAGCTCAGATGAATCTGATTCTGACTTAGATGAAAAAGGTAACATCACTTCAGTATTTTTGCAGAATTAGTTTAAAAAAAAAAACTGCTTTGTCTGCGCACCCCATATTTGGGCATAGATGATACTGTTTCATTCTGGTCCTGCCACTTTCCTTCTCCATGATGACTGCCATTTGCGGTTCTTTCCCTTTGGCAGGAAGGGAAGTATGCTCAGCATCTCTTGAGCCCACTATCAGTAGTATTCTGTGAATTATCTATAATGGTGTGCCCTTCCGGGGCTCCTAGAACATGTTTCTTTACATTGCCTCTCATCTTACTGCAAGAGTCCTGAATTGCCCTTGTGCAGTTCACCCAGGTTTGTTCTATAGCCCAGTAGAAGCAATCTGATACTTGATTTATTTCTCTAAACCTTTTGTTTAGAAAAATATCCTCAGTATAAGATTAAAACACTAGGTTAATTTTCTTCATTCTGAAGAACACCATGGATGAGGATGAGGTGATATCCAGCACCTGTTAATTCAGTTGTTTTCAGAGTTTAATTCTGAAATGATGAAGCTTATAAGCCAACTTGGTTATGAAGAGACAGAGGTTTCCTATATAGAAATGGTACTTGGCACAAAAAGCTAGTGTAGGCATTACACACAAATCAGGATTGCCCCCTTTATAAGCGCAGAATCTGGGATTCAGCCCAGCCCAACAATCTGCCTCATGAGAATTAGGCCGGGGAACACTCCATGTATATCCATTCTTCTCTGATTGACTAATGGTCAGATAAGAACTTTAAAAAGGGCCACAGAACTTGGAGTGTCCCTGGCTGACCGCTCCATTCTGGAGCACAACCAGAGAAGCCAGGGCCCATTGGCTTATAAAGCTAACCTAATTGCAGTCAGGGCTAGGGGACCCCCTCCCCTTTGATTGAGACAGCTCCTCACTTCTCTCCGGAGATAGGATATACCTTTTCAGCAGCTGGGTTAGGGAGTACGTGAGGGGGACCTCACCCCAAGATTCACGGACCAGTCAAGATTTCCTCCTTACACTCTCCTGAGCTTGCTGTTGGAAGTTTCTGCAGCTTTGGAGTTGAAGGAACTCTAGCAGGTTGTGTGAGCTGAGCACAAGGAGGGGCATGGTGTCAGAGATGGGAGTTGCGGGTAAGGAGTTGTGAAACAAAAACAGCACTGATCTGACATACATGAACTTTCCCATTATCCTACTAATTCCATATTTCACAGAATTGGTGTGGTGGGGGGAGGGCATGGTTTTGTATTTTTCTGGATCTCAAAAAATAGATTACCCAGGTGCAGATCCAGCATCTGTTTCCCTCTGTCAGAGTTACAAAATACTCAAAATCCTTATGTGCACAATCACATATGCAGTACAAAATTATAGATACATAAGCATTAAACTCCAAATGAGCTGTGACTGTCCAGAATGTATTCATATGAGCATGACAGATTTTGCATGTCAACCCAAAATTATTACATGATCCAAGCATATTAGGCAATACAGGTTTTTTGAGACATCTGACATTTGTACACTCAGAAGAGTATGGCTATTTATTGCCAGGTTGGCCCCGGTGTTTGGTAGTTTATGCCAAATAATTTGGCTTTTCAAAATCCTTGGCTTTTGGAAAAAATGCTTCTATGACATTATATTTTGATTATGCTAAAGTTACAGGAGGTGTTTGTCTATATGTGTATATGGCCCTCATTGCCATAGAATCTGAGTGCCTCCATTTTTAGTATCTAATTTTTCTTTTTTTCTTTTAGAAAATTATCAGGCAGATTTAGCAAATATCACTTGTGAAATTGCCATAAAGCAAAAGCTGATAGATGAACTAGAGAACAGCCAACGAAGACTGCAGACTCTGAAAAAGCAATATGAAGAGAAGCTAATGATGCTACAACATAAGATTCGAGACACTCAACTTGAAAGAGATCAGGTTCTTCACAACCTGGGTAGGACATATAACTTTATTTAAATCATTTTACTGTAGTATCTTCATGACAAATTATTTGTTACTTTCCCCCTATACATATAAGTTGGTACTGCATGAAAACCGCGAGGAGAAATTATTTGAAAATTAGCTGCTAACTAGAGTCATTTTCTAATCTTTGTTAATTTTTCAGTTTTAATAATACTAGTTTTTAAGTCTTTATTACTGTTTGGTACTAGGGATAGGTGAACATGTATTTTCAACTTCTTGTCAGTTCTGACTTCCTTTCACACAGGTTAGTACTTGTATTCAAGGTTCTCGTTCCTTTTCCTTTTGGTCACCCTACGTAAGAGAAGAACCAAAACCACAACAGAACAGTTCAGTGGTGCAGTCAGTGCTCTATGCCCCGTCATGGTTTGGGATGTAATCCAGACTAATGAGAGGTTGTGTCACTGCTTGTCCTGTAACCCTGAGTGCCTTACAGTGCTCTGCTGTGGTAGCTCCCTGTCTGGATGCTCCCAGCCAGCAGACAAGCCACACTTTTGTCTCTACCAGCCTTGGTTTCTGCTGGCCAAGTGACCCCAATATATCCCCAGTCCTGAATTTCCTCAAAACCCTCTGCCCTGAAATGTCCAGCCTCTTCCTAGAACATTCAGAGGAGTAATAAAGTTTGTTGCTCCTTTAAAGGGGCAAAAGTACAGCAGCTTGTTGTTAATAATCACTTCAAGTCAAGCCCAGCACTGGGTTGATTTAGAATAAAAGTAAAACAAGTTTATTTAATCAAAAAGAGAGAGTTTTAAGTCAGTGCAAGTAGAAGGGATAAAGTCAGAATGGTTACAAGTGCATAAAAGTAAAAAACACTTTCTAGTGGCCAAGACTTAACTCCACAAGCTACAGCCTTGGTTTTAGGTAGATTTCCTACCAGTCTTTTTTTTTTTTTTTTTTTTTTTTTTCCCCAGCCGTAGCTGACTTTCAGTCAGAACCTTCCACATAAGAACAAGATGCTGGTTTCCTTTGTCTTCCTTGGTGAAAGATCTTTACCTAAGCAGGTTTCTCACCTATATTCAGTTCAATCCCCTTGGCTGAAGGCCCCATCTTTCTCAGCTTGCAAGAGCTCTGGCCCATCCAGTGATGGATGCCAAGATGACTTATTCTTTCTCATTGTTTTGTCCCCCTAGACTCAGGATGACCTCCTGTTGTTCTTCCCTTCCTGTTGATTCATATGTAAATAGGGCTTCCATTGTTTTGATTCCAAAATGCTACCTTTTCGCCTAACTGGGGGAAAACCTTTTCTCCCTGTGTTTGGTCTCAGGCTTTAAAGCATAATATCATTTGAGTATCCATATTTTCTCATTTAGTGTTAATACATATGTTTCACAATTATATTAATCACTAGTGTCTCATTAGCTTTCAGAAAAGACTTTACTGGCTACACTTTTATAGTACTGTAATATTTTGTACAATCAGTGGATTCAATTATTTATCATTTGAGGTTCAGACTCACTACCTTTATAGCCCAGTAGACCATTTAAATGTATTCTCATATAAAGTTCCTTTTCTCCTTCTGGGAAGAGACGCCATGTGATCTGGTGCAGACCTCATCCTGGTTCGTCCCCCACTTGTGATAGTTGAGTCATTACCTCCTCCCCTGGTTAGCTTGATGGCTTTGTTTACCTTATGTGTAAATACATCTTCCCTATGTCTGCCTGATGACCAGGCTGGCGAGCCAAGCAAATACATATTTCATTGTCTAGGGAAGACTGGCCTTATGCATTGCTTGCCAAATGCATACTAAGGATATAATTCTAGCACATATCCATAACTCTTTGTACACACCCCATACATTCAAGAATATTAATGATCAGTGACTTATTAGTTTTCCAACGATATCTTACATGACATGTTTTAGATACAGATTCTGACAACTGTGTGATAAGTGAGTATGTCATGCCTGACAAGAGCTCCTGACACAGAATACTGACCCACAAATGGGCCTCTATGTCACATCCCTTATTTAAGTGATGGATGGCTGATAAACTGCCACTTTATTTTGAATAACCCACAATTAAAAATAATATTTTAACAGTTATACAGGCAGTGTTTACTTTATTCTGCTTTACTCAAATTTTATTTACACATTCATTTTCATCATTGCCGAGCAGTCACAGCCCCCACGGGCTTCTGAAGGGCTTAGGAGTCATTGACACTTCTGAAAATCGGTCCCAAGGTGTTGCATGTTGCAAACACCTCAGAACCATAGGCCATTTTTGAAAATGTTGGCCTTAACTTACGTTGGGGAGCTTTTCCTGTGTCCCCCTAACCACACCCACCATTTTTAAGCCCAAGCAGATAACTGGACACACTTTGAATAACAGTTACAGTCCTGGTCCCTAAAACAGTGAGCTGGAGAAATAGCCTGATGTGTAACTGCAATTAAAGGTTTGTTCTACAGCATCAGATTGAGTATGTGAGTGTATCAGATACGAGGGCAACTGTTATTTAAATAATGCTGGCTAGGGGCCCAAGCTAATGCTCACAGTAATCAATGCAAGAACTCATTGCGATGAGTTCAGTAGGCACTGAATTACATTACTTGTTCTTTGCTACTGTGTGTTAGACTTGGACTTAATTATGAGGTTCTTGCTGGAAGAAGCTGGAGACTTTCCATGTACAAGTTATTCAGATGTTATATGGAGAAAAAGAAATTCACTGGGTGTACCAAGCCAGAAATGATGGGTGCTTTTCCTGACCACATGGCTACCAGCAGCAGCTTTCAGTGGTTTTTGATGATGTAAGAGGATCCAATATAGCTTGCGGGTCCTGGAACTTGAAGGGAAGGAGACATTTTAATTTACACTCCCACAGAGAGAGACACCTATTAAGTGCACCAATCTTTTTGAGTTGAGTCCTTAAGATTCTGTCAGTGTTGCTCTGTACGTTAGCCGGAGAAGGTCAGAGTTGGCATCCACCATTAGTTTCCTGTTCAGATTTGCTTGGGTAAACTGTAGTGTTGGGGGGAGAGAAGTGAGAATAGAGCGCTTAAAGTCTCCAACTCCTGTGTCCAGTGTAGACAATGTGTTCAGTAAAGCAGAAGGGAATTCTTCCGTTTTTGTTTTTAATTTGGTGCATGTGCCTTCAGTGCAAGGAAACCAGAGGATATATTAAAATTAGAAACCAATTAAGGACATAAAGCTGATTGTGTTAGTACTTGATATATTACCCAAAGCTATAGCAGTCATCAATTCTGGGTAGAGACTTCACAGCAGTGTGGAAGATAGAAGCAGAATGGGAAATGTAAATAGTTTAAAGCTGATTGGAGACTACTGCCAGTAAGCTGCTGACTGCAGAGGTAACTCAGTATTGACAAAGTGGAGATATTCTCAACAAATTAGCAGATAAGAATTCTCTTTTGTTATTTAGGTTCTGTGGAGTCTTGTTCAGAAGAAAAAGCAAAAAAAATAAAGTCCGAATATGAGAAAAAACTCCAAACCATGAATAAAGAACTGCAAAGACTGCAAACTGCTCAGAAAGAACATGCACGATTGCTTAAAAATCAGTCTCAATATGAAAAGCAGCTGAAGAAACTGCAGCAGGATGTGACTGAGATGAAAAAAACTAAGGTTTTTTTTAATATGGTTAACATTTGATCAATGGGAAAGGGATTGAGAGCCATTTTCTCACATTAATGCTCTCACATTAAAGACGAAAAAAGTTTATCTGGGAGGAGGTAAATTACTGAAAGTACAGAATAGTAATAGGAGATTATAGCATGAAGAAAATGCTCTTTACATGAGTGGTGAGAAAATAAAAACATTTTCCTTTAAAGTAAATGCCCTCTGTTAAGGTGGTTAAGAGATTGTTTCTATGCAGGTTCGCCTGATGAAACAAATGAAAGAAGAGCAAGAAAAAGCCAGGATGACAGAATCTAGAAGAAACAGAGAGATTGCACAGCTTAAAAAGGAGCAGCGCAAGCGAGAGGTGATTTACAGATAAGATGTGAATGTTCATAAAGCTTTCTGTACAGTAGTAAACTTGCTCATTATGATGTGGAATATGTCACATTTCTTCCCTATAAACACAAATCCCCTCCTCTTACCATTAAACACGATTTTGCTTGACATGTGATGCATTTTAGTTACATTATAGAAATCCTGCCTCTAGGCTTCAAGTAGTAACTATTACAGGTCTGTCTCATCTTACGCTGGGGTTACATTCCATGGTCAGCGTGTAAAGCCAAAACCGCGTATAGTCAAAATTACATTGAGTGTGATGGCAGGCGGAATCGCCCGCACTACAGGAACAATATTTAAATTATTTTTCTCTTTTTTTGTTTGTTTTTGCCGACCGCATAAAGCTGAATTCGCGTATGTTAAATGCGCATAAGATGCGACAGACCTGTACTGAAAACAAAGGCTCATTGTAGATTATACCAGTGCCATTTGCAAAATTCTAGATGCCCATTCACCCCAGCCAAGTTATCTATTTGATGGGGGCAAGTAAAGTATTTCGATGTGTTTTTCCATTATAACCATTATATCAAATAATGGGCAAGAAGATTTTGCACCTGGGTTAACCCATTTTCACAACAGTTTTGCAAGCCTATATAAGCATATATTGGACTTCTTTTTCAGTTACAGACTGTTAATGACAAATGTTGGAGAGAAAAATATTTGGCTTATTCGTTGTTATTGTTCACAGCATCAGCTCAAACTTCTGGAAGCTCAGAAAAGAAATCAAGAAGTTGTTCTACGCCGCAAAACAGAAGAGGTATTGTTTTACAGCACTGGTGTGTCCTGTCAGATCATAGATATTTGCATCATTTCTGGTCATAAAGTCGAATTTATAATGCCACAGATGGTAGTAATATGTCTTGGTGTCCTGCTGTTTCAGGTTACAGCTCTGCGTCGACAAGTAAGGCCTATATCCGATAAAGCAGCTGGGAGGGTGAGTCGGAAGCTGAATTTGCCTGACCATCCTATTCAAGAACCAAGTTCTAGTATGTCATCTGTAGACTATGATGGATCAAGATCAGCAGCACAGCAGAAGATGAGAATTCCTGTGGCCAGGGTCCAAGCATTATCAGTAACTGCAACAAATGGAACCAGGTAAAGACTAGGGCTGTCAAGCGATTAAAAATATTAATCACATGATTCAAAAAATGAATCGCAATTAATTGTGCTGTTAAACAACAATAGAATACCATTTATTTTAAATATTTTTGGATGATTACTACATTTTCAAATATATTAATTTCAATTCTAAGACAGAATACAAAGTGTACAGTGCTCACTTTAAATTTATTTTTCATTACAAATATTTGCACTGTAAAAAACAAAATATTGTATTTTTCAGTTCACCTCATACAAGTACTATAGTGCAATCTCTTTATCATGAAAGTTGAACTTACAAATGTAGAATTAGGTACCAAAAAAATGGCATTCAAAAATAACTATGTAAAACTTTAGAGTCTACAAGTCCACTCAGTCCTACTTCTTGGTCAGCCAATCACTCAGACAAACAAGGTTGGTTACAATTTGCAGGAGATAATGCTGCCTGCTTCTTGTTTACAATGTCACCTGAAAGTGAGAACAGGTGTTTGCATGGCACTGTTGTAGCTGGCGTTGCAAGATATTTACGTGCCAGATGCACTAAAGATTCATATGTCCCTTCATGCTTCAACCACCATTCCAGAAGACATCCTTCATGCTGATGATTGGTTCTGCTTGATAACGATCCAAAGCAGTGTGGACTGACACATGTTCATTTTCCTCATCTGAGTCAGATACCACCAGCAGAAGGTTGATTTTCTTCTTTGGTGGTTCGGGTTCTGTAGTTTCTGAATCCGAGTGTTGCTCTTTTAAGACTTCTGAAAGCATGCTCCACACCTCGTCTCTCTCAGATTTTGGACGACACTTCAGATTCTTAGATCTTGGGTCGAATGCTCTAGCTATTTTAGAAATCTCTCATCGGTACCTTCTTTGCGTTTTGTCAAATCTGCTGTGAAAGTGTTCTTAAAATGAACATGTGCTGGGTCATCATTCAAGACAGCTATAATATGAAATGTATGGAGAATGTAGGTAAAACAGAGCAGGAGACACATAATTCTCCCCCAAAGGAGTATAGTCACAAATTTAATTGACGCGTTATTTTTTTAATGAGCATCATCAGCATGGAAGCATGCCGTCTGGAATGGTGGCCGAAACATGAAGGGGCATACGAATGTTTAGTATGTCTGGCATGTAAATACCTTGCAATGCCGGCTACAAAAGTGCCATGCGAATGCTTGTTCTCGCTTTCAGGTGACTTAAATAAGAAGCAGGCAGCAGTATCGCCGGTCAACGTAAACAAACTTGTTTGTCTTAGCGATTGGCAGAATAAGAAGTAGGATTGAGTGGACTTGTAGTCTCTAAAGCAGGGGATGGCAAACTTTTTGGCCTGCGGGCCACATCGGGGAGGGGGAGGGGGAACTGAATGTAGGGCTGTGGCAGGGGGTTGGGGTGCAGGAGGGAGTGCGGTGTGCAGGAAAGGATGCAGTGTGCAGGAAGGGGCTCAGGGCAGGGGGTTGGGATGCAGGAGGGGTGCGGGGTACGAGAAAGGGCTCAGAGCAGGGGGTTGGGGTGCAGGAGGGGTGTGGCAGGGGGTTGGGATGCAGGGCCCAGTGCAGCAGCGGCACGGAGCGGGCTTAAGGGAGGCTTCCTGCCTGCCATGGCCCCGCGCCGCTCCCGGAAGTGGCCAGCATGATGCCGGCCACTTCCGGGAGCTGCACGGGTCCAGGGCAGGCAGGGAGTCTGCCTGCTGGAAATCCCGTGGGCGGATTGAAAGCCCTGACGGGCCGAATCTGGCCCGCGGGCCATAGTTTGCCCTCCCCTGCTCTAAAGTTTTATACTGTTTTGTTTTTGAGTGCAGTTATGTAAGCAAAAATATCTGCATTTGTAAGTTACACTTTCATGATAAAGAGATTGAGCTACAATACTTGTATGAGGTGAATTGAAAAATACTATTTCTTTCATTTATCATTTTTACAGTGCATATATTTGTAATTAAAAATAATATAAAGTGAGAACTGTGCACTTTGTATTCTGTGTGTAACTGAAATCAATATTGAAAATGTAGAAAAACATCCAAAAATATGTAATACATTTCAATTGGTATTCTATTGTTATAAGTGCGATTAATCGCGATTAATTTTTTTAGTTAATCGTGTGTGTTAACTGCGATTAATTGACAGCCCTAGTAAAGGCTAAACATACTTACTTATTTTACAATTTTACAATTTATAGCAGACATTCCTATCTAGATAGATATTGTAATGGTTTCTATTTTACAGTCTGATGTCACTTCCTATTCCCATAAAATGGTCCTATGACTGTTAACTTCACCAGGAGAAGGATTGAGCCTGGAATATTGTTATATAGGATAGAACAGTACAAAATGCCATTACAGGACAAGTCATACTTAAAAATCTAAATTTTTTAAAATTCAGTTGCCATACTCAGCAAAATGTCATAGCGGTCCAGTTGCCCACATTATTCTTAAGAACAAATAACATCTCAGGAAAACAAAAAATACGAATACAGTTACACTTATGGATGGTCTGGGATTTGTACTCTGAAGCAGATTTGCTTATTTAATTGAAACTGGTCCTCAGATGACAGAAGTTCCTTATAAATCATTGCTTGAATTTCCACGATCCCTCCTTTGAAATGCTACAGGACTTGACATATGTTTTGAAGTGCCAAAGATTATGAAGTACATCTTCAGAGGACTGATTACAAGTAGGTGGATGTGGAGTCAGGGTCTGCAAAAAAAAATGTCATGTTGTTTTTAAACATAATAATAATTTTGCATTGATAATTTGCAGTTTCAAAATCTAAACTGGACCATGTAGTTACATTCAGTAATGTGGCTCTCTGAATTAACCATAGGAAGAAATACCAAAGAAAAGGAACAACTGTCAGAGTTTATTCCTCAAAGGCAGCCAGGATGAAGTGGCAATTACTTGAACGCAAAGTGACTGACATCATTATGCAGAGAATGACCATTTCCAATATGGAAACAGATATGAATAGACTACTTACGGTATGGTATTTATTATGCAATATCTTACATGCTATTGTATTAAAATAGCAGAAAGCAGATCCACTTTCTTTTATCAATAAATTGCTTGTTCATATAGGACCTGCCAAGGTGATTCAAAGCCCATCTAAGTCAATGGAAAGGCTCCCTGTGACTTGAGTAAGCATTGGTTTAGGCCAGAGGTCGGAGGTGCTTAGCACCTTGAAGGCACAAGTGTATAAAGTGATTTATTGCCAGAAGTGTTTGAATCCCAGCGTAGAACGCAGAACCATCAAACTTTGCTGCGCTAAAAAACAAAACAAATATGGTGTAGGTATCAAGATCTAAAAACACCTTATGTATGTGTTGTCAAATACATTCACATTCTCTATTATTCCTCTCCCTCGGCAAAAATGTACACTGAGGTTACCATGTAACCAGAAAAGAAGAAAAATAAATAATAAAAATTATATTTGATTTAAGTATGCAATCTTTTTATTTAAAATTTCTCTTGGAAAATAGCAACGTGAAGAACTTACAAAAAGAAGAGAGAAGCTTTTGAAAAAAAGGGAGAAAGTAATCAACGATGATGGTGGAGAAGCAGACAAAAATGTCCATAACATCAATGAGGAGATGGAGTCACTAACTGCAAATATAGATTACATCAATGACAGTATTTCTGACTGCCAAGCAAACATTATGCAGATGGAGGAAGCAAAGGTACGTCAAGTGCTAAGGTTACAGTAATAGTAACATGTACAACTGAGAAATTGCATTAGCCTTGAGAATATTTTATTCTTTGGTGAATTTTGCCTTGGTATTTCATTCATTATGCAACCTACTCATTATGTTGTTAAGTTCAAATATGTTGAGGGGATGGTTGATATAGGTGGTCTTTGTACAGTGGGGTTTTCAGATATAAGTATTAGCTTTGATTATGTAATGTAAAGTAACATTGCCGGGCCTTTTCAATGCCAAAGCTGATGCTTTCCATTCTGCTGACATTAAATACTATGGTTCTTGTGACAAAACCTCACAAATTTAATTTAAATCCTCCTTCCACAGTTGGCTGTTACAGTACAGTCTATTTCATATTCAGAAGGCACACTTTCAGTTGTACTTGATTATTGTCTTATACATGAGTATATATCAATACTTCACTGTTAAACTGGGAGGATGTATCTAGTGTGGTCAGTCCGGGGTTCAGTACTATTCGATATTTTCATAAATGAGTTGGATAACAAAGTGGAGAATAGGCTTATAAAATTTTCAGATGACACCAAGCTGGGAAGTCTTGCAAGCAGTTTGGGGGACAGGATTAGAATTCAAAACAACCTTGACAAATTGGTACATTGGTCTGAAATCAACAAGATGAAATTCAGTAAAGACAAGTGCAAAGTACTTCACTTAGGAAGGAAAAAATCAAATGCCCAACTACAAAATGGGAAATAACTGGCTAAGTGATAGTGCTGAAAAGGATCTGGAGGTTATAGTGAATCATAAATTGAATATGAGTCAGCAATGTGATGCAGCTGTGGGAAAAAAAGGCTAATATAATTCTGGGGTGTATTAACAGGAATGTTTATGTAAGACATGGGAGGTAATTGTTCTGCTCTACTTGGCACTGGTGAGGACTCAGCTGGAGTACTGTGTCCAGTTCTGCAAGCCACCCTTGAGGAAGGATGTGGACAAAGTCAAGGGGAGAGCAAAAAACAGATAAAAGGTTTAGAAAACTTGACCTATGAGGAAAGTTTAAAAAAAATCTGACATGTTTAGTCTTGGGAAAAGAAAACTCAGATGGAACCTGATAAGTTTTCAAATATATTAAGGGATGTTATGAAAAGGATGGTGATGAATTATTCTCCATGTCCACTAAAGATAGGACAAGAAGTAATGGGCTTACTCTCCAGCAAGGGAGGTTTAGATTAGATATTAGGAAAAACTCTCAACTCTACAGTAGTTAAGATCTGGAATAGGCCTTCAAGGGAGGTTGTGGAATCCCCATCATTGGAAGTTTTGAAAAACAGGTTGGACAAACACCTGTTAGGGATGGTCTAGGTTTATTTGATCCTGCCACACAGCAGGAAGCTGAATTTGATGACTTCTCGAGGATCCTTCCAGCCTTACATTTCTATGATTTTATAAACAGTTAAATTAATTGTAATGTTGTTTTTGATCTGTTACTCTGTACTTTTTGAATATATTATATTAATAGTGTAAAATAAGGTAAAGAAGATTAATTGTATTGTCAAACAAATATATTGTTCACCTTGGATTGCCAAATGTAATCTGATAGGCAGAGATGAAGTCATAGGAACTAGGTGTTATAATTGTGTAGAAATGGGATTATTACCAGGAGCAGTGAAACCATCATACAGTTTGCCTTTTTAACTGCATTACATAGCAAAGTGTTTTTAACCACCAGACAGAATTTTCTAGAACTCTGTGGTACAGACTGCATCACGCAGTCTAAGCTATAATATTTAGTACCTTCTCAAAAGCTCACTTTGACTTATTCTTTTACAGGGTTGGTCTGTTCCTGAATTCCTAGTTTACATTACTACATCAGTAACTTACACTATTCTCCTCATACCAGGATAATAGTTCCTTGAACTTTTGACCAGCTAGCCAATATGATGCAGGGACATATAACCCCTGTGGCATTAATAATGACGTTTCAACACAAAGAGCTCCTAAGGGAGTCTATAATGTTTAAAGATGGGATTTTCCAAAATGCTTTAATTAGGTTAAGAGAACACATCTCATTGACTATCATTGTTTTTGAAAACCCTACCCTGAATCTTTAGTGTTAATATAATTCATATTTTAAAATAGCAGCACTTGTATCATATAAATAGGATGTAAATTTTCAGATTTTTTTTACTCTTGTGCATGTAGGAAGAAGGAGAGACTGTGGATTTGTCTGCGGTGATTAATGCCTGCACACTAACAGAAGCTCGATATCTTCTTGATCACTTCCTCACAATGGGCATTAATAAGGTAACACAGGGAGTAAAATATATTGTGCTTTCTGCTGAAGCATTTTGAATTGTCACATACTTTACAGGTATTTGCATGTTGGATCTATAAGGCTTTGACTAAAACATAAAAAACATATTTCAGGATCACGTGTGCAAAAAATACTGCCAAATTATGAAATTATGCATATTCAACTATGCTGCCATATCACAAATGGTTTTTCCAGGGAAAAGAGCTGTAGTTTATTCTCTGTCCCCTGCCTCACACAAAAAAATCAAGTGTTATCAGTCACTGTAAAGAAATAAGACAATTAAGAAAAACACTACTAAGACCTATCCAGGCCATTTTTTTCAAGAATATGTATCTACAGTTAAGCTCCTAACTCCTTATTAAGACTCTTAAATAAGCGTGCTGATTTTCAAAACAACTGAGCACTCTGCAGCTCTCAGTGACTTCAATGGATGGTGCTAGGTGCTCAGAACTTCTGAAAACCAGAGCAGTTTTAAGGATCCTAACGTTAAGCAACTATTTCTTAAAACTGTAACCTAGCTTTTTTAAATAACAAAACTGGAGTTACGTATTTCTCACTGGCTATTTTCCATCCATATATCATATACATTTGACAAGACTTGTGCTTTTCAACATAGCAAGATGGCTTTTTTTCTTAATGTCTGGAATCCAGTGAATAATAACTTCAGAGTGAATGAGGTCACTACATATTTGGTATTTTATAATCTATATTTAATAGCTACAGGTATATCGGCTTCCCATTCTTACATATCAGAGATGTATCTGGAATATCAAATACCAATTGATATCTACTTCGAGTAGTGTCCCTATGGGTGCTCCACTGTAGGTGTATGTGCACCTCTGCACCTCTAATGGGAGATTTTTGGTAGCAGTGTCCGTTGAGCCCGCACATGCGCTCTCCCTCCTTCGTGGTCTGAATCATAGAATCATAGAATATCAGAGTTGGAAGGGACCTCAAGAGGTCATCTAGTCCAACCCCCTGCTCAAAGCAGGACCAATTCCCAGCTAAATCATCCCAGCCAGGGCTTTGTCAAGCCAGGCCTTAAAAACCTCCAAGGAAGGAGACTCCACCACCTCACTAGGTAACGCATTCCAGTGTTTCACCACCCTCCTAGTGAAATAGTTTTTCCTGATATCCAACCTGGACCTCCCCCACTGCAACTTGAGACCATTGCTCCTTGTTCTGTCATCTGCCACCACTGAGAACAGCCGAGCTCCATCCTCTTTGGAACCCCCCTTCAGGTAGTTGAAGGCTGCTATCAAATCCCCCCTCATTCTTCTCTTCTGGAGACTAAACAATCCCAGTTCCCTCAGCCTCTCCTCATAAGTCATGTGCTCCAGACCCCTAATCATTTTTGTTGCCCTCCGCTGGACTCTTTCCAATTTTTCCACATCCTTCTTGTAGTGTGGGGCCCAAAACTGGACACAGTATTCCAGATGAGGCCTCACCAATGTCGAATAAAGGGGAACGATCACGTTCCTCAATCTGCTGGCAATGCCCCTACTTATACAGCCCAAAATGCCGTTAGCCTTCTTGGCAACAAGAGCACACTGTTGACTCATATCCAGCTTCTCGTCCACTGTGACCCCTAGGTCCTTTTCTGCAGAACTGCTACCTAGCCATTCGGTCCCTAGTCTGTAGCAGTGCATGGGATTCTTCCGTCCTAAGTGCAGGACTCTGCACTTGTCCTTGTTGAACCTCATCAGGTTTTTTTCGGCCCAATCCTCTAATTTGTCTAGGTCCCTCTGTATCCAATCCCTACCCTCTAGTGTATCTACCACACCTCCTAGTTTAGTGTCATCTGCAAACTTGCTGAGAGTGCAGTCCACACCATCCTCCAGATCATTAATAAAGATATTAAACAAAACCGGCCCCAGGACCGACCCTTGGGGCACTCCGCTTGAAACCGGCTGCCAACTAGACATGGAGCCATTGATCACTACCCGTTGAGCCCAACGATCTAGCCAGCTTTCTATCCACCTTACAGTCCAGTCATCCAGCCCATACTACTTTAACTTGGCGGCAAGAATACTGTGGGAGACCGTATCAAAAGCTTTGCTAAAGTCAAGGAACAACCACGTCTGTCTCGAGCCTATCTAGCATTGCACAGGCAAACCCCCTGTGACACTGCACCCCATATTCTTCATAGTGATCTTATTATGATGTATATTATGCATCACAGTGTGAGAGGGAGCCCTGGCTGGTGGGTCAGAGGGCTCAGTGGTACCCCAGTTCCAGGTGGCACCCTGGAGGGAACAGTCACACCCCCGCCCTCAGTGCTTTCTCAACCGCCTTTGGCTTTGAAGGAGCAAGCAGTTGTCCCTTCCTTATCTGCACCATTAGCATAAGTAGTAATTGCTTCTGTTTATTTTGTTCTCCTTAATAGTTAGTGTTTCCTTTCTTTACTCCTTTGGGATTAAAGGTGGGGGGAAAGAAAGAAAGAGGGGGGGGGATTTAGTTTTTCCTGCCTTGTCTCGGGGAATTTCTATCCCCCCCACCCCACCAGGTGTTTAGAAGACTGTTTTTTTCAGTTTAAAAAAAAAAAGAGGAGGAGGAAAGAAGACCTTTCTTCTGCATTCCCTGCTAGAGGATGATAGCCCCCTGCCCTGGGGCATGCCCAGCTCTCCCAGCTCCAAGAGTGCCTCTCCTGCAAGGAGTCGATTCCTGTATTGGCCAGACACTCTCACTGTGTCTGGTGCTTGGGAGAGTCCCACAGAAGTGCTTCCCTTGCCACAGCTAAAACGGTAGGAACTGGGAGCTGAAATTAAAACTCCTCCTTATGGAGAAGGCAATTCAGTCTCTAGGGGACTCCGGTGCTGACTCCGGATCATCCCTGGAGCCTTTAAGTTCAAAGGGGGTAGAGTTGTGAAAAAAACCAGCATACGCCCCTTGTAAAGGCTCGTAAAAAGGGCGCTGAGTCGTTGGCCAGCCAGAAGGGTTCCGCAGTGCTGCCACCTTGGTACCAAAAAACATTCCCCAGTGCTGCCACCTGGTTTTAGGCTCGAGTCGTTGGCCAGCCAAAGGGGTTCCTCAGTGTTGCCACCTCGGTACTGACGGCATTATTAGCTCTGAAGCCTGGTACCCAGAAGGGGGCCTCCGCTATGAACACAGCTGGACTGGCTGGAGAAGCCAGAGGCTCAGGCTCTGAGGCAACAGTATCGCCCCGGTATGGAGAGAGACAATTACCATACCATCTCTAAAAGAGCAGCACAGAGAGAACTTTTGGTACCGGGCGCATCAAAACGCTCATCTAGGGAGTGCTCTGCATTTTCTCAACCATCGGTACCGACAAAGTACCATGGACACTCCTCTGCGGTACCGAGTGAGCCCACAGTACCGAATGAGCTCCGGTACCCTGGAGACCTGATGGTTGGGGAAGAAACACAATCCCCAATACTCTCTCTCGGCACGGGCTGTGTACCACCCATACCGTAGTCAGCGCCGCCCTTGTGGTGACGAGTCTGACAGTGGCCAGGAGGAAGTCATTTCCCCGGCCCCTCTTTCACGGCAGTTGGGAAAATATCATCTCTGAAAGATGGGTCCTGGAGATTATTTCGAAGGGTTACACCATTTAATTCATGTTCCTTCCCCATTCCCCTACAGGGACTCTTCTAACAAGAACCTACTTAGTCAGGAAATAGATCATTTATTACACCTAGAGGCCATAGAACCAGTCCCAGTGCAACTCAGGAGCAAGGAGTGTTTTACTCCAATTATTTCCTGATCTCCAAGGCGAAGGGAGGTTGGAGGCCCATTCTAGATCTAAGGGCATTAAATAAATACGGGAAGGCGCAGAGGTTCAAGATGATCACACTAGCAGCCATTATTCCAGGTCTAGAGCCAGGAGATTGATTTCCGGCCCTCAACCTATAAGATGTCTACTTCCAGATCTCGATACAACCATTGTACAGGAGATTCCTACAGTTTACCTTTGGGCAGGACCATTATCCATACAGACTGCTTCACCCAGGGTATTCTCCCAGGTTCTCTCCATTGTAGCAGCGCGCTAACACCGGTACAGCGACTGGAGTTTATCAGCACCAACCTTGATGCAGTCCAAGCATGAGCATTTCTCCCGCTACACAGACTCACCACCCTGGGATGGATGCCTCTCTAATAGGCAGGGGAGCTCACCTACACAACCACCAGGTTCAGGGCAAATGGCCTTCCACAGAAGTGACCCTCCATATCACTCTTTGGGAGCTAAGGGCTGTCAGGAACGCCCGTGCACACTTTTTACCTTTCATCAAAAACACACACACAAAGGTCATGACTGACAATATGACACACATATTTTCCATAAATCGCCAAGGAGGGTGCCAGATCTCCCTCTTTCTGCACAGAAGCACTCAAACTTTGGAGTTGGTGCATCCATGGTGTGCTCATCTCATCTCATCATGATGTGCTCATCTCAGCTGTCTGTCTACCAGGGATACAGAACGTGACAGTCGACAGTCTGTTGGAATTTTTCTCACGACCACGAATGGGACCCAATCTCAGAGGTGCTTTGAGATACATTTGCTCTTTGGGGAACCCTGACTACGGATCTCTTCACTACTTACCGGAACAAGAAACATCCTCATTGCTGCTCCAGGGCCGGACTGTGGAAACATTCACTGGGAGACGCTCTCATCCTCCCATGAGATGGGGACCTCTTGTATGCCTTTTCCCAGTTTCCTCTTCTATCCAAGGTCCTGTTAAAAATTCAGCAAGATAAAGCAAGAGTTATTCTGATTGCCCTCCTGGCCAATACAAGTCTGACACCTGACACAGATGGCAATATGTCCTCTGGTTCCTCTTCAGCCCATTCCTCACTTGCTCTCTCAAAACAATGGGCTGATCCTTCACCCCCACCTGCGGGTCCTCCACCTCCAGGATTGGCTCTTTCTGAGTTCTAAGGCTTAGCGGCAGAATGCTCTGATGAGCTGAAAGATGTGTTGCTACACAGCCATAAGTTGACCACTTGAGATACGTACCTACAAAATGGAAATGATTCCAAGTTTGTTGTCATTCTAAACACACAGCCCCAACCTCCTCTTCCCTCCCTCTGATTTTACACTACATTTTAGACCTCAAGACGTCAAAACTCTTATTCAGCTCCCTTAAGGTACATCTCGTGGCGAAAATGGCTTTCCACAGCCAGGTAGGCAGATACTCGGTGTTCACTCACTCACCGATGCATAGATTCCTTAAGGGCATTGGGAATCTCTTCCCTGCTCCAGCCTAGGATCTTAACCTAGTTCTCAGGGCTTTGACTAGACCTCCCTTTGAGTTCATGGGAACCTGCTCTCTCTTACACCTGTCTATGAAGACAGCATTTCTAATTGCCATCACCTCAGCTACACATATAGGAGAAATAGCGGCCTTGATGGCACACCCACCATTCATGGTCTTTTTTTTAAAGATAAAATAACTCTAAGGCCATATCCCAAGTTTCTCCCTACTTTCTTTGCACTTTCCATGTGAATCAACAGATCCATCTCCCTGCTTTTTTCCCCAAACCACATTGTGAGAACAGGGAGACGATTCTGTATATGCTAGATGTTAGAAGAACACTAGCATTCTACTTGGACTGGACTAAGGACTTCAGGAAATCCCCTAAGCTCTTCCTTTCATTCACAGAAAGATCTAAAGGCTCTGTGATATCTGCTTAAAGACTATCCAAATGGGTCTCTGGTTACATTAATCACTGTTATCAAGGGTGCAACATGCTGCCTCTGATCTCGTGGAGTGCGTATGGACTCTTGACAATTTCTACATTGGTCATGTGCTTTAAAGATATCCCTATCTCTGCAATCTCTAGAGGAGCAACTTGGGCCTCCTCCCACACTTTTGGAGAACATTATGCAATCACTGGAGATTTGGCCTCCAACGTGATCTTTGACTTCACAGTACTCTCTGTAGTAACAGACTCCACTCCGAAGTCCCAGCCTTCCATGGTGGGTCCTGGTCAGGAGTCACCTACAGTGGAGCACCCATAAGGACACTACTCGAAAAAGAAGAGGAAGTTACTCACCTTGTGCAGTAACGATGGTTCTTCGAGATGTGTGTCCCTACGGATGCTCCACAACCCACCCTCCTCCCCTCTACTTCAGAGTTCTCCATAGGGCTCTGCGGCAGAGAAGGAACTGAATGGGGGGAGGGTTTTGCCCACGCAGTGCTGGCAGATTACACGGGAGGGAGGGCACATGTGCAGACTCAACGGATACTGCTACCAAAAATCTCTGATTAGAGGCACAGGGGCGCACATCCACCTGGAGTGGAGCACCCATAGGGACACACATCTCGAAGAGCCATGTTACTGCACAAATTGTGTGAGGCACTTTGCTCCTCCTCCTGTTAGATGATTAGCATGTAGCAGAGCCAAATTTTTTGCATACTTCCTCCCTTGCTTGTGGTTTTTTTTTTGGGGGGGTTAGTTAGTTATTTCCCTTGTCACACAAAGGCCGGTTATAGCAGAACCTGTAGATTTAAGTTTTTAAAAAAGTATTCACTACAAAGAGGGAAAGGTTTACCAGCATCCTCTTGGGAAAACAGAATTGAAAGAGTGGCCTGAAAACTTAAAATTTGGGGAACTGGATTTCCTGATGTATCTGCTTATAGTTTTATAATTCTTTCCTGCAATCTACCTCACTGCAGGCTAACAAATATATCGATGTAGTTCCTCTTGTCCTTGAAAAAGACACTCAAGAAGATGTTTTATTGATGTACCTTTTAACTATTTAGTTTCCTCCATTTGGAAAACCCTTGCTGTAAGTTTTCCACTTTGGGCAATACTTTCTCAAACTAAATAAGCCTCAAAAGTCAACACATCTGTGGATTTGCTCCTAAAATGGCTTCTTGTGTAAGTTAGGTTCTGAGAGCTTTCCAGAGAAAACCGAATGTTCATGTAACGATCCTGGAAGTTTATAGTTTTAGTTTTTTTGTTTTATAGGTAATATAATAGGCAATAGATAAGAGGACTGCATTGTGGAAAAATTAAGAACCACGTTTTCGTGCACTTTGCTTGTGCTTCATTAGGTGCAAAAATCCTGCTTGCTTAGGGATGAACCCAATTTATACATTTGGCTTATGCCTAAATTGGGCACCTACTTGGGCGTGTGCACGCTGGAAAGTTTGACCCTGAGGAAAGAAGGTGAAACAGAAAAGCAGACAGAGGATGCCCAAAAAAGTTTGCCCACTAGTTACCTTTTAATATGAGGAGATGCAGCAGATTCAAATTGACTACTAAATTGCAGAAATCAAAACAACGTGTTAGATTTCTCATTTACTGACGACTTCTCAGAATGCTTTTAAAGAACTTGTCATTTTCTTATAGGGTCTCCAAGCAGCTCAGAAGGATGCTCAAGTTAAAGTTCTTGAAGGACGCCTTAAGCAAACAGAAATTACAAGTGCTACTCAAAATCAGCTGCTATTTCATATGCTGAAAGAGAAGGCAGAATTAAATCCTGAACTTGATGCTTTGCTGGGTCATGCTTTGCAAGGTAATTTTGGCATCTTATAAGTAGTGCACTGCATGTCAGGTTTGCTTTTTATGCATGATGTATTAGATATTTTAGGTCATTACTTTCTGAATAGATGCTGTATTTTAACATCTTACATTTAAAAATATACTCTGCACTTGATGTGCATGCAAAGCATTTTGAAAGTGTAATTAGGGTGACATCCCAATATTAAGGGCTTTATGTTATTATAGGCAACTTTATACCACCCTCCCTGCCACCATCCCCAAAAAAATGGTGTCCCGATTTTTCACACTTGCTGTCTGGTCACCCTAAGTGTAATGTCCATGCAGCAGGGAAATGCAGGAAATAAGGAAGTTTTGATTGCCACAATTTTTTTAACTCAAAACGTACTGCCTATCGTTTCAACAAAAAATTAATATTGACAATTTGGTATTATTTAAACTTGTAAACATAAAATTCTAAATATTTGTCCCCCTTCTCTCATCATATGTTTGTATTTTTTGAAGAAGGTACTATATGTCTGCTACAGCATCTATTCTGCTTTCTCTTAGGTTAAACTATGAATAATATAGTTTAATGTGGGATTCTTTTAATGGATCTGTTTTGATTGGAGTGTTGCTTTTTGTTTCCCTGTTGCTGTTATTTACACAGACCTAGATAGCATATCACTGGGTAAGTATGTTTAGCTTCCTGTGTACTGTACAGCTGCATGAGTTACTAATTGTTCATGTACACTAACTGGTGCATCCTAGAATTTGTGAGCGTTTGAACAGTTTGCATGTACTATTTTGTATACATACTCATTATCAACCAAGCTTAAAAAACACTCTTTCCTTTAGTGACACCACTTAAAAACACTCATAATAGTTGATTTTTAGAAGTTAAGAAGTGAGTGCAGCAAATACGGCTGTAGATAAAACCGGTTCCTAATTTACTTGTTAAAGAACCTGCAGTATGTTCATATATATAGCTCAATAGGGTATTTCATCACATTCTATTATTGCTGTAGCTGTGACAAATAACATTTGTATTTGACATAAAAAATAACTCAACATGCAGTTAATTTTTAACCTTTTGTAGATAATTTATCTTTGAACTTAAATGCTTTACAGAATGTGTATAATGCACACTGTATAACAGACTATTTTGCACTTTTATTCAAGACTTAATTTATTTTAATCATTTTGTTGACTCCGTATATATTTTGTCACTTTAAAATGATTAGCAAGGTAAGGAATATAAATTTAAAAAATTCTCCAAAACACCTCATTATTTTGGTTGCTCTCTATGAATACATCAGAAATACCTCAGGTTTTACAAAATCTGCAATTCCTTCTGTATAGTTTTGCAAAGTTTCTAACCACATTGAACTGTTTTATACTAATTTGTATATATGTTAGATAACTTTCAGGGGCAGGGTTTTATTTAACCCAGTGGTTGTTCATAGAAAATTTCGCATTTAAGGAGGAAGATGCCCCCTTCATTATTATAAGTCTGTTGGTTTAAACTATCATAGCTTTGTTGGCTTCATTGACATTGAGACAATTTTACACCAGCTGAAGATCCAATTCAAAATATGTTGTTGCATAAAGCTAGTATTCATTCAGCAATGATGTCAAAGATTATCAATATTATAGCTTGGATAAAATAGAAACTGGACAATTTAATGTTAATAACTTTTTATAAGCTTCAATAATAAGTGTAAGCTAATTAAGTCCATTTGAGTTAGAATAATATTTCTCCAACCAGCAGTCAATGTTGTAGTTTCTTCAGCTTTGGATATATTTTTAATCTGTCAAATGCATCTGGAGCATAGGTCAGGCACTTCTTAGAGGTATTCAAAATCAAAATAGATATAGAGATATTCTGCAAGTATTTGCACAGTGCCTTTCATCTGATAATCCCAGAACATTTTGCAAGCTTGAACGGTCTTGCAACGCTCCTGTGACATAGATTAGCTGTAGTATTTTCACTTTTCAGTGAGGAAACTGAGTCATGGTGAGATTAAGGCATCTGCCCAAGACAAGTGAGGAAACTTTTTCTTCTTTGAGTAGTGCTCTTATAGGTGTTACACTGTAGGTGTGCTTGCGTCCTTGTGCTGCTGATTGGAGAACTTTGGTAGCAGTGTCTTTTGGGCCTGCACACATTGTCTCTACTCATGCTGACCCACGATGCTAGCCAGTGTGCATGGGCTAACCTTCCTCAGTTCCTTCTCTACCATCCCTGGCTAGAGACAGAGGCATTAGCAGTCCATTAAGACTATCATCTTAATCTACATACTTATAGTTAGTTAGTCTCCTAGTTATAGTTTTCCCCCTTTCTTTATTTTATCCTTTTTCTTCCTGCCTTTTCTCCCCTATCAGGGACATTTTTCCCCCAACTGGGTATGCCCAGTCTTCTGGGCTTCAAGAAATGTTTTACTGGTAAAAAGTTGATCCTGATCATGGATAAGCACTCTCCGTGCATTCGCTACCTCAGAGAAGGCCACATACAACAGAAGTGTGGTCTTTGCCAACAACTCTGGCCAAGATTCCACAAAGACTGAGCTCCACCAGAAGATTATCTTCATGGAGGCAGCTCTCCAACCAAAGTCACATGGTAGCCTTCTAGATCTAAGGGCTGCAGGTCGAAGAAGAAGGCTGCAGACCCTTCTCTCAAATCATCCAAGAAGAGAGCGGGAAGCCACCATAGTGAGCCCCAAGATAGCGAATCACTATCTCACTTGGTATCTTCGCCAGCACCAAGGCCATCTCAGTCCGGCACCCATGGCTCACAGAAACCGACAGCGCTTGGTACCACTGACAGGCCTATGGACCCAATGGGTACAGGCACCGAGTCATTGGCACTGAAGGACCGGAGTAAGAACTCCTCTAAAAAGACACTCCCGGTATGCAAGCCCATATTGGTACCACCAGCGATGGCTTGCCCGGCACAGGAGCAACCGATGCGGACAAGATTCTCTCCCCTTCAGCACCGATGCCAGGACAATCGATATAGGCGGAACTCCGTCATTCAAGAGACCTTCGCATGCCAGCTGCACTGGAGTCTCCTCCTCTTGCTTCCGAGACCTCTGCACCGAGCCTCTTGAGACTGAGAGGAACAGAAAGCCAGTACTGAAGAGGAAATGACTCAAGGACAATATCCTCCTCCTTTCCAGATGAAGCTATCATGCCTTCTCCCCCATCTTTGGCAGACAACTTTCATCTCTTTCAGGAACTGGCAAAGAATGTGGCAGACACTCTCCAGATTCCACTGGAGTAAGTCAAGGCTATTCACCCTCAACTCCTTGATATCCTCCATTCTTCAGCCTCCTCAAAGATCTCTCTCCTGATTAATGAGGCCATTTTTGTGGGGAGGATGGGATAAAGTTGCCTATATAACATAAAGCCCTTAATATCGGGATGTCTGGTCACACTAATTACTCCTCCAGGCAAGAGCCATAGAACTACCTCAACATCCTAGGGGATGGCAAATCAGGGCACCCACTTTGGGGGGGGGGGGGGGCGTGAGCCAGTGCGATTGGCCGGCGCTGCATTGGCAGCAGGTGAACCACTGGCTCGGGGAGGCTACCCCCTGCTCTGCCCCTTCCACCCGAGGTTGAGTGCGCCCTGCACCCACTGCCCAGAGGGTTAGCATGCGGCAGTGGCGCTGCAGCCACCCCAGCCCCCCGGAGCCCACCAGGATCAAAAACTCCTTAAACTAGTGGAAGGACCCAGCCAATGTTTACAAAGGGATCCCCTTCTCACAAACATCATCGTCATTGGTCCTCACCACCAAAGCATCACTCATAGGGTGGAGTGCACACCTGAATGGCCTCACGACACAAAGCAAATAGTCACCCATGGAGATATTCCTCCATATCAGTCTCCTTGTGCTGAGAGTGATCAGGAATGCCTGCACCCAACATAGCCTGTATGTACTACATCAATCGGCAAGGGGGAGCCAGATCACCCTCCCTGTACACAGAAGCGATGAGATTATGGAATTGGTGCATCTGACATAGTGTTACACTGTCCGCGGTGTATCTGCTGGGTACTGAGATCTCAATAGCGGACATTCTCTGTCACAAATTTCCACACAATCACGAGTGGGAGATATACCCAGCAGTACTTCATGACCTATTTAGATGATATGGGACACCGTCTTTGCCACTCACCTGAACAAGAAGTGTCCCCACTACTGCTCCAGAGCGAGGATGGGATAATACTCTCTTTAGGTGCTCTCCTCCTCCCCTGGGACAGAGACCTTCTCTACACCTTCCCTCCATTTCCCCTACTGTTGAAGGTCCTGCTGAAAATAAAAAGGGGCAGAGCTTGTGCCATTCTGATTGCTCCTACTTGGCCAAGACAGACCTGGTACTCTTACCTATCACAGCTTGTGCCGTGTCCGCTGATCTCTCTCCGAGCCACTCCACACCTGCTCTCACAGAAAAAAGGAAATACCCTACATCCCAACTTGGGGATGCTCTGCCTCAAGGCATGGTTCTGTTTGGTTCCAAAACCTAGAACGCTCCTGTTCAAGAGAGGTACAAGAGATTCTATTACACAGTAGAAAGTCCTCGACACGATGCACTTACCTGCAAAAATGGTCCAGGTTTCAGATTTCGTGTGTGTCCCAACAAATCTCCCCAGCATTCGCAACTCTTCCACATATAGACTATACTTTAACTCTAAAATGGTCTAGTCTATATCTAAGCTCTCTGAGGGTCCACCTAGCGGCTATTACAGTCTTTCACCAACCTGTAGAGGAGTACTTAATACTCTCACATCCAACTACAAAAAGATTCCTCAAGGGCATATGTGACTGGGTGTGCATACTCCACACTGGGCAAGATAGGATTAACTCTGCATTATGGGTGGTGCAAGCCCCGCCCCCAGACCATGCTGGGCATGCTCCAACTGCTACCACAGTATAAAAGGGAGCAGCCCAGTTCATTTTAGGCTGATCACCGAGTAGAGAGGATGCTTGGTGGAAGCTCCAGGCCAGGAGCTGCTATAGCTGCAGACTGCAAGAGCCTGAGGACCCGGAGCCCAGACTGGTGACCTGCAACCCTCAATGAGCATCTGGGAGCTGGAGTTCCAGAGAGTTAACCCAGCCAGGAAACCGGGAGATCCCGTTGGCATAGCGATTGCTACCGCAGTAACCATGGTAGGAAGTAGCCCAGTAAGGCAGGGGGAGTGGTATCTACCACCCGAGCAAAGTTGGTGTGTTGTGGTAGGATTCCCCGCTGACTGGGTGATGACCAACCACGTTGCCGACAGGGCCCTGGGCTGGGACCCGGTGGAGAGGGAGGGCCTGGGTCCCCCATCACGATCACCACCCGCCCCAGGGAGCAGCCTGCTTCCCTGACTCTGGCCACTAGGCCACACAGCCCTGACCCTAAGGGCCATCTAGTCCATGCTGTTTTCAGCCCGAGGACTGTCTGGCAGACCATAACCCTAGTGGGGGTCACACCCCGCCCCAAAGGAGGACGGGGTGTGCATACCTTCCAATAGCATAGTAAACCTCTTTCCTCAAACTTGACTTCTGACCCCACATGGGACCTGAGCCTTGTACTGAAAGGACTGACTAGGCCCTTCTTCGAATCTATGGCCACCTGTTCGCTAACGTCCCTAGTCATGAAAACAGCCTTCCTGGTAGCGATTACCTCAGCCAGGAGAAAAGGAGAGATAGCAGCTCTGATGGCGCATCCTTCCCCACAAGGTTATGCTCAGACCACACCCAAAATTCATCCCTAAGGTAACCTTTCAGTTTCACATGAATCAGTTAATTCATCTTCCAATCTTCTACCGCAACCCTAACTGAGACAACAAGGAGGGCTATATTGCTTACCTTGGATGTCAGGAGAGCCCTGGTCTACCTAAGGACAGGACAAAGGCTTCAGGAAGTCCTCTAGACTTTTCCTCTCCATGGCGGAAAGATCCAAGGGCTCAGCAATATCAGCCCAAAGACTTTCCAAGTGGGTCTCAAACGGTGCTATCATCTGTAACTGATGCAAGTCCTGGCCCTCCAGAAGGGGTACTGCTCGGGAGTCACCTACAGTGGAGCACCTATAGGGGCGCTATTCGAAGAAGTTACTCACCTTGTGCAGTAACAATGGTTATTCGAGATAACCTTACGGATGCTCTACTGTAGGTGTGCTTGTGTCCCTGCCCTGCTGATTGGAGAACTTCAGTAGCAGTGTCTGTTGGGCTCACGCATGCGCTGTCTCTCCTCATGGCGCACCATGAGGCCAGCCAGCTAACCCTCCTCAGTTCCTTCTCTATCGCAGAGTCAAGACAAGAACTCTGAAGTAGAGGGGAGATGTGTGGGTTGTAGAACACCCACAGGGGGACACATCTCAAAGAACCATTGTTACTGCACAAGGTGAATAATTTCTTCTTCTAGTATTGCATCTAACTGGGAAAAATATTATGGTCTAGAATGACAGGGTGGCTGAAACTATTTTCTGCTGCCATAGGGCTCTTGCTTCCCTAAAAAGTCCTGCTTCCACTGATGGCAATGGCAAAATTCCCATTGACCTCAAGAGGAGCAGGATGAAACCCAAAATAGAATGCCAACTCCCTTCATCAGAATAACATTTATCCATATTACCCCATGCATAAGGCAAAGTGGAATTGTATTAATGCATTAAACCTTTCTAAACTTAGAAACAACTTTCGTTTAAAAGACCAAAAAAAGTCATAATTAAAAGAAAAAAAAGTGGTTTTGTCTCCTATGCTGAGAAAGCCATTCCTCTTCAGGCGCGCGCGCACACACACACACACACACACACACACACACACACACACACAAAACTAACAAGACAGCTGCACTGCTTGATTTCCCAATTCATTTTATAAATAGAGAATAAACCATATCCTGAACTACAAGTACAAAATTACAGTGGGTTGTGTCCACCACTATCCTGATGTGTTATTACAGCTTTGTAAGTCACAATCTGCTTGTACTACATGTTATTGCTTATGGTAGGACTTTCTTCCACCTCTCCTCTCCCTTTCTCATTCCGACTGACAATATAGCAACTCTTCATGAAATGTTGCTAGAGTGACTAATTTCTGTATCACCACTAGAATTGTTTTTCTCATTAATGAGATCTGGTCATTCGTGAGTGTGACTTGCAGCCATGAATGAGCTGATCAGTCTTGAGAGAGGAGGAAGGCAAGTGTCATTTCCTCGGAATTAAATATAATATCTCTCTGTACCCTTGTCAAACTAGTTACATTCTGACAGTTTGTCCTCACCTCCAAGATGCTCTGCTGTTCTTTGTCCATCTGCATCTCTGCTTTCATCTCCTGATACTCTTTCCCCCCCACATCTGGCAGGCTGCTCACCTTAATGTTCCCTTTGTCTCCTCTCTCTCAGAATGCCACACCTGATTTCACTATGCCACCTGTCACGGCCTCCCTCCTTCATGCCTGGCAATCTCACTTCAAATCCTGCCTCAAAACCCATTTCATTTGGTTAGTACTACATGCGAGTCTCCACTGAGGGGCTTCCCAAAGTCCTTCCTGGACTTGGATTATAAAACAAACATAAAAAGGAGTTAATGTAACAAGACAACTCAATTGAGTCCACAAATAAAACCTTCTACTGTTTCCCCCTCCACAGCATTTTTGATTGTCTGGCTTTTATTTTGTTGTGTTATCTATGAAAATTCAGTTGTAAGCATTTTGTGGCAGAGATGCAGGGTTAAATTCAGCTCTAGTGTCCATGTGTCACTGAGAAATATGTTAATTTTATCCTCAGTGTTTTGGAAGTCTTGCTAGAAAGAAAGGTATTCTTCTGTCTTGTCTTTCCTCTCTTCTGCAGACACCTATTAATAAAATACTTACAGAAGGCTCAATGTGGTCTCAAAATCTAAAGAGGAACAAAAGGAGAACATCTGAAGTAGTATTCCTGTTACTTGTCTGTCTTTGTAATATTGTTATTTTTATCCAATAACTAAAGTTATATTGTTAAACTAGTACAAAAGTTGAGATGCATCACCTGGGTTTAGGTTGACAAGGTCTTTGGAGATTGTGGAAGCATTTTTGGATGTGGATAATCTGATGTGTACAAAAAGGCAGCATTTGAATTAGCCCAATTTACTCTCTACTGTATTTGGTTCAGCTGAGCGCTATCTTTCCTATTTCTTTCAAAATAATGAACTTTGATAAATATATAGACAAACCTGGCGTAACATTGATACTAGAGCTGATAAGGAATTTTTCGATGAATCTTTTTGTCAGAAAAATGCTGATTTGTTGAAATGGAAACTATGGGAATGTACAGGGTTAGATGAAAGTTTCATCAAGAAGTTTCTCAGGTCTAAAGATGGAATTTCTAGAGAGAAAGAGATTGAGATGCACCACAGAATCACCCAGTAGTTAGGGCACTCATTTGTGGTGTGTCATCTGGAACCCGATTTGGATCAGACACTTGAACACAGCCACATCCCAGGGGAGTGTCCTGACCACCAGGCTGTTGGCTATTCTGGGGTTTATAAATTTCGCATCCTCTCTTGTTGGAGCTATCTTGCTATGCCTATTTCAGAGCAGGGACTTAAATCCAGGTCTCCTGTATCCCAAGGGATATCTAAGAAAACAAGTAAGGAAAATTATAGATTTTATTTATTGTTGTGTAATAAAGTGACTTTAGAGTTCAGCAAAACAATAGTTAATCCATGGAATTATTTGAATGTGCTGAATAATTAAGGGGCTTGACTTAAATATTGCATCTACTGCATTTTTTTTAAAAAAGAGTTCTAAAGTAATACTGTACTCAGTTAAAATGCAAATAAGTGCTACTGCCTTCTTGCATAAGGCAACACATTATATTGTTCTGGTTTCCTTTGTCACATTTCTTAGTTTTTGTGTGTTTAAATTACATTGTTTTTAATATCAAAAGTACATAAATACTGGACTGATTGACTTAATTTACCATCTTGCATTGTTTGCATGCAAATTTGTTAATCTGATGTTTATGATTTACTGTTACAGTGAATGACATGCATGCTGGTGTTGTCTTATGTGAACAGACAGATGTTTGTATCTGTTTTGTTAGAGGAGTCAGTTCTACTTCACAGCCTCTTTTTGCACTTAGTTTAAATATAGAGTTTGTAGCTCTTTAGGGAGCTGTTCTGCAATGTAAGAGGGTGGTATCATACTCTTCTAAAATTTAAATGCTTGTATACTAATAAAGTGCTTGCTTTTGTCAACCCAATCATTGAAAATAGTCCCAGCTCACTTAGCTAAAAGAAATGGAGGGAAATTTTTTCCTCAGAATTAGGAAGTGCCTTCCTATATCTGAGTAATTTCAAAAGGGGGGGGGGAGAGAGAGCTGTCATGTCTATTATGAATGTGTTTCACACTACTCACTATTAATCTTTTCTTTCTGTCTTTCCTTCATTTTTCCAGCATTTCCTTTATTAGTACATCATTCTGTTTTTTATACTTCATTGATAGTGCGCTGCAAAAATATAGGGATGCTCTTTGACACTATAGTCTTAGGCTGAGATTTTCAAAGGAACCGACGGGAGTTAGTTGCCTAGCTCTCACTGAAATTCAGTGGGAACTGCCAGTGAGCTCTCTTGAACTCTTTTGAAAATCACCACTTTAATATATATTTCCTCACTGGAAGAGAAATGTAGATGAATTAAATGTATTCACTGTTTTCTAGGAAGCACTTTCAGTCCACGTACCTATGATGCATGAGCTTTCTGACGTTATCTTTTTGGAAATTTTCTAGAAAATGTAGAAGATAGTACTGATGAAGATGCGCCGCTGCACAGCCCTGGAGCAGAAGGAAGGTAAGAGAGCTCTGTAAATTGTATAACTTGCCTTGTTTCCAGAAAACTAAACGCAACTTCTTTTCTTTTACTATGTCATTATTGATCCATTAGAAAATATTTTATATACTGGTGTCTTCTCATTTTACCCACAAATTCAGCCAAAAAAAAAAAAAAATTGTCAGAGGAGTAAAGAAAAAAATACTTTAGTTCTGCAGAAATGAATTAGTGTCACTGTTCTCCTTTTAGTTCCTTGTCTTCGGACCTAATGAAGCTTTGTGGTGAAGTCAAGCCCAAAAGCAAGGTAAGACGCACTGTGGTAATAACACTTGTAAAGCACTTTCTTTGAGAGTCATGCATGGCTCTTCTACAAACGTTAATGAAATAAGTCTCACAACAACACTGAGATAGTGAAGTGTTGTTCACTTGACTCCTAATTAATTTACTTTAAAGTGAAGTTCCCCTCTGTAAAGTGACTGTAAGTGGCATTGTAGGATTTCATGTCTCAAAATTTCCAGATCAAATTTGTTCAGTTTTGGGGAAAAAATGTTTTCTTCTACTGCCAGCACTCCAATTCAGCAAACACTTAACTGTGTGCTTATGCCTCATTGACACCAATGGGAATTAAGCATATGTTTAAAGTTAAGCATTTGCTTAAGTGCTCTGCTGAATCAGTGCCTCAGTCTGTGGTTGTAGAAGTGTTACTGAGGATATAATTTGGCCTACAGAATCTTAATTACAAGTGGTGATGCATTAGGAAAAAAAGAAGCAAGTTTGACTTTCAGATTCCAGGTAGAGTTTGAAATTTGGTCTGAAAACCACTGACGCAAAATAAGCATGGAGCCACCATTTTTATAAAGTAACTTCTCAGATTAGAGCTCCATTTTTAAAATTAGGCATTCCTTCCCTGAGATGAACTCAAATACCTGGGAACAAAAAAAAAAGTTTGAAATATGTATTTTAAAAAGTTCTCTCTACTTTAAGAATTTCTCCCTTTCTCATTTTAAAACATTCTGAAGTTTTTTTTAGACAGTAGAAATAAAAATTGGTGTAGTTGTTTCAATATTCTTAGTAATTAAAGACTTTAAGAAGACACATTATATGTTATAGTCCTCAAATGTTGTCGGTAAAGATGCACAACTTCTGGGCATTTTTTAAGGTCTAAGCTAGTTTGAAGTACAGCTCCATTCTTTGTGCCCCTTACTTTTCTGATCTTCAAGATGTTCACGTTGTATAGTGGCTGTCAGTCGCACAACAACTGCAGCTTCTCTTTCCAAATGTTGCACACACCAACGCTTCTCCAAGTCAGAGATGCACAGTGATCATTTAGCACAGAAAAAGTTGTTTTATATTGGAACATTTCCTATGCTTTTAGACCATTCTTCAACAAAGCATATTCCTCGGTGCTTTGCTGAATATGGATAGGATTATCACATGTTTACAGTTTAAACATGCTTTGTTGACCTGGGTGCTTTAAGAGCTGGAGGCATGAAGCTGGCCAGTCCCATACAGCCTGCCTCACTCGGGATGAGATGTGGGGTTTAATTAGTGGAACCAGTTGGGAACAGGGCAGGGGATTCCCCTATATAGAGCAGCAGGAAACTGCAGAGTGGGGGTCTCTCAGGGAGAGACAACCAGAGTGAAGGTAGAGTAAGAGACTTCAGCAGAGACCTGCCGAGGCAGGGAATGGCTGGTGGAAGCAAGTAGACTCCAGCAGGAAACACTGACCTTTCAGAGGAAAAGCTTGGGAGTTGCCCAGCAGGAAGACTGGGAGTATGCACTCGATGGGGATTTGAGAACTTTTATTTTTGAATATTAATAAATCCAGCCCCAGAGAGGGGTGTTGCTGAACTTGAGAAGAGTTTGTTTTGCTAATTTGATTAAGAAATTGCTGAAAAGTTGGGAAATGAAGGCAGTACCTCAGCACAGTGACCTCTGGCCACGAGGGGATACTCAGAAGGCAGCAGTTTACAGAGATTTATTAATTAAACAGGACCCATAATTCTATAGCTACTCAGAAACACCATTGTTCACACACTGAACCTGGTTAACTCTTGCAGAATGATGATACTGGACAGAGTTAAATTTGTTATTTTGTTAGCTCTTCCATAACACTAAGTTTATTGAAACTGGCATCTCCTCATTTCCTGGTAACTATTTCACACCATCTCCTTCCCTTTGTAACATGGGCAGGTGACTGCACATGACATCATGTCAAATAACTATTTTATGCTGTTGAAACTTGACTTTGGTCCCCATACTGATCTCATCGAAGCCAACTAAATAGATTAAAAGCAAACTCCATGATTTAGTTTCCAAGGAATAGTTGACAGTTAAGAATAACTGGTGTAACTACTGAATAGTAAAAATTAAGAGTGGGCTTAAAAATATATCACTGACACACTCTATCAATGCTCTTATGTTTAAAAAAGAGTTGATTATTTATTTATTTTAAATCCAGGCCCGCCGGAGGACCGCGACCCAGAGGGAATTGCTATATGCAGATAGCAGCGATTTAGTTTCTGACAGTAGTGCAGCAGACACCATTTTGACTGGCCCTCTTACACCTGTTGCAGAAGTGCAAGAGAGTGGGATGCATACAGATACAAGTGATACTTCTGCTAGGGAAAGGGACCTCATTCCCCCACCATCTGGCTTACCTTCTAAAATAGGCAGCATGTAAGTTTGGCCAAGCTGTACTAACTAACTTTTGCTTTTTTAAAAAATGCATGTTGCCAATTTCTTGTAATCTCTAATTTTGAATTTTACAAAGGAGGACAATTGATTTCAGCATTCAGAACCAAGCAGCATTCAAAAATCTGTTCCTTCTATGCCTCACAGCCACCGCATGAAGCATACATATGCTGTTGTAATTAATATATTTTGAGACATTTTTAAGTAGTTTTCTTTAGCGAAACTACTTTAGGTTTGTTTGTAAATAGTAGATACAATCATTTGATACCATGGATGCTTCTGTTTTGTTAGTGATGTGTGAAATGCAAATTCTAGAGGGAAAAATCTTTTCAGAAATATCAACAAGACCTTAAAAAGAAACACATTGTAAATCCAAAGTAAAGCATATTAAAACAAAGCAACCTAATGTAAACTTAAATGTTGTAGTTAATAATAAAGATCAGAGTCCTAATGACTGAGTGGAAAAAAAAAACGTAAGATGTATTTTGTGTTTATTGGGTTTAAAATGGAGCAGCCTAAATTTAGAGTAAATGATGATAACCTTATCTATTTTAATAATAGTGTATGATCAAAACAACACTGTAAACATGCATATGAGTCCCATCGGTGCCTTTCCAGCTACAGTACACTTTAGCTGAAGAATAGTTTTTAATGATTGATAATTACTTAATAATAAGTACTTAATTTTATTTAACAAATTTAACTTTGGGGACATAAATCTTTTCTCACTTTTTATGTACTGAAATTACTATTGTTGTCAGCCATTCACAGGCAGGGAACTTTTTGCTCTTTAGTTACTAACCCCACATTCTGTCACATGTAAGCTGAATGCGCTTGCCACATTCAATAATATGAAAAAATATAGCTGACTATCCCCATAGCTATCTTTAGGTTATAGATGCTGAAGTAAGGTGTTTTTCACCAGGTCCCATCTGTCCTGTTTCCATCAAACTATTACTTTTTTCATGGAAGTCTTCACTGTTAAGTGTACACTTGCTATTAGTTTTAACAGTTTCATATTTTTCTAGCATGCACTTGAGATGGTAAAACACTGCTAACAGCGATTGTTAACATATGCTGATGGCTTCATTGCTTTTACAAGTAGAATATGCTCAGAAGGAATGCTATTGGTGATGCAGAGGGGGGAATGATGATCAGGATAGGCTGAGAAACCTGCTTGTTTCAGCATTTAGTGTGTGAGATGAGACTGTTGGAGCTCCAAGATTTAATAACATCAAGGGTTATGACCTGGCATCCAAGGTTCAGGTAATATCTTTTTGCTTCACTGCATCTTCTAAATTGTATCCATTATGAAAAATAATTAGCAATGAGGCAAAATAAAATTATCTAAATTCAAACTTTGGACGCATTATAGTTGAGCCTCTGTAGTAAATTATTCTGCTCAGTAGTGGATTTCTCTTATTTCTGTATTTTATTGATCGTACTTTAGCAGATGAGTTTATAAAGCTTTTGTCTCAAACAGTTCTAAGTGACTTTCACATTGTAGGTATCTGTTTAATACTCTCCCTCCATTAGAACTTATATTAATTTACTTTCTACATTATTAAAAAAAAATCCTTGTTACTCTTGCAAGTTATTGCTGATATTTGTTGTCGAAACAAGGTTCCCTCTTAAAATCCATCTCTGCTTCCTACTGGATCCTGCAGTAAAGTTGCAGTGCCAACTCTGTTGCATCAAAATAGTTCCTATCACAGCAGAATGGGAGGTTATTACTTCTTTATAAGGTCATGGAGCTGAAATAATAATGGGGTGGAGAAGGGAAACAATAGTAGGAGAAAGCAAAAACATCTTGTAATGTAAATTATTTCTTTCTGTAGATGTTCACTTCCTGCAGTTTGCCTGAATATAAAAGTCCCTTTTGAGAGCTCAAGCCAGCTCCCGTTGACCTGAGGGACTTTCTCCATTTTTTAAGAGTAAAAATCCAGCCCTAATTCAATACCACAGTGTCATAGATAAATATCCAAGTATTCTTTTAAAATAGGATTATTTAGATACAATACCCCACATGTCTGCAGTACTGTGCTATTCGTTTTGGTAAGGTCTTGTCTACTTGGAAAGTTACACCAATTTAACTTAAATCGGTTTTTAACTGGCTTAGTTAAATGGGTGCAGGCCCCTTTGTGGGCACTCTCTTAGCTCATCTTGAGTGAGTTATTTCGGTTGATCTTAAACTAATTTCTAATAGGCTTAAACTGAACTGAAATAAGCCTGGTTTAAAGCAAGATAAGAGGGTCTACACAGCCTTTTGCAATGGTTTAGCTAAATCAGTTTAAAAATCACACCCTAAGTTAAACTGGTGGAGCTTTCTTGTGTAAGCAAGACGTAAGTATATAGGGACAGATTCTGATCTTGGATATTAAACACCAGCAGTGATGTCAAGCATAAAGCCCGCATTTCAGAACTGGCCCACATGATGTAGTATTGTGCTGTACATGAAAACATTAAGGGTATGTTTACATTGTAGAACAGGCATGTTCTTAATTCAGGTTAAAATATCAATGAAGACACAGCAAACTCAGTTTTGCAGCTCAAGTTAAAGCCTATAGGGGAGCCTGTGGTTGAACTTGAGCTGCCAACACAAGTTAAAATGCTATTTTAACCTGAGTTAGCTAACTTAAGTTAAAAACGCACCTTTTTTTGAATGTAGATATAAGAAACATAAGTATGGCCATACTGGGTCAGATCAGTGGTCCATCTAGCCTAATATGCTGTCTTCCGACAGTGGCCAATGCCAGATGCTTCAGGGGGAATGAACAGTCAAGGGCAATTATTGAGTGATCCATCCCCTGTTGTCCAGTCCCAGCATCTGACAATCGGAGGCTTAGCCATCTTGGCTAATAGCCATTGATGGACCTGTCCTCCCTGAACTTATCTAATTCTTTGTTTAATTCAGTTATACTTTTAGCCTTCACAGCTTTCCCTGACAATGAGTTCCACAGGTTTGACTGTGGCTGTATGAAGAAGTACTTCCTTTGATTGGTTTTAAATCTGCTGCCTATTAATTTCAGCAGGTGCCCCCTGGTTCTTGTGTTATGTGAAGGAGTAGATAACACTTCCTTATTCGCTCTCTCGACATCATTCATGACTTTATAGACTTCTATCATACATCACCCCTTAGTCATCTCTTTTCGAAGAGTACGTCCAGACTACCCGCCGTATCGGCGGGTAGCGATCAATTTATCGGGGATCAATATATTGCGTCTCGTTAAGATGCGATATATCAATCCCTGGACGCACTCCCCGTTGACTCCGGAACTCTACCAGAGCGAGCAGCGGTAGCGGAGTTGACGGGGGAGCCATGGCCGTCAATCCCACGCCGTGAGGACCCAAGGTAAATCGATCTAAGATACTTCGACTTCAGCTACGCTATTCACGTAGCTGAAGTTGCGTATCTTAGATCAATCCCCCCCTCCCCAAGTGTAGACCAGCCCTAAGATGAACAGTCCCAGTCTTTTTAATCTCTCCTCCTATGAAAGCTGTTCCATACCCCAAATCATTTTTGTTGCCCTTCTCTGTACCTTTTCCAATCCTAATATATCTTTTTTGAGATGGGGTGGCCAGAACTCGACACAGTATTCCAGGTGTGGGTGTACCATGGATATTTACTGTCTTATTATCTATCTCTTTCTAATGATTCCCAACATTCTGTTCACTTTTTTGACGGCCGTTCCACATTGAGTGGATGTTTTCAGATCATTTTGTATGTATAGTTGGGATTATGTTTTCTAATGGTATTTATCAACCTTGACTTTCATCTGCCATTTTGTTGCCCAGTCATCCAGTTTTCTGAGATCCCTTTATAACTCTTTGCAATCTGCTTTAGACTTAACTAGCTTCAGTAATTTTGTATCATATGCAAATTTTGCCATCTCCATGTTTATCCCTTTTTCCAGATCATTTGTGAATATGTTGAAGAGCACTGGTCCCAGTACAGATACTTGGGGGACCCTGCTGTTTACCTCCCTCCATTCTGAAAACTGACCATTTATTTGTATCTTTTGTTTCCTATTTTTTTATCCAGTTACTGATCCATGAGAGGACCTTCCCTCTTATCCCATGACTCATTATTTTTCTTAAAAGCCTTTGGTGTGGGACTTCGTCAAAGGCTTTTTGAAAGTTCAAATACACTATGTCCACTGTATCACACTTGTCCACATGTTTGTTGACACCTTCAAAGAATTCTAATAGATTGGTTGAGGCATATTCTCCCTTTACAAAAGCCATGATGGCTTTTCCCAACAAACCTTAATCTATGTGTCTGATAAATGTGGTCTTTACTATAATTTCAACCAATTTGCCTGGTACTGAAGTTAGACTTACTGGCATGTAATTGCCATGATCACCTCTGGAGCCTTTTCAAAAACATTGGTGTTACATTAGCTATCCTCCAATCATCTGGTACAGAGACTGATTTAGGCAGTAGGTTACATATCACAGTTAGTAGTTCTGCAATTTAATATCTGAGATCCTTCAGAACTTTTGGGTAAATATCACCTGGTCCTGGTGACTTATTACTGTTTAATTTATTGATTTGTTTCAAAATTTCTTCTATCAACACCTCAGGCTGGGACAGTTCTTCAGATTTGTTATGAAAAAAAGAATGTCTCAGGTATGGGAATCTCCCTCATATCCTCGGCAGTGAAGACTAATGCAAAGAATACGTTTAGCTTCTCAGCAACAGCCTTGTCTTCCTTTAGCACCTCGATCATCCAGTGGCCCTCTGATTGTTTGGCAGGCTTCCTGCTTCTGATATACTTAAAAAAAAAATTAACTTGTTAGTTTTTGTGTCTTTTGCTAGTTGCTCTTCACATTCTTTTTGGCCTGCCTAATTATATTTTTACACTTGACTTGACAGAATTTATGATTCTTTCTAATTTCCTCAGTAGGATTTGACTTCCAATTTTTTAAAAGATGCCATTTTGCTTTTAACCGCCTCTTTTTACTCTGTTATTTAGCCATGGTAGCATTTTCTTAGTCCTCTTGCTATTTTTATTTTATTTGGGGTATACGCTTAGTTTGAGCTTAGTTGGTGTTTTAAAAAGTTTCCATGCAGCTTGCAGGCATTTCATTCTTATGTCTTGTCCTTTTAATTTCCATTCAATGAGCTTCCTCACTTTTGTGCAGTTCCCCTTTTTGAAGTTAAATGCTACTGTGCTGGGTTTTTTTGGAATTTTCCCCTGAACAAGGATGTTAAATTTAATTATGTTATGGTCACTGTTACCAGGCGGTTCAGCTATGTTCACCTCTTGGACCTGATCCTGTGTGCCATTTAGGACTAAATGAAGAACTGCTTCTCCCTTTGTGGGTTCCAGGACTAGCTGCTCCAAGAAGTCATTAATGGTGTCTAGAAATGTTATCTCTGCATCCCATCCTGAGCTGACATGTACCCAGTCATTATGGGGATAATTGAAATCCCCCATTATTATTGAATTTTCTATTTCTGTAGCCTCTCTAATCTCCCTTAGCATTTCACAGTCACCATCATCATCCTGGTAAGGTGATCAGTAATATATTCCTACTGCTGTACTCTTATTATTCAAGCATGGAATTTCTATCCACAGGGATTCTGTGGTACAGTTTCATTCATTTAAGATTTTTACTATATTTGACTCTGCTTTCTTTCACATATAATGCCGCTCCCCCACCAGCACGACCTACTCTATCATTCCTATATGTTTTGCATCCTGGTATTACCATGTCACACTGGTTATAATCATTCCACCAAGTTTCTCTGATGCCTATTATATCAATATCCTCATTTAATACTAGCCACTCCAGTTCACCCATCTTGATATTTAGGCTTCTTGCATTTATATACAAGCACTTATAAAATTTGTCAATATTTAGTTGTCTGCCTTCATGTGATGTAATTGAATGGAATTTTTTCATTTGACTGTTTCTCTTCAGCTCCTACCTGTACTCACTTGTATCCTCTCCCCTTTTCTAAGACATAGAGAATCCCTGTTAGTAGATCCTTTCCTAAGGGACTTCTCCGTCTGAACAGTATACTTCTCTGCACCTGTAGGCTTTACATGCCAGCAATCTGGTTCTGTTGTGGTTTAGGTGGAGTGTATCCTTTCTGTTTAGGCTCTTCCTTTCCGGTTCTGCTTGTCTAACTGGGCCTACACATGGAACTAGAAGCATTTCAGAGAGTGCTACCATGGTAGCTCTGGATTTTAAGCTCTTACCTAGCAGCCTAAACTTGATCTTCAGCACCTCTCTCCTATCTTACCCTACGTCACTGGTACCTATGTGTACCACGACCACAGGCTCCTCCCCAGCACTGCACATAAGTCTGACATATCCTCAGATTATACAAAATCTCATCTGACTTTAAAAAAAGGTGCAAGCTTCAAGCTTTCATAATTGTACAGAAATCCTTCCAAATGCGAACCGAGGGCAAACCAATCAACGTTACCTTCCTGAGTCTCCAAGCAGCCTGAATTAATGGCTCAGAGAGGTCTGGGACTTCACAGTTCCTATTTATCTCATTGGAGGGTCAGTTACAATAACACTTTGATGTCAGCGTTAATTGTTGCATTGGTGATCATTTTAGTAGATGGAAAGGGTTTGGGAGGAAGGTTTGGGGAGTGAGGGTTGGAAACTGCTGCAGAGAAGGAAATGCGGAGGAGAAGCACAAATACAAGGAATAGGGAAAGAAACAGAGAAGGAAGAGGGTGGGAAGAAACTAAAGACAGAAATAGCTGTGTTCCAAAGAGGGGGCATATTATTTCACTTCATGATACTGAATATGACAATGAAGAACTTACTAAATAACAGTAACTAATAGTTTAGATACCAAGCATAAGCCAGATTCTATCCTTGACTTTTGTGCAGGCATTCCACTAACATCAGTGGGTGTTCTGCAGTGGATGGGAGGGAGGATGAAGTCCAAAATTTATGCTCCAGCCCACGGATCATAACAAAATTAGAATTCCTCCTTTCCCGTTGATTGAGCTTGACACCTCTGCTCCAGCTATTAAAATTACTTCAGTTAATTTCTATTCTTGATAATGTCAATGTACTGCTATACATGTGTCTGATCTCTGGCCCATGATATACTTTGGAGGAGTTGGGGTTTGGTTTTGTTTTGTTAAAATAAAATGGGTATATATTATATTAGTATTGAAACATGAGGTTTCCAAGAACAAAATTAAAGAGTGGAGCCAGCGAAACTCAAGAGCTGTCCGATGTCCATAAACCAATGATGATGATAAATAAAAATATCATGAGATCTAACAAATTCCATACTTTGAGAGCTATATTGAGACTAACTCTGAGTGGTAGAACTGCAGCTTGAATATACGAGAAACAATTTTAAAAAATACTGAAAGATAAGATAATCTTCCCTGTTACCTTAGCTGTAAACAGTCATCTCTGATGGAAAAGAAAATACCTGAACCTTCACCTTTAACAAAGAGAAAGGCCTATGAGAAAGCAATGGAAAAGCCAAAGGCGAAAGAACAGAAACAGTAAGAATCTTTTCGGTTTTTTTCCTAAAGCTATTAAGCCTTTGGAAAATATTCTTGAAGAATAATAGATTTGTTTTAAAAAATTTGTTCATTCTAGGTTAAATTTTTAATGGTGGCTGTGAAATTATTATCCACTATCAGATTCCTGTGTTTGTTTTATAATGGTATTCATACAACTTGGTGTCAGCACTGTGAGAGAGAGAGTTCTCTTGAGTATTTGCAAATGATTTATTTTTTTAAAAGTCCTAAATGTCTGAGAAAAGCTGCATTCTTTTTATAAGAGCTCCTTCATTTTACATATGCCAATTTTTTCTACATAGGGGTTTCACCATTTAAAGTAAACTGTTTGAATTTCATGCCATCTTGTGGCCAGCAGCAGTTTTGTAGCCATATGGTGGTTTCATTCTCTGGTAGTGCATGTAAACATCATTTCTTGTGTAAGAAAGTAGAATCTAATACATTGTTTGAGGCATGTTTCATTTAACCTCTCTAACATGTCATAATCTTTTAAAGAAGATGTTCTTTTTTTTCTTATAGCTCAGATTCTGGAACCTCAGAGGCTAGTCTGTCACCTCCTTCTTCCCCACCAAGCCGGCCCCGTAATGAACTGAATGTTTTTAGTCGTCTTACTGTTTCTCAGGGAAACACATCAGTTCAGCAGGATAAGTAAGTCACAAAGGGAAGCTTCAGACCCCTACCAGCAAGTTGTAAAGCATACTCAATCACCAATGTAGCATTCCATTAAATAAATGCCTTGGCCTCTCCTGTGAGAGAAAAGGAGATACTATTGCTACATTTCATGAACTTTCTAAAAGGGAGTTTAACACTTTTATGGAAATACTTTTCACACATTGCCAAAACTGAAGAAAATCAATTTCCTGCTGAACCTTATTCCCTATTTTATAGCTTATCTCCTGTACTTCTAATTTTCCCTTAACATGAGTCAAAATGCTTGAAAGAGCTATAGAATTTGTAAGTGTGTGTGTAAGATTATATATATTTATACTTGAAATTAGAAGTTAGTTAACAATTTAGGAAATAGTGCTTTTGTTAATTATTCAGCTACTCTTTTAGCATGGCTGAGAGAGCTCTCCGAAGTAGCCCCTGTAAGGTGATTTGCTGGAATAGCTATGGTGCAGCAGTTTAACAATAACCCTAATTATTTAATGGACTGCATTCCATTGAGGCAATTTGGAAAATTATTTTGAAGAAATAAAATTTGAGTTTCTTGACATTGAAGACATCTCCTTCTCTAAAAATCTCATTAAAACTAGTGATCGCTTTGAGTTGAGCCAGAATCTTCATTTCAAGATTTCAGTACTGACAATACTGCCACATGGTGCTTTTTAACTCTAACTCAATGATGGAGAATCAACGTTTGATTTTGATTGTAGCATTTGAGGGATTGCTTTAATCCTTTTTTTTTTTTGTTATTTCTATTTAACTTTTGGTTTTCAGTGACCTGTAGAGTCACAGCACACCAAGTAGTTGCTTGTAAGGCTTCCAGTACTTTAAAACTGCTTGTAACTCCCTAATCCCAACTAAGTTATCTTAGTATCTTATCACTAACCTGATATAATACTATCAGAGGCTTCTTTTTATGCTTTGAGCTTTAGTAACCATAGCTCTTTGTATTTTCTATTATGTGGCTATGAAATCAAACTCAAATTACTGAACATGTTTGATTTGCATTAAAAATGAAGGACATAGTATCCTTTTATTATTTTAAGGCATACTGCAGATGTAGATCTTGTTTTTGGAGGGAAGCGGTTCTAAAACATTTTTAGGGTCAGAAGGAGAAGGATTTTGAACTTGTCTGATCATTTGCAAACTGCTGAGCTTGGTTCAATAAAGACTGAATAATCTTGATATTTTATATTTAAGAATGTAAGCAATCTGCAAAATTTTTAAGTGTGTTTCTATACTAAACAGACACTGACAGCTTTAGATTTTTCTCTTTAAATATTTGGCAGAATTAGTATCACATGCAGGGTCAAATTGTATCCATCTCATTTTTCTTCACTGCCTACTTCTGTAAGAAATATTGGGGAAATAGGAAGTGGCTACGCAGTATTCTTTAGCTTCGTGATAAAGAATGAGACATTTTGTGAATTTAACTTACGCTGAAAGAGCCATTTGAATGTTCATCCACGGTGTTCTACCTGATGTAAAGCATAAACTAAGAAGCAATGCTATGTGCAGTAAGTAAATGTGCACTGCATTTCTGAGTCAGCCATGCTGTTGTTTGTTCTTCTCGTACGGAGACTTTACCCTGCTGATACCTGTATTCTTTCTCCTCGCAATCTCCTACCACTGTTCATTATAGGTCTGATGAAAGTGATTCCTCTCTGTCGGAGGTACACAGGTACTCTCTTTCTCTTTTCCATCCTTCTGGCCTCTTGTTGATGTTCTTAATGCCTTTACTTCAGTTATTAAGTAATCTCATTTTTGCTGCATGTTCTTTTTTTATACCTCCCGCAATACATTTATGCTGTGTACCTTTTCATTTATTCCTTTTTTGCAAGAAATTAAAACATTCATTTTATTTTGTCCAGCATGTCCTTTTTGTTTTTTAGAGAAAACCAGAGGTAATTTTTTTTCTTAGGGTTTATTGTTTTTTTTTAAATCAAGCATGGTTTTTAAAAAGAAATAATCAGTGGCAAACTTTTTTTTTAGGTTTTAGCTTATTAGCTAAAAGTTATATTCTAGTGTATGTTAGTCAGTGGTATCTGCCGTCTTACTGCCAATACTCAAAATTGATTGAGAGATGGAAGAATGTTATAGCTCAACATACTTCCACCCTTGTTTGATCCAGAAACATGGAACAGGGTTCTGAGAAGAAACAGCTGTGACTTGTAATGTGACTACCCTGTGGAAAAACAACAGAACATATCCAGAGAGAGGCAGTGAAAAGGCTAATAACCATATAGTGTTGGTAATAATAGCATTTACAGCATTTTTCAACCATAGATCTCAAAGCGCTGTTGCAAAGGTAGATAAATGCCCTGAGGTGCAAAGATGTTGGATGAATTGCCCAAGGTTACAAAACAGAGGCAGACCTAGGAGTAAATTGTGGGTCTCCTGGCTCTGACAGTGGTATCATCTGCTGAATCGTGCTGCCTCTAAAACATTAGATCCATTTAGTTTGGAAAGCGGAAGAGTTAGAGGTATATAATATATTGAAAGCTATAGAGAAGTTGTATTGGTCACACCTATACTCTTTGCTATAAGGGCAAACATAATACCTATCTTTAAAAAGGAAAACAAAGAAGACTTGGGGAATTAGAGACCCATTGCCCTTACTTCTATACCTGGGAAGATACTGGAACAAGCACTTGGAGGATAATAGGGATATAAGGAATAGCCAACATGGATTTGTCAAAAAAAAAAAATGCCAAACCAACCTAATTTCCTTCTTTGACAGGGTTACTGGCCTAGTGGATGGGAAGAAAGTAGTACATGTGAGGTGAGGCCTGAACTGGAGCACTGTGTCCAGTTCTGCACACCACGCTTTAGGAAAGATGTGGATAAGGTGTAGAGAGAGTTCAGAGGAGAGCAACAAAAATGATAAAAGGCTTAGAAAATGAGGCCTAGGAGGAAAGTTTAAAAAAAAAAAAAAAAAAAAAAGTGCATGTTTTGTCTTGACAAAAGAAGATTGAAGGGGAGACTTGATAAGTCTTCAAAATATGTAAAGGACTTTTGTAAAGAGAACAGTGATGAATTGTTCTCCATGTCCACTAAAGGTAGAACAAGACATCATGGCCTTACTCTGCAGCAAGGGAGATTTGGGTTAGATGTTCGGAAAAACTTTGACTATGGAGGCAGTTAAGGTCTGGAATAGGCTTCCAAGGGAGGCTGTGGAAACATCATTGAAAGTTTTAAAAAACAGGTTGGACAAACGTGTCAGGGATGGTTGGTCCTGCCACTTATAGAAGACAAATTCAATTATCCTATACCAAAATATGTAAGTGAATATTAACATATTTCCCTACATACCTGCAACTTCATTTTTATATATAAGGCTATAGGAAATAATGCAGGAAAAATAAATACTGGATCACAGAGAGCTGTGGAAATAAGTGATTTACATTGTCATATCTAACTCATATTTCTTTCTTTTTCTTTCTTTCTTTTTTTTTTTAGGGGCATAATTAACCCATTCCCTGCTTCAAAATACGTCAGATCTTCACCACTTCAGTGTATCCATCTAGCTGAAGGGCATACCAAGGCTGTGCTTTGTGTTGATTCTACTGATGATCTTCTGTTCACTGGATCTAAAGGTTGGGGAGGCTTCATGTATTTGTTGCCTACCGAAACTGCTTTGAAAAATCAATATATTTTGAAATTCCTTATCGGTGGCCAGTGATAGAAATGCGAGGTCTTGGGGTAGAATGCTGTGAAAAATCCACTTTTAGAGCATAATAAGCTTGATTTGATTAACCAATGTTTGTCCCTCATGTATTCCATCTGTGAGTTCCTTTTATTTGGAAAATTAACTTCCAAAATAGCATCTTAAAAAACATTTGTTCTTCTGAATTCCAGTCTTAAGCTCTGGCCACCAGAAGACTCTCCCCCTCCCAGTAAACTTCCCCAGTCTGGAAAAATACTGTACAGATCAGCTCCCTATTGGTTTCATAATCTGGCTGAAGTATTTTGGATCATTCCTTTAACTATTAAAATGCCACTGTCAGGTTAAAAATAATATGTTTTAAAATATTTTTTCTGTTACAATTAACCCCATGTTATTAAAATAAATAAATTTTAATATCTAACTTACTCCTCACTTTTGCATTTCTCTCAGCCTGAATGTTGAAAACATAAGTAATCAATTTTACTGCTCAATTTCACTTTCAACTTCTCCTGCAGTAACTCGCTGCTGCAACATTTGGATTTGAAACATAGCAGGAATATTTTTGTTTTTAAAATGCATTCTATTAAAGAAAAAAACAAAAACATTTCTATTGGTGTTAGATTTTGAAAATATTATTTAAAGGGGGGGAAAAAATCTAACTGTACTTTGGGTCAAGTTTGACCTGACTCTCTTCCTTTAATAATGATACAGTTTATATGTCCTATAGATTTTATATAAACTTTTCTTTTAAACTCCTCCTACAAAATGCACAGGCCCAGAACCTACAAGGCAATCCAGCTGCTAAAGCCAAATGAAAATATAGCTTAGACACACTATTGCAAGAGTGGAATTTGCATAAGAATCTGCCCAGCAATGAATGGTCCATGACTTGGAAGTGTATGTCCACTTGGTGGTCTTTATATTCCTGTAAAGAAATAGATGAAAGTTATCCATTGACTACAGTAACATACCAGAAAAACTAGGGCCCTAACACTGCAAATAGTTTATACGTGTGAGCAGTTGTATTGATTTCAGCCTGGGTACACAAGTGCTTAGAGTTAACTATGTGCAGAAGTATGTTTGCAGTATTAGAGCCTACAAGAGATTACACTCGCTCTCCATGCTGCTAGAAACTGTGTTTAGAAAGCGGCTCTTTTATCCATCTTTAGTGACTCTTCATCCTAATTCCTTGATTTTGGTTGCAGATACACAAATGAATGTAGAAAAAGACATTTATTTCCCATTTACTCTATATTCGTTCTTTCTGGAGCTCTTCCTGAATATCTTTGTGATGTAGCTAGTAAAAAGCTCTGCAGCTGTAATATCCATGCAGCCAAAAATGTAAGAGAGGCATTTCAAGGCCTCTAACTTGATGAAGAATGACATGTATGGACCTCTGCTCCCACTCAGCACCCCATTGACAGCCCACGTGGTTCTCCTTCTAGGATGGGACCCAAGTGAATTGGAGTAGCTGCAGGGCATGAAGTATAGCTTAGTGATGGAAAAACTCCCCTCGTCATTAAATAATAAATATCAAGATTTCAGTGCCTCCCCCTGTTTACCCTTATATTCCTTTCTAGAAAACACCACCCAAGTATGGATCCCCCTGTAGATCATATTCGAGTAATCTGGTGAAACCTATTCTGATTATTTCTTTTGGTGGCACATAGTATCACTGACTGTTCTTACCAGTATCGAGTTGTAGCCTTGATGGCTGAAAAGCTAGTAGAAGTCAAATGCTGCCAACATTTTCTAATTTTATTTTGTTTATTATTTTGCCTGTTTACATTTGTGGGAAATTATATAAATGTTCATGTTCTTGTTAAAAATATAATATTTTTGCAAGTTTACAGGGGATGTGCGCTGCTAAATTTTGGACGTGCATTAGTGATGGCCGGAAGAAATGTGTATCTCTTGTCTGCTGCCTTTTGTTGTATTTGCGGCTAATTTCACTGTGAAGATGTGATTAAAAATGTTTTTGCTCAGTTGAATTGCAATAAGATTTCAATTTTAGTAGTTATGTGACAAAAAGTATTTTAAATTAGTGTTTTAAATTTAGATTTGTGGTCTTTAAAAAGTTTTCAAAGCGTCCTAAATTTTTGGAACTAAGAAGCACATTGGCAGGTGGGGTAAATATTTTTTTTTTTTTTTTTTTTTGCCACTTGTTAGTTTCCTATATGTAACAAACATTTGTTTAAGAAAGGTAAATATTAGTCGGGGGAAAACCTGATAAAGCTGCAAAATGGCATAGACTTTTATTTACTTAATGTGTTTGAAACCCTTTGGAAATTGCAATTAATGTAGAAGGCAGTGGCCTACTTAGAGTACGTTATGTCAGTGTTCCAGAAGGTGCACTGGCTGCTAATTTCATTTGAGGGTTCAGCGGAAGGTATAGGTTTGGACTTTAAAGCTAGGGTTTTCAAAGCATCTGAAGAGAGTCCAGGTCTATCCACACTTCTTGTGCTAGTAAAATTACATCATTAGGGATATGTTTTTTGTTTTTTTTTTACTGATCCAGTTATGCTGCTACAACCCCAAGTGTGGATGCAGTTTTATTGGTAAAAATGTGCTTATACGGGTATCTCTTATTCCTCTTCCCAAACAGGAATAAGCTATACTGGTATAACTGCATCCACCCTAGAGGACTGTGCCATTTTAACTATACCAGAGCAGATAAAGCAGTATATCTTTTGTGTGTGGATGAGGCCTTAGGTACTTAAATCTCTTTGAAACTGGAACTGGGCATTTTACCCACTTGGACTGGGATTTTCAGAGGTGCCTGAAGCCCTGAATAGTTTGGGACCTGACTTCCAGAGAGAAAGCCTCTCTCCTCACATGTTAACTTGTCAGTCAAGGTCATCTGTGGTGCTCAGGCTTTCAGCCCCCTGCTGCAGTGTGTTCTTGGTGAGGTGTCCCTGTGATCTTCCATAGCCCAAATGTTGTGAACGTCAGGATAGTCTGCAACTTCCACCTGTCTTCTCACATTTTCCCTGTGGAGGGACTGACCAAGGACTGATTGTGAGGCTATTGTACATTGGGTGTGAAATGCTCTTGGGAGCTGGTATGTTAAGAAGGAACATATTTTATTATAAACTGGATATAGTTTTGCTGCAGCATGGAGATGTCCCCATATGGTTGTTGGGACATATTGAATTCAATCATTTGTGAGGGACCTAAAATGCTGCAGGGGGTGATATATTGTGTCCAGTTTTGGGCCCCACACTACAAGAAGGATGTGGAAAAATTGGAAAGAGTCCAGCGGAGGGCAACAAAAATGACTAGGGGGCTGAAGCACATGACTTATGAGGCAAGACTGAGGGAACTGGGATTGTTTAGTCTGCAGAAGAGAAGAATGAGGGGGGGATTTGATAGCTGCTTTCAACTACCTGAAAGGGGGTTCCAAAGAGGATGGATCTAGACTGTTCTCAGTGGTACCAGAAGACTCTCTGCTCGGTGTCCCCCTCTGGTTCCCTTTGTTTGATCCTTTGACCCCACTCCTGTCCCTGTTATTTCATTAGTTGTCCCCCGGAATTACTTGGTTATCCAGGTCCTGTGGATCCTCCCTTAGGCTGGGGGGGGAGGTCCTTTAGCAGTGGGCGGGCTAAATAAGACCAGAAGACAGAACAAGGAGTAATGGTCTCAAATTGCAGTGGGGGAGGTTTAGGTTGGATATTAGGAAAAACTTTTTCACTAGGAGGGTGGTGAAGCACTGGAATGGGTTACTTAGGGAGGTGGTAGAATCTCCTTCCTTAGAGGTTTTTAAGGTCAAGCTTGACAAAGCCCTGGCTGGGATGATTTAGTTGGGAATTGCTCCTGCTTTGAGCAGGGGGGTGGACTAGATGACCTCCTGAGGTCCCTTCCAACCCTGGTATTGTATGATTCTATGACTATGATATATAAACATAAATATAAATTTTTATATGGAGAAAAATATACACATTTTCTCTTTTGTGTGTCTTTTTTTAGATCGCACTTGTAAAGTATGGAATCTGGTAACTGGACAAGAGATTATGTCTCTAGGAAGTCATCCTAACAATGTTGTATCTATAAAATATTGCAACTATACTAGCCTGGTCTTCACAGTTTCAACATCTTATATTAAGGTGTGGGACATCAGAGATTCTGCCAAGTGTATTCGGACATTGACGTAAGTGACTTAAATCTCAAATGCAGAGAGCTGAATGACTCTTAATTTTAAATAAAATTGCATTTGTCTTAATAAGAGAAGGTGTAAACATCATATTTTATGTACAGAATATTATGGGACTGCAAAGAAACCAATATAAGGGCCCAAACTCCCTGAGCAGACTCCCATTGACTTTAAACCTGGACTTTTAGTGGTAGACCCACAGTGTCTAGGGAAAAGGAAAGTATTGTGAGGTTTTTCTTTTGCTATGTTCCACTGAGAAAAAACAGCTTTGTCTTTAACTTCAGGTTTTTTTCAGCCCTGAGATGGCATTTTGATCTTGGTTGAGTGAGTTGAGTCTTTACACGATAGTTCTATTCAGTTTTAAAGGTATGGGAGGGCTTTTTTTATGGGGATACTTAGAACCCTAACCAAACATGAATCTATCTCTAACTTATCTTTAAATACAAGAGTTTAAGGTGAGTATTCTGTATTCAGGCTAGTTTAAAAACACTATCATCCAAAAGTCAGAGCTAATATTTGAAGGGAACCCCTTTTCTGAGTGAATTTAAAAATACTAGCATCTCACTTAAGATTGCATCTTAGTGCTGGCTAGTGGGGATGTGGAAATAGAGGTGGGATAGGAAGGGGATTGTATGAGTTCTGGGGAAGAGAGCAAGGGGAAGGGTTTGGGAGAGGAGTAGGAGTGGCTGGGTTGCTTATGGGAGGAGCAAAGGAGGCAGCTACCACGAACTGCAGCTGCCATGAAGTTATCAGCTCTACAAGCTTTGATCTGAGGCCTCTCTTATAGTATCACTACAGGGTAAAGGTAATGAGGACACAACCCCTTTTGTTGCTGTTGTCTATATGTACAGTTATATGTGTTATCACTTTATCCACCACTCCACTGCAACCACCTGTATGGTGCAACACAGCAGTCATTTTGTGTCAACATAAATACACAACAGTTTTTAGGAAGAGAAATCAATTTAGCCAATTGAAACAACAGAAATGTAGTGAGCAGAATGTAGTTACCTAAGCTAGAATTTGGCCAGAATATCAGGGTTAACATCTCCACTCTTGCAAAAATACGCCACTGAATCTTACACCTCAATTTATCAGGAATTTGGCATTTCCGATAGCACCATGACCCTACTATTGTGCTGGGGATGAATCACAGGCAGACAATCAGCATGTGTTAGAGAGAAGAATGCCGCCTCCTGAATAATCAGCACCTGGGTTTTTTCCTGAAAGTCTCCCATCCAAGTACTTACAAGGCTGATCCTGCCTAGTTTGAGATCCCAGTCACAGGTCAATGTAGTACAAATGCATAGCTTGTTGGTGCTAGCCTCTTTATGGATGCAGACTCAGTAAATATTTATTTATAATATGTGGAAACTCCAATTTTTTTAAATCCATGTATAGAGTGTTTCTGTGGGTTTGCCTATATTATTCAGCATTCAAAATCGGTCTGTGGTTCTTCTACATTCAAATAAGCATGCTTATTTTTAAACAAAATGTAACAGTCTCTTTTTGGTAATATTCAGATCTTCAGGCCAGGTTATGTCGGGTGATGGTTGTTCTGGAAGCACTAACAGAACAGTGACTATTCCTGCTGGAGAAAACCAGATCAACCAAATTGCACTAAATCCAACGGGCACTTTCCTCTATGCAGCTTCTGGAAATGCAGTAAGAATGTGGGACCTTAAAAGGTACATAACTAAGGCAAAAGATAATATTCTCTAGATATTTACCAGAATATATGACAAAGATAGCACCAGGATGCTTCCTGTTCGTGAGGCAATATCCATGTCTTGGGCTGAACAAGCTCGTAGGTCAAAGTCCAAGGCACTAATTAGTCCACACTATGGTTATTACTGACCCAAAACAACACACCCTGAAGTTATTGCTTAATTACTAGTAGGCTGAGTCTTTGAATTAAACATTGACTTTTTAAATGAGTGGAAAAGAATAAAAGCGGGGTTGAAAAGTGAATTTTAAATGAAAAGCATACAACCTTATTCGTTGGCCTTTCTTAACTCCCCAGTCATTTCCCCTGCTTTCCTTCTTCATTCCTTATCCCCTTTCCCTGCTCCCCATTCCTGCCTTCCCTACAGGTCAGCAAACTAAAATTTATTTGATAGCGGGGAGGAAACCATAGAAGCAAAGAAAATGGGGCTGTGAGATTGTGGAAATGGGTTTAAAAACCTTCTGACTCATTTTCTGCATTCCTTGCATCTCTCCGCCCTACTACCCCATGTCAGCAAAGCCTTCCCCTCAGAATAATGGTCATTGTGTTTGCACTGAGATAATTCCAGCCCCACACAACCCCAGTTCAGTTCTGAAACACAGCTCAAAACAAACACATATAGGTTGATACTGCCAACCCTTACTGCCCGAATACTCACTCATGCCCCAATCCTGCAATGAGTTATGTGTAGGTAGCACCCTCTTTAAGTTAATGGTGCTCTCTGAGGAGCTCATTGTAGGATCAGAGTCATAGCAGGCACTTTGCCTGGTAGTGAGAATCTGCAGTGAAAAGAAGAGTCATTTTCTGTTCAGTCAAAATGAGTCAGAAGTAAGCAGTTTGAAAATGGCACAAGTGAAAAGACAGATTAGAATAGCCCACCAGGGTACAGAGACTTGCATATTTAAGGTAGTTACTGAAAAATGATTTTGCTAATGCCTGCATTCAGACTAGTAGTGGCTATCACCCAATGAGAGCAACTGGATTTACATAATATATGGTAATTGAAAATAACCAGACAGTGGTTATGCAAATCAGAATACAGACATCCAGAAATAGTCGGAATGCAAAGATTAGCTAAAGTGGAGATAATTGCCTGTAGTTAGAATTATCTGACATAAAAGTAGATTTTCAAACAAGTTAAGCATGTATTTATTTACATTTACCATGATTGGGCATGTTTATTGGTGGGTAAATTTGGTAAATTTCCATGTGTGGTGGGGTGGGAAGGTGGAGAAGACATCTGGAAAACTTGTGAAGAAAAGAGCAAAAAGGCAGAAAATCCATTTGGCCAGAAACTGTCTGTATAAATAGATCATATTTTTCAGCATATCCAATGGAAGTAATAAACCCCCAAATTCCCATAGGGTGTGACGCTTTTGAAAATGGAGCTGCATACTCTCTACATCCAGGTTTAAAGCTGGTTAAAAATTAAGAATATTTTTCCTCACATTACCCCCGCCTCACATTCACTCCTTTTCTTATTCTTAAAGATTCCAGTCTACAGGAAAGTTAACTGGTCACCTAGGCCCTGTTATGTGCCTTACTGTAGACCGCATTTCCAATGGACAAGATCTTATCATCACTGGCTCAAAGGATCACTATATAAAGGTAATACATCTTAGTATTAACATTTTCTCCTTTATTATATTTTCACTTGACCGGTAAGGGCAGGGTTTAGGATTACTGTCACTTCCATTTTCTACCTTCCTCTCCCAACATCCCAAAAAATGGCAGCCCAAATGGAAAATCGTATATCATGTAATGCATATGAATATGTTTATTAATAATACCAATTTTATAGCACTTTCCATCTAACAATGGCCCCATCTCAAAAAGTATACAACAGAAACAGTCTGATGAAGGGCAACAGCAGTTTTTAGACTCGGGGAAAGATTTCCATATAAAGAGAAATTAAAATATTAGGGCAGTATCAAAAGTGAGAAGATGAATAAGTAGTGACATAATAGATTTACACAAAATATTGAACTATGTATAGAGGTTAAATCACAGTCCTCTCTTCCTGATGCACTGAATGATGAAGGGATCCTGAGGAGAAAATAGCATGTGGTCATGTAATTAAATACTGTACATTATGCACACCCAGACAGTGGCAGAATTAAGGTTATGCAGGCAACCTTAATTCTAGTGTTTTCTAAATTTTGAGTGCCTGACTTTGCCACCCAAATAGCTTCCTTTTAATGTCATTGTATTTGTATTGTAATATGTTGTCAAATTAAGTTGGAAAAAGGCCAGCAGGTAAATCCCACTTAATGTAGTTGGAAAGATTTAGTCATACTCTTGAAGGGAGATCCTAAAATATGGGATGTAAACTTAATTTATTTCAGTGGTTTGATGTGTTTTAGAATCATAGAATCATAGAATATCAGGGTTGGAAGGGACCTCAAGAGGTCATCTAGTCCAACCCCCTGCTCAAAGCAGGACCAATTCCCAATTAATTCATCCCAGCCAGGGCTTTGTCAAGCCGGGCCTTAAAAACCTCCAAGGAAGGAGCTATTTTATATTAAAATACTAAGAACAGAATATACACTGAAGTGAATGTAATCTTCAGATAAAATTAGCCTTGCATGTCGTTCTGTGACAGATGCAGCTGTTCCATGAATTTCTAATTGAATGCCATGCATAATGAAATTTTTTTTAAAAACAAACCTTTAATTCATTTAAGCTTTTTTTTTTTACATTGCCAAATAATCAGTTTTTCTTACTGTCAAGTTTATTTATTGTAAAGTGCTATTAAGGTAACTAAGTTGCATGACATAGAGGTTATTTGAATGGAGCTAATGGTCTGTTGTTTGAAGACCCTGCATTCTGGGACCCTGTTCTCAGAGAACTGGGAAGGAGAAAGGTATATGTGGCTCTCAGGAGACATCAATACTTAACGGGACAGAACACTTATAGAAACAAAATTTTTCTGGAAATTACCACCTCTTCCTACAATTATCCACCTTTCAAGTACAAGACAATGCTCCCACCCTTATGCTCCTCATGCTGCTGCATGCTCCTTCCCTGAGCAGTCAGAAATTACTAACAGGCTGTCTGTGAAGATACTAAGGCTGAGAGGAGAGATGTTCCTCTGCTACAGAGCAAATAAATATTGGGCATTGGTTATTGGTATTTGGACATTTTCATAATACAATTAGAAGATTATCCATTGATCTCCTAATGAGTTAGCACGTCTGAATAATTCCCACTTGCAGTGAATTCAGTGAAGCTCTGCTACATTAATTGAGTTGGGGCTCTGCCACATAATTTATGTGCTCCACAGTCCCCTGGGTCTTGCCTGTAAGGAATGAAACTCTCCAGCTCTTTCCCAAGTTTCCCCCTATAAATCATTCATGGTGGGTATGTCTACACTGCAGTGCAAGCCCAGATTCAAACTCAGGCTCAAGCCTAACCCCTCCTGTGTACACACAAATGATGCCAACTGAGGGTTCGGCTCAAGGGTCACAGATCCCATGGGAGTGGCAGAGCTGAGCCTGAGTCAAGCTGGGACCCATGGTTCAAGCCCTATTGCTTTGCAGTTTAGATACAGTCTCACTGGACTCGTGCTCTGGAAGTCCACCAAAGGGCCGTCTTTCTTTGTCTTATGGACAGTCAAGGTTGGTAGACAGACCCAAGTTTTCCACACTGCACCACAAACAAAGGGCTAGAGCCGCCATGTTTTGGAGGGCACTAAGACAGGGGTATGGGTGGTTGGACTCAGGCCCGCATGAGTCCAACCTTCAAGGTAGGTGTTGGGACCCCAACAATTCCTAACCTGGAATTACAAAATGAGAGTAGATGATCAAGCCCTAGGTTAACAAACTCAGGGTCTGCTAACTCGAGTTCTGCTAAACCTGAACTTACATTACATTATCCCTGAATATATTCAAGATAGCTACATGGTAGAGGTGAAATGAGTTCTCTGATTTATTTTGTTAATTGCCTGCCAAGAGCAGATAGCATGTCTGAATATTTATTGCTATTCTTGTTCTAGATGTTTGATGTAACTGAAGGGGCCCTTGGAACTGTTAGTCCAACACACAATTTTGAACCACCTCATTATGATGGGATTGAAGCACTTACTATCATTGGAGACACCCTTTTTAGTGGGTCCAGAGATAATGGAATAAAGAAATGGGATTTAGCTCAAAAAGACCTGCTTCAGGTAATGTAAAATCAGGTGGATGATCTGATAATTTTGCTGTAGTACTTTTGTGTGTATTTCATACTTTATAAATGAACAGTCGATTTGTGTTCAGCCTGTCACTACCTACTTTGCTGCTGCCGTTTTTAATTTGTTAGGTAGGTATATTGGGCAAATAAACTGGACCTGTAGAGCTGCTCTTTGTACTAGGAACACCATTGCTTTCCTCTGTCGTTGAAGTGGAATGTCTGAAGACTGACAATGAAGTGGTTTGTACTCTGTTAGTATAGCACAGAACATGTACTCTGATTGGTTGGCTTCAAGAGCATTGTTATAAACACATGAAATCACATCCTCATGGAATATTCATCTTAACCTTCTTGTGCTCTGAATTGGTTTATTAACATCAGTATTGTGGGCAGTGTGGAAAATATTGAATTGAGGAGTAATTAGTGAACAAAATTTTTAGTGTTTCCTAAGGCCTGGTCTACACTGGGGGTGTGTGGGGGGGATCGATCTAAGATATGCAAATTCAGCTATGAGAATAGCGTAGCTGAAGTTGACGTATCTTAGATCGACTTAGAATCACTTACTTCGTGTTCTCGCGGCGCGGGATCAATGGCCGCTGCTCCCCCGTCGACTCCGCTTCCGCCTCTCGCCGTGGTGGAGTTCCGGAGTCGACGGCAGAGCAGTTGTGGATTGATTTATTGCGTCTACACATACCCTAAGTAACAATTGTTACAAATCGGATTTCAGAGCATTTTCACTGTATAGCCTTGGTTTTACTTACAACTTCCAAAAACGTTATTTTGTCTTAAACGTTTTCTTACGTGATCTCAACTGAAAAGTGCATACATATGTATATGTGTGTGTAAAATAATAGCTATAATGTTTCAAAACATCTCTTTAGCTACATGCATCTAGAAAAATATGTTTCTCACTCTAAAAATAATTGTCGTTTATTTTCAATAGGACTAAGTTAAAAACAATAGAACTTCGAAGTGTGGCTTAAATGATTTTCAGTCTGGAGTATCTCCACTATCAAACTAAGAAAACATTGCTTGGACAATAGTTTTGAAAGTCATTGGAAAATTTAACCTCTGAGCATGCTCAGTGGGTACCTACAACGATTTGTAGCAGAGCCTAACATCATCTTGGTTTGGTTTTGTTTTTTTTCCTATGACATACTGCACATTATTTTGACAGACCTTTATTTAAAACATTTTGAGTGACGTTCTGTTCTGCAGCACATGACTGAGAGCCTCAGCGCTAAGGCAGCTTTAAGCCACCTTTTGCGACCTCCTGATTCTGGGCTGCTTCAGGGGCTGGAGAAGCCACTGACATTACTGGAGGCCTGTCTAAACCTCCCTGGGCTGCTGTATGGGCTACAGCTCCACAAGACTCTGCCCCTATGGCAGGGCTTGAGGGAGTCCTTGAGACAAGAGACAACATTATTTAGGCAAGTCAAAACTAAAGATGATGTGAAAAGCAGCAAATCTGATAAAAAATAAATGCTTATTTTACACTGTGCACAATTCATCTGTGGAACTGATTGCCATGAGATCTCATTCATGCCAAGTGCTTAGCAGAGCTTAGGAATTCTTGAAAAAGTATTGGACGTCTATATAGGTATTGAAAACATCCACAGTTACATCAATAAGGATTAAAATAAACAGAAGTTATTCCTTCAGGGCATGAGAGACCCACTAACTGATGAGGTTAAGAAGAAACTTCCTGTGTGGGCAGGTTATTTTATAATTGTGTCTTGCGCGGGTTTTTTTGTGTCTTTCTCTAAAACTCCTGGTCAGATCTGGAATGGCAATTCCTATTTTCCTGAATTTTACTGAATGCTAGGACTTCCCGTTCTGAGATCATTAGGGGAGGCTGGACACTTAATATCAGAGTTTACTTATGCTTTCAGGTTTTTTGGTGGAGTTCCTTTAGGAAGGAAAAATCAATTTCACACATACAGAATGGGAAAAGACTGTCTAGGAAGGAGTACGGCAGAAAGGGATCTAGGGGTTATAGTGGACCACAAGCTAAATATGAGTCAACAGTGTGATGCTGTTGCAAACAAAGCAAACATGATTCTGGGATGCATTAACAGGTGTGTTGTGAGCAAGACACGAGAAGTCATTCTTCCGCTCTACTCTGCTCTGGTTAGGCCTCAGCTGGAGTATTGTGTCCAGTTCTGGGCGCCGCATTTTAAAAAAGATGTGGAGAAACTGGAAAGGGTCCAAAGAAGAGCAACAAGAATGATTAAAGGTCTTGAGAACATGACCTATGAAGGAAGGCTGAAAGAATTGGGTTTGTTTAGTTTGGAAAAGAGAAGACTGAGAGGGGACATGATAGCAGTTTTCAGGTATATAAAAGGGTGTCATAAGGAGGAGGGAGAGAACTTGTTCACCTTAGCCTCTAAGGATAGAACCAGAAACAATGGGTTTAAACTGCAGCAAGGGAGGTCTAGATTGGACATTAGGAAAAAGTTCCTAACTGTCAGGGTGGTTAAACACTGGAACAAATTGCCTAGGGAGGTTGTGGAATCTCCGTCTCTGGAGATATTTAAGGGTAGGTTAGATAAATGTCTACTAGGGATGGTCTAGGCAGTATTTGGTCCTGCCATGCGGGCAGGGGACTGGACTCGATGACCTCTCGAGGTCCCTTCCAGTCCTAGAATCTATGAATCTATGAATCTATGAATCTATGAGTCATTTTTTTGTTTTGTTTTGTTTTTTTGCTCTACCTAATGTCTCAGCCACTTGGGAGCTCTGCAAATAAGTTTAGCAAAAATTTTATAACCTGATGGCATATATTGTATTATATAACCTTTTCTGGCAATAAAAACACCCTGGTTTGTAATGCTGTATGTATTCTCATTGTGTACTACATGTTTTAGCTCTGCTCTTGACTGTTTTGGGTATGACTATTCAAGAGGGGGAGAAAAGTGGAGTCAGAAGCCAAAGCTAAAGTTGCTCTAGAATGTAATTGTGTTGGAAGATACGGCCCAAGCCTGCTCTGATTGAAGTCAATGGGAGCAGGCTTGGGATATTAGTTCACTGCTCTTGGTCTCAAATGAATGTTATTGGCATCCTGTTTGGGTACTGTTTTGCTTTCTGAATCAGCAGTGTCTCTCCTCAATAAAGGAAGAATGTGTTTTTAATAAGTGTTCCTCAAATCTATTTATAATACATAGGAGGGAGAGGGGAAGAGCTTTAGACAGTTTCACAGTTCCTTAACTATTTCTATACAGCTGGTAAGCATCTTACCCATTTGCATCTTTAGGGGTCATTTGCTTTAGTCTGAAATTTTCCTACTGTTCCACAATTTGTTTTATATGCTTATCAGTAAAATGCAGAACCTGAACGTTGAAATATACAATTATTTGTGTATCTACAACTAATTTCTCTTGAAATTCAACATGTATGGGTTGAGCAGGTAGATATCAGAGTCAGTACTGTGCATAGTGGATTTTATTCCTGTTCTGCGATAACACTTAACATTTCACACATTCAAAATTATATACAAATGCTAACTAATGTTGTTATATAAAACATTTTTCTACCATTGTGGTAGAAAAGCTTTATCCCTGTTTTACAGAGAAAGTGAAGCAGAGAAGTTGTGACGTACCACGTAGCTAGTCTGTTGCAGAGCTGGGAAACTGGGATTAGAACTCAGAACTTCCTGATGCCTAAACCTGTGCTCATTCCTGTGCCCACTCTGCCTTATAGCATTATTTGTGTATCATTTGTTTTTCAGCAAGTTCCGAATGCACACAAGGACTGGGTGTGTGCTCTTGGACTGGTGCCTGGCTCCTCTTTTCTTCTCAGTGGCTGTAGAGGAGGTATTCTAAAGCTCTGGAATGTGGATACATTCACACCAGTAGGAGAGATGCGGGGACATGACAGTCCTATAAATGCTATCTGCACCAACTGCAGCCACGTTTTTACAGCAGCAGAGTGAGTTTGTGTTCTAATGTTTTCCAAACATGCTTCTTTCTCTTTCTTCACGTGTAACTCAAATTCTTCACAAACAAATTAATTCAAAGCACTCACAAGTGTGCTAGTCACTACACAGTAAAAGCAGAAAGACTAGGTCCATGCTCCAAATTGCTTACAGACTGTAATATGTTATGGAGATCTCGGGCCGTCCACTGCTAGAATATGGCATCAGAAGATTCCTATAGGCCAGGAGACAACCCAAAATGTCATGCTTTTGTAATGTGAACACACCGTATATGTGCTAAGCAGAAACTCCGAATATGGCAACTTCTTACTGTCCTCCCTTCGTGAATTAACACGAATACTCTAGTGAGTAATGCATTATTAGGTAGAAGTGAGAAATGTCAATGATTAGTGACAAAGGGTCAGATCTTCCCATTGCACTCCCAGTATCTGAGAACCTGAGATAGAAAGATAGACATGTGGAAAAATCAAACATACTGGAGACACTATAAACAAAAAAAGTGTCTAATTCTAGAGAAAATGCAGGCGTCTGCATCAGAGTCTAGGCAGACAGTAACTAAGGTGAGCACAGGGCCTGCCAAGGCCAAAATTGTTATTTATTGAGGCACCCAACTTTAAGAAATACTGAGCTGCCACAGCTCATTGATTGGGAGCTGCCAGTGCTCTGCGTTTATCAAAATCAGGCCACGTATATTTGGGTGCCTAAATATGGGTGTAGGCGTCTCGTATGTATTTATGTTTGAAAATGTTGGTTATATACATTTTAAAATGTATATCATACATAAATCTGATGTCTGTGTGCTTAGATTTTAAATAATTAAAAATAAGACTATCCCAGGCCCTAGGTACCCTTATGCCTCATTAATAACGCAATAAAATCCTAGCAGTGTTAATAATTCCAACAGGCAGCCAGACACCTACAGAAATTCCTTTCTTTATCATTGTGGGAAGCAAAGCCTTAGCTTTGGCAAAAGCCCAGTCAAACAAATATCACATGTAGTATGCCCAAAAGATCACCAAAGTTGGGCTATTTCAGGTCAAGGGAAGGCGAAGGTTCCAGAGTTTAGAGCCCTGCCAGCTGACCCCAGCCTTTTATAAAGACAGGAATATAAGAAATGTGTATAGGTCTAAGATACAGGATGTGAGGTAAGTAAACAATTACTGTATATACTCCATCATAAGCCGGTTCATTTATAAGCCAACCTCCCTAAGATGGATAAGTAAAAATGGAAACTTTTTATGACCCATTCATAAGCCGACCCTATAATTCAGGGGTCGGCAAACTTTGGTTCCCAGGCCATCAGGATAAGCCGCTGCTGGGCCGAGATGGTTTGTTTACCTTGAGCGTCCACAGGCACGGAAGTAAACCTAAGTAAACAAAGTGTCCCAGCCCACCAGTGGCTTACCCTGATGGTTCGGGACAGCAACTGGTGGGAACATTTTTTGGGGAGGGGAGAGAAGCTGGGGGTCAGGGGTGTAACCCCTGTGACCACCCCCCACATGACCCCACCCCAAGCCCGGGGCCCCCACACTCTCCCCATCCCATCCCTTCCCACCTTAGCTGGGGCGGGCCAAGGGAGGATGTCTCTGGCCTGGCTGGAGCTGCTCTGCCAGACCGGGCGGCGCGGCTGCAGCCTGCTCCAGCGGGCCAGACCAGGTGGCGCAGCCACAGCCTGCCAGCCCCGGAGCTGCAGCTGCCTCGGAGGCTGTGGGGGAGAGCAGCATAGCCGGAAGCAGAGAGACTCTGGCTCCGCTTCTTCCCTTCTGGCTCTGCTGCCTCTCCTTGCTCCATCTGTTGGGGGAAGGGGCTGTGTCCCACCTCTCCCTCTCTATACCCATTCATAAGCCGACCCCCTTCTCTGATGCTTCCCTTTTTTACTAAAAAAATTCGGCTTATGAACGAGAGTATATACGGTATTTAGTCAAGTAATAGGAGATAGATTAAAATCTGATAATTATTTACATCAGGTTCATACCTGTATTAATACATTTTCACAGACTATACGGCTACTAACATAATTCAGATCTTTTCATTTTTCTCAAAAGGTGGTGTTATTGATATGTTGTTTAACATGTATTGCACATGTTGAAAGGAAAAACATTTTAAAAACTCCTGAATAGCTTTACAAGAAGTCTCCTCCATAAGAATTATCGCATAGAACTCCAGAATTAGGGCCCTTCCCTATCCTGGGTGACTGAATACCGTTTTATTTTGACTGAAACTTCCTGCAGTAGGTTAGCGGGGATTTGGGCTTTTAAATGGGTACTTTTGTCCTAGCCATGCAGGAAGAAAGACAAGATGCAATGTATATAGTTTAATTAGGCCACAGCGTTATTCACGTAGCATATCTAGGAATACCTGGCAATAAATCATGCAGTGCAAGTCACCATTTTTTCATTAATCGTTTCTACCTATTTGGGAGGGCTATTTGGGATAGCACATCCCTCGGCCTGCGCCGCTTCCCAAACCGCGGCCAGTGGGAGCAGCGATCGGCCGAACCTGTGGACGCGGCAGGTAAACAAACCGTGCTTACCCTGGCGAGCCGCGTGCTAAAGGCTGCCGATTCCTGCGCTACACAAAATACTTGTGTTAAGGAAACGCGTCTTCCAACAAACAAACAAAAACCCCATCTGACCCTGATGCTGGCTTGAGGCCATGCTTACATCAAGATCAAGAAATGTCTAGGACAAAAGTACCGTATATACTCATTCATTAGCCCGTTCGTTTATAAGCTGACCCCCCAAAATGGATAAGCAAAAATAACAAAAACTGTATGACCCTTTCATAAGCTGACCCTATATTTCAGGGGTTGGAAAACTTTGGCTCCCGGACCATCGGGGTAAGCCGCTGGTGGGTCGGGACGTTTTGTTTACTTGGAGCATCACTTCCCGCAGTTCCCATTGGCTGGAAACGGCGAACTGCGGCCACAGGGAACTGAGGGGCTCCCTGCCTGCAGACGCTCCAGGTAAACAAAACTACAATGTATTGGATCAGGGATTGGCAACCTTTGGCTGGCCGGGCCAGTTTGTTTACCTGCCGCGTTCGCAGGTTCGGCCAATCACGGCTCCCACTGGCCATGGTTTGCCGCTCCAGGCCAATGGGGGCGGCAGAAAGTGGTGGCCAGCACATCCCTCGGCCCGTGCCGCTTCCCGCCACCCCCATTGGCCTGGAGCGGCGAACTGCAGCCGGTGAGAGCCACGATCAGCCAAACCCGCGGACGTGGCAGGTAAACAAATTGGCCCGGCCTGCCAGGGTGCTTACCCTGGTGGGCCGCGCGCCAAAGGTTGCCGATCCCTGTATTAGATATTCAATTCAATGATTCCATAGAGTTTAAAATCATCAAATTTTGGTGTAGACCTCTTTATAAGCCAACCCCCGCTCTTCGATGCGTCACTTTTTTACCAAAAATATTCGGCTTATGAACGAGTATATAGGTATATATTTAAAACCAACTTAAAATAAATCGACAAGCTAAACATTTCCAGAAACTTGTTTTTTTTCTATTTTTCTTTTTTGCTCACTTTTTCTATTTGATATCACAAATGTTTTACAGTGATCGAACTGTGAGGATCTGGAAAGCTCGCAACCTGCTAGATGGACATATCTCTGATACTGGAGATGCAAATGAAGATATTGCCAGTAATTAAACATGAATTGAAATGATGGGCACAAATGAATTCTGTGATAAAATGCTGTGTATTCTTAGTGCACTTTGCAGTGCATTTACTAGGTAAACACTGACAACTGGAATGAACTGGAAAATGCAGCTGATCCCAACTGGTAAATATGTGTTGTATTCTACTAGAATTGATACCCTCAGAACACTTGCCCTGTATACTGTATTTAAAAATAGCCTATTGGTAATATACTTGAGTCTCCCTGATATATCTAATGGCTGGATTTGTGTGCATATATAACACTTGTAATTTAAACAAATTGGAAAGTAATCTGCTCTAATAACAGTCTCAAACCTGTAACCTGAAATACAAAACAAAATACTCTATTGTACTTCACTCTCTCAGACATTCTAATGAGCTGATTTGTATCTTGGGATAACATGGGAATGATGCATACCGTACTAAGCCTTTAATTAAACTAGGCCTTGGGTTGAGATTGTAAAAGGCTACCTATATTGATGTTATAAAAGTAGACTGAATAAAATATCTGAGAAAGTTGTTAGTGTGACAGATATTTTTAATATGACTGTTTCTGGCTAACAGTGAATGCCATATGATTTGTGTTAATGTTAGCGTATACTCTTTTTGACCAAAGTTGTGTAACTGTGTATACTCTGTGCTCAGGACTAGAACTAAATTGCTGTTAAATTGTTATGTTTTATTAGTGCTTTCCCTATATTCTGTAATGAACAGTATTCTTAATGTCATAATAGACGTATATCTTAATCTATTTTTCTTATGAACTTGTTTTTAATCATCTCACATTTTCTTTTTTTAACAGCAATTTGTCATTCATTTTTATCTAATTTCCTATGCTGCTAAAAATATTTCAGATATGCTATGTTTTGCAAACTTGGCAGTGACTATGAGGACTGTACCACCGGCATTGGAAAAAGCTATGTAAATAGATGGATTGTAAAAAGAGAATATCTTATCTTGTGCCTATGTGGATTTTAAAATGCTGCAGAGTGTGAATATTGAAAGAGGATGTATAGTTTACCCAGCTGCTCCAAATATTAATTTGTAAATTCTGCAAATTTTAAAAGTTTATGTAGGTTCAAAAACAGTTTGAATTTTTTTTTCCAGAAAATATCAGCCTGTAAATTGTAGCTTATGTAGGTGATGCTTAAATAAACATGTGACTGTGAATTATTTCTCTGTGCATTTTTCACCATTCTGTCTGTAAAGAATGCATTATTAGAGTATGCTTCCTGAGGCCAAAAATTTTATATGAAATATGCAGTTTTAATGCAATAGAAGGATCTGATGAGTAAAATATTCCATAGATTCTACTTCTGTACTGCTTCATTGTTCTAATTGCCCTTTATTATTTACTATGTGTGTTAAAATAACACCTAGGAACCCCATCAAGGATTAGGGCCACATCTTGCTAGGTACAGTACAGACTTGTAACAAAGTAGACATTCCCCATCCCAGAGAGCTCACAATCTAAATTCCAGACACTACACAACAGGACAACAAAGCAGACAAAAGCCTTGAAAATTTCTATTAATTTGTTACATGAATTTCTCATCACATTAAATCAATTTGAAAAGTAGATGAAAATTCATAAATCTTCTCACTTAATAATCTTAATTTACTCTAGTTGAGACTTGCACAGTAATAGCATTGTTTGAGTTAACAGTTGTGTTCAGGTTGTTGGAAAGCATCATTTACACTGGGAGTTTAAGCGCTCATTCTGACTACCAAAAAGGTACATGTTCGAAAGATTTAGGACCATATCACACCTTCCCATGGTAAAACCGTTAGGTGGCAGCTGTGTGTGTGAGTGAGTGTGCCCTCTAGGGTCTGGTCCACAGAGAGCAGAAGGCATCTGGTACTACTGCCATCGGCTGCAGGAGTTCATCTGTAGCTTAAATTGTACTAGAGACCTGTGGTTTTGGAGCTTGAAAGTTCAGGGTTCTAATCCCACTACCCAGTTAGGGGTATGGACAGGAGCGGTGCCAGGGTTTTTGCCGCCGTAGGCGGCAGCGATCCTGCTCTGAGCATTCATCAGCCGGGGTCCTTCCGCTCCGCGTCTTCGGGGCACTTCGGCAGAGGGTCCCGGAGCGAGTGAAGGACTTGTTGCTGAATTTCCACTTAAGACCCAGAGCGGAAGGACCCCCCGCCACCGAATTTCCGGCGACTGCCTAGGGTCGCCTAGTGGAAGCGCTGGTCCTGCGTATGGATTGGTGGATGTAAGATTTGTATAGTTACCATGTAATCTGCAGAACACATTCATTAGTAGACGGCCCAGGTGACTACCGTAGGTCACCCTCATGCTGTCTGACTAATGTTTCCCCTCAGTGGGACAGTTGGTGAGGAGATCCTGGGAGCAGAGCCATGAAACCCCACAAGTCCTGCCTGATTTCTGATGTCTTCCATCTGGCAGACTAGAGGAAAGCATCCAGCTCTTCAATTTTAATTTTAGTTTACTTTTAGTTTTTAGTAACCAACTTGTTTTACATTCTGTATCTTTATCCAGTAGAAAAATTTTACCTGACATGCATAGAAGAGAATGTGTTTTGGTTAATCTCATGCCAGATACTAATGTTTGGAAAACGTTTGCAGTGTCTCAAATTACAGATATGCTGATGTAACTGTCATAGTGTTGCCCATTATAAAAGGCTGACATACTGTGTGAACTAATTCTACCTGTCTGACCATGAAACGAATCAAGGGTCTTCATTTGTTTGCTGTTCTGCTTGCAGGTCAGTACAGATGATATTTCTATTTTGCAATAAGCAGCTTTCAGAAGCTGAATGTAGTGTCTGTAAATACAAAGTAGCTACATGGAGAAGAGATCAGGCATTTTGTGTATGGAAGAGAACGGTAGAGGGAGAAAACAAAATGGGAGTAGATTTGGAAACCATCGCAGGCAAGGGAAGGCTGCAATGGGGATAAAGAGGGACTGGGATGTCTATCCAGTGCTACAATTAGATCCTGATCCAACAAGGCATATGTCTAACTCTGTGCACGTGAATAGTCACACTGAAGTCAATGGGACGACTCACATGCTAAAAGTTAAGGATGTACTTAAGTGCTTTCCTCATTTGAAACCTAAGAAAGGGAAGGCAGCCCCAAGATCAGATTGCCCAGCTCCCACTTCTGAGGCTGGGAGCAGTACCCACTTATACTAGAGATTGATTCAGGCTAGAGCCTAAGTAAGGGAGAAAGTTGGAGGGGACATCATAGAAGCCTCTGCACACCAGGACTAGCTACGCCATGTAATGTACCTTTTAAACATGCAAATGATCCCAGCATGTAAGCTATCAGTATTATTACACTGGAGAAAATGTGGTTGCACTCATCCTCCTCAGAGATACCCAGTAGTGCAGCATTTGCTAACCTAGTTTCTCAAAAAACTGGAATCAGAAAGAGAAAACCTGTAGGAGAAGTACTTTTCAACATCCATTTCCATGGAAATTACCTTGAAAAAGCCACCAGTGGGCAGCAAAAGCTCTTACTAATTTCAACTGCTGATTTCCAATTCCAGCTTCTACTAATGTTTACACAGAAACAGGCCATCAAGCCAGCAAAAAGGAGCTAAGGGTTTTAAAACAGGGAGGCATAAAGAAAGAAGGGACTCTCTTTATTTTTGTTTTTCAAGTTGCTCCTACCTCATTTGCACCAAAACAGTTAGAAATGTGTCTGGGAATCAGCAGCTGCATTAGAGAACCTACTTGTGCCTTTCGGCACCCGAGACTTACAAGGGCTGGTTTTCAGAATCAGCTATGGACTCAGTGCTTCAAACTGGCAAGAGAAATTATTTTTTTTTAAATGTTCTGACATCTACAGAATCAGAAATTTTGCCAGGGAGCCAGTTGTCCTTTCAAAATGCCCATTTTATAAAGAATTTCAGTGTACAAAGAAGTTAGTATAGCTCTAATCTGAAAAAACACCATGTAAACTGACAGATTTGCTAGTTCTGTGTATTAAATCATGTCTGCTGACTTTAGGGATTAAAAAAAACCTATTTTTGCATTTTAGCTGAACTAACATAGCTAAGATTAAATGAGCTGGGTTCATACCACCTTGTGCACAGAATCATAGAAGTGTAAGACAGGAAGGAACCTCAATAGGTCATCTAGTCCTGTCCTCTGCACTCAAGGCAGGACTATGTAATAACTAGACCATTCCTGACAGGTGTTTGGAGGTTTTTAAGAACAGGTTAGATAATGATGGAGATTCTACAACCCCCATAAGCAATTTGTTCTGGTACTTAACTAGCCTGGCAGGAAGGTTTTCCTAATGTTTAACCTAAACTGCCCTTGCTGCAACCTCCATTGCTTCTTGTCCTATCCTCAGAAGTTAGAGAATAATTTTTCACCCTCCTCCTTGTAACAACCTTTTATGTATTTGAAGACTGCTACAATGCCCCCCTTCAATCTTCTCTGCTCCGGATTAAACAAACCCAATTTTTTTCAATCTTTCTTATAATCATGTTTTCTAGACCTTTAATCATTTTTGTCACTCTCCTCTGGACTTTTTCCAGTTTGTCCACATCTTTCATCAACAGTGTTACTGTGTTGCATTCAGATACACCTGTGCAAAGCAACAGACCGCAAAGGGGTTGCACATTTGTCAGTGGGGGCCAGAATTTGTAACTCATGTGGCTGAATAGGGTGTAGGTGAAGACCTAAGTTTGGCCTGTGGAACATTTAGTGATGCACATGGATGGAAAGAGCCTCGCTTGACTCTGACCAACAGGTGAGTTTTGCAGGGCTGGCAGTTAAGTTAGGATCCAGAAAGTTGTTTCCTTTCCCCTAAACTCCCCCATCTCTCTTCCTGAAAATACGAGAGGCAGTTCAGACTTGTCCCTCAGGCCTAGCCACGTCCTTTCTGCCTTTGTGCCAGATTTATCTCCAGCAGTGGAAACGGCAGTGTGTCACCAATCCTGCCTTGTCCCCTGCAGTCCTAGTTTTTAAAGTTGACTTGGGGGCCCCTAACAAGCAGATCTTCCCTCCACCCCACCCCCTGTACTCTCCCTTCAGGAAATTACTTTTTAGGGGTTTTACTGCCCCAAACAGGGCCGCCTGTCAAGCTCATTCCCTCACATGTTTCTCCCTTCCTGCGTCATATTCTGGATGGAGCAAATCAGAGGTAGAGTTGCTCCTTCCTCAAGGAGCCATAGCAGGGAGTTTTATCATGATTGCTTTCAGCCCATAGACTCTGACCAGCCAGTATTGGGGGCTCAGAGTCTGGGCAGCTCGTTGAAGCCTTTGCATCCTCCCCACCAGCCAAGACTCCTCAACAGACATCTTCACAAAGGCAGGTCAGTCCTCTTCATCTCTTGGTAATCTGCAAACAGGACCTTCATCCTTGAGAAGGGACTTTTTGGGTAGTAATTTCTAAACTCCCCTGAATCCCACAGGCCAACCCATTTGTAAAGGGGAAAGCCCCAGAGTTCCATCCCAGTTCTTACGGGGGTGGTTGAGTCTGTGCATAAGAAGTCTGGCATTCTTTCTAATTCTCCTTCCCAAGGGGAATATTTGAGTGCTCTTACAAATGTTTTTACTTTCCAAATATATATCAGATGAAAAGGTGTGTGTGTGAGTGTGGGAGGGTTAATCAATCCCACCCTGGGCAACACAGGGTTAATGAGCTACTATGGGCTCAGGTGACCCCATCATGCTACACCTTTCAGAGATGTCAGATTTGGAGGGAGGAACTTAAAAAGAGGAAACCAGGCCAGCCAGTGGCAGACCAGCCAGGAGAGTGGGTCTACAGTTACTGTGGAGAGGGGTGACTGAAGGCAAGGATTTGTTGGATGATCACTGCCTAGTAACCCCTTCCTGAAGGAAAGGAGGGCTTACTGCTGATCCACCTTTGGAGGGAACTATTTCTCCATATTGGCCCGTGATCCTAGTTGGGACCACAGCTTACCAGAAGCATCTCTTAAGAAAGAGAGTCTTAACCACACCCACAGGACAATTAAATTGTGTTAATTTCCTTTTGTGCTCATTGACAGCCCTGGAAGGGGCAGACTGTCTAGGGCTCAGCAGAGACTGAGGTTTTTTACAACTGGGCTGGGTGGTGGAACACCTGGACATTGCAAAGCAGAGGCCTGGGTGAGTGCAAGGGCTCAGCCCAGGGCCTCGGGGGTGAGCTGAGGAAGGAATTTGGTGACAGACCATTGGAGCTCAAGAGGCCTTCCTTACTCCCTTCAGATGGGCAAAGACCCAAAAGGGAAAGAGAGATAAGAAGTGGCCAATCCTTTGTGTTCAGTCACCCAGCCCCGAAAACCAAAGAAGAAGAGAGAAGCCCAGTAGGATCTAGATCTGTATCTCCTTCCGCAAGGTCTATCTCCTCCCTTGGAAGAACAGGAATTTCTGCTTCAGATAGTGATAATCCTGAGTCAGAGAAACAAAGGATGTTCTTTCACCTGACATGCTGGAAACTGTGAGCAGGAAAATGGTGTCCACCACTGAGATCCAGCCAGAGAAAAAGGAGTCATCATCTAAAGCCCAGGATGCAAAAGCTAATTAGGACTTACTATTTCCCTGTATTTAAATAAAGCTTTAGGGAGGCATAAGAAACTCCTGACAAAGCTGACAGGGTCCTAGAACCTTTGTCCTTGAGAATGAAGCTACATTAGCATCCCTGGCAAAGGAATGCTAATTCCAGCTGAGGGGCATTTTTTTCCAAATGACCCTGCCAACAGGAAAATAGAAGTCACTATGAGAATGGAATAACCTTGGAACTTCTTCCGAAGCCCTTAAAGCTTGACTGGCGACCAACCGTATGCTTTTCTATGGCCACTATGTCCTGGGGGGGAGAAGTAGAAAGCTTCACCCCTCAAAAGCATGCCAAATTAAAGTTTATTCTATATATGTGTATATATGCATGCATGTGCCTCTCCAGACACTCGCTCTCTCATATCTACTGTGTTCAGAGCAGATGGATCTTGGACTCCATGAAGCTAGCAGATAAATCAATGGCCAGGAACCCTCTTTGGTTTCATCTAGGACAACAGAGAACTATTCAAAAGTACTTCTCTGCACCTCAAAATTATCCTGTGGAATCCTGCTCAGGAAGAAGACTGTAAAGATGACTGACAATAGAGGTAGCCAAAAAGTTTGCTTTCTGCTGCTGGTAAGTCCAAGAAGACCTACAGGGCTGCATAAAAAGTCAGAATAGTTTTCATTTCTACTTACAAGGATACCAGAGAAGGGGCTTCTCTTATTCCATGAGTAATACCTGGTCTTGGAACACAGGAGGAGGTCAGCACAAAGGGGACCACTGAACACAAAAGCTTTCTGGACAAAATTAAATACTCATCGATAGACTTCCTGGTCTGAGCCCTGAACTCAGAAGTGGATTCCAGTTGATGTACAGGAAGCTCGACTGCCTCCCCTTGTTGGATTTATCTGGATCCAACCAAAAACACACAGATATGAGGCTCTTCCCCAGCATGCCAAAGATCACTGGAACAAATAAATGGCTCTAGCTCACTGATGCCCAGTCTCTGTGTTTTCTTCCAGCTCTTTTGCTCATGATTCAGGAGATAAAGTAGGAAGTGTCAGATGGTCTTACCACATTGTCCAAGAAAGCTGTGGTACTCAGAGCTAACATAGGTGTCTCAAGCATCCGCTACATTTTCCTGCATCCTCTAACTCAAAACTCTTTCCTACATCCCAAACCAGACTACTGAAAGGGACTTGATAGGTGGGCGGAACTGGGGTAGTTTGACTGGGAACAAAAAAGAGGGGTAGAGCGTCAAGGGAGCAGAGAGCGGTCGCCCAGCATGGAGTGAGAAGAGAGGAGTTAAAAAAGAATCTGTTGTGCTGCTCCAGTTGAAGTGTTCAGCAGTGATCTCATTTTAATTCCAGTGTCCTTAATACCAAGAAAAATATGAGACAAAAGGAGAGTTATCGCTCAACTGGATATTATTCAAGATTCGTGAAAGGTCAGACGTCTTTAGCCATGCTTGTTAACAGATTATAATGAGCACTGATAACCTCCTTAAAAGAGCAAAAGAAGTGGAAGGCAGGAGTGAAAGGAAGATTGTCTTGCATTGTTGCTGACAATCTCTTTGGGGAGAGTCTTCAGATCCCATTTTGAACTTCAAGGATCCCCCCTAATTTCCCTCTTTTGACTCCCGTCTCCCCAACATGTGTATGTGACACTCTTAGTCCCAAAACTCAGCATTTCCAGGAGAACACTGTTTATTCTGGGCATTCAAACCTTGTCCTTAGGCGCTTCTTTCAGAGGGAGATCTCCTCAGTGCCCAGCTCCAAGCCAGCCTCCTCTTGCAGCTGCAGAGGCATACCCGTACACTGTACACTCTAGCCCCTGCCCCACTCTTTTCTTAAAGGGGCAGCTCTCATTTCTCTTATATAATGTACAGCACCATTAGCAAAAGTGTACAGTCATAAATATTCAAAGTTCCTAAATATAAACAATATGAAGTTATTTGTATATTATAGAGACCTCACATGTGCACTTACTCAACCCTGCTTTAGGTTACGTGCACTTCTGGCTAAGAAGAAGGTAGATGGGCTTCCCTACGGAACCCACCATCTCTGATCCTAAATTGATGAGGGGATTGCTAATGCTGTGGGAGATACTACTCTCAGATCTCCCTTATTTAGTTGGATTGAGCTCCAAACCCTGATTTATTTTCCTTTCTCATCTCACTACCCATTAACAAAATTCGATATCACTCCATGGGCTGGCTGCACCATGGGAGATTTCAAGGATCATCCATGTCCAACTGTAAATTCTGTGACTGGTTATGGTCACATCAACAGTGCTAGAAAATCAAGGAGCCTGCACAGGGTAATCCAGAAGGAAGAAGTCGAGAGTGAACTCAGGGCTATTATTCTTGGGAGACACGTGACTGTGCTTCACAAAGATTACCTCTACAGCCTATTGAAAGCAGCTAGTTGTGCTGGTGTAGCAACTTTAATTCCAGCTGTCTCCATGTGTTGGCATTTTCCCCACAGGGAATGGCTCAACACAGGCATGTGACACAAAGTGTTTGATTCAACAAGCTTAGTTACCCATTTTAAAAAGAGGAATGAAACTTGTTGATGTTCCCCATGGCTGTAGTTATTCATGCTATTTCCAAACTGTAGGGCCAAATTGGAGGTAAACCAATGTCAGGTCCTAAAAGACCTTTTGTGATAGACTATGCCAATGGGGGCTTCCAATGCAAAGACTTACATGGAATGCCCAAGCATGAGGGGGGTATGGTTCTTTTTTTTAAAACAAATTGAACTTGGTGTTGACTAAAGTGCTTGATTTCACTTGGGTCAATATTCTGACTTCATGCCGATGGATAGAGGCAGAAAACTGAAAATTTGTGATCTCAGCCCACTCTAACGAAGGCCATTTCTACCTGAGCAACCCAGTTCATTTCCTGTCTCTAAGGCATGAAACAGCTGATGAAGCTTTACATAATCTTGGGTTTTTAACTTAATTTTCTCCCCGAGTGTTAATTTTAGGGCTACTTCCTTCTGTTGTTCTCGTACTAGTGCAGCTCCAGGAGTGTTAGTGGGAGCATTTATAAGAACATAAGAACGGCCATACTGGGTCAGACCAATGGTCCATCTAGCCCATTATCCTGTCTTCTGTCAGTGGCCAATGAAAGGTGCTTCAGAGGGAATGAACAGAACAGGCAATCATTGAGTGATCCATCCCCAGTTGTCCACTCCCAGCTTCTGGCAGTCAGAGGCTAGGAATACCCAGATCATGAGGTTGCATCCCTGACCACCTTGGCTAATAGCCACTGATGGACCTATCCTTCAAGAACTTCTCTAGTTCTTTTTTGAATCGTGTTATAGTTTTGACCTTCACAACATTCCCTGGCAATAAATTCCTCAGATTATGCATCATGTGAATTACTTCCTTTAATTTGTTTTAAACCTGCTGCCTATTAATTTCATTGTGTGACCCCTGGTTCTTGTGTTATGTGAAAGAGTAAATAACGCTTCCCTATTCACTTTCTCCACACCATTCACAATTTTAAAGACTTCTGTCATATTGTCTCTTTTCTAAACTGAAAAGTCTGTCTTTTTAATCTCTCCTCATATGGAAGCTGTTCCATACCCTCTTGATGCCCGTTCAATACCTTTTTTGAGATGGGGTAACCAGAATTCCACGCAATATTCCAGATGTGGGCATAGCATGGATTTATATAGTAACATTATGATAGTTTGTCTTATTATCTATTCCTTTCCTAACGGTTCCTAACATGTTAGCTTTTTTGACTGCTGCTACATATTGAGAGGATGTTTTCAGACAGCTCTCTGAAATGACTACAAGATCTTTCTTGAGTGGTAACAGCTAATTTAGATTCCATAATTTTGAATGTATAGCTGGGAGTGTACATTACTTTGCATTTATGTACATGGAATTTCATCTGCCATTTTGTTGCCCAGTCACCCAGTTTTGAGAGATCCCTTTTTTAGCCAATGATTTTAGTTTATTATTCATTGTGTGATGTTATAATTAACTAACATGCTATGTCATATATAATCATTGTATGCTAAATAGAGTTAAATTGTAGGATTATAGAAGTATAAGATTGATCAGTATTATAGGAAATAATCATGTATTCGGTATTTAAGTAAGTAGGGCTGAAATGCACGGCCTGTAAGCTGAGGCCTGCAAGATTTTAGCTTAGCTCTTTTAGGCCTTGAAGCTAAGGAATGCTGACATAATTAAATGACCGAAGAATAACCCGGTGCCCTAAGATTATGGGAAAAGAGGTACCAAGTGGTAATATTGTGAAAATCTAGCTGGAAGATTAATTTTAAATTATAAAAATACTGTAAAAGCACATATTGTCTCCAACATGTGTCTTAACCACAGGATACAGGTTGTACATCAATGTTAGCGAGAGCCTACATAGCCTATAGAATTTGGGGTCCCTTATGTTTCTAGGATAAGAGAAGATTGACTCTTCCATGTAAATGCAAAGAATGTAGGTATAGACAGAATCACATTATAAAAAGAGGGTGCCCAGAGAGGGAAAATTGAGCTCCCTATGGGAAACTCCTCCAGGAGCCATTCCTCTACTGATAATCAATCCATGGAAGGACCCATCAGACCCAACACTATTTTTAAGGATGTGAGTATAACTATATTTGTGTATAGGTCTTTATAGATTTCTATATGCTTGGGTAATCATAACGTTAACTGTAATAAAACTTGTAAAATAAATTAGACCTTGTACTTGTGAATGTGTGTGGTCACTACCGTTGGTCTTCGTGTTCCTAGAGACTCTAAATCTGAAGCAAATAGCAGAGGTGACTTTTACTCTGTTAAACTTGAAACTGTAGTGACCAGAACTGAACCCACAGTTGTGTAATACCACATTACAAAATTCACTTTAATTAAAATAAAAGGCTACACTTTGTAACTCTTCACAATCTGCTTTGGACATAACCATCTTGAATAATATTGTATCATCTGCAAACTTTGCCACCTCACAGTTTACCCGTTTTTCCAGATAATTTATGAATATGTGAACAGCACTGATCTCAGTACACCCTGGGGGGCCCCACTGTTTATCTCGCTCCATTGTGAAAACTGACCATTTATTCTTACCCTTTGTTTTGTCTTTTAACCTTTATTGATCCATAAGAGGACCTTCCCTTTCATCCCATGATTGCTTACTGTGCTTAAGAGCCTTTAGTGAGGGACCTTGTCAAAGGCTTTCTGAAAGTCCAAGTACACCATATCAACTGGATCACCTTGTCCATATTTCTGGATTTATACAGACCAGCTGCCAGAGTTTTGCTCTCTTCGTCATCTAACTCTGCTCAGATCAGGCCTAGATGTTACAGTGCTAAAAATTCCAGCAACTGGTCTACATTTAAGCTCCCACTATGTCTAGCACCAGTTACTCCGGAGGGCATTCTGTGCCAAAAAAATTAAAATTGTATTTGTCAAATAAATGTGGAGGCTCCAGCATGGAATTGGGGAGCACATGGCACTGGCTGCACAGACGTGGGAGATCACTGTGCAGGTCCACCCCACGGACTCACCGGTGAGGCTGTACCCAACCCTGACACAGCGCAAGGACCTGGCCTGCCCCAGAAACACCCCAGAGCCCTGCCCTTCTGTGTGGGGAGGCAGGATCCAAGTGTGGAGGGGCTTAATGTGGGTGGGATCCAGGTATGGGTTTAAGGGGTTCCGATTGGGGCAATCTGGGTGCAGGTGTCTCGGGGGGGGGATCCAGGTGTGGAGGGGCTCTGGATGCACAGGGGCTTGTTGGGGGAGTCCAGGTGAAGGTGGTTGGGGCTCAGCAGTGGGCGGGGTCTGGGTGTGGCGGGGGATAGAGCTTGTCAGGGGTGTGTGGGTGAGGGGGTCCAGATGCTGGGGAAGTGGGGCTCAGTGGGGTGGGGATCCAGGTGCAGGTGGCTAATTGGGGTGGTCCAGGTGCAGGAAGAGTGGGGCTCATCAGGGGGTTCTGAGTGCGGGCGGTTCGGCTCGGGGAGAGGGTCTGGGTATGAGGGGGTTTGGATGAACGGGGGCTGGGTGGATGGGGGAGCTGCTCACTGTACAGGGATCTCTCCCCCTGCAGCTGAGGAGCAATGGGTGTAGGAAGCGGGGGAGAGGGGAGGTTGCAGAACTTCTGGAGCCAGGGGAGAAATCTGGGGGTGGATTTGACCCGGCCCTGGATGCCGTGCAAGGGAAGAGGAAGTCCCATCCTCCCCAGCCCAGCCGGGACTAGCAGCTGAGCCCAGCGCAGGGTAGGAGCCACCAGCCAGGTCTTCCCCAGTCCTGCCTCCTGCCCCACAGTGATTTACTTCTCTGCTGGCTGCCCTGGGCATCCAAAACATACTGCAGGGGAGGGTCACATGATTACTCTTATGACTTCCCTTTGCTTCCCTGTCAGAAAGTCATTTTTCTGCGGGAAAGCAAAGAAATCTTCAGGGAACATAAATTCTGTGGATGTGCAGTGGTGCAGAATTCACCCAGAAGTAACCAGTGGAAATGCATCCTTGCTAAAGCAATCATGGGAAATTTTCCAAAAGTTGTCAGTTTAGACAATACTTAACTGTCATTCCTCTCCCATTTCTTGCTCAGGAATAAACTCAGGAATCCTGGAAGGTTTTGAAGTGAATCTATAATCTCATTCCTCATCCTATCATTCTATATTTTAAACTGCCATCACAAATCTTTGCTTGTAAGAGGCAGATATGAATATTGTCATATACACATATTTAAATGGGGTCAATAGTATAGTCAAGCTATATATGCAGTAAGATTTTCAAGCTTTTGAGAATGCAATAGTCTACATTTAAAATTTAGATACAAAAGCTTTAATCATTTAAGATAGTATTTAATTTTCAAAATGAAATAATCACCAAAATATTGTTGCAGTAATTGAAAATAATGGCCTTAATTATGATCAGGGCTTAATACTGAAATTCCCATATGCTAAATTGAGAGTAGATGTTCTACATGTAGTAGATTTATTCCCCCTTTTTGTAATATTTGATAACGGTCGCTACTTTTTAACACTATAGAATCCCATTGTTGCAAACCCCTCTTTACATGGGTGATCCCATTGATTCCAGTGGGAGAGGAAGTGCAGGATTGGACCAAAAGAAATAGCTAACTAGGTAACATTCTGTTTGTAAGGTTATGAAGATGACTAGCTTAGTTTGGGGTTTTTTAGTGATGACTAACTATAATAATACATGGAGTGGAACATACAGTAGGGAGGTATAAATATACAGCATATGAAAAAATGGGAGTTGCCTTACCAAGTGTGGGGTCAGTGCTAGTGAGCCAATTCAATTAAGGTGGAAGTGGGCTATTCTCAACAGTTGACAGAAAGGGATGGAAATCACTTTTGTAGTGCTGATGAGGCCAGTATAAACAAGGTGGCTCATTTCAGACAGTTGACAAGGTGTGAGTATCAGCAGGGAGAAATTAGTTTTTGTAGTGACCCATCTACTCCCAGTCTTTATTCAGACCTAATTTGATGGTGTCCAGTTTGCAAATTAATTCCAGTTCTGCAGTTTATCGTTGGAGTCTGTTTCTGAAGTTTTTTTGTTAAAGAATTGCCACTTTTAAGTCAGTTATTGAGTGTCCAGGGAGATAGACGTGTTCTTCTACTGGTTTTTGAATGTTATAATTCTGATGTCAGATTTGTGTCCATTTATTCTTTTGCATAGGGACTGTCGGGTTTAGCCAGTGTACATGGCAGAGGGGCATTGCTGGCACATAATGGCATGTATCACATTGGTAGATGTGCAGGTGAACGAGCCCCTGATGGTGTGGTTGATGTGGTTCAGTCCTATGATGGTGTCCCTTGAATAGAATGCAGACAGAGTTGGCACCAGGGTTTGATTCCTGGGTTAGTGTTTTTGTTGTGTGGTGTGTAGTTGCTAGTGAGTATTTGTTTCAGGTTGGGGAGCTGTCTGTAAGCAAAGACTGGCCTGTCTCCCAAGATCTGTGAGAATGAGGGATCGTCCTTCAGGATAGATCAGGGATTGGCAACCTGTGGCACGTCAGGGTAAGCACCCTGGTGGGCCGGGCCAGTTTGTTTACCTGCTGCATCTGCAGGTTCGGCCGATTGCAGCTCCCACTGGCTGCGGTTCGCTGCTCCAGGCCAATGGGGGTGGCGGGAAGCGGTGGCCAGCACATTCCTCAGCCCGTGCCGCTTCCCGCCACCCCCATTGTCTGGCCATTCAATGACAGACCTGCGGGTGGCTATCTTACAACAGAAAAACTTCAAAAACAGACTCCAACGAGAGACTGCTGAGCTGGAATTGATATGCAAACTAGATACAATCAACTCAGGATTGAATGAGGACTGGGAATGGCTGAGCCATTACAAACATTGAATCTATCTCCCCTTGTAAGTATTCTCACACTTCTTATCAAACTGTCTGTACTGGGCTATCTTGATTATCACTTCAAACGTTTTTTTTCTCTTACTTAATTGGCCTCTCAGAGTTGGTAAGACAACTCCCACCTGTTCATGCTCTCTGTTTGTGTGTGTATATATATCTCCTCAATATATGTTCCACTCTATATGCATCCGAAGAAGTGGGCTGTAGCCCACGAAAGCTTATGCTCTAATAAATTTGTTAGTCTCTAAGGTGCCACAAGGACTCCTCGTTGTTTTTGCTGATACAGACTAACATGGCTACCAGTCTGAAACCTATAATAATACAAACATACTACTAATAGTAGTAAATATACATCAAATTCAATCTTTAAAGTGAAACAGGATTTTTAGCCTTTATTTAAGAGCTGATCTCAGAGCATCCTTGACTCCAGTCAAGGCTGCACGCCTCCATAACAATTCTATTTATTGCTTTATCCACTATTTATCTTCTAATTTTTCTAGCTATATCTACACAAAAGCAAGTTGCATTATTTCATGCTGAACTCCTCTGTGTTTTTGATGCTCAGTATCTGTTTCCTTTCCCGGTTTAGTTTTAGCTCAGCCTTTTCGCTCAAGCACATGCCCAACAACAATCTCTGAGGACCTTCGGCAAGACTGTCATCCAGAACCTGGAGCTACTAAAACCTCCTGCATAAGTCGTGGCTGCCGGTGGTGTGAGACTAGTGCTCCGAACGTTCCATTTTGTTTCTATGACTCAGTTGAAGATCCAACTTGCCCTAGCAATGTTCCAGTTCAGAAACGCATTGATTGCCACCCTCAGCTAGGTGCCTCAAAAGAGGCATGTGAGGCAAAGGGCTGCATTTGGTGTTCTACAAAAGTCTCCAATGCCCCCTGGTGTTCTTTCCCAGAAGTTGGCCCATATGGGTACTCTCTGTATGGGCAGCCGCAAAAGACAGCTAAAGGCTGGAGGTAAACTTTACCATTGCTTGTTTAAGTCTGTAATCATTCTTTATGCATTCACATTTGGTTGGCCTGCCTAAAAGCTACATACAGTTTTGGGTTCTGATTCTAGAATACATTTATAAATGCATAGGCATAAATTTCCCCCACTCCCCTTTTGTAGAATAGCTGGACCTTCCACAAGAGGGTACAAGTCCATGCTACCTAGCTGAATTTTGGGGAAAAAATACCCTCCTTTGCCCACCCCAGCAATATCTATTAACAAATTCATGATTTATGGAAGTTCTTTTCCAGAAACATTTGCTATTGGTTAATAGAGCTGAATCCTTTCCACTGTTTTGCCCTGTATATGGCTGTTCTTGTGCTTGGCACTTTAGTGTGTGGTAATTAAGTGTGTTTGTAGGTTAATGCTGATGAAACGTAATACCATGATATCACTGTTCGGCAATGATATTTCTCCTGTTGCCATGGACGTGGAGTTCCAGACGAAAGACCGACTCAGGTTTAAGGTAAGTTTTGTTGTTGTTGTTTTGTTTTTTTAAACAAAGTCCAAGTAACTTAAGCTAACTAACCAACCAACAACTTTGTGCCTACTCTCACTTTGATTTAGATTTATGATCCTAACAGCCAACGATTTGAAGTTCCACTCGAGATTGAGTCTCCATCCACAGCTACTGCTGACACCAGCTATGACATCGAGTTTACAAATCATCCCTCCTTTCAGTTTAAAATCATAAGGAAAAGCACAGGAACAGTGGTGTGAGTACAAGTATATTAAGATTGTTTTGTGTAGAAAATAAGGAAGACAAGATGAGAACTATTTCACATATATAATTGCTTGGTTTAACATGGCGAACGGAGAGAAATGCTCCTTCCTCTCACAAACATGAATTTTGTGTATGTACACATGCACATGACATCTAGTAGATTAAGACATGTCCCATTAGGAAGTGGAGTCCTATCATAGTGCTGAATATAAACATAAATATATATACACACAAGAGTTACTTAAACATTAAGGAAAGATTGATCAGCGACTCAAGAGCTATTCCTTATCAAATAAAAATCTAGCTGGTACTGCATGCTGTATGTCTGCAATGCAATAAAATGGTGCCAAGGGACATGACTAGTGAGTTTGGAGGACCTGCATTTCTGAGTGCCCAACCTGAGACATCTTAGTGGGGCCTAGTTTTCAGGAAGTACTAATCACTCATCCTCTGAGAATTAGGCTCCTGGAATGTCTTAAGTTGGACCCCCATAAACACTAATCACTTTTCAAAATGTAGGCCCAAGGAAACTAGAGAAATAGTGCTAAAACAGTTCAAAAACAGTACATTGAATTGTACAACTTGTGTGGTATATTTTACTTAAGGAGAAATGTCCATACATCAGCAAATACCACAAATTTCACATTGTCACTTTCCAGCCATTCTGACATCATAAATCTCTTCTTTGCTTATTTTCCACTTAGTGATGGTTACCAAGATATTTGTATGGAATGAGTAACTTACTCCTTTCTAATCAGCGTGCTCTTGCTGGCTTCATTTAGTGAGACTACAGTCCAGTGTTATTGCCATCATATGATTGGTTGTTATGATGTATTAAGATGTCACAAACTGGACTGTGGTATCATTAGATGACTCAGGTAGGAGGAGCAAGATAAATAGATCATATAAAATATGTGTACCCTAGGTATGAGAATGTTGGGAGAGAAAATACAGAAAAAGTATGTTGCTGCTCACAGGAATTTTATGTCAAGCACATTTTCAGAAGTTCGTTGGAATGTGGCATTGGTTATTTCTATCCATCATTTCTGTAAAATTGCATACAAAAACTTAAATCTGAATATTGACAACGAAACACACAAAACCCCATTTCTTTCAGATGTTAGTTGTTAGACTCCGAATATAAACATTTTGCTGGCAAGAAATGGAGCGTCCCAATTTATGGGGAGCAGACTGAACATTTTCAAAACATGTTTTGGTTGTTTTCACTACGTGTTACAACCTCTTTTGTCTCGTCAGAAATTTGTCCTTGAGAATACAGCTTATAAAATATTTTGAGTCTGCAAATGTAAACACCGGGTTTTATTTTTAATTAGCTGGACACTCTTTTAAATAGCTGTCTTGTGTGACATCTTTTACAAGCTTCATAGCCAACTTTGTAAAGTTGTTTTGTTGTTGTTGTTTTTTTACAGGGTACTGTAAATTAGTGTTCTATGTATCAGTGAGACAGGAAAAATTTGCTTACCTCCTCAGTTAGACTTAATGGCTTTGAGTTGATAGCAGGTTCCAGTTACATTTTCCTTTCCTTGATCCAAGAGATTATCTCGGTAGCCCTTGTCATTGTAAGGATTGATTAAGGCTTATTAATTGGAATTATGATATGTGAGGGGAATGCTTACTGAAAAATTACTATGAGCTGGTTCATAATACCATTCCCATTCCTCCCCACCCCCCTCATACACTTGCTAAGCACAGAAATTTAGTCTCAGTTATTCCAAAGTGTTTGCTAATTTTGAGGGTCTCAGTCATCGGGTCTCAACTCAAGATACCTGCAGGATTTCTTTTCGGAGGTGCTGAGCCCACACAATTCCAGTGGGAGCTGCTGGTGCTCAGCAACTCTGAAAATCAGGGCCTATTTGGCAGGTTTTCAAAAGAGCTCCTACCTTGTAGATCCCGTTGTTCTCAATGGGAGCTGCTGAGAGCTAAGGGCTTTTGAAGATCAGGCAGTATCTGTCTAAAAAGGGACTCCTAAATACAGTGCTCACTTTTGAAACTTTGGGCTTAGTGGCAGTATAAGCTCTGTGAAAGAATGGGCTGTGTTGAAAGGAGAGGAAGATAGAGGGCAGCCTTGGCTAATATCTGTATCAATAGTTCAGATTTCAGTAGAAATCCATTGCTGTTAAAAATTGCCATTGGAAAAGCATACGCTGTGTTACCCCAGGAGATGAAGCTCTTCTGAAATCCACCCAATTAAAAAACCCCGATTAAATGTTAATATTGCCATGGTTAATGGCTTTATCCGGCAACTGAAGACACTATTATTAATGAAACATTATCATTGCCAAGACTGATGTTTGCACATAGTGTATGAGAAAGGAAAATGTTATGTTTCTGGGAAAAGGCACAGCAAGTTGATTATAGATGGGAGGGTCTCGTTCCAGCAGGGAAAGATTCCTCTCACAACTGTACCCCTCTTTGTAGCTGAATTCTCTGTGTGATTAACAAAAAAGCACCTCTTCACTCATCCTAGCCAATCTAAATGGGTGAATTTGGATGCTGAGTAGTATCTCTTTTTGTCCCATTATAGGGATTTACACTCACCACTTCCATTAGAGTTCAGGAGAGCTGTGTGTGTATATCCTCCTTTCAACATGTTAATTTACTCCATACTTCTGGATCTGGAAGCCATGCTGTTTGATATTTATTTGATAGTAGCAACTGTGTCTACAGCAGGAAATGTTACAAAATTATTCCCACTAGTGTTGGCACCAGTGTAGTTGGAGCAGTGAGAGAAGCAGTAGGAGCCATAGTGTAGAAGAGACTCCTGTAGCTTCTGGCATTTTTACCACTATGTTATTTAAACCTGGTGAAAGCAGTTTTACCAACATGTTGGTAAAAACGGGTCTAGGCATATGGGAACCTTCTCTACATTAGGGCTCTCACCAGAGGTAACATGGGCTCAGCTGAACCAGTGGTAAAATCCTCTTGTTCAGACAAAGCAATGGAGTCCAAAATGGTTAAAGGAACAAGCCTATGAATGGAGCAATCAATTCTTTGTATTCTGTCCCTTTTGCTGCTGCACAAATAACCATCAAAAAAAATTTGTCTAAGAAAATTACTCATTGCTGATGATTAGTATGAGCAATAGGTGCAGCTGAACTGGTGCCAGACATGTCTGCATGTGTTGCCAAGGTCAGAGCTGTGTTCTACACCGTTTCAGAAGCAGTGATTAAAACTCATTTCTAAAATTGTGCTGAACATGGTTTGGCCATTGCCGTTAGACTTTGCTGGGCACCTGTTGATGACACCCATTGTTAGCAAGGGGCAATTTTCTTTGTCTATTCAAGACTACACTGTGAACCAATGTGCTTCTGTCCTGCTGACACAGCCTTGCAGAAAACTCTCTGTTACCAAAGCTGGCAACTCAGCTGGGCCTTCCCAAGGACCCCTCTATTCAGCTTAATCAGGGGGTCTATTTTAAACCTACACAAGCTGCTCATATGAAAATGAACCTGATCATCCTGCTAACCATGTGGGGGAGACCCTCTGTTCATAGCCCTTTCCACTAGGAAGTGAAAGAGTCAGATGCTTTCTCCACCAGATTTCAGCATGGGGTGGGGGGAAGGACCCAGGGGAAGTAGGAAGAGGGACAGGTGTAGAGCTGGAAGGGATTGCATCATTCCCTGCCCCCCATCTGTGAGTGAAATCCATGCTAAAGGTAATGTAGCTCCAGGTTTTAGCACACAAAGTCACCTCCGCACCTGTGAATCACCTCTCTGGGAAGTTCTGGGGACAGGCAGAGACTCGGGAAGAACCCTTTTTACAACATAAAAAATCCTGCATATCCAGCTGCAGCAGATCAAATTCCTGGAATCCCAATAAAGAGTTGAGCTGATCATTAATCTCTCTGTAAACACCAGCATTGCTCAAAGTAATCAATAACAACAAACCAGGCCAAATTACACATTTCCGAGATGCATTCCCAGTGTCTCAGTAGATGACAAATGGTGTTTAGACAACTCAAATCCATATACACCACTGTAGCTTCCATTGTAAAACTATCCCAAATTTTCATAAACTTGTTCACACAGAGCACTTTATCTCTGTCAGCAGCTTTTCCGTTTTGGACAACCCCACTAAAAATGCTTAGAAGTCCCTATAATCCCACAAATCCTATAGCAAAATGCTGGGGTATTGCCACGAATGTAATCCATGCAGAGTACAGTATATTCTGTGCAGAAGAATCACTGTGAATTTTTTGTTAATATCTATATATTTTTGTTTCTCATCCATCATTTCTATATTGCAGTCTCTGTCCCAGATGCAATAGATGTGTATTTATGCTTTAAATTCCATCACAGTGGATTAGTATGATAGATGGAGAAGAAGAGGATATCAGGCCTGGGTTCGTGTCCATAGGGTATAAAAATCCCTTCCATCTCTGTCATATATGTACGCAAGGTCCCCTTACGGGGAGTTATCTAACGTCATACTTGAAAATATTGTAGATGGGAGAGGATGGAAACTTAGGGGATGGATATATATGTTCCTGAATACTATTTACAGTCATTACTACAGCTCTTTGTAATACCTGGGAAGCTTTTGTGAGAGGCGTGAAAACATCTGCTCAGGGCCCAATGGCAGTCAAAATGTTAGGCTGTTGTAAGAGAGGGGTAGAAAATAAAACTGAACAGATCATAATGCCATTATATTACTCAATAATATGGTGTCATGTTGAACACCATATTCCCTTTTGGTCATTCCATGGGTACAGCAGCAATAGAAAAGAGACGGGCAAATGATCAGAGGCATAGAGAGGTTTCTCTTTGAGGAGAGATTGGGGCTATTTGGTTTCAGCAGAGTTGAACAACAAGCAAATACCCATCAGATTTAAAGGTAACAAATATAAAAATAACATAAAGAAATAATGTTTTACACAAAGTATAATTATCCTGTCGAGTTCGCAATATATTATTGAGGTAGAGAGCTTGATAGGATACAGATTTGTATAATAAGAATCAGCTATAATCATACCAGCTAATTAAAAAAATTATAAAGGTTATCAACCCAAATGACTCAGAACACAAACCAATTCTCCTACAATATTAGCAAAAAACCTTCCTCCGCAAACAAGTTTCATGTCTTCCTCTTAAGCATGTGGCACTGGCTATTGTTGGAGACCAGGATACTGGACTAGATGGCCCATATGTCTGATCCAGTGTGTTAATACTTGTGCTCCAAACAATCTTTCTTGCATGATAGAATATGAATAATGCAAGACAGAGCATCTTTCCAAGCCAGACACATTTTCTGATATCTCTATTAAGAGCATGCAATTCTTTGTTAGTTATCACACTTCGGAGGACATGCAACAAATAATCAAATCCTAATCAAGATTGTCACTAATTTCAAAATTGCTGCTGCAGAGTTCAGCTGGCTTTTGTATTGATTCTTGTAGTAAGCACTGACACCACTTCTCATGAGAATTTTCTGGAAGGGAAGCTATCAGAATGATTTATAAAGCTATTGTCTCAAATTGCAATTTTGCTGAAAGTCACATAGACAACCTGTGTGCAACTTGTGTAGCTCATATTTGCTTCCAGTTTGTAACAGCCATTATTCTTGCAGGGTATTTTTGGTGTTATCATCATTACAATTATTATATACTGGTAAGGGTAATGGTTTGCCTAATTCCTTTTCAAACAAAAATGCTGTTGTCTGGGTTATTGCACTTCTGGAAAATGCTCTGATATTATGGTGATGGGTGCAGTAGAAGAACGTGAACAGAACAGAATCAATAATTGTAAATACATTTTGTGATTAATTATCAAAAGTGGTATTACCGCAGCAGTTCTTGAACTGTGGTCAATGGACCACTAGTGTTCTGTGGAAAACCTGCTGGTCACATGATGCTAACTTTCCTCCCTGCTTCCACTTACAAACTCACATTACAAGAAAGCTAGAGATATACCAATCTCTTTCTGAGTATTCCTCTTCCAAGTTATCAGTGCCTGGAATTGCCACAAGGATGTTAGGTGAAGATGAGGAAACTGGAGAGGAGGTGTCATTTTCAGAAATTATTTAAGAACCTCATTGAACGTCCTTGAGATTTAGGCTCCTAAATTCAAAGTGGCTTTTTAAGATGGGATTTAGGCTTCTAAATCACTTAGGTGCTTTTGAAAATTTTCCCCAATCTCCGAAGGTTTATAAGACCTCTTAGTAGCAGCAGATGTTCATTTACATGTAACAATGTCCATGGGCCAGGGGATTTTTTTACATTTAATAATTGCTTGGATTTCAAGGAATAAGTGGCCATATTTAACAAACCTGATTCCACTGACTTTTAGTCATACTTGAAATGCTACAAGGTATTATATACTAATCCCTTAAATAAACCAAGCATTATTTCATTTGTTTATTTTCAAAGGCGTTTCACTGATCCATTATAGTTGCACTCTGAGCTGGTAGCACAAAGGGGACCTACTGTTTGTTCTCACGCTACAAGCTCGAATGCCAGCCAGAAATGCAAACTTCATGCTGTCCCTTTGGCTCCTGAGTCAGTCTTCTTCCAGATGAGAGGCTATAAATAGAGAGGCTTATTCTTAAGCCTCATGCACAGTCTTTGGAAGGGAGCACCTGTTTTCAGAAGTGATACCTAAAGGAATGGCAGCACTACAGTTAGTAGGCAGTGTCACAGCTATCAAAATACCTTGGCCTCCTCATACTTCCAAAGATTGGAAAATACAATAGAAACTACTAAAAGGTTAACATTTTCCAAACATTTTACTAGGGAGATCTCCTGAGTTGAGGGGGATGCTCTGATATTCATAGACAATGGTGTGTGTAACTGATGGCAAATGCTGAATTGTTGATGGTGAATATTGTATCTGAATTTTTTAGACTTTTCTCCCATGTAATATTCTCTCAATCAATCTATGTGCAAATACACAAACTTCTTAGACTGACCTTATTCGTGGAAAGAGGGGTGGGGATATTGTTCAGTTTATCATTGTAGTTGGTAAGTAATTTTTTAATGAGAATCAAGCACATTCCTACGAACATTGTATAATTTTATATTCCTTCTGTTTTGTTGCCTTTCATTCTGCTTTAAAGCAGATGGGAGTAAACAAACACTGTCACAAGGCAAATATAACATTTTTCTTTTATTGTATCCAAAGGTTTTTAGAGTGATAAAGGTGGGTCTCTCATTTAAATGGTCATTTTTTAACCGAAATAACCCTCAAAATATTGCAGTGTTGTAAAACAATGGATCGTGGCAGCTTACAGCATTAATGTAATAGCAGGGCTCCGGGCTGTAGAATGCTTGGGGAGGGAGGATTTAAAGGGAAGTCCTGTCTTTTTGTCTTTTAAAGGGGAGAAGGGAAAAAAAAGAAAGCAATGGCAGCAATCAGAAGTTACCTAACGCTAAGGAAAAGAGAGAGCAGAGGCTTATTTCTGATGGTGGTGGTATGCTACAGTAAATACTGCATTTGGCCCCTGCCTACTATTGTGACTGGTGCTCTACAAGCAAGACAGAAAAAAAAAACATAAATATAGGATCAAAATGGGAAATGGTGTATAAATGGGATTGAAGTACACAGCACGGTGACTGCGTGAGAGAGATGGGAGTGAGTCCCATATATTGGGACACCATTTTGTTGATTACTTTGTGATAACTCCTTTGGATCCCTATGGAAGTTCAACATATGGCCATGAAGTAGGTGAATACATAGTAGGTTAATAAAAAAAAAAAAAAAACTGGTGTCCCAATATAGGAGCCGCTGTGCTCCATGTTCCACTGTGGAAAAATAGAGTCACTGCAATTATGATCCAAAACACTGCAGTGACACTATTGTGTAGGGAATACCCTTTGTAAAATACAGCAAATACTTGTAATCCCTTGGTAATGCTAATTACTTTCAAATCGGGAATGTCAGTGTTTGAATGCAGATACCAGGAAATATGAAACCTCACGTTCTCTGAGTAGGCATCACATGGAGTGCTCAATGGGCTAAGGCAGTTATTCCAGTTCTTCCCAACGTCTTTCTTTCTGGCTACATTTGCTTTTTACTTCTTCAACCATTCTTTTCTCAGAACATTGACACTGGAAACCCAGTACTTGACTGAAATGGGTGCTCATGTTAGTTTTGCCAGGAACACAGCACATGAGCTGATACCTATTCCCATATAAGGTAAATATAAGGTAACTTTTCCTCACAAAAAAGCCTTGGTTTTTAAAAGGGTCCCCTGTAATTCTTGGTGATACTTTATACATATTTCCAAGCAAAAAGAAAAACATCACCTTTCCTAGAGGCTTGAGGGTTTCCATTGGCAAAGGCACGAACGTGATGTTTAACAATTAAGTCACCAGTTACATAAAATCCTCATTGTTCCAGCTTGTTACAGCTGTGGTACTGCCAAAACACCAAGGCCCAATAAATACATTGTCTTAATTTGCAATAATTGCTTGGTATACTTGGCTTCTCCCTCTAGGCCCAGACTGTACCTAACCCTTGCATATGTGCACTAGACTGGGGAAGGACAAGGAGCCTTCCCATCCCCCATTGCAGCTCTACATAAGGGCAAGAGTCTGTGCTCTCCCAGTGATGGAAGATGCAGCATGAGCACTGCCTGGAGTGCCACATAGGGCCAGTTGTTTAACCCAAATCTCTTTCCCACGACAGTAAAAAGTTTGTCCTAGGGTAAGAAATATAAATTTGGTCTGGTGAAAACAGTATGAACCCAGGCTCTCAAACAGGATAGTTTATAGGTGTGCTGCAGTAAATAGCTATAGTACTATGCCCACTGCTAATATACAGAACCTCCCACATAATTAGTTTATTGGCTAATTTGGTAATTAGCCAATAATTTTAATTTTACCCAAACCTCTGATAACAAATAATTTATATTACCATATTTAATATTTATATTTGTATTTATATTCACGCAAGAAAGAGGTGTACATTTTAACAGTGAGCATAATTAACCATTGGAACAATTTACCATGGGTTGTGGTGGATTGTTCGTCACTTACCATTTTAAAATCAAGATTGGATGTTTTTCTAAAATATATGCACTAGCCGCTAGGAATTACTTTGGGGAAGATCTGTGGCCTGTGTACACAGGAAGTCAGACTAGATGATCACAGTGGTCCGTTTTGGCCTTGGGATCTATGAAAGTAGCATCGCTACCACCACCTGTGGTTTTGGTTCATTTATTTTAATTTATTGTAACGAAATCACAGTTCAGCAGTGATATATAAGTTTGGTATTCATGTCATATAGTGGTGCAATGTACTTTGAGAGTATATATACAGCTCATTATAGCATTAGTAACAGCAAACATGAAGTAACACCTAATTAAAATGTGTATTTGTTCATAGATGATTCAATAGAAATAAATGCATAGAACTAATGAAAGAAACAAGAAAGAATCATAAATATAAAAATATCTATAAATGTCCTTTGTTTAGAACAAATTTGATCTGTTTATACAGGTATTATGAAGTCACAGACTAGAGAAAGCTGTAATTTAAGGACCTGGTCTTGTGGGGTGCTATGCACCCTCACCTCTGTTAGTCAGTGATCCAACTCTGATCAAACCCTCAGCCCTGATCCAACAAAGCATTAAGCATATGCTTTAGTTTAAGCACATGAGTAATCCCATTAATTTCAATGGGACTTCACACACTGATAAAAGATGATTGCTACTAAATGTTGTTATTGTTAGTGACATTGTAGACACCACCATGTGATAACAGTCTTCAATATGCGCCACTGGTTATAGAAATAGCAAGAGCAACTGCTTATTTCAGTGACAGTACTTTATATAATGCCTTCCTCTTACCTCAGTTGTCCTTATATAAGATATATGTTTAAGTACATTAGAAGCACACATAGAATTAATTTGTAAATTGCATTTGTATATGTTACTATTGCAAGAAATGCAACAAAATTTCCAAGTACTCCAACTTGATGTTAAAGTGATGAATATAAGGCATGAGCAAACTAATCATGTTCATACTCACTGTATTTGACACATGTGGGACACATCACTTGGAGATTTAATTTTTTCCAAACAGTATCTGCAGATTACCACCACTGTGCCATCCACCTCTGTTTATGGATTTGGTGAACATGAACATCCATCCTTTAAGCACAATATGAATTTTGTTAATTATGGGATGTTTTCCAGAGACCAGCCACCAACGGTAAGTCATTTAATGCAGCATTTGGTGCTGGGATCATACTTTAAAAATGAAATGGCAAAATACAGTAATACCAGATTAAGAGCATTACTACATGACAAGAGGTGTTAATTATGAATTAATGGGAAAGAACATAAAATGGGTTTCATAAAATGTTATGGAAATGCAACAAAATGTAATTAGCTAAACAGTAAAATCACTGGGTATTTTACAATGATTTGGAAACTTGGCATAAGAAACATTCTACGTTCCCAGTAAAAAATATTCCATGTATTAAGGCTCTGATTCAGCATAGTATTTAAGCTCATGCTTAAATTCATCCCTATACATCCAAGCATTTAACAATGACTTCAAGGGGATTAAAGTTAGGCACATTCTTAAATGCTTGGCTGAGTTGCAGCTTAAATGCTGGCCTGTCATTGATATATTCTCACCAGCAGTGAATTTCTTAGCCTGGTCACTCGGGAGCATTTGACTGAATGCCAGAGTACTATAGTCCATGGCTAAGAGTTTAAATAAGGTAAGATAAAAGTGACAATGTTGAGGCTAAAAATATCTCTTGTTCTATTGATGGAGCTTTACATTAGTTTGGATGCAAATAACCCATTTCAGCTATGAACTAATAAATGTACTTGTCTGTGTATGTGTTTCTGGATGATAAAGATTGTGAACAACTGGCAAAACAAGCTATATATAATCCATTTTTGATGTTTCAGACATTTGCCAATCTTTATGGAGTTCATCCTTTTTATATGTGCATAGAGAGTGACTCAAATACTCATGGTATCCTCTTACTGAACTCCAATGCACAAGGTAATACAGTATATTATCCGTACATATGTAGATTAAGTACGGAGATGCTAAATTGTTTCTGCTATATATAAATAACTCTTTTCACTAATGATTTTTAAACATACAAATATATGACAGGATTCCTAAAATATTACACATATCATAAGTGAGTATCCAGGGACAATTATTATGTTCTCAAAGAGACTTCATTGCAATTACTGTAAAACAAGGTAAAATATACACTTTCAACTAAAATTATATGATTGATTAACTTTTTAAAACTAAATGTAAGGGTAGAGAAAGTTGAAGTCAATAGAAATTTCCTCTGGGACTGACACCAGCAAAACAAGTCAATTTAGGTTAGTACTGTGTTCACTCTGAGAAGAATAGCTTTGCACGTTACCATGGTCACCTCACTGTATTAATTTAATACTGTAATTTTTGAAAAGGGGAATCTTCACTAAAGCTATGAAATCAATTTCTTTGGCAGGCAGTGACTTCCAGTAAAAAATTAGATGCATATATATTCTATAGAGGAGCTTTAGATGCACATTGGTGGTTCCTTCATCTACAAGTGAAATTAAGAAACACAAAACCTTGCAATATATTTTATGTGCATTTGTTACTGTGCAAAATAGAATAAATCTGGAAATATAGCTCACAGCGCCATGGTAGCTTACTACTGTTATACACATTTCCTTATTTCTCTTTGTCCATACAGTGTGCCATCCCTGCAAGACAGGACCGCCTTGCAAGGGTGCCTGTTTCTGTTTTGTGATGCTGGCAGATAGACGATTTGTACTTGTTCTGTGGTCTGTGTGGGTGGGATATGTGCTTAAAGTAAGTGGCTGGCTAACCTACTTAGCAGCTGTGCACTGAAGGGTTCAAAATGCATAGGACTGGCACTGAGGTAATTTGTACTGTGTGCAACACCTCTGTTTTCTTCTTTCAGATATTACTCTGAGTCCAAATCCATCCTTAACCTTCCGCACCATCGGAGGGATCCTCGACTTCTATGTATTTCTTGGCCCAACTTCTGAAAATGTAGTACAGCAATACACAGAGGTTAGTAGAGAACTAGCTACAGCACACAGCATCGTGTACTGTAAAGAAACCCTTAGCTATCTGTATTGTCAGATAATTTGATTATAAATTTGTCCATCGGTTATGTTTACATCAAACTGGAGCTTATGTGATTAGATCCAATGGGAGCAAACAGGAAGACTTAATCACGTTACTCTATATAGGGCTCACTTGTTCTCACTAAAGTTATTGGTAAAACTTTTATAACTCTGCCTGGGCAATGTTTTTGTAAAAACCCTACAGGCTTTAATAGGGATGTGACTAATAAAAATTGTTCAAAGAATCTATATAATTTAATAGTGAATGTGATAGGCATTTCTATAGGCATTTGAATCAAATTGTAGAATTCTATAGCAGGGATGGAATTTCTATTTAAGTTCTCTAGGACTTTTCCTAGAGGAAAAGGAAGGAAAAGTTGTCTCTATCAATATATCTGGGTTCTTATAACAGTATATGATCACCTCCCAAGACGACATAACCAAGATCACAATAGGCCAGTGATTTAATTTTCCTCCCTGTTTAGCCCAAGTCTGCTAGGTCTATGATTAATTTTTATTTTTTATTCCCTCCCTCCCCTCTCTTCCTGGGGTTATCCTGTACTTTTCTTGCACAGGGCAATAATTGTAACATTTGTCAAAGCACAAAAAGCTTTTAACAGTATTTTATCCTCATCAATGTTGAAGTTCTGATTGCAGCTCCTTTTTTGCCACCTGCAAATTCTCAGATTCATGGGAGAAGTTCCAGTTCCTACAGACATTCATTATGCATTCAGATGAGAAAGCCAGGGAGAGATTCTAATCCTTTTTGATTTTTGTTTCACTCAGTTGTGTGAGTCAGAGAGTTTGTGAACATGGGAAGCAATAAGGAAGAAATTAGTCTGTTCCTTTAACATGATTAAAGCAGGTATTTTTGCTTAATAATATAAATCAGCAATAGTGTTTGACTTCATTTGAATACACGAAGACAGACCCCAGAACTGATCTGGATCCAAATTTCCTGAAGGTTCAAGGTAGTTTACATTCAGGTCCATCTCTAACATGAACTTACAGTTATCACTGCAGCTGAAGAAACAAACTGATGTACAAAGAGGGGTACGAGCAGGGTGAAGCTATGTACAGGATTTCCCCAGGGGTCTTATAAAAAAGTAAATATTGTCTGAGCACCAATAGCATAAGGAGGTATCTCAGAAGGCAGAGAATAGGGGAAATATTCAGGCTTTTCTTTACATGTATCTGTCCCACTGCAGCTTCATAGATAGAATAATTTTTATCTGTTCATTTCATACAATAGAGTTACCAAAATGCACATTCTGGTTGCTCCCCTCTAAATGTTGTTGCACTAGGTCTAGTGGTTGCTACAAAATTCTTTACAATTTTGCCTTTGTAAACAAATAACATCACTATGGTATTGACTATATTCCCTGTAAGAAGTAGAATCAACACCAGGTTAATGGCTTGCAAAGCCAATTGTAAAGATCAGAATGGTAACCATTGTAATTATCAGGAGAAAAATTACGAATGTCACTACTTAGATCCATGGTGTTTCTTCCGCCACCTTCTCCCCCCCTCTACAGCCAGCTTCTTGTTCAAAGTGCTGGATGGCAGAGAACAAGCATAAAGGGTGGCCCATAATTAGGGCCCTACCAAATTCATGGCCATGAAAAAAGACCGCGAAATCTGGTCTTTTGTGTGCTTTTTCCCTGTACTATACAGATTTCATGGGGAGACCAGAGTTTCTCAAATTGGGGGTCCTGACCTAAAAAGCAGTTGTAGGGGGTTCACAAGGTTATTTTAAGGGGGTTGTGATATTGCCTATCTTACTTCTGTGCTGCCTTCAGAGCTGAGCGGCAGGAAAGTGGTGGCTGTTGGCTAGTTGCCCAGTTCTGAAGGCAGAGCCACCGCCAACAGCAGCGTAGAAGTAAGGGAGGCAGTACCACAACACCCCCCCTCACACACACACACACACACACACACACAATAACCTTGTGACATTCCCCCCTAGCCCATCCCCCCCCCCCCCCCGCAACTCCTTTTTGGGTCAGGACCCCTACAATTACTGTGAAATTTCAGATTTAAATACTGAAATCATGAAATTTACTATTTTTAAAATCCTGTGACTCTGAAATGGACCAAAATGGACTGTGAATTTGGTAGGGCCCTACCCATAATATATGGGAAGCCTACCGCAAATGCATTTTGGGGAAACACTGGATTAATACAATAGTGTTTCTATACCACAGACCTGGATTAAATCAGATACTATGATGATCAGTGTCCTAGAAATACATTAATGTTCTCCCCATATGACCAAGAGGAACAAAGTTTGTTGGTAATATTTTAGTCCCCATTTATTCATGTTGCAAAATCAACATATTTCAGCTACAGGGACCAACTGCAAGATTTATGTAAAAATAGAAAAAGTATGGGTTGTAGTGGGGAAATATTACTCTTTTCCTACGGTGGGACTGGATAACGCAGCTTACACTCCGGTAAGGAGAGAACTCTGTTTATTCTCTGTTTGTCTGGTGGTTGCCATCTTGGCCAACACGCCGATGATTGGACCTCCAGAGGTAAAAGCATAAGCTGCTACAGCTTGAGACAAAGAATCCTGGGTCTCTAGCTGGGCTATAATAGACTCATCTCTTCTGCTGATCAGGCACAGAAGAAGACCTGTAACACATACTGACCAATGGATTACATTAGTGTTCCAGAAAGGGCAAGATCTTTCTGTTTTTGTTTCTGCCAAGGGGAAAGGGATCCTCTAAAATTGCATGAAAGAAAAAGAACTTTGGTTGGTTTGGTTGATTAGCTACCATAACTGTGGGGACCAGTGTTGTACATGAAAGAAAAAGAACTTGGTTTGGTTTGGTTGATTAGCTACCATAACTGTGGGGACCAGTGTTGTATACTATGCTTTGTTTAAATAATCATAGAATCCTAGGACTGGAAGGGACCTTGAGAAGTCATCTAGTCCAGTCACCTGCACTCATGGAAGGACTAAGTATTATCTAGACCATCCCTGACAGGTGTTTGTCTAACCCGCTCTTAAAAATCTCCAATGATGTAGATTCCACAACCTCCCTAGGCAATTTATTCCAGTGCTTAATCACCCTGACAGTTAGGAATTGTTCCTAATGTCCAACCTAAACCTCCCTTTCTGCAATTTAAGCCCATTGCTTCTTGTCCTATCCTCAGAGGTTAAGGAGAACATTTTTTCTCCCTTCTCCTTGTAACAGCTTTTTATGTACTTGAAAACTGTTATCATGTCTCCTCTTAGTCTTCTCTTCTACAGGTTAAACAAACCCATTTTTTTCTATCTTCCCTCACAGGTCATGGTTTCTAGACCTTTAAACATTTTTGTTGCTCTTCTCTTGACTTTCTCCAATTTGTCAACATCTTTCCTGAAATGTGGCACCCAGAACTGGACACAATACTCCTGTTGAAGCCTAGTCAGCGTAGAGTAGAGTGGAAGAACTGCTTCTTGTGTCTTGCTTACAACACTCCTGCTATTACATCCCAGAATGATGTTCATTTTTTTTGCAGCAGTGTTGCATTGTTGACTCATATTTAGCTTGTGATCCTCCAGATCCCTTTCCGCAGCACTCCTTCCTAGGCCGTCATTTCCCAATTTATATGTGTGCAGCTGATTGTTCCTTCCTAAGTGGAGTACTTTGCATTTGTCCTTCTTGAATTTCATCCTATTTACTTCAGACCATTTCTCCAGTTTGTCCAGATCATTTTGAATTATGATCCTATCCTCCAAAGCATTTGCAACCCCTCCCAGTTTGGTATCGTCCACAAGGTCTTGTTTACAATATAACTTTTAAAGGATTTTTTTAACCAGTTAGTGAAATATTTAGCTCTAAACATGCCTTATGTGCACATGCAACATTACTAATGCAGCCAGGCGCTGTGGCTGCTAATCATGCATTCCCCTTGTTGAAAGCTTAAGCATTCAGAAATTACAATGATGGGGCCATGTAAAAATTGTGGGAGACAGATAGAAGCCTGTCCTAGCACATGGTTTCCTTACTGTAATCAGTTTTCAATATTATTATTTTTCTGGACAGACAGGAATTCCTAACTAAGCTATGTAGCTTGTTTGGCTGGTCTTCCTTCCAACTAGCTGCATGTATAGTAGGACATCTCAGAGTGCTAGTGTCCAAGTGTTGCTGACACCACTCTCTGTGTATGTGTCCTCGGGATGCTCTATCCACTGCTGCCCAGATTTTCCTACAATGCACTAAACATGGTGCACCCACAATTGTGAGGCAGAAAAGCTGCAGTGTGTCCCCTCAAACAAGGTTTCAATTCTTCTTTCAATTACAATGCCACTGCATTGCAAATCATCGCAAAAAGGAGGCTACAAAGCTGGTGAATTCCCCTGTGCAGCAGGAACCCCAGGGTGGGACAGAGCTGGTCTAGTGGCTGTTGGCCACCCACCCACATTTCCTGGCATAGGGCGTGTGGCCTGTGAAATGGGGATGTAGCTGGAGCTCGTTGGCATTCCATCTGTTCCTGGGTGCTGGAATAGTCCATTGGGCCATGGGCAGCCAGACGTAATTTAGAGCAGCTTGTAGTGATCTATTGTACTAGAGTATAATAGCATGGTTTAGAATTTAATCCTAGTCATGCAACATAGCCACACAACATAGTACTCTGACCATATTCTAAAACAGTAAAGTGTTGGGAGCAGGAATGAACTGTAAAGTAGAAGAACAAAATAATTGGTAAGACACCTGTCTGAACCATTTCTGTATTATGCTTCTCTGGGCTTTGATTATTTTACAAGTTTCACTAAGATACAAAAACTGCATTTGAAAATTATGGGTTGAGAAAACAAACCAGGGACAGCATAGAGGGAAATGTTTGGGGACCTTTGCGTCTGTCAGGATTCAGAGATATTAACTAAGCTTTGAAAGGTTCACGCCTTCATTCACAGATGGAATCACATGCTGTTTTTAGAGCAGTTAGACTAAATTTTGCTAATGAAAACCCATGTAATTGGATTGGAGACTGCGGACACTATAAAACCATATTTGCCAGTCTCTAATGAGGGGAGAATCACTGCTTGCTGCTGGTTTGCTTCTCTCCTCATTAAACACATTCCCAACTGGGCAGCGAACTCATATAAATAAATAGCCTGTTTGGGAATGTGAGGAGCAATTGCTATTCAGTGGTCTGAGAACTGCTTCAAAAGAAGTGGCAGGTCACTTGGTTCTCCTGGTTATTAAAGGCCAGGAGGTTTATTAATTGTGCTCCTGCACAGACAATTACTGACTTAGCAGTGCCATGGAAGAGACTCCATAAAGAAACACCAAAGGAGCACATACACATTGCAAAGTGCTGGGTGGTAGCGTGTGTAATTGCAATATTAGTGCATTCAAAACACAGGGGTACATCCAAACTCCTCAGGGTTAAAGCCGAAGATATCAGGAACCCAACACAAGGGCTATACTGGCAGTTTTTAGGAAAATGAAGGTTACTTACTTGTAACCAAGGATCTTTGAGATGGACCCAGCACATTCCCCCTCTTGGAATAGGGGCTGACCAGTGCAGCTGAATGGTGGTCCCTGGGGTAAGCAGTGCCTCTGGTGTTAGCACTTTCATGCTCCCTTCTGCCTCTGCCCTCAGCATTTCAGCATGTTCTGAGGGCACAGCTGTAAAAGGGGGCACAGCAGCTGATCCTGCCTCTGTTTCTTCCACGGAAGGAGGGTGGGGGGTGCAAATGTGCAGAGTCCATCTTGAAGAACCTAGTTTACAAGTAAGTAACCTTCATTTCTTCTTCAAGTGTCCTCTGCATATTCCCACTCTTGGCAATAGTTTGGCAAACAGTATATAGTAAAATGGCTGGTGGGACAAGATGTCCTAATTAAATAGATTGGAGAACTGTCCTGCCAAACTGTGCATCAGACCTAGCAGCTATGTCTAATGCATAATGTTTAGTAAAAGGATGTATTGAGCTCCTTTTGGCTGCTTTACAAATTTCTATTAATGGGAGGTGTTTGAAGTATGCTGCTGAAGTAGCAACTGCCCTGGTAGAATGGGTTTTAATAGCAGCAGAAAGCGATTGTGATACTTTCTTATACTCTCTTCATCTAGTTTAAGCAGAAAAAGCTTTTCCTTTATAATTATCTGAATAGGAAACAGTTTATGAGCAATCCTGAATATTTCTGTTCTATCCAAATAATTAGTTAAAACTCTTTTAACATCCAAACAATGTAACTTTGATTCACTCTTATGAGGTTTTCAAAAGAACACTGGAAGGTTAATACGTCAGCTAATACATTGATGAACATGAAAATCAGAAATTACTTTAAGTAAAAATTTAGGGTGCAGTCAGAGCACTACTTTGTTCACCCTTGCTCTTGAACAAAAGTAGTATTTAATATTGAGGCTGATTGCAAAGAGGTCTATGCTTGGAAATTCCCAAGGATTGAAGATGTCCTGAATCACTGATTGCTTCAGAGACCATTTATGACTCTGCAAAGAGTCCCTGCTCAGTTGATCCACTAGTTGGTTCTGAGATCCTGCTATATGCAATGCAGTTAAATAAATTTCCTGACATACACCAGTCCCACAGTTTTATTGCTTCTCGGCAAAGTTGTGATGATCTGTTTATTTACATACTACATTGCTGTCATTGTCCTTGGCAACTTGAACCACAGAGCCCTGAATTTGGGGAAGGAAGGATTTGAGTGTTAAATGGACATTGATGTGAAGTTATAATTGTTGCAGATTCCACAGTCTCCTTGCCATTAATGTGCTGAGATGTGCACCCCAACTGGTCTTGGAAGCATCTGTTCTAGCTGTTACTGAAAGAGGCAAGAGATTGAACATCCCTCTTTTCAGTAGATTCATGGGCTTCAGTCTCTACAGGAGAGCATTTGAGACCTTCGCTGGGACTGCAAGCATCATGTGCATACTGCACATTATTGGCTTGAAATTTCTTGAAATCCAGTGTTGAAGAAGACTCATTCTGAGCCTTGCGTAAGGTGTAACATAGATTGTTGATGCCATAAGATCCAGAAAGGGGAGGAAGAATAGTACTGCCTGTATTGGTTGCTGAAATAAGCATTGTGTGGTGGATTTCAGTTTTTGGAATTTGTCCTCTATGAGGTAAGTTCTCACTACTCTGGAGTCGAGAACTGCTCCTGTGAAAGAGATTGTTTGTTTGTTTGTTTTTGTTGGGTACATTAAGGATTTTTTCTTGTTTATCAGAAAACCTAGTTTTTGGAACAGAGACTGTGTGAAAAGAATGACTAGGTTCAACTCATCTTTGGCGTGAACTTTCAGAAGCCAGTTGCTGGCTGGCATATGGAAAAATGAACATTTCTTGTCTTCTGAGGAAGGCTGCTATTACAGAAAGGCATTTTATAAAAAGCTCTGGGTTCAGCAGAAAGGCCAAGGGGGGAGAACTTTGTATTGGAAATGGTTCTGACTGAGGGCAAAAGAAAGGTATTTCCTGTGAGAAGATTGAATAGAAATATGGAAGTAATCATCCTTGAGATCAAGAGCAGCAAACCAATCCTGAGTAGAAAGAAAGGGGAAAATTGAACCAAGAGTCAATATCCTGAAGCAGAACTTCCTGGTGTGTTTGTTTCATTAGATCTAGATTCATATCTAGAATTTGTTGAAAATATCCAAATATCCGTGTGTGTGTGTGTGTGTGTGTAAAGAGGAAATAACTAGAATAAAAATCTTGATTCCTGAGTTTTTGCAGATCCTCCTCTATTGCTCCCTCTAGTAGAAGAGAATGGATTTCTGATCTGAGAAACATCTCATTAGAGGGGTCCCCAAAAAGGGAGAGGAAGGTGGTATGGAGGGATGGTCTCGAATTGGATGGTGTAGCCCTCTTTAATAACGTCCAAACCCATCTGTCTGTAGTGATGTTTTACCATTTGATGTAAAAATGGGAAAGAAGGTCTCTAAAGCTAGAGAAGAACTCTGTAAGATTGGTTTGCAGCTCTCAGTTGTAATGTCAACCTGAGGTCTAAAAGAAGTTAAAGAAGTAGTGGTAGTAGAAGAGTTCTTTGATCTCATCTTGGATTTAGAGGATCTTTTTCTTAAATGAGACTGAGAAGGAGGAGGATGCTGTTGTTGCTACTAGTCTTGTCTTTAAGAGTAGTAAGAAGATGATGAACAGGGTATATAACATTGTCTCAGGTATCTAAACAAGATGCAGGAATCCTCCTGAAAGACGGCAAGAGTCCTAGAGATCCTTGATATAGAGATCCATTTTTCTAACGCTTCATCTATTTTAGAACTGCACAAATTGTCTCCCCCCAAATGGGAGATCCTTGATCTTCGACTTAGTAACAAAGGAGAGAGAAGAAGATCATAATCAAGTTAGCCTATGAAGAATTATGGAAGAGGCTATGATCTTGAAGAAGCATCTGAAATGTCAAAGGACACTCTAGGACATTTTTGGCCACATTTTGACCCTCCTTGATAATAGCGATAGCTAACTTTTGATATTCCTCCAGAAGCTTCTTTGTAAAAAATGAAATGTTGTCCCATAGGTGAAATTGATATTGGCCAGGATAGCTTGATGGTTAGCAATCCTCAAAATCAAGAAAGACTAAGAAAACAGTTTCCTTCCCAAAGAATCTAATCTTTTCCCTTCTCTATCATTAGGAGTGGCGTGTAAGTACCCAGCTTTTTACTTCTGTGCTGTTGCTGCCACCACTAGGGAGTTAGGAGCAGGAAGCATAAAAGCATGAAAAACCCTCATAGGGGATTTGATATAGCTTTTCTACTTTCTTGGAAATAGGTTGGCAAGATGAGAGATTTTTCCATATTGATTTTTCTCGTTGCCAGCAACCTTCCAAGATTGGTAAAGAAACCTTGTTGGTAGGTGTACTACCAAATAGATCAAAGACTGTGTGAAGAGCTTCATCTGTGACAGATGTGAAGTTTATGTAGTAACCATTCAGCTAATGCCATTGAATAGTGTTTTCCAAGAGAGACTAAGCTGATGCAACACCCACATTTCATCAGGAGAGGAATCACCTGGTAATTATTGTTCAAGTTGCTGACTATCCATTTGAGAAGGGGAATCTCATTCCTCCTCTTCTTCATAAAGAGTATTTTTGGATCTTCAGGTTTAGGCTCTGAACATCCCAGCTCCACAGGAGTAGTTCTGTCTCAGCATGGATCCAAAGACTTAAATATGAAGGGAGGTTGATAGAGCCATGATATTCAAGGTGGCATATGCCAATCCTGCCAACTCTTCAATTCTAGCATGGTGTCCTAGTATTGAGGATAGGGGACCTACTGATAATCCAGATGAGAAATGCAGTTTTTGGACAATGTAGGAAAGGGTTGTGGATCCACAAATACCACCAGATCCAGATCTTCCTCTGAATGGTGTTCTGATCCTGGATCTAACAAAGAGCTGATAGAAGAAACAACTGAAGTTGGGAGTTGCAGTAGATATATGGGAGATATTGTCTACCTCTGCAACCCAATAAGAATATTTTCTGAAAGAGTTAGTATTTCTGCAGGTTCATTCACTACAGTGCCTCTTCATGCACTCTGCCTCTTGTCTGGAGGAAAGGAGTGCATGATCTAAGCGTGGAACTGGAAAAATCCATGGGCCCATGCAGATCAGAGTGTACCTGTGCTGTAATGACTATACATGGAACTGAGAAAGATGAGGTATTTGGATCTGATGGTTTTCTCAGAACCATAATGTTGGAACAATCTGATGATACAGAGAGGCCTTAAGGTACAGATCTCTGGAAAATTTCAGATCCATAAATTCCCAATCTGAAGATGAATCTATTGACTGAGGAGTTTTCTCCTGTAGTGAAAGATGCTTTGTCTTGGCCTTCTTTTTCCTCTGAACCGAGGGTCCCGGATCCACAGAGGCCCCAGTCACAGATTACCCATTGCCCATAACTCTTTTGGTGAAGGGCTGACCTCTTCTCAGTACGGGGTCCAGAAGTTTAGCTACTGATCACTCAGTCATCTTGGAACTGGAGCTTGGTGGAGAGTCTGACTTAAGTCAATAACAATGCCTTCTGGAACTAGAAGCACCTGGTGCCAATTCAGGACCCTTGATCGTTTTGTCAGAGACATTGGAAACCTGCAATCCAGGAGAGTTAGCCATTAAAACTTCTTGAAGTAAAAGGGCTTGAAGCCTATTTTGTCTGTCTTTCCCTGCATGTGGAGAACAAGTGTCACAGATGGTACAGCATGAGGGAGAATGGCCTTTGTCTAAATATTTCAAGCACAGGGTGTGAGTGTCAGATGCAGGACATGACATGCACCTCTTGAATCCGTGCTGCTTGTTCTTCAGATCAGCTATTATTTCTGGCACTGATACTAACAATAACAGTAAAACTAACTGTTAGACTAATACAATCGCTAACTACTAAGCACAACAAGGCACTTATCTAAAATGCTTTGGATCCACGGAATCCAGAGAAGTTCTCATAGATTCATAGATTCTAGGACTGGAAGGGATCTCGAGAGGTCATCGAGTCTAGTCCCCCGCCCGCATGGCAGGACCAAATACTGTCTAGACCATCCCTGATAGACATTTATCTAACCTACTCTTAAATATCCCCAGAGATGGAGATTCCACAACCTCCCTAGGCAATTTATTCCAGTGTTTAACCACCCTGACAGTTAGGAACTTTTTGCTAATGTCCAACCTAGACCTCCCTTGCTGCAGTTTAAACCCATTGTTTCTTGTTCTATCCTTAGAGGCTAAGGTGAACAAGTTTCCTCCCTCTTCCTTATGACGCCCTTTTAAATACCTGAAAACTGCTATCATGTCCCCTCTGTCTTCTCTTTTCCAAACTAAACAAACCCAATTCTTTCAGCCTTCTTTCATAGGTCATGTTCTCAAGACCTTTAATCATTTTTGTTGCTCTTCTCTGGACCCTTTCCAATTTCTCCACATCTTTTTTAAAATGCGGTGCCCAGAACTGGACACAATACTTCAGCTGAGGCCTAACCAGAGCAGAGTAGAGTGGAAGAATGACTTTTCGTGTCTTGCTCACAACACACCTGTTAATACATCCCAGAATCATGTTTGCTTTTTTTGCAACAGCATTACACTGTTGACTCCTATTTAGCTTGTGGTCCACTATAACCCCTAGATCCCTTTCTGCTGTACTCCTTCCTAGACAGTCTCTTCCCATTCTGTATGTGTGAAACTGATTTTTTCTTCCTAAGTGGAGCACTTTGCATTTGTCTTTGTTAAACTTCATCCTGTTTACCTCAGCCCATTTCTCCAATTTGTCCAGATCATTTTGAATTATGACCCTGTCCTCCAAAGCAGTTGCAATCCCTCCCAGTTTGGTATCATCCGCAAACTTAATAAGCGTACTTTCTATGCCAATATCTAAGTTGTTGATGAAGATATTGAACAGAGCCGGTCCCAAAACAGACCCCTGCAGTACCCCACTCGTTATGCCTTTCCAGCAGGATCGGGAACCATTAATAACAACTCTCTGAGTACGGTTATCCAGCCAGTTATGCACACACCTTATAGTAGCCCCATCTAAATTGTATTTGCCTAGTTTATCGATAAGAATATCATGCGAGATCGTATCAAATGCCTTACTAAAGTCTAGGTATACCACATCCACAGCTTCACCCTTATCCACAAGGCTCGTTATCCTATCAAAGAAAGCTATCAGATTGGTTTGATATGATTTGTTCTTCACAAATCCATGCTGGCTGTTCCCTATCACCTTACCACCTTCCAAGTGTTTGCAGATGATTTCCTTAATTAGTTGCTCCATTATCTTCCCTGGCACAGAAGTTAAACTAACTGGTCTGTAGTTTCCTGGGTTGTTTTTATTTCCCTTTTTATAGATGGGCACTATATTTGCCCTTTTCCAGTCTTCTGGAATCTCTCCCGTCTCCCATGATTTTCCAAAGATAATAGCTAGAGGCTCAGATACCTCCTCTATTAGCTCCTTGAGTATGCTAGGATGCATTTCATCAGGCCCTGGTGACTTGCAGGCATCTAACTTTTCTAAGTGATTTTTAACTTGTTCTTTTTTTATTTTATCTGCTAAACCTACCCCCTTCCCATTAGCATTCACTATGTTAGGCATTCCTTCAGACTTCTCGGTGAAGACCAAAACAAAGAAGTCATTAAGCATCTCTGCCATTTCCAAGTTTCCTGTTACTGTTTCTCCCTCTTCACTAAGCAGTGGGCCTACATCTGTCAGATCAGCAGTTGGAAGGACTGAGGGTGCAATGGCTGCACCCCCTTTTATGGCCACACCCTCAGAATGTGCTGGAATGCTGAGGGGAGGACGAGGCAGGGGCATGCGAGTGCTAACGCTCTAACAGGTGCTGCTTACAGGAGGCTCCACCATTCAACTGCACTATTCAGTCATATCCCAAGAGGTGGAATATGCAGAGGACACTCAAAGAAGAATTTCCTACTAATGCACTTCCACTAGTGCTAGCAATGCTGGAGGTGAGAGTAGGCTGGCTGGAAATGTTTTATCATCCTAACCCATCTCAGAACAGGAGGCACATTGAGGGTCGTGCAAAAGGCAGGAGATGGGCATATTTGTGATCTCCTATTGATATCATTGGAGTGCCTCCACATTTACACCCTATGACTGAGATCAGAATGAGCCCCAGATCTTTTAAAAGTCTTTTGCTGGTGTTTGAAACCAGTACTTTCACAGCTCAGCAGGTGGCCAGCAGCTGAAAATAATAAGAGAGAGAATTCTTGCTCTCAGCTAATGACTTCTGGCAGCTTAAATTCCAGCCCTATTTCTGTGGAAATTGAGGTTGGCTCTGAGAAAGCAAGGTAAGGGATAGCCAGTATTTCCTTAATAGATATGTCAGAGGCCAGAAAAAATCCATGCTGTTCTGTATTCTTTGACTTTGTGTTAGGCTCTGCGAGGAATCTTAAAGAATGCACAGAGGTAATTTCATAGTGAAACTAACTTTTTAAACAAACATTGTGAAATTCCTTGATATCTAATGCTACTGTTACCATGTTATTAGTCTCTAGGATACTGATTTAGCTTTTATAGTCAAGAAATGTGGGGAGAGGGCACAGGACGGAGAAAATCTATTTCCTCTCCGTCCTGTGCCCTCTCCCTTGGGCTTGTTTTGGCTTTTGTTTCATATTAGAGGTATTCTCTCTTGTGGTCACGCCCTCTTTCCAGGGAAGAAGAGGGAGTAGAATAAAATGGACAAGAAGAGATGTAATGTCCATAAAGTCCATAAAGGAGTGTACTAAAATTTGTCTTCTTCGCCTTGTGGTGCAGTTCTTATAACCACAGGCTTTAGTAACCAGGACAACAGTCTTGTAGACACTTTATTATGCTTTTGGGGCCAAATCATGTCCTCTGATATGCTGGTGCCCAAGCAGGGAAGGGAAGACAGGTGCAGGAGCCTCCTCCTATGCACAAGCAGTGAGGCAAAATGACTTGGTGGTGCACAAGATGGCACTAGGAGATACCAGTCACATGCCTGATGAGCATACAAGAAAGGTGGTATGTCCAGTCCCCCCGCTGGCTAGTGTGCGTGCTGCCCTCAGGAGCAAATACTAGCTGGGAGCAGTTAATGAGAACACGCTGAGAGCAGATGTAACATGCTCCTGTCTGAGTGTTGTGCTGGCTCACTGTTCCAATGCATTTCCTCCAATGGCAGCTTCAGATCTGCCTTCCCATCACCAACCTTCCCACCAGGATTCTTTATTCTATCAAGTCAGGACTCACTGTGAGATTTTCAAAGGCACAAAGGGCAGCGAGATGCTGGTTTCCCATCTTCCCCTTAAGCTAAATAGGCTTTGTAATGGAGTTCTTTGGGGACAAGCTTCTCCCCCATCTGCCTATCTCTGTGGTTCCAATCACCTTGGTGTGTAAGCACTGTAAGATCACAAGGCACCGGCAGAGACACTCCATGGCTGCAACTGGAACACTGAGACTACAGTGCAACGTATAGCCCCTCTGCTTCACCTTCATGACTATTAGCCACACACACTGTGTCTCCTGCACCTCATCCCCAAATCGCCTGAATGGGGGCACGGAGAGTGCTCCTATGGAACATGGTCCCCAATGTGCCAGAGGTACTGAATCCCCTTGTGCAGCCATTATGGATGGAACCTCTGTGCAGCCAAGCCAAGCCACAGCTGTTCCACTGTCTTTGAGGCCGTCCATGACCTTGCCACTGGATTAGGCCATTGAAAGGTTATTTAATGCATAGTTATGCTGGCCTATAAGAAAGGGGATTTGTCTCAGTGGATTGTTTGCTTTGCCTTTCTTTTTGCCTAGACTAGAATTAAATATTAATTTTGCTTTTTGGCTGTAACTTGTTTTTATCTCTTATTCACAAAATATTTATAATCAGCAGCACTGATGAGGAAGATGCAGCCAAGTGGTGGAGCTTTGGTAAGGACAGGGCCCCTAATGAAAGCAGTGAGCCACTTGGAGTTTGATCATAATGTGTGTAGGTAGAGGGTTAAAATGGTGCAGTTCCAAAATGTCAATTGTATCTGAATCTAATCCATTTTACATGGACTTTGAGGGCAGTGAAGAGAATGGAAAGGGAGTGCCTGATTGAAAAGCAAATCCTTCTCCCATCCCTAATGAGCTGTTTCTTTTCCTGCACACTATTTTGCAAGGAATTTAGTTAGTTAGTCGGTTTACAGGAAATAGCATGCCCTGGCACAATAACAGCTGAGTTACAGTAATTACTGAAGGTATGACACACATGTGGCACAGCTTGTATAACAATAAAAATTCTCCACTCTATTACTTCCTCTTCCGTCTCATTCTTAAATTCGACTGAGAGAACTGGTGTTTAAGGTAAGTCATAGGATGGTTCCATCATGGTTACATATGCTTTAAAATAACCACTCTGTACTTCTCTGCAAAATCCCACTATAGAATAGGTTCAGCTCTTAGTTCACTGAACAGTTATATAACGCACATCATTCCTATCAGGACAAACAGCTAATTTTCAACCAGACTATATAGCAAAAGAAAGCAATAAACTAAAGTGCTCAAACTGATCAGATGAACCAATTAGTGATTATACAACCAGACACAATATTCATGTTATTACTGCCTGATACTTTTAGCCTAATTAGTTGTAAATTTATGTTGCATAACAACATAACATGAACCCCATAGCAAAACATAGAAGAAAATTATTATTTAGCAAATGAAACACAATATCGAAATCAAACAGCCATCAGGTGAGTGAGGACCTCACATTTGTTGTAATTATCTGAGGTCTAGCAACCAGTGGCTAGATGACAAGTGTTAGAAGAGCACATTTAGATAGCTCCCACTTTTGCTTCAGCAGAATAAATTGCTGGTCAATATCTCAGTTTAAGTCGACAGCTAATGTATGTGAAACTTGATTATACATATTACTTGTCACAGATGTATCATTGATGGTGCCCTCAGTTGAACTTACAGGTCCTTCAGCAAGGAGATGGCTGCTGAAAAGTATTCAGGTGATAAGCGTTCTTTGTTCTGTAGTGGATGATTTTCTGGTTTTATCACGTGACATTTTTGAAGTCCATGATGTCTAAGGCCATTAGGGTCTTTAGAGTCTTCTGGGTACTTGGAATCTGCTTTAGTCCCTCGGATATGCAGCATATCTTGTCTTTTTATAAGTCAGCTCTGGTACTCTTTAAATTCACTGCATGGACTTTGAACTCAGTGTTCTCAACTGACTAGCTCAGAGTGTGCAGCATTCACTTCGTCACCTTGCCCAAAGAGGGGGTGTCTGATGAGCTGGATTCAGTTTTTGACAGATTTGTGGACTGTGGAAGCTGGTGAAACTTCCATGTAATTTAGCCGCTCTGTGACTAACCAAGGCCATTAACTGCTGTTTCTAAATCAAGAACATTTATCCCACTCAGATTTTTATAGTTACCTCCTACAGATCTTTACTAAAAAAGAAATTCAGGCAAATATCAGGTATCAAGAGTAATTTTATATGACTAATTAGAGTTTGAGAGTTCCAGAGCAATCTTCTGTGGTACATCCATGTAATTACAACAGTGCAACAGCCCTTTAGGGGGTAGCCCTCTGAGGATGCTAAAAATGAGAGAAGTTAGAGGATGAGCTCAGAAAACAACACTAAACTCTACAATTTAAAAGAACTGCACAAGGCCTGAGCCACACAACTGCCACTAAAATTGAAGGGAGTTACCCAACTAACATTCATTCTCAGGGAGGAGACTGTTGTTTTCCTTAAAAGTGTAGCAGTGAGAAACCAAATGAGAGACAGTGAGCACCACAGAAAACTGTTGGGGTGGGGAGTGATTATTAGACAGAAAGCACGCAGAGAATTCAATGCCTGATTTGTGCATGTGCATCTGGCAGGGCACCCAGTAACTCCCATTATGATCCTTATGTAACAGCATGCTTAGCTCTTTTGAGTTCATCCATTTTCTCTCTCTGCATCAGTTTCCTGAGTTGTAAAAGGGGACACTGTTTGTTTATAAATGTTTATAAAGTAATTTGATTCTCATGTTGAGGTGCTATGTGTAAAATATTTGCTCAGGGACATAGAATGAGTCAGTGGTGTAAACAGGAATGGAACCCAGGAGTCCTGATTTCAGGCCACAAGTCCTAACCAGTAGACATACATACTCCCAAGGAACCTCTTTGTTTCAACAGAGGCTATTTTCTGTATTCACCCAAATCTGAGATACATCTAGCAGTAGTGAAATCGCTACATTACGCCAGTTTTTGTCAAACTTGGAAAACTCACAGTGATATTACTGTAACATCCCTAGGGATCATTGTTCCTACCTGCTCTTAACTATTATGGACTGTGTTTCAGAGGAACTGTAATAGGGACAATGAGAACTCACTTTTCCACTTTCCCAGTCTTGGCAGCCTTCCATTCCATTTCCCCTCTAACTACCCTGTCTCTTTACAGCTTCTAAATTTCTGATATTTTCTTTCCTTTATTTCCCTCCTCATGCATCATTTCCCCTTTCTGTTTCTAGGACAGTCACTGTATGCAGTTTTCTAAAATGTTTCGTTTTTATGTAAAGCAATTTATGATCCTCTGAATGCAAGATACAGTTTAATCAAGTATAGTGTATCCTACATATATCTCAAAACTATCACAAAATCCAGGGCTGCAAAATTACATCTCTGCTTCTGCTCCATCTGTACTAGATGTCATATGTCAGTTGCTTTATCAGGGAGATCCATTAGAGAGAGAGTCCACAACATAATTAGAAGAAATTTGTTTTTCTAGTTGCCCTATTTTTATCCCTCCTTTTAGAATGTTCTGTTAATTTGAATTAAGCTCACCTCATGTTCCAGCCTGGTCAACCTGGAGAACTAATTGTTTTAAAAGTGAATCTTGCTTGCAAGGTGGGTTTTTTTCAAAATCACTCAGCTCTAATCCCAAATTCCCCAAGGGATGCTGTGGAAACATACAGCCTTGTCTTAGAATAAACCAGACGTTTACAGGCTAAAGAGAATAGTTACCTAACTGAGAACAGCTGAAACTAAACAAATAAGCAAGGGCAGGTAGGAGTCACACAGCCTAGCAAGGGCTGGGGCCAAAGAGACCGTGCAATTTGCTTTGGGCCAGAATCTGGCCATTCTGAAATGAGTGCCCAAGGGAAGAAGGAGTGTAAGGAATTGTCCCTCCCACCTTGCATGCCTGTTCAGTGGGTAGTCAGAATCCTGATTCTCAGTGCTAGAGGTGGCCCTTTTGCCTGGCTGGCCACATGCTGCACAATTAAAAGCCATAGCAGTTACCTGTCCTCTGTGTGCTCCCCCAGTGAGCTCACAGGCATTCTGTCAGCCTTGGTTTCTGCAGGAAGAGAGTACCTCAGGAACTGTCCATATAAAACAACCCCTCTATTCAGCTGTGGCTTATACATACTGCTTCATTCTGGCTCTTTGTATTTAATTGACTCACTAGACTATGGTATCTATATTAGGGCAACTTCAGTTTCAAACATCGCTTTCTCGTGTCATTCTCCCCGTTGAGAAGATCACTTATGAAGAAATGTTTAATCTTTATGCAATCTTTATAGCAAAGATGAGATAACATATTAACAGTGGTGAGGTTCCACTACATAAGGAATATATGCAGTCTCTCAATGTATTCCATGTTGGTATTTTCTGTCACCAATGCTCAAGTGTTGTTCCTTCTCACTTCTCCTGTTGTGCATAATTAGAGAACCATGAAGATCTGAGGGGCACTGGCTACATCAATACTAGAGTATCAAAGGCTTGGTTAACTGATAGTCATAAGGACTCAGTACATTTTCTATTTTCGTAGAGCAAAATTACCTTTCCAGCAAGGATGGTTTGGAATTTGACTGGGATAGCGAAAGTGTATGGAGGTTAATCTCATGGAGCCAAATCCTGTAAAAGTGGAGTAAAGATTTTAGGATTTGGCCTGCAGAAAAGAACAGTGTGCATGCCCCAAACTTTTGGCTTCTTTTTGGAACCCAAACACCATCATTGCTATGCATTAGTTTTAAAAAGCAAGAGCAACCTATATACAGACACAGAAATTGACACTTCATCCCATGTTGCTTGAGAATTTTTGTATCCAATTTCCTCATCATTTTTTAAACTGGATTATAATTTATTCTATTATATGGGGTGGGAAATCAAATAACTGAAAAGTCATTCTTAATTTGTTACCTTTTGTTTCAAGTGATGATTTTTAGGAACTGAATGATAACTGATCTTTGAGATTTGCAGATGCCTGGCAATTCAACATTGTGACTCAACCCTGTAAATAGTCAATTGTCGGTAACTGAATTTCAAAGGAGAGTCTGACCCAGGTGGCGTGTACAAATGATTGAAATTTCAGAGAGCTCAGAATAAATGCCAACCTTTTGATGAGCTAGTTTAGCAGGATGTGGTAGGAGAAACAATCTAATTCTGGTTCGCATGGTCATATTGCTATAGTAATTAAAAATTCGCCTTTTACTCAGCAACAGGTTTGATAATTGGCAATGAATGTGCAAAACCCAGGGATTGTATTGAACCACTATGTAATAGTACATGTAGGGCTTTTCTACACTACTGCTTAAATCGAGGTAACTTACGTCACTCAGGGGTGTGAAAAAGCCATTCCGTAACGTAAGTTAGATCAACGTAAGTTAGAATGACGTAAGTTAGATCAACTTAAAGCAATGTCCACATCGCACTATGTCGGCAGGAGTCACTCTCCTGCTGACGTAGCTTCCACCTCTTGCTGAGGAGGAGTAATTATGCTGGTGGGCGAGCGCTGTCCTGTCGGCATCTTCGCCAGACACACTACATCGGCACAGCTGCACCGATGTAACATGGTAATGAAGACAAGTCATTAAGCTATTAGTCTTCTAATTATTCTCTCTCAAAGGTCCCATTCAGGACGGGGGTTCATTATGCTAGGTGACGTTCAAACATATAGGTAAAGACAGTCCCTGATAAGAAGAGCTTTCAGTGTAACTTAAAACAAGGAACAATGTGTGCAACGTACTTTAGAAGGGAAACATTAGTGGTAATGAGAACATTCCTTTACATAGGCTGACTTTGTGTATGACTTCATTTAAATTTAAAAATAAATAAATAAATAAATATTAAAATGTCAGCTGTGGAGGTGTCTTCAGCCTACATCCCCGAACTCTGCCCACAGTACTGGAGTAGCTAGATGTTTCTGCCAAAATGCTTGGTAGTGACATTGTTTTCATTATTCTGCAAACTTAAGCTTATCTTCAAATGAGACCAAATGCTGATTTCCCCCCTCCACCCCCACCACTGAAAAAAGCCTAAGTAAATGGGCTATGTGAAGAGAACATTACGGGCTGTGACACCGCCACTCATGCACGTCTTGGAGCAGAACAGCCGCATATCCACTCCGCTGCAAACACTAGAGCTTGAAGGCCTTTAGTGGCAGCTGGGAGAGATTAGATTTGTGTGTCCATGTGGTAGCTGCTCTCTGGACACTTTTCCCTGGCTCTGCTCCTCTACACTGGACCTGCCATACCACGACATTCCTCCTTGCAGAGATCCTCTGTGCTACCTGCTCCCCTAGCTCCCTGTCATGGTTGTAGAACAGTAGTTCTGTGGTGTTTAGAGCTTTGTGTTTCTGTGTGGGGAGGTCAGCAGGGGTCTACAGGAGAGCTGCTTGAAAAAAGGTAAGTATATATATTTTAAAAGTAGAAAGAAACTAACTGTTTTTTTGGTTTGTTCCTATTGTTCTGTGAAATTGTTTTTTTTTTTTATATGAAAAAAATTAGTTTCAGTGACATCCCCCCATTTTCTCATCTATTTCCAGTGAAAAAAGTAATAAATAGGTGAGTGATTTTATTTCCCATTGAAACAGAACATTCTCCACCACCACCCCCATTGAAATGTTTATTGTATAATGAAAAATTATGATCAAAACAATTTCACAGGGAGAGGGGGGCATTTTTGTTGAGGTTGAAAACAGTTTGGATGGACCCCCTCTAGTCTCCAGTGAGTAAGGGGCTCTACAGGGGCTCAAATAGGATTGGAAGATTAGTGAGTACCATCCCCCATACAAAAATGCCCTTATGCACCAGTGGAGCAGGTGTATATAATCTCCCCCAATATTTGTTGCTATATCATTCTTGGAAAAATGAAGGGAAATAAATAAATTGCAGAATTTTACAGCATGTGTTTTCTTTGCTAGGTGAGTAAAATAGCACAACAAAGATTGTAAGCCATTCATTTTCCATGTTTTTAATGAGCATATGCTGATAAACATGCATTCTTCTTATTCCAGAGTTTTCTGTTTGTCTCTTAGAATGTATTAATTCCTGTTTTAGGCCATTGGGCGCCCACATTTTCCTTCCTATTGGTCGCTGGGATTTCAGCTGTCCCGTTATGGGTATGTCAGCCTCGATGTGGTAAAGAAAACAGTTGATCGCATGCGGCAGTATGGTATTCCATATGTAAGTATGACTTTTGCAAAGTGCATTTTAATTATTTAATTACCTTCTCAAAATGAAATGAGTAAAATAATAATAGAAGAGAACAATTACCCTGTGAATTGTACAGTACGAGAGTATTCATAATTCTGTGTCATGATTTTGCAAATAGTATCCCTGGAGTTCACAATTTTAAATGATGTTTTTAAAGCCTCTAAACCAATTCTGCTCTCAGTTACATAGCGGTCAATCTGGAGTATCTGTGATGAACTCAGTGGAGCTATACATTGGATTTACTGCGGAAAATGTTAGAGCAGCATTTAGCCTTCTGATTCTTAAAGTTAATCAGAAATCTTCTTTTGCTATATCCAATATTTTAAATTACATTTGATGGCAGATTAATTACTTTTTGAGGATTCTTAAATAAAGTTGCATAAATTCTGATTTAGCTAACAACATACTAAAATAATTTCATGTTCAAAACTGTCAGGATGTCCAGTATGGTGATATCGACTACATGGAGCGTAATTTGGACTTCACCTATGATAAAGAAAATTATGCAGGTCTGCCAGAGTACATTCAACAGCTGAAAAAAGATGGAATGCACTATGTCATTATTCTGGTAAAATTAACAACCTCACTAATTTTCTCTCAATGTATGCTACCTATTTACGTAGTACCAGTCACTGAAATATTTAGGCACCAAAGTATCTATGCTATTGAAATGGGTTCTCCATCTTCTCCTCTTGTAATATCATTCATCTGTCTAGTAAATCAAAAGAAATTCTTTACACACTTCTCATTATAATGCTGTATTGCTTTTATCAGGTACTTCTGTACCAATACTCTTTGTATGCCACAACACTTATTTTTCTCTCACACATTCCCAAGAAGTTTCTATGAAAATTATGGACTTGAATTGAGAGGGAACTGGTGTAAGGCATTTCCCTTTATGAAAATAAACTACTTTTCTTAATGTGCGCAAAACTATTCACAAACTTTTCGGGAAACTAGAAACCATACTTCATTTTCCCATGTAGTAGCTTTTCGTTAATATTCATATAAGAAACTTTGTATGAAAATTTGTGGAAAACCAATTTTGAGCCTGTAGCCAAAAAGTATGTAATAATGACCAAATTGAATTCAATTTGTGCAGAAGTGGAAACAGTAGGTTTGTCAATTTTTCTAACAAAGACTGTTTATTTGCAGTAGATTGGCATACACTCACTTGTAGTAAAATTACTAACTTTTTGTGACAATAATTATAGTGAATGTGGCGATAGGTGATAGAAATTGGAGGCCAGTAAACTATTTTTTTTAGAAGTCCTTGATAGATATCTGAGAAATTACTCTACAGATCTTAACAGTCATGCAGCACTACACTGATGGTGTTTCCCCAAGCTATAATCCTGCCACTGATGCTGACCTCAAGTTTTTCAATTAGAGCCAGCCAAAATCCCTGACTAGCGCTCTGCCAAACTGCTATATAAGCCAGACAAGAATCTGGCCACCCACTTTGTGACTGGGACTACGCACGCATGCCATACACAATACCATTGTGTGAACTAGATAAAAATTCATTTTAAATGTTATCCTCGTCTACAACTCTTACAATAACATTATTTTTTCCAGCATTGATGTTTTGGGCAAATTCTGACTCCCGTGCCATGGAAAGGAAATGTTTTGAAATGTTTCTTCTTAATCCTATTGGCCTTCCTCTTCAAAACCTCCACAAACTGCTCCCACCAATTTATACATTCACACATTCTACACATTCTAAGGGCAGAAGGGACCATTGGGATCACGTAGTCTGACTTTCTGTATAATACAGACTATGGAACTTCCTCCAAATAATTGCTAGAGCATATCTTTTGGAAAAATATCCAGTTTGGATTTTAAAAAAATGTTGTTAATGGAGACTATACCACGACATTTGGCAAATTATTCCAAAGGTCAATCACTCTCACCATTAAAAATTTACACCTTATTTTCAGTCTGAAATTGTCTAGCTTTAACTTCAAGCCTGGATCATGTGACACCTTTTTCTGCTAGAGCCCATTATTGAATATTTGTTCCCCAGGTAGATACTTGTAAACTGTAATCAAGTCACTCCTTAACCTTCTGTTTGTTAAGCTAAATAGATTTAACTCCTTGAATCTGCCACTACAAGACAGGTTTTTTAATCCTTTAATCATTCTCGTGGCTCTTCTCTGAACCCTCTCCAATTTATCCTCCTCCTTGAATTGCGGACACCAGAACTGGACACAATATTCCAGCAGCTGTCATACCAGTGCCAAATACAGAGGTAAAGTAACCTCTACTCCTATTTGAGATTCTCCTGTTTATGCATCTCAGGATCACATTAAATCTATTGGCCCATAGCTTCACACTGGGAGCTGATATTCAGCTGATTATCCACCATGACCCCCAAATCTTTTTCAGAGCCATTGCTTCCCAGGATAGAGTCCCCCATCGTGTAAGAATGGCTTACATCTTTGTTCCCAAATATGTACATTTACATTTGGCTGTATTAAAACATGTATTATTCGCTTGACCCCAGTTTACCAAGCAATCTAGATCACTCTGAATCAGTGACCTGTCCTCTTCATATTTACCACTCTCCCAATTTTTGTGTGCAGACTTTATCAGGGATGAATTTATTTTCTATTAGGTCATTGATAAAAATGTTAAATAACATAGGGCCAAGAACTGATCCGAACGGGACCTCCCTGGAAATAGAGTTGCTCAATGACAATTCCCCATTTACAGTTACATTTTGAGATCTTTCAGTTAGCCACTTTTAAATCCATTTAATGTGAGCCATGTTACTTTTATATCATTCTAGTTTTTTTTAATCAAAATGTCGTGCAGTACCAAATCTATGCCTTATAGAAGTCCAAGTCTGTAGCATCATCACTATTACCTTTATCAACCAAACTTGTAATCTCATCAAAAAAGATAAAGTTAGTTTGACAGGCTCTATTTTCCATAAACCTATTTTGATTTGCATTAAGTTCCCTTCTTTTAGTTCTTTGTTAATTGAGTCCCATATCAGTCACCCCATTATCTTCCTAGCAATGATGTCAGGCTGACAGGCCTATAATTACCCAGGTCATCCTGTTTACCCTTTTTAAAAATTGCCACATTAGCTTTATTCCAGTCTTCTGGAATTTCCCCAGTGCTCCAAGACTTATTGAAAAATCAATCTTAATGGTCCAGTGAGCTCCTCTAGCCAGTTTTTTTAAGACTCTTGGGTGCACGTTATCAGACCTGCTAATTTAAAAATGTCTAATTTTAGTAGCTTCTGTTTTACATCTTCCAGAAATATTCATGAGACTGAGACTGCATCATCTGTTTTTTTCCCCTCAAATACAGATTAGAAATATTTATTGAACAATTCTGCTTTTTCTGCATTATTATTGGAAAATTCTACCACTTCCATTTAGTAATGGACCAATACCACTGTCAGGATTCTTTTTGTTCCTAATATATATTTTAAAACTCTGCTGGACACAGATTTTTCCTTGTGTCCCTTGGCTTCCCTTATCAATTTTGTACAATTCATAACTTCTTTGATTTATATTTATTACTATCAACTTATCCTTTCTTCCATTTGTTATATACTATTTTTATAGGCGCTTTCACTTCCCCAGGTTGTATTTTTAACCAACACAGTCTTCTTCCTCATTTGTGGGATTGTGGCTTTTTGGGCATCTAGTAAGGTGTTCTTAAGTGATTCCGAATTCAATAAAATTTTTCTGATTAAATTCTTCCTCCCAGCTGATTTGGCTCATAATTGTTTTCATCTTTGTGAGATTGGCCCTATTAAAGCACCAAGTATCTGTGTGTGTATATGTTACTGGTCTGGACTTTATTCTGCTTTCACATTATTAACATGATCAAGTCATGATTACTTGTACCTAAACTACCATTAACTTTTAGTTCTGTGATCAGTTCCTTTATCTGTTAGGACAAGGTCCAATATAGAATTTCCCCAGTATTGGCTGCAACAGTTTGAGTTAAGAAATGGTCATCTAATGTTTAGAAGTTACAAGAATGTGTTAGTACTGGCATCATGTTCCCTCTATCATATGTCACTCTAAGTGAAGTCTCCCATGAGCACACAGGTTTTTTTCCTCTACACATTACAGATAGGTGCGTAAGTAGGTTCATCCTTTTCCCTAGTGTGATTTGGTGGTCTGTAGCCGACACCAATTAGTACCCCACCTTGTGCTTTGTCTGTTAGGATACTGATGCATAAGCATTCAAGATCATTTTCTTCTGAGTTATCATTGACTCAGAAACTGGTAATGCCATTTTTGATGTAGAGTGCCACTCCCCCTCTCCTTTTCCCCCAATTGATCCTTCCTAAATAGATTATAACCATTGCTTTTAACATTCCAGTAGTGCGAATCATCCTACCAGGTTTCAGTAATACCAACTAGATCAAATTAATGCTCATAAATGAGCAAACCCAATTCTTCTTGTTTGTTACCCAGGCTCCTAGCATTGGTGTATAGATAATTAAATTTTTTTTTCTCTTCATGCCCTTTGATTCCTTGATCAATTTTGTTCTCAGCTTCTCAATTGTGTTCTGAGTGCTCCTATCTTCTCTTTTTACCCTGCCTTTTGCTATTATTTTAACTGCCTCCAGCCTGTCCCCAAAGATACTGATTCTCCTTCTACTGAGGTGGAGGCCTCCTCTCCCCACAGAACGTGGACCAATGTTCCACAAAACCAAAACCCTCCATCATACACCACTTACCTAGCTAGTGAGTCACTTACAGAATCTTCTGCTTTCTGTTTCCCTTTGCTCATGGGACAGGAAGGATCTCAGAGAAGATTGCTGGGATATTCTTCTTCTTCAGCACACTTCCAAGTTCCCTGAAGTCAGCTATTATCTGCGAGATATCCCCTGACAGTGTCGTTAGTGCTGATATGAACCATCACCAATGAATCCTTACATGTAGACTCCAGAAGCCTAGCCAATCTCAGAGTGACTTGTGTCATGGCTCCGAGAATGCAGCACACTGTCCTGTTGTCTGTCTGTCCCTTGAAGAATGTTCTTTCAATTCTTCTGAGTATTGAATCTCCAACGAGGATCTGTCTGTCTTCCTTGGCCAGTTGGAGAACTCTTTGTGGATAAGCTTGATTTTCCTCACAGGTTGGGCCAAGCTGCCATCCACACATCTCATACATCTCTCCATTCCCTCGGACCTGCTGGATCTTCCATAGTTTCCATACTGAAGACCTGGTATTGATTTTAAACTTCTAGCTATATAGAATTCCTCCTGCTTCTCTTCTCTCTGGTGGCCACAGTCTGTCTAGCCTCATCTGTCTCCAACCATGATCTCTTGCCTTTGGTGGTTATGAAATGCCAGTCCTCTCTGACTTCTTCTCTCACTGATTCCAGGCTCCATTCTTCCTTGAATCTGCAGTATGGGTGTTTCCCAAATCTGGTTGTCTAGGAAGTCCCCAGTTTCTCTGATTCTTAGTAGCATGTCATATAAGAACATAAGAACGGCCGTACCGGGTCAGACCAAAGGTCCATCTAGCCCAGTATCCAGTGTCCATCTAGCACAGTGGCCAATGCCAGGTGCCCCAGAGGGAGTGAACCTAACAGGCAATGATCAAGTGATCTTTCTCCTGCCATCCATCTCCACCCTCTGACAGACAGAGGCTAGACATTCCTTACCCGTCCTGGCTAATAGCCATTAATGGACTTAACCACCATGAATTTATCCAGTTCTCTTTTAAACTCTGTTATAGTCCTAGCCTTCACAACCTCCTCAGGTAAGGAGTTCCACAAGTTGACTGTGCGCTGCGTGAAGAACTTCCTTTTATTTGTTTTAAACCTGCTGCCTATTAATTTCATTTGATGACCCCTAGTTCTTGTATTATGGGAATAAGTAAATAACTTTTCCTTATCCACTTTCTCCACATCACTCATGATTTTATATACCTCTATCATATCCCCCCTTAGTCTCCTCTTTTCCAAGCTGAAGAGTCCTAGCCTCTTTAATCTCTCCTCATATGAGACCTGTTCCAAACCCTTAATCATTTTAGTTGCCCTTTTCTGAACCTTTTCTAGTGCCAGTATATCTTTTTTGAGATGAGGAGACCACATCTGTACGCAGTATTCGAGATGAGGGCATACCATCGATTTATATAAGGGCAATAATGTATTCTCAGTTTTATTCTCTATCCCCTTTTTAATGATTCCTAACATCCTGTTTGCTTTTTTGACTGCCTCTGCACACTGCGTGAACATTTTCAGAGAACTATCCACGATGACTCCAAGATCTTTTTCCTGACTTGTTGTAGCTAAATTAGCCCCCATCATGTTGTATGTATAATTGGGGTTATTTTTTCCAATGTGCATTACTTTACATTTATCCACATTAAATTTCATTTGCCATTTTGTTGCCCAATTACTTAGATTGTGAAGAACTTCAAAAAGATCTCACAAGTCTGCTTTGGTCTTAACTATCTTGAGCAGTTTAATATCATCTGCAAACTTTGCCACCTCACTTTTTACCCCTTTCTCCAGATCATTTATGAATAAGTTGAATAGGATCGGTCCGAGGACTGACCCTTGGGGAACACCACTAGTTACCCCTCTCCATTCTGAGAATTTACCATTAATTCCTACCCTTTGTTACCTGTCTTTCAACCAGTTCTCAATCCATGAAAGGACCTTCCCTTTTATCCCATGGCAGCTTAATTTACATAAGAGCCTTTGGTTGAGGGACCTTGTCAAAGGCTTTCTGGAAATCTAAGTACACTATGTCAACTGGATCCCCCTTGTCCACATGTTTGTTGACCCCTTCAAAGAATTCTAATAGATTAGTAAGACACGATTTCCCTTTACAGAAACCATGTTGATTATTGCTCAACAGTTTGTTTTTCTGTGTGTCAGACAATTTTATTCTTAACTATTGTTTCGACTAATTTGCCTGGTACATGTCAACTTGTCCCTCCAATCGAAGAATCTTTTCCTCCAGCACAGCTACCAACTTGCACTTCATGTACAGGAAATCCCTTTGGTCCTCAGGCAGGAAAGAATAGGGCACATCTGTTGCCGGTCACCACCACTGCTTCATTGCTGTCCATCTTGATATCACACATAGTGCTGAACCTGGAAGGAAAGCTTCTCACATTCCCCTGTTAGCTGCCTCTGTTACCAGCTCCTGGAGAGCCTCAAAGGCTCAGTGGCTTGGTCATACCTACCCCCTCTTTATTATACAGTAGAACTTCAACGTTATGAACACATCGTGAATGGAAGTTGTTTGTAACTCTGAACAAAATGTTATGTTTGTTCTTTCAAAAGTTTACAACTCAGCAGTGACTTAATACAGCTCTGAAACTACTATGCAGAAGAAAAATGCTGCTTTCCCTTAATTTTTTTTAGTAGTTTATATTTAACACAGTACTGTACTGTATTTGTTTTTTTTTTTATTTTTATTTTTTTCCTGTCTCTGCTGCTGCCTGATTGCATACTTCTGGTTCCAAATGAGCTGTGTGGTTGACTAGTCAGCTTGTAACTCTGGTGTTAGTTACCCTGAGGTTCTACTGTAGTAAAATTCACTCAGCTGGGAAACAAATGATGTCATGTGACCAAAGTGATCAGTCATCAATGATGACAACAAATAGTGATACATGTGGTGAATACAGCTGGCAAAACTCACAATTTCTGGTTCGTCAAAAAATTCACCAGTTTGCAATTTCCTGTGAACTGGAGATTCCAAGATCTTTTCTGAAACATGTTGTTTCCAAATGGAAAAAAGCAACTCTTCAGACCCGGCAGCTGCTGAGCAAAATTAACATGATTATTATTTGCTTCACTTCTGCCCACCACTGATGCTATTTAGTGGTAGGCCACCATGAGACTGACAAGGATCATGTCAATTTTACTAAACAGCTGCCAGGGCTTTCAGGATGTGGAGTTCCAGGGTAGTCCCACTACATTGACTGCTGTGCGCCAGGTATCCCAGGGCTTCCAGACTCCCAGGCCAGCTAGCCTACCAAGCTGCAGGAGTTGGGCAGCTCAGGGAACCAGCTGGCCTGGGAGTCTGAAAGCCCTGGGGTCCACAGCTCAGGGCGGTCCCAGGATTTCCAGGCTCCTGGCTTCATGGCAGAACTTTGGGACTGTGCCTTTAAGGGCTGAGCATCCCAAACAGAGTCTGGGTAGGGCACTGTGATGCTCTTGCTATTGTTATGCACAGGCAGTTGGAATTGGACACAGGATAAAGTAGGTATCTTGAAAGTGCCTTAAGCATTCAGTAATCATTGAATACCCCACTGGGAACCTGGAAACCCTAAGAACCTCCAAGGTTTCCAGCCTCCTGATTCTGCAACAGGGAGCTTGGAAGCTTGGGGTCCATGGCCTCAGAGCTCTCCACATAGCAAGATTGCCCTGGAGCCACAAACCCTGGAAGCCTGTGGTCTCCACGCCTGAGGTATCCATCCCATGGATCCTGGAAGCCTGGGATGGCGTGGCTCTGCAGCAGCCATGGGAACCTTACCTGCAGTTCAACCAAAATTAATTGAACCCCAGATGTTTCTGCAAAATTTCCAGCTAGCTCTAGTGTTGAGCACAGTTTGCCAGCAATTCACAGCCTAAAATATATTCACAGAAAGGGCCAGCAGTTGTAAGTCAGCATAGCTCCACTGGAGTTAATGGAGTTACACCAGTTTACAGCAACTGAGGACCTGGCCCACTGTGTTTAAATAATTTTGAGTAATGAACAAATGAATGTAAAAACCTAGTCTGTTAATGAACCATTTGCAACTAGAAAATAGGGGAAAGGGCCTAAATGCAAAGGCCAATAGAAGTGCAAAGAATTATTGCTATATAAATCATTTAGATCACGAAATTAATATAACATATAAAATGAATTCTTAATACATGCTATTAATTAATAGAAACCAGGTAATATAATTGAAAGAAACTAACCTGCAGCTAGGAAACATTTTTTACACATCCCAAGAACTGTGTTGTCTGCTGATAAAAACATGACAAAGACTGGTCTAGTTTTTCCTGCCCTACAGTGTGTCACTGACAGCCATGGATGAATGTAAATATATTCAATCATCTTTGAAATGCTAATGGAGAGTATAGGTTGCATTGGCAATGAAGATTTTCATCTTCACTTTAGTGCAGTTACTAGAATTTCTATCATCCTTTTATTGTGATCATTCTTTAGTGATGTAAATCACTCCCATAAATTGAGTCAGGAGCTGGAACATTATTAAGAGTTTCATTCCAAGGTGAGAGCAAAGCTATCCTAACTAAAGTCAAGGCAATTGTAATCCAGTTTTCTTGATCTTGAAAAATAATTTTCCACTTACACTTCCCTTTGGGGATCAGTTGTACACAGAGAGAGTTCTTCTGCATCAAAATTTAGAATCTCTGATTATGATTTCAGGAGTGGTGATTAAATATATATTACACCTTGACCTCATAAAGCCCAAGTAAACAGTTTTGTGAGGATGTGGTAAGTGGAGAGGGCGAAATCTAACTTGAACTCGTGGGCAGAGTGGCAGAGGGTGTAGCAGTCATTTAGCCCTCTAAACACCATTCCTTACCCATCCTGGCCAATAGCCATTAATGGACTTAACCTCCATGAATTTATCCAGTTCTTTTTTAAATGCTGTTATAGTCTTCACTATATAGTCCTAGCCTTCACAACCTCCTCAGGTAAGGAGTTCCACAAGTTAACTGTGCGCTGTGTGAAGAAGAACTTCCTTTTATATGTTTTAAACCTGCTGCCTATTAATTTCATTTGGTGACCCCTAGTTCTTGTATTATGGGAATAAGTAAATAACTTTTCCTTATCTACTTTCTCCACATCACTCATGATTTTATATACCTCTATCATATCCCCCCTTAGTCTCCTCTTTTCCAAGCTGAAAAGTCCTAGCCTCTTTAATCTCTCCTCATATGGGACCCGTTCCAAACCCCTAATCATTTTAGTTGTCCTTCTCTGAATCTTTTCTAGTGCCAGTGTATCTTTTTTGAGATGAGGAGACCACATCTGTATGCAGTATTCAAGATGTGGGCGTACCATCGATTTATATAAGGGCAATAATATATTCTCCATCTTATTCTCTATCCCCTTTTTAATGATTCCTAACATCTTGTTTGCTTTTTTGACCGCCTGTGCACACTGCGTGGACATCTTCAGAGAACTATCCACGATGACTCCAAGATCTTTTTCCTGATTTGTTGTAGCTAAATTAGCCCCCATCATATTGTATGTATAGTTGGGGTTATTTTTCCTGATGTGCATTACTTTACATTTATCCACATTAAATTTCATTTGCCATTTTGTTGCCCAATCACTTAGTTTTGTGAGATCTTTTTGAAGTTCTTCACAATCTGCTTTGGTCTTAACTTTCTTGAGTAATTTAGTAGCATCCTTTGTTTCCTATCTTTTAACCAGTTACCAATCCATGAGAGAACCTTCCCTTTTATCCCATGACAGCTTACTTTGCTTAAGAACCTTAGGTGAGGGACCTTGTCAAAAGCTTTCTGAAAATCTAAATACACTATATCCACTGGAACCCCCTTGTCCACATCTTGTTGACCCCCTCAAAGAATTCAAGTAAATTGGTGAGGCATGATTGCCCTTTACAAAAACCATGTTGGCTCTTCCCCAACAAATTATGTTCATCTATTTGTCTGATAATTTTGTTCTTTACTATAGTTTCAACCAGTTTGCCTGGTACTGAAGTCAGGCTTACCGGCCTATAATTGCCAGGGTCACCTCTGGAACCCTTTTAAAAAAATGGCATCACATTAGCTATCGTCCAGTCATTTGGTACAGAAGCTGATTTAAATGATAGGTTACAAACTACAGATAGTAGTCCTGAAATTTCACATTTGAGTTCCCTCAGAACTCTTGGGTGAATACCATCTGGTCCTGGTGACTTATTACAGTTTAGTTTATCAGTTTGTTCCAAAACCTCCTCTAATGACACCTCAATATGGGACAGTTCCTCAGATTTATCACCTAAAAAGAATGGCTCAGGTTTGGGAATCTCCCTCACATCCTCAACCGTGAAGACTGATGCAAAGAATTCATTTAGTTTCTCTGCAATGACCATATCATCCTTGAGTGCTCCGTTAGCATCTTGATTGTCCAGTGGCCCCACTGGTTGTTTAACAGGCTTCCTGCTTCTGATGTACTTAAAAAAATGTTTGCTATTACTTTTTGAGTCTTTGGCTAGCTGTACTTCAATTTTTTTTGGCCTTCCTAATTATATTTTTACACTTCATGTGTCAGAGTTTATGCTCCTTTCTATTTTCCTCACTAGGATTTAACTTTCACTTTTTAAAGAATGCCCTTTTGCCTCTCACTGCTTCTTTAACTTTGTTGTTTAGCCACAGTGGCTCTTTTTTGGTTCTCTTACTATGTTTTTTAATTTGGGGTATACATTTAAGTTGAACCTCTATTATGGTGTCTTTAACAAGTTTCCATGCAGCTTGCAAGGATTTCACTTTTGGCGCTGTACCTTTTAATTTCTGTTTAACTAGCTTCCTTCTTTTTGTGTAGTTCCCCTTTCTGAAATTAAATGCTACAGTGTTGGGCCACTATGGTGTTTTCCCCGCCACAAGGATGTTAAATTTAATTATATTATGGTCACTATTACCAAGCGGTCCAGCTATATGCTATATGAAGACCTCTTGGTCTTGATCCTGTGCTCTACTTAGGACTAAATCAAGAATTGCCTCTCCTTTTGTGGGTTCCAGGACTGGCTGCTCCAAGAAGTCATTTAAGTCATTTAAAATTTGTGATTAGCTAGAGTTTGGGGTTAAAAATAATATTCAATGATTTTAGCAGCTAAGGGTCCAGTTTTGTGAGGTGCTAAGGCTTAACTTTTCAAATGTGGGTGCATACAGTTGGGCCCCAAATCCATTTTTGGGCACATAGATAAATGTGGCCTGATTTTTGAGAGGTGCTGATTACTGACAACTCTCACTTAAGCCAATGGGATTTGACAGTGCATATCACCTCCCAGAATCAGTCCCTAAATGAACAACTAAGAGTTATAGTGTTGGAAGAGTTAACAGGCTCTAAAAAAAAACCCTTTTCTTGAATGCAGAATCAAGGCATGGCAGTTTTTGTTTTCCTTAAGATGATGCTAAAGCTGCATTATATATTAGATTTATGCACTGGAATAACTTTTCAGCTAAAAGAAATCAGAGATTTTGATTAGGAATAGCTAATTAAGCCAGCTTGTTAGAACTTTGGTATCTCTTGGGAACCACCTTTTCCAGGATTAAAAAATAATTACTGCAGATGGACAGTTCTCTTTTTCAAAGCTAAACTACTTAAGTAGGTGAAAATTCTAATGAACACTTACATTACTTAATTATTAAGGCACCAGTTGCAGCTCCGTGGTAAAGGTTGAATTGAGTTTTGCACTTAAAATAGGGATTCAACCAACACAGAAAAATCTAGTTTGTTCTCGCCAAAATTGCAGCATTGGCTTTTTGAGCACAGAATGAATTTTTCAAGAATGTACAAGTAAATCTGTTAATGTAGGAGTTAAAATTAATTTTAAAAAAAGATGTGATAGACGCCGTCTCTTGTGAGTGCCTCCTGTCGGGTGGGTGTGATGCTGCAAGCTCTCCTACCCCCGGCACATCCTGCAGGTTGTTGACCTCACTAGGTGGGTCATCAGTGGCTCAGCCCTCTGGCCAAGTCAGACAGTCTAAAATGGAGGAACCCCTCCTGTGGTAGCAAAGAGTTCAATACACTGTCCTCCCCAGGGTCTTCAGCCCCATCTCTGGGCTCCCTTAAGTCTTGCCCTTCACTTGGGCTTCCCAACAGAACCTTGTCCCCTTCTTGGTGCTTAGGCCACTTTGCTAGTAGGTCAGTGAGGAGGATCTGGGCCTGTTCACTACTCTGGGCCCCAGCCCAGAGACTCTATACACAGCAGCCACACACTGCTTTCTTCAGTTTGCTGCTGCTATTCCCTGGGCCTTTTCTTCATGTAGCCTCTTTCTCTTCACCCTGACCTCATGGCTGAAGTTCTCAAGCTCTTCCTCCTTGCTGAATGCAAGTATCACCAGAACCCATCTTCTGGTTCTCTTCTTGAGCTCCTGTGACTAGCAATGAGCACCTTTCCTTGCTCCTCTGGTCCCACCAGGAACTGACCTGCTCACGCCCTGAAGCTCCTTTTATCTGAGCCTGCTGAGCTCTGATTGGCTGCTCGTATGCAACATTTCTTGGCAGGCCCACCTCTGCTGCTCCTTCCTAGCATGTAATGCGGTAAGACTGCCGGGCCTCCAGCAGGGGGCCCCAAAGGGCCAGATACACCCAATCAAAGAAACGTTTTAAGAAATTTACAATTGGGTATCAAACCTTGTTTTTTTTGTCCCTAATGATCTTAATAATGGAATACTACAGATTCTTCAAACTTCCCTTATAGTTAAAAACTCACTGAAATAATGTACAGTAGTTTACATTTGAAGAATTGTTTCTAGGACTAATAATAATAATAATTTTTTCCTGTTATTCTTCATAACTAAAAGTTGCTCCTTCAGCAGAGGCTGAAGAATATTGTTCTATTACAGAGAACTCACAAAGAATTGCCGTATTTCAAAATGGATGTAATCTTCCATTTTCCCTCAATGTTATTGAGGGGACAATTGCCCTCACATAAGGACATACTGAAAAGATCATCTATCTCCTTTTACTCTCAACTGAACTGAGGCTACAGACTGCCTGCGCAAAGCTGATTACTTTCTCCATTCGCGTGGTGCTTGCAGTGTTGCTCTTTGCTTCCTGAGAACATAGTGGGCCACCATCTTCCCGGAAGGCAGCATGGCTTCACCTTCTTGAAAAAAATGGGAAACAGTGGCCATTTTGAAAGAGGGCTTGCAATTGAGGGCAGCTATGTATTTCATCCATTAAAACAATGAAAGATGGTCACCATTTTGAAAGGTAGGGCAGGAGGGAATGAAAAACTTGTGTATTTAAGTGTGCATTGTATATGTGTACAAAGGAATATACAGGGTGCAGAAGGGCAGGGGAAGGGGATGTGTGTGTATACAGAGAAATGTGGAGTACAGGAGGGAGGGGCGACTGGGCTAGAGTGTATGTGCAAGGACAATGTAAGGAGGTGCAAGAAGCAGGGATATTTGGAGGCCAGGAGAGGTGACAGTGAGGTGTACACTCCTGGCTTCTTTGAACTCTCCAGTGTGGTATAAAGCAGCCAGAATGTACTGATGAATCTGAAGTGAGAATTTTAAAAACAATTTAAGGTTGATACCTCATATCTTCAGATCACTGGAAATATAACATAGTAACATTCTCTTTGAATTTCTTGTTTAGTTTTCATGACTGAAACTCAGTGAAAATGAGAAGGAAGTTCCTAGACAAAATTTACGTTAAGGTGGAGTTAAGGTTGAGAATACATATCTAATACATACATACATACATAATTTAGGGTAAAATATGTTACAGGGATATTGTAATTATCCCAAAATCAAGTGTTATAAACTGAGGCCTGGTCTACACAGGGAGAGGGAGAGAGGGGGGGTTTGATCGACCTAAGATACGCAACTTCAGCTACAAGAATACCATAGCTGAAGTAGACGTATCTTAGGTCGACTTACCTTGACGGCGCGGGGTCGACTGCCGCTGCTCCCCTGTCGACTCTGCTTCTGCCTCTCACCGCGGTGGAATACAGGAGTCGATGGCAGAGCGATCGGAGAGCGATCACTACCCGCCGATCCGGTGAGTAGTGTGGACGTACCCTCAGGAAATTCAGATTTAAGGTTGAACTTAACAAAATGCAAACATATTAAGGTGTTGTATTCATGAAAGGCACAACTGGGTACCCAAACAAGCTTATCGCTGCCAAATAGTGACATCATGATGGGGGAGAGGAGGAAAAAAGAAAAAAATATAATGCTTCTTTAAAATCAGTTTAATCTAATATAGAATCACAAGCACTAACGTTTCTTAAATGTAATTGTATGGTTATTGGATGATGTCATTTAACTCTGGATTTCCAGGGATTATAATGTTTGGTTTTGTACTGAGAGGTACTCTCAACTTTAACTCCATTTTAATGTAGCTTTTGTCTAATATTAATACAATCTACATTAGCTATATCTTCCAAAGTATTCTGAAAAGTACTAATGAAAGTAGCTGTTATCATAGTGCTTATGATAATCCTAGGAAAACGTTTTTTTTAGGATCCTTTCTTAAGCAAGGATGAAGCACCAGGTACTTATAGGCCCTATGAACTTGGACAAGAAATGGGAATCTGGGTGAACAATTCTGATGGAGTAACTCTAGCTGTTGGCAAGGTTGGTTTCTTAAATTAGCATATATGTAGGCAGCAGTGTTGTTTCTCAGTGTTAGAGAATTTTCATAATCAGAAGTCACATATATTAATCAAATACTTATGGTCAATTCCAGGTGTGGCCCCCAGGAGATTCCGTGTTTCCTGACTACACTAACCCCAGGACAGCTGACTGGTGGATCCAGATGTGTGTTGAGTTCAAAACTGTCCTTGACTATGACGGACTCTGGATTGTACTTCTGAGTAGATTTTCCTTCTCTTTTTTCCAAAATCAAAAAGACAACTTGTACATATGTAAAACTTTTTATTTAAGGATATGAATGAACCAGCCAATTTTGGAACTGGCCAGTACCCAGGCTGTGCTCTTAATGACCTCAACTACCCTCCTTATATTCCTAGTAAGTGCCTTTTAAAAACTCTTTATTTGTATTGGTTATTTCCTCAAACAGTGCAAAGTTTCTTGTTTTCCATCTTTACTTGCCTATTGTGCTATCAGTATGGATTCAGTTACATAATCATTTAGGGTTCAGTTGTCCCCCGGCCTGACGGGGGAGAAAGCACAAAAATTTTCTTCAGTCAGTCTTGCAACTGTGCCAGAGGGCTAAGCAAATGGCATTCCCTGCACTTCTCCAAGTGAAAGATCTGCTTCAAGCTAGTGCTATTGCCGGTATTACCATCCCTAACCATGGTCTTTTGTATGGCCTCATCACCCACACTGGTTTCAGAGGAGTATCTGGGAAGCAGACCCTCAGGATGCAGGAGCTGATTCCAACTTGAGACTGGGCTGTAGACTCTGTGGTGGATTTTTGTGTGTGTTGGTTTTGGACTGGTATACCCCAGACGGGGTGGATTATTGTAAAATGACTGGGGCTAAGTCATTGGAGTAGCTAAACCAAGCTGTGGGGGGTTTGTTTGAGAAGCCCTGGGGAGGAAAACTGAGTCAGAGCTGCTGTAGAGCCACCCCAGGCCAAGAGAGGGCACTTAAGAGACAGTGATCCAGCCACAGCAGCAGTGAAGCTGTACTCCTCCACTGCCCTTAGAGGCACACAGGGGAGCTCCAGGAATTCCTTCTGCAGATTGGTCCTCTGCCCTTTCCCCTACCGTGGGCTACAGCTTTGAACCATAATTGAGCCCTTAGTGGCCATCTAAATCATAAGCAGCAGGAAGAAAACTTAGGTATTTCAAGGCCATATTTAATATGGGAAGGGAAAATATTACAAAGATTTGAAAATGTGTCAAGTTATCCATGTATATACAGCAATAGCAGCTGTGTGTGTTGCACACGTCTCTGTGGAATTTCTTTGGAAGTGCTTAGATGCTTTGCAGAACCCTGTGTGAATTCCCTCAGGAAGTGTGTGAATTCTTTTCTCGCACATTGTGTGAATACAATGTTGCTTTAATGTGAGAACACTGTAAGTTGTATTACAAGTTTGCCTTATGACATTGAATGGGACAAGGGTATATCACTCTCAAGTCAATGTCACCTCACAAGAGCTTCCTGAATTTAGCATCAAAATAACTTGCACAGATACACACACACAATCTTATGATCACCACAAAGTACTAGTTCTACTAGTATTTCAGTGAGGAGATATCCAATGGGTTATCTTATTGGTAATCGTAAAGGCTACTTATTCCTTTCCCACTTGGTAGAACAATGCCATGCAGATGCACCCCTACTGGCCCACTAAGCAGCCAGGACTTTATCATTAAGCACCGTGTAGATCAGCACTTCTCAAACGGTGGGTCTGGACCCCAAAGTGTGTCGTGACCCCATTTTAATGGGGATACCAGGGCTGATGTTAGACTTGCTGGAGCCTGGGGCTGAAGCCCAAACTCCACTGCCCAGAGCCAAAGCTGAAGCCCGAGCCCCACCTCCCAGGGCTGAAGCCGAAGCCTGAGGGCTTCAGTCTTTGGTGTCGGGGCTCAGGGTTATGGGACCTCTGCTTGGGGCTCAAGCTCTTGGGCTTCAGCTTCCCCCCCCTCCCCACACCGGGGCAGTTGGGTTCAGGCGGGCTCAGGCTTTGGTCCTCCCTCCTTGGGTCGTCCTTTGTTGTCAGAAGGGGGTTGTGGTGCAATGAAGTTTGAGAACCGCTGCTGTAGATCATGGGATGTAGGCAGTAATGAAACTCTATTCTAGGAAGGAAATAAACTGCCATCCCAGAATAGTTTTTCTTTTGGGTTGTGGCATGCAAGGTTTGAAAACCACTTTTCTGACAGGCAAGGGAGCAAATTTAGGGCAAATTGTCATGGGCGTGGTTTTGGGGGAGAGAGCGGTGGGGGCATTGTCCTCGGGCAGGAGTGGAATTTGCCCCTCACTCCACCCCCCACGCAGCGCATTGGCCTGACTGGCGCCCCACCCAAATATAAAAGTCAAACTTCGCCTATGCAAATTTGTTGCTATTTTGTACCGGTGCAATTTCATTAAAATAGCATGTAGTTCCCAATTGCGATTTCCCCCCCTGAATTCTCTGATTTTGCAGTAAAAGTGTGTGAACTGAATCATGAGTTTTGTATAGCTTTAAGGCCTGACCCAAACCTCACTGTAGTCAGTAGGAATCTTCCTACTGCCTTGAATGGGCTTTGGATCAGGCCCTCTATGTTGTGCTGTAGGTGTCACTTGGATGTGAGAGGTTAAACTTCAGCCCATCTCTGATGAAAGGTCAAGATTCCTAGGCACTTTTCCGAAAAAGTAACTAGTTATCTCTGTATCCTTGGCAACACTTCTTCTCTCGGGAAGATAGGTTCTAATAAAGTTGTATGAGAGTGATGGGGTGGAAAAACCTCTTCCAGTACCCAACATGCTGTTGTCAGATGCTACCGGTGTGGTGCTCTGCTATCTCCTATGTTGATATCACTCGGCTGCGTGCGTGTGTTCCCTCCGTGTGCTCTCCCAGCTCTGCAGATGGCTGACACAGCAAACCCGACAAGAACCCCCAATGACCACAGACTCTAGTAAGGTACGAAGGCACCTTGGCCAGGTTTATTGCGACCTTGGACACAATTGCAGTTCCCCGTAGATTACTTAGTCTACCGGGCATACTACTAATAGATGCCTCTTGGCAATGGACCCGGCTCAGTCAGTGGCGGGACTTTCCACTGTCTTCTCGGACAGACAAAGACACCACCCCAGGGATACATTCTTATACACAGGTACAAACAAGTTACACATCACTCCTGATGTATTGAGGTGCAACCCCTCCACGCAGCAAGGTACAACCCCTCTACGTAGTAAGGTGCCGCCTCTCACCTTGTACATGTTGGTTCGATCAAAACAACTCTATCCATCATTTTACCCTTTTGCCCCTGTCATTGGGATGGGTCGGCCTGTTCCATGTTATCTGTGGAATGTTCCAGTGTAGTATGTATTCTGATATCTGGTGTCCAGTACCTTTTAGGTATGTCTCTTTTTGCAGCATCAGCCCTTTCTTTGCCAGCTTCTGTGAGCAGGGCTTGCCTCTGGCTCACAGCTTAACTTTGCTTTATATTAGCAAAGTCTTGACCATTACTTTAGTTCAGGCCTTAGGCCTCATACCAGGCCTCTGATACCAAGGTTTCTATCTCAGGGCCTCCTCTTATTACACATGCCTGGGGTTAAAATTATGTCCCAGGAAACCAGAAGCCCTGCAGCTGGTGCCAACAATCCGGCAATTCATCTGGTCAACATTTCGCCAACAAATCCCTGCTGTGCTAGCAAGCCTAATTGGCAGCAGGCAGCCAATACAGTTCGTTATTGGCAGTGAAATATTGGATATTTTTACTTTGTTTTTCTGTGTTGCACTCCAATGCGGATGCTTTGTAACAGTAACATTTTTATTTTTAAATCTCCTGTTCCCTCCCTGGGGTGCTCAGGGCACTGAACAAACTCATGAATAAAACACAACAAAAGTACAATATCATTATTGTAAACTACTGAAAACAATAGAAATTTTTTAAACAGAAAATGTCAAGAAGATTCTCACTCTGCTCCTCTATTTGCTGGAGTTTGTAGAACTTAACTATTACACACAGATCCTACCATTGCTACCCAGGCCAATCTCCACACTGACTTCAAAGATCAAGCCCTTAAAGGCTTTCCATACTTACGTTAAGAACGCCTCTTTTTTTGTTGGCATTAATTGTACCCACAAATAAGGTCAGCGAAATATCTAAGCTGCTTTGCATTCACACATAACAGACTTAGCCACTGTTATCTCAACGGTACCCACAATTATTTGCACCTGTAATCTGAACCCATAAAAATGGAGGCTGATGATTGAAAAGCTGGCCCTTAAAAAGCAATTTTCTATAAAAACCCCTTAAGTTGAGGATTAATATACAATTGTGAAAATAAGCTGTATGATCGAGGCAGAAATCAAGGAGTCTTTGCAGTATTTAAAATAAGAATGAATCATGATAATAGGATTCAGTTTTGGTAATTTTATTTTACATTTCACTTTGTTTCTTATGTGAGACAGAACTTATACTTAATTATCACCAGAATATTACACTTAGCCATAACTAGTGAATTGTCTGTCAAATTACTTTGAAATTGACAGTAAATTAAATGATTCCACATGCAATTCAGCCACAATGGAGACTTTACAGCCTGTTGTGTCAAAGGATCCAATCATAAAGATTCTAGCTCTAGAAGGATAGTAGAGAGGACATGCTAATATGGTTTTAGATACTGGAGATTACGTTTTGTAGTAATTTCAAACATACAGTAGTGTGGACTCCACTAGTTCCACTGTCTTTTAAGTCCTACATTCTGCAGGGAAAGAGAGGCAGGATTTGAGCCTAGTTATGAATTCTTACTCTTTCACAGAGGCCTTCTGAGTCATACTGCTTAATTGCCATCTACAGTTTAGTGATATGCAAATTGAGAACCCATGATTTCAAATGCTTATGTAAGGTCTTTGTGCTTTTGCATTTTTATTTTTGTTTGACACTGGAATTTACTAAAGTCTGTCACTCAATAGGAAACAAGTGTCATCCTGTAGAATTATTATTGATTCAGTGATTTTTCCTTTGTGTGTTAGTATTTGAATCTATATTACCTTTCTTGAAGATCTGATTTTCTAGACATAGAACTGGACTACATTAACATAGCCTATTCAATAGAAACATCCCTTTGAACATAACATATCTAGAGTGGCCAGGTGCCTGGTTTTCGACTGGAAAGTCTGGTCAAAAATGGGAGCCAACAGTGTCTGGTCAGATGTCCTGACAGGACACCCAAAGTCCGGTTACTACAGGCAGGGGAGACAGGGAGGCGCCGGGTCATCACCCGCGCCAGCTGCTACTCAGCTTGTGTCAAGTGGCTGCAGCTCCCAGCCCCAGCTCTGCAGGTGAGTCACTCCTGACCCAGACAGGGGGTGGGCAGTGGGTGGGTGGCAGGGGAAAAGCAGTGAGCAACAGGAGGGAGGGGTAAGAGGAGTGAATGGGGGAGGGCCCTTGAGGGAAGAGGTGGGGCCTTGGGGAAAGAGGTGAAGCAGAGGAGATTCTGGCACTCCTGCTGGAGTGTCTGGTTTTAAATATTACCAAGTTGGCAACCCTATGATATGTCCATCTAGAAGAACATTTGTCACTATTATCTTTAAACACACAGCAATCTAAAAAGATTAGATCCTGCAGTGCTTCCGCTTTTATTCTTTTAAAAATCTTTAGGATTTTGCTATATATTGTAATATTTCTTCATTGAATACAATTGTGAAGAGGTTTGAAATTTGATCTGAATAATTCTCTAACTTTATATGCCATTCTCAGGAATTACAGATTACTCTCTGGCTCAGAAGACGTTATGTCCAGACTCAAAAACTTATCTGGGGGATCATTATAACACACATTCTCTCTTTGGCTGGTCACAGACACCACCAACTTTCATGTAAGTCATCTAAGTATCTCCTTCTAAACATGCAGTTTAAATAAGAATTTAAAGAACAGCTGATGTTACATGGAAAACTTTGAAATGGGCTCTACTTAGAAATATCTGTTTAGATCTCTTTGCTTTTTATGTACTAAGGACAATTTCAAGGAATCAGAAAGTTTGCTTCTGTCATGTTAATTTGTTTCAGATAAAGTGAAAGGGCCTAATTCTGATAGGGCCTAATTCTTCGGCTGCTGCTCATGTGAAACTAAACTAAGAAGTTCAGTGATTTCTGTGAAAATTCTCCCCACACAACAGCTACAGAATCAGATTTAGTGACTTCACAACCATTTCCCATAGCAGCAAATTATGATGTCATATATAAAGGAGTATTTATTACTTTAGAGGAAGAATTAAAAACATAGACTCCCGAGATAACAAAAATCTTTTCGTGGACATGTCTTGACTTGCCTGGAGAGTATATTGTTTTTTGGCATAAGTCTGTGATGTGGTAAGGAAAGCCCAAAGGGGATTCTAAATGGTGGAGTTACATTGCATTGCAGTTATAGGTTAATGTAAAAATTGTCATTTTTGCAGCTGGAAAACTCTGAGCTATTTCAGACTAACAGTATCTGTCACTATGAAACTAGAGTTAGTTCAAAGGCTGGATATGCTTTTTAGACTCTCAAAAAAGAAAAATCAAACGGGCACATCATGCTTGTTTTCAGTACAAATTGAGGTTAGAGACACAATTCTTTTTGTTGTATTAGTAAAGGGCCAAAACCTGGGGTCCTTATGTTGTTTTTACTCAGTCTTAACATTAGTATTTACTAACGGTAGTGTGGTAGCATCCCCCATGGGGCCCCATCATTCTGCTGCTTTCTGTACAACCACATAGGAGTACGCAGTCTCTGTGCCAGAGAGAGCTCGGTAGAGAGTTCAGATTGGCCCACAATCTGACAACCTAGTATTTAGGATATTAAAGGATCCTATCCTTCAGTCCACCTCCACATCTGAAAAACTGCCCTGCGGCTTTATAACCAAGTATTCTGCCACCCACAAGGCAGTAAGCCTGTGTGCTGTGCATGCTGTGTCTGCTGTACAGACCTAACACAGAAAGTAAAGGTCAATTTTGACCCTTTTCATATCTGTCTCATTTCAGCTTCATAAACGTAGCACCACACAAAAGTGCCTTTCTCAGCCATCTTCCTGCTTCTGAAGAATAGTGCTGTTCATGAGAAATACAAACACTTTGTTCAACCAAACACACAGAATTCTTGAAGACAAAAAAATCGTTTTCAAAATATAAAGTAGCTCACAATGCATCTAAAAACAGAAGCAGGGTTTGCAGTAGAACTAGGCAAATACTGCAAACAATATTCCGTGGATCTTCATCTGGATTTTTTTAAAACAAATTTCTTCCATGGCTGTGTTCATGCCCTTTTGCATTCACTTTCCACAAATAATCATCTAATAAATGATGTTACTGACAGGAATGTTTATCAGAACTGCATATATTGCAGAATATTTGCAGAAATTGAATTACAAAGTAATAATCGTGAGTATTTGTATCTAAAATCTGATTCTAAGAAATCCAATCAGGTAACAGAAACCTGTCATGTGATCTGTTTCCGGTCAAATAGGATAACTTTTGAATACTGAATACTTACAGCAATCAGCTTTCACACAATTTACAGGCCAAGAATTATCCACAGATGTTGTTCTGTGAATAACTTCAAACAAATGTATTTGAGAAAATCAGATTTGGTTCTGTGATGACTCACAAAGTGGTAAAACTTGTTAAATTGTTTGTTACAAACTATTCACCCAGCTCTAGTTTATTGTTTTCCACCCATGACTACTACCCCAGTAATTTGCCCCACACATAAAGCTGGAGTATCTGAGGAGACCTATGCTAGGGTTTAGGGAAGGCACATTTCTTTGCCAGTAATGCTCCAGGATGTTACTTCTAAAAGAGACCTGGAGTCTTGTTTTATGTGGCCACTCCACCAGCTGGCCCCCTTGAACAACAAAACCGATTCCATTGCTTTTCAGGCAATACATACCTTGCAGTGGTTAGCCCATAAGCTTAATGTACATTTGTTTATTTGTATGAAAACCAATCAGTTTGTTTTAGAAATATCAACATAACACATTTTGAAAAATCTGTGCTGGTTAAAGAGCCAGTACAGTAAAATACGTAGCTCACTTATATAAACATGTGTGCCAGTGCTTTTGTGCAAATCTCATTAATAAGGGAAAGTGATGAGGATAATACACAAAAGTATTAATAATCTAGGCTGCAGTTTTCAAGGGAGCCTAAGGAGTTAGGTGCCCAAATCTAAGTGAAATTGAATAGAATTTGGGTTTCTAACTTTTTTAGGCTCCTTTGAAAATAATTAATTATGTAAATGCTGCCAAACAAAATTACATGTAATATTAAATAACTGGTGAGTCATATAACTCACATACAAAAACTATTTAAGAAAACACTAAAATATTTTATCTCTGTAACTAGGCACTTCACAGTATGTTTTCTTTGTCAGTAAGCAATAATGTCCCAATTCTTTGACTGTTCTCTTACACAATGAAATTACATATTTTTGAAGTGCAAATGAAAACATCGTAAATAAATCTATCACAAAAAATCAGTGTTGTACCAGAACAGGAAAGAGGGGGAAACAGTGAAAGGAAGGATGCATTTTGTTTAGAATAATTCAAGATTTCTTTCATAGTTTGATTTGGTGCTTGTTCTTTACTTCCATTTTGCTTTGTACTTGCCATCAAAGCAATTCTTTATCATCTAATAATACTATATAAACAAATTCCTATATTAAAAGCAAAGTAGTACAATTATTTGTATTCTGTGAATTTTATGGGAAAAGACACAAGACTGGATAACCATGTAAATGTAGAGGGGTGTCAAACTTACTAATAGCAATAGGAATATAAATATTCGAGTTTATTGTCAAGGCTATAGATTAGACATGGTAATTTTGGGAGGAGTCTTGATAACATCAGAAGTCACCATAAATATTATGAAAAGACAGGGGCATACTCTGCAGTAAACAAACTATGGCAACATTTCTCCTCTGAGAGCCACATAATATTTCTCAGTTTCACTCTTTGCTCTTCCTATAATTGCAGATATATTTTGATCTCAGTAGGAGTTCTGTACGTGTAAGGACAGCAGATATTGGAGCTGAGAAGAGAATTTTGCCCTACTTTTTAAATGTTCTCTAACTTTGAAACTTTATGAAATACTTTAGGGACACCTCATATTTTTGGGTACTTAACCACTGCTGTCCCTTCTTTCCCATTATGTAAGTCTCCATGTTCATCCAGATTTTTCATTTCCCTCCTCTTTCCATGTCCCCAAAAGAGTACTCTCTTAAAGTTTAGGTGTTGCTTTGCAGCCACCCTCTTTCTTTTATGTAGTGCCCTGTCAAGTCCTGATAGTCCAGAGTTTTCAGGGGGCCTTCATGGTGAGTTCACTAGTCCAGTTTTTCATCTGACAGTGTTATTGCCAAGTCCCTCATTCTGTTAGCCTTCTGTGCAGTCCTATGGTTTGTTCTGGGAGTAAAATTTGGAAAATTCTCTTCACCTGGACTTTCACCATAGAATCATAGAATATCAGGGTTGGAAGAGACCTCAGGAGATCATCTAGTCCAACCCCCTGCTCAAAGCAGGACCAATCCCCAACTAAATCATCCCAGCCAGGGCTTTGTCAAACCTGACCTTAAAAACCTTTAAGGATGGAGATTCCACCACCTCCCTAGGTAACCCATTCCAGTGCTTCATCACCCTCCTAGTGAAAAAGTTTTTCCTAATATCCTATCTAAACCTCCCCCACTGCAACTTGAGACCATTACTCCTTGTTCTGTCATCTGCTACCACTGAGAACAATCTAGATCCATCCTCTGTGGAATCCCCTTTCAGGTAGTTGAAAGCAGCTATCAAATTCCCCCTCATTCTTCTCTTGTGCAGACTAAACAATCCCAGTTCCCTCAGCCTCTCCTCATAAATCATGTGCTCCAGCCCCCTAATCATTTTTGTTGCGCTCTGCTGGACTCTTTCAAATTTTTCCACATCCTTCTTGTAGTGTGGGGCCCAAAACTGGATACAGTACTCCAGATGACGCCTCACCAATGCCGAATAGAGGGGAATGATCACATCCCTCGATCTGCTGGCAATGCTCCTACTTATACAGCCCAAAATGCCGTTAGCCTTCTTGGCAACAAGAGCACACTGTTGACTCATATCCAGCTTCTCATCCACTGTAATCCCTAGGTCCTTTTCTGCAGAACTGCTGCCTAGCCACTCAGTCCCTAGTCTGTAGCAGTGCATGGGATTCTTCCACCCTAAGTGCAGGACTCTGCACTTGTCATTGTTGAACCTCATCAGATTTCATTTGGCCCAATCCTCTAATTTGTTTAGGTCCCTCTGTGTCCTATGCCTACCCTCTAGCATATCTACCACTCCTTCCAGTTTAGTGTCATCTGCAAACTTGCTGAGGGTGCAATCCACGCCATCCTCCAGATTATTAATGAAGATATTGAACAAAAGTGGCCCCAGGACTGACCCTTGGGGCATTCCACTTGATACTTGATCCAACACCCACTCTCACTCAACTGCTGTGGACATGCTCAGGGGCTAACTGATCACCATATTTGGGGTTGGGAAGGAATTTCTCCTCCATATCAGATTGGCAGAGACCCCGGGGGGAGGGGGGGTTCACCTTCCTCTGCAGCGTGAGGAACAGGTCACTTCCAGGTTTAAACTCGGTAACTGCTGAATTCTCTGTAACTTTAAGTCCTTAAACTATGATTTGAGGATTTCAGTAACTCAGCCAGAGATTAGGGGTCTATTACAGGAGTGGGTGAGGTTCCGTGGCTTGGGATGTGCAGGTCAGATTAGATGATCACAATGGTCCCTTCTGACCTTAAAATCTATGAGTCTAACTCACTTTACCTGCTTATTTAACCATTGTCCCATTCTCACTCAGTCTCTCACCCACAACTAACTTGCTAACTTATTTGCACAACATTTCCAAAAAACATGGACATCTTAAACTAAAACAAAACATGAATATAAGTAGGGATGGCACAAGTTCTAATATTTGTACATGTTTCCTTGTATTTGTGTGTGTATGTTTCTCACGGGCTTTTAATAATTTGGGGAGCTTTTGGCAGGGCCGGTTCCAGGCACCAGCGAAGGAAGCAGGTGCCTGGGGCAGCCAATAGAAAGGGGCGTCACGTCCATCCGTTGTTGGGGCGGCACGTCCGGGTCCGCGGTGGCAATTCGGCGGCGGGTCCTTCAGTGCCTCGCTTCCTCTTTGGTGGCACTTGGCAGCAGCTCAATCGCTCCGCTCAATCGGGCTTTTCTTTTTTTCTTTTTGTTCTCTCTTCGCCGCTTGCGGCGGCAAAAAACCTGGAGCCAGCCCTGGCTTTTGGAGTATCAAACTATTGAGAGATCTGGTTTTCTCATAGTATGTTTCAGTTTCTGGATGGTGGAAATTCCACAACAAGGCCTGCTCTAGTTTTATTTCAACTTGATAAATAGCTCTCTGAGGGAAAACCAAGCCTCAGAAGAACATAAATAGAAATAGTGAGAAATTCTTATATTCTTATTCACATACATTCAGATTCATGAGGAACCTGAATGAGTACATGACCCCGAAAGTCATAGATTCCACAACAATCATGACATACATTCTTACCAATTTATGGTGGTTGTTTTTCTTTACAAGGATGTAGTACTGATTTCTGCATTTTACATGACTCGAGAACATAATGGACCACAATAACAGTTGTTATATGGATAAAACTCTCACTTACCTTAACCAAAATTTTGCCTATATGAGGACTTCAGAATCAAGCCTATAATGTGAAAACTTCTTGAGTTGGGTTTTCTTCACTGATGTTGATGTACTTTTTCCCAGTGCTGTTCAGAAGGCCACCGGAAAGCGAGCATTCGTTCTGAGTCGTTCTACATTTGTCGGAAGTGGGAAATATGCAGGTCACTGGCTAGGTGACAACTATTCACGCTGGAAAGATATGCACATGTCAATAATTGGAATGTTGGAATTTAATCTCTTTGGGATTCCATATGTAAGTCTGCCTAAAGGCTATCACTGTTTCATATGTAATATCATTTGAAATGAATCCAAATGTTTGCTTATATGAAATGCTTGATATGGCAAGCAGGTGCTGATTAAATTTAATTTTGTTAATTTTTTCTAATTCAAGAAGAGTCAAAGATTCTCATATGAAACAATTGTGTGATGTGCCAGTGTAACCCGCACACCTTCTGGGTGTGGGGTTCTATCCCATCTAGTGGCACCAAGACCACTTAGAGAGAGATTGAGTTGGCTCTATAGCCTTAGCTAACAGCAAGTTGGCTTTTAGCTCATGTGGTAGAAGCTCATGCACTAAGCTCCAGAGGTCCCAGGTTCAATCCTGCCCGCTGACGACCAGGGCCTGTTGGCATTACACCAGGAAAAATAGATTTCCTTCCTGATATATGTTTCATCATTCATATTTCAAAATATATTTCTAATTTTGCAAGCTGAGTTGAAGAAATAATACAATTATTAAAATATAGTCAAATCTATATTAACATTCTCAGTCACTGCACATTTTTTTTCCATGTTCATCACACTATTGTGGGATCACCTGATAAAATCACCAGAAAAATAGTGGTCCTTTCGTTGACCTTTATTAACAGGTATCACTGTAACTTATTGATTTAGGGCCTGATTGTGTAACTCTTACTCACACTTATGAGCACTTACTTAATTATTGTGTTTCTTCAGATTGGTGCTGATATCTGTGGGTTTCTCCTTGGTACAACTTATGAACTCTGCTTACGATGGATGCAACTTGGTTCATTTTATCCTTTCTCCAGAAATCATAACGGAGAGGGCCAGACGGTAAGAAAGCAAAGCTACTAAATGCTGCAGCTCTTGATTTTCATATTTATCATTTTAATATTTAAATTGTACTCTCAAAAATCATTCTGCGTTTCTGTGGGTAAACCCTTGTTGGGTGAACAGAAATCTTTTATATGGTGCAGTGCTATCAGATGTCATGCACAGAAGTGATTGTTATGCATTCCCATAATTTAAAAATGGATTGAAACTTTAAAAAAAGTGTCTAATATCCCAAAGCTGCATAGAAATAAATTTGTGCACAGTTTACAATTACAAAAATGTAGATACAAATCAGTTCCTTCATCAATAATCTACCAACACCCTAGTTTTTGTTTCCTGTTCTCTTTTAGGTGTTAATGACGTTATCAAGTATTTCAGGGAAACAATTATTTGAAGGCAAATGGAGGAGGAACAGATTTGCTATTATCTCCTGCCCATAAATTATTGTTTGGTTGTCATTTTAAAATATGAACATATAACACATCCTTTTACTTGCTTAGAATGTTTTTAAAGTGATTTTATGTTCACCTTTTAACACACATTACAGGAAGGGGCAGACAGGGTACAACCTGCATCATCCTAAATTAAGCCTCCGACATATATCATAGTTAGAAATTTTGGACAAATTATATTTCTTATACATTAGAAACTTCAAGGACAGGTAGCAGTAGAAACAACAGTTACTCAGCCTAGTAAAATTGAAATCTGAAAAAAAGCAACTGAACTGAATTCATAACTGAAAAAGTGCATTATCAAGTCTAACTCTGTATCCATATACTCATTCTAGCTCTTATCTCAGCTAGAAAGAAATGTCATGTTGTTTCTAGCTGCTGAAAGGTTGAAGGTCCTCTGGTCTTTGGATATATATATATATTTCTCCACTGTGCTGTAACAATGAATGAAAGAATGATTCTGCTATTACAAGAGGCTGTTTTTACTTTTGTAAGATGAAATGTACAAAGATGGAGTTAATGTTGTGACTGTTAACTTTCATTTTGCTGCAAGGCCAGATTTTTAAAGGCTGGTGTAACAGTTGCACCACAAGAATTCATATTTGCCTGCACAAATGGGTATGTGCCTTTAAAAATTGTGCAATTGCACATGTAAACAGGCACAATGGTTGCTATTAAAAAGTCAAGACTTGCCCCCATATTTACTATCCAATAGCATTGGAACTACCAAAGTATTCCCCTATAATTAGAATAGGAAATGTCTGTTTTTTTCAGATACTACTGTGTGTAAATATTCTCTGTGTAGTGGTGTCCACTGTAGTTAGATTTATAGTTATCTGATTTGCACTCATGCATGCACCCATGTGTGCATGAAAATGTAAAATTGTGTTTGGCCTACATGGGAGTATATTTGTAGTCTATATACAAGTTGGTAGTTAATTTGCATGTCAAACAAGAGTGCAATCAATGGAAATATAAATATATGGCTACATGAGTGCATTCTTCATGAAGGCTGTAGCTTATCAACTCATAAATAAGTAGGTCATGGGTCGAATTCCATCATCCTTATGTTGATGGATCCATTTGAGGAGTAAGGCATTAGTAAGGGTGGCAGAATAGGGCCCACATGATGTCCGCCCCCCTCAAATTACTACATGCCAATTCAAGAAAAATTGAATTGAGCAACTAGAATTAATTTTTCTTGTACTGTTAAAAATCATAGAACAGTTCTGTTCATTTTTTGTAAAAGTCTGATTTGCAGGGAGCTTTGAGTGACTTAGAGACTCACTATTTTTACTGTATTTAGACAATATTTGTACAGTAGGGCTGTCCAAGTGGTAAAAATATACCACTATTAAAAAGTAGCTGGCGTTCCAGAGCTTAGAAACCAGCAGGAAACATGGTTATTGACTAATGCAGATGTATGTATAAGAGAGGGTAAAATAACTTAAATATTGAGTTAATTAATATTAAATGTAATATTAAAATTTGATCTTAAGCATCTGGTTTGTCTGACTCACAGGGATCTTGCATGGCTTAATAATATTCTTGCCTGAAAAACACTAGATAATAGAAAAGCAAAGTTTTATTATTTCTGTTCCTTTTATGTTTCATTAATCCAGGAATTCATGATGCAGTATTTTAAAGAGAAATTGACTCATTTAGGGAGAAATTTTTAAAACAGATATGGAGTCTTACGACTCTTTTTCATGATCTCAGTCCACAGTTTCTATGAACTTCAGTAAATAGCAGAGTGAATCCACTGAATACAACAGGTCAACAATATCCAGTGAATGTGGATAATTTTTTTGAATCTGCTCTTTCTGTTTCTAAGGAGGCCATACAGTTTCTAGTGAGGGTCTTTGTGACAAAACCTTAAAAGCAGAAGTCCTGTCTGCTGGGTATAGATTTTATGAATGAGGGTTGAGCTTTTCAAAGCAAGGCAGGGGACTTGACTTAACACATTTTCCATTAATTTTTCTGGAAAATGTGTAGCTAAATTTTCTGCAGTGCTTTCCAATCACAACCTGGCTTTTAGAAATGGCCTACCCTATTGTGCTCTCAGAATTATATGCACAAATATTTGTAAGCATAATTGATGTCATTCTGACATAACCATCAAGCTATTAAGTTTGCAGATGATACCAAACTGGGAGGGATTGTAACTGCTTTGGAGGATAGGGTCATAATTCAAAATGATCTGGACAAATTAGAGAAATGGTCTGAGGTAAACAGGATGAAGTTTAATAAAGACAAATGCAAAGTGCTTCACTTAGGAAGGAACAATCAGTTTCACATATACAGAATGGGAAGAGACTGTCTAGGAAGGAGTACGGCAAAAAGGGATCTTGGGGTTATAGTGGACCACAAGCTAAATATGAGTCAACAGTGTGATGCTGTTGCAAAAAAGCATACGTGATTCTGGGATGCATTAACAGGTGTGTTGTGAGCAAGACACAAGAAGTCATTCTTCCGCTCTACTCTGCGCTGGTTAGGCCTCAACTGGAATATTGTGTCCAGTTCTGGGCACCGCATTTCAAGAAAGATGTGTAGAAATTGGAGAGGGTACAGAGAAGAGCAAGAAGAATGATTAAAGGACTAGAGAACATGACTTATGAAGGAATGCTGAAAAAATTAGGTTTGTTTAGTTTGGAAAAGAGAAGACAGAGGGGACATGATAGCAGTTTTCAGGTATCTAAAAGGGTGTTATAAGGAGGAGGGAGAAAACTTGTTCATCTTAGCCTCTAAGGATAGAACAAGAAACAATGGGCTTAAACTGCAGTAAGGGAGGTTTAGGTTGGACATTAGGAAAAAGTTCCTAACTGTCAGGGTGGTTAAACATTGGAATAAACTGCCTAGGGAGGTTGTGGAATCTCCATCTCTGGGGATATTTAAGAGTAGGTTAGATAAATATCTATCAGGGATGGTCTAGACAGTATTTGGTCCTGCCATGAGGGCAGGGGACTGGACTCGATGACCTCTCGAGGCCCCTTCCAGCCCTAGAATCTATGAATCTATGAATCAAGTTGTATTTGAAATCAGGTAGGTAGATGTCTAGATACAATTAATTGTGCCCCCAAAATATCTGGTCTGCATTTATTTGCATCCAAAAATTGTAGGTGCAGAGTAACAAACCAAGTTGAGACCTCTTAAAAATAAGGATGAAATCCTGGCCCATTGAATTCAATGGGAGTTTTGCTACTGACTTCAGTGGGGCCACAATTTCACCCGAAGGCCATAAAATCAAATGGCACTTTTCATACAGGTTTGTCTCTATGGTCTTGGCCAAAAGAATTTCCCTCTTCCCTCTGTTTGGCAGCATATTGAGTATCCATTTTCCACTTATCTTACACATTCTACCCCAGAGGTAGCTGCATTTCAGTGGTGAAATGATTTCTAAATATACAGAGTCTGATCTTGATAGGAGCTAAAAATCCACAACTCTCAATGACTTTAGTGACCTTACGGGCAATTGAGGGTGCTCAACACCACTAACGATCAAGTCCCTGTCTTACGATGTTCACTGATATATTTAGGAATAAAAGGTTCTAAATCAGTGTGAGACTGGATTGTTGTTTTTGTCTATTCTGTTTAGATTTTTTTTTTACGCTAAGCATTCAACTGTAGACTGTTCAAGTCAATAGACGCTTTCCTTAAATCATGACAGGCTACTTCCTGTATAATAATTGCATATTTGTAAACTTAAATACAAAACAAATCACTTTCTCTTTGGTAGGAGCAAGACCCTGCAGTGTTTGGAGCAGAATTTGCGGAGATATCTCGGTCTACATTGCTGATTAGATACACGCTGTTGCCTTATTTGTACACCTTATTCTTTGATTCTCATGTCCATGGAAACACAGTGGTACGAGGATTAATGCACGAGTAAGCTACCAGTCTCTTTCCTATCTGTGATATTTTATTCATATTTATTGCGGATCCAGTGTAACAATTATTTTATATTTATTTTGATAATAGTAATGATAAAATTGTATCTCTCTGCCTTAACAAGAGCAGTTTATAGTAAAACAGTAAAAATATTTTGCATAGTTCATGTAACATTTAACATAGATTTTACTTTAAAAGCAATATTCCCCCCCCCCCACTTAACTTTCCTCAATTGTTATTTATTTTCCAGGTGTTTGTTTAATAGAATGGGTCGTATGATGTTTCAAATATTTATTTTTAATATTTCTGCTTAACAGTGTTTATGTCCATACTTTTAACCATTAGGGCTTTTTGGGTATTCATATCCAGGGTAAGTAGCAGTGGTTTAATATCCATTAATAAAAGAATCCCTCAGGTAGTCTTCAGTGATGTGAAGTTTGTAGTCCTATCTATTCCCCACTTATGGTATCAATAGTTCAGAGCCAGATCCTGCAGTCACTTATTACTGGACATAGTGCTTGCTTTTGAAAGCAGTCTCCTTGCTTCAGTGGAACTAATCAAGTAACTAAAGTTACTTAGATGTTTGTAGCACAAAAATATTCTATGGATTTGATCTCATATTTCTTGAGAAATTAAATAGAATCATTAACGGTAATATTGTAGAATTTTACTTATTCTTTTTCTTCTTTATAGAAGAAAAAACTGAAAGCTGTACATGTTTTCTTTTAATATCTTATTAAATATTATATCACAGAGACTTACTGTGAAAGATGTGTTTTAAAAGCTGTCCTCCCAACAATAGTTATTAGGATCATAGAACCGGAAGGGACCTCAAGAGGTCATCTAGTCCAATCCCCTGCACTCATGGCAGGACTAAGTATTATCAATACATCCCTGACAGGTGTTTTTCTAACCTGCTCTTAAAAATCTCCAATGATGGAATCTGACCATGTGGTCATTGCATATAACATACAACAACTGTGGCCTGTTAGATTCTGCTTTGTGTTTTAGCGCCTCACACTGAGGAAATGAAATAATAAAATAATTCAATAGCTCAAAAGTTAGAAAAGGACTTGAAGTGATGGTCTATGACAAACAGCTTTAAAGACTACACAGTATGAGCATGTCAAGATTCAAGACTTGGTTAATAGCTTAAAAAAAAGGAAAAGTGGGACAACATCAAACAGTGGGAAATGTGTAGAGGCTAACTAGCTTTCATAGACTATGGGAAATGCAGTAGATTGGGGCATGAGTAGAAGGGCCTACATTTTCAACATGAGTGAGTTCATTTGCGTGCCTAATTTATGCTCATGATTGCAAGATCAGCTGTGGTGTATCCTGGTTTATGATGATCTCCTGACATACACTCTGAAAAGCCCTAAACACATAACCTGTGTTGTTTGTTTTCAGTCTGTTGAAGGAATCACCTTCATAAACACCCTGTTAAAAAAAAATCAAATGATAGCTTGTTATTTCATATATGTCTGAGGTAGTGGGATTGTTGCAGGAAGAAAAGTAAATGGGTTCCCTTCTTAAATCCCTTCTTCTTGCAGCACGTAAATTTTTTATAAGAATATATAAATGTCTTTATCAAGCAAAGTTTCTTACTGAAAGTTTTCTGTCACACACCCAATTAGGTAGAGCCTGGAGCAAGCCCTCAGGCACATTAACCTTTGGCTCAATATACTCTCCCAAACTCTCCGCTATTTTAAAAAATAGAACATTGGGTACATTTCCCTTTGTTCTTCAATTGCCACGGTTCTTTTGCTCAGTTCTTTTGGAATTATTACAATACTGAACTCCTTCAGGATCAGGTACAATGTGCTATGCACATATAGAGGCATGATGACACAGACCCCACTGAGAGAATCCTTTCCTAAGCAATAAAACCAAATAAAGTCAGTGTATGGAAACTTTAGCAATGTCATATACATTTTGAAATAATTGAAGGAAATCAAAGGTTGACACCGTTAGAGCTGTTCAGGAATTTTTTGATTAAACATTTTTCTGTTAGAAAATGCTGATTCATATTTGGTCAGGAAGGTCAAAATGAGAGTGAGACCCCAGAATACCCAATAGCCCAGTGGTTACTGGGCATTCATGCTTTACTTTTGCTCTGTCTGATTCGGAGCAGGAATTTTAGAGTCTCCTGCATCCCATGTGAGCATCCTGGCTATTGGATATTCTGGGGTCTCTCTCATTTTTACCTTCCTGACTAAATATGAATCAGCTAGTCAGCTGGGCTATTGCTTATGATGTGTGTCCCTCCCATTTCCCCCTTTTTTCCTCTTTCTTTTAACAAAAAAATTCAAAAGATCTAGGTTCTATTCTGATGCAGATTGAAAACAAATGATGAAACTCAAATTATTTTGCAAAATGGAACTCTTGTTTTCCGGCCAGACCTAAATAAGACCATGTCTTACAGGTAGCTAAGGCAATTACTTTTAGTCTTTATCTGATGACTGATGTGTAAAATATTTACTGTCAAAGGACTGTGTTTACAATTAAGTAGCTTTACATCTTCAGTATGAAGAATCAATTATGTAATACTAGCTCTGTGTCTGGCAGTCAGAGATTTGGTCAGTTTCTGCAGCCGTTTGACAAATGTCAATTAATTTAGGCAACGTAGATTGAAAGGCTTGCAGAGAAGGCCATAAATACTTGAATGTACTCTCAGGGAAGCTTCAGTTTTTCTGAAATAGGACTTTGTGTGCTGCATCATCTTCCAAGGAGAGGGTAGTTCTCTTTTCCACCCTGGATATAGTGGCATCTCTTCTTGGCCAGAAGCTGGGAATGGGTGACAGGGGATGGATCAGTTGATGATTACCTGTTCTGTTCATTCCCTCTGGGGCACCTGGCATTGGCCACTGTCGGAAGACAGGATACTGGGCGAGATGGACCTTTGGGCAGACCCAGTATGGCCATTCTTATGGATTTGCCATGAAAGACACTGCATCCTTTGCTGGAAGGACATATATGAGCCTCCTCAGTGTATCAGCTCCTGATTTTCAATTAAGAGACATTACTTTCCAACAATAATATGCTTCTTGTGTGATTGTATTCAGCCACCATAGTCATTACTGGAGACAGAACTTGGGACTGTAAACATTGACAATACAGGCCTCTTCCACTTGAGCTAAGGAAGATCTCCTATAGCTATGAGGTCATGGTAGGCTGTAGAGACTCTGGATTAACCACTGGAGTATCATGATCACATGTGCAAATGAATAGTTTAGGAGGGAAGCCTTGTATTCACTGGAAAATATCAGATCCCCAAGACTGTCTCCATTGCTGTTTACTCTATCAGTTTCATGGTCTATGTAACAGGGGTAATGCTCTTCTGTTCACCTGAACTGTCAGCCAGTGTTAGAACTTGCATAAAACTGCAGAAGTTCTACTGATTCTTTATGGCAGATGTAGTTCATTAACTCCATCCATGATATAAGGGAGATGTGAGTAGCTGGTCTGGAGAGAGAAAGGGCAGAAGAGGTCCCTAGACAACCAAGCAGTGGTCCACATAGCGAATCAACAGTCAGAAAAGTTGGCATGGGTAATGAGGCTAGTGAGGGCATTTGTGTTGCATCACCTTTTGTTTTACATTTGTGTGTGTGTGTGTGTGCAGTACGTGTCTCCAGGGTAGAAAATGGCATTGTAGATACTCTATCTTGTTTTCAGGACAATAGCTTCCAGAAACGTGCACTGTGTGCTAGCAGAGCCCCACAAGTGATGTCTCACCCATGGTGGAACCATGGCTATGGTTAGCTACAGGATTAGCTGAAAATACTTTTTGCCCTAATGATTGAAGGGCTTACTTGGCCAACCTCACTGAATTCACAGAATTTGGGAAGGTCTCCAATGTCATTGGCCCAGCACCAGGGCCGACGAGAGCGGGGGGAAACCGGTACAATTACCGGGGCCCGGCGGTCCAGAACGGGGCCCGGCTTCCCCCCTCTCGTCGGCCCTGTTTAGCTGGTCCACCCTTGCTGGGGGGCCTGAAAAATTTTTTTCACCGGGGCCCGAACCTGCTCTCAGCAGCCCTGCCCAACCCCAAACATTAGGTGGGTTGATATACTCTGTCTTCTACCTGCTGTGGATTGGCTTAATCCACTACTTTGGGTTGCCCAACTGGTTTATCCTTTTAGTGGGAGTCCCTGACCCATGTAAGGATTTGTGGTAAGGAAATTATTGGAGGGATGGTGTAGAGCTGATGCGTGCAGAGAAAATGATAGACATCCCATAACCATATAGGTTCTGTCAGGGTTAGTGGATGCTGTACCCTCTGCATTTGGTGTTGCCCTTTTTCAATGCCTTCAGGGTTAGTCCCACAAGCAGCCAGGAACAGATCCAGGTGTGTATTAGAATTCACAGATGTTTCTCTTGGATGAGGAGTAATGTCTTTATGCTTGCGGTATTCTAAAATGTATCAAACATGACAGATGGGCAAATAGTGCCCCTCTCTGATGTTACATTTTAATAAAGTTGCAGCCTGCCACTTAAAATCTACCCGTGTCTGTTCTCTTCCACTTGAATATCCAGATCAATTAATTCAGGGATGCTGAAGTTAGCATAGCTACAGGAGGAGCTCCCCAGCAGCTCTGTGCCTGCTGGGGGAATGTTGTTGTTCAGCAAAGGCTGATCAATATTTCTGTGAAGTACAGTTTGGAGGGAGTTGGAGAGTCTGGAGCTTGATGGGGAAGGAAGGTTTTAGAAATAATGTATATCATGCTTGCACCTTACGAGGGGTTAGGGATCTTTTCATGCATTTTCTCCAGGCTGCTCTTCTGCTCAGGTGACTGGCAGATCTGAGTTCCATTGGCATTTGTAAGTATTGAAGACCAAGTGGCTCTTTTGATTTCCACCCGCCCCCCGAAGGCCTGTACTTCACAGGAGGCCAGAATAGTCTGGTGCCCAAACACGTGGCTGCCAAAGTGGTGCTTTAGGCTCCCTACTAGTAGTTTACTGAGGGAGTAGGCTGAACTACCAATGGGGCAGTCTGAGCAGGCTGGGTCTTGCCTGGAGGTGGCAGTTCAGGTATGTGTGTATCTGTGAACTAAGTTGAGTAGCCTGCTTCTCCATGGGGCCATTGGTACTGGGTTAGCCATCTAGATTCTAGATTCTCTCCTCAGGAAATCAGGTTTGATAACAAAAGGCTTTCTTCTGTTTACACACTAAGGCATTGTTTATGGTGGCAATGGAATTATTTTAGCTATACTGTTCTTAAACATGGTTAACATGTAATACATTTAAATATGGTTAAGTATAAACTGGAGTATAAACTTTTCTCAAACCGTATTCTAGGCTAGTTAAGAGCCTAGTACAAAAACAAATACATGATTTCATGTATACTCTAATACATGTAAAATAGATGTGACTTGACTATGTTGGCCAGGAAAACGGTGTTGAACTATGTTTTAAATCATGTTTCAGTTAACAATATATTATTGCCAGTATGGATGAGGTCTAAGTTCTTGATCCTAAAGGCTGTGAAAAGAGAAACCAAAACTTCTTGCTATCAGTCATGAAAAAGGTATCTGGATATTGATGGAACACACTAAAGTAGGAAACCAGAGACTGTTGGTGCAGTAAGCAATATCACAGGATCAAAATATTTCATAAGTTCTTTGAAAGAAAAAAAAAAAAGATTTGAATTAACAATGGATATCTTTCTTTCAAAACTAGATTTACTTCTGATCACCAGACTCATGGAATAGATACAGCTTTCCTTTGGGGACCAGCTTTTATGATTGCTCCAGTTCTTCAAGAGGCAAGTATTCTAATTTTAAAATGTTATAATATTGGAACCAAAGAGATTAATACTGTTCAGGGCTTTAAATCACCTGCTGGGTGATTGTATATTTATCTACACTATCCACTTTTTTATCCACCCTCAATCCCTGAGGACTCAGTTTCACAAACAGACCTAGCTGTACAGAAAGAACAACTATACATACACAGGCTGGATTCTCCTACTTGCCGAGTCTCGTGTTGCAGATGTTCCTGAAGGATGCCATCTATAGCAATAAAGGGATTGTAGATTTTGGAAGAAGGAAGAAGAAAAACCATGATAGAGAAACAGATATAGAATGGCTGCCAACTTGTGGACAAAGCTGTTAAACTAACCTCCAATTAAAATTGCCCAAATAATCTTGGAATTGGAACTTGTGAAAAAATATGCTAGGAGTTTCCCAACACCAAATCCAAATGAAATCAAAGTCCTTCTGTTAAGCTGATAATGACTGTTATATACAGTGTTGTAGCCATTTTGGTCCCAGGATATGAAAGCAGGGCCGGCTCTAGGTTTTTTGCAACCTCAAGCAAAAAAATTTTTGGCTGTCCCCCGTCCCAGCCCTGGGCTCCTCGCCGCACCCCCCCGGCGTCCCAGCCCTGGGCTCTCCTCCCCCACCTGCACCCTCCTGCTGCCCCAGCCTTGGGCTCCCCCCTACTCCCCCACCATTGCCCCCCACAGACACCTCCTGCCGCCCCAGCCCTGGGCTTTCCGCCCCCTCCCCCCCCACCTGCATCCTCCTTCTGCCGCAACCCTGGGTCACTGGTAACTCACTGCCAGGGCAGGTCATTCAGCAGAAATTTTAGATGTGCACAGAACACAGACAGGATTGGTTCCCATATGGTTACAGAACTGTAGTAAAGTGGAACAATTTTCAGCTTGTGTGATTGGAAGATATTTGGATGCATATTATAAGACTGTCCTACATAAATGAGGAAAAGTTGAGGTGCCTTTATTATTCTTTTGTTCCACTCTTTCTTTCTATGGGAATTTGCCAATGCAATATCACTGTCTTCCTTTTAAACAAACAAACAAAAAGGCAATGGCTGTTGAAAATATCAATTCCAGTCCTAATAACCACTGGGAAGCATTTCTTGCTCAATTTTATCCTACTTTTTCTACAGCAAGTTACAGTGGATCAGTATATTTGATTTGGGAGAAATGAAGTAACAGCTGCCCAAACTGAGCTTGAGCACTCCTGAATTTTGAGGTGTTCAAATCTGGAAGGTAGGTGCTGGGGGGGCGAGGGCTGTAGCTCCACAGGGGAGCACAGCAGCATGTATGCCGCAGCGTGTCTGGCGCTGTGCGAAGCCAGACACGCTGGTCTGAGTGGCACGGTAAGGGGGCTGGGAGGTTGGAGAAGGGGTAGAGGTTCTGGGGGGCAGTCAAGGGACAGGGAGCGGGGGGGTTGGATGGGGCGAAGGTTCAGGGGAGCAGTCAGGGGCAGGGAGAAGGGGGGGTTAGATGGGTCAGGGGTTTGGGGGACCATCAGGGGGACAGGCAGCAGTTGGATAGGCATGGGAGTCCCAGGGGGTTGTCAGGGGACAGGTAGAGGGTGGGGTGCTAGAGGGGAAGTTGGGGGGATCTCATGAGGGGGCAGTTGGGGACAAGGAGAAGGGAGGCTTAGATAGGGGGTAGGATCCCGGGAGGGGGCAATCAGGGGACAAGGACCAGTGGGGCTTAGATAGGGGATAGTGTCCTGGGGGGCAGTTGGGGCAGGGGTCCCGGGAGGGGGTGATCCGGGGACAAGAACCAGTGGGCTTAGATAGGGGGTAGGGTCCCGGGAGGGGGTGATCAGGGGACAGGGAGCAGAGGGGGTCGGATGGGTTGGGGTTTCTGTGGGGGGCAGTTGGAGGGAGTGGATGGTGGCAGGGTGGGGCTACCCTCCCTCCCCGTGGAGTGTCCTATTTTTGAATGTTAAAATATGCTATCCCTACCCTTCACAGTGCAGCTCTCCATTCACAGCAGGCTGCAGCATGAGGTCTCAGCTTCCTCACTCCCTCCCCCTCTTTCCTGTTGGTAGTGGCCAAGGGAATGCTGGGAAATGTAGTTCTTTCCCTGCTCCAGGGCTGGCTCTATAGGCAGGGAGCTAACCAAGGAACTACAGCTCCCAGGGCCCCCTGTTGGTTCTCAGCTCCCATGCTGGATCCCTGCTGCCCCTGCAAATGGGCTGCCCCAAGCATGTGCTTGCTTTGCTGGTGCCTAGAGCCGCCCCTGTATGAGAGAGACAAGGTGGGTGAGGTTATATCTTGTATTGGACCAGCTGCTGTTGGTGAGAAAGACATGCCTTCAAGCCACACAGAGCTCTTCTTCAAGTCTATATAGCTCAAAAGCTTGTCTCTCTCACCAATAGCAGTTGGTCCAATAGAAGATATTACCTCACTCACCATGGCTCTCTAATGACAACATTAGTTAGTTACTATCTGGTTGGTTTAAAAAAAGCACTGTCCTGTGGATGCACAGGACATTTCCCCCTGTTGTGTGAGGCCATTAGGACCACTGATTCTTTTCTACCATTGAGTCTGAAGTACCAGCTGCGGAGCGGGTTTGCTTGCCATCCTTATTCTACACCTGGACTAATTACCCACTGCCCAATGAGGCTTAATGGAGGGCACCTGGGCTTTAGAACAGGGGAGACAGCTGCAGGTTTTTGGCAGATAGCTGCAGACGCTGCAGGGTATAAGAAGGCTCCTGCAGGGCTCTGAGTTAACAGGCAGAAGATACCACTAGGGATGACCCGTGAAGAAGGCCAAACTACAGGCAAGCGATAGTGGGGGAGGGGCAGGAAGCTGGATCTCAGGGAGGAAGGGCTGTCCCTAGCTTGAAACTGGAACAGAAAGGTGGTTGAACCTTGAGGGGAAGACAGACCATCAGAGAGAGGAGGGGCTGTGCCCACCTTGGGACTGGGGTGAAAGAAATGAACTTTAAATAGAGGATAGACCTTCAGGGAGGAGGAGCTGGGCCCATCTGAAATTGGGACGAAGACTTCAGAAGTTTGAGTTTTCTTTGAAAGACTATGCAGGACTTACTACATTGGAGCACAGAAGAGGGAATGTTTTGAACATCTGGACTTAAGGGGCCATAAGTGAAGGGGAAACTGAGGCAGGCCACAGCAGAGCCATGCTGGCCAGTAGACCATACAACAGAGCAGGCACAACACCTTTTGACACTCCATCGCACTACCACTTTCTTGATATTCAGCAGCAAGGCTAGGTGAGCACTGGGAAGAGGGGTTGGGCCATTATGAATAGATATATTTGTAGTTATGTAAATTCCTGTTTGGAATAAGTCCCCACACAAAGCACAGCTGGAGGAGGACAAAGAGGTGGTTATGGCAGGAGTGGCCCCTTTATATTGTTGTAGTTCAGTGCTTAGAGCGCTGACCTGGGATGCCTTTCCTTGGCATTAAGCGGCTCCCCACGCAGCTTGTTGGTTTTTGTGAATCCTATTCTCATCCTCTCCCCATGCATTCTATAGAGAGCCTCGATGTTTTACTCAGGGCTGTGGAATCCCCTAGGCTTCAGGATGCCTATACATTAGGCCTTTCAAAACGGAATCTAAGTCCCTTTTGTAGGTCTAGCCCCAAGCAGGCTGCTGTTTGCCACGTATTTTTCTCTTAAACTTGTGCCTCTGAAGTTCAAAGAGAAATTATTATTCCTATGTCTCAAATAATTTTTACCACCGGGGCAGATTGCTTTCTGAGCCTTCTTGGAGTCCTCCATTTTCAAATAGCTGTTAAGAATATAGAGGCTAACGACTAACTGGGGGAGTTCACAGAGAGTTCAGAGAAGGGTGACAAGCACGATCAGGGACCTGGGAAAAACTCTCATATGAAGAGACAGCGAAAAAACTAGGATTGTTTATCTTGGAGAGGAGATGAGTAAGATGGGATATGATAAAAGTATATAAAATCGTGACTGGTCTAGAGAAGACAGATCAGGGACTTCTGTTCTCCCTATCTCATATCATGCAAACAAGGGGACTTTTAATAACATTAAATGTGGCGTATTCCGAACTGATAAAGGAAATTTGTTTTCACACAATGTGTGATTAGATTCAGGAAGTTGTTGAGGTCAAGAACTTAACAAGAATCAAAAAGGTATTGAACATTTCTATGGCTATCAGAGTTGTTATAATTTTAGAAGGGGTATTGAATCCCATGCTTCAGGATTTAAGGCAATCTCTAATACTGAGATCAGGATGAGACCTGGGAGGGTCAGATTGCCATGCAGCTGCTTACTGTGGGATTATTGCACTTTTTTGGGGGATCTGGTCATGGGCACTGTCAGATAGGAGAGTAGAGGCACTTTGGTTCTGATCCAGTATATTAATTCTTATGTCTAACTGAAGACTTTCATGCTTTAATAAATCAATAAATTCTTAGACATTCCTTCAATTTGTTTAAATTTGCCCAGGCATGATGGCAACTTCAAGAGTTTTCCATTAAACATTTCAGATGGGTGACTTTGTCATAGTCCCATTCTATCAATAGATTTCCAATCACCACTACACTATTTATTTTGTACTCAGTTAAATAGGCCAAATTATATGTTCAGCTATCTGTGCAATATGTGCTTATTCCCATATGTGATGTAAAATTTTCAAGATTTACTCACGTGTCTTCATGGTAATTGCATGTTTCTGCAGATTACTTTGTAAGTAATGGGTCAGATCATCTCCTCCTGCTTTAAAAACCCAAGAAAGGAGGCTCTAGGAAGGAAATATCTTCCAATGGGGTAGATTCCTACCCAAACTAGTGGATCTGTGGTTGGCTAGGACCATCCATGCCATGGTCCTAGCCATGGTCCACCTGTTCCCTGGCAGCTGAACCCTGGTTCTGCATGGAAAGGGGGAGATGTGCACGTGGAGAGTCTAGGGTATTTTATACATGAGAATAAGAGTCTATTTTGATCCAAGAACATACATATCTACTTCTTTTGATTCAAACTTTTTCTGGAGTAATCCTATACTAAGCACTTTTAGAATTAACATGACTTTTTCTCTGAAACTCAGTTATAAACATGTCACCAAATATAAAGTAGTAATTGTGCAGTTAGCAATAAATTACCTATTAGAATGACAGTGTAAAATATAACAGAGGGTCCTGTGGCACCTTTGAGACCAATACTTCTGTTAGTCTTAAAGGTGCCACAGGACCCTCTGTTGCTTTTTACAGATTCAGACTAACACGGCTACCCCTCTGATACTTGACACCGTGTAAAATATTGTAAAGAAGAGTCCTAAGCAGAGAGATCAATAACCTTGCTTCCTGTCCCTTCCCCCCTGGGAGGAGTCAAGCATTCCAAACTGGGTGTCTCATACCTACCCCTTATAAGGAGGCCTTTCTCCTCAAGTAGTGTCATCAACATCTGTGTAACCTCACTCATTATCCAATCTAAGGCCCTGATCCTGAAGGCATTGACACGTGCGAAACTTCTAAGCATGGGATTAGTCCCACTGAAGTCATATACATTGGTGTTTGCCGGATCGGGGCCTGCAGCATGGATACTGGGCTAAAATAATTAATCTGACAGTGCCATGGACTCATCCAATAGACCTGAAATGAGCTAAACTCAGCATGATGCAGGCAGCTGGCAAGCACTGCTAGATTAGTCAGATCTAGTATTATTGCCACATTAGTAACACTTATTAATATCCAAGATTTTACCTTAAATAAATATTGAGTATACAGATATTTAAGCACAAAACAAAAAATTAATTTAGCAATATACTGTCAAAAATGTGGAAACAATAGTTTAACTACTTTTATGACCATTACAGGGAGCAAGATCGGTGGATGTATATTTCCCTGAAGCCTCCTGGTTTGACTACTACACAGTATGTATTTTAAAAGCTTACAATTTCTTACAGTTTGAACATAATTTAAAATGTTACAGTCTAAGTCAAATTAATTTTTAGCACTGCTCAGCAGTATCTTTTCCCAAAGCATCTGTGGTGAAGAAATCCAGAAAAAAAAAAAAAACTTCTGCACCAGGCTGGCTAATTGAGCAAGAAAATTACTCCGCTTTCAGTAGCATTTTATTTTCTATTTTTGGTTTATACAGCACTAAGACACAGTGGGCTGAATTTTCAAGAGCAGCCTATAAAATCATGCCTACAATTGTCAGGCTTTCTATTTTTATTTGCATTCATAAGTTTCAGATTTGCATGCTACACTGCTTTCATGCATACAAATCAGGTGGATATATATTTATCTGATTTGCACACCTGACTGCAGATTGCACACAGCAATACAAAACTTTGCACACAACAACAATTCTGGCATAAAAAACTGTGGAGGGCAATCTGACAGATGAGGCTGAGGCCTCTGAAAAATTGTCCCAGAGAAGTGTAGAACAATCCACGTTACAAAACACAAACAAGCAATCAAATCCATTCCAGCTGACCTCAAATCTTGGGTCTTGAAAATGTTTAGTGTTTGCTCTAGAGCCTCTATTACTATATACATAATTCCATACCTAAGGGTTGAATTTTCAAAACTGCTTTGAACTGGCAGGGCCGGCTCCAGGCACCAGTGCAGGAAGCAGGTGCTTGCGGCGGCCAATGGGAAGGGGTGGGACGTCCGGCTCTTCGGCGGCAATTCGGCAGTGGGTCCCTCAGTCCATCTGGGAGAGTAGGACCCGCTGCTGAATTGCTGCCAAAGAATGAAGCGGCTGCGGTAGAGCTGCTGCCAAAGTGCCACCGATCGCGGCTTTTTTTTTTCCCGCCACTTGGGGCAGCAAAAACGCTGGAGCTGGCCCTGTACTGGCCTACGTCTGCTCTTACTGCAGTCAATGGTGAAACTCATTTTGACTTCAATAAGAGAAGACTTAAGCTAAGCACCTTTGAAAATTCCACCCCGGAAGTTTAAGGCTAATGTTAACTATCCTGAGCAGTTACAGAGAGGGGAAGGGTAAGAAGAAAAATGTTAGTGGCCTGGAACCATAGACATTTTTATTCTTAAAGAATCATCACTTGGGGCCTTTTTTTATAGGTGAATTTTTCCACATTCAGCCAGTGGCTCCAGGATGGGGGGTCTAAGTTATTTCTCCCCTTTCTCCTTCAATAAGGACTCAGTCCTACAGGATTCAGCCTTCAGCTTACATTGGTAATTTCACCTCTTAATAGAGCTGGGTAAAAATTTTTAGCCAAAACCTTTTTTGTGAAAACCATTTCAGTGTCACTGAATCTGCATTTAAAAACATGTCATTTTCACCAAACTGTGTGGGTTTTTTTTAAAGCAAATCCTAAAAAATCCTGTTTCATTTTGACATTTTCAATTTGATTTGAAATGGGGTTGGTTTTTTTTAGAAATTTCCTTCCATTTTTTTTTTAAAGTTAAAACTCAAAATCAAACTGTTTCATTTCAGATCCAACAAAACATTTATATTAACCCCAGATGAAATTTTGTTTTCATTTTTTGGTTTGAACTTTTTTTTAATAATTTGTTTCAGGTTGACTTTTTTTTTCTTTTTACTTTTCATGTGTGTATTTGTTTTCAAACTGTCAGCAGACCAAGCAAAAGTATTCAAACAGTTCTATTTCTCAACTCCTACCACCTCACACCAGAGGGCTCCACATCTCAGCCGACTGTTATGGCAGGACTTAAAGTTTTAAGGAGGGTGTTGGAGGAAAATAAATTGGTTTTGCTGATATTTACGGGGAACTATGCCCAAGCATGGGAGAAAGCACAAAGGCAATGGAGGCTGGCATCAAGGGACAATCAGAGGCAGGAGACAACTTTTCGGTATAGAATGAGAGATAAGAAGGGTGGAGGTAGGTCATCAAGATACTTGAAAGTGAAGATAAATATCTTATATTTGATATGGTAGAGAAGAGGAAGCCCATGAATAGATGGAAAGAGAGGGGTGATATGCTCAAAGTGATGGGCTAGGACAATGATCTTTGCACCAGCATTCTGAATGGACTTTTTCTAGACAAAGAGCATGGTGTTCTTGAATTACACCTCTACCCCGATATAACGCTGTCCTCGGGAGCCAAAAAATATTACCGCATTATAGGTGAAACCGCGTTATATCGAACTTGCTTTGATCCACTGGAGTGCGCAGCCCCCCCCCCCCCCCCAGAGCACTGCTTTACCGTGTTATATCCGAATTCATGTTATAATGGGCCCTGTTATATCGGGGTAGAAGTGTACTATAATACTGTTTTGCCTCAAAGACTGAAGAAAATTTAACAAAGTTTTCATTCCAAATGACGATACATTTCTTACCGCAAAACTGAAATGTAACAGCTTCCACACCTAGAAAGATTAACAAGACTCTCTTGCTTTCTGCTTAGAGACTATTCACAAGTTTTTCACAAGATACTGAACAATGACACAATTTTTAAGATGATTCACTGTATCTTATTCATGATTGTTCTGTCCTTGGTGTACCACTTATGCATAACTTCAAGGTCCAGATTCTGTTAGATGCTGATGCAAATCTGAAGAAATGCCACTGAATTCCAAGGTTTTATTCTGGGGCTAGGTTCTTAGCTCACTTACATCAGTGTAAATCCAGACCTGTTTCATAGCTGTAGGTAATTAATAATAGTATCTGGATTTAAAATAAAGCGCTTTGAACTGTATTTGTTTCTGTGGTAGGGTGATGAAGTGCCAGCTTCCTGGCACAGAAAATATGTTAGTGTTGATGCCCCATTGGACAAGATCCCACTCTTTCTCCGTGGAGGTTACATTCTGCCAACACAAGCACCAGCCACAACTACTACTCGGAGGTAACTACCATAGAATAATATATTTATTTCAAAAGGCTATACCATATTTTTCTGTTCAGGGATGCTGCAGGGGAAAGGAGTAGATAGCTTTATTCTTGTCATGCTGAAATCCTTCAAATAAACAGAATATTAATTAGTAATAAGAGAGAAACCCCTCCAGTGTAAAGTTTACATTTTAATTTAAGCACTTGGCCATATCTTTTGGAATCTCCGGTTGAAATAATTTATTTTCAAACCAAGTATATATACTTGGACACCAATGGGGATAAGACACACACATGATGAGCGTGGTGAGCAATGAGTACAACTTTTCTTAAGTTGACATTCACTGGCGACAAATAAGGCTAGCAAGCAACCAACCTGGCAATCAAATAGTCCAGTGTAGTATGGCTAGATGGCAATCAAAGTATATTGCAAATAAGGGAAACTACACTTAGCCAACTCCTGGTACAACAGGGGATTAAGCCTTTATCCCACCAGTTGCTCTTGTGTTGTATGAGGACCCACACAAGGGGTTCCCCAGTCTGTAAAGCATCTAGAACAGTATTTCCCAAATGGTGGGTCCCAACCTAGTAATGGGTCATGGGAAGTTTCTAGATGAGTCACCAGATTAAGGGCTGGATGTCATGACATAGAGGTGGCCAGGATAAACCTAGAATGGGGAGCCAGCTCCGTAAGACAGAGCCACCACTCTGGGGTGAGTGCAGGGTGGGCTTACTTTCTACTCACCTTGCCTGGCCTAGCCTCCACATTTTTTCAGGCCCCCCAGCAAGGGTGGACTGGCTAAACAGGGCCGATGAGAGAGGGAGGGAAGCCGGGCCCCCTTCCGGACCGCTGGACCCCGGTAATTTGTACCGGCTTCCCCCCACCTCTCATCGGCCCTGTATGTAATGGTGCATTTCCAAAAAAAAAAAAAAGAAAAAGACAAAATGCAGTTGCTGGGTGGCTTTAGTCAAAAGTTTGAGAACCACTGAGAGAAGCTTTCCACTATCTTGACCTACAAGTGCAGGATCCAGCCAAAACCTACTCTCAGTCTGGTAGTTGCGAGTAGAAAGGTAAATGCATCTGCTGCATTGGCCAGCCAGTCACTTCATATTTGCAAAAGAGTAAACTTTAGATCTCCACTTCACTCTTATCTGGAACTACCAAATACTCTGGGGAAAGTAGAAAGGCCCTAACTGCTCAGCCAATCAGTTGTAGGGGAAAATTTCTTCCTAATACCAAAAGGTGGCTTGCATATAGCCAAAGCAAAATGGTAGTTCCAGACAAACACAGCCCAAGAAATAATTGATCATGCCTGAACCACACTGAAAACCCAATATAAAGAGCAGGTGGGACAGGAAACTAGTACACGCTGCAACACACAATGCAGCAGCCAATCTGAGCCGTGGGGAGCTCAGTTATCCCCCAGGCTGCCTGATAACTGGTACCAGGGCCGGCTCCAGGCACCAGCTTGCCAAGCAGGTGCTTGGGGTGGCCACTCTGGAGAGGGGTGGCACGTCCAGCTATTCGGCGGACGGTCCCTCACTCCCGCTCGGAGCAAAGGACCTCCCACCGAATTGCCGCCGCAGATCGCGATCGCGGCTTTTTTTTTTTTTTTTTTTTTTTGCGCCGCTTGGGGCGGCCAAAACCCTGGAGCCGGCCCTGACTGGCACATCAAAGCTGCCAAAGAAGGGAGAGTCTTGTCCTCAGCAACGTTTCTGAGGGAGCTCCCGCTCCACCACAGAAAGCTACCTGATGTCTTCTTCCTCAGGAGCTCCAGCAAAGGATCCATCTCTGTGAGCATGTGGACATTCTGGTCTCTTTTTATTGTTGTAAAATCTGATTTAATAATTTGTAGAAATGACAACAATTCTAGTTTTACTGTGAACTTTGAGGAGGAGAAAAAGAACCTGCATATTGATTGATCCTTCTCATTGAATTTCTCATCAGCCGTCTGAACCCATTTGGACTTATTATTGCTCTGGATGAACGAGGAGAAGCCTCTGGGTCCCTCTTCTGGGATGATGGTGATTCTATTGGTAAGTTTGTCACACTACTGCAAAACAGTCAGGGGACCTGACTGTCCTCATATCAATTTTTCACCAGTGTGACTCCGTTGATCTAGCTGGAGTTACTTCTGATATATATTGGTGTAAGTGACAGGAAAATTGATCCTGATCTCACACTGGTGCAAATCATGAGTGATACTACTGTAGTCAATGGCACTACACTCATTTAACACTGGCGTGAGATCAGAACAAGCACATCAGGAATAAAAAGATAATAATTTAGGTTTCAACTTCCTATGAAATTACCTTAGATTATTGCAGAAGAATTGAAGATGTAGAGGTAGCATTTGAACGGGTAGCCAAAAAGTCTGTCTGTTCTTATTTGCTGGCTATTACTAAATTCAACTCTGTATATGTTAATATCATGAATCCTATGTTTTGACAGATTCTATTGAAAAGGAAGTCTATTTCTTGGCCAAATATACATTCAGTGAAGTAAGTAGCAACAAGTATTTTGGTACTTATCTTTGAATAACTTTGTTATGGCGCTGATATTCAACATCTGAAGTTGGTGAGTCACTTTGTCAAACAAAGTTAGAGAGAGCTACAAAATAATCACATTGTTATATTGCATCACAATATTTGTGTCATGTCATGTCATGTCATGCCACCAGGATATATAGTGTATTGATGGGACATCATGAGGTGATTCTGACAATACGTTCTTCACCTCTCCTCCTTTTTCCCCAGCCATAGCTGCTGGGAGGGAGGCAATCTCTTTCCTGACTTTCACCTGATTACTTTTGGCTGCTGAGTGAAAGGAGGTGTTACTCTGACCCGCAGGAGATGACTGCATCTTTTTAAACTTCTTTCCCATGTGGGTGCAGTAGGAAACTCAGTGAGTTCCATGCTGTCATCTATTCAGTGCTCCCTGCACTGTGATGGTTCCTGTGAATAATTTTCCGCTGAATCTTTCTGAGAACCAGTTAGTGTCTAAAGTGCTGATACATGCGTCTCTAGAAGCAAAGGCTGAGTCCCACTGTGTTTAAAAATTGAGTCTATGAACATTTCAAGTCCAGGGCTTTTAGTCTCCTCCTGTCTCCTGGTTGCTTTCTCAAAGGCAGCCTGGCACAGGGCTGTTGCCCCTTTGCTATGTCAGTACTTTCTGCCTCCTTATCCCTCTTTGGTCTCTCCCCTTTATAGCAGGTCTTATTTTCTCTATTGGTCCCAGCTTTGGTTGCCTGTCTCCATGATTGGCAGTTCTGGCACACATTGAGTTTCTGGGGGCAGGGGTGATCAAGCTGTTTGATTATCAGGAGGAAAGATTTTCCTTTCCCTTCTGCCTATGCTCAGTATGTAGTTTGTAAATCCCATTACATACCTATAATTCAGTCTCTAGGAGGAAATATTTAAGACATACCAGGTATATTGGTGAAGACTTAAATAATTCAGAAAATGGGGAAAATAACCTAGCCTCTACTTGAACCTATATTGTGAATACTGGTATGATTTTCAGATCATACGTTCCCAAAAGTTTACCATCAGTAGATGTTATTTGGAGGAATTAAATTATACTTAATTTGCAAGGGTGATACTGTTCTTAGAATTATTCCTTCTAGTAGAGATAACAGATTATAATAAATTGATGGGTATTTTTGTAAATAGAATGGCATCAACTATTTTCTTGTGTATTCCAGCAAATGCTGCCCCAGTGTTTAAGGTTCATTATCTAATTCTGTTTCCTTTGAATGCACTGAGAACAATTCCACTTCTTTTATCTTGTTGTCTTAAGAAAAATGGCATTTTCACTTGATGTAAAGGAGGGAAAAATTAATTTAGTTTTCTGAATTCTGTATTTAGCAATTTACTGAAGGCAGACTACAGAAAAAGAGCAAACAGTTTTATATTAAATTGGGATCTGTGCAAATATGAGTGTTGACTTAGTGAGGCTTCCATTTCTCATTGCTCATATTTGATTTTGTCTGAAATCCCTATCTGTATTCTGATAACCTCCAACGTCAAGTTTTTATTACCGGTATACTGAAGTTAAAATAAAAAAAGTCATTCTACATTACAAATGTATGACAAATGTGTGACAATAAAACATATGAGAGTCCTCAGTGTATGCTGTATATTCCTATATATATAAAAGACACTACTGATGTATAATTCCATCTCATCTAATTCTAATGGAACATTTATAAAAATAAAAACAACCTTCTCTCTACTTTCAATTTGCAAAATATTTACTTACAAATACAGGTCTTGATCCTGCAGCACTTCCTCAGGACTCATTAAGGAGTTTTGCCCAAGTAAGGACTGCAGAGTTAGTCCCCAAAATTTATATTTTCATTTAAGTAATTTAAAGCCTTCTTGGTTACAAGTATGCAATATTACAAGTCTAGGACACACATCTCCCTAGAAACAATATGGTTCCTCAATGTCTTTAAAGTTGTGAAATATGATGACTAAAGGGTTTGTAGCAGAAGTTGCACTATTATGATAATAAAAACATCAGATTAAATATATGGTACCGAATGTACACAGAAAACATTAACTGGAAAACACTTCATGTATACTGTAAATAACTGCTACACTTGCCTTAAACTAACTAAGTAAAACTACTTGTCTAGATTCTGGTACTGTACCTGCCAATGTAATATCTGAGTGGGGTATTAGAAGCAGGGGCGGCTCTGTTTTTTGCCGCCCCAAGCACGGCAGGCAGGCGGTTTTCGGCGGCGCGCCTGTGGGCAGTCCGCTGGTCACGCAGATTCGGCGGCATGCCTGCGGGAGGTCCGCCGGTGCCTCGCCATCGGCGTCCCCGCTGCAGAATTGCCGCCAAAGCCGCGGGACCAGCGGACCTCCTGCAGGCGCGCAGCTGAAAACCGCCTGCCTGCTGCCCTCACAGCGACAGGCAGGCCGCCCCCTGTGGCTTGCCGCCCCAGGCACGCGCTTGCTTTGCTGGTGCCTGGAGCCACCCCTGATTAGAACCAGTGCTACAAAAATAACAGAAAGAGGTGCAAGAAAATTCCATATATATACTGTAAATATTATTTCTTATTTTGCTGGCTTTTAATTATATGCAAAATCTTATTCTATATGAAACCCAATGTGTCCACTATTACTATTCTTCACCTTTCTATTTTTAAAATTTGTATACTTTATAGGACATTCTGTATGGAGTAAAACAATGAGATACAACAATAGAACAAGTATTCAATAAATAATTTCCAATGAGTTACTATTAATCTAAAATTCCTTCTTCTGAATTATTGAAGGGCCAAATGAGGACAAAGATTGTCAAAAATGGCTACCGTGGAGTTGATTCTCTGATATACAACACTGTTCAGGTTCTTGGTGTGACTTCAAGACCTAATGCTATTGTTTTGAATGGAAATGTCATCCATGGCAAGGACTTACAGTATCAAGAAAATGGGGTAAGAGTTGTGCTGACAAATTATGAAAATGATTTTTCATAGGCTTTTCCCCAAACCCAATGAACAATGCTAATAGTTTCCCATTCATGTCCTGTTTCTTTTAAAAAAAATAACTGGAAATCAGATTTTGTACAGAGGAGCATGAGGTTAACTTAAGAATGGAAGACTTCCTGGATTATGTTACAGGAAAATTTATCTCTTGTCATTAGACACACATCTGACTAATTTTGTGTCTGCTGTGTTTTTAGCTGTGTTGTGAATGGTCAGGATATGAGAAAGACGAGGTAGGTGAGGTAATATCTTTTATTGGACCAGCTTCTGTTGGAAGAAGGTACAAGCTTTCAAGCTACACCAAGCTGTTCTTCAGGTCGGGGAAAAGTCTGCTTCCTTCCCCAGACCTGAAGAAGAGCCTTGTGTAGCTTGAAAGCGTGTACCTTCTTCCAACAGAAGCTGGTCCAATAAAATATTACCTCACCTACTTTGTCTCTCTAATCTTGTGTCTATCACTTACACAAGCCTACATTTCCAGGTTTATAAAATGGTGATACAATGACAAATTCCCACAAGTTATTCTAGTATTATGATAGTCATACCATACTTAGAGCTATGGAGAAATATTATCTGCTACTGTTGTGTTATATTATTCCAACAGCATGAGAAAATCTGCCCCAATGTTACTTAGCAGCTACTTAAAAAATGAATGGAGTAGGCTCATGTTTCAGATATTTTATCAAAAATGAGTGCCCAGAATGTCCTAGAAAAATGGATATAGTTAATTTTAGTGGGTGTTTTCCTATCTTCACATGTAAACCTGGGTCTGGTTCTATTCAATAGCTTCATAAATGATTTGGACCAGAGGTAGGCAACCTATGGCACACGTGCCAAAGGTAGCATGCGAGCTGATTTTCAGTGGCACTCACACTGTCCGGGTCCTGGCCACCGGTCTGGGGGGCTCTGCATTTTAATTTAATTTTAAATGAAGCTTCTTAAACATTTTTAAAAACTTATTTACTTTACATACAACAATAGTTGAGTTATGTATTATAGACTTATAGAAAGAGACCTTCTAAAAACGTTAAAATGTATTACTGGCACACGAAACCTTAAATTGGAGTGAATAAATGAAGACTCGGCACACCACTTCTGAAAGGTTGCCGACCCCTGATTTGGACAATGGCAAAGAGAGTACACTTATAATATTTGCAGATGATACCAAGCTGGGAGTGGTTGCAAGTGCTTTGGATGATAGGATTAGAATTCAAAATGATCTTCACTAACTGGAGAAATGGTCTGAAATAAATAGGATGAAAATCAATAGGGAAAAATGCAAGGTACTACACTTAAGAAGAAATAACAATTGCACAAATACAAAAGGGAAATGACTGTCTAGGAAGGAGTACTTCAGAAAAGGATCTGGGGGTAATAATGGATCACAAGCTAAATATGAGTGAACAAGGTAACACTTTTGCAAAAAAGTGAACATCATTCTGGGATGTGTTATCAGGAGTGTTGTAACCAAGACCCTAGAAGTAATCCTTCCACTCTACTCAGCACTGCTAAGGTCTCAACTGGAGTATTATGTCCAGTTCTGGGTACTGCATTTTAGGAAAGATGTGGACAAGTTGGAGAAAGTCCAGAGGAGAGCAACAAAAATTATTAAAGATCTATGAATCATGACATACAAGGAAAGATTGAAAAAATTGGGTTTGTTTCTTCTGGAGAAGAGAAGCCAGAGAGTAGGGGACATAACAGTCTTCAAGTATGTAAAAGATCATTGTTAAGAGGAGGGTGATAAATTTGTTCTCCTTAACCACTGAGGACGGGACAAGAAGTAATGGGCTTAAATTGCAGCAAGGGAGATTTGGGTAGACATTAGGAAGAGACGCCTAACTGTCAAGGTAGTTAAGCACTGGAATAAATTGCCTTGGGAGGTTGTGGAATCTTTGTCAGTGGAGGATTTTAAGAACAGGTTAGACAAACACCTGTCAGGGCTGGTCTAGAAATACTTAGTCTTGCCTCAATGCAGGAAACTGAGCTAGATGAACTATTAAGGTCCCTTCCAGTCCTACATTTCTATGGTTCTATTTAAAATGTTTGTTTTATAAATTAATTTGTTTTAATATCAACTAGTGATTCAAGCTGTAACTACCATAGTATGCTAAGTGGTAAACCCAGTGCCCAAACATAGTGTCTCATCTAGGTCTCTACATAGAAGATGGAGGAATCCTCCTTTTGGTTGTGAAAGAGAAACCAAGACTATTCCCAATAACTGGAGTATCCTCTGTGTCCTTAGCCTCCTTTTCCACAGGGGAAAAGACAGGATCAGCACAGTGAAAGATCCTCCCACCTTGGTAACCTCCCCACCTATGCTCCATCCCCAAACACCCTGCAGAGCTGGGCTTCGCGCTTGGCAAGGGGTGTATGGTGCCCAAATTTTTCCCATAGTTTTTCATCAGTGGAGGTAAAAAGAGGTGTTTCTAAGGGCTTACACCTATCAAAGAGAGATAGTCAAACTATCAAGCAACAGATACAGGGTTTTTGCTATGTTACACTACTTATTACTCTTATTATTCTTACTGAAGAAATCCATTGAGCAAACAAAATTAGAGAATAAGTTTCTGCCTTGAAGAAAAATGGATTACTCACTTTTAGAGGAAAATGCCATAAATAACTGTTATCAGAATCCCCTCAAAGGAAATTTTTTAACACCAGAACTGTGTCTGAATAAGCTGAAAGCAGCACAAACTTAATGTGGAGTGGGAGAGGAGAATAAACTCCATAGAAATATGTTTGAAAAGAACCAGTCAAGCAAGCCCCTAGTACAACAGCATGGAAACAGATGAAAACAACAACAAAAAAAGAGATCAACAAAGATGTCAGAAGTTGTTACAAAATAATTCTTTTTTGTTTTTAAACACAAACAAGACAGCTACCCCAGATCTCACTGCCCTAACAATTATTTAACATTACAAGGAATAGCCACTCAATAGCATGTGGTAGAAAAGTCTCCAACCCCACAAAAATTACATTAATTGAACCATCTAGTACTTTAAAACAGCAGAATATGTTTCTCCCAGCCAGAGATCCATCACATCTTTGCCATCAGCCTTGCCCAGTTGATTGAGTCTGTTTCTACTATGGAAAACTCAGCAGTAAATTCACCATTTTGGAGTTCTAAGAAACTTACAACCAGTGTATTTAAAAACAAACAAAAACAGGCACAGACCTCACTACTTTCGCGCAGTCCTGAGGCTCTGTTAAAATAAAATATGCTGTGCAAGAACAAAGAAGTGGTCCTTGCTATTAGAAACATAAATAATTCCTACTCAGGGAGGGGTTGTGTATGGGAAAGAGTCTGAAAGAAATTCCAGTTGATAAGAAAAAAAACTAGTCAATATTAAATGCAGCTTTTGTGGGGTATTGATTCAATATGGTTGAATGTTCAACGACTGTTTTCACGTTACAAGCTTTACTTCTCCTAGGAAGTTTGAATCTAATAATTACGAAAAGCTTCTCAGATTAGCAGTCTGGTATGAAGAATACCTCTTCATAGAACAGGATATCTGAACAATAGTGGTGAAAACAACTTTAGAAGAGCATGATGGGAAGAAAAAATAGATCTGTTCCAAGTCCTGTACAGGCTTCTGATGGGTTATTTCTGTATCCTACAAGGACTATACTGTTACTGATTGCAAATGCACAGATATGCCAGGACTTGACATGGGTGTCAGTGTACAGGAGACTTTGTATGGTTTGCCTAAGGATGAGGCACAATTGCTATCCTTGCACTTAGAATGGAACCTGCATGGCCAAGGGATTAAACTATACTCCTTGAGCCTGAGGGGATATAGCAGGAAGCATGCTTTCCCTGTGCACTAGAGAATTCAGAAAGGAATTTTGTCTCTGCGGTGCCTTTTACTGTGGGCTGTGTATAAATACACACTAGAGCCCTAGGGTATTTATGTATAAATAGAAATAGTTTATTTAATAATCAGCTTCTTCCTCCTAGCTCATTCATTTGGTGATGCTGTGAGCCAACATTTCTGATTTCACAGAATTCATTACCAGAGATGCCTTTATAGTATGATACTACGAACACTGTTCTGGAGCTTTAATGGATGAATTAATCAGGAGGAGCAGGCAGATTATGGAGAAGAAAACTTCTATTTATATACAGATTTCTTGGTAACAAGTGGTGAAAAGTAGGGAAATATTATACCTGGCAGAACAATGAGGTTCTGGAAAAATATCACGGACAGAATCATTAGTGGTGCTGTGCATTACAGTTTGCATTCTGTGACATAGTCTGTTTCACTATAATTATGCATCTCTTTTTTCACATTTTAAAACAGATTCTTTTCATTTTATTCTGGAAGAAAATCAACAACAATCTGTTTAGTGTGTAATGAACTCCCCATCTTCTGTACGCCACTATTTCTAATTGTTAGGACTGTTTACCATTTCCCAGCCCCACACATCTGAAGCTGTACAGCAGCCCACGAGAATATTACACCTTAAGAGCTATAGAAATCCCCATGTAATGGGTGCAGGAGGAACAATGGAGGAGTTCTGCTAGCTGGGTTGAATTATAAACAAAAATGACCTGAGAGTAGGAAGGTCCTTCTTCCTCTTCGACATGGATCACTTTGTTGGGGGCTAATTGGTATTTTATTAGGGCTGCTGCCAGTCTTAGAGCCTTCCTCTTGTTACTGTTTGCTTTTTGGGAGTTGGATTAATCTTCAGGCTAGGTAGCTCAGGAAGCTCTATAACTTCCGTGGGATGGTGGCTGCTCATGCTTATTTTGGATGGATCCAGCCCTCTCTACGAGAAAGGGGGTAGATCGGATTCTTTTGGAATACTGCAAGAAGAGGGTTTTGTACTTGTTAAGACTCCTAGAAATGTAGGGCTGGAAGGGAGTTCAAGCAGTCATCAGGTCAAGTCCTTTGCGCTGAGGCAGGACAAATGCAGGCCACCACTGATAGGTATTTATCCAACCTGTTCTTAAAAATCTCCAATAATGTGCTTCCACAGCCACCCTTGAAAGCCTATTCCAGAATTTAATGACCCTTATAGCTAGAAAGTTTTCCTAATATATAACCTAAATCTCCCTTGCTACAGATTAAGCCACTACAACTAAAATGGACATTGAGAACAATTGATCACTATCTTCTGCATAACAGCTCTTAACATATTTATCAGGTCTCCCCTCTTCTTTTCTCAAGACTGAACATGTCAATTTTTTTTTCATATTTTTTAAATCTTTTATCATTTTTGTTTCTGTCCTCTGGACTCTCCAGTTTGTCCACATCTTTTTCTAAACCATGGCACCCAGAATTGGACACACTACTCCAGCTCAGGCCTCACCAGCACGAGCAGAGTGGGACAATGTATGTCTTACATACATCACTCCTGTAAATACAGAATATTTGACTTTTTCGCAACTGCATCATGTTGATGGCTCATATTAAATTTGTGATCTACTATAATGCCCAGAGCCTTTTCAACAGAACTACCACTTAGCCAGTTATTCACCATTTTGTAGTTGCGCATTTGATTTTTCCTTCCTACAGGTAATATTTTGCACTTGTCTCTCCTGAATTTCATCTCATTGATTTCAGACCAATTCTCCAATTTGTCAAGGTCATTTTGAATTCTAATCTTATCCTCCAAAGTGCTTGCAAACCTTCCCAGCCTGGTGTCATCCACAAATTTTACAAGCTTACTTTCCACTCCATTATCCATTGAATAGTACCAAACCCAGGACTGTCCCGTGTGGGGCTCTACTAGACACCCTCCCAGTTTGACAGTGAACTATTGATAACTACTCTTTGAAAGACCATACTCAACCAGTTGTGCACCCACCTTATAGCAATTTCCCTTGTGTACAGACCACATTTTCCTTGTTTGCTTATGAGAATGTCATGTGGAACTATGTCAAAAAGCCTTACTAAAATCAATATATAAGTTAAGTGCTTGTATAGAACTATCCTTGATGAATTATAATTATTTTAGGCACTACTCCTACTCTAGTATGATGTTAATACCATTGCACATAAAGTATCAGCCAGAATACATAAGATTTATTGTTGGATGAGCTCATACAAAATTATAAATGTTGAAATGCTTATAGGCAACCCCTTTATTCTCAGGCTACCGAATTTGCCACAGAATTCACCCCTTCATGTAGAATTGTGCTGTAGATTCTTTTACAAAAGATTGCTTCTTCTAGCTCTCATAGTCGCAGAGATTACACTTGGTCACATGTTCAAGGTTAATGCAGTAATGTGTACTCAAATTTGTAAGGAACCTGAAAAAAAAAAAAAAAGGCTGAGTATGAATTTCTCCCATTCATCATAATGCGTTGTTGCTTCTGAAACCTAAAGATAAGAATCTGTGGCAATATGGAAACTGAAAATAAGGAGACAGCATAAAATAAATTAAATTTAGATCAGATTAACATTGGGACTACTACTCTGATTTGATTTTTAATTTTCACATTTAATTCATTTTATTAATTTATTTGAAGTTGCTGCAGAATTTCCAGAATTTTCACCAAAGTGCTAAAGAATTTAGGGACTTCTCTTCAGAACTTACATCCAGTTTGTCACCGACTGCATCTTGCCTATAGGGTCAAGTGAAAGGTCTTTTAGTGGTCTATACTCAAACTTATGTTCTTGTTCTTAGCTTTGGAGCTGAACTTTATATTAACTTAGCATACATTTCTTAATTACATTTGTTTCACTTTTTCCACAGAAACTCACCCTACAGATTTCTGTACCACTTACTGAGGAGTTGAACATTATACTTCAGTAGAATATTAAGAAAGTGTGTAATTCAATATAAATGAATCTCAAATGTTGATGTCATTCTGATTTTAATGTCAAAATAAAAAAAATCAATCTTTGTTGCTTACATTCCTGATGTATTTTTTAATACCAGAATAGGTAAGTGGAATGTAAATAACTATTTTATGCTTTTAATTCAACAATTCTTCAGTTAAAGGAATACTAAAATTATAGACAATTCAGTAACAGTCACTAGGTGCTGAAAACTACCTCAAACTATTGCATATCCCATAGAAGAAAAGAAACCTGGAAAAAAGTCTTCCGTCTTTTGAAGCTCAATCCTGCACTACTGAAGTCAATGGGAGCTTTACCATGAATCTCAAAGGGTGCAGGATCTTGGAATCTCTCTCTGCCCATCATAAATATAACAAAAATTGAGGTTAAAAAGAATATTACAAATATAACCAGTTTAACTAGATAGATGGAATCCTCTGGTAACTGAGAAGACAAGGAATATTGCTGTCATCACGGACGGAAATGACTATTCACAAATCTTGACCTATAAAAATGTGTTCGTTCTGTTGTCTTCTACACCATCCTTAAAGATGTAGGATCCAATTCTGGGCCCCCTGCTCTGGTTGTTTTGCACCACCAGCTACATGGGTAGTCCTGTTTTGTAAGGGGAATTACCAGAAGGATTACAACTGGAATAGTGGCTGTACTCCACCTACCTTTCAGTCCCTGACATAAAGATGGTCGAGGGATGGGAGAGCGGCTGGAGCAACTTTGTACTCCAGTTCTTTCTGGCTGATGAATGAACCCTTGAGGCTGTGGGCATGGCTGCACTAGCTTATATCAGACACTATACTTTTCCCTGGCCAGGCAGGGATACACTCTAAACCCAAAATACACCCCAGAATCTGAAGACCATAATTGTTGCATGACGCCATCTTTGCCTCCTTTCCCACTGTCCTGAATTGCAGTGAGTGCAGCTCGGACACCATGAAGAATCTGGGCTATACAGTTGAGTAGATAGCTACAAGCATAGTGAGAAGTCCTACAAAACTTTAGGGAGGGCTCAGGGGAGTTCCAATGTTATTTTTCAGTTTCTGAGGAAGAAATCCCATACGATTTTCTGTGGATACTTTTCCCATTATTAGGGAATCCCTCACAGTGACAAACGGTCAATGCACCTACTGCTGCTTATAGCCACAACTTAGACAGTGGCGCACACAGCATGGAGTCAGAGCATTTATGTACTTTTAAAAAACCCATTAGTTACCAAGTAGAGAGAGGAATACGGACATCTTCTTTTTAATGTTTTGTTAAGCAGACATTTCCACCATGAAGACATAATATTAAATGTTAGTAGTTCTCTTCATTTGCAAGTACTTCATTTGTTGAGAGCCACTATATTACTAAGCCCATTGTATGTATTCCTAATTGTGAAGTTTTTTATTACTGGTATTGAAAGACCATTCTTTTCATCATTGATGTAGCTTGAAGGAGCTATTTTTATTGAGACCATTAGTTTTAATTCTAATGGTAAGGCACTCCCACCTACCCACAATAACAAACAAAAACCAAACAAACCCACCCACCTCTGGTAGAAAGCAATATCACATCCTAGCATAAAATTAATTCTCCTTCCAGAATTCTGTAATTTGAGAACTCCATAACATATGCAATAGTTTCCATGCCTAGGGCGCCCCTGTATCGTGGACATTTGATCTGTCGCTGATGTCCACTTTATATAGAGGAACAAGGACAGGGTCCAGTAGAGAGAGAAAGAAAGAGAGAGAGAGAGAATGTGTGTGTGTGTGTGGTTTTTTTCCCCTGCTGGATCAAATAGAGCTATAAGTCAAAAGAAACTTCTTTTATTGCGGTCTATAACATTCTGCTGCATAATTCCCACACCCTCCCTCTCACACTGATTGAAATTTATCAATATTAAATTGAATTAATGAGACATAGGTTCTGTTGGTGTATTGCAAGACACAATGTTCTGGATGAATTTAAGTACATCCATAGCTACGAAAGCATGAGGACCAAACCAGTTTACTAATAGATGTTTTAATTGCAGATGCTGCCAGAAATGCTTTTTTACAAGTTTGAGAATTGTCACCTTGAACTCCAACTTCTTAAAAGTGTAACACTAAATTAACTGAAGCAGTATTAATAACCATTCTCATTCCAGTTTTCTCCAGATAATTGGAGAATTGGATAATTGGTTCCCTTCCAATCAGTAGTACTGAGTTACAGTATGCTTCCATATGGAATCTTTATGCAGTAGTGGCTGAAATTTTATACTAGTGGTAAACTGGATTAGTTCATCATAGTAACCTCTATCAGCCTTGATTTCCCCTCTGTTCCTGATTCAGGGAGGTATTAAAGGATGTGTGTAACTTTAATTACATGAGTAGTCCCACTGACATCAAATGATTACTTGCATATTTAAAGGGTATTGTCGTGCACTGAAGTAGGATTTTGCTATGCTGGGGGTTGGGTGAAATCTTGTTGAAGCTGGTGGGCATAACAGCTGCCCTTTATTCAGGATAAATGTAAAAAGCAATTTTTGGAACTGATAGCTGAAACAATAGAAGTCACCACCCAAAACTGACCACTTGCAAGGCTTGTTAGGAATCTGAGCTATGTGGGTAGAGGTTTGACTGGAGGCTGAATGCAAATGCAGGAGGCTGGATAATGTTTGATGGAGCTGCATGTGTGAACGAGAAGCAGGAAAAACACGACAGAAACAGAGAAGGCAGCAAAGAAGCTCAGAGAAGCATTTGTAGCATGACCTTAAGAAAAAAGTAAAAGGAGAGAGCTCTTGGTTAGAGTGCTGGCTGGAGAGAGGCCTGAAACTGTAAGCAAAGAAACTGTCTCCTTTGATTCCTTCTGTCTTCAGGAAAACAGCACTTTATTTACATTCTTTGTAAATAAACAGGACTGCATCAAACAAATACTTGACTCCATCATCAAATTTCCCCCCTACCTGAAACAACCCAGGATGGAGGATGGCAGAGCTGAGGCTTTTGGTACCATAGGTGAAAATCCCAGTCTGACCGTACTTTGTTGGTATCAGGACTTCCAGCATCAGTGTGGGACAATCCAAAGAGCACCCTTGTGCTGCTGGCTTCAGTGTTGGCTGCCTTGGTGCTGGATGATTCAACCTTTGGTTGCCAGTACTGGGTGTGTTGCTGGCATCTAGAGATTTTGCAGAGGTTGGCTAGTGACCATTTGGTGTAGAAGATCTGTATCTCCAGTTACCGCAAGAGCAACCCTCCTTCCATCCTCTCTCTTCAGAGGATTGGCATGAAGACATTAAGGAGGTTCTGGCTGAATGGGATTTCCTTGATGCCAAATGGGTTCTGGAGTCTCGTGTGGCCTGTTGGTTTACCAGAGGCTCTGAGCGGTAGTCTGGGCTGATGGAGTAGTTTTGTCACCTTCTGGTGCTGAGGAAGCCCTTCACACAAGCCCCTCTGTACATTTGAGTCCTTTTTGAAAAGGAGAAGCATATGCAGCACTTGTGTGGTATATGTGCATCACAGCTCAGAGTTAGACTTCTGCAGTAATAAGTTACCACCATCTCAAATCCAATAGTGCCCCTAAACATAAGCACTAGCATCTGTGTCCATTTTCAAAACGCCTTTCAAAGCCTCAGTTTTCTTTTTGTCAATGCAAATTCCCCCCTCACTGATTGATTGTGTGCCTGAGGAAAAGTATCTCTCTTTGAAATGCTTCACATTTCTTTGGGTTCAGATTGGCAGCCTTAAATTTGTCACTGTATCAGTTCCTGTCCAAAGGTTTTCAGCATATACCATGATATATAATTTAGGTATAACCCCAAGGCTAAGAGAGGCCTGCCATGCAATATTCTCTCCATTCGCCTTTCACATATGGGAGGAGCATTGGACAAGCCCCAAACCATCACTTTAAATTGTCACAGGATATCATAATCTCATTCTGTGAATCCATTTCCACTACCCACTTTGGATCCAGTGTGAAAAACCAAAAGTGAACCTGATACAACATCCAGGGTATGATCTATTTGTGGTAATGGATAAGAATTCTTTAAAGTAGTATGTTTAATTTTCTATAGTCTACACAGAATTTGGTGCTGATATTTTTTTCCTAACCAGAACTATGAGTGAGGCCCAAGGATTCACTGAAGGCTCAATTATGTCTTCCTGGTACATTTCTTCAATGACCTGTAAGGCCTCTTTCCACTTTGCTGTGGGTAAATGGTGTGCTATGGGTAAACATTTAATAGGTCAATTTCCCCCAGTACCAATCTTTACCAACTAGAAAGACCGTTAGACTGTTCTGTTGCCCATCATCTAAATATACAGCACTGTGCTGCAACAATAGACACTCTTCGAGCTCACCTCTTTCCCCTTGTAATTTTCTTCTATGCTAGCATTTACTAGCGCCGTTGGCTCACATTTTGGAACGGTTGTTTTGTTTGTTACTATTTCCTGCTTGTGAGAAACATTCAACAAACAAAAAGGTCTACTTCAGATCCACAAGAAATTTAGTGGCTAAGGTGCCCCTGGGTGTCAAAGCAGGTCTCAACCTTCCTTTGCTGGAAAGCTACCACAACATGCAGAAGTTACTATGATTTTTCTTCAAGTGACTGCACATGTATTCCACTTCTGGTGTGCATATCCCCCGTGCATCTGAGATTGGAATCTTTTGAGCAGCAGTGTCCATTGGAGCACAGTGTGTGTCCATTGGAGCAGCACTTGCACTCCCTCTGTAGCCACAGGCATAAAGGGTGAGGTGGTCACTCCCACTCTCCAGTTCTTTCTTACTGCCCATGGCTGAGAGACAGAACACTTGCAGTGTCTGTATCTCTGTGCACTGTGCAATTCATCTTTCTAGTTGGATAATTAGATAAGTTAGTTTTATTATTTTAATCCATTGGCATTTTAAAACATGGATTTTGAAGGTCTTCAAGTCCACACGCTGCCTCCAGAAGCAGGACTCCCTTGGGCCTGGCAGAGACCAAGTCCCTCAGATTCAAGACCCGCTCTTCTTGCAAAGGAGCTATTCCTATCAGTCTTGAAGTCTCAAAATGCCTCTTCTCTCTCCCTTCAGAATACCACAACAAAAGCTTTCTGGTGACTGTTGGAAAACTTGGAAATTAAAAATAAATATTGTACAGGAGATGGAAAAACAAGCAGATGATTGGGCCAGGTATCTGCTGGTTGCATCAAATATATTTAAAAGGGAGTTTCTGACGTTGTCATGATTTCAAAACTGATGGATATTTTGGGACTGGAAAAGCCTTAGAGAATTTCTGTTGGATGAAATACAGGCAGGATGTGAAAACTGGCATAGGAAATGTGATGCTTGGATTGCAAAGAAGGGTCTCCCTAACACAGGGAGAGCCCCTATGCAGCAATAGCTCATAAGCACAACAATGGAGCACATTGCTGTTGATGTGTTTTGACCTCTGCCTGAGACAGAGTCTGACAATCAATATCTTCTGATTGCTATGAACTACTATATTATATGTCCTGAAGTTACCCAATGATGAACCAAGGGGCTGTGACAGTGGCAGAGGTCCTGGCCAATGAACTCTTCACCTGATTTGTGGTTGTGGGTGAAATTGCACACAAATCCATTTGAACCCAAATTGTTTCAACAGGTATGTGCAATTCTAGCATCCCTCCTGTTTTGGGCAAACCTTTTGTATGGAGTTCCTGAAGATGAACACAGGAATTTGGACCCTTTGGACTATGTAGCATCTTGACAACCCAGATCTGAAAAGTTCACACCTTTGCTAGAAAAAAAAATTGTGGTTAGACTTTGTCTGAGGCTGTTTTCACCAGCGGGAGCCGTCTTTGGCTGATTAGGGTGCTACACTGAGGCTGACTCAATTTCTTCCCTTTACACTGTCAATCATTTAGTCCTGTGTTTATTTCTTGTTATGACTCCAGTCCTCCAGTAGGGCCCCTAATACTCAGCCCTTTTGGGGTAATAGTCAGGGGTCCTGTGACCCTTGTGGAAGGTAGACAGTGATTGGTTCCTTGGGGTAAGGCCTTTTCTTGCTCCCAAGTCTTTATTATGCCTTGCATTAGAGGTGGTAGGGGCACCCAGGCCCATCCACGCCAATGGGTTCCAACTCAGAGACTTTATTTGAAGCAGCTAGAACCAGTTTCTTTCAGTCCCTTATTGCTCCTTGAGTGGCTTCCTACCTCACCTCCTCTCTAGGCATTTCCCAGACTCTTGTTCTGGTTCTCATTCTCTGGAAGCCAAGCATCCCTGGAAGCTACTTGCCAATCTGCTGAAGGGGTCTCCTCTCTGAAGTTCCTCCAACTCTGGCAGCTGCCCTGTCCTTCTCCCTTGCATCTTTACAGCTGTTGTGAGGCCACCACTCAGCCCCAGGAGAGCTCAGTTAGGGCTTGTCTATACTTACCGCGCTGGTTCGGTGGCAGGCAATCGAACTTCTGGGTTCGATTTATCGCGTCTAGTCTGGACGAGATAAATCGAACTCAGAAGTGCTCCCCGTCGACTCCGGTAATCCTGCTCGCCGCGAGGAGTACGCGGAGTCGACGGGGGAGCCTGCCTGCCGGGTCTGGACGGCGGTAAGTTCGAACTAAGGTATGTCGACTTCAGCTACGTTATTCACGTAGCTGAAGTTGCGTACCTTAGTTCGATTTGGGGATTTAGTGTAGACCAAGCCTTAGTTTTCCTATTAACCCTTTAGTTGCCAAGCCAGCAGGGGGGTCTGTATGCCCCAGGATGGACTGTGATAAAATGAAAGGACTCTATGATGTAAGGCCATATGGGGAAACTGTAAAAAGAGGGGACCCTGGTATGGTTCCACAATTATAGGAAAAATAAAAATAGGCACTCTAAGCTGAATAAACCTTGAGAGGAACCCTATACAATACTGACCTGAACATACGAAGTGGAGTACAGGACACCGGACTAAACTCAAAGTTATCTATAAGGACCATCTGAGGAGGAATCAGGGCAACCGGATTTCAGCATGGTAGCCCCAGAACCTGAGAATGTACCTGTAGAAACTGAGGCAGGAAAAGTTGTGAAAGTAATAAGTTCTCCATTAGAATAAAATGGGCAGGATCTGTCCCAGAGAACAGATTCCACAGAAACAGCAGATATTCCCCAGGGATTCATTGAAAAAGGCCTCTTCCTGTTGGGTGAATGGAAATTGGGCAGGGAGAAAAATTCTAGAGAGATCTGGATGAGTGTAAAACCAGTTTGGATTGGTGATGTGAAAATATCCTGACAGACAAACCCTTTGTAAGTAAATAGTTAAGCTTGTATAATTTGTATGTCTGTTTAGACCCTGGTAGTGTGTTTTAACATAGTGCTATTAAAAAGCAGTAGGGAATCTTCAGGGTGCACCAGAATGGGAATGGAAAGCAGAAACATCTCATCAGCTGGTGTGGAGGAATCTTCAGCAGGTATGCAGTTAGTTCCTATGCCTCTCCGCTGCAGCCCCTGCATAAGGGACATGTCAGAGGTATATTGGGGAGGGGACTGCACTCTGGTTGTCCCCTGCTGACAGAGGGCTGATTGGGAGCAGCTACCAGCTAGAAGAGTTTAGAGCAGACCCCCAGGTTGATTTGATCTCTGCCAAAGCTGGTATACAAGGCTGAGGAACAGGAGTCTGTAACTGGCTCTCTAAGGTCCCCCTGCTGCACTTACCAGTGTCTCTGCACAGCACAGCAGCTAGGCCAAAGAGTTTTAAAGTTTGACTGAAAAATATCCCTTCCCCTTTCAACTTTCCTTGGTACCATATTCATGATGTTATCCTATTAGTTCTCTATGAATCCATAGAAAAAACCTAAACATCTATCTTAAAAATCATAATTATTTTTTTGTAACTAAACAAAGCTACCCCCCACCCCAGGTCTCTGCATCCAGATATTCTTTAGACATACTAAAGAAGCAAAATTAAAGGGAAGAAACATTTTCCTTCATCCACAGGTTACTTTGGGCTTGTCTTCACTACCGGGAGATCGATGTTGCTGCAATTGATGCAGCGGGTGTCGATTTAGGGGGTCTAGTGAAGACCTGCTAAATTGACAGCAGAGCACTCTCCAGTCACCTCTGGTACTCCAGCTCCCTGAGAAGAGTAAGGTAAGTTGATCAGAGAGCATCTCCCATTGACGCAGCACAGAGAAGACACCGGGGTAAGTCGACCTAAGCTATGTCGATTCCAGCTACATTATTCACGTAGCTGGAGTAGCATAACATAGTTCGATTTAGCCTGGTAGTGAAGACAAGCCCTTTGAAAGGAAACTTCAGTCCTTTCGTCAATCTTTATTACAGTGAAAACAGAGATAAACAGAATGGAGGATAGTTGATACTATATATAGTTTGTTTTATATATGTTGGGTATATGTATCGTGACAGGGTCAGACCAGATGGCTACAGGAGAGTGATAGAAAGCAGATATATTACCCCCAGATTAAGCAGGTCCCTTTTCCCTGGGTAAGGTAACAGGGGCGGTTCCAGAACAATCAGGAACCAATTAAGGCAGGCAATTGAAGGCAGGCAGGAGAAATTGGAGCGGGTCCAGAGAAGAGCAACAAGAATGATTAAAGGTCTTGAGAACATGACCTATGAAGGAAGGCTGAAAGAATTGGGTTTGTTTAGTTTGGAAAAGAGAACACTGAGAGGGGACATGATAGCAGTTTTCAGGTATTTAAAAGGGTGTCATAAGGAGGAGGGAGAAAACTTGTTCACCTTAACCTCTAAGGATAGAACCAGAAGCAGTGGGTTTAAACTGCAGCAAGGGAGGTCTAGGTTGGACATTAGGAAAAAGTTCCTAACTGTCAGGGTGGTTAAACACTGGAATAAATTGCCTAGGGAGGTTGTGGAATCTCCATCTCTGGAGATATTTAAGAGTAGGTTAGATAAATGTCTATCAGGGATGATCTAGACAGTATTTGGTCCTGCCATGCGTGCAGGGGACTGGACTCAATGACCTCTCGAGGTCCCTTCCAGTCCTAGAATCTATGAATTAATTAGGACACCTGGAGCCAATTAAGAAGCTGCTAGACTCAGTTAAGACAGGCAGGCTAATCAGGGAACCTGGTTTAAAAGGACCTCACTTCAGTCAGTGAGGGGTGCACAAGAAGTGGGAAGTGAGAGGGCGTGCTGCTGGAGAACTGAGGAGTACAAGGCATCAGGAGGAAGGTCCTGCAGTGAGGATAAAGAAAGTGTTGAGAGGAGGCCATGGGGAAGTAGCCCAGGAAGTTGTAGCTATCACACACACTTACAAGAAACACTGTAGACAGCTGTGATCCACAGAGCCCTGGGCTGGAACCCGGAGTAGAAGGTGGGCCTGGGTTCTCCCCGTTCCCCTCCCCCCTATTGGATATAAGAGGAGTTGACCTGGACTGTGGGTCCCATCAGAGGGGAAGGTCCCTGGCCTGTCCCCCAACCCACTAGGTGGATCAGCAGAGACTGTTCTCCTTCCTTTTCCCCATGCTGGCCAGTGATGAGGTTAGCTGAGTGAATGGCAGGTTTGAGCCACTAGCAAAAGGGGCCAAAATGAGGGCTGCTGTGAATCTGTGAGGCGAGCAAATCCGCCAATAAGCGCAGGACCCACCAAGGCAGAGGAGGGACTTTGTGTACACACACACACACACACACACACACACACACACACACACACACACACACACACACACTCTCTCTCTAAACATTCTGACTATATCAGAGTCAGCATTGTTTAGGGGTTAGACTACAGGAATAGGGATCTGATAAACTGAGTTCTAATCCCATCTCTACTGCATCACCTTGAACAAGTCACTTAATTTCACTGTGCCTCAATTTCCCCGCCCAGAGAACAACTTCTAACATTGATGTTCTGAGGTGTGATCAATTAATTCAGCAAACGTACTTTGTCCAAAGTAGACTGTGAAGAGCTACAAAGGGATCTTGCAAAACTGGGTAACTGGGCAACAAAATCACAGATGAAATTCAATGTTGATAAATGCAAAGTAATGCACGTTGGAAAGCATAATCCCAACTATACATATAAAATGATGGGGTCTAAATTAGCTGTTACCACTCAAGAAAGATCTTGGAGTCACTGTGAATAGTTCTCTGAAAACGTACTCAATGTGCAGCAGCAGTCAAAAAAAGCTAACAATGTTGGGAATCATTAAGAAAGGGATAGATAATAAGACAGAAAATATCATATTGCCTCTATATAAATCCACGGTACGCCCACATCTTGAATACTTCATGCAGATGTGGTTGCCCTATCTCAAAAAAAGATATACTTGAATTGGAAAAGATTCAGAAAAGGGCAACAAAAATGATGAGGGGTGAGGAACAGCTTCCGTATGAGGATTAATAAGATTGGGACTTTTGAGCTTGGAAAAGTGACGACTAAGGGGGGATATGATAGAGGTCTATAAAATCATGACTGGTGTGGAGAAAGTAAACAAGGAAGTGTTATTTACTCCTTCTCATAACACAAGAATTAGGGACCACCAAATGAAACTAATAGGTAGCTGGTTTAAAACAAACAAAAGGAAGTATTTCTTCATACAATGCACAGTCAACCCATGGAACTCTTTGCCAGGAGAGGTTGTGAAGGCCTAGACCAGGGGTAGGCAATCTATGGCACATGTGCCAAAGGCGGCACGCGAGCTGATTTTCAGTGGGACTCACACTGCCCGGTTCCTGGCCACCAGTCCGGGGGAATCTGCATTTTAATTTAATTTTAAATGAATCTTCTTAAATATTTTTAAAACCTTATTTGCTTTATATACAACAATAGTTTAGTTATATATTATAGACTTATAGAAAGAGACCTTCTAAAAACGTTAAAATGTATTACTGGCACGCGAAACCTTAAATTAGAGTGAATAAATGAAGACTCGGCACACCACTTCTGAAAGGTTGCTGACCCCTGGCCTAGACTATAACAGGGTTCAAAAAAGAACTAGATAAGTTCATGGAGGATAGGTCCACCCATGACTATTATCCAGGATGGGCAGGGATGGTGTCCCTAGCCTCTGTTTGCCAGAAGCTGGGAATGGACGACAGGGGATGGATCACATGGTGATTACCTGTTCTGTTCTTTCCCTCTGGGGCACCTGGCATTGGCCACTGTCAGAAGATAGGATACTGGGTAGATGGACCTTTGGTCTGACCCAGTATGGCCGTTCTTATGTGGTTCTCTTTTCTTGCGTCCCTGGTTTAGGGAAGATCTGATGTGGCAACAGCCAAGACATTAGGTCAAATGGGTGAAGATAAATGCTCTCATTCTTAATGTCATTGACTATTAACCCAATGCAATTAGAGACAACATATTTTATATCAGAGGAAAACTCAAAGCTTATTAGAAATGCATAAAAGACAACAATTAATTGCATAAACCATACACAAATTATTTCATTTTTCTCAATGCAGTGTTTCATGTGCTTCTAATAGTTTGGAGTCTAGCATAGGAGAAGGCATTTGAAAGATGCAGGCATCTGCAGTTTATAGAATCTTGTATTAATACATGTCTGGGGAAAAATATCTCTATTTAAAGGGTGATTCATGTCACAGTTCAGGGGAACTGCACCTGTATTTAGGTTGACACACAGGGTCACACCACACGGAGGACACCATTTTGAAGACCGTGGCACTCTGCCCTGATGGCATGTGCAAAGTCATGCTGTCAGGGACAGAGCAGCATGCTCTTCAAAAATGCCATCCCCATCTGATACCATATCTGGTTTTGTCTCAATATTAGGAGAGCAATAAACACCCAAAAAGAGGACTGAATACCAGACAAATGGCTTGCCCGCCTGTACTCCCCCTCCATGGCAAGGGACACCCACTCTAAGCACCTGGCTCCTCAGCCATCACCTCTCTTGGCTGAGATCCATGTCTCTCCCTCCTGACCAGGGTTTTTCCAGGCTGCACAATTTCTTGCCCATGCTGTTACATTCCCAGTAAGGCAGACTGCCTAGACAGACGACTGCCTGAGCTTTGCTTTCTCCTCAAAGGCTATAAACAGTGTAAGTGTCCCGAGTTACAATTTACCACAGAGCGCAAACCAGCACATTTCTATTCCTAGAAAGCATTATAGAAAAAATATTTGAAAATCAATAAAAGTTCCTATATGCATTCTAAAAGCTTACCCGAGATTACCCCTTAGTCCTATGGAGCCTTAGTTGGCCAAAGTTCTTCCAACTCCTCCTAGGAAGATTTGAGCCTCCCCCTTAGGACAGAAGTTTGTCTGTTTGCTCAATCAGAAAGAAGGCCCTGAGTCAGTTTAAAGACAAACTATTAAGCCAAAAGTCCTGTCTTTATCTGTTGGGCGCTGAAAAATCCAGTTTGAACCAGTATAAGTGTCTCTCTCTAAATGATGGTACCTTTCTGGAGGTGTTACAACCTGAATGAATTTGCCTATTTACCCCATACACTTAGTTCCTGGAGGGTTGTGGTCACCCTCCATTATGGAATTACATACAGCCCTGGGCCACAATGGCACAAATTTAATACAGTAAGGCCACCCAAAGATATTGCAGGAAATTGCCATATCTACCACAACATATACAGCCTTTCAGTTTAGATGGGACAGACTCTTCCTACTGTTAAACTTTTGAGAGAAAATTTCAAAGCAGAAGGCAACAAATTTGACTCACCTGTTATGCTTGCTGAAGCACATTTTTGTGTGGGCAACCCTTCACTTGTGCACACTAATCAAGTATATTGCCATCTGGCTGATTAAGTACTTTGATTTTCGTGTTGGCATCCATACCTGTTTCACTTTGTTCTAAACACTGTGCATTTAATGTATTCATGAAACCTACTTGCATATACTCGTTAAACATTATATACTGCCAACCAGCTTGCATAAAAGCCTATAATGTTATATTTAGGGTTTAAAGGAGACTATAAAGAAACATTACATAAACTGTTGTGTGGATTTTAAGTCTTAGACTGCCTGAGGGCTGTTACCTCTGTTCCCCTAAAAACCAATCCAGGGTCACACTTGTATTAGTTTTATTACAATACCGCTGAACAGATAGGAAAAAGATGGAGCTTATTCACACACACACACACACACACTGTTACTGTATTCATACCCTCATGCATCCACCCACACACTTACACAGGCGGAGAGTTACTGGAGTCAGCATGGAGACCGAGAAGCCGAAGCATGGTGTGTCCGCCTCCGGTCACGAATCCAGGCTGCTGAGCAGGTCCCGCACACACCAACCAACTTGTGTGGCTGTTTCCTTTTTTTATTGGAACTGGGAGGCTCCTGTCACATACACTGAGGTTTTTTTCTGTGTCCGTCACCGAGAAGCAGTCCCAGTCCTTGTTCCTAGCTCCTGCATACCAGGTTCTTCTTTTCTTTTCAGCACTTCCTGACTGCCTTCTCAGGGCAGATTACATCAGACACACCTGGCTCCTTGCAGTTTCTCTCCACCCAATCTTACATTCATGCCCTTGTTCACACTTTTTTTGAATATTACAAAGGTTGGAGGGTCATACAAGTGGTAACTTGAGAAGGTTACAGAGATAGGGAGCTTTTGCGAACAGGGAGCTTTTGCAAACAGGGGCTGCTAACAGGGAGTTTCGCAAGGGGAGCAGGAAGGGGGCGAGGGTCCCTTGCCGGTTCTATCTGTTTTCTCTTTATTCCCCTTTGAACCTATAACCAACTACATTCAAAACTTCTTGCTTAAACAACCCTTTCAGCGGACAGGGGGCTGCAGACGGGAGTTTGACAGAGGGAGGCTTATGATGGTTAGGAAGACCCGCAACACCTGTGCCAGCACTGCTTCTGTCTCCTCCACCTGTGCCTGTAGCCAGACAGAGTGCCTGAGCATGGATGCTTCTACCCAGATCCTGGTGTGGTTTTGCAGAGACTGTAACTTGCAATTTCCACTTACTGATATCCAGGCTGGGGGGACCATCCAATGTGAGAGGTGCCTGCTGGTGGAATCTCTCAGGCAGCAGGTGGGAGAGCTACAGGAGGAGGTGGCTAGGTTGAGGAGCATCCGAATCCATGAGCAATTCCTCGACAGTGTCCATGTGGAGACAGCTGAGGTAGCTGTCCCAGTACACAGGACTGCTGATACACCACTGGTAGAGGAGGAGATGGCTCAGGGGGGACACTGGCAGCTGGTTACTTCTGGCAGCAGGCAGTGCTCCACCCCTGCTCCGAACCCTCCTGCCATGGTAATAGGTAACCGTTATGCTCTTCTTGATACAGGAAAGAAGGAATCACTCCCTACAGTAAAGGAGGAGAAGCCTCGTACCCCTAAGGCTGGGAGGTCTGCTGCCACCACTGCGAATAGGAAACATAGGGTAGAGGTGGTCGGAGACTCTCTGCTGAGGGGGACGGAGGCGCCCATCTGTCGCCCTGACATTTCATCTGGGAAGGTATGCTGCCTGCCGGGAGCCCGTATCCGAGACGTTACGGAGGCATTGTCGAGGATTATCCAGCCCTCTGACTACTACCCCATGCTACTCATCCATGTGGGCACAAATGATACTGCACGGTGTGACACTGAGTGGATCAAGAGTGACTACAGGGCTCTGGGAGTACGGATGAAGGAGTTTGGAGCGCAGGTGGTATTCTCTTCGATTCTTCCTGTCAAAGGTAGGGGCCCGGGCAGAGACAGATGCATCATGGAGGTGAATGCCTGGCTGCGAAGATGGTGTCGCCAGGAGGGCTTTGGCTTCCTAGACCACAGGATGCTATTCGAGGAAGGACTGCTAGGCAGAGATGGCATTCACCTTTCGAGGAGAGGAAAGACCCTATTTGGACACCGACTGGCTAACCTAGTGAGGAGGGCTTTAAACTAGGTTCGACGGGGACAGGTGAGCAAAGCCCACAGGTAAGTGGGGAACATGGAGACTGGGGAGATGGGTCGGAAACGAGAGGGAGTGTGGGCTATATTGTCAGAGAGAAAGGAGGGTCAGGACAAAACTGGGAGGAAAGATCAAACCAGTATCTTAGATGCCTATATACAAATGCGAGAAGTATGGGGAATAAGCAGGAAGAACTGGAAGTGCTAATAAATAAATACAACTATGACATTGTTGGCATCACTGAAACTTGGTGGGATAATACACATGATTGGAATGTTGGTGTGGATGGGTACAGCTTGCTCAGGAAGGATAGACAGGGGAAAAAGGGAGGAGGTGTTGCCTTATATATTAAAAATGTACACACTTGGACTGAGGTAGAGATGGACATAGGAGACGGAAGTGTTGAGAGTCTCTGGGTTAGGCTAAAAGGGGTAAAAAACAAGGGAGATGTCATGCTAGGAGTCTACTACAGGCCACCTAACCAGGTGGAAGAGGTGGATGAGGCTTTTTTTAAGCAACTAACAAAATCATCCAAAGCCCAAGATTTGGTGGTGATGGGGGACTCCAACTATCCGGATATATGTTGGGAAAATAACACAGCGGGGCACAGACTATCCAACAAATTCTTGGACTGAATTGGAGACAACTTTTTATTTCAGAAGGTTGAAAAAGCTAGTAGGGGGGAAGCTGTTCTAGACTTGATTTTAACAAATAGGGAGGAACTCGTTGAGAATTTGAAAGTAGAAGGCAGCCTGGGTGAAAGTGATCATGAAATCATAGAGTTTGCAATTCTAAGGAAGGGTAGAAGGGAGAACAGCAAAATAGAGACAATGGATTTCAGGAAGGCAGATTTTGGTAAGCTCAGAGAGCTGATAGGTAAGGTCCCATGGGAATCAAGACTGAGGGGAAAAACAACTGAGGAGAGTTGGCAGTTTTTCAAAGGGACACTATTAAGGGCCCAAAAGCAAGCTATTCCGCTGGTTAGGAAAGATAGAAAATGTGGCAAAAGACCACCTTGGCTTAACCACGAGATCTTGCATGATCTAAAAAATAAAAAGGAGTCATATAAAAAATGGAAACTAGGATAGATTACAAAGGATGAATATAGGCAAACAACACAGGAATGCAGGGGCAAGATTAGAAAGGCAAAGGCACAAAATGAGCTCAAACTAGCTACGGGAATAAAGGGAAACAAGAAGACTTTTTATCAATACATTAGAAGCAAGAGGAAGACCAAAGACAGGGTAGGCCCACTGCTTAGTGAAGAAGGAGAAACAGTAACAGGAAACTTGGAAATGGCAGAGATGCTAAATGACTTCTTTGTTTCAGTCTTCACCGAGAAGTCTGAAGGAATGCCTAACATAGTGAATGCTAATGGGAAGGGGGTAGGTTTAGCAGATAAAATAAAAAAAGAACAAGTTAAAAATCACTTAGAAAAGTTAGATGCCTGCAAGTCACCAGGGCCTGATGAAATGCATCCTAGAATACTCAAGGAGCTAATAGAGGAGGTATCTGAGCCTCTAGCTATTATCTTTGGAAAATCATGGGAGACGGGAGAGATTCCAGAAGACTGGAAAAGGGCAAATATAGTGCCCATCTATAAAAAGGGAAATAAAAACAACCCAGGAAACTACAGACCAGTTAGTTTAACTTCTGTGCCAGGGAAGATAATGGAGCAAGTAATTAAGGAAATCATCTGCAAACACTTGGAAGGTGGTAAGGTGATAGGGAACAGCCAGCATGGATTTGTGAAGAACAAATCATGTCAAACCAATCTGATAGCTTTCTTTGATAGGATAACGAGCCTTGTGGATAAGGGTGAAGCTGTGGATGTGGTATACCTAGACTTTAGTAAGGCATTTGATACAGTCTCGCATGATATTCTTATCGATAAACTAGGCAAATACAATTTAGATGGGGCTACTATAAGGTGGGTGCATAACTGGCTGGATAACTGTACTCAGAGAGTTGTTATTAATGGTTCCCAATCCTGCTGGAAAGGCATAACGAGTGGGGTACCGCAGGGTCTGTTTTGGGACCGGCGCTGTTCAATATCTTCATCAACGACTTAGATATTGGCATAGAAAGTACGCTTATTAAGTTTGCGGATGATACCAAACTGGGAGGGATTGCAACTGCTTTGGAGGACAGGGTCATAATTCAAAATGATCTGGACAAATTGGAGAAATGGGCTGAGGTAAACAGGATGAAGTTTAACAAAGACAAATGCAAAGTGCTCCACCTAGGAAGGAAAAATCAGTTTCACACATACAGAATGGGAAGAGACTGTCTAGGAAGGAGTATGGCAGAAAGGGATCTAGGGGTTATAGTGGACCACCAGCTAAATATGAGTCAACAATGTTATGCTGTTGGAAAAAAAAGCAAACATGATTCTGGGATGTATTAACAGGTGTGTTGTGAGCAAGACGCGAGAAGTCATTCTTCCGCTCTACTCTGCTTTGGTTAGGCCTCAGCTGGAGTATTGTGTCCAGTTCTGGGCACCGCATTTTAAAAAAGATGTGAAAAATTGGAACGGGTCCAGAGAAGAGCAACAAGAATGATTAAAGGTCTTGAGAACATGACCTATGAAGGAAGGCTGAAAGAATTGGGTTTGTTTAGTTTGGAAAAGAGAAGACTGAGAGGGGACATGATAGCAGTTTTCAGGTATTTAAAAGGGTGTCATAAGGAGGAGGGAGAAAACTTGTTCACCTTAGCCTCTAAGGATAGAACCAGAAGCAATGGGTTTAAACTGCAGCAAGGGAGGTCTAGGTTGGACATTAGGAAAAAGTTCCTAACTGTCAGGGTGGTTAAACACTGGAATAAATTGCCTAGGGAGGTTGTGGAATCTCCATCTCTGGAGATATTTAAGAGTAGGTTAGATAAATGTCTATCAGGGATGGTCTAGACAGTATTTGGTCCTGCCATGCGGGCAGGGGACTGGACTCGATGACCTCTCGAGGTCCCTTCCAGTCCTAGAATCTATGAATCTATGAATCTATAGTAAGGGTTACAAAACTTAAAAGGCTATATTAACTACAACTGAAATTACAAAGTTTGCAAAAAGGTTGCAGAACTTAATGGTACAGGCTATAGATCTTACAATCGCATTTGAGCGGAGGCTTTTCATAACATTTCTTGCCCCTTGGTCACCCAAATTATGGTGACCATTTAACGGGGGATGGTATGCCTCTGCTTATTCGTGCCAGTGCTTTAACTGCCGGACCAATTTCCGATTTTTATTACACGTAGCATGTTTACAGTAACAAAAATACATATTAAAATATTGACCGGAGGACATAACAGTGAGTGTTAAACTGTACAACATTTAGATAACAATTATAACATTTGGTGGGAAGGTGAACAATTGGTAAAGGGGGTAGTTATACACAGGTGTGTCTTTTTTTTGGACAGAGGTGGCCACCATGGGGATAGATATGTGACTGACAATTTGGCGGGGGACGGAGGGATAGGGAAAGGTGTGGATCTATTTAGAGTAAATGAGGGCTGTGAGTATGGTTTGTTATTTCTTGTGTAATGTAGAATTTTTCTTTTTCCCAAACACCATACCCCCTAATGCTAGCAATGAGACCAGCACTACAAGACAAACATAAAACATGGAACACAAAATACAGGACATAAGACAACATGGAAGTTTGTCGCGACGATGTACCATGGTACGTTTCAGTTGTTTTTCAGCTGGTACCAGCTCTTTTTGGTGCTTTAAAAAAAAAGAAGCTGCAAAAAGGACTTAAACATGGTTAAACATAGGCTATTGTAAAGAAGAGCATGGGGTTGGAGTGGTTACCCCCACTTTTTATGGGGGCCTCGATTAATTTGAAACACTATATTACTTCCCTTATTACAAATAGTAAATGGCCCCTCCCACCTTGCTTGGAGGGGCTTAGTATTCCATTTCATGTACATTACCTGATTACCCATCTGCCAGGCGGGTGGTTTCTGTCGCCCCTTGTCCATTTTTTCCTGAGCCTTTTCCATTGTTTGCTGCATGAGTTGAACAGCTTGAGGAAGTTTCTTCCGTAGAAGTTTATACCATTGGATTAATTTCGGATTGGTAGGGTCAGAGGGGGTGGGGACTGATTGTGATCGCATAAGGCACATGGGTCGTCCAAACATTAATTGGAAAGGCGTCACTGAGCTACTGTACTGGGATCTGCTCCTGATTATGGCTAATACTAAAGGCAAATGTTTAGTCCAGGCCCCACTCTTTTCTGACAAGACTTTAGACAAAGCTGCCTTGATGTACGATTTATACGCTTTACCTGTCCAGAGCTATGAGGGTGCCTAGGAATATGTAGCTTCCGCTGTATTCCCAAAGCATCCAACAATGCCTTTCAGACCTCTGACACAAACTGGGGTCCCCGTCTGAATCAATCACTGCAGGAGATCCGTATTTACAAATTATCTTCTTGAACAGAACCTTAGCTGTTTTTTCGGCGCTATGGGTTTTTATAGGGAATGCTTCTACCCACCCCGAAAACGCATTTATTATTACCAAAAGTGAGGTACATCCTCCTTCCCCGGGTGGTAACCCTTCAATAAAATCTACCTGGAGACGAGCCCATGGACCTCCCGGCTCCCGCTGATGACCTAAAGGCAGCTGATCCTCGGATTTCCCTGGTCGGCGTGGATTAAAAGCAGCACATGTAAGACAGTTCTGTACCCAACTGGCCACATCCTGTCGCTGTCCTGGCCAGCGGGCTATGTCTCTAGCTCGTTGCAGAGTCCCTTCCACACCTTCGTGGGCCAGCGCATGGGACCAACATATAATTTTCTGTTGATCCCACCGTGCTGGTACTACTACCGGGTGATCCTCTGGATGTTCATCTTGCTTTAACTGCCGACGCAGGGCCCCACACTTGGTGACCGCGGCCACCACACGGGTCCTTGCTAAACCATCCACTTTATTGTTAAAAAGGGCTTTTACTGATGATTTTGCACTTTGATGACCTTTAACATATCCTAACAATTGGTTAGGGTTAGCAGTGACCCACTGATGTACACCCTCCCAGTCCTTGCGATGGACCAACTTTTTTCCGTCAGCACTTCTCCAGTTACTACTGGCCCATTGTGGCATCCATTTAGTTAACCCTCCTAACACATACTGAGAATCTGAAAAAACCACCAATGGTCCCAGACACGACTCCCAAAGCATTAAACATTCCACCAATGCCTTCAATTCAGCCAGCTGTGCTGACCGTTGGGGCCAAACTTGCACTATTGACTTATTTTTTAAATTTATTACTGCGCTTTGTATGTGGGTTTTTCCCTCTTGTACCCAAGTTGCCCCATCTGAAAAATAAATATTGGTCAGTGCTGTTAGGCTCCGTGCTTGCTCTATCGAGGTCACCCAACCCACCAGCACTGAATTGGTCTCTGGTACAGGGCACTCATGCTTTGCCCCTTTTGTTTGAAGCAAGACCCTGGGCAGTTGCCCAGTGCCTGGGGTATTTTGATATTGGACCCCTCAATTTACCAAGGCTAGGGTCCACTGAGCCATCCTTGGATTACTTACTCCTGCTTGGACAGGTTTTCCTGACAATATATATTTTAAGGGGGTGTGGGTACTCTGAATAATAACTCGATTATTTCCTACCACCACCACCACCCCTACTTCCAGTGCCCATATCACTGCCAGACATTCCCTTTTGCATGGGCCAAACTTTTGTTTCACTGGTGTTAAAAGATGTGAATAGAATACTATCGGGACTGTTTTTTTGCAATGGGTTTGCTTGTAACAACACCACAGCCAACGCCTCAGGACTGGTGACATATATGGACTCTCCAACCCATACGGGTCGCAGTGTTGCTGCTTTCAACAAAGACTGCTTCAGCTCACTGAAAGCTACTTCCTGTTCTGGGCCCCATGAACTGGGCCTTTTTCTTTAATAGGCTATAAAGGGGTTTGGTGATACGTGCATAGTCCCATATGTGGGCTCTTACGAAATTAAAAGCCCCTAATATGGCCTGTAGGCCTCTCAAATCTTGGGGGGCTGGTAGATTTTGCAATGCTGACAATCGTTGTTTACTAATAGACCTCCCTGTTTCCGATAGGATAACCCTCAGGTACTCCACCTGTGGTTGTATTAATTGTGCCTTTTCCAGGGACGCCTTTCTACCACGCTGTTGAATCGACTCCAGTACTCGTTCAATTCTTCCTCAGGTATCCGCATCATTCATTTCCATTATCAAGATATCATCCACATATGAGACCACCCACCCCTTATCCCCTGGAGGGAGGTGCTTTAACATTTGGGTCACCATCTTATGCGCAATAGCGGGGGCGCTATGAAATCCCTGGGGTGCATGGGTAAAGCAATACTGTACCCCATCCACGTGGAACGCGAATCGGTCCTGCGATCCTTCCTTAAGCGGGATAGCAAAGAAACAATTAGACAAGTCCAATACAGAAAAACTTTTAGCTTCCCTTGGTATGTCTTGCAACACCTGGGTCATGTCCGCGACTATTGGCGCCCACTGAGGGATCATCGAATTGACTCTCCGATAGTTAACGGTCAGTCTCCATGGGACACCATCAGCTTTCCTCACAGGCCATATTGGGGAGTTAAAGGGGGAAGTTGTTCTTTTCACTACTTCCTGCCCTTTCAATTCTCTGACTATCTCCGCTACAGCCCGGTGTGCCACAGTGGGGATAGGATATTGTTTCTGTGGGGGCACCGCTGGTCCTTCTATTTTTATTGGTTCCCCCGTCCATTTACCGCAATCCAGCTTGTAGGTCACCCATGCCTGGGGAAAACACTTCCTTCATTTTTCCCTGCTATCCCCAGTCACTGCTGCCACCCCCAGCACGCTACGCGTCAGCAATCCGGTATCTCCCTGCCTTACTTCAGGGGTCCAGTTTTTCTTTGGGGTCCTTTATAAACATTTGTTAGCACAATTAACCACTATTCCTCCCTTTTGCAAGCAATTTATGCCCAAAATTGGTTCTGTAGTCGTGGGGCTATAAATTCAGGGCCATTTTTGAGTAAGATTTTCCACTCGGGTGATCAGTCGTCCCAACACTTGTTCCTGCGCCAAGCTACCGTCAAATTCCTGGATCTCAGTGGTTCCCTGGATTGGCACTTCTGGCATGAGGCAGGGAAGCAGTGAGACAGCCGCGCCGGTGTCCACCAGCACCACAAAGTCTAGTTCAGATGTCTCAGGGTGCTCATGTGGCCCCCGCCACCCGAAGGCGCACCTGCAACCTTCCTCCCAAATTCACCTGGAGAAGTCCCACCCAGGCCCATTCCTGGGTGCTTCCCTCTCCCAGTGTACTCGGGGAGTCGGGGCCCCCCTAATTTGAGGTTGCTTTTCTGGTTCCAATATCGCCCCCCGGCTCTGGGAGCTTCAACCCCAGCTGAATACAGCGGAGTACTAGGGACTCGGTGGACTTCCTGTCCCATTGGCCCATTGGTTCCCCCTGGTCCTTCAAGGCCATCCACAACTGTGTGCGGAGCCGACTGGTGTCTGATCGGGGGCGTCGGTATCGGGGTGCTGGGGCTGCAGCCGCAGCAACAGGAGCAGGAGCTTCAGTTTCGGGCTGACCAACCACTCTAGTGGCCTGGCGCACCGCTTTCTTAAGGTGTTGTATGTCTAGGGGTTCTCCCTGCCTCCACACTCCCATAGCCATCTGAACCTCTTTGGGCAACATTGCCGTAATAAGCCTTAATTTGGCCGTTGGGACCACAATCTCGGACAGGGTCCTCGGGACCGCTCCCCCCTGCGCGCGGGCTGGATACCTTCCAGTTAGCAATCCCGCTAATACCATTCTTTTTACAAAAACTTCAGGGGCCTCTCCTGGAGCGGGAGAGCCCACTGTATACTGGCGGCTAACCTCCTGTAGTGCCTCTCCTTGAGCCAAATTGTGAACTAGTGCGAATGGGGACTGCCATCGTCTGGCTGCCTGCATTTGCAGTGCCATTCCCATATCGCATCCCAATACAGTGGATGCCGCCCTCAACAGTTTCCTGATCTCCTTTGGGTTTAGCCCCTGATCTTCTATTGCCATCAGAAACCGATATGCCCATTCCGAAAATGTTTTCACCTTGGCTGGCCCTAACCCCTGAGCCAGAGAAGTTATTTCCGCAGGGTTCAAGGCTATTTCCTGCATGGTTACCCCCGTTACTGGGCCAGGGCTCCCTCCCTGGGCTGGGGGGCTGTGCTGGAAAGTTAAACGTTGCACAGCTGCCACCGGGGCTGGCCGAGCTCCCGGCCCATCTGGTGGCCATCCCGGGTCAGGGTCATACCATATGTCCCCGTCCCAGTCTCTGGGGTCATATCAGGGCGGTGCCTTTTTTTCCAAGCCCAGGGGTCTTGCTGCTCTTACACCTGGACGGGTCCCCTGCTCTAACACTAATCCCTGCAAACATTTCACCTGAACCTCCAACTCCTTAGATTGTTCCCTCTCTTCCTCTGCCTGTTCCGCTCTCTCCGTAGCCTTGATGGCGGAGATTGCTAGCTGCTGACAACTTGCCCCTGCAGCTTGTGCTTGTGCCTTCCACATGTCCCTTTCCGCCCTTACTTGCTTCAATTCCTGCTTTACTTGCATAGTCTCAGAATTATAATTAGCTTTAGCAGTTTGCCAAGCACAACAAGTTTGCCACAACAACCATGCCGCCGCCCGATCCTTGGTCTTTGAGTCTGGATGGTAAAGCTCACAATATTTCTGGTAGGTGCTTTCTACGTCTACCATGGTGTCCCCTGATGAAACCGCCCCTGGGACCCATGGGTCAACACCCTTGGAGTGCGCCCAGAGGAGGAGGAGGGGAAATTTTGCCACCTTCCCCTCCATTGTGGATTCGGGGAGGCTCTTTCCCTTTCTAAACAGCGGCATCGTGCCCAAAATCAGGAAGGGGGAGCAGGCGCACCAGGATTCCTAGGCTTCCCATACGCGCTCTCTACTCCATGTCACCCCTTTCCCCTAATGTACCTGAAGGGGGAGCAGGCACGTGGCGCTCTCTACTCCGTGTCACCCCCTTCTACTAGTGCACCCTATCGGTGGTTCCCCGGCATCTCCACCACTAATGTTACCTCTGTTTCCCTAAAAACCAACCCAGGGTCACACTTGTATTAGTTTTATTATGATACCACTGACCAGATAGGAAAAAGATGGAACTTATTCACACAGTCACTGTATTCATACCCTCATGCACCCACCCACACACTTACACAGGCGGAGAGTTACCGGAGTCAGCATGGAGACCGAGAAGCCGAAGCATGGTGTGTCCGCCTCCGGTCACGAATCCAGGCTGCTGAGCAGGTCCTGCACACACCAACCAACTTGTGTGGCTGTTTCCTTTTTTTATTGGAACTGGGGCGGCTCCTGTCACGTACACTGAGTTTCTCTTCTGTGTCCGTCACCGAGAAGCAGTCCCAGTCCTTGCTCCTAGCTCATGCATACCAAGGTTCTTCTTTTCTTTTCAGCACTTCCTGACTGCCTTCTCAGGGCAGATTACATCAGACACACCTGGCTCCTGGCTCCTTGCAGTTTCTCTCCACCCAGTCTCACATTCACTCCCTTGTTAATACTTTTTTTGAATATTACAAAGGTTGGAGGGTCATACAAGTGGTAACTTGAGAAGGTTACAGAGATAGTAAGGGTTACAAAACTTAAAAGGCTATATTAACTACAACTGAAATTACAAAGTTTGCAAAAAGGTTTCTGCAAAAAGGTTGCAGAACTTAATGGTACAGGCTATACATCTTACAATCGCATTTGAGGGGAGGCTTTTCATAACAAGGGCCAAATTCCAATCATACTTACCATTCCCATTGACTTCCATGGGTGTTATGCGTGTATATTAGGGGGCCAAAATTGGTCCATAGGACCATAGCCCCTCCTTCCTCAGTTAGGAGGAGCTCAATTTTCCTCTAAAGATTAGCAAAATCTTTCAGAAAAAGAGGGTCATCAGAACCTGGTATTTCCAATTAAAAGTTTTTAAAAGAAACCTTTTGAGGCCAGCCTTATGCATTATAAAGGCACTGTAAAATACACACATTTCACACTTGCCCCGCCTCCTTTTCACTTAAACTTTAACAGAATGCCTACAGGAAAACTTCCAACTTTAATTGCTCTGACACAGTATGAGGCCATGGCTACCAGTGGAGAGCTGTGTACTACAATATATACAGTTTTTGCAGGAGTCCTCTCTCTCTTTCTTTACTGGTTCAAGCTGGTAATGTTGAGTTTCCAGAGCTTGTAAATCATCATTCATGATTCATAACCTTACATCTTTAATAATGTTGTGAAGCTGTGTTGCAAAGTTTACAGGTCAAATCAACAGCTGCTAGAATATTTGTAATTTAAAATTCATGCAGCTTCCTATAGAAAAAAAATCCTTTTTATGACCACTTCAATTAATTTTTTTTTCATGTTACTCATTGCTCTGTAAAATAATAACCTATGAATATACCTCATGTATTGCTAAGCAGCAGTGATATTGTAAGCCTACCTTCAGAAAGCTCCTTAAAATCCACTTGTTTCATTGTAAAATAAAAATAAATTAATGGAGATGTCCCATCTCCTAGAACTAGAAGGGACCTTGAAAGGTCATTGAGTCCAGCCCCCTGCCTTCACTAGCAGGACCAAGTATTGATTTTGCCCCAGATCCCTAAGTGGCCTCCTCAAGGATTGAACTCACAACCCTGGGTTTAGTAAGCCAATGCTCAAACCACTGAGCTATCCCTCCCCACACCCTCCTTTTTAAAAAAAAAAAAAAAAATCTCTCTAGTGTTCAAGATCATGTCCTTAGAATGTGAACCTTTTGGTGCGGGAGCCAGTTGTTTGTTTACCACTGCCTTCTTATATACTGCTGTACATATCACTATTAACTATAAGCATACAACCTATCCTGAAGGACGATGCCTCACTCTCACAGATCTTGGGAGACAGGCCGGTCCTCGCTTACAGACAGCCCCTAACCTGAAGCAAATACTCACCAGCAACCATACACCACACATCAAAAACACTAACCCAGGAACCTATCATTGCAACAAAGCCCGTTGCCAACTCTGTCCACATATCTATTCAGGGGACACCATCATAGGACCTAATCACATCAGCCACACTATCAGAGGCTCGTTCACCTGCTCATCTACCAATGTGATATATGCCATTGGGTGCCAGCAATGCCCCTCTGCCATGTACATTGGCCAAACCGGACAGTCTCTACACAAAAGAATAAATGGACACAAATCAGACATCAAGAATTATAACATTCAAAAACCAGTCAGAGAACACTTCAACCTCGCTGGTCACTCAATTACAGGTCTCAAAGTCATAATATTCCAACAAAAAAAACTTCAAAAACAGATTCCAATGAGAAACTGCAGAATTGGAATTAATTTGCAAATTAGACACCATTAAATTAGGCTTGAATAAAGACTGGGAGTGGATGGGTCATTACACAAAGTAAAACTGTTTTCCCATGCTAATTTCCTCCCCCTACTGTTACTCACACCTTCTTGTCAACGGTTGAAAATGGGCCATCTTGATTATCACTACAAAAGTTTTTTTTCTGATGATAATAGTTCACCTTCATTAATTACCCTTGTTACACTTGTTATGGCAACACCCATTTTTTCATGTTCTCTGTGTATATATATTTTCCTACTGTATCTTCCACTGCATGCATCCGACAAAGTGGGTTTTAGCCCACGAAAGCTTATGCTCAAATAAATGTGTTAATCTCTAAGGGTATGTCTACACTACGGGATTTTTCCAATTTTACAGAAACCAGTTTTTAAAAACAGATTGTATAAAGTCGAATGTATGCGGCACTAAGCACATTAATTTGGCGGTGTGCATCCATGTACCGGGGTTAGTATCTATTTCTGGAGCGTTGCACTGTGGGTAGTTATCCCATATTTCCCGCAGTCTCCTCCGCCCATTGGAATTCTGGGTTGAGATCCCAATGCCTGATGGGGCCAAAAACATTGTTGCGGGTGGTTCTGGGTACATCCTCCCCTCCCTCCTGGAAAGCAACATCAGACAACCGTTTTGCACCTTTTTCCTGGGTGAACAGTGCAGATGCCATACCGCGGCAAGCATAGAGCTGTGTGATGCAAGTAGCCAAAGCAATCACTGAGCTGCTGCTACCAAACGTAGTGACTCTGGGAAACGTGCAGGTCATAGTGGATGGCTTTGCTGCAATGGGATTCCCTAACTGTGGTGGGGCAATACATGGAACCCATATACCTATCTTGGTACCGGAGCACCAGGGCAGCCAGTACGTCAACCGCAAGGGGTACTTTTCAATGGTGCTGCAAGCACTGGTCGATCACAAGGGACGTTTCACCAACATCAATGTGGGATGGCTGGGAAAGGTTCAGGAACACTACTCTGTTTAAACGGCTGCAGCAAGAGACTTACTTCCCAGACCAGAAAATAACAGTAGGGGATGTTGAAATGCCTATAGTTATCCTTGGGGACCCAGCCTACCCCTTAATGCCATGGCTCATGAAGCCATACACAGGCCGCCTGGACAGTAGTCAGGACCTGTTCAACTACAGGCTGAGCAAGTGCAGTATGGTGGTAGAATGTGCATTTGGACGTTTAAAAGGTTGCTGGCGATCTTTACTGACTCGCTCAGACCTCAGCCAAACCAATATTCCCATTGTTATTGCTGCTTGCTGTGTGCTCCACAATCTCTGTGAGAGTAAGGGGGAGACCTTTATGGCGGGGTGGGAGGCTGAGGCAAATCGCCTGGCCGCTGATTACGCGCAGCCAGACCAGGGTGATTAGAAGAGCACACCAGGAAGCGCTGCGCATCAGAGAAGCTTTGAAAACCAGTTTCATGACTGGCCAGGCTACTGTGTGAACGTTCTGTTTGTTTCTCCTTGATGAAAACCCACCCCCTTGATTGACTCGTTCTCTGTAAGCAACCCACCCTCCCCCTTCGATCCCAGCTTCCTTTCAAAGGAAATAAAGTCAGTATCATTTAAAAATCATGCATTCTGTATTAATTGATTATAAAAAGAGGGAGAGAACTGAGAAGATAGCCCGGGTGGGGTTTGGGAGGAGGATAGGAGGGAAGGAAAAGGCCACTAAAAAAGTTCAAAGTAATGACAGCCTTTTGGTTGGGCTGTCCACTGGGGTGGATTGGGAGGGTGCACGGAGCCCTCCCCCCCCCCCGCATTCTTACACATCTGGGCGAGGAGGCTATGGAACATGGGGGGGGGAGGTTATACAGCGGCTGCAGCAGCACTCTGTGCTCCTGCTGCCATTCCTGAAGCTCCACCAGACGCAGGAGCATGTCCGTTTGATCACGCAGCAGCCCCAGTGTTGCAGCCTGCCACCTCTCATCTCGAGCGTCCCTCCTGTCCTCATGTTCACTGGCATCTTTCCTGTACTTTGATACCGTGTCCTTCCACTCATTCAGATGAGCTCTTTCATTGCGGGTGGATTCCATGATTTCCGAGAACATTTCATCTCGCATCCTCTTTTTTCAACGTCTTATCTGAGATAGCCTCTGTGACAGAGGAGGGAGGCTTGAAAAATTTGCAGCTGCAGGAGGGAGGGAAAAAAGGGAGAGAAGTATTTAAAAAGATACATTTTACAGAACAATGCTTATACTCTTTCACAGTGAACAACACTATTCACATTACATAGCACATGTGATTTCGGTACAAGGTCGCATTTTGCATCTTTTAATATTGAGTGCCTGCGGCTTTGGTGTTAGAGAGCACAGACGTAGGTCCGGGCAACAGAATTCAGCTTACATGCGGCCATGGTAAGCCATTGTCTTTCAATTTCTGCAGCTTTCCTACAAGCAGCGCCCTCCTTTCCCACATACCAAGCAAAGCCCATTGAGTGCTGCAGTTTTCCTGTTAACATACAGCAGCAGAAACCAAACTAACCCCCCCCATCCAATTCTCTGGGATGATCGCTTTATCCCTCCCCCCACTGCGTGGCTGGTATCAGGGAAGATTCCCCCCCACCCCCGCTTGGCTAACTGCAAGGAAGGATTTCTTTTCAGCCACAGGCAAAGAGCCCAGTAGGAACGGCCACCTCTGTCCCCTTAATTAAATTTCCGTATTTCAACCAGGTTACCATGAACGATATCACTCTCCTGAGGATAACACAGCGAGATAAAGAATGGATGTTGCTTGAATGCCAGCAAACACTGGGACCATACGCTGCCAGGCTTTGTCATGCAATGATACCAGATTACTTGCTACTAGCGTGGCGTGGTCAAGTGTCCTACCATGGAGAACGGAATAAGGCTGCACTGCCCAGAAACCTTCTGCAAAGGCTTTTGGAGTACCTCCCGGAGAGCTTCATGGAGATGCCCCTGGAGGATTTCCGCTCCATCCCCAGACACGTTAACAGACTTTTCCAGTAGCTGTACTGGCCGCGAATGCATTCCAAGTCCTCAGGGCAAATTAATCATTAAAAAACGCTTGCTTTTAAACCATGTTTTATATTTACAAAGGTACACTAACCGGAGGTCCCTTCCATGGCCTCATTGTCTGGGGGTTGGGAGGGTGCTTCAGTCAGGCTGAGAAAAAGATCCTGGCTGTTGGGAAGAATGGAGTGCTGTGTGCTCTCCGCAAGCTCGTCGTCATCCTCCTCCTCTTCCCCATCCGCAGAATCCTCAGGCATGGCTGAGATTACCCCCACCTCAGAATCCATGGTCAGAGGTGGGGTAGTGGTGGCAGCCCCCCCTAGAATTGCATGCAGCTCAGCGTAGAAGCGGTATGTCTGCGGCTCTGACCCAGAGCAACCGTTTGCCTCCTTTGTTTTTTGATAGGCTTGTCTGAGCTCCTTAGCTTTCACGCGACACTGTAGTGAGTCCCTATTGTGGCCTCTCTCCGTCATGCCCTTGGAGATTTTTTCAAATGTTTTGGCATTTCATCTTTTGGAACGTAGATCTGCTAGCACTGAATCCTCTCCCCATATAGCGATCAGATCCAGTACCTCCTGTACGGTCCATGCTGGTGCTCTTTTTCGATTCTCGGACTGCATGGTTACCTGTGCTGATGAGCTCTGCATGGTCAGCTGTGCTCTGCACGCTGGGCAAACAGGAAATGTAATTCAAAAGTTCGCGGGGCTTTTCCTGTCTACCTGGCCAGTGCATCCGAGTTCAGATTGCTGTCCAGAGAGGTCACAATGGTGCACTGTGGGATAGCTCCCGGAGGCCAATACTGTCGAATTGCGGCCACACTAACCCTAATCCAAAATGGCAATACCGATTTCAGTGCTATTCCCCTCGTCGGGGAGGAGTACAGATATCGATATTAAGAGCCCTTTATATCAAAGTAAAGGGCTTCGTTGTGTGGACGTGTGCAGGGTTAATTTGGTTTAAAGCTGCTAAATTCGAGATAAACTCCTAGTGTAGACCAGGCCTAAGGTGCCACAAGTACTCCTTGTTCTTTTTACAAAAATAATCATTACTCTGTTACAAAGTGACTCCAGAAAATCCTTGCTGTAACAGGTGGCTTGTCCCTTTAAGGACTAGAGGCTTGGGGCCAGCCAACCCTAGTTACTGAGTAGGCACACCTGAGCAGGTATCAGGTGATTCCCTGGAACACCTGGAAATGGGCTCAGGAAGCTGTGTAGAGAGTGAGAACAGCTCCTGCAGGGAAGACCCTGAGCTGAGAAGAGTTGCCCCAGCTAGGAAGGACTGGTAGTAGCCTGCTAGAGCAGGAAAGCCCTGAGACACTGCGGGAGTCTGAAGGAAAGAGTTTTGCATTTCATTTTGAACTTTAACTTAATGAATCAGACCCTAAGGGGGAGGGAGACTATTGTTTTGGGATTTCTAAATATCTCTTTTTTTCAGTTTAAGGAGCTATGAGGGGAAATTGAGGCAAGGGGCTGCTTGCAAGACTGCCCTGAGGCCACCTGGAGTAGTCCAGGAGGAGGTCATTTGTTGACACTCCTCTTCAAAACAACCACCATAATGCTGTCTGGCCATTCTGTGATTTGGAAAATATGTGGTGGTAATTCAGATATATAATGAAATTAACCCTCCCTCCACTTCTTATAGCCACTGTTATGAATTTTACATGCTGGCTCCTAAGCTACCAAACCCTACATATGCTTTAAGGCAAGGTTATCTATTACAATTATTTTTCTTAATGCCACTGGTCCTATCTGATTTTAGCAAGATCAATAGTTTCTTGCTATACACTAGATTCTGCCTGACCCTTATTTGGGCACATACTAGACCAGGGAGTGGGAAAGTAAAGAGCCGCAGAGTTGTACCCCCATGCCTATTGCCCCCCAAAGGGGTCATTTTGGAAACTGGAGATTGCTACTGTGTTCTGGCAATCCAGTCATGTGCTATTCCCATGAAAAAAACCCATATAAGGAGGGTGATATAGAGCTGGTAAGCCAGTTCTATGCCACCTAGGGATCCTATTGCCCAAGAGAAATCTCCAGCTTTACACTGACACAGCTCCTTTGAAATCAGGGAATCACCAGCCTAAATCTGGTGTAATGAGGTGAAGAATCAGGGCCAAATGGTTTAAACATTGAATTCAGAACCAGGTTGTCGCAGCCTATCTATGCCATGTAACTGGCTCAGTTCTATAAAACATCAAAATATTGAGAGGTCCTGATGAGATGTTAAGTGTCATGTTTTGTACAGTTGTTTCCATAAATATATATTGATAATGGGCTGAACATGGGGAAACTGCTGATCAACCTTATTATTGCTGTGTAACAGCATTGCTCTTTCAATGATATTCACTTGGACTAAATATCCAGTGTTGAAAAACTCCATTTTAAATGTTTTATTGGAACTATAGAGAAATCATGTAACTTGGAACCTGACTTAGTCATCCATGAAAGTTTATAGACACATACTGGAAAGTAACAAGATCAAAGGAAAATCAGTTGTTTAAATGGATATTTTTCTGCTGTTCACTGAGGAAAACCGCTTTAGGACATGTCACATACCGTATACTTTCAGGGGGAAGAGTGTGATGTGAATATTGGTAAAAAGAAATTACTGAGCTCTGACCTCAGAAACAGACATATCTTGTCTTTTGGATAACCAGGTTCCTGAAGGAAAAGTACCCAATAATTTTGACTGAGTGAATTTATGTAGGCCAGAATAAAACAGATAGGCAAAGAAAACAAGTGTGAGAGCTAGGAAGGTAGCAACGGATTGATGAGAGTAATTTAGAGAAATAAGTGAAGAAAAATGAGGTGTGAAATTTTGGGAAACTGCAAAAGGGCTTAAGGAACATAGTGTTTATGCTATTGGTATAGAAACTGTGAAAACTGATGAAAGAACTAGGAGCATCTAAGAAATCATGTCAGATACTAAGGCACAAATTGCGTCAAAACAACTTAGCAAAGCTTTGGACTGGTTGAAACAAAGTTCTGTGGTCTGAGGAATTAACATGTTTCACTTACACGGAAAGGTAAATATGGGGAAAGAAATTAGAAGCTTTAAAAGAAGACAGACTGGTTCCTACTACAGTATTAAGCCTTGCGAATGAAATGGCAGTATATACAAATATATTTCTTCAAAATTATATCCCTTATTGTGGAGGAAGTTTGGAGGAGCATATTTCCAACATGAAAATGACCTAAAGCACCCAGAAACCTTCTTGTGTACAAACCTTCTTAAATTCAGAAGATGAATTATTCAATGGAGTTGTTCTGGTATAACTGGAAGCAAAATTTGGTTCAAGATGTTTATTGCATTAGCCATCAGATATCGGATCAGAATTCAATGAAAGTGATTTTGAATGAACTGAAGAAAGTCATAGTTAAGAGAATCTAAATCAACAACACGTAAGCAGGGTCTGAATGAGCTCTCCCCTGAAGTCTAGTGATGAGCTGGGGAAGAGAATTTCAGGAGGTGACCTTGTTTGCATGGACACACCCACCCTGCCTAGGGGCTCAGCATGATAGGACTGCTTTACTCAAATGATCACTTTTGGCTGATGTTGGATCACAAGCCACTTTGTTATTGGGTTCAGGGATAGGGTTGTTATTCTTGTGTGAATCAACGACAGCAGAATTGTGCTTGGTGTGCTCTGACTGAGGGGTTCGCCTTCAACTGAACTGCTGCTTGCTGAGTATGGGGCAGGGGTGCCAAAGCCTAGAAGAGATGAAAGGATGGTGACAGGTGCTTTTCTAGCTGGTGGTTTGGGTGCTGTCTAAAGGTCCTAGACACCATTTGCATCCCCTCTCCACTGTGTAATATTAGAGCTGATTAAGACTCAATTGAGAGTCTTTTGTTGCAGACCAATAGAGCTGCAATCACTGATAACTAGGTCTAAGCATTAGACCTGCTTTGGGACAGCATCTTTGATGCAAGAGACTGCCCAATCTGCACTAGCAGTGAGGCTCCCTCACTAACAGCCGAAATCACTGGGAGCTGTATTAAGTGTTACCTCAAGACATCCCAGAATGGAGTGGAGCGAGTGGAGCAGCTGGGGGAGCAGCAAGCAGGGTCACCGGCAGAGCAGTGGGCAGCTAGCTGGTGCAGCGGTGGGTAGTTGATGCCAGAACGAGCACCCAGATGGCGGAGCAAGGTGGGAGGTGAACTCATGCAGATGCACTTCTGAACTCTGTGTCTTCATTGATCAAGGACAACAACTGTGAGTGGGATGCAATGGAGGGAGAAGGGAGGGGCATGTTAAAGGAACTTTTTGTTGTTGGATTTAAATCCTGCTTGCAGCATTTTCCCAAGTTAATGTCAGGTTACTTTCCCACTTTTTTATTAAAAGTTTCTTTTCCACACTCAGATACTATGCTTGCAAGAGGGGAGTATTGCCTCTTAGAGGCAGCCAGGGGGTGATATGTAATTTCCCCAGGTTATTGGGTGGTGGCTCGAGCCAGTTCTGTGTTATATCTAGGAATAACCCCTAGATATTGAACCCAGCCCTTGTCACTGCGGATTTCAACTGGCAGAAGGGTTACAAATGGAACAATTAAAGCAGTAAATAGTAAACATCTGAAAGAAGCTGTTGTCTGTTTACTATACAAACAGCATTCCAAAGGGATTTCATTGTGCAATAATAGCAGATGGTAGAAACACAAAGTCTTCACCAAAGTGATTGGAAATAAATCCTGATATCCTTATCTTTTATTTTTCAGTATGCATTTTTAAACCTCGGTGGATGTGCGAAGATTGATGCCAAATTACATTATTTCTTTGTGAGTCTAACCAATGTGTTTTTAAATGATAATCTTATATCTATGTAGCACCTTTCATACCAAAGGATCCGAACTCATTTTACAAGATGCAACCTTACTTCCTCCCCCTCCCCCTTTGTGAGTATACACTGTGATACAGTCTTTAGTTAAGTTTCAGAGTAACAGCCGTGTTAGTCTGTATCCGCAAAAAGAAGAACAGGAGTACTTGTGGCACCTTAGAGACTAACAAATTTATTAGAGCATAAGCTTTCGTGGACTACAGCCCACTTCTTCGGATGCATATAGAATGGAACATATAATGAGGAGATATATATACACACATACAGAGAGCATAAACAGGTGGGAGTTGTCTTACCAACTCTGAGAGGCCAATTAATTAAGAGAAAAAAAAAAAAAAAAACTTTTGAAGTGATAATCAAGCTAGCCGAGTACAGACAGTGTGATAATAAGTGTGAGAGTACTTACAAGGGGAGATAGAGTCAATGTTTGTAATGGCTCAGCCATTCCCAGTCCTTATTCAAACCGGAGTTGATTGTGTCTAGTTTGCATATCAATTCTAGCTCTGCAGTCTCTCTTTGGAGTCTGTTATATTACAACAGAAAAACTTCAAAAACAGACTCCAAAGAGAGACTGCAGAGCTAGAATTGATATGCAAACTAGACACAATCAACTCCGGTTTGAATAAGGACTGGGAATGGCTGAGCCATTACAAACGTTGACTATCTCCCCTTGTAAGTACTCTCACACTTCTTATCACACTGTCTGTACTCCGCTAGCTTGATTATCACTTCAAAAGTTTTTTTTTTTTTTTTCTCTTAATTAATTGGCCTCTCAGAGTTGGTAAGACAACTCCCACCTGTTTATGCTCTCTGTATGTGTGTATATATATCTCCTCATTATATGTTCCATTCTATATGCATCCGAAGAAGTGGGCTGTAGTCCACGAAAGCTTATGCTCTAATAAATTTGTTAGTCTCTAAGGTGCCACAAGTACTCCTGTTAGTCTTTAGTTACATGATCATATACTATTTTTTCCACAGGGCCCATACCTTACTCAGTGCACAGGATGGATGGTGCTCACTTAGTGAGCAGCTATTCACTATTTTGTTTTATCATCCTTGTCCAATGTGTGGCCCTAGGCCTTATTTACTGTACACGATTCAAACCCTACTGTGAATACAGAATTATTTTCTCATGGGTTTTCTATGGAGCTCCTTAAACATTAGTATCTGAGTGCTTCTCAAACATTAATTAAATTTAACTTTGTAACACCCCTGTGCAGTGACTGTGTGGTATTATCCCTATTTTACAGATAAGGCCGTGAAACAGGAGGCCAGATTTTCAAAGGTCTTTAGGCACCTAAAAATGCAGAAAGGAACCTAGTGGGATTGTGAAAAGCTCTTTGTTTTAAGTGGGAGTTAGGCACTTACGGGCTTTTGAAAAATCTCACAAGAAGCCTATCTGTATCCTTAGATGCTTAAATACCTTGAAAAATCTGATCCAGAAAAAAGAAGGTGAAAAGTATCCACTAATTTTGGGTGCCCATGAGTTGCCTAGGACTTCACTTTTTACAATATTTTGTATAATATCGCACGGTATATTTTCAAACACAGTTCCCTCTGATCTTGGTTGCAGTCATGAGTGCTCAGGATTTTTGTAAATTAGACCCTGTGGACTAAAACTGGGCACCCAGAAAATACACAATTAGTGACCATGTGTGAAGTGACAGTGCACATCACATAGGAACTCTATGGCACAGGCAGGGATAGAATCCAATTTTTCAGAAGAGCATTCAACTGCTGTAACAGACTATCCTTTCTCTTCCTCAAATCCCATACCTTATTTATTACATGCTGTGAGGGGGTTCGACTCACTGCTATGGCGCCTCCTGCTCACTGTCCTGGGAATTAGCTTAGTTCGCCAGTGTGCCCTCATCTGGTGACATCTCGCCGCTGTCACATCTGCTCCAGGAAGCATGTTGTCCCAAAGAATACAGCACCCTCTTCAGGGCACAACCCTCCAGCTGTGTCACACTTGGTTCTCCTCCCTTCTGGGGGAACTGTAGTGCCCTGTCCAGCCACTTCCTCGGTGGTGAGTGGGGGCGGGAGAATGACCCAGGCCCTCCCACTACTCCAGGTCCCTGTCCAGGGACCCTGTAGATGGCAGCCATGTGCTGTGTTGTTGGTCCCAAAGGTGGGGTGAGGGGGCTCAGATACACTCAATGAAGCCATGCCAGGTGCATAAGTATAACCGGTTTTATTGCAGAAGTATATTAAGCCTGCCAGCCTTCACGCATTACTAAATACATGCTTTCCAGCAACTAGGCAAGAATCAATGCTTATGCCCCTTCTGCTATGGACAGTCCCAGACCCTCCTGCCTTGTCCTTGAGGGCTCGCAGGAGGCGCAGCTCCGGTGTGGGGAATTCCACAAGGACAGGGTCCGCAGGTGAGACTGTTCATCTAAAGCAATTCTCATAGCTGCTTTTAATCACCACCTCCTTCTAAGGGGGGGCATATTCACCCACAAGCAGACTCTGGCAGGAAACACTGCTGTTTTCTATTCCCACACTTCACAGTCTCAGGCCTTCCTTATCTCTTCACTTGTTTATCCAGCCAAGTGGCTGCAAGCCAGCTTGGCCAGTCAAAGCCAGTTCACTACTAGCTCCCCCGATTCTGTAACATCAGCCCAAGGTAACTTGCAGTCAGCCCCAACATGCGTCCCCTCCAACCCTGCAGTCTACTTCCCTGAGCCACTTCCCCACAGCCTCAGCACCTTCTTTGCCCTTGTCTCAGGGCCCCTGAAGTCAGCCGGGAGCTCAGGCTCACTCCCCTGATCCTGCTTAGCACTGCTCTATCCAAGGTGCTAGCTGCCTTCCACCTGGAAGGCCTCCTGCCTCCTTGAGCGCTGGGGAGTGACTGACCTGCCCTGTCCTGTGGCTCTTCTTATATGGGCCTGCCCAGCCCTGATTGGCTGCTCCTCACAGCCCCTCTCCAATAGGCTGCCTCCTGCACAGTCTCCCTAGGGTCCTCTCCAATTGACTGCCAGTTGCACAGCCTCCCTAGGGTTGCTTTAACCCCTTTTAGGCCAGTGTGAGGCAGGCGCCCCATCACACACACTTTCTGATTTCTGCAATAGTGAAGCAGGGGTGCCTCAGAGACCAGTCTCCTTCACTACACCAACCCTGTTTCATCCCCAGAGCAGGTCCATCCTGTGCACTGAATGAGGCAGGTGTCCTGTGGAAAAAATAATATGTGATCATGTAATTAAAGATTGTATCATAATTGTGATGGAGTGTACAAACCCTGCACTGGGCAAGAAGGGTTAAAGAGCAGCTTTAGGCTCAGGCAGCCATGATCTGCCACACCTGTGAAGCTGCCAAGCTTGATGGAGGAGCCTTAAAAGGGAGAAGCCTAGTTCTGAAAGGGCTGATCCCGGAGAGCTGGACAGACCTCTCCCCATTAGCTCCAAGAAAGGAGTACTGCAGAGGTTGAATTTGTCTCAGGGTTCCTGTAAACAATAACCCTGAGGACATTAAGACTGGGTATGGCTTGTTGTATCGTGATTGGTGGAACTGGAGTCAGAAGACCTATGTTTCCTTGGAGGCAGGGTCGGACTAAGGTATAAACTAACCTAAGCTGCTACATCTTAGGGCCTCACAATATGAGGGGCCTCTAAAAAAGAAAAAACTGACCCCATTTCAAATTTTATCAAAATCAGTTGATAAATAAAGGAGACATGGGGAAAAGAAGATTATCTCTAAATATAGACATTTTCATTCAAATATGACAAAAATATACACATCTGGCTACACAAATACACTTATCCTACCCTTACCCTTCACTAATTGTTCATTATTGACAGGCAGGAGGCCAGGACTAAGAACAAATGATAACTGCACTTGTAAAATTAGTATTTCTATGAATAAGTCTGCTATCAGTCTCTTAAGGCAGCATTTTGTTGGCCAGCTGCTACTGGTAAAATTCTGACCAGACCTTCATGACTTATTTAAATAAATAAATAATCTCACTCCCGAAAAAATCGGGAAAAATGTGAGGTCGGAGACAGCAGTGTCGTGAAGCAGTCCTGCCAAGCTCATACTCGTATGGGACTCGTCCTAGGAGTTACGTTATGTATAGCGTCCCCCTTGCCTGGTAATAGCTTGAAGGCCGCCATCTTTTGTTTACGGTCTAGCATGCTTGGTCGTATAGTGCCTTCGCTCCTGTTTTTCTTTGTTTTCTTAAGTATGAGTGTGTTCTTTCTTCTTTTCCTCTGTACATACATGCGCACACTGCTTTCTGCTTCATGCACTATCCATGCTTCACAGGACTGAGTTTGCAGGTGACCGTCTCATGGACTTGGGTTGAGTGGATCTTTAGGAGGATAAATTTGTGTTGGCTTCCCGCCGACAGTTTTGGGAACCTTCACAGTGCTGACAGAAGGATAAATAGAGTGTTTTGAGAGAAGTGAAGGAAGATATACATATATAGCAAAATATTCTGAGTACTTGGTGACCAAGTTATTTCAAACTATGTGCATATATGATTTGTAGGCTATTTAAAGCCTATAATATTCGATATATTTGCTTGAGTATAGGCTAGTTTTTCTCGCTTTCTCAGTGCCTGTCTTTTTTTCTGGTAAATTCTTTCTTTCTCTTTCATACGTATAGCTTGTTGTCACTCTGTGTTTCCGAGGTGTTTACTCGAGATTAATTAGTAGTCCTGGGAGAGACAGAGGATAGAGAAGTGAACACAAAGAGAGATGTCTGCCTAGAAAATGCTGCAAGAAAAGCTATCTGCCCTAAGCATTCTGTGCATCAAAAGTGACAAACTCCGTAGCTTATCATTTGAGGACAACATCAATGACTTTGCTTTCCAAAAATCACAAAAGAAAATGTTTTAAATTTCAGTGTTAAAATTAATGTGCTGCGCAAACAGACATACTGCAAGTTGTACTACTTCCATTAAGTAAACTGGTCTGTGTAACTGTAACTACTTTTGTGTTGCTGTAGATATAAAGTTTTCATATCTACTAATTAAGAAATCATAGACGAAAATATGTTAATTTGAAACTATTTTATAATGCAAACAGGCATATTGCAAGACGTGTTTTAGTTAGATTATTATTCTATTTTTACAACTTCGCCTTTGTATATATGCAAATATAAAGCTTTTGTGTTTATATATTCAATGTCCTTTCTGTGAAAATAATACATTAATTTGTTTATGGTACAGGGCCTCTTACACTTGACATAGTTTGGGGCCTCAGAATGTCATAATCTGGCCCTGCTTGGAGGGACAGTTATTGATGGGACACCAGGGAAACAGGGAGGGGGTTAGGCTGGAAGCAAGGCAGCCACATGGACAGAGCTGTGCGCAGTGTTTAAAAAAATTCTACTTGTTCAACGTAACCTGTATTGAGCATTACTCCATGCTAATGAAACATGTAAAACAAAGCAGTATCTGGGCTGTGAGTTTTCTGAAGTGCAGCAGCTGGCTTGAACTCACTCAGAATCCCCCTGAAGCCCTGCATTTTGCAGATACAAATGTAGCCCAGTGATGGACCTGGTGGAACAAGGAGAGTGAACTCTACATAAACCATGGTCATGCAGTAGGACAACAATAGCTGGAAAGTAAAATTATTATTTTACCTTATTTGGGGAACAAGATAGAAAGGTCTGCAGCACTCTGTAGGTCCCACATTGAAACCTGTGTGCTCACCACTGCCTCAAGCTTCTCAGCAGTCCTAGAAGCCCTGGGGAACTATTTCTCCCAAACAAAACAAAACTTGTGGAATGACACGTTTTTTCAGTAGAGGGGAGAGGATAGACCCCTATGTTACAGCCTTGTGCACACTGGCAGCTACATGTAATTTTGGGGATTTGACAGACTCCCTGATTTGAGAAGGTTAGTCTGTGGCACTTGGGACACCACCTGAGGGAGCAGCTACTCTGGGAAGGCAATCTTACATTAGACAGATGCTTAGACATAGGATGCACAGAGGAAACCTCAAGAGAAAGGATGAAAGCCCTAGAAGGCACAACACCCTCAGAATTACATGCAATGAGACAAGAGCAAAGGAGAACAGGTGGCCAGGTTTCCATACCCATAGTGAGATGCGTTTGCTGTGGGAGACAGCGTGAACAGGTAAAGGAGAAGTATCCCACAGTAGGACAGCATTGCAAGGATGTGGCAAGTGAAACATTTAAGCAGTATGTGCAAGAGCAGAGGAGGGTCCCAGAAAGATTCAGCCAGACTCACACAAGTGGGGAAGGGCACCTCAGACAGCACCTCTTGACTCACTCCTGGAGTTCGAGAACATATCAGTTTCAGGCTGTTGGGAAAGGAAAGCAACAACAGATGATACCAACCTTCATGCATGCAACAGTATTAATAGGGAAATGCCCTGTGTGATTTCAGCTGGATAACAGAGCCTGCTGCAATGTCGTTCCTCAAGGTAAATTGGACTTGAACACACCCATTACAAAAAGCAGGTGCAATCTAATAACATAAAATGAGAGCACAATTCAGCCTATAAGAAAATGTGACAGACTAGGGATGGGCAAACTACAGGCCACATCTGACCCGCCACCCATTTTAATTGGCCCTCGAGCTCCTGCTGGGGAGCGGAGTCTGGGGCTTGCCCTGCTCCGGCACTCCAGCCAGGGAGCAGGGTCGGGGGCTGCTCTGCATGGCTCCTGGAAGCAGTGGCATGTCCACCCTCCAGCTCCTAGGTGGAGGTGTGGCCAATGGGAGCTGGAAGGGCAGCGCCTGTAGATGGTGCAGTGCGCAGTAGAGCCGCTTGGCCACACCTCCACCTAGAAGCTGGAGGGGGCACATGCCACTGCTTCCAAGAGCTGCTTGAGGTAAGCGCCACCCGGAGCCTGCACCCCTGACCCCCTCCTATGCCCCAACCCTCAGGCCCAGCCTGGAGCACCTTCCTGCACCCCAAACCCCTCATCTCCAGCCCCACCCCAGAGCCTTCACCCCCAGCTGGAGCCCTCACCTCCCTGTGCCCCTGTCCCAGCCCTGATCCCCCTCCCACACCCTGAACTCCTCATTTCTGGCCCCACCCCAGAGCCTGCACCCACAGCCAGAGTCCTCGCCCCCTCCCGCACCCCAACTCCAATTTCATTAGCATTCATGGCCCGCCATACAATTTCCATACCCAGATGTGGCCCTCAGGCCAAAAAGTTTGCCCATCCCTACCTCAGAGTAACTAACCCAAAAAATAATAAGTGGTGCTAGTTGAAGTTTGTGGTGGTGGACGATAAGTATCACAGACCCTTCTTGCCACATAAGCCATGGATCTAATCATGGTGTAGCATCAGAATTTTATAGCTGCAGTGCAAGAAGCAAACAGGGAAATGCTGCGGACAATGGAGACAATTTTTGAAGCATATGGGAATGTTTTCAAAGGTGCCTTCAAAGAAAGCTGTGACTGGAAGCAAAATCTGTGTGCTTATAATGAAGGAAAATTGTAGTGGCATTACGGAATCCAATATGCAAGGAACTTGACAGTCTGTAGATTAGGAGAATCATAGCACCTGTATAGGCGAGTGCAGCCTAGGTAAGCAGTATGGTGGTGGTAAAGAGGCCACCAGGTTAATTATGTATCTGCATAGACCCAAAGTCACTGAACCGTGTATTTAAAAGGTGCCACTATCCACTGTCCACAATTGATGACATCATGCCAGAATTTCCCAAAGCCGGAATCTTTATGGTCTGATGGGAGGAATGGGTTTTGGTACATAGGCCTGGATAAAGAGTCCAGCATGCTGACAATCTTTGCAACACCGTTTGGTCACTACAGATGGCTGCATATGCTGATGGGCATAAGCCCCAAACCAGAGGTGTTCCAGAGAAGACTCACTGAAATGCTGGAAGAACTGCCTGTAGGTGAAAAGAGTAATGATACAGAAGGTGAACAAGACCATAACAGAAAATTACAAGCTTTTCTACAGCGATGCAAGTCAAGAACATAAAACTGAACTAAAAAAAAAGCAACTGAAACAGCATGAGATGACATGCATTGGACATCTGCTTACAGCAGAGGGACTGAAAGCAGATCCCAACAATATCAAAGCAGTCAGAGACATGCCAGCTCCAGTGCATGGGGGTTCAGCCTTTATAGGAATGATAAATTTTCTGACCAAGTTCTCTTCACACCTGGCGGCGGCACCAGTGGAACCCATTCATTAGCTCACAAGGCAGGATGTTGATTGGGACTGGACAGGTCCCCAACAGCAAGCACTTGACATGCTGAAACAAATGATAACAGATGCCCCTTTCCTGAAGTACTACCAATTAGGAGAGTCACTGAGAATCCAGGGTGATGCATTGGAGAAAGGATTGGATGTAGCTCTTTTGCAGGAACAGACAGTTGCTTGTGTCAGCAGAGCCCTGCCAGAGACTGAACAGGGTTATACCCAAATAGAAAAAGAGCTCCTGGCTTTGGTATTTGGAGTGGAACAATTCTATCAGTACACCTGTGTCCACCCAGTAATAGTGCAGTCAGACCACAAACTTCTAGAGGCAATCATGACAAAGTGCCATCTTAATGCTCCAAAGAGATTGCAGCGCATGTTGATGAGCCAGTGATACCAGGTCGAGATCAGATATTTCTAGGACAATTATTGGTGTTTGCTGACACCCTGAGCAAGGCATACATACTTTAGCATCAATGATTTGGGGAAAGAGGATTGGGACATAGTGCAGAATGTTAATGGATTTAATCTCCCAGTTTTAACAGCAAAGTTGATGGAAATCAGAGACTACAGTTCCCCTACAGGCCATCAAGGAAAGACCTAGTGAAGGCCCATGACGATGTTTTAAGGAAAAGTGGCCTAAAGTGAGGTCAGAGACCTGGCACAAGACTGCTAGACTATTATTGGACTACATTCTGACTTACCCCAAAAGGAGTCAGACTAAACATGACCTGGCCAGAGAGCTGGGTCACAAGACAAAAGGGGACCACCAGCAAAGCTGAATGGCCAGTCAGGGGGCTACACAAAGAAAAAAACTCTATAATGCTCACCCAGCCATGAGGGTGCACACAGGCTGGTGAGTCACTTTGCCACAAGTGTTGGGGAACATAGGCACCTTTCCAGCCCCAAGGAAGAGTCTGATGCCGGAAAAAAAAATCAACTTTACACCCTTGACCAGAGTCGAGTGGGAGTCTAGAAGCCAGACAGATCTGGATCAACTACTAAGAGGACTGACAGAGGAATAGTTGTTACAACAGATAGTACAGCAGCAATGACTGATGCAATTAGTCATCATCCAGCAGCAGAGACTGATGCAGGAGATACAGGTAATTCAGTAATCGTTGGAGATGAGGGGGGACTTCATGGTTGTTGCTACGAATGTCCCCCACCAGTTCTTTTCTTACAGACAATTGGGTCACCTCCGTGGCAGCAACACTGGTATATTCTCTATGTACAGACAGGTATGGACAGTGGGCATGTAAGCAAGGCCCTGCTAAGATGATTGTCCCCATGCAAGTTAATAGGACGGAAGCAGTCAGGTTAGTTGACTCTGCGTGCAAACAGACTTTGGTCAGGGATCAGCTGATCAGTGTGAAAGGGGTCCCCAGAGAAACCATTTTCCCACAATGTGTCCACAGGGCCATGAAACCCTATTCTCGCCAGCAAGTAGAGCTGACTGTAGGGAAGCACATCGTGACTCTTGTGGCAGGACTGACCCTAAAACGATCTTATTTGGTCATCCTGGGCTGGGATTGGGAATCCCTGAGAGAAGTGTTGAAGGAGTTCAATGACCATTTGTCAGAAGAAGCCCCAGAGATCCAGGGGATGGCCAACCAGGAACCCATAAAACTAGTGGGGCTTGGAGAAGAAGAGGAAACTGGCAAGGGACATTTTAAAATCAGTGGGTCCAGATAACTTGCATTCAAGAGTTTTGAAAGAGCTGGCTGAGGAGCTCTCTAGACTGTTAATGTTGATTTTCAATAAGTCCTGGAACACAGGACATTTCAGAAAGCTGGATGAAAACTAATGATGTTAAAAAAAAAAATGGGTAAACAAAATAACCTGGATAATTATAGGCCTGCCAGTCTGACATTGATCCTGGGCAAGATAGTGGAGAAGTGGTTGTTATGGGACTTGATTAATAAAGATGTAAAGGAGGGATAATATAATTAATGCCAATCAACATGGGTCTATAGAAAACTGACCAGTAAAACTAACTTGATATCTTCTTTTGATAAGATTATAAATTTGGTTGATAAAGATAATGTAATATACTTAGACTGCTATAAGGCACTTGACTTGGTACCTCATGACATTTTGATTTAAAAACTAGTAAGATATCAAATTAACATGGCACACATTAAAAGATGGCTAACTGATAGCTCTCAAAATGTAACTGTAAACAGGGAATCATCACCGAATAGGTGTGTTTCTACTTCCCACAGGAATCAATTCTTGGCTCTACACTGTTTAACATTTTTATTAATGATCTGGAAGAAAATGTAAAATCATCACTGATAAAGTTTGCAGGTGACACAAAAATTCAGGGAGTGGTAAATAATGAAGAGGACAGGTCACTGATATAGAGTGATCTGGATCAATTGGTAAACTGGGTGCAAGCAAATAATGTGTGTGTTAGTATTGCCAAATGTAAATGCATACATCTAGGACAAAGAATGCAGGACATACGTACAGGATGGGAGACTATCCTGGAAGGCAGTGACACTGAAAAAGTTTTGGGGGTCCTGGTGGATAATCCAGGCCAGAAGAGCTAATGCAATCCTGGGAAGCATAAACAGGGGAATCTCAAATAGGAGTAGTGAGGTTCTTTTACCTCTGTGTTTGTGTGACTGATGCTGGAATACTGTATCTGGTTCTGGGGTCAACAATTCAAGAAGGATTTTGCTAAACTGGAGAGGGTTCAGAGTTGATGCTTGAGAATGACTAAAGATTAGAAAACATTTATTATAGTGATAGTTTCAAGGAGTTCAATCTATTTAGCTTAACAAAGAGAAGGTTAAGGGGTGACTTGATTACAATATATAAATACTTACATGAGGAACAAACATTTTATAATGGGCTTTTCAATCTAGCAGAGAAAGGCATAATAGTAGCCAGTGGCTAGAAGTTGAAGCTAGGCAAATTCTGACTGGAAATAAGGTGTGCATTTTTAACAGTCAGAGTAACTAACCATTGGAACAGTTTACCAAGGGTTGTGCTGGATTCTTCATCACTGACCATTTTAAAATAAAGATGGGATGTTTTTCTAATAGATATGCTCTAGGAATTATTTTGGGGAGGTTCTATGCCCTGTGTTATACAGGAGGTCAAACCAGATAATCCAAATTGTCCCTCTTGCTTTTGGAATCTATGAATCTATGACCTCCAGTCCCTCAGAGTCTTTCACATTCTTGGCAATTGGAGGCCCAGAGGCTGCCCTGCTGTCAGAAATCAATATCCTGACTCATGACATCAATTTCATTAGTAAACAAAAAATTGACCAGACACTAAACCTTATGAACAACTGGCAATAGTAAACAGGGAAGATTGTGGATATCCAGCAAGACGAACAATAACCCCATTTCAAGATCAGAGAATAATGAATATATTGCTAGGGACTGGATGATGGCTGTGAGATGCCTCTGATGATCCTCCCAGCAGCTGCTATATATGAGTAAGTTATCCAGGTAGGCCACCATAGTGGCTGTGAAGTCAAAGTAACCAGACCATAAGTCACTGAAAAGTCACCACTGCCCCCATTTAGGCTGAACAGCATCGTGCAGAACTGATAAAGCCCAAAAGGTGTAGAAAGGACAGTCTTTTCATGGGACTCTGATGTTAACAGAATTTGCCAGTAGTCTTCAGTGAGCACAAAGATGGAAATGTAACTCGTCCACCCTTGGCATGGGCTAGGAATCAAATTTAGATATGGAATTCACTATGTGAAAGTAGATGCAAAATCATGCTGTACTTTTTGGATTAGGCACGAGCATCGTGGGGCTCCCCCACTCACCACATGATTCTTTCATCACCTTCAGGTCCAACATGGCCTGGAGTTCCTTCCAGACAACCTCCCACATTTTGCAGGAGAGCAGCCAAAGCCCCTCTCAAATGCATTGCTCAGGTGTCATCCCAATATGATGATAGGATATGTGAGTTTGCAAGCAGCTATCATCCACGTCTCTCTGTAATGACATTACCATTTGTCATTAGCACGATTCATTACCCCTTCTTTGCAGTTCTTCAAAGATTGCGCCATGGTTCATATCCAAGTCGAGTTTACTTAGTTTAATTTTTGTCATACTACCTTAATCCAAAAAGAACTTGACTGCTTTTTAACTTTATCCTGAATGCAGGGTGGCTAGCATGACCATTAGCCCCAAAAAAGTCTGTGAGCATCAATAGATCAAAGACCTACCTACTGGCAGCCACCAATACCCTTGGCAGAAAAATATCTTTCCGAACGATAGCTACTCTTGCTTCAAAGATTCTAAGACTGGGGAGGGCAATCTGGCCCGTGGGATTGCCAGCCCTGTGGCACAGCAGGGCTAAGGCAGGCTCCCTGCTTTCCCTGGCCCTGCGCCACTCCCAGAAGCAGCCAGCTCCATGTCCCTACGGCCCCTGGCGGAGGGCGGACAAAGGGCTCCATGCATTGCCCTTGCCTGCGGGCACTGCCCCCCGCAGCTCCCATTGGCTACGGGTCCCCGTTCCCAGCCAATGGGAGCTGCGGGAGTGGTACCCAAAGATAAGGGCAATGCACGGCAGAGCCACCTGCCCCACCACACCCCCAGGATCCACTGCCGGACATGTTGACCATTTCTGGGAGTGGCGCGGGGCCAGGACAGGCAGGGAGCCTGCCTTAGCCCCTCTGCGTGCTGCTGCCACCCTGGAGCTGCTCAAGGTAAGCGGTGCCGGGCTGGAGCCTGCACCCCAAACCTCTCCTGCACCCCACACCCCAACCCCCTGCCATAGTTCCCTAACCCCCTGCCTTGAGCCCCCTGCCACACCCCTCCTGCACCCCAATCCCTTGCCCTGAGCCCCCTCCCACACTCCGCACTCCCTCCTGCACCCGAACCTCCTGCTCTGAGCCCCCTCCCTCACTCTGCACGCCCTCCTGCACCCCAACCCCCTGCCCTGAGCCCTCTGCCGCACCCCTCCTACACCCAACCTCCTGCCCTGAGCCCCCTCCTGCATTCCGCACCCCCTGTACCCCAACCCCTTGCCTTGAGCCCCTTTACTGCACAGCGCACAGCGCACACCGCACCCCCTCCCACACTCCGCACTCCCTCCCACACCCCAACCCCCTGCCCCAGCCCTACATTCATGGCCCTGCATACAATTTCCCTACCCAGATGTGGCCCTTGGGCCAAAAAGTTTGCCCACCCCTGCTCTAAGAGATGGAAGATCCACCATGCCCTAGGTAAAGGTTAAGTATAATCACAATTAAAAATTATTTCGAGTTCAATTTGTTTAGATTCAGTTTCTCCCACTGGATTGTGTTGTGCCTTTGTCTGCTAAATTAAAGTCTTCTACTATCTGAACTCTTTTACCCATGTTAGGTGCTCATTGACTGACTGTGAGCAAGTCACCTCATAACCTTTTCTTTGGTACTCTATATAGATTGAGCTCCCTTAGTTTCTACCTGTGAGGAAGGTTGTCCAGATCTTGAAGCATTCTTATAGTTCTTGCCTGAGCCTTTATAATTTTTCAACATCATTGTTGAAGTGTGAATACCAGAACTGAACACTGTATTCCAGTAATGCTTCCACTAAGGGCAAATTCAGTGGTAACAATAGCTCCCTACTTCTAGTCAACATTCTTCTGTTTATACATCCAAGAACCGCATTTGCTCTTAGCCACTGCACTGAACTGTAAACTCATGTGCACTTCACCATAATCTCAAGTCTTTTTCTTAGTCACTACTTTCCAAAATACAGACCTATATTCTATAAATATGACCTTTTTTCTTGGTCCCTAGATGTATGATCTTGCATTAATTATATTAAAAGACATATTCAAGCAAGCCCAGCTTACCACGTGATCCAGATCGCTCTGTAGAACTGACTTATCTTTATCATTCCACCAATATTTGTCTTCTGCAAACTTTACTAGCAATTATCATTAATAAATATATTGAATTACATTGGACCACGAGCAGATTCCTATAGAACTCCACTAGAAATGGCCTCACTGGATGATGTCCCATGTAGAATTATCGTTTGGGTTCTAATACATTTAACATGTGCTGCACTGATTTTTTGTATAGAGCTAATTGTCATTTTGTGAGAAACTGTATCAAATGCTTAACTAATATCCAGATGTAGAACATTGCATTCTCTTCATCCATTAACAGGATCAATCACTCCCTGGAGCTTGAGAAGGGAGGAGGAGGACTGGCTGCCTTGCAGGTAGAGGGCAGCAAGCACCCTGGACAGAGCAGTGCTGTAGACAGAGACCCAGAAAGCTAAAGGCAGGTCCTGGCAGGCTGCAGGGATCTTCAGACTGAGGTCCTGATGCAAGGGTATGTGGGAAATGGCTAGACTGTGGACTGCACTTTGCCACTGAAGGGAGTGGCCAGACAGTAGACTGCAGGTCCCCCTGGAATGGGGTGGGGGGCAGGACATAGAGTGTGGCACAGCTGGAAGGCAGTGTCACTGGAGAGGATGCCATGGTCCTGGAAGTGATGTGCATTCAGGAACAGAGGTGACAGTGGTTGAGACACCACCAGAAGAGGGTGCAGCGCTAATTCCCCAGACAGCCAGCAGGAGGTGCTGCAGTGGTAAGTCATGCCCCATCACATAGGGTCAGAGTGGGGCTCAGGTATGTACAATCTAGTGGTGCTAATGTGGTCTCAGGACTCTTGAAATCAGCTCTTCTAATATTAACTCACTGTCAGAGATGGGTAGCTGTTGCATTTAGGTCAGTTGGGAAAAAAGTCCTGAAAGCAAAAGCCTCCTCCATGCAATTGAAGTCTCTCAAGCATGCAGAGCTAGCTAATGAAAGATGTAGGGGGACTGTTTTCAGAAAAAGGGACTGCTCTTTGCAGCTACATAGACAAACTCAGCAATTGATGGAGGTAAGCATTAGGCTTCCAAATCTTGGTGCCAGAAATCTCTCTCCCTCACTAAGCATTAGTTAAAAGAGGTAGTTTAAAAAAAATGTGGCATTATTCTTCAATGATGAACCAAATGACACAGTATACACATTTGCCACTGTTTTCCTGTACAAAGCAAAATGTTGAAAAATGAAATGTAGAAAGATTCCAATGCAATAGGCAGGTATCACAATCCCTACTATTAGAGCAGAGTGAATATAATGATCACATCATCAGTTTCAAGTGTATTAAGTAATTAGGGGGAGGGATAGCTCAGTGGTTTGAGCATTGGCCTGCTAAACCCAGGGTTGTGAATTCAATCCTTGAGGGGGCCACTTAAGGATCTGGGGCAAAATCAGTACTTGGTCCTGCTAGTGAAGGCAGGGGGCTGGGCTCAATGACCTTTCAAGGTCCCTTCCAGTTCTAGGAGATGGGATATCTCCATTAATTTAAAGCAATCTTTTTATTTTTCTCATCTGATAAGAACAGGTTACTTTTTTGAAGTAAAAACTGAATTTTTCTTCAATATTTGTAGCTACACCTCTAACCATTCACATAACTCCTGTTAGGGACCACAGTAGTACATACTAAAAACTATTTTTGCAAAATAAAACTTGTCCCCAGTTTACAGTTCTGTTGTCTCTTATCTCTGAATCCGTTTTTCTCAATATGGCCAGTGGAACACAACACTATTTTTGCTGCCTTCAGTGTGATTGTAAAGAAAGTAACTGCTTTCCACTCACATCAAGGAAGAAAAAAGATTAAGCAATCAGAACACAATTAGTGCCAATTAGAACAATTTTGCAGCTGTGAGAAGAGACATTTTTGTTTCAAGGGACTCTGTCCTCATGGCACACACAGTGGGAAACCTGTAATTAGCAATATTTTAAATATAAAAAAATCAAGGGTGGAAAAAATACAAACCTTTCACTTGTTTAGTAGGGCTAATTTTACTATTTTTAGTTTGTAACACAAAGTGGAACAGATATTTTAAAAAACTATTCATATGCATTTACAGAAGATTGTCATGCTGTTAGTGTTTGCTTTCCTCATCCCATATGTCTTCCTTGTACACAGAAGAGAAATCTAGTCATATTGAAATAAAGACATGGTGTAAACACCAAATATGTGTAAGAAACTTCTTTTAGAAAGCGACTTTCAATGCAATAATATTTTTGAAGAGATAAGGGCCTAGTCTTTAAAGGAGTCTCAAGGTGGCCTTCATATTCCAGGCATAATTTTGTAATGATAGTTAGCTTTCTAAATACTATGTGCTTTGCAGGTGCCATTGTACAGTTGGACATCTAAATACTCGTTTGCATTCACAATAAATTGCAGATACAATTATTGCAGACATAAAACTGCAATTGTAAAATTTAAGACTCTCTGACAATCAGATCCTAGATGTCTAAATCATTGTCATCATCCATAGCTGCACTATTTAAGAATCTCTTCAAGATTAATTTTAATATTTCATCTTCAGTAGTCTCAGTATAACTTTTTGACAGTCCAGTACTGTGTCTACTGAATATTAAGATCTCTATTCTCTTTTTCTGTTTCGCAAGTTAGAGAACTGAAACCCAGCAGATGAAGTGTGCTGTCCAAGGCATTTTACAAACATTTGTAGCATTGATTATTACACTTCTTGGGAGCAATTGTCTCTCTCACAATCAGCTGAAATTGTAGCCTACAAGGGTTTCTTCTCCGTTTGGGTAGAAAAAGCACAGGCATTGCAGTCTCTGTATTAATCTAGCTAGTCCTCCTCACTACATCCCATAATGCAAGGTTTGTGTCTATTTTTAGTGATGGCTCTGCTCTGTACCTGAGTCGTCCAGCTGTTTAGGTTTCCTGCCCCAGGTACCCCAAGGAGAAATTCTACAGGAACGCTTTTTTTTTCTTTTTTTTTTAAATAAAATAACCAGCATTTCCTTAATGTATCCATAATGTTTTCCAGGTCCTTCACATCTACAGTTGTGAGATATAGTCCTATGCTAGCAGCCTGCTACATTTTTCTTATAACAATACTTAATTCATCAAAAACCTTTGATGAAGCTGCATGTTGGCCTGAGGCTAGTGTGATGGCTCGGTTTGAGGTCTGGAAGTAGGGTTGGCAACTTTCTAATGGCAAAAAACCAAACACCCCTGGCCCACCCCCTAGCCTGCCCCTTCCCTGAAGCCCTGCCCCTACACCACCTCTTCTCAGAAGTCCTGCCCCTCTCACTCCATCCCCTACTCCCTCCGTTGCTTGCTCTCCCCAACCCTCACTCACTTTCACCAGGCTGGGGAAGGAGATTGGAGTGCAGGAGCGGGCTGAGGGCTCCAGCTGGGGGTGCAGGCTCTGGAGTGGGGCCAGGAATGAGAGGTTTGGGGTGCAGGAGTGGGCTCCAGGTTGGGGCCAAGGGGTTTGGAGTGCGGTAGGGGGTGTGGGCTCCAGCTGGGGGTGTGGGCTCTGGAGTGGGGCTGGGCTGAGGAGTTTGGGGTGCAGGAGGGGGCTCCAGGCTGGGGCAGGAGGTTGGGGTGTAGGAGCGGGTGCAGGATCCTGGTGGCGCTTACTGTGGCTCCCAGGAAATGGCCACCAGGTCCCTACAGACCCTAGGCACATGGGTAGCCAGGGAGGCTCCACGCACTGTCCTCGTGCCTGCAGGCGCCGCCCCCGCAGCTCCCATTGGTTGTGGTTCCTGGCCAATCGGAGCTGCGGAGCCGCCACTAGGAGTGGGGGCAGTGTGCGGAGTCTCCCTGGATACCCAAGTACATAGGGGCCTCAAGGGCCTGGTGGTCGCTTCTGGGAGCTGCGCGAAGCTAGCCAGGCAGGGAGCCTGCCTTGCCTCCGGGCCCCTGCTGTGCCGCTGACCGATTTTTAATGGCCCTGTCAGCAGTGCCAAAGAGAGCCAACAGGGTCCCTTTTTGACTGGGCGTTCTGGTCGAAAACTGGACGCCTGGCAACCCTATCTGGAAGTAATCCAGCTAGAGCTCACCTCTACTGTTAGAAAGCAAAGATTATTATGCAGATGAGCAGCATATAAATACCTAAATTGAAAGTCAGTACTGAAATGTTGCAGAGATTTGCTGAAGTGAGCAATGAGTGCAGCACCAGAGTAGAAAAAAGACCAAATAAAATGGCTTAAATTTCAGTATAATAAAGTCTGGGTCAATAACTATATAATTACAAGTGGAATAGCTTGCAATCTCAGCAGTGAAGCATTGGACTGAATGAATGAATTCCTAGAGCCTGTCCCTTCAAGTTAGCATTTACTATATTGTAGGGTAATGTAGGAAAGTTTGTATTGCTGCTGCCTGTGTTCTATTTGCCATGTATATACATAGAGGATCTGTCTCCAGAGCTGTAATTTCAGCACCTTTTATGAACAATAAGTTTATGTTAAAAAAAAATCTCTGAAGTGTTTTTCCATAATTATTATGAGGGATAAATGTGTGAACATCATATAATAGAGATGATGAATATAACAAATTGGCCTCAATATTTAGGGGAAAGTAATAGGTTAAAAGTAGTGTTAAAGCTCAGAATGACTTTCTTCTAGAAAGTTTTTGTCAAAAACAAAATTGACTTTATCTTAAAAATTTGTCAGCTGATTCAAATCCACTCAAATGATCTCGCCTTAATTGAGAGGTATTCTTTGTCTTATTGCAGTACTTTAAAAAACAAAGACACTTGTGATACATGAAGTGGGGGTACGGGGAAGTAGCTCCCTTTGATGGACGCCCAGCCAGCCAGTTAGCTGTAAAATACCTCTTGGTCTGTTCTCTGCTTGATTTACCTGTAAAGGGTTAACAAGCCCAGAGGTAAAAGAAAAGGAGTGGGCACCTAACCAAAAGAGCCAATGGGAAGGTCGAACTTTTTAAAATCGGGAAAGAAACTTTCACTTTGTCTGTTCTTCTCTGGGCTGCAGGGACAGAGCAGCAATATTGTGTAAGGCTTGAACCAGGTATGAAAATTCATCTTCCATACCTGGAAGAAATTATTTGGATAGGGACACCCTATCAGGTTAGACACAATCAGGTTTATTTTTTTATTTTGGCTTGTGGATCTCCTCTGTGCTAACCTTAGATGCTTTTGTTTGCTTGTAACCTTTAAGCTGAACCCCCAAGAAAGGTATTTTGGGTGCTTGATTTTTGGAATTGCTCTTTTAAAATCTAGCAAAAGCCTAGGTTCCAGATGTATTTTCTTTTTGTTTTTAATAAAACCTTTTTTTTTAAGAACGGGATTGGATTTTTGGTGTCCGAATTGGTTTGTGCATGTTGTTTGATTTAGCTGGTAGTCACAGCTAATTTCCTTTGTTTTCTTTCTCAGATCTTCCCTGGAGGGGGGCGTTGAAAGGGCTTGAGGGTACCCCACTGGGAGGAATTCCCAAGTGCTCCTTCCTGGGTTCAAAGAGAGTGTGTGGTGTATGTGGTTTTTTTTTGTTTTGTTTTGTTTTTTTGGATGGTGGCAGCGTTTACCAAGCCAAGGTCAGAGAAAAGCTGTAACCTTGGGAGTGTAATACAAGCCTGGAGTGGCAAGTATTAATTTTTTAAATCCTTGTGGGCCCCCACTTCTGCACTCAAAGTGACAGAGAGCGGATTCAGCATTGACAACACTACAAAAAATATTTTTGGGACCTGCACAAATAGGACTAAAACAATGATATGAAAACTGTTGTAGGTATGGGCTTCAGATTATAAAATGAGTACATTTTGAAATAATTCACTGAATGAATCCTGCAAAAAGGCAAACAAATGAGGAACTGAAGATGTATAAGATGGTTAAAGTATTTATTTGTATAAAACAGCTATTAAACTCAAGGGGCCAAATTCATCCTTGATATAACTCCACTTTCATCAATGGAGTTACAGTAGGGATGATTTCTGTGCAATGATTTGGATACCCGATCTGCTTATAAACTATAAATGGACTGCTATTTTTCTAGTGTGTCTCTTAGTGCACATGAAATGTTTTAGCCTGACATAATGCAAACTCAGATGTTCTCATTAAACATATTCATATGTCACTTTCAGTGATACTACATTGCTTTAATATTCTGACATTTACAGTTAAATCCTAAAAATAAAATATTGATGTAAATATGACGTGTGGGACCACTGTACAAATAAGAGCCTTTTTTATTTTAAGGAGTTCTGTGTTCAGCTGTTAAGAAAATAAAGAATGCAGGCAACATTATTGCTTTCAAAAGGCTGCCATTTTCTCTTGCTTTCGCTGCTGATAAATCACAAAGAAAAGTGAAATGTGCATGAAATTGCTTTCTTGGCTTTAGAAGACAGTTTGCAGTGGCAGCTAGCCAGCACCTTTGTAATGCAACTATGCAACTGTTACCTAAATGGCACTGTAATTTTCATAATATAATTATTGCTAGTGTGACTTTACAACTTGCACTGCCCCAAACTAATTAGTTCTTTATTACTGTGGAGGAATGTTCATTCATTGGATGAATGTGTGTTATATAATTTGAGTAAGAGCATTCTTCAAGCAGAAGGCAAAGCTTACTGAAAATAAGTGAAACAAAAGGTTCAGAACACCTACTGAATTTGTTGTTTTGAAAGCCACCAACACAGTTCAGACTACAGTACCGATGCAATTTAATCTTTCATATTCTGTTAAATAGATGTGGCAAATTTGGTCTAATTTTGGGAAATACATATTTTAAAAATTAGAAGTATGGTGACAACATTTATTTGAAAATAAGTAATGAATTAGGTCACAGTTGAATAATTCATAGTTATTGACAACTATATTAAGGAGTGTGAGATGTGACAGAGCAGTAATATTATACTTGTGTTTACCTACAGGTAGGAGAAATATAGGCCCTGATTTAGGAAATCATCTCTGTTCAGAACAACACTTTAAGTATGTGCTTATGTAACCCATACACCTCCTGAGTGTGATGTTCTGTCCCATCTAGTGGCACCAAGACCACTTAGAGAGAGAGAGAAAATGAGTCTGGTCTACAGTCCTAGCTAACAGGCACTTGGCTTTTAGCTCATGCACTAAGCTCCAGAGGTCCCCGGTTCAATCCCGCCCGCTGATGACTGGGGTCTGTCAGTGTTACACTTATATGCCACTTAAGTCAATGGGAGTGCTGTCTTGAATATTGATGAGTTTAGGCATGTGCTTAAATGCTTTCCTGAGTTAGGGTCATAGTAATTTCTGGCAGATAGTCAATCCCACTAAATTACTTATGCTGCAAATCTGTAACTTGATTTAAAATAGTGCTGGTTTGAATGTTGCCATGAGATGAGGAAAAGATTGAGAAGTCTGATGGAAGGTGGCCAAAAAAAGACAAACAACACTTATTAAACAGCTTATCTAACTTGTCTTAGTGTCACAGGGAGTAGAGGAAAACTGAAATTTGTGAAAGGGGGAATGATAGGAGATTGGGGGGTGGGAGAGAAGCTTTTTTTAAAATCTGAAAACAATTGAGACTCACCAACTTCAACTATTATAGACAATGGGTGTTTCAATGCTGTATTTTTTTGCCCTAAAATTTCCCACCATTGCTACTGTGATGGGTTACCCCCCTGTGGTGCCACCTAATGTACTGGGGTACCACTGAGCCCGCCTGTTCCACCAGCCTGGGCTCTCTTACATTGTCTTGCTGAGCCAGGCCCTCAAACCTCTTCTAGCACACACACAGGTCCCTACACAGGACACATCCAGCTGCAGAAAGACACTGAAATCAGCACTGCATGGGAAGGCTTCAGCTAGAGAGTTGCCCAGCACCTAAGTGCACACCCGCTCTGTAGTATAAACCCCAAATTGTATAGTCTTATGCTGCACAGAGAACTATACAGCGTAAGGTCATGAAATCCGTCTCCTTCCTCAATGTGGAGGAAGATATGCACAGCTTTTTGCCCCCCAGTTATGAATTCTACAAACTGGTTTTAGAGAAAACAAAAACAAGTTTATTAACTACAAAAGATAGATGTTAAGTAACTGTGAGTGATAGCAAAGTGATCAAAACAGATTACCTTAGTAAATAAACAAAAACTACAAAGTGAGCTTAACACCCTTGATAAGTAGGATATAAATTAGCAAATTCTCACCTTGAGTTATAAACAGGCTGGCAGACTCTTAAGACACAAGTTGCCTTGGCTTTCCCAGGTTTTCATACACAGGCTAAAGATCCTTCTACCCTGGGACCGTCATTTCCCACAGTTCAGTCCTTGCCCCTCAGCGTGTTTCCAGGTGTATTGTTGCATGGACAGTGAGGTACCCTCATGATGTCATTGTCCTCCTTTTATATCTTCTTCCTACTTGCTGGAAAGCTCTTTTGCTCTGACCTGGATCAAACAGTTCTCATTGTGTAGTGCAATCTCTGAGAGGTTTCTATTGTACACAGTTCCTGTGGTAATCTTTGTGCTTGTGTGCATTTCCTCAATAAGCCATTAACCTCATTTGGCCTTTTTACTGTTGTACCTGAAAGGCTGATTGTGGGTGTTTTCAACCTCACAACATATTTCAGTAACACATACATAGCCTAACTTCATATACAATGATAGCACATACAATCCAATGAGATATTAATGTCTAGCAGCTCAAGACTTTTAGAATGATACCTCTTAAGACATACTTTGTACAAAACATATCCTAATTACATGACAGTGGTGAATATTGGGGTGTCAGGGTGTCACAGCTATCACCGGTTCAACTGTGCCAGTGGTAGTAATGGCAGAAGTGTTACCTTAAATAAGGTTCAACGGATTGGATTCACAATGGGGACTTATATGCTGCAGCACTCAGGCTATGTATACACTACACAGCTTTTAGCGACAGGAGCTTGTGATAGAGCAGGAGGAGGAGAAGTACCCTTGGCATGGTAGACTCAAACTGGCTGATGCTGCTCATGACACTTGGTAAAGCCACTGATGCCCCCGATGTAGACTGGCACTTCTGGAGCAGGGCCAGAAGGACAGACTGTAGGATCACATTATCATGCAGACATGGGATGACCAGCATGACCATATCCATATCTTTAGCATGAACAAAGCTATATTTCTGGAGCTTTATGAGCAGCTTGCCCTGACCCTTCAGCATAAAAACACACACATGAAGGTGCAGGCTGCTATAACTGTCTAGAAGCTGGTTACCCCAGATTACTACAGGTCCATTGCCAACCAATTTGGCATTGGAAAGTCAACTGTGGGTAAAGAATTTGCCTCAGAAACCTCTGCCATCAGGAATGTGGTTTACCCCAAGTTGGTGGGCATAAAATATATTCCTGGAGTAATTGCTGGCTTGAGAGAATGGGGTTTCCAAACTGCACCAGGGCCATTGACGGAAGTCATGTGCCCATAGTTTTCCCCCTCGAGTAGCACATGAGTAAATAAACTGAAAAGGGTTCTACTCCGTTGTTATGCAGACCCTCATGGACCATAGAGGGCAATTTATGAATGTCAGTGTAGGTTGCACTTGGAAAGGTCATGCTGCCAAGGTTTTTTGCTGACTAGGAGTCTACATTCATGGGCAGGCTGGGACACTATTTCCACCAAATGACATTGTCATAAATGGAGGTACCGTCCTCACTGTTATTCTGGGAGACCCCACAAGCTCCCTTCCTTTAGCCTGGGCTTATGAAATTGTGCCTTGATTTAAGAAGCCCTGGCAAAAGATGATTTAATTACACTCTCAGCAGATGTAAAATGGTTGTTGAATGTGCTTTTGGCAGACATCTCCAATGGGATTTCTATCTACAGCTGCAACTGGATTCCAGTGTCATCAATGCTGTTTGTGATGAGCACAGCAAGCCACAGTAATGCAATCTTTGAAGACAGAGGTGAACCATTTCCCCCTGAATGGACCTATGACAGCCAGGGGCCGCTGAATTGGTACACTCGGCCAGAAAGTGCACCTACTGGAGCTGGATGCATCCAGGCAATAAGTCAGGAATGCTTTGTGCTCCCACATTATGGACTTGCACAGCCCAGTGGAAGAGTGGGATTAATATCTTTATAAATGTGCTTTTAGCATTAATTGATGTGTGTGGGGCAGAGGAGGGCTCGGTTCTTGGAGAGCGATGGGGGCTTGATTGCTATGCAATGTGCTTATGAATGACATGACCACGTATGAAATGGGGAGATGGGGGATGATTCACTGTATGGCTTTGTGACGCGGTGTACCTACCTCACCTTGGCACAGTAGGGGTTAACTATGCATTGCAGGCTGAGGAACACACGCCCCTTCACCTCTGCTGGGCATGCTCAGCCTGGAGGCAAGATATAAAAGAAAGCAACCCAGCTCAGTCTGGGCAGGCTGCTGAAGGGAGAGGATGCACACTCCAGGCTCTCTCCAGGGAGCTGCTACAGCTTCAGAGTCAAGACCCGCAGAGCCCCAGATGGACTCCAGGCTGCCTGACAAACCCAGAGAAGAAGCTGCACCATGAAGAGCTACACTGCCTGAGGACCCCAGAGACCCACGTGAACCATGGACCATCGCTGGCGAAGACAGGGTAGGAAGCAGCCCAGGGGATTAGACTTTGCTCTGGTGAATGAACTGGGGAACCAGTCAGCGTGTTTCGGGAGGATCCCCGTTGACTCGGTGGTGAGTAACCCCACAACTGTAAGGGCCCTGGGCTGGGGCTTGGAGGAGCAGGGAGTCCCCCTACCCTGGGAGCCAGACACCCTTGAGTGGTGCCCCACTTCCCCAATAGGACACACAATCCCACAGATGGGTCAGACTTTATTGACTCTGTCCATTAGGCCCCGAGCGGAAAGGCCATGCTATTGACTCTAGCCACTAGACCACACTACCACGTTTTATAGTAAGGGTCATCAGCATAGGACCTAACGAGGGGGAGGGATAGCTCAGTGGTTTGAGCATTGGCCTGCTAAACCCAGGGTTGTGAGTTCAATCCTTGAGGGGGCCACTTGGGGATCTGGGGCAAAATCAGTACTTGGTCCTGCTAGTGAAGGCAGGGGGCTGGACTTGATGACCTTTCAAGGTCCCTTCCAGTTCTAGGAGATGGGATATCTCCATTATTATTATTATTATGGGCTGCAGTACAGCCTCTTCCCTTTCTTTTGACCACACATGACCCCAATACCCAGTGACATGTACCTACCCTGCAACAAGATTCATATAAGGAAGTGATTGAAGCGTGGACTGATGTACCTAACTGTATAGAGGAATAGTGGTTGCTTACTAATTCCTAATGGTTCCTGATCATGTATTTACTATTATTATTTCAAATACAGACTGAATGATGAGATCCAGTGTAGCCCGATCTATGGATTATGTATTTGTTATATTGATTACTTAAGAATTCCCAGTTATCATTTTGAAGTTTGACAGGTTCTTGTCCCAAGATCAGGCACAGTATTATCAAAATTACTGGTTAGTTGGGAATCCTGATGTGCACAGTGCAACACTCACACTTTAGGAACACTTCTGTATTTGTAATAGTTTATTAATACATTTAACAAAGTCACAAAACTCTAACTCAGCAAGGTAGATAGAAATAATACAGATGTTAGCCATTGTCTTCTTCATCACCATCATCTTCCTCGTCATCACCAGTGGCCATGATTCTGGCACATCCAAAGGGCTACATCTCTCTCTCCTTCTGCTCAGAAGTTTGGATACAGCTTTTATAATATATTACGCTGATGCCACTATGCCTAATGCCTATTCAGTAGGGGTTTCTCCCCACTTCCTTATTTGTATTTCCTCACCCTATTAATGTTGGGGTTACCTTCTCCTTTAGTTTAGTATAGTAATGATTTCAACTTATTATCATATGTCAATTCGTTGCTATGGCACTCTTGTAGTCACACATCAGCAGATGTTCCTATCCTAAAATATTCAAAAGCTAGTGTTAGCTGATATTCCTGTGGTTGCCTGCTCGGTATGTACAAACTTCCCCCTTAAACACTCTATTTCCAGTTCCCCAAAACATAGGGGTGACTGCTGGGCCATTTATCTATGCCAAAGTTCGTAGGCCTCAAGCCTTATGCAAACTGCTGAAGCCAATGTCTTATGGGAGACAGGCCTATAGGGTCTTTACGTTACTGCTAAATAAAGTAAATGCTAAAGCTAGCCCTGTGGGTTACAGCACCGATAGCAATAAACTTTCCTGATGACATAAAAAGCTGTATTTATAAATATTATACAAGAGCAACATTCACTTGTTGCCATGCAAGCCAGCTGCCATTACCACGCCAAAACATCAGTATCAACAGAACCTTTCCAAAACAAATTTTATATATGTGTGTGTGCATGAATAGGTGTAAACGGTGAAACCACATATGAGACAGAAAACCCCTACTGTTGCATGTCCCCTGGCCCCCCATTCTCCTATCCCTGTTTGCTGCACCCTTTGCACTGGGGCAAGAGAGAAGGAGGCATCCATAGGGCAGAGGGTCAATATGGAGGGCTGTATGTGCAAGGTTGCCCTGCCCCGCTGCTCATGAGGCCCAGTTGCATGGATCACCTAACATGGAGTTTTCCAAGCTGTTTCTGGATTTCATCACTGGGTATTGCTCAGAGGACCAGGCTGTGGTGTGGCTGAGGCAGCAGGAGCCAAACTCTTGTGGCCATTAGTGACCTAAGCTGCTCAAACAGTTCTCTCTGCTGATCTCTGTCCTCCTCCCTTAGCTGCCTTTCCTGTTCTAGGAACTGCAAAGCAAGTGCCAGCTCCCATGCTGAAACCCCATCTTCAAGTTGTGCAGCCAGACTCAGTCTTTCCTTTTGCCTCTCACCATGCTTTTCCTCTAGCTGTAAGTCCCTCTGTCTTTGGTACTGGACCTATTTGTTGCCCCTGTTCAGAACTTCAAGCATAAGTTTCTCACGGAAACGCTTCCTCTTGGAACAGTCTGTGAAAGTAAGTTGTCCCAGGCTTCTGCTGCAGTATGGGTAAGCTGTGGAAGTACTGCAGCCAGTAGAGGCTGAGGGGACTGGAACAGGACAAGACTCAGTGCCTCAAATAGCTCAATGCAGGAAAAAATCCTTGCAGAATTTCAAGGACACAAGTGAACTTCAATACATTGTGAGAGGGGTGCTTCAGACCACAGAAGCTCCCTGGACACAGCCTGGTTACTCACAATGAAAGAAGTGCAGAGACAATGATAAGTTACAAATTCAAAGCTGTTTGTTGTTTTTTTTTTAAAATTACAGAATTACTTGGGTTTGGGGTGGGGAGGGGAGTGCCATCAGTGGCTGTGCTAGAAAAGCTTTTGCTATCATTTCAGGCCTTTCCATGGTTTGGAGGACATAACAGTTCTTGTAGTGCCCAATTGGCAAAGGGAGATGTTATCCGAAGCTGCTGTCTTCTCAAAAATTCACTTTCAAACCATTTTTATTGTTTGCATTGTCCGGTTGCCATATTGAACTCCACATTATGTGGGGTAGCCAAGCCATTAGCATACAATCCTCCACTAGCTGATACTTACTGATAGCCAAGGCTTCTAATAACTTTTACATTGGTTCATAGTACAGAAATCGTTCCCTCACTGTATTAGTATTCGTTAACATGAAGCCAGAAACTTACTGAGCTTAGGGGTGGCTTCTGTCCCTTCCCCATATGCTCCAGACTCCATGGTGGGCTATGGGGGGGGAGGCATCAAACAGCTCCTCCAAGCATTGGCAAAGGATGTGCTCCTGCTGTCAAGCCTCCTGTGGGACTGGTTTCAGCAACAGAATCACTTCACTGTCCTCACTCAGTGCCTGCTAGTGGCTCCCATCAGTCCCCATGCTGGAGTCTGAGGCCAGCAGGTCACCATCCCAGCTGACCAGGTCATCATGCCTTACCATGGACTCTGTGCTCAGCGCAGTGCCAGCACCAGGCCAAACTCCTTATAAAATGGGCATGATGTCAGCAAGTTGCCTGAGAAGCAGTGCTGATCCCTGATTTTTCTCTACTCAGTCCCGAGCCACTGACTCTGCTCCCTGCACAGTGCAGGAAAAAATCCTTGCAGAATCACATTGGTCACATAGATTTGCAATGCTGCCAGCTTCTTCACTATTTACTGGTATGCATGATCATTCCTGGTATTCCTATTAAAGTCCACTGTTTTGCTGGGCTAGCACCAGAGATTTACAAAAATCTGGCTGTGCTCCTGTGACCATGAAACAGCAGATTTTGCAAAAGGCATTTTCTGTTCAGTCTCCATTACAAATTGAGAAGACTCTCAGATGGTGTGTTTGCAGCTCAGTGGTCAGACAATGGAAGAGTTAAAGACAGACTCACGAAGCTGCTGCAGTACACATTAGGGGATTGCTTAAATTTTCACTGGAGTTGACTAAAGATTATTTGGCTAGAGAAGAATTTGCCCCATGAGATTGTGGGATATGTTTGTCGGACTCCCAGGACCCAAGCCATGAAGGGCTGGAACTACACTGCAAAGCAATAGGGCTCAAACCCTGGCTGTTGGCTTGACTTGGGCTTGGCCTTCCACCCTCACGGGGTCTTAGGACCTGTGATGGGTCTGGCACCACAGCGCCCCTTTGTGGCAGGGGAGGGTGGTGTGCCAAGGACTCGCCTCTCAAGTTTCCCGTCCTGCCTTCTTTAAGGGTGTCCCGATGGGGCCTAATGGCAAGTTCCCACGTGCTCGCCCCGAGTATCAGGGCAGCATGGCCCAACGGCCAGGGTCCATATAACTTGCCTCAAGTATCAGGGCAGCATGGCCCAATGGCCAGAGTCTATCTTTCACCCTCTCAGGCGGGGAAGTGTCGCCTAATGGTCGGAGAAGTAGGGGGACCCGGGCCCACCCTCTCCACCGGGTCCCGACCCAGGGCTCTTCTATTGGCGGGGTTCCCCTTGCCGTTGGCTCGGTGGGGATCCACCCGCAACACGCCGAGCGTCAGTGCTGCTTTAACGCGGCTTGACCCTAAAGTTCCCCTGGGTCACTTCCTACCCTCAACATCGTATTCTCCACTGGAGGGGGGAGAGAAGGGGTTCTGATCCGTTTCCCTCTGTCGTGTCCTCCATCTGGGATGCAGGATACGTGCCAGCTGGGCTGGCTCCTGGAGCGTTGGCTGTCCCTCTTCGGGAGCTGACTGTGTGCGTCCTCCTCCTCCAGTGGTCAGCCCAGACTGAGCAGTTTTGCAGGCTTTTATACCTAGACTCCAGTTGGAGCATGCCCTGCAGGGCTTCTGGGGTGGGGCTTCCTCTGCCAGGAAGGAAGGGTTAACCCCTGCGGGGCCGCTTTGCCCCGTCACAGGACCCTAGGTCCGAGACAGAGTCTGGCAGATTTGTGTGTAGATGTAAGGGGGGTTTGGGGTCAAGCCTGAGTCTTACTTCAGGTTTACATTGCAATGTAGACATAACCTAAAATTGGGATTCCCACATGCCAGCTTGCTGAGTAGAGAGCTGCCTAAGGTCAGCAACAGGAAATGCTGAGGATATGGATGTCACCTAAGACTTGTCCCACAAAAGGAGTTAGGTACCAAGTCTGGGATGGAGGGAAGCACCTATCTCCAGTTATCTCCAGGCATGCGTCTGACAAAGTGGGTATTCACCCACGAAAGCTTATGCTCCAATATGTCTGTTAGTCTATAAGGTGCCACAGGACTCTTTGTTGCTTTTAACAGAGCCAAACTAACACGGCTACCCCTCTGATACTATCTCCAGTTAGGTTTCACAGCTGTGAACCCTGCTATGGAGTTAGGAGCCTAAGCCAGGTATTTTTCAAGAAAAAAGGAGAAGGACGTGCTGCCACCCTTATAACCTTTAGCTCAGGGTTAGAGCATTCATCCAGGAGGTGGGATGCCTGGGTTCTAATCCGCACTCTGCCTAATGTGGAGCAGAGACTTGAACTTAGGTCTCCCACCTCCCAGGTTGTGCTCTCTCAATTTCTCCTGTTGAAGCTGCACCACTTTGTATAAAACAAATATTCATAGCAAGAGAATAACTTTACAGCCCAATAGTTGGGAGACCCAGGTTCCAGTCTCCTTGCTCCAGTGAATATTTAAGTATTTATACATAGAGGAAGAGCTTCATTGAGAGACCCACTCCAGAATACCCTATAGCCCAATGGTTAGGGCACTCTTCTGGAAGCTGGGAGATCCAAATCTCTGCATCACATCAGGGAGGATTTGAATCCAGGTCTCCCACATGCTAGATGTGTGCATGAATCATTGGGATAAAGGGATCAGTTCCTATAGTATCTTTTGTGTGAGTTTAGATGTGCTCTGAGCATGCCTGCTAGTTCAGGCACAAGGGAAGAGAGGTGGGGAAACACCTAGTTTGTGAATCTGCCTGGTCTCAGGTGTGAGTCAGGTGCTGAGCTGCGGGTGATGTCAGGACTTAGTCAGTGTTGCACATGCCCAGCCACCAAAATGTAGGTACCTCTGGGACTTTAATGGTAGAAACTTAGCTAGGGACTTTAGGCACCTACAGTGTTAGGCAGCAGCTGGGAAGGGCTTTCGTGAATGCCAGAGGCACCTAAATGTTGGATTTAGGTGCCTAAAGTGGCAGTTAGGCCTGCTTGTGAATCGCACCCATATCTGCTGGCATTTTAAATACAGGTTTCAGAGTAGCAGCCGTGTTAGTCTGTATCCGCAAAAAGAAGAACAGGAGTACTGGAGAAGAGGCGGGGCAGGGGCAGGGACTTGGGGGAAGGGGGTGGAATGGGGGCAGGAAGGGGGCGGGGACTTTTGGGAAAGGGTAGAATGGGGTTGGGGCAAGGGCGGTACAGGGGTGGGAAGAGGTGGAGCAGGGGCGGGGCAAGGGGCAGAGGGGAAGTCGACGCCTATAGTTTGTATCTAACTCTTCTGTGTGTATGCTCTGAACCCAACAACAATAAGAAGTTCTACAAATATATTAGAAAGAAGAAGGAAAGCATAGGTCCATTAGTTAATGGGGAAAGTGTCCAAATAATGGATGACACAGATGGCTGAAGTGCTTAGTTTACTTCAATCTTCTTTAAAAGGGTTAATTGTGACCAGATGCTTAACACAAATAATATTAACCAGGGGAAGAAACACAGACAGGAATAGGGGAAGAACAGGTTAAAAATATTTAGATAAGTTAGATGTATTCAGTAAGCAGGGCCCAATGAAATTCACACTAGAGTAACTAAGGAACTCACTAAAGCAATCTCTGACTCTTTAGCCATTATTTTTGAGGTCTCATGGAGGATGGGAGATGTTCCAGATGACTAGAGAAAGGCAAACATAGTACTTACATTCAAACAGGAGGAAAAGGACTTGGGAAATGATAGACCAGTCGGCCTAACTTTGATAGCCAGAAAGATATTGGGGAACAAATAATTAAACAAACAATTTGTAAGCACCTACAGGATTACAAGGTGCTAAGTAGGGCCCTGAGAAAATTGTGATTTTCTGGAAATCGCAAAATTAGCTGTAGACCATGATTTTTCCAACAGCAGGGAGGCAGAAGTGAGAATTCGCACATTCCAGTCTCATGTTTGGTGAGACTTACAGATGCCCATTCCTCCTTCCCCCAAATGCTATTTTGACAGCAGGATATCCAATGGGTGTGCAGTATGTCGCAGGGCAGCCCTCCCCATTGGCTATGTACCTGTCCCGCTAGGCTGCATCCCTCACTATGTATTAATGAGCCCAGAGGAGCAGGGTGGAAGCATTGCAAGGAAATGGTTTCCGAGGAGCCCTGTATAAAGCTGCTGCTGCTGCACTCCAGCCACCCCCTACATGGCCCTGGGAAGTAGGTATCAGGGACAGGTAAAGGTGAGTGTGGGGGGCACGGCCAGCTCCAGGCACCAGCGAAGGAAGCAGGTGCCTGGGGCAGCCAATAGAAGGGGGCAGCAGTCCGTCTGTTGTTGGGGTGGCACGTCCGGGTCGGTGGCGGCGGCACTTCGGCGGCAGCTCAGTCGGTCTGCTTCGGTCTTCGGCGGCAATTCAGCGGTGGGTCCTTCTGTCTTCCACTTCAGTGGCACTTTGGCGGCAGCTCAATCCCGTTTTTTTTCCTTTCTTTTTTTTTTTTTTTTTTTTGCTGCTTGGGGCAGCAAAAAAGCAGGAGCTGGCCCTGGTGTGTGTGTGTGTGTGGGGGGGGGACAGTTAGGGAGATGATACAGGTGGGGGGGCAGCTGGGTGAGAGGCTAGAGGTGGATGGGACAGGTGGGGGGAAGGTTGAAGGGCTGTGGGGGAATGGGAGGCTGGTGAGAGGCTTGGGGGATGGGACAGGTGCAGGAGGTAGCTGGGTGAGGTGCCAGGGGGAGCTGGGTGAGGAGTCTCGGGAGACAGGACAGGATGAAGGGGGAGCTGGGTGAGGGACGGGGAGGACAGCAGTTAAGGGGAGGGTCTATGAGCTACACCAAGCATGAAACCAGTGCATATGTATGTCAGCTTCTACCTCCCATTGTTGGACAAATTTTAGCAGTTCAGGAGGCACTTAGCAGCCGGTTTTATGCAAGGCACAGTAATCAGCACTGCTACTGCTTGGAACCTGAGCAACTCTAGCCTCAGTGGGAAGGTGGAAGCATGTGCTCCAAGTGGCAGCAGCGCTGGCTCCTGTGCCTTGCATAAAACCGTCCACCAAGTCCCCTCCCGACCTCCTCTGCAATCTGCTGTGATTTTTCAAACAGCAGGGAGATGGAAGTGGCCATCCGCACATTAGGGTGACCAGACGTCCCGATTTTATCGGGACTGTCCCGATAGTTCCTTGTTTGTCCCGCGTCCCGACCGACGTGCGGTCGGGACACTGGACAAACAAGGAAATGTTCTGGAGCCCGGAAGTGCTCGCAGGCCCCCCCCCCGCCCCGACTCCACCTCCTCCTCCCCCGATTGGCTCCCTCCCCGAATCCCCGCCTCTTCCCCAGGCTCACCATTCCTCCTCCCTCCGCAAGCGCTGGAGGGAGGCTCAGGAGACGCAGGGGAAGCACAGGGCCGGGGTGAGTAAGAGTCTGGCCTGGCCCCGAGCAGGCAGGACTCAGTTGGGTGGTAGGGAGAGGAGGGGGGCGGCCCGCGGTGCCAGGCGGCGGCTGTTCTCCCCCCTGGGCAGCGGGACTCTGGAGCAGCCATTGCTGCAGCTCCCACTGCCGCGGGGGGAGGAAGCGGCCGATGGCCAAGCTCGGCGGCTGCGGCTTTGGCGCCCGGGCCCGAACCCCCCCGAGCCGGGGCCTGCTGCGGGGACCCAGCTGCGCGCGCCCAGCCCCTGGCCAGTCATGTCTGGGCTGCTGCCCAGCTGGTGCTATCGCGCGGTGGCCCCGGAGTGGGGGCAGCAGGCCCCAGCCCCCCAGTCCTGCTCGGGTCCCGCAGGGGAACGAACGGGGCTGGGCTGACGATGCCTCCGCCCCGGGGCCGCCGCGCGATAGCACCAGCTGGGCAGCAGCCCAGACGCGACTGGCCAGGGGCTGGGCGCAGCGTGCACGCTGCTGGGTCCCTGCAGCAGGCCCGGGCTCAGGGAGTTCGGGCCCGGGCGCCAGAGCCGCAGCCGCCGAGCTTGGCCATCGGCCGCTTCCTCCCCCCGCGGCAGTGGGAGCTGCAGCAGCGGCTGCTCCAGAGTCCCGCTGCCCAGTGGGGAGAACAGCTGCCGCCTGGCACCGCGGGCCGCCCCCCTCCTCTCCCTACCACCCAACTGAGTCCTGCCTGCTCGGGGCCAGGCCGGACTCTTACTCACCCCGGCCCCGTGCTTCCCCTGCGTCTCCCGGGCCTCCCTCCAGCGCTTGTGGAGGAAGGGTGGGTTTTTTTTGCCCCGCCCCCCTGCCACCCCACCCCCCCGCATCCCGATATTTGATTTGGGTGATCTGGTCACCCTACCGCGCATGTCAGTCTCTAGCTGTTGGAAAAATTTGAGGGGGAGCAGGTTTTATGCAAAAGGAATGCAGCAGTGATTTTTAATTGACTGTATTCTGTGCATATCTTGTGAAAATCACTACTTCACCCATGACAATGTTGTGAAATTTTTTTTTAATCTGCTATTTTCTCAGGGTCCTAGTGATAGCCAACATGGATTTTCAAGAACCAATCATGCCAAATCAATCTAATTTCCTTCTGGATGGCTAGTGGACAGGGAAGAAGTAGTAGATATGATATAGCTTGACTTTAGTAAGACTTTTCACATGGTCCAATAGACTCATAGATTTTAAGGTCAGAAGGGACCATCATGTTTATCTAGTCTGGCCTCCTGCACATTGCAGGCCACAGAACTTCGATCACCCACTCCTGTAATAGACATGTGACAGTCTCTTAAGCAAACTAGGGACTATGATCTATATGAAATTACTATAAGGTGGGTGCATAACTGGTTGAAAAAACTTATTACAAGAGTATGTATCAATGGTTTGCTGTCAAACTGTGAGGATGTATGTAATGGGGTGCCACAGGGGTCTATCCTGGGTCCAGTACTTTTCAATATTTTCAATAATGACTTGGATAATGGAGTGGGGAGTATACCTATAAAATTTACAGATGACACCAACCTGGGAGGGGTTGCTTGCACTTTGGAGGACAGGATTAGAATTCAAAAAAACCTAGACAATCTGGAGAACTTGTCTGAAATAAATACGATGACATTCAATAAAGACAAGTGCAAAATACTACACTTAAGAAGGATAAAGTCAAATGCACAAATACAAAATGGGGAATGATTGGCTAGGCAATAGTACTGTTGAAAAGGATCTGAGGGTTATAACGGATCACAAATTGGACATGAGTCAACAGTATGATGCTGTTGCAAAAAAGGGGATGTATTAACAGAAGTTAATCAAAGACACAGGAGGTAATTGTTCTGCTGTACTCAGCACTGGTGAGTCCTCAGCTGTGAGTACTGTGTTCAGTTTTGAGCATCACACTTTAAGAAAGATGTGGACAAATTGGAGACGGTCAAGAAGGGAGCAACAAAAAGGATAAGAAATTCAGAAAACATGACCTGTGAGGAAAGGTTGAAAGAATTGGGTATGTTTAATCTACAGAAGAGAAGGGGCGGGAGGGGAAAGGAGACCCGATAATACTCTTCAAATATGTAGAAGGTTATTATAAAGAGAAGGGTGATCAACTGTTCTTCATGTCCACTAAGGATAGGAAAAGAAGTAATCTGTTTAGTTTGCAGAAAAGGATATATAGGTTACATATTAGCAAAAACTTTCTAATTCTAAGGATAGTTAAGTACTGGTTATCTAGAGAGGTTACAAAATCCCTGTCACTGAAGGATTTAAGAACAAGTTATACAAATACCTGTCAGGAATGGTCTAGGTATACTTAATCCTCCCTCATTGCAGGGGGATGGACTAGATGACCCCTGAGGTGCCTTCTAGCCCTCAATTTTATGATTCTGTGATGCTTTACTGTTGAGTAATACTCACCAGCAACCACACATCACTGAACAAAACCACTAACCCAGGAACCTATCCTTGTAACAAACCCCGATGCCAACTCTGTCCACATATCTATTCAAGTGACATCATCATAGGACCTAATCACATCAGCCATACCATCAGGGGCTCGTTCACCTGCACATCTACCAATGTGATATATGCCATCATGTGCCAGCAATGCCCCTCTGCCATGTACATTGGCCAAACCGGACAGTCTCTACGCAAAAGAATTAATGGACACAAATCTGACATCAGGAATCAAAATACTCAAAAACCAGTGGGAGAACACTTTAACCTGTCTGGTCATTCAGTGACAGACCTGCGGGTGGCTATATTACAACAGAAAAACTTCAAAAACAGACTCCAAAGAGAGACTGGTGAGCTAGAATTGATATGCAAACTAGACACAATCAACTCCGGTTTGAATAAGGACTGGGAATGGCTGAGCCATTACAAACATTGACTCTATCTCCCCTTGTAAGTACTCTCACACTTATTATCAAACTGTCTGTACTCGGCTAGCTTGATTATCACTTCAAAAGTTTTTTTTCTCTTAATTAATTGGCCTCTCAGAGTTGGTAAGACAACTCCCACTTGTTTATGCTCTCTGTATGTGTGTATATATATCTCCTCAATATATGTTCCATTCTATATGCATCCGAAGAAGTGGGCTGTAGTCCACGAAAGCTTATGCTCTAATAAATTTGTTAGTCTCTAAGGTGCCACAAGTACAACTATATTCTGGTTCACTGGAGTTGTATCAGGGACGAATTTTGCCTAAAGGTGTCTTTTTTTTTTTTTGCATCAAGATAACTAATGTGTGATAATTATCTTGATGTTAAATCCTAGTGGAGATAAGCTCCATGTAGTTTTGACTGCAAAGTAGATAAGTGAGAACAACACTATACCTCCAGCCAGTGGTTGGTCTCACATAGTGTACCTCATGGTAAAACTACAGTGCCATGTCTCTAGTAGGATTTTTACAGCAAAAAAGCTAATATACACTAGTTATCCCCCTGTAAAAAGCACACTTATTGTACCAGTGAAGACAAAGTCCATGAGGAAATATCCTTAGTCTCTGTCGCTTATTTCTCTCACAATGAGGAGCTGCTCCGCTCTATAGTCCCAGACTCTGTCCACTTGGGATCTGACAGAGTAAGAGTATGTCTACACAGCAGCTGGGAGATGTAATTCCTATCTGCTTGTGTTAGCACCTAAAAATAGCCATATGGCTGCGGCAACACGGGCTAGTCATTGGAGTACTATTTCATCCAACCCCCCTGGGTTCATACTGTTTAAATGAGCTCAGTTTCCTCAGCAATCCAGATGAAGTTTGTATAACTGACTTGTCTCTATAATTATTTACCACTCCCCCAATTTTGTGTCATCAAAAGAATACACCCTTTTACTGCGCCAATTATCCCTGTCGAATAGGCAGGCTTCTGTCCAAAACATAGTTATTGTGACCAAGTTCTGGCAACTCACAACTCTTATTGAGGCTGGCTACCAAAAAAACCTAAAGACTGGTACAGTATTTGTCAACCTATCATCTGCATATGACACTGTATGGATTAAGGGCCTGATGCTGAAACTTGCTAAAATGATACCTTGCTACCAAACACTTCACCTGCTGTGGACCATGGTGAGTAACAGATGCCTATGGATGTACCTGGGTTGGGTAATAAGACCGGCTCACCCTGTATCATAAACAACGGGCTACCACAAGGCTCTGTACTTGCACCAACCTTTTAAATATTTACATAAATGACATGCCGCCAACTAAATCACAAAAATGTGGATATGCAGGTGATCCTGCCATGACAATCCAAACATCAAACCTCCATGAAACTGAGAAAGCATTAACTGAGTACCTCCAGACTATGGAATACTTCTGGAAATGGAGGCTCAAACCAAACCCTGGAAAAACAATAGTAAGCGCATTTCATCTTGATAATCGGAGTGCCAAAAACATACTGAAGGTAGCTTTTTGTGGTAAAAATGTGTGAAGTGAATACACTTCAACATATCTCAGAGTGAAACTCGAACGCATGATCATCTTGAGAAGGTAGTTGCAAATGAGAGCCAACATAATCCAGAAACTAGCAGGTACAACCTGGGGTGCATCAGCATCAGTATTGCGAACATCTGCAATAGCATTTGTATATTCAGTAGATGAATATTGTGCACCGGTATGGAGCAGATGCACCCACATGTGATGTGTGGATACCAGGCTGAATACAGTGATGCAGTGCATCATGGGACCCTTTAAGTTGACTCTAACACCATGGCTACCTGTTCTGTCTAACATCGCTCCCTTGCTGATAAGCTGAACTGCTATGACATTCCACGAAGGTCAGCGAATCCAGGAAAATAGATGTCTTCCTATCCACCAAGACTTTGACAATGACCCCCCACCCCCCGCAACATCTTAAGTCCTGCAAGCCTTTCTGGGATCATTCGTTTAGCCTCATGAAATCAGACTATGATCAGAAGGAGACTTGGAAAGCAGATTGGGCTAAATCAGACTTAAAAAATAAGCACCTTGTGCCAGATCCCACACAGAAGGTTCCTGGGTTTGACCTTCCAAGGTCATTTCGGTTAACTTTGAACTGAATCCGCACCAACCATAGTAGATGCAGACATCTAATGCACAAATGGAAAATCAAGGATGCCCTGGTGTGTGAGTGTGGTTACCCACCACAGACCATTGAACATATCACTAACTATTGCCCAATTTATAAATATGAAGGAGGCATTACTGCAATAAATTCTGCTACGGCTGATGTAGCCATTTGGCTCGATCAACTTCAAGTGAAATTGTAGTTGCTGCTCTACATCAGCCATATGAAAAAAGTGTCATCTACAAATATTTTGCAGATGACACTTTTGGGGATTTTGTTTTCTTCCAGGTCATTGATAAAGTGGCATTGGGCCAAGAATAGATCGCTATGGGACCCTACTAGAAATACCTCCATAGGATAATTCTCCATTTACAATTTTTTGAGATCTATCAGTCAATATTTTTTAAATCTTTGGTGCTGGCCTTGGCTTGTATGTTTAGTCTTTTGCCTACCAGATGTCTAATGTCTTAAATCCAGTTCTCAACTCACTATTATTTTGAAGTACTCCTTAAGAAAGGCTATTCAGGGGATTCATTATCAGAAACTTCTGATTCAGAATCAGAGATTAAAAATGAATCAACTGAAGATTCAGAGGAAATACCTGCTTTGTTTATTTTAACTTTTTCTTGTAAGAGGGACTTGAGACCTTTTTTAAGGAGGCTTGGTTTTACTTTAGTCAAACTTTTTATTGGGAATGTTTGACTCTCTAATTTTCTTCCTCCTTATTGGTGGGAAAATTATTCCTGACAAGTCACCTCACAGTGATCTTAGTCTGAGAAGATGATACAGGCCTTTAAGAAGCTGGGGAACTTACAAGGCATTCATAAAAAATATTAACCAGGTCTCTGTCATGCCCCCTTTCCTTGTCTTCACATACCAGCCCTGGGAGCTCCTGAAGATGTGGCATAGAATCAGTTCTGTCTGACTATGTCTGCTGGGTTCTCCTTCATTGAAGCAATACCCCAATATTCATTTATGACTGCTTTAGGGCTCTTTTTGTTGGCAGAGACATGTGGCACTGCTGGTTGAGGTCTAGTATCCTTGGAAAAAAGATTTTACAGTCTAAGCCCTAATGTTGCAATCAGGTCCTTGTAATCAGATCCCTGCACCTGTGCTGAACTCCATTCAGTTCAATGGGGCTCCATGCTGGCAGAAGGGTTGACCTGCCACATCAGCTTGCAGACTCAGAGGCCTAAATCTGACATATGTCATTTTGCAGTGGGGGAATAGAGGATTAAGAAAGGAGTTACTTAAAAATCAAGGTGAAGGGAATGTAGCATTATAAGAGTTCATGTTTAATTTGAATCCTACTCAAGTTAAGATGCTTACCTTTTTTCAGATACATCTATCCTGCCAATTTTTATGGCTTAACAATTACATTTACTTTTTAAAAAATACACTCTTTTCCTGTTTTTGCGTGAAAGACCACACAAAGCGGGAAATGGGAGAAAGTATGGTCCATCAATTAGGGTACTAGCCTGCAAGTCAGGAGAGCTAATTTAAATTACCTGCTCCTCCACAGACATCTTGTGTGATCTTGGGCAACTCACTTAATTTCTGTATCTCAGTCGCCATCTTTAAAAATGGAATAATAGTACTTTCCTACCTCACAGAGGTGCTCAGATACCATGCTAATGGGAACTATATAAATACTGGGAAATTAGATGAAATTATGGCCCTGATCCTGCAAATTCTTATGAATGTGTTTAACTTTACTTATGGAAAATGTCCCACTGAGTTCAGTGGACTACTCTCATGCCTTTTCAGCATTATTTCTGATAATTCTACTATTTCCATCTAGTAATGGACCAATACCATTGTTAGGATTCCTTTTGTTCTGAATATGCTTTAAAAATGCCTCTTTATTGTTCTTAATTCTGTGGCCACTGATTTCACCTTGCGTTTGCGCAGCTTTGTGAAACTGGCCTTTTAAAATCACCAGGCATATATATTTATGAGTGTCAGAATTCATTTTTTATTGTTTTATGTTTTGATGGCTAATATTATATTTAAGCTTTTCTAGATTATCAATTTAAATTTTCACAGTTGCATGAAATTGTGGGATTTAAGCATTCTTTCTACTTTTGTCTATTTAAATTTTCAGAGTTGCGGGAACTTATGTAGTAGTCAGCCAATAATAGTTTAATGACGGTAGACATTGAGGTTCAAAGAATTAAAGCTTCATAACCATGAAAACACACGTATATTTTGCCATGTGATGTTGACAAAGTGATTATCCTTAAATCAAACTCTAAGTTCTCAAGCAGCAGCATTTTTCTTTTCTGTCTGTAAATTTTGATGACTATTGATGGAAATACTTTTGTTTGTTTGTATGTGTACAATTGAAATTGACATTTACCAACAAAAATTGAATTCTTCCAAATCTATCTATATATATATCAGTAGTTGGACTTTTATTCTGTGTGTACAAAACAAATGTGATTAAGTCATGATCCCTTGTACTTAAACTATCACGGATATTTAGTTCTGTGATCAATTCTTTTTTATTTGTCAAGATGAGGTCTAATACAGAATTGCCCTGTGTTGAGTTAGGAAATTGTCACCTATAATATTTAGAAATTCTAAGGAAGTTTTAGTACTGGCAGCATGAGACCTCTTGCATGTCACTTAGGCTTTGTCTACACTACCACTCATGTTGGTATAACTTATATCGCTCAGTGAGGTGGTTTATTCACATACCCCTGAGCTACATAAGTTACACCGAGATAAGCGCCAGTGTGGACAGCGCTATGTTGGCGGGAAGGCTTCTCCCGCTGAAATAGATTCATAGACTCTAGGGCTGGAAGGGACCTCGAGAGGTCATCAAGTCTAGTCCCCTGCCCTCATGGCAGGACCAAATACTGTCTAGACCATCCCTGATAGACATTTATCTAACCTACTCTTAAATATCTCCAGAGATGGAGATTCCACAACCTCCCGAGGCAGTTTATTCCAATGTTTAACCACCCTGACAGTTAGGAACTTTTTCCTAATGTCCAACCTAAACCTCTCTTGCTGCAGTTTAAGCCCATTGCTTCTCGTTCTGTCCTTAGAGGCTAAGATGAACAAGTTTTCTCCCACCTCCTTATGACACCCTTTTAGATACCTGAAAACTGCTATCATGTCCCGTCTCAGTCTTCTCTTTTCCAAACTAAACAAACCCAATTCTTTCAGCCTTCCTTCATAGGTCATGTTCTCTACACCTTTAATCATTCTTGTTGCTCTTCTCTGGACCCTCTCCAATTTCTCCACATCTTTCTTGAAATGCGGTGCCTAGAACTGGACACAATACTCCAGCTGAGGCCTAACCAGCGCGGAGTAGAGCGGAAGAATGACTTCTCGCGTCTTGCTCACAACATACCTGTTAATGCATCCCAGAATCACATTTGCTTTTTTTGCAACAGCATCACACTGTTGACTCATATTTAGCTTGTGGTCCACTATAACCCCTAGATCCCTTTCTGCCATACTCCTTCCTAGACAGTCTCTTCCCATTCTGTATATGTGAAACTGATTGTTCCTTCCTAAGTGGAGCACTTTGCATTTGTCTTTATTAAACTTCATCCTGTTTACCTCAGACCATTTCTCCAATTTGTCCAGATCATTTTGAATTTTGACCCTGTCCTCCAAAGCAGTTGCAATCCCTCCCAGTTTGGTATCATCTGCAAACTTAATAAGCATACTTTCTATGCCAACATCTAAGTCGTTGATGAAGATATTGAACAGAGCCGGTCCCAAAACAGACCCCTGTGGAACCCCACTCGTTATGCCTTTCCAGCAGGATTGGGAACCATTAATAACTACTCTCTGAGTACGGTAATCCAGCCAGTTATGCACCCACCTTATAGTAGCGCCATCTAAGTTGTATTTGCCTAGTTTATCGATAAGAATATCATGCGAGATCGTATCAAATGCCTTAGTAAAGTCTAGGTATACCACATCCACCGCTTCTCCCTTATCCACAAGACTCGTTACCCTATCAAAGAAAGCTATCAGATTAGTTTGACATGATTTGTTCTTTACAAATCTATGCTGGCTATTCCCTATCACCTTACCACCTTCCAAGTGTTTGCAGATGGTTTCCTTAATTACTTGCTCCATTATCTTCCCTGGCACGAAAGTTAAACTAACTGGTCTGTAGTTTCCTGGGTTGTTTTTATTTCCCTTTTTGTAGATGGGCACTATGTTTGCCCTTTTCCAGACTTCTGGAATCTCTCCCATCTCCCATGATTTTCCAGAGATAATAGCTAGAGGCTCAGATACCTCCTCTGTTAGCTCCTTGAAATACCGCTACTTGTTGTGGGTGGATTAATTATGTCAATGGGAGAGCTCTCTCCAGTCAACATAGAGTGACTACGCTAGAGATCTTATGGTAGTGCAGCTGCATCAGTACAGCTCCACCACTATAAGCTCTCTAGTGTAGACAAAGCGTTAGACTGACGTCCCCCATGATCACACAGCTTTTTTCTTGCATGTTGTAGATAGATGCTTAAGGAACTGGTCAACCTGTTCCCTAGTTTGAGTAGTGGTTTGTAGCAGACACCGACTAGTATCCCATCCTGAACTTTTTCTAAGCATTCAAGAGCAGTTTCTTCTGAGTTGTTTCACTAAGGCCTTGTCTACATTACACAGGTCAACATAAGGCAGCTTATGTTGACCTACTTATGTCACTGTGCACACTACAGCCTTGTCCAGCCGATGTAAGTGCCCTACTACACTAACATAGTAAATCCACCTCCACGAGAGGCACAGAGCTCATGTTGGTGTAGTTATGGCGACACTGTCTGTGTAGACACTGCCTTACTTACATCGGCTGTTGGCTGTCTTGTCAATTCCATGGCTCCATGCTGCCCCCAGCTCCCTACTCCCAGACAGGCTCAGGCCTGGAGGCTCCTGATCAGGGAGTCAAGAAGCCTGTGTGACTGCCCCGCCCCCATTTCCAGCTGGGAGTAGATAGCTGAGTATCCAGGGGACAGCTGGTCTCCCTATGGGGAGATGTGTGGAGCTGAGAGCCCTGGCTCTCAGCCCCCCACAGTGCCCCTCTTCAGTCGGTTGAAGTGTTCCTGGCGAGGATGCACAGCACTGACAGGAGGGAAGTGTGGACATCAGCCACGGGCTGTAAGTCGACCTAACATAGCTCAACTTAGGGCTGTAGTGTAGACATGCCCTTAGAAACAGGTAGGGTTATTTTTGACAAGAGTGCTCCTGCCTCTCTCCTTTATCCCCACTCAATCTTTCCTGAATACATTATAATAATTGATTGTAACATTCTAAACATGACTCATCCCACCAATTTACAGTACTACCACTTATATCAAATTTACGCTCATAAATGGGCAATTCCAATGATTAGTGTAGGTTTCTAGAATTGGCACATAATCAATTAAAGAATTTCTTCTTTTCATGGCCTTTGGTGTCTTGATTCATTTTGTTCTCAACATCATGATTTTGTGCTAAGTGAGTGCTTATTTGTTCCCTCTTTTCACACACTTCCTCTCAGACTACTGTAGCCAGTCTGTCCCTGAGAAGACTGGTTCCTGTTCTACTGAAATGCAGGCCATACAAACTGTGCAGCCCGTTCTCCCTGTGGAAAGTGGACTAATACTCCACAAAGCCAAGCCCCTTTCCCTTACACCACTTACCTAGTCAGTGATGCACTTTCTTTGCTCATTGAGAAGGAATGATCTCCTTCCCTGAAGTCATCTATAAGCTGTGAGATACCTGGCAATGCAGTGTCATTAGTGTTGATATACACCATCATCAGTGAATCCATACCCTTTGATTTCAGAAGCCTATCAAATCTTATGGCAGGTCTACACTATGGGGTTAAGTCGACCTAAGTTATGCAACTTAATAACATAGCTGGAGTCGACGTAGCTTAGGTCGACTTACTGCGATGTCTACACCACGACTTACCTTATGCTTCTCATTTCTGGTGGAGTACCAGAGTCGATGAAAGAGCGATCTGTGATCAATTTAGGGGGTCTTCACTTGACCCACTAAATTGAGCCCTGGTGGATTGATCACCGTAGCGTTGATTCACCATAAGTGAAGACATGCTGTTAGAGTGATGACTCATAGCCTTGGTTCAGGGAAGATAGCACATCATCCTGTTGTCCATCTGTTCTTTGCAGAATGTTCTTCCCGTTCTTGTTAGTATGGAATCCCCAACAAGAAGCGCCTGTTTTCCTTGAACAGTTGAAGGTCTTTGAGGGCAAGTAATCGAACTGAAAATAGTTTTTTTTTTTTTAACTAACCTCTATTAGTTATACTCTTCACAGTTACTTGCAACAATAGGTGAGACATTTAGGAAGAAGGGTGATTTTTTTTTTTCCAAGTTGGTGTTCCTTTATCAGAGCACGGATCATTTAATCTAATGGTAGAGTATCATTTTCTGATGGCTTTTGCTTTTAAATGATTAGGCTTAACAGGAGCAGGTAAGGGGTGTATATTTTTCAGGGTGCTATACAAACATTAAATGGTCCAAAATAAATGCACTGTTTGTGGAAACATTGTGTAACTAGTGTCCGCCGCTCCCCAAGGGCCAAGTGTTATGAAGTTATGCAGTGAGGTATTTTCTCTTTTGATTGTATGGGGGACACCTTCGTTGCTTCTGCTCAATAGTGCTGCCTGGTGGTACTTAGGCCACTCTGATTAGCTGCTCATTAATGTCTCTGCCTGGACTGTCACTTAACTGAAAGCCATCAAATTATCACAGTATTTTCTGTAGTACAAGAAAGAACATTAGTATTCCCCTTTGCTAGGTTTTTTTCCCTCCCAAAATAATGCTAAAAAACTGGTTTAGGCCCTCTCCTTCCTGAAAATATACAGGGTGTTGAATGAGGGTCCAGATGACATGTTAATTATAAACATGAAGTGTGTGTGTGTCTTTTTAAAAAAAAGAGTGAAAGAAGAATTGGCTAGACCACTCCCAAGCCTCTTATTCACATGGGGGTGGGGGGAGATTTATTTATTGAGGCCTGCCCTAAATCTCACACTGTTTGGGGGAGGTTAAACTCCTTCTGTCAGACCCCCCCAAGTCTCCCTCATCGGGGAGATGGAGAGCTCCAGGAGGGAGACTTCCTCAGGCAGTTTCTGAGTGGGGGGGGGGTTGCTCTGTATGCTCAGGGAGCATCCCCATATCTCATGACTTCCACCCAGCAGCTGGAGAGCCCTCTGCCCCTTTAGTTCCCCTCCCACTAGCAGCTGGAAAACTCTATCCTGCCCCATAACTGTTTCCAGCATAAACTGGCCCCTGGGCTGGTCTAGCAGAGTTGATGCTGCTGGGGGAACAGGGAGAAACCTCTTGGGCTCTTGCCTCAGCTGAATCTGATTTGCTGTTGTGCTATCGCTACGTGATCGCCCTCTCCATGGGCTCAAAAGGGGCTCGGCTGCATTTCATGCAGAGGAAGGTCCCTCAGCACTTGGGCTTAGGGTTACCACCTGCTCGGTATTTGACCAGCCTGGCCCTTTTTTTATGGATGTGCCAGTTGCCACAATAATAATTTAATCTGCTGGGTTTTTTATGTGGGTCCAAAAATTTGCATTATCACAATACACCAGGATATCTAATGTTAAAAGTTTCTGTATCTAGCTAAAGCTGCTGTTTTCCCATTTCCACACTTTAAGTGGTAACAGATCAAAACTGTTCAAAATACAGCAGCTGTCTACCCACCAACGAGCAAGCACACCGTGCACATGTGCGAGAGGGTTTGAGTCACGCAAGCGTGAGGGGATGTTATCAATCTTATCTATATGTGTTCTCTCCATAGGTGGCTGTTGAAGGGGGGGGAGTTGCAGTGTTGCCTTGTGGTTGCAGCAGGCTTGCCTTGTGGGGCGGGTTAGGGTTGCCAGGTGTCCGGTCGAAAAGGGACCCTGGTAGCTTTGGTCAGCACCGCTGACCGGGTTACTAAAACTCCAGTCGGCGGTGCAGCAGGAGTAAGGCAGGCTTCCTGCCTGCCCTGGCTTCACGCGGCTCCTAGGTGCAGGGGAGGCCATGGGGGCTCCATGCGCTGCCCCCATGCTAAGCGCCGGCTCCTCAGCTCCCATTGGTCAGGAACTGCAGCCAATGGCTGCAGGGGCAGCACTCAGGGCAGGGGCAGTGTGTGGAGCCTCCCTGGCCCCTCCACCTAGGAGCCAGACAGGTTGGCTGCTTCTGGGAGCTGCCTGGCTAAAGCCCACACCCTGCATCCTCTCCCCAGCCCAAAGCCCCCTCCTGCACCCCAAGCCCCTCCTCAGAGCCCACACACCCCAAGCCCAGTGAAGTGAGTGAAGGCTGGGGAGACCGAGGGAGGGAAGATGAACTAAGTGGGGGGCAGAACCTCAGAGAAGGGGCGGTTCGGGCGGGGCAAGGGTGTTTGATTTTGTGCGATTAGAAGGCTGACAGCCCTAGGAGCTCCATTTTTTATTTTTTGCATTTCAAAGGTGGTAACCCTATTCAGGCCTCCTGTGCCTTAGGCTCTCTTCAGGGGTCTGGCTCCAGCTCTCCGGCCCCCTGTGCCATGTACTCCCTTCCTTCAGCAGTCTGGCTCGCTCCCGCCGCCCTTTGTGTGACCGCCGGCGAGTAGCGCCTGCCCACAGCGGCTCAGGGCTCGAGGTAACCGCCAGATGTTTGGCCGCAGGAGGCTTCACTTAACGGAGTCCCCCACCAGGGGCCGCTGTACACGTGTCCCGGCGCTCCCAGGGCGGGTAAGGTGCTATTTCTCCCCCACCCTCCCCAACTCGTGGCGCAGGTTCCCTACAGCTCCCGCCGCCGGGGCGGCTCATGTTCCAATCCCCTGCTGGCGCCACGCGGGGCAGGGAACGCTCCCGCTCACCCTGCGCGGGGCAGGGAACGTTCCGCTCGCGCGGCCCGGGTACGTTGGAGACCGTTGGCCACTCGTGGGGCCCCAGGTTGGGGTTAGTGTCACGCGCGGGCTTTGCCCGTGGTGACGTCACCGGTCGCGCTCTACTCTCACTCAGTCGGCGTTTCCCGACCGCGTGCAGCAGTTTGAGCTCAGCCCAGCGGTTCCACCCAGTCAGTTAGTGGCCAGCAGTAGTAGCGGCGGTAGTGAGCTCCCGTTAGCGACGCCTCTTACGCCCCGCCCTGCCCCATGTTCGGACCTGATAAGCAGTCGGGGCAGCCGAAGCTGGACTGCGGTGGCAGGTTCGGGAATATGGCGTCTGTGGGGGAATTTAACTCGTTCAGCGCTAGCATCCCGGCCACCAAGGTGGAGCTGTCTGTGTCCTGCAGGTAAGCGAGCGGGGTTAGACGGTGCGGGGCACCCGCGGGTGCTGCCTTGCGTGGCGTGTCGGGTGTGAAAGCCCCAGCTCCCCCTCTGGTGCCCTAGGAGGATGGGATTGGGGCGGGGGGGACGTGTCTGATCCAGCCCCCTTGTGGTTTCTCGGGCTGGGGTGTGCGCTCCACTCTCCCTGTGATGAGCTGTGGGCGGAGGGTCCCGACCCTTCCCCCGTGGGGTGGGCAGGACGGGGACTTGGGGAGCAGGCGGAGTGAAATCCCTGAGCGCTGCGGACCGTACAAGGGAGAGTTGGTTTCGGTTCCTTTTCGCAAGTGCTTTCTGGAGAGACTTGGCTCATCCGCTTCTTCTGGGAATGTTCCAGCTGGGAGAAGTTGGTAAATCCTCATGCAGAGGGCTGGGTATTCAGACACCAAAATCTAGTAACAGGCTCCTTCCCTTCCTGGGAACGTCCGATTGGCTCTGGTGTTACAGGCTACGCAGGGAGTGTTGGCAAATACATAGAGAAATAGTAGATGGGGGATTCCCCGTACCAAAACGGTGTGGCAGCCTGGGCTACCGCCCCAGATTATTTCCTCATGGGAGGGCTGCGTGTGATGCAGGTGTCTTTATTTAGATCGGTTCCAAACCTTTCGCTGGAGGAGAGAGAGACAGACTCGAGTTGGGTTTCTGTGGTCAAGGAGCATTTCCTCAATCTGGCTGACACTTATCCTCAGACCTGTCCCCAGGTCTCATGCGATGCGGAGAGGAGGGACAACCCCTGTCAAGACACTGTTTAAAAGAACCTTGTAAAACTGTTTCAAAACCCTTAACAGTCCAGTCGCATACTCCGTCCATCCTTGACTATGATGTTGATGGTAACTAAAAAAAAACAACAACCCCTAACTAATGATATTTCAATTGCTCATCAAAATTTACTCGACCTGGGTGCGTGTGGGCAAGTAGAATGTTCTAAGTTGGGGAAAGATTTTTTTTCCCCCTCTAAGGATGAAGAATTTTTGCTTTGTGTGCTATGAGACCCTCTCCCTAGTATTTAGAAATCTCCTTAAAACTGCCTAATCGACTGTAGAACAGCAACAGCCGTAGCTGGTGTATTTGGCAGCTTTAATTGTTGTTTCCTGTTGGGAAACGAAACAGTCTGCTGAGCCATTGCCAGTGACATACTGTACTACTAAACTGTCCCGGGGTGTATCCTCTCTGTTGCTTCAGAGGTGCCGAGGTTACCACTGCCACTCCTTCAGCGGTTTACAAAACAGAACGGCTGCTCCTAAACTCCCTTCCCCAAAGTAAACCTCGTAGCTGTTTTGATAAGGGGAACACGTCGAAACAAGGATAAATCAAAGAGAAGCACAATAATCCTCGACTTCCTAATGGCTAGGCAGATGAAAAGCTAACACGCCCTCCCCCCGCCCCCAGCAAAACGTGCTTGTTTATTATTAGGTTGTCCATTTTCTCCACCAATATTTTTGTTTAAGTTGCCTATTGCCTCTTTTCTTAATCTAAAATTACAAGGTGTCTTGGAAGGGGATGGCCTTCTTGTTAATTTTTTGTACAGCACTGTATAAATTGATTAGGTTCCCTAGCCACTGTCTGTAATACAAATCATAAAAAAGGCTGATGTCCTCCACTTTCTATGTAGAAGAGGGCTGAACTTATTTAATAGGGGTTGGTTTGAAGACTGTAAATATTCTTCCTTTTGGGATGGAGTTTTTTGTATATTGAAATTGTCACAGTTTGTGATGCCTCGGAATATTGAATTTCTAGAAGTCACCATAGAGTTTCTAAATAGCACCCAAAGGGAAACTGGACACCACACAAGGCATGTTATTGTTTAGAGAAAAACAGGCTCTAGGGTTCAGGAGCTTTAGTTTTAGGGTTGGGTTTTGTAAGTTAATGCTATGATATCTGTCATTTTGTGGTATTTTATACTTTTTTACTCTCTTTTGTGTGTAATAAGAGAACACCTCTTTAATTCAGATTGCTGGTTTACTTTTTTATATTTTATTTCAGATTTTCGGTCCTATAACTTGGCAATAAATAAAACAGTATTATTATGAAACTTGAGTGTTGAAGAAAATAGTACTGATATAAAACAGTATAGCCAAATCTAGCTGATTGAGATATACTAGTGGGTTTTTTTTTTTTTTTTAATAAGTCAGTCAAGAAGTTATTTAAATACTATAACTCACTTAATAGGATTGGCTAAAATATGGGTGTTCATGTCTCTGTACATGCCGTAGCTAGACAAAGGAAAACAAAACATTCCATGGGTTCACGCAACAGAAAGAAAAACAAGGTTGTTCAAACAAAACTGGCTTCTCATTTGACTATTCGCTCCTCATCTTCATTCCTGTGTTAGGTCTTACTTGTCAAATGTTAATGTCTAAATATCTGGGAATTCCCTAAGGGAATTTCCTTTATAATGCACGTGGTAAACTGCACTTTTTTTGATTGGCAGCAGCAACATGTATTAGTATCAAAATGGAAAATGAATGACTTTAGGAAAGACACTAATGAATAACACATGATTATGACTCATCTGTGTACACATTTATTGGCTAAAACCCCAAAAGAAATAGCATTCTAATACAAATATGCAATATGGACAGAAGAATAAACTGCCAGATACAGCAATAAATGCTTCAGTTCAGAAATTGCTAATTACATTTGTTTTAGAAAATGTCTGCCTTCATTTATACTGTAGTACAATATCTTAAATTATATAATTTATATAATTTCATACTTCCTTATCTAGTGCTAATACTGGTTCTAATACTGATTATCAGCTAATAGAGCATTAGTTTGTGCTGATCTGTTCCTAGATTCCAGCTACTTTTTCCACTTCCTTTTTGGATGTCTATAGGAACCATACAACACTAGTCTATTTATCATTTGCTCACTGGTGTAACTGGGCTGTCAATGGACGAAATATGGTCTACTAGTTACATTAATAGATAGGGAGTCAAGCAACATGGGTTCTCTTCCTGACTTCACCAATCATTCACTCTGTGACCTGTGGAAGTCACTTGGCGCTTAAGTTTCCCCATCAGTAAATTGGAGTTAATAATAAAACTATGTTCACACACAAATGAAAGTAGTATTTCTGACCTCAGGAGATTAAAAAATGAGTTAGACCACTCAAGAAACCACAAACCATGTGATTTCCCCCCCCCCAAGATTTTTTTTTTTTAAAGAAGATTATAGAGTGTGTGTGTGGTTTTTTTTTTTTTTTTTTTTTTTTCCCCTTTCTGATCTGTCTTTTGATTTTTGAATTCCCTCTGCCTATCACACGCATGTGTGACAATTGGTGTTGCTCACTGTCCCAATTTTATTTAGTAAGGTGATTTTTGGCCCTGGCTGCAGGAGTAAGTTTGCTAGGTATCCAGTTTTCCACTGGAACAGCTGGTCGAAAAGGGACCCTGGTGGCTCCAGTCAGCACGGCTGACCAGGCTGTTAAAGTCCAGTTGGTGTGAGGCTGGCAGGCTCCCAACCCGGCTCTGCACAGCTCCCCTTGGCCCCAGCCTGGAGCCCCCTCCTGCACCTGGAACTCCTCATCCCTGATCCCACCTCAGAGCCAGCACCCTCAGCTGGAGCCCTCACCCTCCTGCATCCCAACCCCGTGCCCCAGCCCAGAGCCCCTTCCCACACTCTGAACCCATCAGTCCCACCACTCAGCCCGGAGCCCCTCCTGCACCCTGAACCCTTCATTCCAGAGCCCATACCCCCGCCTGGAGCACCCTCCCTTATCCTGAACCCTTCATTTCAGGCTCCACCCCAGAGCCCATACCCACTCCCATACCCTAACCCCCTGCATCAGCCCAGATCCCCTTCCTGCACCCTGAACCCGTAATTTCTGGCTCCACCCCAGAGCCTGCCCTCCCAGCTGGAGCCCTTACCAGAACCCCAACCCACTGCCTAAGCCTGGTGAAAATGAGTGAGTGAAAGTGGGGGAGAGTGAAGGTTGGGGGAGGGGGATGGAGTGAGCGGGGGGCGGGACCTCGGGGAAGGGGCAGGGTAAGGGTGTTCCGTTTTGTGTGATTAGAAAGTTGGCAACTCTGTGCAGGAGCTCTCACCCCTACATCTGTCTGTCCCTGGTCCAGCGATTAATCCTGCCTCTCCTTCCCCCAGTTCCTGCATCAGTTCTGCTCATTTGTAGCCCCGATGTCCATAAGTTCTGCCTCCTAGCCTCTCCATCAATTCAACGTCCCACCCCATCAGTTCTGCCCTCTACCTCATTTCTGCTCTTCCTGGGGTTTTTCACTTCCCTCTCCTAGGCCTGGGAGTGGGGACTACAGCCGGGTCCCCTTCTCCCCCTTCCAGGCTGGGGCGATGGGGAGGATTAGCTCCAGAGGCTCTGCACCCCTTTATACTGTTCCCAAGCTGCATGTTGCAGTGAGTGTGGGGAGGACCAGAGGAGCTGTCAGAACTATAAAGGGAAGGGTAACCGCCCTCCTGTGTACAATACTATAAAATCCCTCCTGGCCAGAGACTTCAAAATCCTTTTACCTGTAAAGGGTTAAGAAGCTCAGGTAACCTGGCGGACACCTGACCCAAAGGACCAATAAGGGGACAAGATACTTTCAAATCTTGGTGGGGGGGGAAGGCTTTTGTTTGTGCTCTTTGTTTTGGTGGAGTTCGCTCTTGGGACTAAGAGGGACCAGACATCAATCCAGGCTCTCCAAATCTTTCTGAACAAGTCTCTCATATTTCAAACTTGTAAGTAAACAGCCAGGCAAGGCATGTTAGTTTTATCTTTGTTTTCTCAACTTGTAAATGTACCTTTTACTAGGGTGTTTACCTCTGTTTGCTGTAACTTTGAACCTAAAGCTAGAAGGGGGTCCTCTGGGCTCTTTAAGTTTGATTACCCTGTAAAGTTATTTTCCATCCTGATTTTACAGAGATGATTTTTACCTTTTTCTTTAATTAAAAGCCTTCTTTAGGAACCTGATTGATTTCTCCTTGTTTTAAGATCCAAGGGTTTGGATCTGTTTTCACCAGGGAATTGGTGAAGAGTCTCTCAAGGCTACCCAGGGAAGGGAATTAGCAAATTGGGAGTGGTGGCAGTGGACCAGATCTAAGCTGGTAGTTAAGCTTAGAAGTTTTCATGCAGGCCCCCGCATCTGTACCCTAAAGTTCAGAGTGGGGAAGGAGACTTTACATGGTGGCAGGGGTGGGATCATTTTAAACCAAAAGCCAGTAAGATTATATATATATATATTTTTTTTTTTTCTCTCCTTTCTAGCTGCTTGGAAAGCAGAGCTGAAGGTAGATGCATATCCTATCTATCCTTGCCTGAATGCAGAGGTGTTAAGTTTTTTTTAACAAGGGTCTTTGTTAAGAGAAGGGCTCAAGCCTCTCTACCTCTCGGGGATAGCTAGTTAGAAAGTCTCTATTACCTAAGCAGCCTGAGCTGAGTGCATCCCACTTTCAGTGAACTGCAGAGGGGTGTGTCCCAGCACAAAAATACAGGAAAATGACTACCAGTGAAGCAGCTAACAAACTAGAACTGGCCAGACTAGAAGCAGAAGAAAATGAAAGGAAACATCAGAGACTGCTCCAATTAAAAAAACTCAAGAAAGAAGCTGATGAGAGAGCTATGGAGGAGAGAGAAAGAGAGGAAGCATGAACTGGAATTAGCAAGGGCTAGGCAGAATAATCCAGACAGCTCTAGCAACCCCTCTCCAGGTACCGCTTTCCATCCCAGAAAATTCCCCACCTACAAGGCAGGCGATGATACTGAGGCCTTCTTAGAAAATTTTGAAAGGGCCTGCCTTGGGTACAGCATCACTACAGACCAGTACATGGTAGAGCTGAGGCCGCAGCTCAGTGGACCCTTAGCAGAGGTGGCAGCTGAAATGCCTAAGGAACACATGAACGGTTATGAACTTTTTAAAAACAAGGCCAGAATCAGAATGGGACTAACACCTGAACATGCCCGTCGGCGGATCAGAGCCCTAAGGTGGAACCCAGACGTGTCATTTACCCGACATGCCTACCACATTGGGGAAAAATTGGGAGGGCTGGATATCAGGAGCAAATGTTAAATCTACAGAAGAGTTGCCCTTCCTAATGCAAATGGAGCAGTTTTTAGAGGGTGTTCCTAAGGAAATAGAAAGGTACATCTTAGATGGGAAGCCCAAAACTGTAACCGAGGCGAGGGAGATTGGAGCCAAATGGGTGGAGGTGACAGAAAAGAAAAAAAACTAGTAGCAGTTGGAGCGAATATCAGAAGGGGCAACCCGAAACAAAACCTTACCACCGGGGACAACCCACGGCCCCACCTACATCTCAAGGGAAACCCCAGATGCCCTTCTCACCCCACCACACCAGTCTCCACCAACCAACATCGCCCCGGTGATACCTTAGCAGGGCGATGTTTTAAATGTAATGAACTGGGACATATAAAGGCCCACTGTCCCAAGCACCCCAACTGATTACAGTTCATTACACCCCAATCACACCAAAGATCCCCAGGCCCAGATGCCTCTCTCATACCCTCGGAGGAAGGGAAACCTTAAGAGTGGCCGAAAAGAAGGTTATCGCGTGGAGGGACACTGGGGCACAAGTGTCGACTATCCACCAATCCCTAGTGGACCCCAAACTCATCAACCTGGAGGCTCCGGTGACAATTCAACCCTTCATGTCACACTCTGTAACCTTGCCTACAGCCAAGTTACATGTCCAGTACAAGGGCTGGTCAGGAATGTGGACCGTTGCAGTCTATGACAATTATCCCATCCCCATGCTGCTGGGGGGAGACTTGGCCAACCATGTGAAGCTAGCCAAGAGGGTGGGAATAGTCACCCGCAGCCAGGCTAAGCAAGCTTTCACCCCCCCATCCCTGTTCCTGAGCTGTCCACCAGGGCCCCGTCTGTGTTACCAGAGACCCAGACAAAGGTGGTGGAACCAGATCCCCTGCCAACGACTGCAACAGCCGTAGTGGATCCAATCCCAGAGACCCAGCCAAAGCCACATTGGAAGTGGTGGCAGCAGACCAAATCTAAGCTGGTAGTTAAGCTTAGAAGTTTTCATGCAGGCATCCACATCTGTACCCTAAAGTTCAGAGTATGGAAGGAGCCTTGACAGGAGCCATCCCCACTGTTCCAGGAGGGGATGAGGGACTGGAGCCGAACTGAGCTTCTGAGTGTTCCTCCCCCACCCTTCTTTCCCCCTCCTTTCTCAGCTGTTTTTGCTGGTGGTGAGAGGGAGTGTGTATGTGTGGGGGAGGGTAAGAGCTCTTTCTGTAGCAGCTCCGATTGGTTGTTCTGCCCCATGAAGTGGACAGGTGGGGCAGGCAGCCAATTGGAGGACTTTTTTTTTTTTTTTCTCCTGAGGCAGCACTCAAATATGTCAGATGACTGGAGTGTCTTGCTTCATCATAAGACTTGCTACAGCCCTGGTGAAATCCAGACACTTGTGGATAAACTGGCTCATCTCTTGGCATTGATTTTGCAATTATTTCTTTTTTTGTCTACAGTATTTCATCTAATTTTTATGGATATAAAATGTGAGCATAGGCATAGTCTTACAATTGTTGGAGGAGCAAGAAGTAAAAATATTTTTCTTTCTATTATTGATTTGCATTATCATAATGCCTAGCCTTGGAGTCCTCTGTATTTGTGAAGTGCCTAGTAAAACAGGGTCTTGGTCCATGACAACTATTCAGTGTCAAATAATTAGGGAAAGGACCAGAGTTTCTGTGAACCTAATAGAGCACAGTATATCTGTGGCTTTCTAATCCATGGAGACTCTGGAAGTCTGCAGGTGCTGGCAGGGGGATCTATTCAGAAGCACCAAAACAATTGTGCTTTTAACTTTAGATACTGACTTCCATAGTTTTAAATACTTGGGGTTTTTTAGTGATGTGTTTAATGTTTGTGTTGGGATTAAATGTGATCTATAAGTAACTTATAGACGGGTGGATTTATTTAATTGTGATGTTACATATATTAAGAAGAACTTATTTGTGGTGCATTTCCATTTGTGAGATATGGTGCATCTGGTGTATAGCTGATGAACTGCATTGAAAAGTCATGTCTAGCGAGGTATGGGGGCAGGAGGTGAGGATGACATCGTTGACCTACTCTACATAAGGGAGTGCACCACCTCAACAGCCTCAGTTCCTTTGCTACTGTCACAGAGAGCAAATGGAACTCACCTTTTTTACCTCAGGCTAGCTCTTCCCTTAATCTGATTTTAATACTTTCTTGTAAACGTGAGTTGAGTAATATAGGATAGTTTAGTATAGAGCCTGCCCTTGTCCTGGGAGCCATTGAGTGCTCACCAAGACTTCATGGGGCCCAGAGCTTTATGAGGGTTTCAACAGGTACACCTCCCTCAGGGTTCCATGTTATTCCCACTGCCTTCAGCGAGAGAGTGTCTTATGGCAGCTGGATGCATAGGCCCTGACTCCGTGGGTGCTCTGGGGCTGAAGCACCCACAGGAAAAAATGGTAGCCCCCCTATCAGAACCTCCCCCTCTCCCCAACTCCTCCTGCCCCCCAGTAGGCCCTGCCGATCAGTGCGTCCCACTCCCTCCCAGCACCTACCACGGATCAGCTGTTTCACGGCATCAGGAGCTGCTGAGGGGGAGGAGCGAGGGCACAGCATGCTAGGGGAAGGGGGCGGATCGGGGGTGGGGGCTTGGGGGAAGGGGTGAAGTGGGGGTGGGGCCTGGGCAGAGCCGGGGGGGGGGGGACACCCCCCAGCAGCTTAGAAACTTGATGCCTATGGCTGGATGTTAACTCCTGGGTACTGCCAGCCCTTCAGTCATAAACACTCTCCTCTGAATTTACGCCAGGCCTCAGTTTGCCTTGCAAGTTAATACTAAGTGCACCCAGTTCCGAAGTTCCCCATAAGTGTCCCTCTGTAGTATCTAGCCGTGATCCACTGGACATTCACAGAAATTACCAGATAAGCCGTCCCCAAAGGAACACAAGATTGTTCGATTCAGCTGAGTATAATCTCCAATATAACAACGCAGCACTGTAATCTGTTTATAGTGAAAACAAATATAAAGTATCAGAGGAGTAGCCCTGTTAGTCTGAATCCACAAAAAGAATGAGGTGTCCGGTGGTACCTTAAAGACTGGCAGTATATTTATGCCAATATCTGTAATTTTCACTCCATGCATCTGAAGAAGTGGGTTTTTACCCATTAAAGCTTATGCCCAAATAAACAAATATAAAGTTTATTAATAGATTAAGAAGTATGAGATCGTAAGCAAGGATAGTCAGAACACCAGGTTACAAATAAAACAAAAGGTATAACCTGCTTCTTATAGTCTAAACTTAACTTTAACAGGCTAAGCCTTTGTCTAAAGATGTCTGTCTTGCCCAAACGTGCTTTCAGACAAATCCTCGTTGAGATCCCATTTTCATGAATGTAATTGCACTGTTCAGTTAGTCCCCAGATGCAGGATAAAACAGGGGTCCTTTTGCCTTCCTATTATACCCCAGAGTTGATTGTCTTTGCACCTCAGATAGGTGCTTTGTCTGGCAGAAAACAGGGTGGATTGATTTAAATCAAGGTGATTTTAAATCATGATTCAAATCACCAAGTGGAAATCCTCTATTTCAGCAGTCCGCAAACTTTTGAGGGTTGCGCCCCTGCCTTACCCCTGTCGTGTCCCCACCTCCCGAGCTGGGGCAAAAGGCAGGGCCACGGCTTGGGGGGAGAAGGAGGGATGCGGACTGGGGCTCTACAACCCCCCCCCCTGCGCAGGAGGGGTGTGTGGGGCCCCAGGCCTCCGTAGGGGTGGGTGGGGCTGGCCCCAGGCCTCTGCGGGGTGGGGGGCGGGGCTGGCTTGGGGGGTGGGGGGAACCAGCACTTACCTGCGGCGCGACTGGGGCCAGGTCGCTGCATTTCCCACCGCTGGTGAGTGAAGGCCTGAACCTGCTGCACTCCTCAGTGGAATGGGAGCGGGGCTGTGCTGGGGCAGGGGCTGGAGCAGCACACAGCTGCGCAGGGCACCAGGAAATTTGGTGCCCCAAATTTCCTGGTGCCCTATGCAGCTGCGTACTCTGTGTATGAGTAAGTATGGACCGGGGTAAGGAGGCTGAGGCTGGGGCAGCAGCTGGAGGTGGGAGTGGAGCTGCAGCCGGGCTGCGGTGAGGATTGGGTGGCCGGTCCCACGGCCAGGTCCGGCTCTGCTCCTGGCTTTGCCCCTGCCTCGTCCTTGAACTGGGAATGGAGCTGAGGCTGGAGGCTAGCATGGGACTGGGAGTGGAATGGTGCAGAGGCTGGGGACAGGGCCAGGAGCTGAGGCCAAGGAGGGGCTAGGTGGTGCTCCCTCCCTGCTCCTGTGAGGCTGGCCTGGGCCCCGCCATGTCCCCCTGGACATTCCTCCACACCCTCCTAGGGGGGCCTACCCCACACTTTGCTCTATTTAAATAATTGATTTTAATCAGTTTTTTTCTAAAGAAAGGTGTTTTCTTCTCAGTTGATATAACCATTAAAACAGCTTTAATGGTTGCAGCTAAATAGAACTTTTATACTAGATTTGGTATATCTTTTCTCCATCTAGGAGAGCACACTATAACAATATACATTCATTTAAGTAATTTATTTAGCTTAATTTCAGATTCTTTTAATTGTACCTTTTTAAGCATGTTGGAAAATACAGTAACTTCTCATTAAAGTCATCCCGGTTAACGTTTCGTTGTTACGTTGCTGATCAATTAGAGAACATGCTCGTTTAAGTTGCGCAATGCTCCCTTATAACCTTGTTTGGCAGCCACCTGCTTTGTCCAGTGCTTGCAGGAAGAGCAGCCTGTTGGAGCTAGCTGGTGGGGGCTTTGAACCAGGGTGGACCGGCAGCCCCCCTATCCGCTCCCCTAAGTTCCCTGTGCGGCAGCCGCCCAGCAGGCTACCAATTGCCTGCAGTTCACCTGTGTCCCTCCCCCCACTGCCATGTGCTGCTCCTGCCCTCTGCCTTGGAGCTGCTCCCGGGAGCCTCCTGCTTGCTGTGTGGGGGGTTGGGGGAAGAGAGGAGCTAATGTCAGGGTGTCCCCCTGTCCCCCCGCTTACTCCTTCTCCATATAGATCAGGGTGGGGACATGACAGGGCTCAGGACGGAGGGAGCTTGCTTGGTGCAGCTGCTGTCTCAACTTCCTGATCTATGTAAAAAGGCAATGTACTTAGAGTGGTGTCAGCATACTTAAAGGGGCAATGTGCATCTCTCTCTCTCGCTCAAACAGGGTATGTTTCTCTCTCTGCCGTGCTGTCTCCCCTCCCTCCATTCGTCCTGCCTTGTAGAGTGTGAGGCTACAGGTATGTCTACAGTACCTGCCAGATCGGCGGGCAGCCATTGGTCCAGCAGGTTTCGATTTATCGCATCTAGTCTAGACGTGATAAATCGACCCCCCCCCCCCCCCCCGAGTGCTCTCCTGTCAACTCCTGTACTCCACCACCGCGAGAGGCACAGGCATAGTCGATGGGGGAGTGGCAGCAGTCGACTCACTGCAGTGAAGACACCGCGGTGAGTAGGTCTAAGTACGTCAACTTCAGCTACATTATTCACGTAGCTGAAGTTGCGTAACTTAGATCAATTTCTCTCCTCTTCCCCCCCTCCCCCATGTAGACCAGGCCTAGATTAACAACAATGTGTTAAACAATGTGTTAACCATTGAGGGCTCAGCCGAGTGCTAGTTCATCATTTAGCAGTAAGGCATTCCCTGGGAAACATCCCACTCTCTTCCATCCTCTGACTCCACCACCTCAAACAAGCTTCACAATCATCATTGCTGTGTACAGTATTAAATTGTTTGTTTAAAACTTATACTGTGTGTGTATGTCTATCTATATCTATAGATATGTCTGGTGAAAAAAATTTCCCTGGAACCTAACCCCCCCTATTTACATTAATTCTTCTGGGGAAATTGGATTCACTTAACATCGTTTTGCTTAAAGTCACATTTTTCAGGAACATAACTACAGTGTTAAGCGAGGAGTTACTGTATGTTGCTTATTTACTAGATAATTCACTTTTTGCTCATGCTTTGTGTCCAGCTATATTAGGATGGTAACTGGAACTTAAACACACAACAGCATATGAAATTTATTTTTATTAAACAAAACAACCTTAAATGTTTTAGATACATGGGCTGGAGAGTAAGTTTCTATGATGGGTGGAATCGTAAATACTCATTATTTGAGAACTGGGCAAATTAGAGTTCAGGTAGGGAGTAGCTATACAATAGCCGTATGAGACCACCTTGGTGGACTCTGTGGATGAATCTGATGAGCTGCATGATGATGATGTCTTCTGGAGTCAGCGGCCAGATCCCAATGCCTGTGGTAACTTTGCCAGGCTCCTGTACCCAGTAGAACAGGCCTTGGGTCTCCCCAGGATCAGAGCTTTAATACAGTACATGACCTATTGTGCCATATTTATAAAGCTTAACCTCAAAAAGTTAGATTCTCACTGATTTCTTTCAGATTAGAAAGAAAAGCAGCTTTTAACTCAGTTTTTGGTAGAGGCTCATGGATTCAACATATTTTATATGTAAATGTTTTAAGACATTAATAAGTTTAAATCTTAACATATTTTATATTGCATTCAGATTTCATTTTAAACAGGTTTTTTAAAAAGGGGAAAAAAATTAAATTTATACTAAATCCCCCCCCCCCCCCCCCCAAAAAAAAAAAAAATCTTTAAATCATTCATCTAGCAGAGAACTTGTCAGTCAACTCTGCCAGGTTACATAGTTTTAAAGCATATTTTTAGTAGGAATACGCCACTCCTCACACACCATCCATACATGCATTTCACAATGATTATGGTGACCAGTGTGTCACCGGCTTTCATTTGATACCTTACAATACAGTACATGATTGCTGTAACGTCCTTCATTATTACGAACCTTCAGCTATAACAACCCTAGTCCCTGGATCCCAACTATAGTACAGTACTCAGGGCCATAATCGGGACATGGCAAGCAGGGCAGCCACCAAGGACACAAAGCTGAGGGTGTGGAAAAATGAGTCAGAAAAATGAGGGGGGAAAAGCGGTAGGGGTAGAGCCCTGCAGTGGGGCAATACCATGCACAGGGACGGATTAACCTGTTATGGGCCTGGCGCCAGACATATTTGTGGGCCCCCATGGAGGCAATGGAGCATGGTGTGGGGAGGTCAGTCCCCAGAGCGAGGGGCCAGCCAGAGGCAATGCGGCCTGGCATGGCAGGGGCGGCCCCGCTCTGCCCAGTGCCAAAGCACTATTTACAAACCGGCAGTTGCCAGATGCACAGTGGCCTGCCTGGCCCTGTGCTGCCAGCATGCCCCTTCCCCTCGGGGGCAGGCCCATGCCACACCACACAGCTCCCCACCTCCCACTTAACACCCCCTGACTCCCTGTGGCCAGAGCCCCCACCAATTCACTATGTCCAGCGCCCCCCCCCAGACCTACCCACAAATGCACAGCGCCCTGCACAACACCACCTCTGCCCACAGCCCCACCACAATTGCCCAGGTTCCACCCACAGAACCCCCCATTGCCTAGTGACCCAACACACACATCTTCCCTGCCCCTTCACAGCCCTGCCCTGACCCCCAAGAGACCCACTCCCCCACACCCTGCCTCTTGGCCGCATTCACCAGCCTGCTGGGAGGTGACTGCTGGGCTGAGCCGGCAGCACAGCCAGGGCTGGTCCCAGGGCGGGGAATTGTTCCGGCCCCTTGGGAGTGGCGTGATCAACCAGACTAGATCCTGCCCCGGCCAGGCTCCCTCAAGACGCACTTGTCTGGAGGGGCCCAGCCAAGCCCCCCTCATTGTCTTCTTGCCCCACCTTCACCACCTGACCTGAGACTGGCCAGGCTTCTGCACCAGTCCCTGGTGGCTCAGCTCCGGGAAGGCAGGCAGGGCCCCACAGGTGGTAGAAAGCAGAGACTGCCCAAAGCTGGAGGTGCACTGGGGTCCGGCCACGGGGCTGAGAGGAGCAGGGGGTGGGGCCAGGAGGCAGAGGAGAGCCCTCTGCCAGTTGGTGGGCAGGTCGAGAGGAGCAAGTTGTGGGTGGGGGGGAGCCAGCGGGGTCTCAGGGCGCGGTGCAGGTGGAGCAGGCTGGGGCCCCTTCTGAGCATAGGCCCGGCTCCATGGAGCCATTGTAAACCCGTCACTGGCTACCTTTACCTCCTCGGTGCTGCTGATGGGCTGCTGCCTTTAGAGCTGGGTGGCCAGAGAGCAGCAGCTGCAGAAGTAAGGTGGCATGATAATGGTATTGCCATAGAAACTGGCAAATTGATTAATTTGTTTAGAACTGAGACTTAAATAAATGTTTGGAGTTTATTTTTTTTAATTGAAACAAAACTGAAAATTTGTGCATCTAAATTTTTATATTCGACTGTTCCGTTTAAATTTGAGATTTGTGTTATTTTGTATTGTTCTTCAATGAATTAACACAGAATACGGGAGGCATGTAATATTATTTTATTAATAATTAATTTAGCTAACACCTTTATCCAAGGTGACTTCATTAACTTACTCTAGCAGTTTATCATTTTGTTTTGATTATTCATTTGCTATAACAACAGTATTGGATCCCAGCAGTATTGTCGTAGTACGCTATTTGTGTAAAAATATCATGAAAGCAATGTGTTAGGTGTAGTGAGATTGTCAGGCCTGATACGAGTTGCTGATCCAAAATAGTAAACACTTTGCCAGCTGGCACCTCTCTGTCATGCACCTTCTGCCTGGCAATCATACTGGACACTAATGCCCATGTGCAGTGATCTTTTGTGCGGGTGGGACTTGCACAGTAACCGAGCATATGCCTTTCCCTTCCACCACAGGGAGTGAAGGTGTGGAGAGATTTGGGATTCCAGGCTCAACTAGTTTCTCAGTGCCTACAGCTTGATACTCCAGTGGGCCCACTGAGAGTTCTGAAACCAACCACTGTGCTGTGATCCTGTGATACAGGGCCCGAGATGGGATTTTGCTGTTTGAACCTCAGTGCTGTATTCTATCACTGGCTCAAAATGGTAATGTCCTGTGTCTTGTACTGGGAGTGAATTCTTCACCTTGCTACTCCCACCAATATCCATTCTAGCACCATCAACTCCCTTCAGCATGTATGCCCTCACCAGCATCTATTCCTCACTTGATGCTGATGCAACCTTACCAGCACCAGATCACTCAGATCTGCATGTAGATCCTCTTATATATGTGGACTGGAGCAAGACTCTTTCTGAGGAACCATACAAGTCCCCTTTGGAGGAGAATACAGATTGGTGCTTCATCTACTTCACCTCCTGATGAACAGAGACAATTTCTTTAGCTACTGGGGAAAATGACAAGTACTTTCGAGCTGCAAATAGGCATTATTGCACTGCAACATATCTCCACTTCTACAATGATCAAGGTCCATGGGTCTGACACATGCCTATCACAATATGTGGTGTACCTCATCCAGTGCACTAAATGCCGCAATATGGCTGAAACCACACCATCACTACTTTCTCAAATGAACCCACAAAGGAAAATGATAAAAATCAAACACCACATCTCCTGTGGGTGAACACTTTTCACAAAGTGATCACTATGTCTGATCTCTCAGTCCTCATCCTCAAAAGGAAACCCACGTATCACTTTCAAAAGACAAGCCTGGGATCTTAAATTCATAACTTTGGTACACTTTAAAAATCATGGACTGAATAAAGAACAGGAGTACTTGTGGCACCTTAGAGACTAACAAATTTATTAGAGCATAAGCTTTCGTGGACTACAGACCACTTGACACCCTGGATTTATGATTTATTGTTACAATTATCTTTAACCCACTAACTCCCCTCACCAGCTATTCCCCCTCTCCCTATGGGCAAGTCTACATTTTTAAAGTGCTGCACTGGCGCGTAGCACTTTAATGAAGACTCTCTAAACCGATTGGGAGAGATTTCTCCTGTCAGTGTAGTTAATCCACTTCCCCAAGAGACCATGTAGCTATGTCAGTGGGAGAAGCATTTTGTCTACATGGGTGGGGTTAGGTCGGTGTAACTATGGCTATGTCTACTCTAGCACTTTTGTCGGTTATGGGTGTGGGGGAAAAAAACCCCACACCCCTGACTGACATAAGTTTCACCAACAAAAGTGCTGATGTGGACAGCACTATATCGACGGGAGATATTCTCATGCCAACATAGCCTCTGCTGTTCATTGGGGGTGATTTAATTATGCCAGCAGGACAGCTCTCTCCTGCCAGCATAGACTGGCTACATGGGAGACCTTACAACAGTACAGCTGTGCTGCTGTAAGATCTGTAATGTAGACGTAGCTTGTGTCTCTCAGGGGTGTGGATTTTTCCCATCCTTGAGAGATGTAGTTCTAGTGAAGTTGGTCTGTAGTATAGACCGGACCGAAGACTGGAGGGGTGTTAACGGGCCACTTAACACATACAGTGAGAGTCCATTTAAAGTGAAGTACTTACACTAAACTATCTGTTCCACCTTGTATTTAGCTGTGACACTGGATAAGTTTCCCAGACCTGAAGAAGAGCTCTGTGAAGCTTGAAAGCTTGTCTCTCACCAACAGAGGTTGGTCCAATAAAAGATATTACCTCACCCCCTCTTGTCTCTCTGTTTTAATATTAACATTTTAAAATGTTTAATCCGTTGGCTAGCTGTCTAGCCTTCACAGCCAGTGTACTACCGTAACATGCTGTACCTCAAAATTACACCCTGTAATCGCCATATTCACAATTTTTATATGGTTATGATATATTTTGTACAAAGTATGCCTTGTGAGGTATCATCTGAAAAGTCATAATTTGCTTAACATTGTTGTCCTGTTAAAACTTGTGCCTCAACACTGTATATGGAGTTATGAGATTTTGCTATAGGTTTGTTACTGAAACATATTGTGAGTCTGGGAAATGCCCACTGACTAGTATCTCAGAAGTAATAAAGGCCTTGACTGTCAACTCATGTACACAGAAGATGCAAGCAAGAATTTGCAATTCATATGAAGGACTGATTGCAGGGGCACATAGGCAATGGAACTGCCTAACCCCTTGACACAGCAAGGATTTTTACAGCATGAGGAGGAGTTTTCCCTTTTTATACCCCAACACACAAATTACCTCACTCATCTCAACACCTGGAAGTAAGATTGTTTGAAAGACAAAGAGTAGCATTATTGAACTGTGGAAGAGAGTCTTAACTGGAAGGTTTTCTGGTTAGTATGAATTGTGAACTGCCTGCAGCATCTGGTGAGGTGAGAAAGTTGCTTGCTTCACCTTTTTCTTAGCTTGGTGAAACTTAGGAATTAGATTGCGATTTTTATCATTTTATTTCTCTTGTAACGAAATCTAACCTTTTATGCCTGTATCACTTATAATCACTTAAAAGCTATCTTTAGATAAAAGAACAGAACTAGATTATCTAAACTAATATGTTTTGATTGATGTGTTTGGGGAATCTCTATTCAGGTTAACAAAGGCTGTTACATATTCTTTACCCTTTGATGGAATGATGAACTAATTAATGAGCTTGCACTGCACAGTGAGGGAACTGGACAATACAAGGCACATGTTTCTGGGGTACAGTGCTGCGACTGAGGGATATGGAGGTGTTCCCCTGTATTAGTTCATGAGTGGCTGGGAGAGCATCCATGTAACTTTGCTGGGTGTGCCTTTATATGCTAATGGCTGTGTGAGCAGGGCCTGGAGAGGCTGTTTTTCACCAGCAGAGCAGTGTAAGAGGAAACCCTAGTCTGGAGAATTAAAAGGACACAGCTTTTCAAAAGTCTTTGTACCTGGGGCAGTGATTCTCAACCACGAGTCTGGGGCCCCCTGAGGGGCCATGAGCAGGTTTCAGGGGGGTTGCCAAGCAAGGCCAGCATTAGACTCGTTGGGGCCCAAGGCACAAAGCTGAAGTCCCAGCGCATGAGGCTGAAGTCTGGGGTCCTGAGCCCTACCACCCAGGGCTGAAGCCAAAGCCTAAGCAATGTAGCTTTGTGCAGGGCCCTGTGGCATGAGGCCCCAGGCAGTTGCCCTGCTTGCTACCTCCTAATGCCGGCCCCGGCTTTGATATGCAGAAAATCAGTTATTGTGGCACAGGTGGGCCATGGAGTTTTTATAGCATTTTTTTGGGGGGGCGGGGGGAGACTCCGAAAGGAAAAGGTTGAGACCTCTGTCCTGGGGGATGTCACCACTACCTTTTCTGATGGGGAAACTAGAATCATTATACAGTTGCCCTCTTTCATAGATCCCAAGATCAGAAAGGACCATTTGTGATCTTCTAATCTGACCTTCTGTATACTACAGGCCATAGAACTCAAGGCTGAGTCTGATTCTACGCAAATAACAAGGAGGCCCTTAGAAATAATTTTCTAGTTCATGCTCAGTAAGTCCTCTGTCAAAACACAAGGGAAGGATTCTTCCCCTGTTGATCCGTGTTTAGTGAGCAAAGAGTATTAAAGTGTCTAGTCTGAAAATTGACAATGGGGAAAATGGCACCACCATATTCAGCTGATGGTTAATATTTAATGAAATCTGAGATTCTGCAGAAGATGAGGGCTCTCACTTGCTACGAATGAATGGATTTTAAGTCGTGTGTGAGGTTACAGGAGGAAAACTGTAGTCTTCAGAGATGAAGTTACTATGTATTGTTTCTCATTGCTTTTTTCTAAACTCTAAATTTTAGAGTAAACTTGAGCAGGCTAAAACAAATGTTACCTTTATACTCTAGGTCAGTTTTTTAATTCGTCCATGCATAATTTATAAATTACCCTTAAACCACATAAAACAAGATAGGGATCAGTGATTTTTATTTTATACTTAGCTACAGCAACTGACTGGATTAGTGAATACTAGTCTGATTTAATCAAGTGTGATATCTTCAGGTTTTAGGCTAAATGTGGTATGATGCTAATAGCTGAGCAATTTTGGGAAGTAAGCAGTTTTTATTTTATTGGTTTGACTAAGGTCACACTACAGTGAAGTTCATAATTTCTTTCACTAAGAATGAATATACACTAGTTATGCATGGCATAACTAAAATAGTTCTTTCTGCTTTATATTACTACTCTTATACAGAACAAGAAAACTTTTATTCAGATGCCTTTGACCCACCCCATTTTTTCTTCTGCTGGCACCTCATACATCCAAACCATACAGATGTTCTCCCTGTCCTCCTGACCCTGTATCCTACTCCAACCATTGTGGATGGTTCTCTTCTTCTCCCTTTCAGTATTTTCATCATTGGGCCATAAACATGATACTTCTTCCCAACCTGCAATACAAATGACACTTCTCTTTTGAGGATTGTCTAGATTAAACAAATATTCACTCTAGTCCTCAGTTGATGGAGAACTTTCCTCCCTCTTAAATACTGTGAATCAGAAGATTCAGATCAGTTATTCCCTAGTGAAGGCTTAGGGGTCTTCATTGGATTAATTCATTTCTCTCAAGCTACCTGAGCCAGCAACTTAACCTCCTGTTCAGGATCCCCCTCAAGATGAGCCATAGAAAAGGCTCATCTTTTGAGAAATCTGTAGATTTCACCCCCACACATTTCTCCATATGCTCCAAGCCTGAAAAGAAGTCAATCATTAAAGTATCTCTATATGAGATTATGCCAGGTTAAGGCCATCAAGTTCTCTTCTGACCTGACGATTGACTCCTCTTTCTTGTTCTTAGTCAGGTTCAGTCAAAGGTGAGAGATTTTGATCCCCTTGAGAGGGATTCTCCAAAGGACCCAAAGATCAAAAAGCCCTGAGCCCGTTCCCGCACGCCAAACCCCTTGGCCCCAGCCCAGACCCCTCTCCTGCACCCCAATCCCAGCCCAGAGCCCCCTCCTCCACCCTGAACCCTTTTGGCACACCCTGGAGCCGAGGGGAAGCTCCAAGCCTCCACCTTCTCCCCCATGGGACTTTGTGCTCCACGACTGATTTTCCTCCCCCCCCCCCCCCCCGTGGATCAATGGCCCCTGATAGAAAAAAGGTTCCCTTCCCCTGATCTAAATTATCAACATTAATGTGCCTAAGGTCCCAGATCCACAATGGGACTTAGGCTCCTAAACCTCAGAAATAGGTGCTGCTGTGATCTGTAAAAGCCCCTGCTAAGCTGCCACAGAACTCTTTAGGTGCTTAAATTCACTCTGCAGCTAGATTTCTGCTGTAAAAGTTCCCTAGGTGCCTAAGCTTCTGTCTCTAGATTTGTGCATTGCTGCCTGATGCAGGTGTCGGGGCACTTGTCTCATCCTTAAGCCCCAGGGTGATCTCTATACCAGTTGAAGATGTGATGCTCCACCTATTTTTGTCTGTGTGGCCCAGTCGGTAGACACGATCAATCTATGGCCAGCAGAGTAAAGGACAATAAGAAGGGGTTTGTAAATTGTATTGGGAAGAATTTTGTTGGTCCATTACTAGATGGGAATTGTAGAATAGTCAATAACGAAAAGGCAGAATTGTTCAATAAATATTTGTTTTCTGGTGGTGGAAGAGGAGAAACAGATGATGTAGTCCTATCAGATGATGATGGAAAAAACGGGTGGATTTGATTTAAATCAAGTTGATTTAACTCACTAGTCAGGAAGACTTGAGTTAATCATGGATTTCTACATAAAAGTGCATTCTTGTTGGTTGTTATAACCTTAATACATATTCTTCCCAACTCCGAGATATAGGTTTCATTTTTAGAAGGTACATACTATACATTTTTAAAGTGATTTATTTTGGAAACTTTTCAGATTAGTTGTACAGCTATATCAGAAAATGAATGATTGTTTGGTTATTTCATTTAGCAAAGGGGTAATTGAAGCAGATATTTATGAAGTCATTGGGAGGTGAACTATCTCCAATTCAACAGGTTAATCATTAATATTTGGAGAATTTTCTTGCCATGCTGTATTAGGAGGAGAACATCACCAGACAGACATTTAAATTGTTTTAGTTAACTAATACAACAACATTATGTATTCTGGATTTTTTTTCTTTAATAGCAAACATATAATATTTTAACAAAACAAGCATATAAATTTTTGAATTTAGTTAAACATTCAAGTTTTTTAAAATCAGGTTTGTTTTTGTTAAAATTGTTTAACTAAAATAGTTAAATGAAATTTAAAAACAAAAATTAAATGGACTATGTCAGCCAGGTCAACATGGGAAACTTAAAATATTGGCTTCTGCAGTTAACTTGGTCGTCTTCACTTTCTTTTTCCTGTTTGTTCATAATCTGGAAAAGAACAAGCTTTCCTGTGTGGTGTGTGTTTTTTCTGGACCGAAACCATTTCTCAATTTGGAATGAATTAGTCCAAAGGAAGAAAATGTTCTTTCTACACCGGCAGAAGAAGCTACTGCTGTTGAAAGTGAGATTATCACTTCAACAGTCTCCTAATCCAAGTGTTAAGTGACTGTCACCACTTCACTGGTGTGACTTTCTTTAAAACATCATCAGCAAACATATATTTCTTGAATGGTTCTTATTCCCAAACTGGGTCTCTTTTACGGCCTACTGCCATTATAGGTTTTCCCTTCTAGTGAGAGAATGGTATGGGAGATCTCAAATCAATGAAGGCTACACTCAGAAAGACCTCAAGACTTCTGGAATATGCTGCTCGAACAGTTTCACTTTTGTTTCTACTGTGTGTCCCTCCCTTCTCACATTTATCTCCAGACTTCTTCTCCTTGCCCAGATCTATTCTGTCCCCAACAATCTTCTATTCATTGAACTTTTTGAAACTTTGCACTTTTAGACAGAGGTAAGAGATTGACTCTGTGTACACAAATTTGCAGAGGGACAGTAGGGTTGAGGCCTGTTATTTCTCACCTCTATATATTATTTATTTAAAAACATTTTTGCTGTTAACGAGCATGTTATCTCTGGAGACACAAATCCACAGTGTGAGAACTGCAAAACTAAGCATCTCTGATGGTATCTTCTAGGCTGAACACTGAGTCCCATTGAGTAGATAGAAAGATTAATCTATACAGAAGCCCCTGGAACCCCATAAGATTGGGTCCCTAATCCATGAACTATTGGAACTCATTTACAAAACTTTTCTTAAACATTACATGAATATATTGTCTCATACTATAGAATTAGAATTTATAATCCCTATTCCATGATGAGATATCCTTATAATGTATCTTAATTAAAACTGTCTTTAGATAGGTTTTTCCTCAAAAAGCATTTTATCCAAAAAATCCAATTTTAAATAAAAAAAAAAAATCTGTTTTTTTGTTTTTTAAATAATCATTGATTTTTATCCACCCTGGAAGAAACACTTTCCATTCCAATAATAACTCAGGAAGGTGTTGAATAGCAGATACTAAAGTTACCCATTTAATATCAACGGGTCCAGGTAGCTTGTATCCAAGAGTTAAAAAGTTGGCTGAGGAGCTTGTTTCACTGTTAATGTTGATTATTTTTTTTTTCTTCTGATAAATCTTGGAACACTAGGAAAGTTCCAGAAGACTAAAAGAAAGTTAATGTTGTGCCAGGTATTTAAAAAGGGTAAATGAGATGACTTGGGTAATTATGGGTCTGTTATCATGAGAGTGATCCTAGGCAAAATAATGGAATGCCTGATAATTATATTACCCTTCTTTAATGCCAATCAACATGAGTTTATGTAAAAATAGATCCTGTCTAACTTGCAATCTTATCAAAAAAGATACCAAGTTTGGTTGATAAAGATTAATAGATTTAGAATTCTGTAGGCTATGACTTAATCCTGCATGACATTTTGATTAAAAAAAATTAGAACGATATAACATGAACATGGCACACGTTAAATTGATTAAAAACTGCATAACTGACAGGTTTCAAAAATTTAATTGTAAAAGGGGAATTGTCGTTGAGTGAGTGTATGTCTAGTGGGGTCTCGCATCGATTAGTTCTTGGCCCTGTGCTCTTTATTTTATCAATGACTTGGAAGAAAACAAAAAATCATAACTAAATAAATTTTTGCAGATGACCCAAAATTTGGGGTGGGAGGTAAAATGGAGGACAGTATTTTTCATCACTGGCAATTTTAAAATCAAGATCTGCTCTGCCTAGTTCAAATAGGAATTGGTTTTGGGAAGTTCTGTGGCCTGTGTTATGCAGAAGGTCAGACTCGATCACAGCAGTCCTTTCTGGCATTAGACTTTATGAATACTTACACCTTACTAGTTCTAAACAAAGTCTGTTAATTCACAAAAAAGCCTTGCATCTTTATGGACAGTTTGATAAAGACCTTTGCTCACTGTGCAACAGTAGTCAAGTAAATGTTAGACTATGTACTTAATGGAATAGAGAATGCTATGGAAATATGATTTCAATTTATTAAAACAGTTATGTAGCCTCCCCTAGAATACTGTGTTCAGTTCTGGTTACTCAAGTAATAGAAGCGGCTCAGAGATGAGTTGAGAAAATTGAGATGAAAAGAGGAGATATGGTGAAAATGATGAATGGCATAGAAACGGATGACCTTAACTCTGCCCACAAACCTAAAATGCCATAATCATAAAGCTATTGCACAACATTACTACAGTGGAGAGCCAAGGTTGTTTGGTATCCTGATTAAGCATTTCCATACCCCAAATGTTTGGATTTATTTTATATTTGATTGTGAATTTGGGGGATTTATAACACTTGATTTTGGGGATAATTGAAACACCTGTAATGTATTTTACTTTATTTACTGATACGTACTCCCAACCTTAACGCCATTTTCCTATAGTTTGTCTTGACATGTATAAACTGTTAGTTAGGAGGAAACTTTCCCTGGGGGGGCAGATTTCTCCATAATTGTTATTACAGAGTTTCTTGTAACTTTTTCTGAAGCAGCTGGTATTGGATATTGTCAAATATGGGGTATTAAATTTTGATGGGCCACTCATCTGATCCAGCATGGTAATTATGTCTGAAATTACAATCTGAATACACATGTGGATAGTGTTCTTTTTAATCCTAATGGAATAAATTAAGAATGACCGAATGTCATTACAAAGCCTAATACTGGAGGGAGTTTAGGATAAGAGACAGGAAAGAGGAGGATTGTTACTCAAAAATAAAAAATCCATTTTAATTTTTACTGGTTACTTCAGCCAAAATACAACACTAGAAGAACTATGTAATTATTTAACCTGAAAGAAGAAACAGTAGAGCAGTATTAAGATTGACTGATTGACGTAGCATAGGTAAAGAGGAACTGGTATTTCTACACTGCCCAACAATTGGGACTAGGGGATGTGAAAATCAGTGTGCACCGAAGTGCTGCTCTGTAACTTCCCATATGGACGCTGCGGGTACAAACTAAAAGTTTCCTAGTTTGCATTAATGATAGTTCGTTAACAATAGTGAACTGTATAGTTACACAATTACCACATTTGTAGGTAAGATACCAAGTGTAATAAAATGAGAGCTTGGACAGAGAACACTTTACTAGAGGGATCCAGTGCCAAAAGACTGTTTTAGCCTTGAAAAATTAGGTTGAGCCTAGAAGTTTGGTTTAGGTAGAGGTCTACCCAACTTGAAAGATTTGTTCTAAATTTTGGGGGGTTTATTTTTAGCTGAAAGCTGAAATAATAAACTCGCAAAGTACCATGACCGCTTAAAGTTATTTCAGTTCCTATGGGACATTAAATTTAAAAATATATGTTTAATGATTGAATGTTCTGCCTCTTTCCCCGGCGTGGTAGTTGAGTCTACAACCCACAGTTTACATGCATCAGAATTGTGTGACAAACTGAAAAGTGTGAAGTTTGAGATTGGCAGAATACTAGCTCTGAGTAATTCTAATATGCATAAGAGATGGAGGAGAGCCAACTGTGTCCCCTTATGTTCCTTAAATAAACTATTTTAATCATGTATGCATTGTAGAAGCTTTCAATCAGAAAGAAATTATCATTGTTTTCTTTAAGATGTTCTTTCTCTATTTTAGTAGCAGTATCATTTATCTGTCTTTCTTTAACAGAAACCTTTTGGACAGAGACACATTTTCAAAATCTGATCCAAGTAAGTAAAAAATATTTTATTATGTTTATTTGTTGCACTGGATAAACTGCAGCGTAAAGAAGTCAAGTAAACCTCAAGGGTATTTCAGCCTCTAAGTCCATTCAGTTCTTGTCCCCTCAGCAGAGACTTAACATAGTGTAATTGTGAATATGGTTTTTGTCATGTAGACAGTTGTATGTTAGGAAGTGAACTGAGACTACTGAACTCATTTCACATAAGCTACTGAATAGTCATTAGCTAATAACTTTGTTACTACTGATGTGAACCACGTTTTCGATGAGTGACATAGAATGTAAAGGTTCTATATCCTATTACCGGTTTCTTGAGCTATCTAGTCCCTTTTGAAGAAGATTTAAGGTTGGTTGGTTGGTTAGTTTTGTTTATTTATTTGCTGGGAAGTAATAAATGCAGAACATAGTTTTTTTTTTTTTTTTTTTTTTAATGTATTCTTTTCACCTCTTTTTCCAGGCTGCTATGCAAACCCTATAGAAACCTTTTTAAAATCTCCTTTTTCTGCTAATGCGCCTAATGAATAGAATTAATCTTAAATCTAGAGTCAAAAGATGAGAAATAAATGCCATTTACATTTGTGTTGATAAATCAATATGCCTTGGGTCACTGGGCAATGTGGCATCTTGGTTGTAAGCCCTCAAAGAGCAGATGTGAAAGACAATAGACAACTCCTAGACTAATGTAAGAATGCAGCTGTGCAGAGAACCATGTCCCTGAACGTGATCTTGGCAGGATTGTCCTTGGCATGAAATTCTTGGCTTTGGTCCAGCATGGACACTTTCTACTCATAGACTGTAAAATCAGAAGAGACCATCGTGATCATCTAATCCTGGGGTTCTCACAACAGATTTTTTGGTGGCCGTACAATGAGGCCACCAACTCTTGCTGGTGGCCGCTTTGACAATTTTTCCTAAAATATTTAATTAACTTTAGGAAAAACAAATACATATGTGCATATACATGTCCAGTCTTAGTAATTTATTTATGTTGGGATGTTTTTTCAGACTCAATAATAATAACATACAGTTGTCTCTATTCTTTACTGGACCTAAACAGAATAGAAACACAAGGTGCTTTGCATGTTCTTGTCTTTGTTGTTGTTTCTTTTGTTTGTTGTGTGGGTTTTTTAAGACTTGCTAGCTAGGAAGTCTGGTTCTGTGAAAAGTGATATTTGTATGTTTAATAATACTTTTCACAGCAGAGACTTGTAAGCTAGCTGGGAGGCAGTGAAAAGTGATATGAACAAACATGCAAATATCACTTTTTTCACAGCAGACTTGCCCCCCCAGCTTGCCAGGGCTGAGTAAATATAAGCCTTGGATGGGGAGATGGGAGGCAGTGGGGGCCAAGGATGATGGGGTGATGGACTGAGGCCATAGCAGGAGCCAGGGGTGTGTGTGAGCCTGAAGCTCAGCGGCCAGAGCCTGAAGCCCAGTGGCCTGGGAATGGAGACTGCCACTATGCAGCTAAAGCCCAAAGCCCCACGGTCAGAGCCCGTGGCCAGAGCCTGCCACCTGCCACACCAGGGCTGAAGCCGGAAGCCTGAGCCCCACCACCCCTAGGAAGGTGGGGAACTCACACCAGCTGTCTGCTCCTCCAACTTTTGTGGTCAAGACCCCTCTTCCCCCCACACACCCCGTCACTGCCCAGGAGGCTGTGGCTGCAAGAAAAACCCCTGGTGGCCACATGCGGCCATGGTAGCCACATTTGAGAAATGCTGATCTAGTCTGACCTGCACATTGCAGATCATAGAACCTCACCCACCCACTCCTGTAATAGACCCCTAACCTCTGGCTGAGTTACTGAAGTCCTCCAATCATGGTTTAAAGACTTCAAGTTACATAGAATTCACCATTTACACTAGTTTAACTCTGCAAGTGACCCATGCCCCATGTTGCAGTGTCTCTGCCAACCTGACCCAGGGAAAAATGCCTTCCCGTCCTTAAATATGGCGATCACTTAGACCCTGAGCATGTGGGCAATATTCACCAGGCAGACACCTGGGAAAGAATTCTGTGTAGTAACTCAGAGTCCTCCTCATCCGGTATCCCATCTCTGGCAATTTGGGGATATTTGCTAAAAGCAGTCGTTGATGGGCCACCTTCCTTTGTAGGCAGTCCCATCATACCATCTGCTCCATAAACTTATCAAGTTCAGTCTTGAACCCAGTTAGGTTTTTTGCCTACTCCCCTGCTCCCTGGGAAGGCTGTTCCAGAAATTCACTCCTGTAATGGGTAGAAACCTTCACCTAATTTTGAGCCTAAATTTGTTGATGGCCAGTTTGTATCCATTTGTTCTTGTGTCCGCATTGATGCTTAACTTAAATAACTCCTCTTCCTCCCTGGTATTTATCCCTCTGATATATTTATAAAGAGCAATCGTATCTCCCCTCAGCCTTCTTTTGGTTAGGCTAAACAGGTCAAGCTGTTTGTCTTCTCTTATAAACTAGGTTTTCCGTTCCTCGGATCGTCTGAGTAGCCCTTCTCTGCACCTGTTCCAGTTTGAATTCATCTTTCTTAAATGTGGGAGACCAGAATTGCACACACTATTCCAAATGAGGTCTCACCAGTGCCTTGTATAATGGTACTAATTCTTCTTCTTCAAGGCGTGTCCCTGTGGGTGCTCCACTTTAGGTGTGTTGGCACCCTGTGTTTGTAATCGGAGATTTGTAGTAGCAGTGCCCGGTTGGCCGTGCCCATGCGTCCGCCATCTTACAGTGCTCTGAGCAGTTACCTAGTGTGCACAGCCAACCGTCCCCCAGTTCCTTCTCTTCTGCCTTTTGGCTTGAGTCGGAACGACAGCAGCGCCTCTCTTATCTTCGATAGTTCAATAGTTCTTCTTCGAGTGCTTGCTCATATCAATTCCAGTTATGTGTGTGCGCACGCCACGTGCACGGATGTTGGAAATTTTTCCCTAGCAGCTCCCCTTCGGGCTGGCTGTGGAGCCCCCTGGAGTGGTGCCGATATGGTGCTCTATATATGACCCTGCCAGCCCAACGACCCCCCCCCCCCCCCCTTTAGTTCCTTCTTACCGCCAGGTTGTTGGAACAGTGGTCTCTTGCTCGCAAGTGCTCCATTACTCCCTAGCTACTTTACTTTATCTCTGTGTATAGTTACCCTATTGTTAGTTAAGTGTTAGTTTCTGTTATCCCATCAAGGCATCAACTCCTAGGAGAGCTTCATCTTGTTGACTAGGGAGCTGATTCTTCTTGTTGAATTTGGAAGATACCTCTCCATATGCAACTACCAATTTGAGCTGCAGAAAAAAGGTCTCTCATTGTCAGTTGTCTCTGCAAAGATAAACTTAAAAAAAAAAAAAAAAAAAAAAAAGTGTGTGGCATCAGCCAGATATCCAGTAGTGTCATGCTTTGATGTTGGGGATACAACAGTAAAGGTAACGGTGTCCAGTACTGATGTCTGTAGACACACGTGTTTGTAGGGTTCAGGCAGTTATGTAGTAGTTCAGCACAAGAAGTTGCTTATTAATGGAGGCAACCTTTTGCAGCAGTGACTGGATTCTTAGTACAGGAAAAGCTTTGTTATCTGATGGGGGAATGGAGGATGCCGGTTAGTCAGAAATTCCTGTTAGCTATTATACTTACTGAGGGAGGGAATTTGGGTGCAGGAGGAGGCTCAGGGCTGGGGGTTAGGGCGAAGGAGGGGGGTGCAGGGCGTGGGTTCTGGGAGGGAGTTTGGGTGCGGGAGGCGGGTCGGAGCACAGAGTTGTGGGATGCTGGATCCGGACGGCACTTGCTCAGGTGGCTTCCTGCAAGTGGCAACATGTCCCTGCTGCTCCTAGGCGGAGGCATGGCCAGGTGGCTCTGCGTGCTGCCTCCGCCCACAAGCGCAGCCCCTGCAGCTCCCATTGGCCGCGGTGCCTGGCTAATGGGAGCTGTGTAGCCAGTGCTCGGGGTTGGGTAGGGGCAGCGCAGGGCGCTCTGTGGCCATGCCTCTGCCTAGGAGCAGCAGGAACATGCCGCTGCTTGCGGGGAGCCATGCTCAGCCAGGTAGGGAGCCTGCCGGCCTCGTGCCAGCCGGACTTCTAATGGAGATATCAGAAATGCCAGTTTCTACAGCTTTATGGTTGGTAAAGTGCCGGATAACACAGATTTTACTGTGTATGCTGCCTCCTTCTCTGCGGAAGTGAAAGGGGTCTAGGCTTTATTTTCATAGGCAATAAAAATTTCCACATTTGTAAAAGGTTGCTGCTTGGTCTGGAACCTATCAAGATCTACTTTTGGAGACCTTCCAGTTGATGAGAGAGTAAGATTTTTATCTCTGATGGCCCCTAATCACCTTGGACACAGGGGCACTGAAAAACTTGCTTCAGAGAAATTCTATCAAATTCCCCAGTTGATAAAGAATTTTAAGTTGCATCAGGAAATCACGCTACTATGCCATTGAGTTTGTGCCACTGAACAAAAGTGAGAGAGAGGCTTTTGTTCCAGTTACTTCCTGACGGAGATGTGAGTTCTGACCAATCGTGGATTTGAGATCTCTATTTTTATATGGCAAAAGAAAAAATGTAAAATGCAACCTTGGGAATAGAGAGACAAGCTGAGCGAGGTAATATCCTTTTATTGGACCAAATTCTCTTGGTGAGAGATACAAAGTTTTGAGCTACACACAGCTTTTCTTCTGTTGAGAGGAAAGAAGTTAGTAAAAGATATTAACTCACGCACCTTGTCCCTTTTAATATCCTGGGACCAACACCAGCTGCAACAACACTGCAAACAATCTTGAGAATATCGCTCTTGCATGAAGGAGACTGACTCTATGCACTGCACATTGTAGTCACTTGCATGCCTATAGGGATGCATCTCCAGCACAGGCAGCATATCTAATTTCCACTCTGCCAAAACATTGTGTTGTGGTCAAAGACACCCATGCAGTGATTTTAGTTCAAAGACTCAAGCCTGAGGCCAGTTTATTGACATACATACCAGTGCACGGGGCTGCAGTCCGAAGACTGACACCCCGAGGACCGCTCGCAGGCGGGTTTTTATTTCATTAAACCGCAAGCAAAGTACAAACAATACGTCATGAGTTAAGAAATTGGGGTTGGGGTCAGCCCCTCCACCCGGTATCCTCCTCATTATTTCCCAAGAGCTGGGCGTTTATTTGGGTAGAGGGGCGTTCGGTAGTTTTTCCCAGGGGTGGTACTTGGCACCAGTTTGAGTACATTTTTCGGCAAGGCACATATTATTTTCTGAGGGTTTTCGGTGAAGGGTTAAGGGGGGTTTATCAGGGGACACTAAAAGAAGATCTATGATTGGCTAATTTTGCAGATAGCTGGAATCACAGGAGAAGTTGGCATTTGCAAAAGCAATTTCTTCATACAAGCGGTTATTATATTTCATAAACTTGCGGTTATTAGGTTGCCGAGGCCTTTACCACTGTTACTTCCTCCCCCCTCCCTCCTCTGGTCATGACCCTTGACCGAATTTGGGAGAGAACTGTGCAATTCAGTCTTGTTCAGGCCCTGGCCTGTACTACTGTTTGTAAAGGCAGTCAGCATAACAGTCCTCTGTTAGGGTTCATTTTGGGGCCTTCAGATTCACAGCTCTGGCTATTTAAAAAAAAAAAAAAGGCCCCCCTGTTCTGTGTCCCCACAATTGTTTCTACAGGTAGACAAAAAGTAGGTAGGATACAGAAACTCAATAGATTTCTTCCTTCAGATCTACAGACATGCACAATAGGAGGTAAGGTAGGTAGGGGTGTGTGTGTGTGTGTGTGTGTGTGTGTGTGTGTGGTGTTTTTTTTTTTTTTTAGTTGAGTTGTGCCTAGGAGTGTTCTAGTCCACTGGATTATACAGGGGGAATAAACTCACTATTGACGTTCAATTCTAAGCCTTCCTACTTTAGGTTGGGATTAGCTTTTATGAATCAAGCAGATCATCTGCTGGCTCCAGCAGATGATCTGCTGATGTTGTGGATGGTGGGCCTAATCGCCATACCAGTATCTGTTACACTCTTGGCACATTTCCACATTATACCAGCTCAGTAGACTCTGGGGTCATAGTGTTCAGAAGTCATACATAGCCTTGCATTGCATACAGTAATGGAGTATCTCCAAGCCTCACTGGCTTGGTGTCCGTGCAAGTAAAGCCTGCATTTGTGAATGGACTTCTGTGATCCTTTCTGGAGTAACCATGGATTCATCTTGCCTCCACACACAGGAGCTGCTCACCTTTTAGACATTTTAGTCTCTTCTTGATTAACTGCACGCATGTGCTCTGGGGATGATGGCAGTTCAGAGATCTGGTATCCCAAAATATGGTTCTGATTCAAACAGGCAGTTAGCTCATTTTATCAGTTTAGCTGGGTGCTTGCAGAGTAGTAAAAATATAAAGTCCTTTAAAAATACACTAAATAGAGACCATTTTCTGCATAAACAGGTGGGGACAGGAACATGCCTCCTGAGTGGTGATGTCATGCAGGAGTGGAACTAGTGGAATCTAAGATATTTCTAGTGGTTGCTTATCTAGCAAGGAAAGGGTGAACCATCTCAGACAAGTTTCAGAGTAGCAGCCGTGTTAGACAAGCTAATTCAAATAATAGTCCGTTCTTTATTGGTCCTTGTTTTGGGGGCAAGTGCTTTAGGCCTTTATTGGATAGGGAACTCAGGAAATAGGTATGTTTGAGATAACAAGAGACTTGTTTGTTTTTCCATTCTGAGATGTATGATAGGGACATGTATTGTGAGTTCTAGAAGTTTTTCTGTATATTTTTATTATAGAGTGTAACTTTAGAAAATATTTTATTTCTGCCTGCTCCTCTTGCTTTTATATCTAATTTCTTATTACTTAATCTTACCTATTCTGATGTTCATAGCCTATCTGTCTTTTCTGCAGCAATTTGGTGCCTCCAAGTACTTTACACCTGATAAAAGATAAATCTGGGGTGCCTTTTGCTGTCCTCCTGAGTATTCTCCCAAATTTGGCAGGTTGTAAACCTCTGAGCAAGTGCAAACTGAGATTTCTCCGAGAAATCTCGGAGACTTATTAGAGCTACTGGGATAAGCAGGACTTTCTCTGCCGTTGCTGCTACAGGAGTGACAACAGGCACTAGAACTGACAGCAGGGACATTTCCCTGTGCTCTCAATGCTCCCCCTGCTGGGCCCAGGCAGGGTGGAGAAGGAGATTGCCTGACTCAAATGTAGAAGGGGCAAGAACTGGATTTGGGAGAGAGGAGCATATTAGATCAAGGTGTCAGTGTGTGTGGGGAGAAACTGGGACTGGCTGGACAGAGAGGGGAGAGCTCGGGGGGGGGGGAGGGGAGAGGATAGCGAGATTAGATGAGTGGAGACTGGGATGAGGAGTCAGGGTGGGGAAGAGATAAGACTGGGATGAGGACAGATTGGAAGGGATGGGGTAGAAGGCATTGGTCTTGGAGGAGAAAGGGACAGAAAGATCTGTGATCATTAGCACGCACTCTCTGATAGGCCCAGTAGTGATAGATCTCAGGGTGGTGTTTCTGCAAATTCCTTCCAGACATAGCCACAGGGGATTCCTCCAGGGGATTCCTCCAGGCTGCTTATGGAATGGAGCATTACTGATAGAAGGCTTTTCCTATCTGTACTGGCAAATCCTCAAATATTTATGAAAATCTTAGTAGTTTTGATTGCATCCCTAATTCCAAAAGGAGTGCATTTCTATAATTTCCTAAGAGATCTCCTCGAGGGAGAAAAGAGCTCTCAATACTCGGGCAATGATAAGCTTCAGTCCTGTGGGTATAATAGGAATGATCTGGTGTTACAGTCCTGGCTGAGCTCCTCCTTGTGGATGCTCACACAAGGCAGGTATTTGGACTGACTCAGTGGTGGATCCATGTGCTTCTGAGCTCTTCTGGATCTTGGCAGACTCCAGCCATAGACTCATACATAGACTTTTTCTGGTACTACTTCTAGGAAATAGGACCCTGTGTTCCAGCTGCCCTGGACTCCAGGACTGGTGTTGAATCCTCCCAAGTCTGGCCAGTCAAACAGATCCTCCCTAGAGCTTCAGTCCCATGGGTAATCCAGTTTATAGCTTAATCCTTCAGCAACATGGGATAGTTGAAGCAAGTAATACACAGACTTTGCAAAGGGATTTCTAAACTGAATATACTTTACTCATAGACAAATTACAAGAGATGTAAGCAGTTTTATTATATTGACTACATTTGTGTAAGACCCCTGGCTAAAGTTCTTCAATACTCTTGATCATTGTTTGGAATTTGGTCAGTGTTTTTTCAGGTTCACAGGACTCTGCTCCCTTCCTTCCTCCTGGCTGGTCTTGTCTTCTTATTCTAGTTGGGGAAGCTGCTGCTCAGGACCTTGTCCTTTTTAAAACTTCTAGCTAGTGATCCTCCTCGTCCATCTCTTAAGGCCCCCATCAGGTGATCTGTTGCTTGATTACTGTCCATCTGGAGTCCAGACTGGAAAAAATTTGGTTTCTCGCAACTTTGGCCACACTCTTTAGCATACCGATTTTATTGCCAGAGAAAAGTCATTCAATGGTAATGACACTTCATTGATTAGTACTGTTCGCATTGTATCGATACCCCTTGGAATTATCATCCAAGAAGGAGGTAAAAAGACAAGGAGGAAGGCACAGCACGGTCTTACAGGCAAAAGAATGCTAACAAAACAAAATGCAGTTTGTAGCTGCTATAGATACCTACACACAAGTACTAAATCTTCACACTTGGTCTAGCTTCAAGCTCTGCTTCTATCTTAGTTTGCCTTCCTGTCAGATAGTTTCCCACCAGTTTCTAGCATGATTAGGTTAGCTCTCCATCCAAGTCATGAGTCCTTCTGGAGTCTATTGGAGTCCAAACCGAAACACAGAACCCAAAGGTTCCGTCCCATACTCTTGTTGGGCATAACCCTTCCTCTCCATGACTGTCCTCTGCATGCAACAATCTATATCCCTTCTCCAGGGATCAGCTTCTATTTTTTTCTGGGCTCCAATCAGTCCCTTGATGCTGGCAGCATAGGAACCTACATTCACCCTCTACTATGGGTTCCTTCCCTCGGTACCTAAACAATTGACAGGTCTGCCCGGTAACATAAACTACTCTGTTTTTCATCCCATGGTCTTTCTGTATGTTCAGCTTGGTCTTTAATGGAATTTCCCCAAGAATCACCACAGGCTGCCCTTTTATCTCTCAGTAGGCCTGGTTTAGCCACATGCTTCCTCCTTGTCACGTAATCTCTACGTTCATTCCCTTGACCTGGGGAGGCAGGCTATACCTGTCATAGGGAGTGCTGAGCCTCAATCCCTTTAAAGGGCCAGATCACCCTGAGACTGTGTGTGTGGGGGGAAATCACTAAATTCCAACTCAAAAGTTCTAGTATCTTAGAGACGGAGTGTAAGACTAGTTTGCCCTCCTCTATATCACAGGCCAGTAGCATCACCCAGCCAGCCACACACTAAACCCAACAACCAGAATTAGACTTGAGTGTTACTGCACTCTGGAGACTTAACTATTGTTTGCCACAGGCAAAAAAACAGGAGTGACTGAGGTGCATCAATACCCAAGGCCTTTGCAATGGCAGGGGCATTGATCAGGTGAGATAAGCCCAGATGATCATAGCATGTGACCTGCACCCCATGCTGCAGAGGATAGTGGGGGAGGGGAACTCAAGGTCTGACTTGGGGAAAATTCATTCCCTACCCCATGTAAGGAAGTCAGACCCTGATCATCTGAGCAAGAAATTACCAGCCAAGCACCAGAGAGAGAGAGAGAGAGAGAACCCTTGGTTCCACCTCAAACCACTGGCCCACCTCCTCCAGTATCCCATCTCCAGCTATGGCCATCTCTGATGCTTCAGAGAAAAGAGACTCCCCTCCCCCCCCCCCCCCCAAAAAAAAAAAAAAAAAGTGTGTGGGGTGGAGGGGCAAACAAAATCCACCAACAACCCAGAATACACAGGGGAAAAAATTATTTGTGACCCATACTGGTGACTACACCTGGATGCAACTTTAAACCACCAGAAGAAAAGCTTCCATCTCATGGGGATCATGACAGCCATTCAGTAGGTCTTAATTCTTGCTTGTTTAATGCTAAGGTTGTTTTTTATTTTTATTTTTTTTCCCCATGAAGCTACAGGGAAAGATGGTATATGCATTGAGTTACTGAGTGGCTTTTATTCCATATGATGATTCTGCAGAAGTTTCTCCTTTCCATGTCCACCTTTTCCCCATGTAACCTGGATGCCAAAGTTGCAAATTTGAAAAGTGATCATTCAGGTTCTCAACTGATCAGTGTCCAGAAACCAATAAGAACAATTCTGTTGGACATGAATTTGTTTGCAAAATATGTTCCCCCACTAAGGTATCTCAAGTTGAAGCTACATCAATAGGTACTCTTAAAAAATGCACATTAACTAGCAGCTATGCTCTGAACGCTAGACAAGATCAAGAGTAAGATTAACCTGGTAATGATGAGGAACTTGATAATACAGGTGAATGTGAACTACCAAGATGGGAAGAGATGATCTTTCCAAAGAACCTATATGTCAGTACATATGAACAGAAAAGAACATATATCTTTCTGAGCCTTGTCAAAGGACAAATGAACATCTTGAATATCTGAGTTTATTAAGTCTTTACCAGGTAGACTGGGAGTGATGACTCCTTCGCAGTTTAGTATTTTAAGTAATAGTGGCCAGATTTTGAGGCCCAAAGGAAATGCCAAAGTCAGAGCTGCCTTCTGCAGGCGTAAAGGACAAGGGACAATAGCTCTAGATCAGTGGTTTTCAACCTTTTCATTTGCGGACCCCTAAAAAATTTCAAATAAAGGTGCAGACCCCTTTGGAAATTTTAGACCTAGTATGTAGACCCTCAGGGTCCATGAGCCACATGTAGAAAATCACTGCTCTAGTGGCACTGTACAACAGGTGAAAAGTCTCCTTTACTTATGCCACATTTACTTCTTGCTAAAAGAATCTAAAGCAATATGAATAGATCACTAGGCATTCTTGGAGCCCTCCCCCCAACTCCCAGTTGAACAAGATTCCCTTGTTTCTCAGACTTAGAGATGCATTCTGCTCTTCCTATAATTTCTCTTGCTCAGATGGCTGATTCAAGGGACCTTTGTACATCAGGAACCAGGAAAGCTTTCTCTAACATTAACAGGTGTGTTGTGAGCAAGACACGAGAAGTCATTCTTCCGCTCTACTCTGTGCTGGTTAGGCATCAACTGGAGTATTGTCTAGTTCTGGGTATCACATTTCAAGAAAGATGTGGAGAAATTGGAGAGGGTACAGAGAAGAGCAACAAGACCTATGAAGGAAGGCTGAAAGAATTGGGTTTATTTAATTTGGAAAAGAGAAGACTGAGTTGGGACATGATAGCAGTTTTCAGGTATCTAAAAGGGTGTCATAAGGAGGTGGGAGAAAACTTGTTCATCTTAGCCTCTAAGGATAGAACAAGAAGCAATGGGCTTAAACTGCAGCAAGGGAGGTTTAGGTTGGACATTAGGAAAAAGTTCCTAACTGTCAGGGTGGTTAAACACTGGAATAAACTGCCTAGGGAAGTTGTGGAATCTCCATCTCTGGAGATATTTAAGAGTAGGTTAGATAAATGTCTATCAGGGATGGTCTAGACAGTATTTGGTCCTGCCATGAGGGCAGGGGACTGGATTCGATGACCTCTCGAGGTTCCTTCCAGCCCTAGAATCTATGAATCTTTGAATAAACATGATGGAGACTGAAAGGGTAGCAAATGACAAAAGATGCACACATTGGGTAACTGATTAAAATTTGGGCCTTAAGAAAACACTTTATTGAAGGTCATACTATCTGTTTTTTTCAAATTTAAGCACTCATGCATTGGAAAGGGAGAACCTCTGTGAAGAAGGCCAGCATTACTCATGTTTTGGACTTCCTACAGGTCAGACTTTCCATACATTTGCTTTCAGATTACAAGAGTGCAAAGCATGTTTTGTTCTTATTTTTACATTTTAAGAATTCTATAAGTGGCAACACTCTCACTGGGCCTTTTCAAAGTACAGGATGCAACACTAAACATTTTTGTTTTGGTGGATTACAATTTTAAACCTCTGTTTGAATCTCTGGAGTTGACCTCATTGACCACTTCTACAAAGTTTCTTTTTTAGTGATGGTAACCTCAAGTTCCGAAGTTATATCAGTATAATCTCAGTATTGTACAGTTCAAATGATAAAATATCCTTGAGGAGAGACCCCTCCCACTCCACAAAATACCATCTTCCACAAATATCAGAATAGATAACATTCCTTCATTTATAACTAAATTTAGCTTCTGACAAGGGAAAAAGATGCGCAAATTTGATGTCAAAAGAGTAGTAAGTATGTATATAAAAAAAGACTAACCAATTCAGAAAGTCAAACTCTGTTTCTTATAATATTCTTATTGTCAAAGCCAATAATGTGTCAGAAGTCTCACTATTGAGGTGGATAAGTGCACACGTTCCTCAAACTTAAAGACAGAGGTTCTTTTCCACCTCGTAAGTTCAGAGAGCACTTTACTCAAGTGACAGCAACAGCTTGGGCAGAAAGGTTATATGCATAATACCAAGAAAATTTGGAATGTTATGTGACATTGCTGTCTCCGCGCATGCTAATTAAGCAGAATTTGAGTGTACAGTTCCCCAGCAGAGAAGTCATTTGGTAGGAGAATGTCTGTCTCAGTAATCTCATCATGGTAGATTTTTCTAGATGATTCTGAATATAGTTATCTGGTATTCTAATGATTTATTATCAACAAATCCAACCATCAATTGATTTTGATGTTATAATTATGTACGATAGCCAGGTTATAACTAATTTGTAGAAAGTTGACTTCGTATATTTGGCTAGATTTTTTTTTTTTAAATGCCTTGGAAAGTGCTCTTCTGGATTATGATCTTTAATAATTTCTGATAGTTCTTGTCTTGCCTCGGCATAGTGAATTAGTTTCAATTTGTGATTTTAATCAGCTTTTCCATTTGTACTTCATTTATTTTCTAAAGAAAGGTGCATTCTCATTGGTTCATATAACCATTCAAACGTTGAATTACAACTAAATAGAGCTTTTACATTAGATTTGGTACATCTTTTTGCTATCTAGGAGGGTACGCTATAACCCTATACATTTATTTAAGCAATTTATATAGCTTAGTATTTTCAGATTCTTATTAATTGTACATTTTAGTATGTTAGTAAATGGTGAACGATATTGCTTATTTATTAAATCATGAGCAAAAATGAGTTGTGTCTAGCTGCATTAGGATAGTAACTGGAATTTAATTGATCAAACAAAAGAGGATATAAAATTTATAGCTATTAAAACCTTAAATGTTTTGGATATATAAACTTCTCTTATCGAAACATGTTTCGCATTTACAGTTAAATGACTTATTAAAGGAACAGAGGGATGGTTGTAGTCAATGAATTAAACAGATTATTTCAGGTCAGCCTGGGGAAATTTTCAAATATGTCTAAGCGAAAGTGACTGGAACTTAAGTTCCTGTTTGCTTAAGTTTCTTGACAATGAGACAACAGTGTCTTTAGGTTACTTAGATTTAAAAGTCTGAAGGACAGTCTATTAGCTCTCATCCCTTCCATTCTCGTTTTTATTCATAGACTGGAAGAGAGAGAGTGAGATAAGTTTTCCTACTTTTAGAACTCCTAGTCACTTTCTCAACTATGAATGAATTAGTTTAAACGAGGAAAATATTCTTTCTGTGTGCCAGCAGAAGAGGCTACTGCTGTCAAAAGTTGGTTTAGCACTTCGACAAACTCTGGTTCCAGGTGCTTAGCTAGCGACTTCCACCAGTTCAGTGGTGTGACTTTTTAAAACATCATCGGCAAATATGTACTGCTTGAATGGCTCTCCCAGGGCTGGCTCCAGGCACCAGCGGTGCAAGCTGGTGCTTGGGGCGGCCAAGGGGAAGGGGTGGCACGTTCGGCAATTCGGCAGCGGATCCCTCGGTCCCTCTCGGAGGGAAGGACCTGCTGCTGAAGTGCCGCCAAAGAATGAAGTGGCGCGATGAAGCTGCCGACAAAGGGTCACCGATTGTGATGGCAGCTTCCCCCCCCCCCCCTCGCTGCTTGGGGCGGCAAAAACCCTGGAGCCGGCCCTGGGCTCACCTCCAGTCCTGAAATAGATTATGACCCATATCATAGCACCGTTGTCATCTTCAGCAGTTAGGCATCTGACTGACTGGGTAGAGAATATTGGAAAGAAAACGAGGGTGGAGTAAGTGTTTGCTCCATGCATTTCTTTCCTGCCCGCAATTTAGCTTTGTTGTTGGGTATTTCTTCAGTGTCTCTTAAAGTTCTTTCCATATTTCAACATCAGCGATGCAGCAGCAATCTTTCTGCAGTTTGTCCAAGGCTGTGGAAATAGGTTTCAGTATATTCAGCCTATCTTCTACATTTTTCTTTATTCCAATGGTGACTACTTTGCCTGTGATAATTCCATCTGTTTTTTCATTACAATTTTCTTCCAGAAATGCCATCAGAATGGGCCAGATGTTAATAAATAGGTCAGAACTGTCACCCGCTAAATTCCATTGTACATCTTGGATGAGAATTACACCTCTACCTCGATATAACGCTGTCGGGAGCCAAAAAATCTTACCGCGTTATATTGAACTAACTTTAATCTGCTGAAGTGCACAGCCCTGCCCCCCTCCTCCCCCGGAGCACTGCTTTACTGCATTATCTCAGAATTCGTGTTCTATCTGGTTGCATTATATCGCGGTAGAGGTGTAGTTTGGATCATCTTACTTTCTTCAGTGAAGCTGAAGCCAAATACTTTCAAAACAACCACTTCACAATTTCAGTAAGATTTTCTTTTTCCTGGAGTTTCCTTAAGTCTTCATCTAAAAGATGCATCTGCACCCATATTTTATAAGTTTCAGGTTCCTTTCATTATCTTCTTTTACGTTTCTTCTCCAGTTTGCTATATTTGTAACATTGTGCGTGACAAAGCTATGCACTTCCAAGTTGTAGACATTGCAGATAATGGACATTCATAACCCTTTTATGTCTAAGCTGGATCCTGAAACAAAATGGTGAAAAAAGATGGTTTTTTCAGGAATCACTGGGGAGAATGACAATTATTCTCTGTCTCCAAATGGAGACCTCGGATCCCTTTTTAGACATTTTAGAGATGCAGACCATGGAGAGGCTGGTTATACCATTAGGTCCGCTCTTTTCAACCCAATCAAGATTTTTGTCTGTCTCCCCCTTTTCGTCTCCACCTGTGTTCGAGAGTACACAGGATGTATCTTACACCAGTGGAAGAACATTCATTTATATTACTGTACTGCAATGGTTCTTGGAGTACCCGGGATGAGAGTTAACTTGTTACCCCTTGTCTCTAGCAAGAGGGAGTCTGGTCGGTGATGGTTTGGTGTTAGCTCCCTAAAACTACCAGCCTTTCAACCACTCAAGCTCTCTCCTCTGGGCTGTGCCAGCCCTGTCTTTGCCTTGTAGCTAAACAAGAGAGGCATGACACTCCCTGACTCCCATTGAAGTGTTCTCTTGTGATTTCCAGCCACTGACACCTGCTACTCACAGAAATCCCAAATCCTCTTTTCCCAAAGGAGCAGTGTACCTGTTTGCCAGTTTTACCTTAAATTGGTGCTCCTGTATAACACACAGCACTTGTGTTTTTATAATAAAACACGAGTGTTTATTTAAGAAAGTACAGAGTTTTCACTAGAAACAAGAGTGAAACAAATGGTTACAATTAGCCCACATAAAACACAAACTAGGGCCTACGCTTATTAGTTACATTACTCATTATTCGTTCCCTTAGCTATCTAATAAAATAGGATTCCCCCTCCCCTAATTTAATCTGTTGCGGAGCTGGCTTGCTTCTTGGGAAACAGGATCCAATCTTCCACGAAACACCCCTGCTGAACAAGAGGTCTCCTCAGTGAACAGATCCAGAGTGTCTTTCTCCACTTTGTGATATACTGACTTAACCAGTCTTTTGTGTGTGTGTTCATAGAAAGGGTGATCCCCTGTCTGTCATAATGTCATAATGTTCATTTTTACCTCAAGTGGTTTCAATGGTTATAGTTTCTTTGATGGCTTTCCATTTACTTTTTTTCCATGTCATTGGAACAGTGGATATTCAACAGTACATTACATAATCAGCCAGCCAGGGAGGGGGACTACTTCTTCCCACTTGAATGAGCCCTCGCTGAGATACATGATTCCCTGCTGTAGAGATTCCAGTGAGGTGCGTCCTTCGGTGGGACACCCTCGGTCTGATCCCCAAGAACCGGCGCAGTTGACTCTGGCCCCAGTTGCAGAGCCGTTGAGTCCGGCAAGAATGGACTCTCCTAGCCGGAACGATTTGGAGGACGAGCTTGATCTCCCCTCCACTCCGGACACATATGAGGCGGCTCAAGACCTCATTGCCATGACGGCACAGTACCTGGCCCCGCAGGTGCGGGGCCCGGCTTCGCAAACTCATCAACTGCGTCGTCGTGCCCGGCACCCTGGATGACTCTGATACCCGTCACGGCACTAATGGCAGCACCGCCATTGATTCATCATCGGGGAAAGTCCATGATGTTACGGCACTGATCTCTGTCTACCCGGCACCTTCGGGCTCTGCTCTCCTGTGGTCAGGTATAGAGTACTCATCAGAGTCAGACACAGAATTCTCTGTGTCCCGATGCAGCCACCACTGCTTCTGGTCCCGGCACTGATCCCGGCACCGTAGGCCAGCGGAACAATCGGCACCGGCCGTCACTTAGCCATGCCAGTGGCAGAGCCCAGTGCAATGGCCGTTTTGGACCTCTTGAACCTACCACCAGGCTCAAAGTCAGGGATCTAGGCTGGTATTGGTGGTATTGGGGGGGGGGGGGCCCTGCCTCTCCATCAGCGACGTCGATGGCACACTACACCCCTAGGCCCCCTGAGAACCCAGTACGGGACATGGCTGTTGAGCAGCCACAGACAAGCACAGACCCTCCTCCACTGACGTCGGTTGCACTGATCCTCCGGTCATGCGCAGCTCTGAGGTACTTGGCCTGACCTCTAGAGAACCCGAGGGGCAGGAAGACCCCGTCCCGGGAACCTCCTCCTCATCACCAGACGAGGCGGTGGTGGGCAGATCCACCACTCTACCACCAATGGACACCAAAGGCCACCAGGATCTGCTTAGGAGGGTGGCAGTTAACTTCAACCTCCAGGCAGAGGAGGTTATGGAGGATTCAGATCCGATGGTGGACATCCTCACTCCCGAGGGTCCTTATGAGGGGCAAGGCCACTCTAGAAGGACAATTCAGAACACCACAAAGGTGCTCTGGCAAACCCCAGCCTCTATACCACCAACGGTTAAAGGGATCAAGAGACGCTACATTGTGCGCAAAAGGGCTTTGAGCACCTTTTTACCCACCCCCAACTGGGGACTTTGGTGGTTGATGCAGCAAACCACAAGGAGCGACAAGGACAACCAGGCCCTGTACCTAAGTCATGTGATGCCAAGAAACTGAATCTCTTTGGCCGTAAAGTCTATTCTACTGGTGGGCTCCAGCTTCGGGTAGCGAATCAGTAGGCAGTACTTAGCCAATACGCTTTTAATTCCTGGAGCTTGTTGGCTAAGTTCCAGGAGTTAATCCCGGCTGACTCAAGCAAGGAGTTTGGTGCGCTCCTTGAGGAGGGTAGAGTAGTATCTCGGACTGCCCTTCAGGCAACCCTGGACGCGGTGGACTCTATGGCTCGAACCATGGCCCCCGCAATAGCAATGAAGCGCAGTATGTGGCTACAGGTTTCGGGTATCCCGCCGGAGGTCCAGAACACTATACAGGACCTCCCCTTTGACTGTGAGTGCCTGTTCGCCCAAAATATGGACACGCGCTTGCATAGTCTGAAGGACTCTTGGGTGACTCTTAAGTCTCTGGGGCTACACACCCCAGCGCCTCAGAGAAAGCCCTTTTAGACCTCAGCCCTCGTCCCATTTCTGTCCGGGGCCGCCTCGGTGAGATCCCCCTAGGAGGAGGGGCAGAAATAATAGAAAGCACCCACCGCAATCCTCCTGGGGCCAAGGCCAGGGTTCAACCAAACAGCCCCCCGGCCCCAAGCCCAACTTTTGAAGATGCGCCCGAGGACAGCCCACCAGTCGCCATCTTGGATCCTTCTCTTTCTACCCCCCCCTCCCCCTTTGTGAATCGACTCTCCCTCTTCTACCGTGCTTGGTCTCGGATCACGTCAGACCACTGGGTCCTCAGCACGGTGAGGGCGGGATGTTCTATCCAGTTCTGTTCCCTCCCACCCCACTTCCCTGTCCCTCTTCAGGGACCCCGCTCATGAGCAACTCCTTTTACAAGAGGTGAAATTGTTCCTAGCTTTAGGGGCAATAGAGGAGGTTCCTCAGGAATTCAGGGGCAAGGGGATATACTACCACTATTTCCTCATCCCCAAGGCTACGGGCAGGCTTCGGCCTATCCTGGACCTATGAGACCTCAACACATTCATAAAAAAGGTGAAGTTTTGCATGGTTTCTCTAGCCGCCATCATTCCTTCTCTGGATCCGGAAGATTGGTACGCTGCCCTCGACTTGAAGGATGTGTACTTTCACATTGCTATTATCCCAGCCCACAGATGCTTTCTCAGATTCGTGGTCAGTGGCTGGCACTACCAGTTCAGGGTACCCCTATTTGGCCTGTCAACGGCTCTCCAGGTGTTGACCAAGTGTATGGCGGTAGTGGTGGCCTTCCTCCACAGGCGCCAGGTGCAGGTATTCCCATATTTGGATGACTGGCTCATCAAGGACGAGTCCCAAGCACAGGTAGCAGAGCACGTGTCCCTGGCCCGGGCGACGTTTCATAGGCTGGGTCTTATATTGAATGAGCCCAAGTCCACACTGACCCGCACGAAAAAGATAGAGTTCGTCGGTGCTCTCTTGGACTCCACGAGGGTGTTCCTTCCGGAACTGCGTTTCAGAGCGCTCATGGACATTATCCAGACCCTTCTCTGCTTCCCCACAACCATGGCGAGAAATTGTATGAGACTATTGGGGCACATGGCAGCCTGTACATATGTGGTACAGCATGCCAGACTGTGCCTACGGCCCCTCCAGGCATAGTTAGCGCAGGTTCACAGATAGGGCAGGGACCCATTGGACTCAATAGTGACCCTATTGCCTCGCATTCTCCACTCTCTTCATTGTGGCTGCAACCACAGCTGGTTTGTGCGGGAGTACCCTCTGCAAAACCCCATCCCACGCTTTCCCTGGTCACGGACGCCTCGGCGCTCGGTTGGGGAGTGCATCTGGGCAATCCCAGAACCCAGGGCCTCTGGTCCCATGCAGAGCTATTGCTGCACATCAACATGAGGGAGTTGAGGGAGGTTTGCCTGGCATGCCAGGCGTTTCAGGCCCATCCTCAGGGCATGTGCGTATCAGTGCTCACGGACAATACTGCAGCCATGTTTTGTATAAACAAACGGGGGTGCTTGCTCCTCTCCCCTCTGTCGGGAAGCCCTCACGCTGTGGGACTTCTGTATCGCCCACTCCATACACCTGCAGGCGTCGCACCTTCGGGGGGCGCAGAACGAGCTGGCAGATTGCCTCAGTCACTCGTTCCATGGACTCGAGTGGTCCCTCAGATTGGACATCGCTCACTTGATTTTTTTTCCAGAGGTGGGGCTCTAGCCACATGGACCTGTTTGCAACGCGGAGCAACAGGAAGTGCCAGAGATTCTGCTCCTTCCTGAACCACAGCCCAGGCTCCACCGCGGATGCCTTTTACTTATCTTGGATGGGTCACCTGCTCTACACGTTCCCTCCATTCCCCCTCATACACAGAGTGCTCCTCAAGATTCATCAGGACAGGGCTTCCTTGATCCTTATAGCACCAGCGTGGCCTCACCAGCACTGGTTCACCATGTTACTGAACCTTTCAGTGGACAGACCTGTAGCGCTCCCTCTCTCTCCGACCCTATTCGCGCAGGGCCACGGCCATCTATAGCACCCCAACCTGGAGTCCCTCCACCTCATGGATTGGAAACTCCATGGCTGAACTCTCTTGAGCTTCAGTGCTCGCACTCAGTGAGGGAGGTCTTGTTAGGAAGTAGGAAACCCTCCATGTGAGCCACTTACCTGGCTAAGTGGAAGCGTTTCTCCATTTGGCCTTGACAAAGGGGAACTGAGCCAAAATCAGCCCCAATTCCCCTTATTTTGGACTCTTTTATATCTCAAGCACCAAGGGTTAGGAATATCCCTGAGGGTACACCTTGCGGCCATTTTGGCCTTTCACCTGGGAACGGCGGGTGGGTCAGTGTTTGGTAACCCCAGGGTGGGCAGGTTTCTTAAGGGCCTGGACAGACTTTGTCCTCCAAATACGTCAGCCCGTTCCCCCTTGGGACCTCAACCTAGCCCCCCTTTGAGCCCAATGACTACCTGCCCTCTCTCCTACCTTTCCTGGAAGGTGGCTTTTCTGGTGGCTATAATTTCTGCTAGAAGGATAGCCGCACTCAGGACACTGACCTCCGAACTGCCTTATACGGTATTTTATAAAGACAAGGAGCAGCTACGCTCCCACCCTGAGTTCCTGCCTAAGGTTGTCTCCCAGTTTCATGTGAACCAGGATATATTCTTACCTGTGTTCTTTCCTAAACCCCATGCCACTAAAGGGAGCGCATGTTCCATTCCTTGGACATTAGACGTGCCTTCTCATTTTACATTGAATGCACAAAGCCATTTTGTAAGTCACCGCAGCTCTTTATTGCTATCGCAGAAAGAATGAAGGGGCTCCCAATCTCATCCCAGCGCATCTCATCATGGATCATGTCCTGCATCAGGACTTGCTATAACCTGGCCAAAGTTCCAGCCCCTCCAATTACAGTGCACTCTACCATAGCAGCTTTCCTGGCGCAGGTCCCTATCCAGGACATCTGCAAGGCGGCAACCTGGTCTTCAGTTCACACCTTCACTTCCCACTACGCCATCATCTAGCAGGCGAGGGATGATGCTGGATTTGGTAGGGCAGTCCTACACTTAGCAATTATGTGAACTCCGACCCCTCTCCCGGGGTAACTGCTTGGAAGTCACCTATTGGAATGCACACGAGCAATCACTCGAAGAAGAAAAAACAGTTACTTACCTCTCGTAACTGTTGTTCTTCAAGATGTGTTGCTCATGTCCATTCCAAATCCCACTGTCTCCCCACTGTCGGAGTATTCCAGCAAGAAGGAACTGAGCAGGCGGCGGGTCGGCAGGGACATATATGCACTGCCATGAAGGCTCCACTCTAGGGGTCTCCACAGCCGACCCAATGGGTATCACTAGGGGAAAAGCTTTCCGGCGATCGTGCATGTGGTGCGCACGCGCACACACACACACCTATTGGAATGGACATGAGCAAGACATCTCAAAGAACAACAGTTACGAGAGTTAAGTAGCAGTTTTTTACTTAACAGTAGCTGCTGTTCTTCAAAAGTTGCTTGGGTGTAGTCCCAATACCTGTCAACCTTACTCTCTACCTCAGAGTTCTGTAGAACATTAGGACTGGCAGTTAGGGAGAAGGAACTGAGGCTGGGTCTGTGTATACACACTTCTCTTTATATAGAGTAAGGGGATGACACCTTTGCATGAAATCTCTCAGGTAACTATACTGGAGGTGGCTTTTCAAGGCCTTTCCTTTGCTTGACTCTAAAGGTGTCATATCTCACAATTGTGAATACATAGAGGCAACACACAAACAAAAGTTATTGGTAAGTAACCTCTTGTTATTTCATTTATTATTATTTATTTATTAGCTCTGGGGCACCATCGTTTTGGGCACTATTATAAACATACACAAATTGACACATTCCTTGCCATGAAGAGTTTAATTAAGACAAGACCTAAAGACTGAGTACAAGAATAGGATGGAAGGAGGATAGAGGAAGATGGTTAGTATAATAAAAATCATAGTACACAACTTGATGGTTCCAATTTAATAATAATAATAATAATAATAATAAAAAAATCAAAAATTCCCCCTCTGATTATAGACACCCCCTCCCCCCGTACTTCCTTAATATCAACTTCATCCTCCATAGAATATGATGATCTTGTCTTGGTATTATTTAATTTTGGTTTTATTGTTTTTCCCCCATTGGGTATAAATTATTCCCAACTCTCCATTTTAACCCACGCATATTGATCCTGCACTGGCAGGCTATCTTCTGTGTTCCTGGGACTTGGTTTTACCTTCATTCTGTTAACTACAGACCAGTGCAAATTTGGTATGGAGCAAAGTATCTTTTAGAGGAGAAAGAAAATCCAGTTTAGGGTTTGACCCTGTTTCCACTGAAGTCAGTAGGGTGATTCCCTTTAACTCCAATGGGAGTGGAGTTGGCCCTTACCCTTTGTTGCTAAAGACTGCAACCCAAAGCGTGTTTTTTTTTTGTTTTGTTTTTGTTTTAAATTAGAGATTAAAAATGTATAGGAGCAGGAGAATAATCTGTCAGAAAACAATGTATGGCGGATCTAGAACAGCATTATTCAGAAGTGGGACTGGTACTATTTTAGGTTGCTGGCTTACACGTAGTGCAAGAGTGACATGTAGTGAACAAAAGATAATCTGTAATGGCTGTTTGATGTGAATGAGTTGATTGCCCTAATTAAGTTTTTACAGGTATTGGATAACTATTGCTATTAACTATATTACAGAAGTGCAGAGAACTCCCGATTCTTGTACCTCCAGGTCTGAGTTTTCCTGCTCTCAGCTCCTGAGATGGAGCTGGAGAGTAAGATATATTAAAAAACAAACAAAAACAAAAAAAACCCCAAAAACGTTATATCTGTTGGAAGCAAAGGGAGTTCTTTTTTTGGGGAGGAGGCAGCGGCGTGAAGTCTGTTGCTAAAAGTGGAAATAGTGTGTGTGGGCATTTAGTGACAGCTCATAAATGTACTTTATTATGGTGCTTCCTTTTTTAAGGCTTGTATTGGGTGGATAACTTGGGCAACATTAACTGGTTTTAAACAAAGATTTTGTTTGTGGGAATTTTAGTTAAAAAGTGTATCGATATACAACATATTATATCTATCTTTTTTGTATATTTGGAGCAGATCTAAGGAAAAAAGGCCCTGGTAGTTTTTTCTCTCCCACCCTATTTTCTCTCTCTCTTTCCTATATGGGTCCCTATTTGTTTCTCTTTTAATTCTCGTCTCCTGAAGACAGTGTATTTTAGAGTACTTATGATTTAGATTAACTAGGATAGTCAGACCAATACTTCAGTCTGATTTTAATGAAATCTTGCTTTTATCTAATTTTACATCTAACGATTGTCAAGTGACTTGCTAAATGTCAATCAGTAAGTATCACAGCCCACTTTAAGGCCATCCTATTTCCAGCCTTATTGTCCATATTGTCTCCTATCAGCGTAGGAGTATTAGGAACTGAGTGCAAGCATTTGATATTTGATTGTCCTAGCTAGTAATTTCAACAGCAATGTAAGACTTACTAAAACAGATTAATTAAATGAAAGAATGTTAAAAGAAATTATGAAAATGACTGAGCATTTCTTCTTTTCACAGTATGTGTTTTGTATACACAAGGTATTGGAAGCAAAGAATGGAGAGAGGTAAGGTTGTGTGTTTTTTTTTTTTTTGTTTTTTTTTTAATATCTGTGTATATTTTTGTTTTTAATTTTTTAATTAAGTGTGGTTGTTTGTGTCATGGCAAAAAAGAAAAAAAAAAAAGAAAAATCATGATTAGTTGGTTGATTGCTATGCGAAAGAAATAAAACCCTCAAATGTACAGGAAAAAATGCCAAAAAATTAGGGTCACTTTATTTTGAAATCTTGTATTTATATATCCTGTATTACACTTAAAAATGGTTAAATCCATTTAAGAAGAAAGGTGTGTCCCCCATACTTCCCTCCACCATAAGTAAAACCAATTTTATTTTTAAAAAATATGGAGCAGGCTAGCCAGGTTTGAAAGGCCATTTGGGAAGGGGAGTAGGCTGACCAGATAGCAAGTGTGAAAAATTGGGACGGGGGTGAGGGGTAATAGGAGCCTATATAAGAAAAAGATCCGAATATCAGGACTGGTCCTATAATTTGGGACATATGGTCACCCTAAAGGGGAGGAGGAGGAAGTTGGAGGGAGGAGGAGAACAGATCACTAACAATTTTAGTAAAACCATTAATAATGGAGACATTTCAGATTTGGCCTACTGGTACTTTACAGTAGTCATGTGTTAGAGTTCTTAAGTGTGGTGCCTGGGTGCCTCCAGATTCTAAATGCGAAGAAGAACATTTCATTGTTGTATCAGAAGTTGGAATCATCTCAGGTGGTAATGACTGAAATAAGTTACTACTTTACAACTGTTCATTGCCCTGCTCTAAATAAGTTAGTGGTCTCAGTTCATTTTCTAGGGGAGAGATGTCAACATCACTTACGTGTAGTACAGTACACTTGTTGGCACTCTTAGCAAAGAGGCTAGGCATTCAGTGGATGTAGAATTTGGATTACTGTCTTAACCTCCTAGTCAAAGCAGAGGTATGTTGATATAACAGTGAGGGAAAACAACAGTATTGCTTGTGTTGTATCTGCTCTCCAATTACAACTTCCTTTTGCAGAACTGATAATTCTGTACCTTTCATCACTAAATTCATTAACAGCAATAAGGGGAAATATCTTATCCTATAGATTTAGAAATGTGTTTTTAAATGATTCATTCTGAATCTCAAAATTATAATATTTAAAGCTGCAGGCTATTACAGAAAACGAATCTTGGATCCATGCTCTAGTGACCAGATAGGAATTCTCTAAGCTGTTTTGAGCCTATAACTGAAGAACCACTAATGCTGCAATCATTAGTTCCTTTCAAACATCATTGGAAGATGTCAAGTATCAGGGGGTAGCCGTGTTAGTCTGTACCCACAAAAACAACAAGGAGTTCCGTGGCACCTTAATCTTTTTAAGGTGCCACCGGACTCCTTATTATCTATCACTGGAAGAGAATCTCTGTTGTGAAAAGTTGGTGTACCAATTTGTCGAAGCCTCTTTTTTAAAAGAATTGCTTGTTTCATTCTTCTCTGCTAGTTTGTTAAATAAAATATAAATGTTTGGATCAGTTCCCATTAATAGTAGTAACCATTTGTGTTGTCAAAGGCTGTGAACCAAGAGGCTCCCCCTGTTTCAATTTGCTTAGTTTCCTTATGCTAGGTATGGGCCTGTCGCCATGAAGGGTCAGTGGGAGGCTGAGCCAGTGGCTTTTCAGAGCCATGCTGTACTCTGCTTTGAAGCCTCTGAGACCCTTTGGGCCTTTGCTGCCTTGTTACTGGTTTACAGTTCTGACTCTTACAATAATAAGAACTATTTCTCCCTCAACCCCCCTCTCCTATGTCTGTAACTTCAACTATTCCTAGACAACAAGTTTCTCTACCTCTATGTATCCCTTTCTCTTATTGCAGTACCTTCCTCACCTTACCTCCAGCCACCCATCCAGAGAAACTTACCCTTTTCTTCAAGTGATGTCCCTGTGGATGCTCCCACTCTCACACCTACCTTGTTAGTTTCAGATTTTTTTTACCAAATCTTGAAAAATAATGTATTTAAAGAAAAGCAAACACATAAAGCAAAATAAAAGCATGAGTTCTGTAACCTTTATTTTATATCCTTAACATTGTGAATTGGAAACTGAATCAAAAGCTTCTCATCCAAACCAAATACAATTTGCTGTAAACCTAAAAGGAAATTAGTCTTGGCTATTAGCTAATCAAACAACATGCACAAACCTCTTAAGACATCAAAAATCCAATCCTGTTCTTAAAAAAGGTAAATTTTATTAAAACAAAAAAGGAAAAAATACATCTGGCACTTTTTGCTATATCTTAAAAGAAACGATTACAAAAATCATGCACCCAATATAGCTTTCTTGGGGGTTCAGCTTAAAGAAAAGCTTACCAGCAAACAAAAGCATTAGGGATTAGCACAGAGGAGAGCCACAAGCCTTAAAAATATAAACAGAAATAAACCTGATCGTGTCTAGCTAAACATTCTGATCTGCCTACACATTTGGAGTTCATATAAGTAGTTCTAGGTATGAGCTGATGAATTATAATCATACCTGGCTTAAGCTGCTTATAGCATGGCTGCTCTGTCCCTCCAGCCCAGAGAATAACAGGCAAAGGGAAAGTTTCTTTCCTCATTTTAAAAAGTTCTAGCCTTCCCCTTGGCTCTTTTGGTCAGGTGCCCACGTTCCCCCCCCTTTACCTGGGGGACTTTTTAACCCTTTACAGGTAAAGCGAATAAAGAACATCTACCAAGAGGGATTTTACAGCTAACTGATTGGCTGGGTGTCCATCAAAGGGAGCTATCCCCCCACTTTATTTATCACAGACTCCAAGCAGGGAGAGGTTACAAGCACTGTAGAGGACAGGATTAGAATTCAAAATGACTTCGATATTTAGAGAATTTGGTCTGAAGTCAGTAGGATGAAATTCAGTAAAGATAAATGCCAAGTACTATACTTAGGAAGCAAAGGAAGAAAAAAATAAAATGGCAAATGAAATGAAATTAATGGAGATATCCCATCTCCTAGAACTGGAAGGGACCTTGAAAGGTCATTGAGTCCAGCCCCCTGCCTTCACTAGCAGGACCAAGTACTGATTTTGCCCCAGATCCCCAAGTGGCCCCCTCAAGGATTGAACTCACAACCCTGGGTTTAGTAGGCCAATGCTCGAACCACTGAGCTATCCCTCCTCCCCAGAATAACTGGCTAGGCAGTAATACTGCAGAAAAATAATCTGTGGGTTGTAAATTTGCAGGAACCAACAGTGTGATATTGTTGCAAAAAAAGTCATGTGTCATTCTGAGATATACCTACAGGAGTGTTGTACATAAGACAAAGGATGTAATTGTTTTGCTCTACTCTGCATCTAACAGGAATACCCAAGCTTCCTCTCATAATACTCCCAAAGACCGTCCCTCAAGTTCTCCAGACAGGGAATCTACCTCAAAAGGAAGTCAGTGTCTCCGATGACACCAGCCCCTTCAGCACCCACTGCTCTCCAATCTGGTACTTACGAGACTGCTGGTTCCTCAGGTACTGAGGGCATGATCAAGCCTAAAGACTATGAAGTCCCAGGCTCTGAGAGGACATTTGGTCCTGTCAACAGATCAAGGCAGCAAGAAGAACATTACCTCTTTTCACTCAGTACTGAAGATGCCCAATTGGGCTTCATCTGGCGGTCTCCCCTTGGAGTGGTTGAGATTCCTAGTATCGTCAACTCCCTCTGCCATTATCACTTTGGTGCAGGCTATGGATATGGTGCCAACACTGCTCTTGGTACTGCAGGAGTTTCATTTTCCCCTAGACCTGGCTGTGTCCAAGACACCTGACTCCTCATTGCTCAGTTCTGATCTGTTCTCTGTGCCTAGGATCTCCAGATTCCCAGACACCTGGCAGGTACTGATGGTTGTACCTCAAGTTTCTTCTGCTGCTCCACCACTTCACAGTGACTTGGAAAAGGAGGTTTCTCATGAAGATCTTATCTTCGTTTCTCAAATATCTGTCTGAGGCTCTCCACGCCATTCCTATAGAGGCTCTTTTCCATAGGTATCTGAGGAAGTTGATCTCCGTCATGAGAGAGGTCTACAACCACCATCTTGCTGGTACAAACACTAATGGATTCCTCCACCCATGCCATATTCGCCACCCACTTGGCCATGCTGGGAGTCGGGACCCCTAGGTGGCCTGTCATTGGCAATTCTCTAGGGCCTCGAACATCATCTGTCCGAGGTAGACAACTTTCATCACCCTCTCTCCAAGAGACCAGAACCTCAGGAAGAAACCTTTGAGGAACAGGAAACTAGGGCTGATGGAGAGATCTCTCCACCAGCCAGCATCTCTTCTCTTCTCTTCTCTTCTCTTCTCTTCTCTTCTCTTCTCTTCTCTTCTCTTCTCTTCTCTTCTCTTCTCTCTTCTCTATGCCCGGATGAAGCGGTCATGCCACTCCACCATCCCTGGCTGACTGTTTTAAACAGTTCTAGGACCTTATCAAGATGGTCGCAGATTCTTTGCAGATCCTTCTTCAGTAGGTTAAAGAATCACATCAGAAGCTGCTTGACATTCTTAATATAGCTTCATCTGCTCACCTTGCCTTTCCTGTTAACCTTTGCCAGGGCCTCATTATCTGGCACACCTGGTCTCAATTCTACCCATGTTTGAGAGAACAGACAAAAAAATATGTCCCCTCTAAGGACTCAGAATTTTTATTTTCTCATCCTTATCCTTAGTCCTTGCTGGTCCAGGTGGTTAACGAACATGGAAGGCAGCACCACACTAACGCAGTTCCCTATGATAAAGATCATAAGCACCTTGACCTGTTGGGTACAAAATCATATTTGTCAGCAACTTTATAATTTAGAATCACCAACTAGCAGGCATTAATGGCCAAGTACAACTATACAAATTATACCAAGCTGAACTCCTTTATTGAACATCTATCATTGGAACACAGAGAGCAATTCCAGGCAATTATTGCAAAGGCCAGCTGATCTCTTCAGACCTCCCTGGCTGCTGCTGCTGCCATTCGTTTGCTTTCTATGGTGGTAGTTATGAAGAGGGTCTCCTGGATTCAGATCTCAGGATTTCCAAAGAATATCCAGAATACAGTTGAAGACTTTCCTTTTGATGGCACTAAGCTGTTTGCACGGACGATTTTCTGATGCATATTTCCATATAGCAGTCCACACATCCCACAAAAGATTCCTATGTTTTACTGTCGTTCAGGCCCATTTTCAGTTCAGGGTGCTCCCTTTTGGCTTATGGTCTGCCCCAAAGGCCTTTTCAAAGATCATCAGTAGTAGCAGCACATCTCCGCTAAATGATTGGCTTCTGAAAGGCTGCTTCCTGGACCTAACTTCGCATGCAACTTGTGAGGCCATAGATCTCTTTCTCAAATTGGGCCTACAACTGAATACTTCAAAAATCCACCTTGACCCTTGGGCCCCTATACATACCTTTTTGGTGAGCATTATGCAATAGCTCATGATTCGGCTGTATTTTCTTCAGTACTGGACTTGACCTTGAAGCCCCCTCCTCCTTAAAGGGAACTTTTGCTTGGTAGTCACCTAGAGTGGAGCACCCATAGGGACACTACTAGAAGAAGAAATGGTTACTTACACCATGCTGTAACTATCGTTCTTCGTAATGTGCCCTCCTGTGGGTGCTCTGCCACTTGCTCTCTTTTTCTGCTATGGAGCTTCGTGGTAGAGAAGGAACTGAAGGCGGTTCACCCATTCAGTGCTATATAACAATACGGACCATGAGACTGAGTAATACGCACATACGGGCAGCATAGATGCTGCTATGAAAAATCTACGACCAAAGGTGCAGGGTGCATCCATACGGACACATCTCGAAGACTCAGTTACTGCACAAGGGGAGTATACACTTTCTCCTATGTCCATTGAGGATAGGACAAGAAGTCATCTGTTTAGTTGCAGCAAGGGTGATTTAAGTTAGATATTAGGAGAAACTTTATTACTATAAGGATAATAAAACACTGGAAGAGATTACTTCGGGAAGTTGTGCAATCCCTGTCATTGGATATTTTTAAGAACAGGTTAAACAAACACATGTCAGTCCCCAGGAGAGTGGGGCGGGGTGGGGAAAGATGAACTATATGACTTCTTGAGGTCCCTTCCAGTCCTATCCTGCTATGATTCTTTGATTTCTAGGGACTATAGTGTTTCAAATTGGGAAGAGTTAATATAACTAATGTTTATGGTGGGGAGTAGTTTTTCTAAGTTTGGGGGGAAACTGTTTGTTGTAGCTTCAATGTCTTGACTGAAGGAAGAGCTGTCTGGAAGTTCCAGTCTATAGAATGGGGATGGGCACATGCTGCTGTTTATGCTGGAATGGGTGGACTTCTGGCAGTCTTTTCTTACTTTCTTGGTGTTTTCATGTGGACATAATCCTCTCCTTGTAAAATCTCTGTTCCAGGAGAGACCTTTGCTGCATCCTACCTCATGTCTCTTGCATGTTTTTGTTCCTGGAGCTCTATGCTGTGATATAGATATGTAACTTCTTATAACAGGATCTTATGCTTGCCATAAGCTATTACTTTTCTTTTACAGTTTGGAAGAACAGAAGTAATTGACAATACTTTAAATCCAGATTTTGTAAGAAAATTCATCATGGACTACTTTTTTGAAGAAAGAGAGAACCTGCGGTTTGATTTGTAAGTTAATCAACAGACCTTTGATTCGAATGTCATTAGCACTGTGAAAATGCACTGATGTTTTGTCAAGGCAACCAGTGGTTTACTTTGGAACAAGTGACATCTTAATGTGAAGTAGATTAATTTGGATGAATGTGGTGATTTATATTTATCCAAATCAAATAATTATGTAAAATGGTAAGCCATTACGAGCGAGTGTGAGGAATGCGTGGATGTCTAGTGGTTAAAAGTATTGCTTTGTTTTTATAAAATCTTTTATAAGATCAGAGTTTTGAAAAACTTAAAAGTTCATTAAATTGTTATGAAATGGTAAATGTACTTGTGGCATATTAGCAAACAAGGTGTGAAGCAAACACTCCAAGTGTAAATTATCACACATTAATTGCAGATTTAGGTTTTTTTAATCAAAATAAGACATGACTCCACCCACAGATACAAGTGTACATCTGATAATACTGGCTTGGCATTTTAAGTTGGAGATAATTGTTTAAGAAGCGAGTGAAATTTGACATTGTTCCAAACAATAGCCTAATTCTGTCCTTCCTATTTTTTTTCTGTAGTTTTTATCCTCTACAGTTTCTTGTTAGTCTGTTTTTTGAAGTTTTCTTTTGTTGTTGTTGAAGAGTTGCAACTTTTAGGTCTGTAACTGAGTGTCCAGGGAGGTTGAAGTGTTCTCCGACTGGTTTTTGAATATTCTAATTCTTGATGTCTGATTTGTGTCCATTTATTCTTTTGCGTAAAGACTGTCCGGCTTGGCGGCAGAGGGGCATTGCTGGCACATGATGGCATATATCACATTGGTAGATGTGCAGGTGAACGAGCCCCTGATGGTGTGGCTGATGTGATTAGATCCTATGATGGTGTCCCTTGAATAGCTTTGTGGACAGAGTTGGCAATGGGCTTTGTTGCAAGGATAGGTTGAGGAATGTGGACTATCCCTGAATGAATGAAGCAAAAGTGAAAGGCATGCACGTTCACATGATTAACAAAAACAGGGTGCAAGTGGACATTACAATCAATAGTCCAGTTGTATAGGCAACAAGTGAATTCAGTTATCTGGAATTATACATATCCAACCGTGGATGCTGTTCTAAAGAAATCAGAAGAAGAGTAGGAATGGCCCTCCCAGTCATGGCCTCCTTTACAAAAGTTTGGAAAAACAATGGCATCTTGAAATGTATAAAGGTTCAGCTGGTGAAAAACTTTTCTTCCATAGCAATTTATGGATGTGACTTGTGGGAAATTAATGCTACTCGTAAGAAGTTTGAAGCCTTTAAGAGGTGATGCTGGTGAAGACTCTTGCTTATCTCTGGAATGGAAGAGAAGATTAATGTTTATGTTAAAATATTATGGGAGAGAAGCAGACCCTCTTGTCCGAAATCAACAGATGCAAACTTATGTACTTCTGATTCACTCTCAGTACTTAATCAGTCTTTCAGTGATGTTTAAATCTGAGTTAGCCATACAGTTGGTTAATAAAATAATTGATCATATGATACTTTATAATGGCCATACATTAAACCTATAGTGTAGCATAACTGTTCATTGTCAATACTGGTTAGTATTAAATATTTCTTTTTTTATTAATAGCTGTCTTGCATTATTGCCTAGAAGCCCTAATCAGGATTTGGGAGCCCAAATGTGCTAGATGCTGAACAAACACATGGTCTCTGCTCCAAAGAACTCAGTCTAAGTAGCTTAGACACTAAAACAATGGTCTTTTTTTTACTGTGACTCTAAATCAAATTCATATTTAATCATTCCATTTTAAGGCATCATGTTTGCAGTGCCTTGGTTTTAGAAGACATTTTATCATCTTGGTTATTCCTTGATAATGAACAAAGGTGTCATTATAATAAAAAGCTAATGGCCAAGTACAGGGGATGGATCACTTGATGATTACCTGTTCTGTTCATTCCTTCTGGGGCACATGGCATTGTCTGCTGTTGAAAGACAGGATACTGGACTAGATGGACCTTTGGTCTGACCCAGTATGGCCCTTCTTATGTTCTTGACTGTGGATGTTCTACATTTAAATCTTGTTCCCGCTGGCGTAACTGCCCTGCTACTCTGACTTAATACCACCTCCTCAAGCAGCATAGAATGGTCAGTTTAGTTAGGTTGACACAATGTAGTACACCATTGTAGACACCGTGTTACTTATGTTGACTGTTACTAGCTTCCAGGAGCTGTCCCATAATGCCTACAGTGACCGCTCGGGTCATTGTTGTGAACTCCACTGCCCAGGGAACATGTAGACAGGAAGCGAAGACTCCTTGGAAAGCCCCACGAATTTTTGAAATTCCTTTTCCTGGTCTCTCAGCTTTGTGAGCAAACCTAGCAGCTCTCGATTGCTACGTGCAACCGCCCAGCTTAAAAATGTCGGCAACACATTGCAGATGTGCTCTAGTCTGGAGTACACTGGAGGTGTTGGATGTCCTGGGTCTGTGGGTGAAGAGGCTTTGCAGGGACAGCTCTGATCCAGCTGTAGAAACATTGACATCTATGAGCAGATTGCTTCGGGTATGCAGAAGAAGGGCTACAACAGTGACCAGCAGCAGTGCTGTGTGAAAGCTAAGGAGCTGCGGCAGGTGTACCAGAAGGCCAGGGAGGCCAACAATCCCTCCGATGCGAAGCTGCAGATCTGCTGCTTCTACAAAGAGTAGCGGCAGAGATTACTCCCTAAGAGCCCAATGGATACTTTGGAGGAGTCTGAGTCACAGGCCCCTGACGTGAATAGAGAGGAGGAGGAGGTGGAAGAGGAGTGGTATGAGGGCAAGTGATCAGGGGATCCAGCTGCACAGCAAGTCAGAACATGTTTTTGACTCCACCGCAGTCCAGCAAGTCCCGAGGGTCCAGCATGGGTGAACCTGATGCAAGGACGGAACCTCTGGTAAGTATGCAGTTTGCTTTGAAATTACAGGGATGGAACCCTCAAAGTAGAAGAACAAAGCTACTCGAACAAGCTCCTTGATTTACTCTTTTTTGCTTGTGCTAGAAGAGCTAGTGAAACAACCAAGAGAGGTAGAGTTGTTATCTGCTTTTTATTCACCTCTAGGCAAGGGGGACCACACGGAGCAGTTATGTGTACCAGGATGTCTTGTGAATCCTCCATAGAGATCTCAGTGAAACTTTCATGAAGTTATTCTGCAATCCTTTGACAAAGGCATCTGGGGAGGGCTGCCTTATATCTTCTGCCATGGTAGGACGCTTTCCTATGCCACTCAGTGATTACTTCAGCAGGCACCATTGCAGTACACAAGCCAGCACCATTGCAGTACACAAGCCAGCAGTCCGGGTGGCACTGGGACATCGTGCTCTTTCTGCCTCTGTTACCCTCAGGAGTGAGGTTAGCTGAAATCACCACCACCTGGGGAAAACAATGCCGATATTCCGTTCCATTGCCCTGTACACACATACATACTCAAGCCTGTGAGTTTCCCCCCTTGTGTTTCCAACCCCCCTCGTACCCATGAGGGCCATACTCACCATGGCTGGTGCTTTGACTGGTGCTGTGCTGTATCAATCCCAAGGAGAAGTGAGAATGTAGTGCTTACAACTTTCTGGGATCAAGGGGAGTGAGTTCAGTATCCTAAGTTTCAATTTCTGGTGTGAATACACTGAGAGTGGTAACTCTGTGTGCTGTATCTGCAGCTGATGGTATTTTGGCCTTGAGGGGCTCTCGTGGAACATGTGTGTCAAATAAGGAAGAGAGAGAAAAGGACTCAGGATGATATGTTCCAGGAGATGCAACTCAGACTTGCAGCATCAGAGAACGAGACCAGGGCCTGGAGGATGATCCTTGCAGACAGCATGGAGAAAGCCCTGGCAGTTCAAGCAGGAAAAGGAGAGGGAGATGCACCAAGACATAATAGGGGTTCTCAGACAACAAACTGAGATGTAGCAGACTCTGGTAGACCTGTAGGTCCAAGAATCCCATGCTCGCCTTCCTCTGCAAGCCAGACACAATTCAATGTCTGGATCGCCCTATACCCCCTCCCCCCCCCACATTCCACGTGGCATCAGGGGCTGCTGCTCTACTCCTACCACTTCATCCTGGGAGACATTAAAGACCATCTCAGCTGAACATACACTGATCTGTGAAAGACATGGTTGGTGTATGTGTACTGAAGTGGAAATGACTGCTCTTTTGCCTTCATAAATTGTGTTCCTTTCATTTTTTAAGTTTTATAACATTCTAAATGTTTATTTGCCTGGTTCATGTTACAGAAGAATAAAATTTTATTTTTTGGTTTCTTTTTTAATTTACAATATATGCTAACTGGTGCTGAGTAGGTCTATCACCTACCAATTTCTTGTTACTTCATTTTATCACAGGATCCATAACCTAATTCTCAGACAATATTAGTAGGTGCATTGGCAATGTTATATTCCTGCACACACAGCCCTCACGGAAAGACTCATATTGGTCTGTAAAAGAGCAAGGTAACTACAGTATAATGGATGGAGAATGGGAGCAGGGAGCACTGGAGGAAATCCCCAAATGCTCTTTGTCTAATAGTAATGCAGCTAGGTTTGACCCTTCATTTATAGTTATTAGTAAACAAATACATGCAGTTATATGGTCAGTATTACATCATAGGCAACTGAAGAGCAAGTGAGGGCTGGGGAATCAAATTCACAATATATATTCGCTACTGACCATTTCTGGAAAGGTCAGTAGTAAACAGTTCATGGAGCACATTTTGATAGGAAAATTTTCAGTCTGAAAATTTAGACCAGTTCTAATCATTAAAGCACCATTTATACTGTCATTGCCAGGATGATGTAAAGGAGTCTTATTGTAAATATAAAGGAGCATTAAAACTTGTTTTATGCTTCTGGGGGAATTCACTAAGAATGGAAACAATTCACTAACTGGGAACAACTAAACAGGCAGGCTGCTACATTGTGCTCTGCCTGAGGGAACAGAGCCTGCATCACACCTGCCTCCAAATACCCCGAAGCCCTGCCCTTCCACGCCAAGCACGCCGCAATAGTGAGCCAATGGGATAGTTTCTTTCTCGTTCGTTCGCTTGCTCATCCACGCCCCCCCAACAGTGATTGACATCTCCCCAAGAACACAGGCCCAGCCCCCCTCCCTGTGCTGATTTTTGGCTGCTCTGGGGTGCCCGGGAGGAGCGAGTGACCATTCTTGTGGCTTCCCTTTGCTTACCCTTAGAAGTCATTTTTGTGTGGGGAAGCAAAGAAATCTGTGGACAGCATGAATTCTGCACCCATGCAATGGTGCAGAATTCTCCCAGGAGTAATACTACTCTGGCTCACTATTCAAATGTTCTTTCAAAGCCTCCCTGAGCCCATCTAGCTTGGTATTGAGTTCTACTTGTAGCCTTTGTATCTGGCTGTTCAAATTCAGCAGACAGCCACTCCATCCCAGAGGAAATTTCTCCCTTTGCTTCACAGATATTTTGTAGGATACAGAAGGCAGCTATAATAAATAAGATTTTTTCACGGAGGTTCATTCTCATAACCAATCTCGTAATTAGACAACGCTGGCAACTCTTAAAATGACTAAAGGCACATTCAACTGTCATTCTCCACCTGATGAGCCTGTAGTTGAAGTGCTCCTTGGTGCTGTTGCGGTGGCTGGTGTATGACTTCATTAGCCCTGGGAGCAAGGCACATGCTGGGTCTCTCATGTCCACTGATTGGCCTTTCAACATTTTCAATGGTAATCCGCTGCTCGGGAAAAAAAGTCCCTGCTTGCAGCTTTCTGAACAGTCCTGCGTTCTTTAAAATGCATTCATTGTGGTAAAGTGATCCACCAGCACTTGCATTAGCATAGAAAAGTAGCCCTTTCTGTTGATGTACTCTGTACCAAGGCGGCCGGGTGCTAAAATAGGGATACATGTGCCATCTATTGCCCCACTCCAGTTTGGGAACACCGTTGCAGCAAAACCATCCACTATGTCCTGCATATTACCCAGAGTCATAGTCCTGTGTAACAGGAGGTGATTAATGGCGCTGCATGCTTGCATGACAGTTGCTCCTGTGGTGGATTTCCTGATTCCAAATTGATTACCGACTGACCGGTAGCAATCTCGCACTGCAAGTTTCCACAGTGCAATCATCACTTATTTCTCAACTGTCAGCACAGCTCTCATTTTGGTGTCCCTGCATTGGAGGGCTGGGGTGAGTTTGGCACCGATCCAAGAATGTGGCCTTGTGCATCTGAAAATTCTGCAGCTACTGCTAGTCATCCCAAACCTGCATGATAATGCAATCTCACCAGTCAGTGCTTGTTTCTCAGGGCCAGAAACAGCATTCCACCATCTGCAGCTGCTCCGTGAATACCGCCAACCATCTCGAATTGTTTTCTATGTCCCACAGCAATCTAGCTTCCAAGGAATCATCTTGCGGCTCTGCAAATACTGCAGGATCAGGTACCCGGTGCATGCAATGCCCGTGACAGTAGTGCAGAGATGTGCAGAGTCTGAGCTTCTGTCAAAGATGGTGGACAGTGAGGATGGATGCATGAATTTGTGGGGATTTTTGAAAAGAGGCAAAAATATAAAATACAGATGAAATTATAGGATGGAGAACACTGCATTGTGGGACATTGAACACATGCTCCTAGACACTCTTGTGTGACTCATTTCGGCTTCATGAAGCATGCAAAAACATCCTAAAACACCCTGCACTGGATGGTGGCAAGTTGCATGGTGAGATAGCTACCCATGGTGCACTGCATTCTGCATTGATAACAAGCACTTCTGGTGAGGATGTGCATCACTAACAAAAAGGAGCGTAGTATGCACACTCACAAGCAATGTAATAACTCTGACAGCTGTATGCTGACATTACCTAGGTCAACATAATTTTGTAGTGTAGACATGGCCTTTAGTAAATATAAGCTGTGTGGTTTTAGTAGTTTGTTGGAGTTATCTGCTGGAGAGGTTACCCCACCGTGACTCTGTCTGATCAGCAGAGCTTCAGTGTTTTGTAACTTTGTTTCCTCAATAAAGAGCTGTTTACTTACCAAGACTCTCTAGAATCTGTTGTCTTGGACAAGTTGCGTGGCAGGTGGAAACCCATGTGGAGTACTATCACTTAGGAAGGCAAACCTACATAGTGATCCCCAACACCTTTGTAATGGCTTTTAATTTTTTTAAATGTATGAAATCTTAATACTGTAATTTAAAAACTAGACAAAACATTGAAGTGTACATTCAGCTATGGGCTCGCCTCATGGAGTCCGCCTGTGTCCGGCCTCCGTGCAGCCCCGCAAGGACTCGCCAAGTACCTCGGTCTTGATGTGCAGTGTGCCCCCATTGCCCGGTGCCCAAAAAGAAGACCAAAAAACATGGCTCCCCGGCACCGAGCAAGGCACCTGCTTCAGGCTACCTGGCCACTCTGCAGCCGTGTGCTTGTACCTCCCCAGTCGGGGCCCTTAGCCCTGTGAAAGGTCCACCACTGACTCCTGGGAGCGGTATGGGACTAAAAGCCCTGGCAGCCCCAACGCCTTCACAGACTCCCCTGGTGCCGAAAGAGCACAGGTCTCGCCTGTGCTGCCGATGCAGTATGTGCCCGAGGAACTGGCAAAGGCTCCCCACGAGGGCAAGTCAGCAGCTAAGACTCCGCAAGTGGCACGGGAGCATCACCGATCTTCCGACAAAGTACCGGTTTCCACCTCCGTGCCGAAGTCGCAGATCAGGTCTGCTGGGGCTCATCCTCGTTCACCATGTTTGCGGTTGCCACCATCTCGATACAGATCGCCTAGAGCAAGACGCTGGTCTCTGTACTACCGACACTGCTTGCCCTCCCATTGATTGTCCTTTAGGTGCAGTTCCCTGTCGCCTGCCTTGTGGGAGCGATCCCCGTCTTGTCTCTATTCCCCCCCCCAGCAGCAGCCTGGTCCCCTTGTTACCAGCACTGATCACTTCGCTCGGGGCACGGGTCTTTGATGGTGACGGTCAGTAAACAGACCCAGGCATCGACGGCCCAACCGTAGTCACTGGAAGGGGATTTCTTTGGCACGGAAGCCCAGTTCAGCCCCTTGTCTAGACTGCACTCTTTGCTTGCTGGGCATGCATACCCCACAGCTTAGTTCCGGTCGCTCCTGCCGCCCAGGTCTTGTCAGTCCCGTGAGGGATCTGCAAGAAGGGACAGCTGCTGTTGCCCTTCCTCCTTCTGCTCACCCATGCAACCTGACCTGGCAAAACACCCCGGGGGCCAGAAATGCTCGTTTTGTGGGTGTGGTCGAGAGTGGCGCCCCAGTCACCTTTCAGGATCCACCCTGCTCTTTCCTCAACCGTCTTTGTCCCTTCTGTTCGGCCTGGTCCCAAGTCACCTCAGACATAGTGTCTCATGGTTGCACCCTGCAGTTTTCGGCTGTCCCTCCCTCATCAGGGACCCTTCTCACAAGCAACTTCTCATTCAAGAGGGGCAGTGGAGGAGGTCCCTGGGAACATGAAAGGGGTTCTGCCACTACTTTCTAATTCCGAAAGTAAAAGGGGACCTGCAACGTTTCAACAAGTCTCTCAAAAAGTTGAGGTTTTCCATGGTCTCCTTGGCCTCCATCCCCTCCCTGGATCCGGGAGACAGGTACGCCGCCCTCTACTTTGAAGGTGCCTATTTCCACATCTCCATATTTCAAGGTCACAGATGTTTCCTCTGTTTTATGGTGGGCGAACGCCATTTCCAATTTATGGCGCTCCCTTTTGGCCTTTCATCAACTCCAAAGGTCATTACAAAATGTATGGCGCCAGTGGTCGCTTACCTCATGTGTCAAGGAGTCCAGGTCTTCCCATATCTTGACAACTGGCTCATCGAGGGCAGGTCTCGGGATCAAGTGCAGAGAAGTCTCTATCTGGTTCGTTCCATCTGCCACAACCTGGGCCTGTTGATAAACGAGAAAAAATCCAACTTAAAGCCGGTTCAACACACAGAGTTAATAGAAGTGGTTCTCTATTCCACCTGAGCCAGAGCCTTCCTCCTGGAGGTGCGTTTTCAGGCCATGTTGGACCTCATATCCCAGGTGAAGAACCTCCCGCTCACTACATCTCTCACTTGCCTGTGGTTGCTGGGCCACATGAGAAGACTGTACATATGTGGTCAGTCATGCCCGGCTCCACCTCCAGCGTCTGCAAGCATGGCTGGCGTCAGTTTACATCCCCAACAGACTTGATTTAGACTGGATATTCAGGGTGCCGGATCACATCCTGCCATCCCTGGATTGGTGGTGGAATACTGGGTCAGTGTTGGAGGAAGTCTCTTTTTTGACCCTATTCCCATTGCTGACCCTGCTCTGTGTTGCTTTGGGTCTGGACTGGGAAGCCCACCTGGGCGAGCTGAGCACCCAAGGCCGATGGTTGCGAGACAGTCTAGCCCTCCACGTCAACGTCAGGCAGCTCAGAGTGGTTTGCCTGGCCTGCCGAGCTTTCTTACCCCACCTAAGGGGCAAGGTGGTGTAGGTTCTCATGGACAATACCACCGCAATGTACTACATGAACAAACAGGTGGAGTCAGGTCGTCAACCCTCTGCCAAGAAGCTCTCAGCCTTTGGCCCTTCTGCGTACGGCATGCCATTAATCTGGTAGCTGCGCACCTGCCCGGCACCAAGAATGTGCTAGCAGATCGCCTCAGCAGGACCTTTTCATCTCCGCACAAGTGGTCGCTCCATCCGGAGTCAGCCAATATGATCTTCTGAAAGTGGGGAACTCCCCAGGTGGACTTGTTCACATCCCGCCAGAACAGGAAATGCCATGTATTCTGCCTGCTCCAGGGGATGGACAGGGGTTCCCGTCAGATGCTTTCCTGCTTCCATGGGTGGGAGCCCAGATGTACGCCTTCCCACCAGTGCCATTGAGTCAGAGTCCTCATAAAAGATCAAACAGGATAGGTCGAGGGTTATCCTGATAGCCCCCAAGTGGCCTCGCCAGCACTGTTTTGGCATGCTGATGGACCTTTCGGTAGCTGAGCCGCTGCGACTCCCTCTCTGGCTGGACATGCTGTCCCAGAACCACAGCAGTCTCCTGCGCCCAAACTTGGAGGCGCTTCACTTGACGGCGTGGCTGCCGCATGGCTGAATGCGGACGAGCGGGAATGCTCGACCCGGGTGCAACAGATCTTGCTGGGAAGCAGAAAGTACTCCACCAGAGCGACCTATCGGGCAAAGTGGAAAAGATTCACATGTTCGGTTCGGCGTGTGTGGGCTGAGCAGGCCTCGCTGCAGTTGATCCTGGTCTATCTTTTGCACCTTAAACTTCAGGGCTTGTCCCTGTTGTCAGTCATGGTCCACCTGGCTGCTATTTCAGCTTTCCACCCTCCATTCCAAGGCAGGTCGGTCTTCACTCATGACATGATGGCCCAGTTCTTGAAAGGTCTGGAGCATCTTTACCCTCATATCTGGGATTCTGTTCCTCCTGGGGATTTGAATCTAGTGCTGTCAAGGCTCATGGGGCCTCCATTCGAACCTCTGGCTTCCTGCTCTTTTCTCCTTCTCTCCTGGAAAGTGGTGTTCCTGGTGTTGGTTCTGTCTGTCCGCAATGTGCCTGAGCTCAGAGCTCTTATGTCAGAACCACCCTGTACCAGTGTTCTACAAAGATAAGGTCCAGCTGTGGCTGCACCTGGCATTCCTGCCCAAGGTACTTTCCCAATTTCATACTGGACAGGGCATTTTCTTACTGGTCGTCTTTCCGCAACCCCATAAATCTGAAGCGGAGGGCAGGTTATACGCCCTGGATGTCCGAGGGCTCTGGCTTTCCACATTGATAGGACACTGCCGTTCTGTAAGTCAGCGTAGTTGTTCGTGGCAGATATGATTAAAGGTTGCTCTCTGTCTGCTCAAAGGATTTCGTCCTGGATCACAGCCTGCATCCAGTACTGCTACGAGCTGGCAAGTGTGCCTCCACCGGCAATAGTCAAAGCGCACTCGACTAGAGAACAAGTGTCATCTGTGGCCTTAGCCCTGGTGCCAATCCAGGAGATCTGTAGAGCTGCTACTTGGACATCTGTCTACATTTACGTCCCATTATGTGCTGACACAGCAGGCCCAGGACAATGCTGACTTCGGCAGGGCAATGCTGCAAGCTGCAAGACTGTGAACTCCGAGCCCATCTCCATTGGCACTGCTTGTGAATCACCTAGAATGGAATCGACATGAGAAATCACTTTAAGAAAAACGGTTATCTACCTTTTGTAACTGTTCTTCAAGATGTGTTGCTCATGTCCATTCTGTTACCCATCTTCCTGCCCCTCTGTCGGAGTTGCTAGCAAAAAGGAACTGAGAGGGAGTAGGGTCAGTGGCTCCAGATATACCGGCACATGAGCGCAGCACTCAAGGGGGCACCACTGTTTATTTTTAAAGGCAAAAATCTCCGACTGCACACGTGGGCGCACGCGCACCTGGAATGGAATGGACATGAGCAACACATCTAGAAGAACAACAGTTACTAAAGGTAGAGAACCGTTTTTTTTATGGAACAGGTTAGTAACCATTTTTTTCTGGTATGAGGGAATCTCATTTACTACTGAAGTTTCTATTCAAAAGTCTTTATATCAATTCTGCATATTTGTTTTGTGTATATGAATACACTGGAATGTCTGTTTTTACATTTCCTTAACTCTGCCACCTGGGAGTAATTGTTTTTCTTTAATTTTTTAGGTATGATGTTGATTCAAAGAGTCCCAACCTATCAAAGCATGTAAGTGGATGGTTATAATACTCTACTTTATTGTGGGTTTTTTCCTTATCTTATTATCTTATTTATCCTTATCTCTAATTAAAAAGTTAGGCTGTCTTCTAGAATGTTTATGGTATTTACCGGCAAATAGTGTCAAATGCAGCAGACACAAATACAGGGATTGTGGTGTGTTGTGATTTAGATGTGCATAACTCTTTGCTAAAATGGGATTTTTACATGTCCATCACGCAGAATGTACATTGGGAATGGACATATTTTTTAAAAGTTAATATCTGTTTAGATAAATGAAGGACATCATCTCCTTATTGACACTTTTGTGGGGCCCAAGAGTTGAGGCAATCTATGTGCTGGTGCATGGATTTTTCTAACTAGAAATCTTTAGCACTTGTAGCGTCATGGAAAGGAAAAGTTCCAGATTATGCAGTATTTTAATTCAGATATTCTAGAGCACGATAGAGAGGCTGTAATATCTGTTGAGTATATCTATTTTATTAATAAGTGAAGGGAGACTTTGGGGGAGGAATCCCTGGGAATCTGTAGTCTGTTTGGAAGAAGAGGGTAGAAGAGGTTCACTGGGAGCATTGTGCAGGGGCCTGCGGGGAACTCTACAGCTCATTTGGGGAAGAAAAAGGGTAGGTTTGCTGGGGCTGCAGGGTGGGGAGAGTGGTTTGGCTCTGACATTTAAATGATTCAGAAATTTTGGGTTGCAGAGACTGTTTCATTATAATCTATATTCAAGAGAAAGTTAAAAAAATCAAGATGCTGCATCTCAAGAATTTCCACCAACTAAAAAAGGACAGTGATTTAAATGTGTAATATCATCTTTAATTTAAAAAGGCATTTCTGTTTTGCATTTTTTTAAATATATGTCCACATAACACACACAAACCAAAGCAAATATTTGTAGAATTCAGTAAATCTTTTAAACTACTTGTCAAATCCTTAAAATAAATAAATAAATAAAATAAAAAATCAATCACAGGCTCTTTTCAATGGATCTTATAATATGGATGGGGGGGGGGGGGAACGGTTCCATATTTTTGGGAAGGTGAGTGGTTTGTTGTGGCAGGAAGAGGTGGTTTGAGCATTGGCCTGCTAAACCCATGGTTGTGAGTTCAATCCTTGTGGGGGGCCACTTAGGGATCTGGGGCAAAATCAGTACTTGGTCCTGCTATTGAAGGCAGGGTCCCAGACTCAATGACCTTTCAGGGTCCCTTCCAGTTCTATGAGGTAGGTATGTCTCCATATATGTTATAACAGGTTATTCTGGGGAGCAATGAATGAGACTGGGAGTAATTTGGGGGTCAGAGAATTGGAGTGGGGCTATGGTAGGGTGACAGAAAGGGTGGGTGAGGTCTGTTTGTTGGCTATAGGGGATCTCTCCTTGAGAAAGGCAGGGGGTTCCCTAAGCCCAGCCCCACTCACTGAGCTGCCATTTGGTGGTAGAGGGCAGAGGGAATGAGCCAAATTTCATAACTTCCATAGGGCCCTGGATGGATTCAAATGTCACTTTCACTCAGAGTGGATAGGAAGGAGACCCCTCACCCCTGCAAAGGGCTTTTGTCCCAGCCTTCCCAGCTTCAGGGGCTGTGGTCTATCTCCTGCCAGTAGAGTGAAGGGGGGCTCTGGCCTAGAAGGACCAAGGGGAGCCTGAGGAAACAGAAGAGGAAGGGCTGATCAGAGAAGCCCCTGGATGCGGGGCTGTTCTGGGTGTGGGATATTCCAGGGAAGGGAAATGGGGAGGGCAGAGAAAAGGTTCAAAGGCTATTCATGTAGAACACACAATAGAATAGAAATTCATAAATAATTATAATTCATTATTACATTTTAGAATTTGGTCCACTGAAATGGAGGCAAAATTAAAGTATTATTCATCATGTGTTAGTTACACAATTCTAAAACATATGCTTTAAAGGCACGTTAGTTGTTGGATCCTGTTTTCAGGTGATTATATTTATAATAATAAAATTGTCTTTTGTTCTGACATTTGTCAGCCCAAGGTGGATGTGTTTGAAGGAGAAATATTCAGTTAAAGTTGTCTAAAGTTTGAAAAACAAACCTTGTCCATGTTTTGAGAAAATTAATATGCTTCACTGTGCTTAGGTAATTAAAAATGGCTTAATTGTAAAATTTCAAACTTCTGGCCTGATTGAAGATTCATTGAAGTCCTGGGAAAATTTCCCATTTATTTCAGTGAGCATTTTAGCAGACCCTAGTACTTAACTGAGAGTGACTTCAATGTGCTTTGATGAAATAATGCTTAGAAATAACAAAATTATAAGTGATTTTGAAAATCTCATACAGGTTGACGGTATGAGCGAATATTACCGCTTCTTCCAGTTATTGTCCCTATGTGTACTCCACATGTGCACCCATGCACTCTTTGTCAGAGATTTTGTCAGCAGTGTCCATGGGTCTGCACCTGCATCCTACGCACCCTCCTGGTCTGGCACATGAATATGTAGGAAGGGGTGGTCCTGCTGCCACTCCAGTTCCTTCTCAACCACAGGTGCTTGAGATGGAGTGTTGTGTCTGCGTGCTAGCTACCTATCTTGCTGTTTTTTTTCTCTTATTTATTTTTATTTCTTTAGTATATAGTTAAGGCCCTAACAAATTCAGGGCCATGAAAAGTGCCTCATGGACCATGAAATCTGGTCTCCCCCCCACCCCCAGTGAAATCTGGTCTTTTGTGTGCTTTTTTCCTATCTTATACAGATTTAATGGGGGAGACCCTTGTTTCTCAAATTGGGGGTGCTGACCCAAAAGGGAGTTGCAGGGGGTGTGCAAGGTTATTTTCGGGGAGTTGTGGTATTGTCACCATTACTTCTGCGCTGTCTTCAGAGCTGGGCGGCTCGAGGGAGGTGGCTGCTGGCTGGGTGCCCAGCTCTGAAGGCAGCGCCTCGCCAGCAGCAGTGCAGGAGTAAGGGTGGCAATACCATACCCTGCTACCCTTACTTCTATGCTGCTGCCTGCAGAGCTGGGCGGCCAGAGAGTGGCAGCTGCTGACCAAGGGACCAGCTCTGCAGGCAGCAGTGCAGAAGTAAGGGTGGCAATACCATACCATACCATCTTTACTTCTGTTGGCATTGGTTCGCTGCCGGTGGCTCTGCCTTTTCTGCTGCCCACCTCTGAAGGCAGCACAGAAGTAAGGGTAGCTGTACCTCAACCCCCTCCTACAATAACCTTGCGACCCCCCCCCACTCTTTTTTGGGTCAGGACCCCTACAATTACAACATGGTGAAATTTCAGATTTAAATAGCTGAAATCATGAAATTTATTATGTTTAAAATCTGGTGATTGCAATTGACCACAATGGACCGTGAATTTTTATTTTTATTTTTATTTATTTATTTATATATATATATATATATATATATATAATATAATTTATTTTCCATTTCATAATTTATTTAAGATACTTTTGTTATTTTGCGGAGTTCCCCTGCCCCATTCTTCTTTGCCTGGTCTGATCCTACCTTCCAACTTGGCCTTCCCTGGCTTCAGCCTTTCTTAGCTCTGGTGACCATCCTGGCTTCGGTAAGAAAAGGCTTTGGGGGACCCTCAGGGTCTTCCAGACTATCAGAAAGAAAGATATTCCATTTTGCGGAAAGAGAGACCAAAAGAAGGGGAAGAGACTTGAGAAAAAAGAGACGACATGTCCGAGCATGGGTACTGCTGAGGTGTCTACATCTTCCAGTATGGTGACCCTAGCACTGCCAAAGAAGACCATGTTGCATTCTGAGAAACCTTCCAAGAAACAATCTTGAGTGAGTGGCATCAGCATCTGTATTATTAGGATTGGCGCCTTTCTAAGCACAAGAACAACTAGCTCTTTAAGGATTGCTCCTTTCTCAAAGTGCAGTTGGTAACCGATGAGGCCCTATCTTTTTTCCGCTCCTTGGGCATCTGACTCAATATGGAAAAATCTATTCTCATACCTATACAATCAATAGACTTCACTGGAGCCAGTCTGGACTCCGCTACTTCCTGAACATACTTGTCCATGGATAGGTTCACTACAATGCACAGTCTCACTTCCATGATACAGCAAAGCCTGCAAACCATAGCAAGGTTTTGCCTTCAACCCCTGGACCACATGGCAGCTCGTCCTTTTGTAACATCCCTGGCAAGACTACACTCCCGTTGTCTTCAAGCCTGGCTCAGGTCTGTCTATACACCCATCAAGCATCATCTGTCTAAGGGGGTATCAATATCTCAATGGGTCCTCCACTCCCACAAAGACCTTTTGGATCCATCCATTAATTGTAAGGGTTTTCCATTGTTACATTCTCCTGATATGCTTGCCATCACTTCCTACCCAACATCAAGGGCCACTCAATGTTACAACTGCGGTGTGGGTGGTCAGGCCCAGTGGCTAGCACAGAAGTCATGCCTAGTGGTTGGTGTGGGAGCCAGGGGTCAAGTCTGAGGGTTGGCGCCAAGGGCCAAGCTGGGGCATCGGAGCTGGAGTCAGGAGCTCTCAGGGAGGCAGAGGACTGGAGTAAGACAGGAACAAGGCTGTGAATGAGGTAGGGGAAAGGCTGGAGCAAGACTGGGGACAAGGCTGTCAAGGGAGTAATCACATTTGTGGACATAAGTGTTGAGCAGCCAATGACCTGCTGGTGAGCAGACCTGCTGGCTCTCTTCAGCCAATCAGGCAGTCCTACCACAACCCAGCTGAGCTTATTAATTTACGTGGAGACTGGGCTGGCCAGTCCTCAGTCTCAGCTGAAGGAGCTAATTCCTGACACTTGATCAGAGTAATGCTGGACAATAGAGGAGCAGTATATTCTTTAAAGAGCCAAGGAGAAGAAAGACCACCCCCCCAGCCTTACGCTTAGAATCCATAAAACTTTGGAATTGGTGCACCTCCCACCGCATAGAGATTTCAGCTATTTATCTACTGGGATTGCAGAACAACATAGTGGACTCCTTGATTAGTGTTTCTGTGATGACCACAAGTGGGTGCTGAACAAGGCAGTATTTCAGAAAACTTGTCTTAACTTGGACTCACCAGAGAGAGATCTCTATGTTGACACCGTCCTATATGAAGTCTCAAAGGTTCTGCTTGAAAGGAGGACACAGTTGCAAGTTGTTGGGAGATGCTGTCCTTACCCGTTGGCTTTGAATATTACTATATCCTTATTCCCCCATCTCTGTCACTCCTCAAGGTTCTGAGCAAGAGAGACTGGTGGCCATCCTCATAGTGCCATCCTGGCCAAAAACAGGTATGATTCCCAGTCCCTGCAACTGCCTCTCTGCCTTCCTCTGACAGTAGAACTCCTCACCCAGGAATCAGGAGCCATGACTCACCCAACCTCTCATTAATTCACCTCAAAGCCTGGCTCCGAGATGGCTCTCTCCAAGCAGAACTGATCATCAGTAGAAAACCCATCACAAGGAAAATTTACCAGCAGAAGTGGAAACATTTTTAAGCCTGGTGTAATCCATACTTCCTCTTGAGTTCACCTTACACCCACTCTTTATTTCCTGCTAAATCTAAAACTCCTGGGTTTATCACTGAGCTCAATCAAAGTTCATCTGGCTGCCATTACAACCTTTCACTCTCCACCCCACCCCACCCCCCTTTTTTTGTCTTTGCTCACCGTGAAGTTCCTTAAGTATCTGTTTAACCTTTTTTGTGCTACTTCTGGATAATGGCAACGTTTTGTTGGGAACCAAGAGACTGCAAATCAGCAGAATCAAATGTAGTTGGCTTTTGTGTTCTGGCCACCCTACTAGTATCGCTCTCTTGACCACCTGTAGTTGGATGGCCTTTTCTGTAGCCTCTTTGATTTCCATCAGCTTTGCTGTAGAAACTGGGAAGTTTGTGCATCATGTCAGTGGATTTGGCGTCCTAATCTCCTTCCCCCAGCTTGCTGATGTTGGGTATATATAACTTGCTCAGGATGCCAGCTAACACCAGTACAGTAATTGAACTCTACCGGGCAGTGCTGGAGGTGCATCAACATGCGCTGCAATCTCTTTCGAGCACTACAAAGGCATTATTGTCTCAAAGGGTTTATTATCTGATTTCACTGTTACTCGGGGGCCGGCCATATGTGTACTGATGGTATTGCTCCACTCCAAATACTGCAGCCAGAAGCTCTTGTCTATTTGGGCATACACCTGTTCAGTCTCTGATGGGGCTCTGCTGCCATAAGCGACTGACTGCTCCTGCAAGGGAGCTACGACCAATCCTTTATCTAGTGTGTTACGCTGAAGTGTCACTGGCATTCCTGGCTGGTAGTACTTTAGGATGGATGTCTGTTATCATTTGTTTCATATGCCAAATGCTTGTTGTTGAGGACCTTCCCAGTCCCACTCAATATCCTCCTAGTGAGCTGACATATTAGTTCCGCTACTGAAGCCAGGAGTGGACAGAACTTGGTCAGAAAATTTATCATTCCTATGAAGTGCTGTAACCCTTTCACATCCACTGGAGCTGGCATATCTCTGATTGTGTTGATCTTGTTGGGATCTGCTTTTATCCCTCTGCTATAAGCAGATATCCAATGTATGTCACCTCATGCTGTCTGAGTACCATTTTTTTTCTGGGTTCAGTTTTATGTTCTTCCTGTATCCCTGTATAAAAGCCTGTAATTTTCTGCTATGGTCTGATTCATCTTCTGTATAATTACTCTCTTCACTACAATGAGGCTATCATCTGCCATTATTACCCAAGCAGTGAGTCTTCTCTGGAACACCTCTGGTGCTGACCGTATGCCCATCAACATGCAAAGCTATTTGTAGTGACCAAATAATGTTGCAAAGGTTGTCAGCATGCCAGACTCATTCCTCACATCAGATGGTAAAGTCTGGCTTTGGGAAGTCCTGGTAAGATGTTGCTATGCACTGACCACAATTGATAACATCTCTTCAGTGCCTGGTTCAATGTCTGTGTGTCTGTGCAGAAGAATATGTCTGATGACTTCTTTACACCACCATGCTGTTTATCCAGGCTGTACTGGCCTCTGAAGGTGGTGAGATACTCCTACTCTGCAGACTTTCAAGCTCCTTGAGTACTGAATTACAAAGTGCCACTGGTATTTTCCTTCATGGGCAGCATGCAGGTTCTATTTTGTTGTCTACTTTCAGTTGCAGCTTTCCTTCAAGGCACCCATTGCCTTTGAAAACATCCCCATATGCTTTTAAAATAGTCTCCATTGTCCATGGGACTCCCCTTTTTGTTTCTTGCACTGCAGCTATAGAATTCTGATGCTACACCCTGATCAGATCCATGACCTGTATGGATGTATTCCCCAATGAGGTCTGTGGAGCTTAGCATCCATGACCACAAACTTCAGTTGGTACTGTCTTATTTTTGGGGTGGTTACTGTGAGGTCACATTTTCTCTGAGCTGCATTATGCCCTCATACATTACAGTAACTTCTCACTTAACGTTGTAGTTATGTTCCTGAAAAATGCGACTTTAAGCAAAACGATGTTAAGCAAATCCAATTTCCCCATAAGAATTAATGTAAATGGGGGTGGGGTTAGGTTCCAGGGAAATTTTTTCACCAGACAAAAGACTATATTATAACTCTCACGCACACACTCACGCTCTCTCACACACATAGTGCTTTTAAACATAAGAGACTGAAGTTAGGCTCCTAAGTTCATATTTAGGCACCTGCCTGATTTTTTTTTTTTTTTTTTTTAAAGCGCTGAGCACCCAACAGCCACCATTGAGGTCAATATGCATATTGATCTCATCGAAATTGCAAAACAGACACTGTAGTAACATAGCCTAGTTTCCAAGGTCAATAACCACAGAACCTCACTTTACCTAGTGTCATGCCTATGGAAATAAGTTTACCTTTTATTTGAATGTAGAGAAGTCATACATTTTAAAATGTAAAGTCTGCTATTACTGAATATATTTGTGTATATCTCTCATTTGATATTTCTGAAAGATAAATTAACAGTTATATTGTCAATGTTTCCATGTGAATTTCAGGTGTTTCATAGGACTGTAACTTTGTATTTATGGAGTAATTCCTGAGTGTTGTCAAGCATCTACAGTTCCACTGAAGTCAACTGAAGCTTTTTTAAAGGGAATTGAGGGTGGTTGTTTCAGGCTCTTTTTCCTATTTAGTTATTCGTATCACAGACGGATGTTTTGAGACAACAGGTCCTTCTGTATGTTGTACCTTATTTAAACATGTATAAAAATATTGTCAAACCTCTATAGCAGTGTTTTAGGATACAAGGACATTTTTGAAACTTTGCATTTAATGACTGTATATTTATTTGTGATTATTATATTGATTTGTGCAGCATGTCTTAATGAATGATTCTTGTGCCATTAGTTATCTTGATAACTGCAATCACTCTATTTAATATGAATATTGTTTTCTATCTAAAGTACTTATTCACTAAAGGAATTAAACCACTATAGGTCTTCATTTGTAAAACTGAGTTAGGTCTTTCTCATAACTTATGGTATAGAATTTATGGGAATAGATGCCCTGGAATGCCTCTTGTCTTGAAGTGAGATGGATTTTGAAATGTGATTTGGTTTCCAGTATGCATAGTAGCCTTACCAGAATAAAAAAGGAAGTATCCATCATGAAAGGGACACTTTTTCCACTAGTTGAAGTCACAGTGACATCTCTGAAGTTGTATAAGGTACAAATCACTGTAGAGTTCAGTCCATTGTGTTATAGTTTGTTTAGGGGGAGTCTGATAGACATACTCATTTATACTTATTTTTATTTAAATTACATTTATTGATGAGATTAATAATTTACAAAGCAGTAGATGCAACATTTTGTGCTCTGCTTCTGTAAATTAAACCTAATCATTACTCGATCACTGATGTTACTGGTGCACAAAATAGTCATCAGAAAGCAAAGTTAAATTTCAGGTTTATTTGAAAATAAAGGACAAAAAATCAGGCAAAGGGGAATTATTGCTAGAAAATGCTATTTAAGTTTATAAGAAAGTATTACAAGAATTAAAAGTTTAATTTTGAATGTAAAAGAGTAACTGAAAGAAACTCCTTTTAGTTTAAAAACCTGGGATGTGTTGCATTATATACTGTACATACTACCGTATTTCTAATTTTAATGTACCTAATTTTATATCAAATATAAGTAAAGTCTGACTTATGAATCATTGTGTAATCCCACACTATTTGGCAGAATATAAATGCATATACAGATAAAGCTCAATAATGAAAAACAGGATAAATATGTTCTAGGAAAGTTCAAAGACCAGATCAATATAAAAACAGGATGTATTGGTGTCTTATGACATTTTTTCTTTCTTTTCAGGATTTTTTGGGACAAGTGTTTTGTACACTAGGAGAGATAGTTGGATCACAGGGAAGCAGACTGGAAAAGGCAATTGCGTAAGTGCATCATTCTTGAGTCTTGGATAAATAAGCACTGCTTCATAAGGTGTGGTCATTTCTATTAATTTATAGAGGTACTTTGCCATATGCATTGTGGCAGACAATGTCTTGGAGAAAATAAATTGACAGGTGATGCAAATAATTTTCCATTATAGATTTTTATTATATTTCTTTTCTGTTTCAGGTAATTCTCAAATTAACTGATGATGTATTTAAATATCTTGTCTCCTTTCTTTGTTCTCAACTCTCTTTTAACTACATCGAGTGTATTGCCCTTAGCGAGATTTTGTTCTTTTTTGGGATGATGATCTGTTTTATATTTGTAAGTGTAGGTTTAGAAATGGTTCACTATAGAAACAGCTTTGATTATGGTCTTAATTTTGTCAATAAGATAAATAGCTAGCTTTAATTTTAACCTTAATTTCTTCTTTGAGTGCTATCCCTGTGGGTTCTCCACTTCAGGTGTTGGTGTGTCCCATTGCCGCTGATTGGAGATTTTCCTTAGCAGTGCCTGGTTGGGTCGTGCGTGCGCAGTGGCTGTCTCACTGTGCTGTTGGTGCTTCATCGAGCATTCGCGTGGCCTGACCCCCTCAGTTCCTTCTCAATCATTCTTGGGTGCAGACCGAGCTCCAAAAGCAGTGTCGAAAAAAACCTAGAAAAGAGTTAAAAATAGTTTGTTTAACTTTTAATTCTTAGGCTTACGTTTCCGTTTTTAATTAATTAGCTTTTTCTCTAAATAAACAAAACACTGGGAGAAACCTATCCATTTTTCTCTTTCATTGAAATGTTTCCAAAAAAAAAAAAGACACAAAATGAAAATGCCGGGCTCTCCAAGTTTTAAGATGCGCTTTGTGCAAGGATGCTATGACGGTCTCCAATGGGCACTCACAGTGCGTCCGTTGCTTAGGGGAGGTGCACATTTCTCAAAAATGTGCCCACTGCAGCAACCTCAAAACCAGAGTGAGGTGGGATAGAGATCTGTGACTCAATATGATTCTTATGGAGAAATCCTTAATGTCATCTTCTGATCCTGGAAAAATCCCATTGAGGGACACTCTCAGGGTGGATTTGATTTAAATCAAATTGATTTAAATCACTAGTCAGGAAGACTCGATTTAATCATGGATTTCTACATAAAAGTGCTTTCTTGTTGGTTGTTATAACCTTAATAGATATTCTTCACAACTCGGAGATAGATGTAGGTTTCATTTTTAGAAGGTACACACTATATATTTTTTTAAGTGATTTATTTTGAAAACTTTTCAGATTAGTTTTACAGCTATTTCAGAACATGAATGATTGTTTGGTTATTTCATTTACCAAAGGTAATTGAAGCAGATAGTTCATCTCCCAATGACTTCATAAATACACCTCTACAGCGATATAACACGACCCGATATAACGCGGTAAAGCAGTGCTCCAGGGGGACGGGGCTGCGCACTCTGGTGGATCAAAGCAAGTTCGATATAGCATGGTTTCACCTATAACGCGGTAAGATTTTTTTGGCTCCCGAGAACAGCGTTATATCGGGGTAGAGGTGTATCTCCAATTCAACAGGTTAATCATTAATATTTGGAGGATTTTCTTGCCATGCTGTATTAGGAGGAGAACATCACCAGACAGACATTTAAATTGTTTTATTTAACTAAAACAACAATGTTATGTATTTTGAATTTTTTTCTTCAATAGCAAACATATATTTTAGCAAAACCAGCATATGAATTTTTGAATTTAATTAAACAAAAACAAATTTTAAAATCAGGTTTGTTTTCGTTAAAATTGTTTTTAACTAAAATAGTTAAATGAAATATTTAAAAAACAAGAAACAAAAATTAAATGGACTATGTCAGCCACGTCAACAGCTCAGAACATAATGAGAACATAACATAACATAATGAGAAACTTAAAACATTGGCTTCTGCAGCTAACTCAGTCGTCTTCACCTTTGATTTCTTGTTTGTTCATAATCTGGAAAAGAAGAACAAGCTTTCCTGCTTTTTTAGGTCCCAAACGATTTCTCAATTTGGAATGAATTAGTCCAAAGGAAGAAAATATTCTTTCTACACCGGCAGAAGAAGCTACTGCTGTTAAAAGTGAGATTATCTCTTCAACAGTCTCTGATACCAAGTACTTAAGTAACTTCCACCAGTTCATTGGTGTGGCTTTTTCTTTAAAACATCATCAGCAAACATATATTTCTTGAATGGTTCACCCTTGGGTCCGAAGTTTATTATAGTTGGCATTATGGAGGGATGATTGTTGGATGTCCATGTCATAGCCAACTCTCTTCTTCAGCAGTTAAGGTTTGACCCTGGTACTGATTGAGAATATTTGCAAGAAAATGAGCTGGAGATAATACTTGTCCCATTTTTTTTTTTAAATGTTTGTAATTTAGCTCTGTCATTGCATATTTTTCTTTTTAAGATCTCACTCAGTTCCTTCCAAATTTCAACAGCGTCAGCAATAAAACAGCTATTTCCCGGCATTTTGTTCAAGGCTACAGAAATAGGCTTCAGCGAACTCAGCATGTGTTCAACATTTCTCTTAAACCCAATGTTGAGAATTTTGGCTGTGACAGTGCCATCTATTTTTTCACAATTTTGTTCACAAACTATCATCAGATTAGGCCAGTTCTTGATATAGTGCTCAAAACAGTCCACTACTCAGTTACATCACACGTCTTGTGGGAGTGTTAGCTTGGTTCCTCCCACTTTTTTCAGAGCAGCTGCTGCAAAATGGTTGTTACAAAAGTGTTTTTTTGCAATTTCAACAACCTTAGCCTTTATTTCTGGAACACTGAAGTCTTTGGCTAGGAGGTGAATCAAATGAACACTGCAACCGTATGTTGTTAGCTTGGGACTCTCTTCTAAATAATTTCTTCTAATCTTGGATACATTTGCAGCATTGTCTGTGACCAAGCTGCGTACTAGACATTTGAATTTTTTTTTCAGTGTGTTGTAACAGTAAAAGCTATTTCTTGTAAGTATTCTGCTGTGTGTGCATTTCCTGATGTAGCAATTGTTTCTATAAGGAAGATATTCCCGTCTTCTGTTGTCACACAAGCATATACAACAGGATCATTGTGGACATTGCTCGACCCATCAAGACTCCGATTAACAATTTTACCCTCTAGACCTTTTTCACACTGCTCAATTTCTCTTTCATACATTTTATCCAGCAATTTCCCTGCGACATCTGCTCTGTTGGGTGGATTATATACTAATAGGCTATAGAACCTTACTCACTACTAAAAAAATCCATACATATATTGGCTGTTATACATATAGTTTAAAAAACTTACTTACATAAACCTACACAACCACACACATTTTCTAAAGAAAAAATAGCATGCTACTTTTTGAATTGTGGTCTTTATGTTCTGTCAGCCTGTGGTGGGAGAGCAATTATGGGAAGGCTGTTACCCTGTGATTTTCACAGGGTATGCTATACCAATTTAATAATTTACAATATGTATAGAAAGTACCGGAAAAAAGTAAGTCTTCCTGCACATTTGATCTTTCTTCCTTGACTTCTTATCTTATCTTAAGCAGATTTAAAAAAAAAATTCCCTTTAGATCCGTTAAGATTGCCAAGACCATTAGGGAGCCTAGGTAAGAACATGTAAAGGAGAAGGTGAAATTATTCTGGGGGATCTGATACATACACTATGGTTTCCTGATATTCTGATTAAATAAAGGTAGGCTGGTAATATAGACCACTTGCAGATTCCAGCAACATATCATGGATGGTTAACACCACCATGCTTGTACTCTACATGCCCAGTTCATGGCTTGTGAGGCTTTTTCCAGAACTGAAGACACTGGGCTGTCCAGAATGTGGGTTACACAAAGTATTATCTGGAAAGTCTTAGAAACATTACAAAGGGAAGATATCATCTTGGACTATTCAGAATAAATAGGAGGGACCACCTCAAGGACAGGTCTCTCTTGCAGTTGAGTCTATGGTATCACCTCTTAGGTGGACTGGCTAAGATTTTTCTTGGGAAGGTGGTTTTTGAGATGATAGCTTTTCTTCCAGTGTTCTTCAATGGGCAATTACTCCTATGCTCATCCAGAAAGGCCACAGAACTTAAGGCTATACGAGATTTACTCTTACTTCATCCTTGGGTCTCACAACATTGAAGGAAATGCATAAGGGGGAAAGGAGTGATATCTGATCTGCAAGAGGAGTTCTTCAGACATAAACTCAAGGGAAGAGAGTGAGTGTTTCAGAGTACAAGATTAAGATGTTTGAGCATGAGGAGATGATTCAAAAAACTAAGGAAATGTAATAACCTTTAATGAAGGTGCTGGCACAGATTCAGGGGAAATACAAATGTAAACGCTGCTCAGATCCAAACTGGAAGTCCTGTTCCTGTGGTGCCATACAAGGATTGATAAGAAAGTGTACTGGCTTTTCAGTAGTAACTCAGGTTAAAAAATTTGGATGCAAGTATCCAACCAGAGCAACCTAGTCAAAAAGGGTGTTGATGTCAAAAGCTAGATCTGCGTCTCAGAACGGAGAGTGCTCTGTGCGCTGACACTCATTTCCTATGGTTCATTAATTACAAGACACATTTGCACCTGAATTCTTCTCTGGACAGGGAGAAATGGGCTGCCTATAAGATTGGCTTTGGAAAATGAGTGCTTTCTAGGTGGCACCTGTGCGGAGAGTACATCTTCCTCTTCAGAAAACGAGGATAGGGCATTCTCACAATGTTCATAACAACAGACCTTGGATGGATTTTAAGAGCTCTTTTTCTTAGCCTTTGGATTGGAGAAAGGCCATCTAGCTAGAGACACTACCTGTGTGAGCTGACAAAGCATCCTCTATGGAATGTTTCAGAGTAACAGCCGTGTTAGTCTGTATCCGCAAAAAGAAGAACAGGAGTACTTGTGGCACCTTAGAGACTAACAAATTTATTAGAGCATAAGCTTTCGTGGACTACAGCCCACTTCTTCGGATGCATATGCATATGCATCCGAAGAAGTGGGCTGTAGTCCACGAAAGCTTATGCTCTAATAAATTTGTTAGTCTCTAAGGTGCCACAAGTACTCCTGTTCTTCTTTCCTCTATGGAATGACTTTCACCTTCCTCTAATGCTTACTTTGAGCCCTAAGGATGTATGTGTTACAGGGATTGGTTCTTTGCCATGTGCTATTTAACATTTTTGTCAATGACCTGAAAGAAAGCCATATAATCACAGATTATGTTTTGAGATGACCCAAAGATTGGGAAGAGGTAAATAATAGAGAGGACAGGTCACCAATAAAGAGTGATCTTGGTAGCTTGGTGAACTGCATGCAATCAAGCAATGTGTGTTTTAACACAGACAGAATGTAAAATTGTACATATAGGAACAAGGAATTTAGGCCATCACTACAGAATGAGGGACTCTATCCCGGGAAGCAGAGATTGTGAAATATACCTGAGGATAATGGTGGAGATCAGCTGAATACAAGGATGCAGTAAGATGCAGTGGCCAAATGGGCTGATGAGATCCTTCGATGCATAAACAGGGGAATCTTGATTAGAAGTAGAGAGGTTTTCATCTCTGTATTTGACACTGGGGAGACCACTGCTGGAATACTGTGTCTAGTTCTGGGGTCCACAATTCAAGAAGGTTGTTGATAAATTGTGAGAGTTCAGAGAAGAGCCATGAGACTGATCAAAGGATCAGAGCACATGTCATATAGTAATAAATTCCAGATGCTCAATCTATTTAGCTTAAGAAGGATAAGGCTGTCTTTAAGTACCTACATGGGGAACAAATATTTGATAAAAGGCTCTTTAATCTAGCAGACAAAGGTATAACAAGAACCAGTGGCTGGAATTTGAAACTCGACAAATTCAGACTGGGAATAAGACACACATTTTTAACAGGGAGGGTAATTAACCATTTAAACAACTTACCAAGGGCTGTGATGAATTCTCCATTACTGACCGTTTTTAAATCAAGACTAGAAATTTTTTGATAACTGTAGCAAGGCGACCCCTCACCGGTGTGGTGCCTCCTGCTGGTCGTCCTGGGAATTAACTCTCCAGCTCCGGAGCGCCCTCTGCTGGCCGGTGGCTCGCCTTACGTTGGCCCGCGGGTCCCTCCCAGACACCGGTGACTCTTTCGTCAGGGTTCTGCCCACTGCAGTACTCCCGCAATCTCTGGGTCTCCCCTCCCAGGGGAACCCCCAATCCTCTATCCCCACCTTGCCTCAGTGGCTACTGCCAGTCATCATCTAGCCCCCATTCACTGGGGCAGACTGCAGTCTGTAATCCACTCATCACTGGCAATGAGGGTTTGGACCTGCTGCCTTTGCCTAACCCTGGGGTACACCTCTGCAACCCCAGTACCTGCTCTGGGCCTTCAGCAAGGCCTGCAGCCTGAGTGTTTCCCAGGCTGGAGCTCCCCAGCTCGTCTGGCCTTCCCCCAGCCCTGCTCCACTCCAGGTACCCTTATCAGCTCCCAGGCAGCCCAGTCCTCCTTACTCAGCCTCTGGCTCACAGCCCTTTTATAGGGCCAGCTATGGCCTGATTGGGGCGTAGCCCCAGCTGTGGCTGCTTCCCCAGTCAGCCTACCCTATTGGCTCCCCAGAGCAGCCCTTTCCCAGGGCTGTTTTAACCCCTTCAGGGCTGGAGCGGGATAGCTGCCCCGCTACAATAACATATTCTATAGTTCAAATGAGAATTAGATCAGGGTAGCCCTATTATCTGTCAATAGACAAGGCCAAACTAGATGATCAGAGTGGTTCCTGCTGCTCTTGTATTTGATGAATCGGTGTGGTTTATGCCATACGACTACAGAATTAATTACCTTTGTCCAGGCAAGTTAACTATTGGAACAATTTACACAAAGCTGGGAGGGGCTGCAAGCACTTTGGAGGACAGGATTAGAATTAGGACAAATGGGAGAATTAGTCTGAAATCAGCATGATGAAGTTCAATAAACATAAGTGAAAAGCACTACACTTAGGAAAGAACATTCAAATGCAAACTATAAAATATGGAGTAACTGGCTAGGCGGTAGTACATCTGAAAAGGATCTGGGGGTTAGAGTGAATCACAACTTTAATGAGTCAACAGTGATGCAGTTGCGAGAAAAGGCTAATGTCTTTATGGGTTATATTAACAGGAGTATGATATGTAAGACACGGGAGATATTTGTCCTGCTGTAGTTGGTGCTGATGTGGCCTCAGCTGGAGTACTGTGCCCAATTCTGAGCATCACACTTTAGGAAAGATGTGACAAATTGGAGAGTGTCCAGAGGACAACAACAAACATTATAAAAGTTTTTTTTTTTTTTTTAAAATCTTACTTTTGAGAAAGGTTGAAAAATTATGTATGTTTAGACTTGAGAAAAGATAACTGACCTTATAACGATCTTCAGATATGTTCAGAGGTATTATAAAGAGGAATGGGGATCAGTTGTTCTCCATGTCCACTGAAGGTAGGACAAGAAGTAATGGGTTTAATCTGCGGCAAGGAAGATTTAGGTTAAGATTTTCTTAACATCTTCTTACTATGAGAGTAGTTAAGCTCAGGAATAGGTTGCCCAGGGAGGTTGTGAAATCCCCATAATTGTAAGTTTTAAAAAATGGGTTGGACAAATACTTGTTAGGGATGGTCTAGGTTTACTTGGTCCTGCCGTAACACAAACGGCTGGACTTGATGACTTTTTGAGGTCCTCCCAGCCTACATTTGCATGTTCCTATATTTACAGGAAGTTTCTCCTAAGACTGAGGTGGTAGCATGGGAGGAAAGAACAAAGGTACTTGTTTGAAAATTTAACGAGTGCGTGATGGAAGGTGGTATGCTGGTCCAATCGCAAGTGGGAATTGACATCTTGATAGTGATTCAGAGATGCTAGGTGGAGTGGGGATAGGTGATGAAAGGCCTGGAAAATGATGACAGGATCTTATCTTTGATGCAGGTAGAGAATGGTGACTGGTGGAGGGAGGCAGAGAAAAGTTACATAATTAAAGTGACCAATTAGGAAAATAATCTTATTGTAATTTTATTCGTATTAAGCTATTGCTAATAGAGTTGTACTACAATGATGCAACGTACAGTACAATTAATTTATTACCCTATTTGCAGTTTGGAGATCTTTCTGCTCCTGAATCCTGAATATTCTGATGGGTATTTTCATACTATAACAACCGTGTCTTACTTATGAAAATGAGTAATTTTATTTTCAGGTACTGGATAATGTTTAATTAAAAGATTTTAAACCAGAATTTTTCTATTCCGTGAATTTGTTTTCAGTGTAAAGTATAATATAAGGCTACATTTGAAAACTTCACGTTAGAACAGAAGGCAACGGCCCAATTCCTGAATGTTGTTGGATGTAGGGGACACTTCCCGTTAGCGCACTACAATCTGCACTAGCTGCTTATTTGCTCCTAAGTGCAATTTCAGATGCCGATAGGAATCTTAAAACTCTGTATGTTTTGGTGTTACGTACATGCTACCTCTCACCAAATACCATAGGTGGTGCATGGGATGTGGTGTTGTGCTTTAGCCAATAGTCTGAGGAGGTAAAAGTTTGGGAGGCCGATGGCAGCACATATTGGCACAGGTTTTTCAGTCCGGAAACTTGCTCCCAATTTTGGTCTGATATATCATTTATTGAAGGCTGAAGTAGAGTTCTAAATGGCATGTTTATTTAGGGTTTTGCCAGAGGTGAGTAGGTGGGCAGGTATACTTTCCTTTCAGAGTTACACAGGTACCTGGGAATGTAGTCTATTATTGTCACATGACATTGGCAAATGAGGGCTCTCTTTAGATGCAGCCAGTTGTTGGCAGCTTCATGTTAGGGAAAAAATCATATTGCACCCTGAATAATGGCTGTAAAAATGACATTTTGAGATTGCATGTATAGCCACTCCCTGAGGTGTGGCTTAAGCTTCTGAGACAGGTTTGGAATGCAGTCCACACCCATGAGGCATTGTCACCATTTGTCCTGCTAGCTTTGATGCCTTCCAGTGGTTTGCTGATGTAGTTCCTAACCTGGGATGCTCGCAACTAGCCTGCAAGCTTGCAGGTCACACCTTGAAGTGCATCTGTACTAGACAGCTCTGGTTTAGCAGCTCTGCCCTAGGAGCCTGTCTGCAGCCCCACTGTGGCTTCCACCACATTGGTTACAATCAGCAAAATAACCCCAACACACTCCCAGTCCTAATTTCAGTTCAGAGAAATAATAAGGTTCGCTTGTTCTAAAGACACTAAAACACATCACAGCTTATTAACGGTGGTAAACAACCTTCCATTTAAACAAAACACTGAGTTGATTTATATTAATAGTAAAACAAGATTATTAACAAAAGAAGATAGGTTAAGTGATGCCAACTAAGAGGAGTAAAGTTAGAAAGGGTTACAATCAAATAAAAGTGAAAACATGCATGTAAAAGTCTAAAACTTAATCTAGCGAGATACAGGCTTTGTTCAAGATGTTTTTTCTCACCTATATTTGGTTCCCCGAGACTTCAGTCCTCTCCCCACCCTACCCTTGGTTGAAGGACCCATCTTTCTCAGCTTGCAATAGCTGTTACATTGTTAACAATGTGACCGCTCTGGACAGCACTTTCAATTCTGATGCACTAGGCAGGTACACAGGAAAAGCCCTGGGAACTTTTGAATTTCATTTCCTGTTTGGTCAGCGTGGCGAGCTCAGCAGCAGAGATGACCATGCAGTCCCCCCAGAATCGCAAGCAAACTGCAGCATGGAACGAACGGGAGACGCAGAATCTGATTGCTATATGGGGACAAGAATCTGTGCGGCAGAACTCCGATCAAAAAGAAGAAATGCTAATATATATGCCAAATTCGCACAGGGCATGAAGGACAGAGGCTACAACAGGGTCACACAGCAGTGTCGCGTGAAAGTCAAGGAGCTCAGGCAAGCCTACCAAAAGACAAAGGAGGCAAACGGTCGTTCTGGGTCAGAGCCACATACATGCTGCTTCTATGATCAGCTGCATGGCATTCTAGGGAGGTACCCTACCACTACCCCACCACTGTCCATGGACACCTGCAAGGGGGGGGAGTCTAATGCAACACGGAGGAGGATTTTGTGGAGGAGGATGAGAATGCGCAGCAGGCACGTGGTGAATCCATTTTCCCTGGCAGCCAGCACCTTTTCATCATCCTGGAGCCAATACCCTCCCAAGGTGGGATCCCCAACCCTGAAGGCGGAGAAAGCCCTTCTGGTGAGTGCACATTTGCAACTACAGAACAGGTTTTAAAAGCAATAATGTTTAATGTTTTGATTTGCCCTGAAGACTTGGAATGCATTCGTGGCCAGTACAGCTACTGGAAAAGTCTGTTAATGTGTCTGGGGATGGAGCAGGAATCCTCCAGGGACATCTCCAGAAGCTCTCCTGGAGGTACACTGAAAACCTTTGCAGAAGGTTTCTGGAGAGGGCTGCCTTATTTCATCTTCCACGGTAGGACAATTTACAACGCCAAGCCAGTAGGAAGTAATCTGGAATCATTGCAGCACAAAGCATGGCAGCGAATGGTCCTGGGTTTTGGTCGCATTCAAGCAACATTCGGTCTATATCTTTCTGTGTTAGCCTCAGGAGAGTGATATCATTCATGGTCACCTGGTTGATATAGGGGAATTTTTGTAAGGGAACAGTAGAAGGACCCCGTTCATGCTGGGCTGTTTGCGCTTGGCTAAAAGGGATCATCCCTGAGAATAGTCATGCGGCGTGGAGAGGAGTGAAGGGATCATCCCAAATAGCCATGCGGAAGGGTGGGGGGAAGTGTGTGCTGCACATCTGCCCGAAAACCACAGCCCCTCCTTTTAAATGTCAAACCCAACCGGCACTGCTTGCTATAGGAAAGGAGAGTGCTTCAGTTTGAAAACATTCCCACATGTTATGAAGGCGTTAGAAGCCAAACTTGCGTACCCTTTGGCTTACCATGGCTTCCTGGAAACCGAATTCTGTTGCCCAGCTGTGCGTGATGTGTCACCATACCGGCAGGTGCTCAATATAAAAGGCAAAATGCGACCTTGTACCTAAAGCACATGGGCTGTCTGCTGTGAATTGCTTGATTCACTGTGAAAGGTCTCCCTTTTGTTCTCAGAAATGTATAATCTTAAATTTTACTCTCCTTTTCATTCCCCCGCAGGTGCAAATGTTTCTATGTGCCCCCATCATCTCCGTCTCTGAGGTTATCGCAGATTAGAAGGCGAAAAAATCGCACTCGTGATGACATGTTTTCTGAGCTCATGCAGTCCTCCTGCACTGATAGGGCACAACTGAATGCATGGAAGCATTCAGTGGCAGAGTACAGGGAAGCATTAAGTGAGCGCAATGAGCAGAGGCAGGATGCAATGCTGAGGCTAATGGAGGAGCAAATGGACATGCTTAGGCACCTGGTGGAGCCGCAGGAAAGCCAACAAGAGCACAGACCGCCACTGCATCCACTGTACAATTGCCTGCCCTCTTCCCCAAATTCCATATCCTTCTCACCCAGATGCCCAAGAACGTTGGGGGGAGGGCTCTGGGCACCCAGCCACTTCACTCCAGAGGATGGCACAAGCAACAGAAGGCGGTCATTCAAAGAGTTTTGATTTGTAGTGTGGCTACAATAAGCAATGTGGCCTTGTCCTTCTCTCCTCCCCCACCCCACCCTATCCCACCCAGGATACCTTATCAGTGATCTCCCATTTTTTTTTAATTAATAAAGAATGCATGGTTTCAAAACAATAGTGACTTTATTTCCTTTGCCAGCTGTGATCGAAGGGGGGAGGGTGGTTGGCTTACAGGGAGTTAAAATCAACAAAGGGGGTGGGTTTGCATCAAGGAGAAACACACACAACTGTCACACTGTAGCCTGGCCAGTCATGAAACTAATTTTCAAAGCCTCTCTGATGCACAGCGCGGCAACCTGTGCTCTTCTAATCGCCCTGGTGTCTGGCTGTTCAAAATTGGCAGCCAGGCGATTTGCCTCAACCTTCCATCCCCCACATACTGCAATATAATGCGCGAGGTGTTTACAATGCTCGCAACAGCACCGGTGAGCTGAGCGGGCTCCATACTTGCTGTGCTATGGCGTCTGCATGGGTGACCCAGGCAAAAAGGCGCGAAATGATTGTCTGCAGTTGCTTTCACGGAGGGAGGGGAGAGTGACGACATGTACCCAAAACCACCCGTGACAATGTTTTTGCCCCATCAGTCATTGGGAGCTTAACCCCATAATTCCAATGGGCAGCGGAGACTGTGGGAACTGTGGGATAGCTTCCACAGTGCACTGCTCCGTGAGTCGATGTTAGCCATGGTAGTGAGGAAGTACTCCACCGACTTAATGCGCTTAGTGGGGATGTACACAATTGACTGTATAAAATCGATTCCTAAAAATAGACTTCTATAAAATCGATCTAATTTCGTAGTGTAGACATACCCTGAAATTAGCTGACAGGAGCAGTATATCTAATTCCTATATATATAAATAAATAAATATTAGGCCCACTCAGCTTTAATACTAACATGTTCTGACATCTTGTTGCAAGTCACTTGAGGGACATTGGTTAGGTTTAAAATATTAATGTATATTTTTACTCTGTTACTAACTCTTGAATACAATAATTGAAACAATTGTAGAAAAATCTATATTACTTTCTATCATTTAGTCTACTTACTTTTTGCAGTTCACCAAGCTTGGAATAGATCATTTAACTTTTGGAAACATCCTATAAGGGCACCTGCCTGGGGCTCTAGGGGTGTTAGACCACTATAAATAATAATAGACTAGAAACTAACATTAAACAGGAGTGAAACTGACACTTTCAAGTCACTTTCACTTCTGTCTAAAAGTTAGTTACTGTCCAGAAGGTTCTTAAACACAACACTACACTACAGTGATTTAGTTGTAGGTCTCACAGGAGAATATTTAAAATCAGACACCAAGAAAATTCCACATTTTAAAGTTGAGGGAAAAAATTGAGTCTTGTTTATTATTTAGAGTTGGTGTGTGTGTGTGTGTGTGTGTGTGTGTGTGTAAATTTATTTATTTTAATTTTTTTTTTTAAGTACCATTCTGTTTGGACACTGTCTCTCAGTTTCCATTGCAGTAAAATGGGAATAATAATACTTGGCTGCCTGCCATATGGAAGTATAAGGAGTACATTGAAGTCTATGGGGCAGGAGCTGGACTGCCTTAATGGTTTGTAGGGTGCCTAGCACAATGGGGGACTCGTACTGATTAAGGTCTTTGGGTACTACTATAAGAGGTCAGCTGTTGAGATGCCTGCTGGTGGTAGCTGAAGGAGACTTAACTGGTGAATGGGATGTTGGTGGAGTACAGATTGATCTCTGTGTTGGCCAGCAGCACAGCCTTCATCCCCCAAAAGCTCAGCATCTGCGGGCAGAATTTGAAGCACAGCATGGACACACACCTGTCCTTGAAACTGCAACTGCTAATGAACCTGGTGGTTCTTCAAGTGCTTGCTCATGTTGATTCCAAGTAGGTATGTGCGTGCCATGTGCACAGTTGCCAGAAGGTTTTCCCCTAGCAGTACCTGTCGGGTCGGCTCAGGTGCCCCCTGGAGTCGCGTCTTCATGGTGCTCCATATAGGACCCTCCTGACCCGCTGTCTCTCTAGTTCCTTCTTACTGCCAGTAGTGGTCATTGGAGCGTTCGCTTTCATTTTCGAGCGATCCCCTAGTGGACTCTTAGTTCCTACCTGTAAATAGTTTAAATAGTTAATAGTTCTTAGTACGTGTACTGTAGTTTTTTGAACCCCTTTGTTAGCAGGGTTCTCTTCCCCATTCCCTTCCTATTTTCAGGGCCAGGGCATGCCTTGGTCCCAGGGGTTTAAGCCATATGGGGTCACCCAGAAGCTGATGCTAAGAGGCGACTCACACACGTCCTGCTTGAAGTGCCTGGGGGAATCCCATCAAATGGATAGGTACAAAATCTGCAGAGGATTCTGCCTCCGCACCAAGAAGGAGAGTGACCACAGGCTGAAGCCATTGCTGATGGAGGCAGCCCTGCGGCCGCAGTCGGAGTCAAGCCCCATGGACCAGGCACTGGGTTCTTCAGCATCGGTGTGCAGCGCACCAGCCTCAATCAGGGATGCAGCACTGATGAAGGACTCTGGGGTCACCAGCACCATTGACTCCAGGCCCACAGAGGGGTCCGTTGAGTTGGCACTAGTGGAAAAGGGTCAAGTGGAAGACTTAGATCTCCTTGCTACACAGAGATTTTTGAGGCAGCCAGGGATCTAATAGCCCTGACGGGCCTGCACTCTCCCGACCAGCGTGAGAGGGCATCAATCCTGAAGCCTCCCGCACCACAAAAGACTGCCGGTGCCATCCCAGGGGCAAGCCGGCGATGATGTGGCACTGCTTGCCCTCTCTCCAGCACTGCTCCACCATGGTCTCTGCACTCGGACTCCTCTGCAGACTTGGAGGCGGAGTCCTGTCTCCAGGAGTAGCTGGCACTGAGGGCAGAGACATCCCCGGAGATGGCACAGTCCTTTCCACCCATGGCATGGCCAGTGCAGTGGCAGATGCCAGCACAGTGGCCGTTTTGGACCCTGTGGACATACCATCAATTCCCGGGGTCCTTTTCAGGATGATCCTTCTTGGTCACGTCAGATGGATGAGCTCCATCCAGGATGCTGCCAGCACTGCGGATGACATAGTTGTTGACACTGCAGTCGGCACCACAGTCTGCATCGAGAGGGGCACAGTCACAGATAACTGGGATTGCTTCGAGGAACTGGATGGTCAAGAAGGCTCCAATGAGGAAGCAGTGGGAACATCTTTGGTGCCTATCCAACTGGATGGTAGAGCCCACCTGGAACTCCTAAAAAGGGTGGCACAGAATCTGGGTATCCAGATGGAGGTGGTCACTGAGGTATTGGACCTTATGGTGGATATTTTATGCTCCCTGGGCTCCACGATGGTGGCACTCCCCCTTATTAAGACAATTCAGGAGACCACTAGGACCTGCAGACACCAGCCTCTCTGACCCCCACAGCAAAGGGGCTAGAAAGAAAATATTTTTTTGCTATCTAGGAGTTCGAATATCTCTCTATGTGCCCCCCACTGGACTCCGTGGTGGTGGTGGCGGCGGCTGTCAACAAGCAGGAGAGACAGGGGCCCACTTCCTGGGCAAAGGACACAAAGAAGCTGGATCTCTTTAGGAGGAAGGTGTATTCCACTGGAGGGCTCCAGTTTCGCATTGCGAACTAGCAGGGAATCCTCAAGTTGCTATAATTTTTAATCCTGGGACTCAATTTCGAAATTTAAGGAGTTTGTGCCAGTAGACTCCAAGTCTTGAGTTTTCGGCCTTGGTTGATGAGGGCAAGTTTGTGGCAAGGACCTCATTGCAGGCCTCGATGTAGTCAGCGGACTCAGTAAGCCGCACCATGTCTTCGGGTATTGCAATGCGTCGTTGCTCCTGGCTTCAGGCCTCCCAGGGGAGGTTAAACATTCTATTCAGGATCTCCCTTTCGAGGGCTCCATTTTGTTTTCAGAAAAAACTGACTCAAAGCTGCATGGCTTAAAAGACTCTCGAGCCACTCTCAAATCTCTGGGGCTGCACACATCCGCCACACATCACAAGCATTTTAACCCCCTGTCTATGCTGCGCCCATATCAGGGGCATTCTAGGCAGGACTTCTATAGAAGAAGGGTCAGAAACCATCGGCGTCACCAGTCTCAACCCCCTAACAGGCAGGGGTCGGGATCGTCAATATAACCCCCAGGACCTAGGCAGGCTTTTTGAAGATGCGCCGGGGACTGACACACCCAAATTTTGGATCCGTTACTATCCTTTTTGGCCCGTCTATCCCATTCCTACCATGTGTGGTCCCAAATTATCTTGCGTGGTAGAACTGGGATATTCCCTTTAATTCAATTCAACCCTTTCCTCCCTCCCCCCTTCAGGGACCCCTCTCACGAGCAACTCCTAATACAAGAGGTACAAATCCTCCTATTGGGAGGAGCAGTGGAGGAGGTTCTGTAGGAACTAAGGGAAAAGGGGTTTTTACTGCTGGTACTTCCTCAGACCAAAAGCCAAAGAAGGTCTCAGACCCATCCTAGACCTGCGCAACCTTAATAGGCTCATGAAGAAACTAAAGTTTTGTATGGTCTCCTTGGCCACCATCATCCTGTTCCTGGATCCAGGGGATTGGTATGCCACCCTCGACCCGAAGAATGCATATTTCTACATTTCCATAATCCTGCCCCACAGGATTATGGAACACATTCACTACCAATTTACAGTCCTTGGGTATTCACCAAATGCATGTCAGTCATAGCCGCCTTCCTGAGGAAAAGGCAGGTTCAGGTATTCTCCAATACCTGGATAACTGGTTGGTCAAGGGCTGTTCCAGGGTGCCAGTGGAACAACAGGTCAGTTTGATAAGGTCCATATTCGACAGATTGGGTCTCTTGCTAAATGTGCAAAAGTCGACTCTAACCCCCCACTCAGAGAATAGAGTTCATAGAGGTGGTGTTAGACTCCAGGCCAGCCAGCACTTTCCTACCACAGTCCCATTTTCAAGCTATGCACAACATTATACAAGACCTCAGGCAGTACCCCATGACTAGTACAAGGAATTGCTTAAAACTCGTCTGGCACATGGCATCTTGCCCGTACATAGTGCAATGCGCAAGACTCAGACCTCTCCAGGCCTGGCTAGCATCAGTGTATTGACTGTCAAAGTAGTCACATTCTCACTGCAGGTTCTCTAGACTCTTCAGTGGTGACTCGATCTGCGAATGGCGTGCACAGGGGTCCCTTTCTCCAAACAGCACTCGTTGCTGTGTCTGGTTACTGACGCATCAGCAGTAGGATGGAGAGCACATTTCATAGAGCACAGAACTCAGGGCCTCTGGTCTCCAGCAAAGCTGTTTCTACTCTCAGTTCCCTGATACTGATGTGCAGATCATCTGGTGTGTCAAAACTTGTTGGCTCATTTGGAAGGCAGATGCGTATCAGTGCTGACAGACAATACAACAATATTTTATATAAACAGACAGGGTGGAGCACACTCCTCTCCCGTATGTCAGGAAGCCCTCAAGCTCTGGGACTTCTGCATAGGAATCGTCCGGGAGCATTGAGTGGGCTAACTCCCCGGATTGCAAAACGAGCTAATGGATCATCTCCGCAGATCTTTTCACAATCACAAGTGGGCCATTCACCTGGATGTGGTAAACATTTTCCAATGGTGGGGAGTTCCCCAAATCTCTTTTTTGCCACAAAGAGCAACAGGAAGTGCCTGCAGTTCTGCTCCTTCCTGAATCACAGTCTGGGCTCACTAAATTAAATTAAATTATTTAAATTTAATTTAATTAATTAATTTAATTCACTGGCACACAGGTTTCTCTTTCCATGGAAGGCCGCTCGTTCACAAGGTTCTCCTCAAGATCCACAGAATCAGTGATACTGATGGTGCTAGCCTGGCCCTGCCAGCATTGGTACACCATGCTGCTGGAGTGATTAGTGGACACCCCAATCACCCAACTTTAGTTCCGGATCTGATCACCCAGCTTTCTGGCCAGCTCCAGCATCCCAAATCTCACATTTTTCCACCTCATAGCTTAGAAGCTGCATGGTTACACCCGATAGAGCTCACATGCTCAGATCATGTTAGGGGGGTACTCTTTGGCAGTAGGAAATCATCCACCAGGGTTACCTACTTAGCCAAGTGGAAGAGATTCTCAATTTGGTGTTTTGCAGAGCCATACCTCTCCAATGCAATCTTCGGTACCCTTTATCTTGGACCACCTGCTAAATTTGAAGCAGCAGGTTTGTTACTCTCATTGATAAAGGTTCACCTGGCCACCATTTCAATGTTCCATCCCGGAGAGGCAGGCCACTCAGTCTTTGCTAACCCGATGGTGCTGCATTTTCTTAAAGGACTGGATAGGCTATACTCACAGGATTGGCAACCGACCCTGCTTGGGACCTTAATCTGGTTCTTTCAAGGCAGATGGGGCCTCCGTTCGAGCCATTGGCAACATGCTCACTGCTCTATCGATCATGGAAGGTACCTTCCCTGGTCGCAATAACTTCAGCTAGAAGGGTGTCCAAGCTCAACGCCCTCACGTCTGACCCTCCGTATGTCATCTTTTACAAGGATAAGATGCAACTTCGGCCGCACCTGGCCTTTCTCCCTAAGGCCGTCTTACATTTTCATGCCAATCAAGACATCTTTCTCCCAGTTTTTTTCCCCGAAGCCTCACCTAACAGCAAGGAGCAGAGGCTCCACTCCCTGGACGTTTGGCATGCATTGGCTTTTTATATTGAGCGAACAAAGCTGTTTCATAAAGTGAAACAGCTGTTTGTTTGTGGTGGCGGACAGGATGAAGGGCCTCCCAGTGTCCTCCCAAAGGATATCATCATGGATCATCCAAGAATGCTACGATCTGGCAAACATACTTGCCCCCGCGCTGAAGGTTCATTCCACTAGTGCTCAGGCTTCCTTGGTGACTTTCCTGGCCCAGATCCCGATATAGGAGATCTGTAGAACGGCAACATGGTCCTTGGTCCACACTTTTACTTCTCATTGTGCCATTACCCAGCATGCCAGAAACGATGAGCATTTGGCAAAGCGGTGCTTCAGTCAGCAATTCCATAAACTAGATAAATTCATGGAGGTTAAGTCCATTAATGGCTGTTAGCCAGGATGGGTAAGGAATTGTGTCTCTGGCCTCTGTTTGTCACAGGATGGAGATGGACGGCAGGAGAGAGATCGCTTGATCATTACCTGTTAGGTTCACTCCCTCTGGGGCACCTGGCATTGGCCACTGTCAGTAGACAGGATACTGGGCTAGATGGATCTTGTGGTCTGACCCAGTGTGGCCGTTCTTATGTTCTATGCCCATTTTACCATGCCTGGGCTGCGATAACCACAGATCAATGGGTTTTGGAAATCATACAATCTGGCTACACCATTCCTTTCACAGCCATCCCTCCTCCCCTCCTCCCTTCCCCATCCCTCTTCAGGAACCACTCTCACGAGCACCTTCTGCAACAGGAAGTAGACCACCTCCTACTGCTGGGTGCCGTAGAACTCGTACCACATCAATACCAAGGGAGGGGTTTTTATTCCAAATATTTCCTGACCAGAGAAGAAAGGAGGGGGATGGAGACCAATCTTAGATTTCCGAAAACCCAACAGGTTCGTACGCAACCACAGGTTCAAAATGGTCACGCTGGCCACAATAATCCCAGCGCTAGATGGGGGGGAGACTGGTTTGTAGCCCTTGACCTCCCAAGATGCATACTTTCATATTACAATACATCCTGCCCACAGACGGTTTCTGCGGTTCACAGTAGGATCCAAAACTACCAATACAGGGTCCTTCCCTTTGGACTGTCCACTGCTCCCCACATGTTCTCAAAAACACCACAATAGACCTGTTTCACCAGCTAGGTCTACAGATAAACGAATAGAAATCCACCCTGGAACCAATTCAGCGTTTGGAGTTTATCGGAGCCGACCTAGACTCCATACAAGCCAAGGCTGTATTTCCAAACCACGGATTCGCTACATTGACCAGTCTTATTTCCAAGGTGACCATCTGCCTGCAAACTTCAGTGAGGACATGCCTTCAGATTCTGGGACGTATGGCAGCTACGACTTTTTGTAGTAAAGTATGTCAGACTCCATATGCACTGCCTGCAGCACTGGTTATGCACAGTCTATGCACCCAGCAAAGACTCTCTCAACAGACTTGTGACACTGTCACCAAGGTTTATCCTCTTCCTACAATGGTGGACACAGCTGGGGAATGTATGCTCCGGGATTCCCTTTCAACAAGAGCCCTCCCTCCCCCCCACAATGCATACCGACACTTCCTCCCACTCATACGAGAAACCTCAATCTCTGTTCTCACCGACAATGTGGCGTGCATGTTTTACATCAATCATCAAGGAGGAGCCAGGTCTCACTAGCTATGCGTAGAAGCCATGAATTTATGGAACTTCTGCATCTGCAACAGTATAAACATCACAGCATCATACCTACCAGGATGCCAAAACATTGCAGCCGACAACCTCAGCAGGCACTTCTCATAGGAAGACAAGTGTGAAATCCACGACAGTGTTCTAGGCACGATATTCCAAAAAGGGGGTCACCCAGTAATTGACCTTTTTCACCTCCGTGACAAATCAGAAATGTCCACTCAGGCCTGGCACCGGGATCATTAGGGGATGCCTTCCTCATCCCGTGGAACGCGTCACTCATGTACACCTTTCCGCCGATACCACTGCTCCCAAGGGTCATCTGCAAGATATGACTTGACAGAGCATACATCATTCTCATTGTCCCCACGTGGCCCAGACAGACTTGGTTTCCATACCTCTCACGTCTAGCAGTCTGTGCCTCACAACGGCTGCCTTTCCGGATGGACCTCCTGTCCCAGAACACCCAGGATGCTCCATCAAGACCCAGTGAAACTCCATCTCAAAGCGTGGCTCCTCCCTGGTTCCAGCATGGGGAATTGAAGTGTTCAGAAAAAGTAAAACAGGTCTTAGTAAATAGCCATCACCTTATGACTAGAAATATTTAACGCCACAAATGGAGAAGATTCTCCCTTTTGTGTCAGCAAAAACAGCTGGACAGGACCACGGCACCTCTATCTATGATCCTAGACTACCTACTAGAACTAAGGAACGGGGTTAGCCATAAGTTCTATTAAAGTACACCTGGCTTCCATCATGGCCCTCCACAAACAGATAGAAGGGGCTTCAATATTTGCTCACCTGATTGCACGGTGCTTTCTAGCAGGTATACAGAACATGTACCCAGAAGTACGCCAACCTGCACCACCAAGGGATCTCAATCTTATGCTCAAATGTCTCACAAGACCACCCTTCCAACTTCTAGCAACCTGCTCGTTCCTACATACGTCAACGAAAGTCACATTCCTAGTGGCAATCACGTCTGCAAGATGTGTCCGCGAAATAGGAGCATTGATGGCTGAACCACAGTACACTGTATTTACCAAAGACAAAATCATGTTACATCCTCACCCAAAATTCTTGCCTAAAGTGGCTACAAATTTTCATATTAACCAAACCATACACTTACCTGCCTTCGATCCCAAGCCACATAACGACTCTCGAGAAGCAACATTGCATATGGTTGATGTCAGATGGGCTGTAGCCTTCTACTTGGACAAAACTAAACCATTTTGTAAGTCACCAAGACTATTGTCTCTACAGCAGAGCGCTCCAAGGGCTCTACAATATCTACCCAGAGACTCTCAAAAGGGGTCTCTACCTGTATTCAAACTTGCTACCACGTGCATCACAAAGAACCCCCGGTGGGCATCAGGTCCCACTCAACGCGAGCCATGGCAACATCGATTGCATTCTTGAACAATGTCCCCTTAATAGATACTTGTAGAGCTGCAACCTGGACATTGGAGCACACTTTTGCAAAGCATTACACTATCACCTAAGGCCTTGTCTCAGACTCTGTCGTTGACCTCACAGTGCTCTCATCACACACTTAGACATAACTCTGAATCCCTACTATCTCTGGTGTGGTACTGCTCTACAAGCACCTAGAGTGGTGCACGCACAGGGACACCACTCGAAAAGGAAGAAGAAGTTACTCTTCTTGTGCAGTAATGATGGTTCTTCAAGATGTGTCCCCCTGTGGGTGCTTCACTAACCACCATCCTCCCCTCTACTTTGGAGTTCACACAGCCGAGCTCTGTGGTAGAGAAGGAACAGAGGGGATGGTGGGGGATGTGCGTGCTACAGGAGGTTCCAATGGCTGCACGAGACGACTCCTGTGTGCGCCCTTCCCCCGACCGAGTACTGCTGCGAGAAATCTTCAGCACAGCGACGCACCGACACCTAGAGTGGAGAACCCACAGGGACACACATCTCGAAGAACCATCATTACTGCACAAGGTGAGTAACTTCTTCTTCTTCTCTCTGTTCCAGTGAACAGTTTAACCAGGAGAGACTGAGCAAAATAGCCTTTAGTCTGATGGTTAAAATGCCCACCTGTCAGGGGGAAGACCTAATGGACCTGAGTTTCAAGTCTTGCTAAAGAGAGGGGATTCAAACCTGGGTCTCCCACATCCCAGGAAGTGCCCTAACCACAGGGCTACACGCACACATTTGTTGGACTGAAACAGACTTCCAATTTGCTGACAAATTCCAAACATTTTCAAAACAGAAAATATTTTTTCTTATTTTTTTTTTAAGTTTGTAGGCCAATCTGAAAAATCAATTATCTGTCCAGCTCTACTAGACAGTAATACTTGTACTCCATCTCTAAAGACTCTGTACTGTTTTCACTCAAATTGCTCACAAGAATGGAGATCCACACAGGATAGGATAGACTAAACAGGGTTTATTTACAGGAACATTTATATACAAATTCATATTCTGGCCTTAGCAGCCTAGGTCATTGCATTGGCATACCTGCTGTCAGGTGCGGCTCTATGTTTTTTTGCCGCCCCAAGCACGGCAGTCAGGCGGTCCGCTGGTCACGCAGATTCGGCGGCGTTTCTGCGGGTGATCTGCCGGACCCATACCTTCGGTGTACCCGCCGCCAAATTGCTGCTGAAGCCGTGGGACCAGCGGACCTCCCGCAGGCATGCCGCCGGAGGCATGCTGCGCTGGTGCCTGGAGCCGCCCCTGCCTGCTGTCTTGCTCTTGCTGTCTGTCTCAGAGGTGGCCAATACAAGAGAGTCATTCCCCATGCCTGTCTTAAAGGGAGAGTGCACCAGTTCTCTAACCACACTTGAATACCATACAGAGTGTTCTGCTGTTTCTTGCAGTTCTGTAGTTCTTTTTCCAAGGCATGAGAGTCTAGTTACTCCCATTTTCTGGAATTTTTGTTTCTTCGGCATGTACCTCCATTGAGTTAAGATTTTTGGAATGGTTTTTGTGGTTGTTGGGTCGTGTTCTGCATCTTCCCAGCTTTTTATTGGTAAAGGCTGATGTGTATGGGAGGTAATTTTTACCTCTTTTATTTAATAAATAAATAAAAGAAAAGAACATAAACCTTGTTCCTTGATGGTATTTGTCTTTGTTCTTTCAACCGTTTTAGTAGTTACTATATAATGTTTTCCTTTGGACATCTTTGAGCTCATTGCTTTCCAGGAGTAAGAATTCTGCACAGATGATATCTTCAGAGGACAGAAAACTACTTAGATTCCATTCTGTTTCATTAGAGATATCATCTTGCAAGAGTCTCACTCTCCCATCGCCCCTCAGAGTTTGGAGTGTGGTGTTTGTTTGTTACTGATTATGTTATGTATGTACATGTACTGAGTTTATTATTTCTGCTTTTGAGGCCTGATTTTTCCAAATAGATGGTGATTGGCTTAATTTGAGGGAGGTCCGTCACAAACTAATTGTAACATTCAAGCCAGTTGCTGTAGGTGTAGGTAAGAAGTGTATGGAGGAGAGGTTGGCTCACAACCTTAAGAGATCATAGTACTTTCAGGCAGTTTCACCTATAGCAGACTTTAGATGCTGAAACCCAGGAGTGAGAATCCTGCAAGATGATATATTCCAAGATTCAGAGCCCTTTACTACTTATTAGATATGATAGTAAATATATACAGTAAGAGATTGTTGTATGAAATTGCTGCTCTGGTGTAAAAATCAATATATCAAATTATTATTCCATGGCATTACAATAAGCATCTTGTTTTTAGCTTCCCTGAATTAATTTAGATAAATATGTCATTTTTGTTCTACTTTTGGTAGTTAAAAAAAAAAATCTGATTTCATTAGGATGACTTTTTTTAAAAGGAACGGTTTGATTTCTTGGTAGAGTTCAAAATCTATGAACAAATCCTTAATTTTAATTCAGACTTTGTTTATGATGTGACAAATTTATTAACAAAAAGTAAAAAAAAAAAAAAAAAAAAAAAAAAAAAGCATTAAAATCATTTTAGAGAGAATTAACTTGATTAATGAAAACTTGATTAGTGAAATAATTTGTGACTTTACAAAGCTAATTAATTTTGACTAAAACATTTTTATATTAATGTTTTTTAAACTGGTACAATTATATAACTAAAAGTAAGTGTGTGTGTGTGTGTGTGTGTGTTTTTCCTGTGCCAGAGAGAATTATTCCTTTTTCCCCTCAAATGTGGAATCCACACTCCAAAATACAGTGATATACAGCCCAGCAATTTTCAGCCTCGGATTGATGACAAATTTAAGATCAGATGCATCCTTGAGCCAATACGGCTAGAATTGGTTATTGTGTGATGCACCAGAAAGGGCAGATTTCCAATTTTTCATTAGAATAAAGAACTTCTTGTCCTACAAAAAATATTGAAGTATCAAGCCTAAAATATTGTGTCATAGTATGAAAAGACATTTTAAGGTCTGTGTGTATTTCAAGGATTACTTTTTAAAAATTTCCTTTCCTTCAAAACCTGTTTAGTTAGACTCAGGCTGCCTGGAGAGCTTGGTTTTACAGGAGAGGGTTATGAAAACTGGTTCCAATCAAAGTTTAACATTGTAAGACATTTCTAAATTACCTTTTCCATAAAATGGCAAATTATAGGGGTTTCCATGAATTGATATCACAAGCACTATATTCAGTCTACAGAACTACCTTGAAAAGCTTTGAATCAATTGGAAATGCATGACAGTTCCCATGCAAAGGTGATGTCATTGCTGTACTCTAGTAAGAGAATTTACCTCCCAGCTGCCTCATTTCCTCTGCCACATCGCAAAGAGCAAATGAGACTTTTATTTGTGTCCTCAAGACTAGGTTTTTTTTTCTTAAGTCTATCTTAAGATCTTATTGTAAGTAGTTTGCATAGAGTAGTATATGATAGTTTACTTGTCCCTTTGGCACCTTAAGCGCTTCAAGAGGTTTGGCAATCAGACCAGAGATTGATACCCACATCCATTGCCTTCTGTGTCTGGGTGAGACTTAGTACCTCAATGCACTTTTTGCCACATCTTCACTCTCCGCTCCACAAGGAGGAGACGCTTGAGATTTATTGGTTTGAATAACATTACAACAGTGACTATTAAGGCTCATGTTTTATAGTATAAACTGATCACAGGCAGGAGTCGGAAAGAAATTACCCATGTATGGGATAATATTGTGCAAATAAGTGAATGTTGAGTATTTACACCTACCTCTGCACCATCCTGCACTGGCTTCTGTCAAACAAGATGTCTGTCCTTTATATTCTTAATTAATGTAGCTCTCTGGTATAAGAATCTATTCTGTACCTTTTCCCCCATAAAAACAATATATTATTTCTAGGGTTGTCGATTAATCGCAGTTAACTCACGCGATTAACTCAAAAAATTAATCCTGTTTAATTGTAGTTTTAATTGTACTGTTAAATAATAGGATACCAATTGAAAATTATTAATATTTGTGGATGTTTTTCTACAATTTCAAATATATTGATTTCAATTACAACACAGAATACAAAGTGTACAGTGCTCACTTTATATTATTTTTTATTACAAATATTTGCACTGTAAAAATGGTAAAAGAAATAGTATTTTTCAATTCAACTCATACAAATACTGTAGTTCAATCTCTTTATTGTGAAAGTGCAACTTACAAATGTAGATTTTTTTTGTTACATAACTGCACTCAAAAACAAAACAATGTAAAACTTTAGAGCCTACAAGTCCACTCAGTCCTACTTGTTCAGCCAGTCACTCAGAGAAACAAGTTTTGTAGTAGGCATTGCAAGGTATTTACCTGCCAGATATGCTAACATTCGTATGCCCCTTCATGCTTCGGCCATCATTCCAGAGGACATGCTTTCATCCTGACGATGCTCGTGAAGAAAATTAATGCATTTAATTAAATTTGTGACTCAACTCTGTGGGGGAGAATTATGACTCCTGTTCTGTTTTACCCACATTCTGCCATATAGTTCATGTTTTAGCAGTCTTGGATGATGACCCAGAACCTGTTCATTTTAAGAACATTTTCACTGCAGATTTGAGAAAATGCGAAGAAGGTACCAATGTGAGATTTCTAAAGATAGCTATTGCACTCGACCGTAGGTTTAAAAAGCTGAAGTGCCTTCCAAAATCTGAGAGGGATGAGATATGTGGAGCATGCTTTCTGAAGTTTTAAAAGAGCAACACTCCATTGTGGAAACTATAGAACCTGAACCACCAAAAAAGAAAATCAGTCTTCTGCTGGTGGCATCTGACTCAGATTATTAAAATGAACATGCGTTGATCTGTACTGCTTTGGATCATTATCAAATAGAACTCGTCATCCACATGGATGCATGTCCTCTGGAATGGTGTTTGAAATATGAAGGGACATATGAATCTTTAGCGCATCTGGCATGTAAATATCTTGTGACGCTGACTACAACAGTGCCATGCGAACGGCTGTTCTCACTTTCAGGTAACATTGTAAACTAGAAGTGGGCAGCGTTATCTCCTGCAAATGTAAACAAACTTGTTTGAGTGATTGGCTGAACAAAGAAGTAGGACTGAGTGAACTTGCAGGCTCTAAAGTTTTTTTACATTGTTTTATTTTTGAATGCAGTTTGTTTTTTGTACATAATTATATATTTGTACGTTCAACTTTCATGATAAAGAGATTGCACTACAGTACTTAGGTTAATTGAAATATACTATTTATTTTGTTTTTTTACAGTGAAAATATTTATAATGGAAAGTGAGCACTGTATATTCTGTATTCTGTGTTGTGATTGAAATAAATATATTTGAAAATGTAGAAAACATCCAAAAATATTTAAATAATGGTATTCTATTATTAACAGCGCGATTAATTGCAATTAATTTTTTAATCACTTGACAGCCCTAATTATTTCCTCTCTTGCTAATTTTTTAGTTTGTTGCATTAAAAATTATTTTATAGCTACTGCTGCAAACATAATGGTAGCAGTTATACATAACTAAACACTTTGTAGTAAGACATCACAAAATAAAGACGTTTCATTATCTTCCAAATTGTTTTTGGAGTTTTGTTCGAACAAATTCCTCAAGAAACAGTACACCTTTTAAGAACTGTTAAATTGCAGTTTTTTCCAACTTCTCAGCAGCTCTTTTTTTAGCACACCTGGTGGAAGAGTTGAAATGGCCATCCTATCTCATATGAAGATTTTTGCTATCTTTTCTCTAATTTGTAGCTCTAAACTAATTATTTTATCAAATAAATAACATTCCATTTACCACATTCCCAAGATACTCTCTCACTTTTTTGAGCCCTATTCATTGTCTTTAACCCCAATTCTGGCACAGCTCAGTTGGAGACAAACACTTGTGTTTCAAGGTACGAATTATACTATTTAAAATACAAGACGACCGAGTCCTCTTTCAGCAGTCTGACTAGCAATGGCACATTCTAGTATTCAGCTTGAGTTAGCTGTAGCCTGTCTCGTGGAGGATATTAATTTATGGCTTTGTACCTCCTAGCCATGAAATACAAACTATTTATGGTTTCCTTTATGATAAGATACTTAAAATCATGTCTGTGGAATTTTGGCTGCTGGCATGGGAAGTTTTTGCTAAATGGTATTAAATCATTCTGAGGCATATATTTGCTGTTTGTTTTCAGAGGAATTCCGGGGAAGAAATGTGGAACAATCATACTGACCGCAGAGGAGCTGAACTGTTGCAGGGTAAGTGAATGTTTGCACTGCTTCTTAAACAATTTGTTTTTATGGTACTAATGTAATCTGATATTGGACCAGTTTTTTAAAGATAGTTTACAAATGGGGTAAAAGAAATAGGAACACAATTACCTTTGTATGAAATATTTTATTTATTGCTTCACTTAATTGTTCTTTTCAGTTACTATTAACCTGAATAGTAGAGAAGTGAAGAATTTGGAGCACAGAGACATTCATATTAAACCTACTCTTATTGTTCCCCAAATTAATCAATATGAATCTCTTCTTAATTTCTTAATCCCCAAATGCTAGTAAATTGTTTTAACTATGTGAGTTATGGAGTTATATGCCCATTATGAGATTTTTTGAGAAGGAGAAGTCAGTAGCAAGAACAGCAGCAATCAAAAGAAATCTTTGTAGTTTAAGCTTTGTAATTCAAAGTTTGTCTATTTTGTACTTTGTGTGGCTAAAACAATTAAAAAAAAAGTTTATTGGAATAAATAATATCTGGTATGAAAAGGAGTAGCCCCAAAAAAGAGGCTAAATTTAAAAACGTTTAAAAAGATTGTCCCAGCCAGTGATACTTGTGAGTGTCTAAATGTGGAAAAGGTGTAGGGACCAGGGAAGGAAGGGGAGAGTGAGGAGAGATTATATGGATAACAAAGAATGATTGATTCCTGAGGGGAGTTTTGAGGAGATTACTAAACAGAAGGATGGTGTTTATTGGAAAGAAAGTGAGCTATTTTTCCAAGTGTAAGTGGTAACATAAGAGACGGTACAAAGTCAAGAAAGCAAAAACTAAGTGTAGGGATCAATAAAGCAAGGCACACTTCTACCCTGATATAACGCGAATTCGGATATAACACGGTAAAGCAGTGCTCCGGGGGGGAGGCTGCGCACTCTGGCGGATCAAAGCAAGTTTGATATAACGTAGTTTCACCTATAACACGGTAAGATTTTTTGGCTAACGAGGACAGCGTTATATCGAGGTAGAGGTGTATTTGGTAAAAAGCATAAGGAGCAAATAAGGAAGCAAGTAAGCAAATAGAATGAAATTAAATCAAAGACATAAACAGGATGAAGTATGTAGAGGCTTGAAGGGATTTGTTAAGGGCTTTAATTTTTAGTAATTGGTAGTTTCATGCTGATTGTTTTATTTAACTGTTTTGACTTTTTTTTTACTGGATAACAGTTTTTCCCATTTTTTTCTCAATTTTTGCAGTAGTAACGTGTTTGTATCTTTACTGATGTATCCAACATACTATACCCTCACAACTTACCATAATGCTTTTTTATGTTCTATTTTCTGTTGTTTATTTAAAATATTTTATTAAGAACCCTAAATCCTGTGCCTTATTTCTAGTTTACTAAGGCTTGTATGTCCAATTGCAGAGCAGAAACTGTTTTAAATTGCATATTGCCCTAAAATGTAAATAATTATACAGATTATCCATTGCCTTTGGCAGCCCAACAGATTCCAAATATAGTCACCTTCAGGGTACAATGTAATGCCTAATTCTTCTTCGAGTGCTTGTTAATGTCCGTTCCAATCAGGTGCGTGTGCACAGTGGCCACAAGATTTTTCCCATAGCAGCATCCATTGGATCGGTCTGGGCGCCCCCTGGAGTCGAGCCTTCATGGCGCTCAATATAAAGACCTGCCGACCCACCATCCCTTCAGTTCCTTCTTACCGCCAGTGACGGTTGGCTGGAATTTCCCGTAGTCCATGCTTAGCAAGCACATTGTACAGTTCTTTGTATATAGTTTACCTTAGTTTTGTTAGTAATTAGTAATTAGAGTTCTTGGAGGTTCTCCCCCCTCCCCCCCCATTTTGACTTCCCGGAGCCGTGGTATGCCGCGATCCCTGGGGTTTAAAAACTGTGTGGCCTGCGCGAAGTGCAATCCACACTCTTCATGCTTACGTTGTCTAGGAGAGGGTCACCAAAAGGATCACCATAAGATCTGCCACGAGTTCCGCCCTAGAACTCTTAAAGAAAGGGAACAGCGGCTTAAAGTGATCCTCATGGAGGAAGCTCTGTGCCCCTATTTGGACCCGGGCTGAGGGGACCCGGCCCCAACACATCCTTCTCGACGCAGAGCGTCCCAGCACCATCCTCAAGCTTGGTGCTGAGAAAAGATTCAGCCCAGGATGCTCGGCACAGGCACGGCACCTCCCGAGGCCTGGCAGAGAGCAGGCACCAATTCCACTCGATGGTGCCTCAGAAGAAAAAGAAGCTGGACAGTCGGTCAGCTCCAGCTAAATCCGGAAAAGTGAGGACCCCCCTCCCCCCAGCGGGCCACAGCTCCGGATCCCCTACTGGGGCTGCGTCGACTCCTGCCCAGGCGAGGCATTTGAGTCTGCGCTCCCCATGGTCAACGGTCCCTACGGGCCAGCAGCTACAGCTCCCTTCGATGCCGGAAGCTTTCAAAGCTGCTGCACCTTACAGCACTGTTCTCGCCCTCGAGGAGGGAGAAACCTTCAGCATTGGCGGTCCCACCCTACCCCCAGGTGCAGTCAAGAGGGAAGCCAGCAATGATGTCCAGGCACTCCCCCACTCGATGTCCTTCTGCACCGGCCCACTCAGACAGAGAACCTATTCACTCCCCAAGCTCTTGACTCTCAAGGCATTGAGACTCGGCTCCTCCATGGTCTTCAGTCTCTCCTACCGATCTAGGATGAGTAGGAGGCAAAGATCGAGGTCATGGAGAGACAGGAGAGAGCCCCAAGCATGTCCATTGCAGTGGCAGAATCCATCACAGTAATCATTCTGGACCCCCTCGCCCTTTCACCAAAGCCAGGGAGGGAATCAAGGGCACCACGCCGTCTCCTGTGGCCTCAATCACCTGCGTCCTGCCATCAACTGTGCAGCTTGCCTCGGCACCTGCCCACATGCCAACACCTCCGGCTGCGGCACCGTTGCACTGACCTAGACACTGACCTCAGCTCCGGTGATTCGTCCAACTTTGGTGCCGGCACTGATCTCGACGCCGACTATGGCACAGGCACTCACCATCCTGGCACCAAAGCCGGCGATGGGCCTGCCACTTTCGTCAGTGCAGATGGGTTTGGCACCGGTTCCATCAATGGTTCCACCGGTGTTGCTGATGGCTGCGCCGACACCGGGTTCGGCGTCAACAGCCCGGCGCCAGCAAGCACTCCATCAGCACCTACACTGCTCTGAGAGTCATGGGACTCCCTGGGAGTGTATGGCAGGGAGCATCTGCTTCTTATAAGTGTTTCCTCCTCGTCGTTGCCAGACAAGGCATTGGTGGGCACAGCCGTAGCCCTGACACTTGAGGACAACAGGGTGCTGCAGAAGTTGCTACAAAGGGCTGCTCAGGGTCTGGGCATTAAGGCCGAGGAGGTAGTTGAGGAGGCTGATCCTATGGTGGATGTCCTAGCCCCCTCAGGACCTTCCGATATTGCCCTTCCATTCATTAAAACCATTGTGGACACCACCAAGACCCTGTGGCAGATCCCAGTTTCCTTGCCACCCACTGCCAAGCACAATGAGAGATGTTATTTCGTGCGCTCCAAAGGGTATGAACATTTGTATTCCCACCCACCTCCCGACTCTCTTGTTGTGGATGCTGCTAACCAGCACGAGAGGAGGGTTTCTAAGTACCCTCCCCAAAAAACCAGGGAGGCTAAGTGACTAGATCTTGTCGGGGGAGAGGTCTAGTCTACAGGGGTTCTGCAGCTCCATTTTTCGAACCAGCAGGCCATCGTCAGTAGGTACTCTTATAGCACCTGTGCAGCGATGGCCAAATTTATGGAGCGCCTCTCTTCAGACTCCTGAACCAAGTTCTCGGCCTTGGTGGAGGAGGGGAAGCTAGTCTCCCGGGCTTCCCTCCAGGCCGTGTTGGATGGTGCAGATGCCACCACTAGGGTCACGACTACAGGGATGGCCATGAGAAGGGGCTCCTGGCTCCAAATCTCAGGGCTCCCTTCTGAGGTCCAACAAACTATTCAGCACCTCCCATTTGAGGGTCTGATGCTTTTTTCTGAGAAGACAGACAAGAGGCTACACAATCTGAAAGACTCATGGGCCACTCTCAAGTCTTTAGGCCTGCACACTCCCGCCACACAGTGGAGACACTTCAGACCGCAACCTCCTCCAAGATTCCATCAGCAGAACCACCAGGATGGTTCTCGGAGGAGGATCAGGAGTGGCCGAAGGAAACAACACCCATCTTCAGGCCAGGGCTCTGGCCAACCCAAATCGCCTTCTGGCCCTAAAGCGGCCTTTTGAAGGTGCGGTCGAGGATGGCGCACCAGATCAGAGACTGGATCTACCCCACCTTACCTTTTCCTCCCAACTGTCCCCTTTCTACCATGAATGGTCTTGTATCACTTTGGACCGCTGGATGCTCCGCATGGTAGAGAAGGGATACTCGATCCAATTCTATGCCCTCCCGCCTTTCCACCCTCCTTCTCCATCCCTCTTCAGGGACCCTTCTCACGAGCAGCTCCAGGAGGTGCAGTTGCTCCTATCACTAGGGGCAGTGGAGGAGGTTCCTCAAGGACACAGGGGCGAGGACTTTTATTCCCGTTATTCCTAATACCTAAAGCCAAAGGCGGCCTCAGGCCTATCCTGGACCTGTGAGAATGTAACAAGTTCATGAAGAAACTCTGGTTCTGCATGGTTTCCTGGGCCTCCATCATCACCTCGATAGATCCAGCAGACTGGTATGCTGCCCTCGACTTGAAGGACGCATATTTTCATATCACAATCTCTCAGCCCCACAGGAAGTACCTCAGATTTGTGGTCAACAGTACCCACTACCAATTTACCGTCCTCCCGTTCGGCCTGTCAGCAGCTGTCGTCGAGTTATTGCAAAGGCACCAGGTACAGGTATTTCCATTCCTCAACGACTGGCTGATCAAAGGCCGCTCCAGGATCCAAGTGAAAGCTCAGATCAGATTGATCAGAGCCACCTTCAACAGCCTGGGTCTACTTCTAAACAAAGCAAAATTGACTCTGTCTTCCGTCTAGAGGATAGAGTTCATAGGGGCAGAACTGGACTCGACCCAAGCCAGGGCATACCTGCCGGAGGCAAGGTTTCAGGCCCTGAACGATATAATTCGAGGCCTCAGTTCCCCACCACTACAGCAAGGAACTGCCTGAAACTTCTTGGACACATGGCTGTCTGTACCTATGTGGTGCAGCATACCAGACTCGCGCTTCGACCGCTTCAGTTGTGGCTCGCATCAGTGTATCGCCCAGCCCGGGACAGCTTGAACAGGATTGTGACCCTGCCTCGCTTGGTCCTCAACTCCCTCCTATGGTGGATCGACGCTCAGGAAGTGTGCTCAAGGGTTCCCTTTACCACCCCACAGCTGTCTCTGTCACTGGTGATGGATACGTCCGGTTTCGGCTGGGGAGCTCATCTGGGAGACTGCAAGACTCCAGGCCTCTGGCCTTAAGCAGATCTGGGTCTCCACATCAATGTCAGAGAGCTGAGAGCGATGTGCCTAACATGTCAGACCTTCTGTCCTTACCTAACCGGACAATGTGTATCAATCATGACGGACAATACAACAGCAATGTTCTATATCAGCAAACGGGGATACACACTCCCCTCCCCTGTGCCAGGAAGCCCTCATGCTTTGGGACTTCTATGTAGAACATTCAATACACCTGCAGGCATCATACTTCCCCGGGATACAGAACATGCTGGCAGACCACCGCAGCAGGTTGTTTCACAGCCACAAGTAGTCCCTTCGCCCGGACGTCACAATTTCAATTTTCCAGAGGTGAGGTTTTCCCCAGGTAGGCCTTTTTGCCACGCAACGCAACAGGAAGTGCCAGCTTTTCTGCTCCTTCCAGAATCACAGCCCAGGCTCCAGCACGGATTCGGTCCTCCTCCATTGGGGAGGTTCTCTCTTATACGTCTTTCCACCCATACCACTCGTTCACAAGGTGCTTCTCAAGATCTGCAGAGATCGAGCTCAGGTCATAGTGATAGCACTACCCTGGCCCCATCAGCACTGGTACACATCTCTCCTAGACGTTCTGTGGGAGTCCCAATTATCTTGCCACTCTTCCCGGACCTTCTCGCACAAGATCATGGACGTCTCCAATACCTGAACCTCCAGTTTCTTCCTCTAAAGGCGTGGAAGCTCCATGGTTAGATCCGTTGGAGCTTTCCTGTTCAGACCAGGTTAGACAGGTCCTCCTTAGCAGAAGGAAACTCTTTACGGGGGCCACATACCTTGCCAAGTGGAAGAGATTTTTCAATCTGGTTGGAGCCTATGCTAGCTTCAGTGCCACTCATTGTGGACTACTTCCTCCATCAGAAGCAGGAGGGACTCTTGTTGTCTTTGATAAGGGTGCAATTAGCCGCCGTGTCGGCCTTCCACCTGGGCGCGCAGGGCCGCTCTGTGTTTGCTAGCACCGTGGTCAGCCGATTCCTAAAAGGGCTCGACAGGCTATACCCTAATGTCCGTCAGCCTGTCCCTGCCTGGGACCTCAACTTGGTCCTTTCTAGGCTCATGGGGGTCCACCTTTGAACTGTTAGCAACGTGCTCCCTGCTCTACCTCTCTTACAAGGTGGCGTTCATGGTAGCAATAACCTCAGCCAGAAGAATGTCTGAGCTCAGGGACCTAACATCAGACCCTCCCTACACCGTGTTGTATAAGGACAAGGTTCAGCTCAGGTCTCATTCTGCTTTCCTCCCGAAGGTTGTGTCGCAGTTTCACATCAACCAGGACATCTTTCTCCTAGTATTCTACCCTAAGCCACATTCCAGCGGCAGGGAGCAGAGACTCCCCTCTCTGGATGTCCACAGGGCACTGGCCTTTTACATCGAGAGAATGAAACAGTTCAGAAAATTGATCCAGTTATTTGTGGGAGTGGCGGACAGGATGAAAGGTCAACCTTTGTCATCCCAATGCATCTCCTCATGAATAATGTCCTGTATTCGTGAGTGCTACATCCTGGCAGGTGTTTCTGCACCTCCGATCACTGCACACTCCACCAGAGTGCAGGCTTCATCTACAGCGTTCCTGGCTTAGGTTCCCACCCAGGAAATCTGTAGTGCGGCGACGTGGTCCTCCATACTCACTTTCACCACGCATTATGCGATTACCCAGCAGGCCAGAGACGATGCGGCCTTCGGACGAGCAGTACTCCAGCCAGTGGACAACTCCGACCCTGCCTTCTGAATTTGGGCTTGGGAGTCACCTGATTGGAATGGACATGCACAAGCACTTGAAGAAGAAAAAACGATTACTCATCTTCTCGTAACTGTTGTTCGAGATGTGTTGTTGATGTCTATTCCAATACCCACCCTCCTTCCCCTCTGTCTGAGTAGCCAGCGAGAAGGAACTAAAGGGGTGGCGGGTTGCCAGGGCTCTATATTGAGCACCATGAAGGTGCGACTCCAGGGGGCGTCCAGACTATGCAAAAAATCTTCTGGCCACTGTGCACGTGAGCACGCGCACACCTGATTAGAATGGACATGCACAACACATCTCGAAGAACAACAGTTACGAGAAGGTGAGTAACTGTTTTTTTCTTTTTCAAGTGGCCTCTGCACATTCGTACTCGAGATGTGCCAACACTGTGGCTTGGACTGAGGGAACCTTCTAGTAGCAGTGTCTGCTGGAATGCTGCTGTGCACTCTGCCTCTCTTCTCATGACTCTGGGCATTCGGAGGGTGGGAGCTACAAAAGAAGGTGAGGCATGCCAGCTGCCTCAGTTCCTGCCAACTGTGATAGCAGGTGAACTAGGAACCCTCTTTTAGGTTCCTGAATCCAGATTCATTGGAATGGATCGTTTCCTGTGCCATCACAGTCTTTAGTTTTAGTTAGTTTTGAGTTCTTTTTTGATTAAGGATTTTAGTACCCTGCACAGGTCCTTGGTTCTGATATGTGAGAATTAAAGATAAGACATGGTTCAAGAGGCATGTTTCTTACCCTGCCACTTTTCCTTCTTCTGGTGTATATGTGTATGGACGTTTGGTGGAAGGTCTTTAGCCCTCTTATTGCTTCATATAGATCATCTTCACCCTGAACTAATACCTTTCCTTACCCTATCCCTCCTAGAGAGTATTACCTAGACTCTTGGTTCCAACCTTTCTGACCATGAGATCACCTTCCCTCACTACAGGCTATAATAGGGAATTCCCTACTGGATACTGGCAGAACCGGAACGTACCACCATGGGCAATGTGACCATATTGGCCTTCCCTATAGATATTAACCTGAATTTAAAAGGGCTGAAGAAAGACAGCCACAAAGGAAACCTCCCAAAAGGGTTCAAGGGAAATGTCCTACACCAGAACTGTTACACTTGCTAGGGACCAAGAGATTTGTCTCAAGCACATTGTCTGAAGTAGAGCAATAGAAGAGCCTATTGAACCTCTGACTATAGATCCAGATCCAGATGTTCAAACTTTTCCACATAAGAACGTGGGTGCATCATCATCTTCCTCTCCTTGTAGAATATATGTTCCAGGGTGCAGAAAGAATGGCTGCTACCTTAAACGTCCCTTTGGTAACAAGAGGAAACTACACTTAGTTTTCAGTATTCTGAGTTTATCCTCTAGGAGTAATATTACCTAGTGAATTCTAGGAAGTTTATTACAGCTGGCATAAAATACCTGATTAAACCGAGCATCAGGACTGGCAGTTACTAAAAAAGCAAACTATATGGAGCTGCCTTCTGGTGTCATCTTTTTTTTGATGATCCTTCCACCTACAAATTCATTGGTAGTGGTGATTCCTGCCCAAAGAGCTAAAGGGCGGTTGTGCAGAATGAGGGAGTTGTGTGTTGTTTGTAAATATACGTGCCTCAGTTTACCTGTGATATTCTCTTCTCTGATTCTACAGACTTAAGTCAAAGGAAGTTGTAACAGGAAACGAACAGGAAATAAAACAATGGCAAAGATAAGGTGCTATCATAAGCAATAGCCAACATCCTTCAGGAACAATGGAGAAGCTATTAAGTGGGAAATAACTCCTGGCCTGGTGCCCGCTAGGCTGACGAAGTTTACTTTTTCTGGGCAAAACCTAGGATCAAAGCATATAATAAAATCTTAAAGATGCTAGCCTAGCAGGGATGGAGGGAGGGGAGAAAGGGTTGTTAGCAGACTGAGCCTGGCACACAGGCTGAATGAGGCAGACAGAAGCTGCAGCAAGCAGTCTGCTTCTCCCAGCCTAGAGAGGAAGGTAACTGGGCTATATGGAACTTATCAAAGGTGCAGGTAGGGGAAATGAGAATATAAGTCTTTAATTATTTATACCATCTGCTTGGCTTGGTATGTACCTTTGGGTGAATAAATTATACTTTTTTTTTTTTTTTTTTTTTTTTTTTTTTTTTTTTGAAGAAGCTGTTTCTCTGTCCCCGCAATCTTATTATTTCACAAGCTCCTGGAGGAAAAGTGCCAGACCCACTTGGGTCTGTCAAGTTAACACAATTGGTAAATGGGGACTGCAGCTCAGAGATCCAGTCTGAGTAGTAGGACCATGTGGTTTCACCATTGAGAGAGGGTGAAGGTGGCCAGGCCAGTCACCTGAGAAGTGCACTCAAGACAGACTAGAAGGGGTATAAAGTGCAGCTCACTTGATAATTGTGATAAAGGTGTAGTCCACTCTACCCCTTCTGTTAGAGCAACTAAGCAGCTAGATGCAGAGGGTAGAAAGATGTTTTCCTCTGCCAAGCTGAGAATTAGTGGTGAGTTATCAGGCAGGTAATGTACAATAGCACTGTTTGCCCAGTCTTGGCTTGAAGACCAGAGATAACTGGCCAAAGCCCTGGTTATCAAAGGTCATTTAGTTGCTATGCATCCTTGAGAACATCATTTGATGCTTCTGATATAATGTTTAGAGCTGAAGCATCCACAATTACTTTGAGGCACCACGTGTATCTATGTTCTGGAATTCTTCCAGAAACAAGAACCTCCATCCAGGACCTACAATTTGATGGTGAGAGGCTATTTAGCTCTCGGACAAGGTTCTAGAAAAACCGAAAGATACCAGGTCTACTGCAAGGTCTCTGGAGATTTCTCAGCCCCCTAGGAAAAGAATTTGGGAATCAAAGTTTTGTTGCCAGAGAAACCATACCAAGCCTCTACTTCCTATACCAACAGCAGCCCCTTGTTCAGCATTAGCAGCCGTAGCTATCATGAGCTAATGGAAGTTCCACTGTATCACCTTCCTCTGCACCAGCCTCAAGTTTGATGGGATGCCCAAGAAAATTAGGTCAGTTTTAAACCTATAAGAGGGCTTACCTTCATTTGAAGACAATCTCTCATGTTTCTTATATACACGGACCGATGGATCTTGGAGACTGTACAACATTCAGTTAAACATTATCCCTTGCCACAACTCTCCTTCCCCATCTCTTTTCATGCATCTTTTGCCTGAGGACATGCTCAGATCAGAAATTCATTCAGTACTGGAGTTGGATTCCATAGAGGAAGTTCCCAAAGAGTTACAAGGGAATGGATTTTATTCAAGGTTGTTTCTGATCCCAAAGAAAGATGGAGGTCTCTGATCCATTTTAGACCTTCAAAAACTCAACTCTTTCAACAGAAAGTTCAACCTCTGCTTGTGTATCCAAGTCATGATCAATTCAAGACTGGTTTGGGGCTCTTGCTGTATAGGATGCTTATTGTCATATCTCAATCAGATATTCACATCAAAAATACTTGCGGCTTGTTGTCATTCCATATGGCTTGTCTGCAGCATCTCAAGTGCCTATCAATAGTAGCAGCACATTTGAGAAGTTAGGGTCCCTTACTTGTACAATGGGCTCATCTGGGCATCCTCACAGGATGTCACAATCATGTACCCTATTCCAAACACTGGGGTTCAAGATAAATGGGAAGAAATCGCACATATCTCCAGCCCACATCATACCTTTTGTTGGTTAAATTTTGTATTCTCAAAAGGGCAGAGATTTTGTTTCAGAAGAAAGGCACTTTAAAATCCTTACAGTGATAAAAGTACTACAGGAGAACTAATATCAAACAGTGCTGTTCTTACTCAAGCTTGGTGGCATTATGGCTTCTGTGACATACATAACACTACGTACACATTTAAAGATGAGGCCTCTACACTGGCTAAAAAGACACTATACACCAAATACAGACACTACCCAGAGGTGTGTTCCTATCCCCACATTCAACTCTGCAACTCTGTCAGACACAGTAGACTCAGATGCTTCCAATCTGGGCTGGAAGCTTTTTACAAGAATTTGACAGTTCAGTCACTGGAAGTTCAGAGAGGAAAAACTCCATATCAGTATTAAGAGCAATACTTTGGGCTCTCAAGTCCTTTCTCCTTCAGCTATATGGCAGAGTAGCTCAAGTAGTTACCAGCAATACTACATCGATATTTTATATGAACAAGCAAACCAAGACAAGATACTGGCCAATCAGCTGAGCAGAAACTTGCATGATCAGCACAAGTAGTTACTCAAGAGCTTGGTAACAAACTATATCTTCTCCGTGTGAAGGTATCCGGAGATGCATCTTGTTGCAACAAGACACAACTCCAGATGTAAGAGGTTTTGCTTCGAGGCAAGTTGTATTTCCTCTAGACTGTGAGGTAGGTCTCCTCTGCATTTCCCCCAATTCTTCTAATTCAGAGTTCACTGGAAATTAAACAAGACAAAGCCAAGGTTATTGTGATTGCCCTGGCCTGGGCAAGACATTAGTCATTCTCCGATACTGTGACAATCACAAGGGTTTTATCTGTCTCCTGCAATTCCAGACTTACTCACCTAACAGAGAGATTGAATTGCCATCCGTATCCAGACTCTCTCCACTTGATGGCATGGCCCTAGAGCTTGAGCTATCTGTTTGGAAAAAGTAAAGAAGAGTCTATTCAACTTCAGGAAACAGTCAACTCACCAGTTATGATTATAAGTGGAAAAGTTTCTTTTCGTGTGTAACCCACAATAACATGAACCAAGCTTCAGCTCCTCTTCAATCCATACTAAAGTAATCACTTCATTTGAAATCCTTTGGGCTGTCCTAATGGTCAGTAAAAGTACATTTCACAAGCATCTTGGCTTCAAGATACCATCAAAGTGTAGTCAAGCAAAATACTATATTTAGACATGCTATAATGAGATATTGAAGGGATTAATGAACATCTACCCTCTGATTAGTGAGTCCATATCTACATGGAACCTCAGTCTAGTACTTAGCTCATGGAACTTCCTTTCAAGCCTATGGGAGAATGTTCCCTGTTTCATATCACAATTCAGGCAGCCTTTATGGTAACTATTAAATTCACTAGATGAGTGAGCAAGTTGCAGGCTCTTATTGCTGATTTTCCCTCTCCCCCTTACAGTGGTTTCACAAAAATATCATAGTCCTTTGTCTGCATCTGAAATTTCCCTTCAAGGTTGTAACAAAACTCCATCTTAACCAGGCTATAAACTTGACAGTATATTTTCCCAAGCTTTACTTTCACTCAGGGAAGCACAACTTAGAGGGCTAATGCTCTCTTGGTATCCATTTGAATCAGTCTAAGGAATACAGGCAGTCTCTTAAGGTTTTTTTTGTGTCATTCAGAAAAGAGTAACGGTCTGGCAATTGCATGCCAATGCCTTTCTAAGTGAATTAGAATAAGTATGGAGAGATTTTTAAACTTACATCTATTCCTCTTCTAGAAGAGCTTAAAGTGCCCTTGACTAGAACAAAGGCTGCTTCTGTGGCCTGCCTTAGACATATTGTTGGTGGAGTTGCTGTCTGGGCTGTTAGCTACAATAGTCTCATATTAAAAATCTGTAGAGTTGCCACATGGAGCTCTATTTCGTAAACTTTGGAAATATTCCTTAGAGCTGGCATGTAGGTCAGCTGCAGTTTGGTGAAGTAGAATTACAGTCTCTATTTAACTAGGACTCCATGTTGTACTACTAACCAGAGACAAGAGTACTGCTTATCCAACTATCCGAAGAGTAGGGAAGTGCAGAAGCCACTCAGAGGAAATGAAGGTTACTCACCTGTAACCAAATTCTTCAAGATGAACTCTGCATATTCACACTCCCCACCTACCTTCCCCTCTTACTCAGTCTTAATTTCAACTTTGGACCCAAGAAGGCGATGGAAGGAACTGAGGCATTTTGTGCACCATGACCTGTCTCCCTGTTATAGTCCTGCCTTCCAAATGCTTGGAGACAAAAGGGGTCTGAGAGCACTTCAGTGAGCACTACTTCTAGAAGGTTTCACTGGGCCAAGCTGCACTGTCGGCATATCCCAAGAATGTGAATGTGCAGGGATTATCTTGAAGGTGAGTAATCTTAAATGCTAAAATATAAATAAACTACTTTCTTTTGTTGTTTGTTCTTTGTTTTTGCAGATGACATGCTGAGCATAATTTTTGTCTTTATTTCTTTTTTAGGATTCTGTACTTATGCAGTTTTGTGCAAACAAGTTAGACAAGAAGGACTTCTTTGGGAAATCTGACCCTTTCCTAGTATTTCATCGAAGCAATGAAGATGGCAGGTAGATAACAGAATTATAAAGACAATAGGGATATCTCATGATGGTAGTATAATACACAGTTATTGCATTTTGATGATGTTTGTCAGACTGCAAGTTCTAATTTGTTCTGTAACCTCATAACATTTTCTTGGAATATAGTTTACTGTTTTAACAAGTTCAGGTATCTAAACTAGATAATGTTATGGCAGTGTAGAAATAAGACTATTATTTTAACACACAGTTAAAATAGCGTAGCTAAGGAATTTTAAAGATGGGTTTATGAGTAAAGCTAGAGTGCTATGAAAAATGGCATGGAATTTATTATGAAAAATAAATCGTGGTAAATCTTAAAATTTAATAGAATTCTAGAAGAATTTGTGAAGAATATATTAATGCACAAAGATTGATTTAGATAAGAATCCTTTTGCTGGAAGTTTGGAGACATATTTTAACCTTTTCATTAGAGTCCTGAGGGAAAAAAGACGATGAACAAAATTTCAAAATCTCTCGGTACACAAATAATTTTCAGATGTATCTATCTTCTACGTTCATGCTTAAGTCACTAAAATAGATTTATCTCTGTTGTGTTCCACTTAAGAAATATCTGATATACTAATTCCTGGTCCAGGGACTGCTTATGTGGGTCTATTAGCAATTGGCTTAACCTGTTTCCTGGAGTCTTCCTTTCTGGTATACTGCTCATTGTCATAGTCAAGAATGTAGCAGTCCAGAGGCTAGCCATGCCTGATGGTGGGTCCGTGGGGAACTAGCCTTACTGGCAAATTCTGGAGCATAGGCTGTTCTATATAAGTGGCTATTGCCAAGTACTGTGCCTCTCTGAGGCAGTTTGCTGGAACAGCTCAGCTGCTGAAGATTATAAAGTGCAGCAGGAAAGTACTTGGGGCTCTATTGAAAAATTGCAGGCCACTCTCTCCTCTCCCTTCCACTGATGCATTCAGACAGTCAATAGACCATCAGTGGGGAACCTCCTGAGTGCTGGTAAGTGTGGCTGAGCCCTGTCCATAAGAACCACACCCCATCAGTGGTAGTCATAATTGACTCTGTATGCTGCTGAGAGTGACCACAATGAGCCTTTAATTCCTTACTTGCCTCTAGGGTTGCCACCCGTCCCGGTTTTCCCAAAATCATCCCTTTTTTGGGGTAGCTGTCCTAGGAAATTTGTAAGGGTACTCAATGCACACACCAAGCTGTCCAATTTTATGAACTAAGGATCATCCCAGATGTCCAGGTTTTTTGTACCTCAGAGGTGGCAACCCTACTAGTAGCCCCTTAAACCTGATTATAATGGGACACAAGGAGCAGCTCTTCAGAACTCCTGTGAAAAGCTGGATCAGTACTCCCCAGCTTGGCTCAGAGCTTCAGGGGCTCCTTCACAATAAGAACAAGGATAAAATATAGGGTCTGTGGAGCTTAGGAAAGGATTTTGATGAACCTGGTAAGCAAGAAACGGTCATTCTCATCAGCCCTCTCACCCTTGCACATACCCTTCTCCTGATTAGATAGAAGGAAAGGAAATGGTCTGGTTCTTGGGAAAATAACAGCAGCTTGGGAGCCAGATGCAAGGAGAAAGCCCCAAGAACTGCGTACAGAGCAGGCTGCAGCAGAAGCCAGGACACAGTCATTGGAACAGGGTGTGACTATCGGACATTATAGCTGCGAGCAGGTCTGTGTGGGACTTCTGAGGAATCAGCAGTTCAGAGAGGCTCTTCTATTTGAGCCTGGGCTGGAAATCTGCAAGGCCCTATTTGATTTGAATAGGAAGACTGGACTGGAGAGGCAGCCCAAGCACTAGGCCTGAAGAATCCTAACCTTTCTAATTATAACCTTTTTGTTACATGTTGTCTAATTATAACAGCTATGTGCTGTAAACCTTTCACACATTTTAGTTGGACATTATCTGAATAGGTCATATTATCCAAACTCAACAATTAGGTGTAAAACGGCTAATAATGCTCAAGTTCGATCTTGTATGATTAAAATCAATAATTTGTTCTAACTTTCCAAGAGAGTTGTAGTAATTTTGTTATAAAACTGGTAACCAACACATCCAAACAATTAACAGTGTGATTGTTAGTATTAAATTCCAAACCTAAAGTAGAATAGAATCTTTTCAGTTCAGCTACAAAATGCTTGTAGGTATCAAAACTTAACTTCCATATCCAAAGTCTATCTCCCATTTAATGCAATCATTTATAGGGAATAAATTTTAACCTATTTTAGATAACTGATAAATAGATGCCACATTAGAATTCATTGCATTACCTCTTTTCTGAAGGAAAAACATTTCAAATTTAAAATAATTTTTATTCAACACCATTGAGGTTAATTGAATGTAAGAGATGTGTCATCATATTGCTCTTTATTTTAAAAGAAACAAAAATCATTATTGCCACTTCCCTGAGATTTTTGAGGTACAAAATCTCATTCCTGACCAATAGTGTTTTACTATTTTGAATCTAAAATGAGGGCTAAAAGATACTATTAATTTTTAAAATAAATTATCTCTAAGCAGAAATGATGGGAATTGATACACAAATGGACCCTGAATGGGATATCATTGACTATTTCTCACTGTCAAGAAATGGCACAAAACTTGGCATCTATGGATATCTGTTGCTACAACCCGTCTCCAGAAGCAAATGATTATTATTTACATAGCAGCAATAGTGGCTGGACACTGCTCAGAGAAATATGACTACTCAGTCTGCCTCACTAAGTTTACTGTCTTGGGTATACAAACAAAGCAGTGGGAAATGAGAAGTGATAAGGGCAGGCTGATTGGACATGAAGTTTACCATGTTCCACAATTTTTGTTCAGATTTTGATTTGTTTTTTTAGTGGAGTAAATATTTTCCCATGTGTAGTTTGGAAATCTTTTTCTGACAGAAGGATTGAGGATTGTGGTTCTCTACTGGTATGATTACCCGGCCTGAGAAAAACTTGCAGAACACCCAGATCCAAATTCTGTGTGCATTCCACCAAAAAATTTGATTCCAATGTACAGAATAGTCCACCTGGGATTTCCTTCCAAGTCAATCTGTGCAGATATTTCTTATCCGTATGGAAGATAAAACAAAGTGATGCAAGCTGTGAAACAAGTTTTAAAGTCAATTGCACTCTGTTCTATTTAACCAGCTTCTGGGTCTGTTCAACATTTTAAGTGTCCTATTTCTGTGTAGTTCCTTCTGTTTGTTGCAATTTATGTATCCTGCAGCTGTTCTCAGATAATGGACATATTACTAAAACTTGCTATCCTTCAGTGAATGTGGTTTCAAGGTTTGAACTTGCTAAAAGAAAGCTCTCTGCCTAGTGTCCAATGGGTATCAGTGGCCACATACATGCAACTTTTTCTGGATGTGGAGAATCACATGATTCAGGAAAAATGATCTGCATCAAAAAAGCAGTTCCGTATACATTTTCTAGAGCTAGGCCATGCATTAGAAAGGTCCTGGTGGTCTCTCTGAAGTAGGTCTGTCCAAGTCCAGAAAAATAGCTCAAGAGTTGTTCCATGTGCAAGCAGTCAAAGAGTAACAAGAATGCAGCTCACCTTCTCTGAGTTCTGATGTTTATAGAACCAAATACCACTGTTAAAATGAATACAGCAGTCATGAACTGGCACAACTGCAAGTTTATAAATTCTAAAATCTGCCCTTTTCCAGTTAGGTAAAATCTTCCCAGTCCTACTCTTCGTTGTACTTCTGTTTTAGATTGTATTTGGACATACTAGCTTATAATTAAATTCTTTAAATAATGAGGTAGAGCAATAAAGAGATCGACTACTTCTGCATATTTGTGACTCCACATTTGATCATTCAAAAGTGAAAAAATATATTTTTTTCTTTCAGTTTTACAATCTGTCACAAGACAGAAGTTGTAAAAAATACATTAAATCCAGTGTGGCAGGCATTCAAGATCTCTGTCAGAGCGCTGTGTAATGGAGACTATGACAGGTAAGATAAAGACAGTTCTATATGCAGAGGTCATTTTCTTTTAACTTACAAATTTCTTGCATGAATAACTTCTGTAAGCATTGCTGCTTCTGAATTTTTTGGTTGAGTTATTTAATCTTCATTTTAGAAGATATAAAATTAGTTCAAAACATTGGTTAAATTTAAAAAAATATTTATCTGAATCCTTTACTTAGATGTGAGCAAAGTTCCTTTTAGGTAGGAGATAAGTCACAAGGAATAGGCATTTCACATAAATGAACAAGGCAAAAATATTAATCATGCAGCAAGTATCATGAGTAATTCAGACTAGTAAATAATCCTCTCTCCATCAAAAGGAGTCACTGCTACTACTGTGCACAGAAACTAGTTTCTGCTCTGCTTCAGTTAGAAGCAAATACTGATGCACTACTTTCCTCAGGGGTGGAACTTGTATATCAGAGGCTGCTGGGGAAAAGTCCCAGAAAAAAAATAAGGTATTTTATCAAATGATTTTTGTCTGCAGTGTCCAGCTGCCACATACATAAGGACTGTATGCCTGAAGTGTATATAGGAGTCAGACCAGCTCAAGACCCAACCATGCACAGAGTCTAGAAATGTTTGGCATCTCCAAAACTTCTTACAAATAGACATACTCCACATTAAATTCTGACAGGACCCATCAGAAAAAAAAAATTTAACTCTACATGTTGACTACCTCTCATTGTTACCACCAGTGTTTTCTAGGTGTACTGAGACATTGCTGCAATTGCAACTGGCCCCTCTCAGCCCATTTATCGTGTCCCTGCTTCCTTGTCTCAACCTTGTATCTGGAGCTGTTGGGACATCTCATCCAGGCCTCAAAGGACACCAAAAATGTACACAGGACACCAAAAATGTACACAGCAATCTGTCACTCAGCCTACTCCAAGTAGTCAGTACTAAGCAGCATAAGAGCAAGAAGCATTCTCATTCACCAAGAGCTGAGAACCACACTTTCATGATAATAAGCCTAGCAAGCCTTTCTCTCCCTAAAGAATACAAAGAAATCCAAGCCTAACTGACCCAAAGTTTTTGAGGAGAAGGGGAAATTTCTTTATCATTCTTATTGGAACTGTAGGTTGAGGACACTTTCCTGGGTATTTTTAATATTGAGTACCCAAGCAGAGTAGAGTTCAAGGCTCTTGTCTCAGTATATTGCACTACTTTCTGTAGTAAAGGAAAAAGTTTTCCCAATGATTACAAAAATGAAAACTGTCCCCATATGTTCCAAGCCAGCGGACAAAAAGGATCAATTGTGTTTGAAAAGGGTCTGGACAATAAATCTTAGCTGACAAAGATATTTAATAAATTATGAAATGCTCCTCAAGGATAAATGGAATTTTTGAATTTCCTGATGAAACTCTCTATGAATTTCCATATTTCAGAGGACTCTAAGAAATTGTATATTCACTTATAGCGAACAGCTTTATCTGACCTGTCAGACAGGAAGAGGAAAGCACTTTAAAGGAGGTATATATTTGATACAGGTGATGAGGGCTTGAAGGCAGATCTAAATGCATCTTTTCTCACTAAAGACATTGACATTTGGGTAGTGCCATTATACCTACTGATTTTCTAGTCAGTGCTATTTTGAACTCTTTCTAGATATTTTGCTAAATGATGTTGAAAACAATACACATTCCTGTAATGAATTAATTAATCCAGTAATGCTTTAAAAAGCAAAAAAGCATTTTCAGATCTTATCAGTCTTACAAATCTATCATAATACATCCAAATTCCAACTTCCTGAAGATCTCCCCCATCACACCTCATTCATGTCAGGGAAAGAATAACCTGTTTTCTCAGAGTGAAAAATCCAAAATGAAAAAATGTTTTAGAATACAAGAAACTTAAATCCTTTTAGTATATAATAGCAGTTGTACACCAGTGTGAACTTTCAGAATCTGTAGGTTTTGAAGACACATTTAAATATCTCTTGCACGTCTCATGTGAAATGTATAAAATTGAAGATCAACAGCTAGCCTTCTCACTATGGAACCCCCTTTGGGGAGAGTATGTAGCCCTGCTCAAAGAAGATTTGTCCATCCTGAAATGGGCAGAAAAGAAACTTTTGGCACTCAGTCATTCACATAGCTGGGAAAATAAATATCGCTACAGGCTGGCTGAGTCTTTCTACCATGTACCCTAAGCAACGGAGGAGCCATTTTTCCACATGTATCATCTAATTTGTAGGGGGTAGAGAACTCATGGGAGATTTGGCTATTTGCCACAATTGAAAAGTGGTAACTATTCTACAGCGGATCAACGGTACCACATTAGAAGGCATAGACAAGTTATCTGTTGTTTTTGTAAAAATCCCAACATTACCCATACCTTCTCTCTTAACCCTTATTCCCAAATTGCTAAGAAAATTGCACCAAGTTGGTCTCCCAAGTGTCTGGTTTGTTGAACTGACACTTTGGACTATGGAGAAGCCCTGGCGGCCAAATAAACAATCTTTTGTCTCCGGAACTGATTTACCATGACAGTTTTCCACTATCTATCACTGTGGCCTGGTTTGTGGCTGAAGTGTCAAGGTGTGTTTGGCTATGTAACTAGCACTCCTCTCAAATCTTGAAGTCAAGTAGCAAATACTAGAATAACAGCCTCCTTGTGATGTGCTGCTTTTTATGATAAACTAACAGGGGTATTTCCCTTCCCAGTGCCAATTCTAATTTTCATAATTTTTCACCAGTGAGACAAACTAGTCTTTGAAGATGTTTCCATCTTCATTCTAAAGAGTAACTTTCACACTAATCAGGAGGCATCCTTCACTTCCTTCTCCATGAACCTGAAATACGTTTTTAAAAAAACACATTATATATTAAATGATGCGGTCTAAGTCCTTAAATTTTACTTGGAAGAGAGAAAGACTATCCAGACTACCTCATCCCCTCATTGCCTCTTTTACAAGAGAACAGAGAGGCAAAACAGCTCCCAAAGCATTGATTTCTTCTTTAATTCATTCAACTATTTGTGAAGCATATCTTCAAGGAAGAGTTCCTTTCCAGGAAAGAACATCAAACCAGTAGTCTGAGGACTAAAATTAAGTAATCCAATGTGTTTTAAAAGGAGGAGGAAAATCAGTAGGTATATTTTCTTATGTCCCTAGTTCACTTCATTGATATTAAATAGAGTCCATTTAGTACTGGAGTTTTTCAGAAAACAGAATGTACCTCTTCCCGTAAATGGTTTTTCTGAGAAGATACAATCTCCTGGTGTTTTTGTTACGGTATCAGTAGTGATGTTTGATGTTAACAAGGTCTGTTAGTGTGTTAGTTCTAGGGAAGCCATTTTCCTCAATACTGTATACACTAGCAGCAGTGACACCTTGAAGCAGGAGAATCTTCTCCCAATTTCTAAATATGTCTATCAATCACCCATAAAGAGTCGGAGGCAGGGAAACAGGTAGGGAAACCTTTTTTCATTTATGTTATCATTCAACATTTGCTGCTCTCTCTGACTCTGAAGACTGTCTTATGGATGGATAAGTGGCTAATAGTTTAGCAATTTAGGGTATAATTTCCTAAAATATAAAGATCACATTGTCAAAGTTGTGCATGTTGGATGCATGCATAAATAATATTAAGAAATACATAGCAATATAAGAATTGCTATACTGGATCTGATTGCTAAACTAATCCAATATCCTGTGTCAGACAGTAGCCAATACTATATTCTTCAGAAAGAGGTACAAGATACTCTCTAGAATACAATTAAGGAAAACCCATCCCTAATAGGAGTTTCTTCCTAATCTTGTCAATTACTGGGTAGTTGTAGATCCTTATTTTTTTTTAATTCTAACATTCATGGATATAGCCATTATCCATGTAAATGTCCAATTCTGTTTTTAGTCCTAGAAAGGTTTCAGCCATAATAATATCTGGTGGCAGTAAGTCCACAACTTAATTATGTGTTTTATAAAGAAGTTTTTCCTCTTGGTTTAAAATTTGCTAACTTTTTCAATTACCTTGGATGTCCCCTGGTCCTTGTATTATAAATAGGGCAATGATTTTGTCATGGAGGTCACGGCAGTCACGGAATCTGTGACTTTCAGAGACCTCAGTGACTTGAGTCCCCAGCACCTGGGAGCTGTAGGGTTCTCCGCCACTCCTGGAGCCGGAGCTCCGAGGCGGCGGGGAGACCCCAAATTCCTTGCTGCTGCAGGCAGCGGGTCTCCCGGGAAGTCCCAGCCACTGTGGGTGGCGGGTGTACCTCGCTGCGGGCGGTGGGGGGACCCTGCACCTCCAAGCCAGCCCCCCCCTTCCCACCGGTTGATGTGGGGAGCCTGCAGTTCCCCATTTTGTCATGCATATTTTTAGTAAAAGTCACGGATAGGTCATGGGCGTCTGTGAATTTTTCTTTGCCTGTGAACTGTCCATGACTTTTACTAAAAATATGCATGACAGAATCTTAGCCTTAATTGTAAGAAATGGTAAATGGAGCATTTGGTTTACCTTCTGAATGCCATTCATTTTTGGGGGGCTTCTGTCATATTCTCCCTTTTATAACCGTTCCAGAGTTTTCAGTTTCTCTCATGAAAATCTTTCCAGGTCTCCAGTTATTTTGTCACCTGATTCTAAATCCCTTCTGTTTTTGTTATAACTTTTTTGAGATGCAGTGACCAGTTCTGAACATGGTAATCCTGGTGTGGGCATTCTATTGATTTACTATAATAGCATCATGTTTACATTACATTTATTCCTCCTAATTTGTCCCAGACACTGCAGAAAAAAAGGCAAGATACCAAGAACATGGTTTAACTAGGCTGTAACTTTATTAAGTAACACATCTGGGAAACCATCTAGTTATAACTCATCTACTGTCATCCTTCCCATTCTACTTGAGGGAGGGGGGCTGTCTTCAACCTCCACACACACCTTTAACTTGGTCCCCACACTGTTTCTGGGACCCGTGCCAACAGAACTCTCACATTCTGAGGGGGAGGGACATCGGCTTGGAGGTGAGAGCAGGACCCAGGTGGGCTGAAGAGGCTGCTGCAGGGCCCCGGGATCAGGCCAGGGAGCAGGGAGTGGAACCCGGAGGGCTTGACTGGGCCTGACAGTAGGTAGGAACTCTTGGGGCCCTCCTTCCCAGCCTAGAGCTGGCTGCCCCCCCAACTCGCTAAGCTCTCACTCTCCTCCCCTACTCCTCCTTCTATCCTTCCAGTCCCCATTTTTAGGGCGCTTATGCCCTCCAGCTGGGATCCCAGTGCCCTCTCCTCACGTGAAAGATGATGATCTGAGAAAAAAGATTTGTCTCCTCACTGTACCAGATTTAGAAGCCAAAACTCCATTCCCCATCTTCTTTAGGAGATGCCTTCTTCTAATCTGCTTCCGTTCCTGTTTATCAGGGAACCAGACCCCTATTATACAAGCACCTGCACTGGGTACCTGCTCTGTTGTGACAACATGAGTTTTACAATCTAATCTATCCACTGGGTCCCTGAGCTGCTGAAAAGAAGGTGAAAATACCCACAGCATACATGCCAACTTGGTAATTCTATCCCAGCCACCAAAGGGCAAACCTGGTCCTACTGTAGTCCCAAAGAGGAGGGATTTGTTGGTCCTGAGTGCAGAATAGCAGTTTAGACAGGGGGAAGTGTTTATAAACCTGCCCCTTGAGTGTGTAAGTGCCAGTAGGATTATGCCACTTCCTCCTATTCTTGCTTAATCAGTCAAAGAGGCCCCCCCCCCCAAGCCCATGAGGAACAGGGAGGCAAAGGAGGGATGCGCTCCTTAAAAGGGCAAGGGTTTTCTTTCCTCTGCTGGCACAGTCAGTCTCCCCACCTCTGAGGTGGCAGGGATATGGGTCAAGTTTGCCATTTTGACCACTGCAGTATGTTTAGCAGAGGCTTTTATTGAGCTGTCCCCATTGACAGGTCTTTTTCCTGAGTAGTTAGTTACTTTCAATTAAGAACCAAGAAATGTGTAGGGTAGTTCATATGTTTACTTCTAATGTGCATTGCCTCTCTGAAGTTCCTCGGTCTTCTCTAGTTTTTGACTAACCTAAATACCTTTTTTTTTCCTCTTCGGCAAATTTTGCCTGCCCACTGTCCATGTCCTTTTCTGGATCATTAATAGACATATTAAATAACACCAATCCTAGCCAGAACTCTGGACCACCCCATTGTTGAACTTTCTGTATTATCAATATGTGAGAGATGGTATTGTTAGCAGGTTTTGTGCTTGCACCCAAGGCATATTCTGTGGAAATGATCCCGTAAATCCCATGTAAAAAGAATAAATTTGTCTTTAATGAAATTTTAATTGTATTTATTTTCATTAACTCTTTTTTTTTTTTTTTTTTTTAGTTGAAGAAAATTACTTGGACTAAAATGAATTTAGTATTAAATCTTGGCTGGTATAAAATGTTTTTTGTAGGGTGCAGGATGGCTAAAAATGTTAAATAATGGGAAATCATAACTAAATAGCTCAAGGAAGTATTTTCTACTCAAACTGAGCAAACAGCCAAACTGTCTGACCTTCCTGTTTTTAATGGAAAATTAATATTTGAAAACAGAATTCATTTTCATTAGCATATTTTGTTTTCAAATATTAAGCATGGTGTTTAGTGAAAACTTGCATTTTAAAAACATGTTTGTTTATATAAAATTTTTTTTTGCAGAACGATTAAAATAGAGGTGTATGATTGGGATAGAGATGGAAGGTAAGATACTTCTGTATAACAAATCACTAAAATTGGATTGTGAAAACGTTATGTATTTTAAAATCAATCTTAGGGGTTAATTGTTCTTTAATGCGAATTAGATATGCATATAATGTCAATAGCTATTATGTATGTGTATCAAGAAAGGAGTATAGTTCCACATAATTACTTCCTTGTTTCAACTAATATCCTTTTTAGATTATTGTAGAAAAGGCCCAATCCTTGCATAATTTCCAAAACTCACTAAAGGTATGAGAGCTGCTTGGACTTTGCAGTATTGAAGCTACTCTCTAATAATAATAATTCCAAACAGGATCTGCAAGTTTGTTTACCCAAGGGTTATAGTAAGCCCTAGGGCTATAGTAATTTTGCTGGGCATGGTCAACCTGTAGAGCGTGTGTGGAGCTCTTCACTTGAACTTGTTTCAAAAGAAAGGATTTGTTGTGCACCTTTCCTGCTCTCCTTCCTTCAGTAGATGTTGAGATCCACATCACCAAGTACAGCAGGAAACCACTCCCAATACTAGGCTCCATGCTGAACATGAAGAGATCTAATGCTTAGATTCAAGTTGGCGGCTGTTACTTTTTTTTATTGGCATTATGCTTTATTGGCTGTTGACAGTTCCTTTCGGGTTCTGTTCACAGTGCACAGTGTTTATTCAGTGCTGGTTGTAAATTTGCAATCTAGTTCTTCATTCTGTGTGGATACAGTTAACATAAACTATCAGATGGATTCAATCAAATCTATTTATAATTATGCTTTAGGGGGGAAGAGTAATGAACATACATTATATTTAAGTCAACAGAATAACAAGTCTTTTGCTATCATTGCTTTTCTCACATGTCTATTCATGTGTCAGCTGTGCTTCACTTTAGATGTATTTTTGTAAATTAATGGAAAAGTAGTTTATATTGTGCATGTGTTGATTTGAAAACTTTTTTTTTTCTAGCCATGATTTCATTGGAGAATTCACAACAAGTTATAGGGAATTGTCTAGAGGGCAATCACAGTTCAATGTATATGAGGTAAATATTTTGAACTTTTCTTTTTATTTATCTTGAGGAAATGGATAAAGTTGAGAACTTTCAATATTTGCTTGTCAAATTGGTCAGTGTGCAGGTTTTCTATCAGAATCCAAGCCTTTATAAAGGGGAAAACAGACATTCTGGGTCAAAAAGGATTGTTTCAGAAATAAGTTTAAAAGCATATGTTCTTTGGACAAGAGCAGTATCTTCAGTGCTGTTTTGAAAAAATTAACAAAAAATAATCTCTCTTGTTCTATAGCTCTTCTTTCTCAGTATAGTTGGTTTTTTTTTTTATTTCTACACAAAGCTGTTTTAAACAGTGTGTATATGGCAAACAGAGCTTGCCTAAACTGCCAAAGTAACAGTTAAAAGAAAAAGAAACACTTGTAACCTTGTAATCTTTGCTTAGTGTTTCATTTCATAATGTATCACTGGATTTATTTTGTCTCTATAGCAGCCATGAAGCTAAATTGTAATCGGTTTCTTTTAAAAAGTTTAATCAGGCCTCAGGCTAGATTTGTTTGATGACGTGTTGGTTTCCTAACATCAGTAGTCATAACCACATGACCTGCTCCAATTTATTAAAAAGGAAAATGTTCATTATACCACAGGAAGAAAATTAAATTCAGTAAATATATTCTACCAACGTATAGTAAAGGCTGGTTTCCCTTATGTATAAAAGGCCATTCTCTTCTTTGAACTTGGGTGGTATCTGTCCTCCTGGAGCCAGTCAGAACTACATTCAGCAGGCATCTGGTGTATACCTTATGATGCCAGGACTCCCTTCTCATTGTTTGTTAGACGGTGAAGGAAGAACTTAATTTCTTTTTGATATGTGGCTGCGCAGTGCCACTGTACACGTGAGCAGCAGCTGCCTTTCCTGTCTCTGCAGTATTGGTAACCAGAGAGGAAAAATACCTTTTAGTGTCATTCCACATAGTAGTTGCTGATTTCCTTCTTGAAACTTACAAGGTCTTGGAGAAGGGCAGGCATGGACAGTCGTGTCAGTGACCTCAGTGGGATCACCACAGAGGTGCCAAGTTTTTTGTCGCTCCATATATGACATTTAAGAACAGAAGAACGCCATATTGGGTCAGACCAAAGGTCCATCGAGCCCAGTATCCTGTCTACCAACAGTCGCCAATGCGAGGGTGTCCCAGAGAGAGTGAACCTAACAAGTAATGATCAAGTGATCTCTCGCCTGCCGTCCATCACCATCCTCTGACAAACAGAGGCTAGGGACACCATTCCTTACCCATCTTGGCTAATAGCCATTAATGGACTTAACCTCCATGAATTTATCCAGTTCTCTTTTAAACCCTGTTATAGTCCTAGCCTTCACAACCTCCTCAGGTAAGGAGTTCCACAAGTTGACTGTGCGCTGTGTGAAGAAGAACTTCCTTTTTTTTCTTTTAAATCTGCTCATTTCCCTCATTACCTCCCTGCTTTCTTCTTAGGAGTGGGGGCAAATATGGGCAGGACACAGAAGCACAAGCAAACTCCCCCAGAGAAGTGGAAGCAAAACTGTGTAGAAGGGGAGAGTCAGGATCCCAAAAGCAGGTGATGTGTCTGTCACAATTCAGGGCAACTGCACCTGTATTCCCCTCTGTGGTCCTTCAAGGGCTGCTACTCTAGGCTCCTGGCTCATCACTCGTCACCTCTCTTAGATGGAGACCTTTCCCTCTCTCTCCTTTCTGACTAGAGTGTTTTTCCAGGCAGCATGGTTCCCTGCCTACATTGTGATATTCCCAGCAACCCAGACTGCCTAAACAGGCCTGCGTCTGCTCCAACTCCAACAAGGCCTGTGATAGGCGTCAGTCCTTCAAGTCTCTCAAAGGGTTTTTTCTGTGGTTACAAGTTCACAACAGCCTTAGCTCAGAACTAGCACACCCATGAATTGTTCAGTCTTTCATTTATACAACTTGGGCCTTTGAACTTCATGTTCCAGGAACTGTTATGGCAGACAGTGGTCCTTTCCTCAGGGTGTAGCTTCAAAAGGCTGGATTTTTACATAACCAGAGATGGAGAATTTGCATTCACCTTCCCCTACAGATTACCCAGGTAAACCCTTTGACACTGTTTGTCCCAAAAATCCACTCTTGTCTGAGACATTGTTTAGTATAGTCCTTTGAAGTTCATAACACTTCCCAGTATTCACATCCAATCTCTTCCCCCCCCCCCCCCCCCCCCCCAAGAGAGGTGGTTCTTCGAGTGATTGCTCAGGTGTATTCCACAATAGGTGTGCGTGCTCACCATGTGCACCAGTGCCGGAAGTTTTTCCCTTAACAATACCCATAGAGGAGTGCCCCTAGCGGCCCCTGGAGTGGTGCTGCCATGGCGCAGTATAAATGGTGCTGCGCGCTCCCCCGACCCTCACTTCCTTCTTGTTGCCAGTGTAGGTGCTTTGGAACTACTCTGCTCCAGCTCTGCTGTAGCTTTCTCTCTTTGGACTTTGCTAGTTCATAGTTAGTAGTGCCTCTATGGGATGTGTCTGTCTGTCTGTCTGTCTGTCTGTCTGTCTCTCTCTCTCTCTCTCTCTCTTAGTTAGAATTAGTTAAGTGCACCCAGATTGGGGCATGCCCCGGGCTTTAAGTCGTGTGACACTTGCAAACGACCTATGTCCGTGAGTGATCCGCACGCGGACTGTTTACCCTGTCTGAGGGAAACCCATCTCAGCGACCGCTGCAAGATTTGCAGATCCCTCAAACCTCGGACCAAGAAGGAGCGGGACATTTGGCTCCAAGCCATTTTGATGGAGTTGGCCCTGACCCCAACACCGCTGCACCACTCTGAATCGGCACAAAGAGCACCGCGGCATCGGTGCACGGCAACCCAATAGTGCCCTCCATCAGTTGGCACCGCTCTCCGTCCCAGGACACTCTAAAAAGGTGAAGAAGATGGCTTCTCCACCAAGACACCGGAACAAGGCTGGGAGAGAGACTAGACCCGTGTTGGGTAGCTCTTAGTCCCCGTTGGCCTCGCGGCCTCCGACTCATGTCGAGCGGAGTAGCCCAGCCCACTCTGAGCCAACCTCCCCAGATGCCAGTGGCCACATTTGGATGCCCTCCATGCTGGAGACCCTGCAGGCAGCTCGAGACATTATGTCTCTACCGGTACTGGTAGCACCACCGTCAACGGCTCCCCGGTCCAGAGGCAAGCTGCCACTCGGACCCCCATAGTTGCTGCCTGGACGGTACCGCTTACGGACGAGGGAAGGTTCCCGATGCTGTTCTCCGCTCAGTGACTGCCCCGTGCGCAGCCTGCGCTGGTCCCTGTCGACCCCCACCAGGTTGTCTGGCTGAATACCGACCAGTAGGGGTTCCAGGCACTGCTTCGCCTCGAGGGAACAAAGATCTCACGATGAGAGCATGCCCCGCCGAGACCAGGACAGACGGCACTGGAGGTCATTATCTCCGAGAAGCTATTGTAGCCCCTCATGGTACGGATGTCGACGCCATTTCCACTCTTTGTCTTGTTCAAGGTCCCTGCCACGGCATTGTTCCCACAGCCCCAAGTGTCGATTGCCAGCACCCCGCCATCGCAGATCCGCCCGTCGGAGCCATTCGTGGAGCAGCCACTATAGACAGTACTCCTGTTCCTCCATGCCAGGATCACTGCTCCCACCGTTGCCACTTTTCCCCATCTAGGGATAGCGGTCAATCGTATGCCAGGCTGGCCTCCCTTCAAAGTTGACAGTCAGTGGACCAGGCGGGACAGCCCGCTCCGATGGTGCCACAGCAGGTGCAGTCGCACCGGGCTCCCTGGCCAGCACCATGGTACCAATGGGCCCCGTGGGCCCCGACGCAGCCCCTGGTGGTGGCCGGAGCCTCAGAGAGGCCATCAGCCTCCCACTCTCAGCCTCCCAGAAAAGAGTGAGTGGAGCACTCATCCCCAGTCCTACACTCAGAAGGGGACCAGGTAGTGGACCTGCGGCACGCCCATTGTGATCCTTCCCTGATGAGGCAATCATAGCCCCTCCTCTGCCCGTCTTCTAGGAGGACACGAAAGCCCACCAGGAACTGTTGAAAAGGGTGGCATCAAGCCTCAACCTACAAGCTGAGGAGGTGGAGGAACTCTCAGACTCCCTCTTCAATGTTCTCTTGGCTTCAGCACCAGCCAGGTGGCTCTCCCACTCCATGAAGGGGTGGCAAAGATCTCGAACGCCCTGTGGCAAACCCCGGCTTTCTTGCCCCTCCCCCCCCATGTCTAAAGAGGGCAGAACAGAAGTATTTCGTGCCCGCCAAGGGGCATGAATTCCTGTATACCCACCCCATCCCCAACTCTCTAGTGGTCAAGTTGGTCAACCATAGGAAGCATCAAGGTCAACCCGCTCCTACTCCTAAAAATAAGAACTCGAGGAGACTAGATCTATTCGGTAGAAAGGTTTATTCGTCTTCGAGCTTCCAACTGAGGGTGGCAAACCACCAAGCCCTGCTGGCTAGATATGTCTTCAATTTGTACTCCTCAGTCCTGCAGCAGCACGCCCTCTCTCACTCAGCTCCTTGTGCACCCCTCACTGACTGAAGTGAGGTCCTTTTTAAACCAGGTGCCCTGATTAGCCTGTCTGTCTTCATTGATTCTAGCAGCTTCTTAATTGGCTCCAGGTGTCCTAATTAACCTGTCTGCCTTAATTGGTTCCAGCAAGTTGCCGATTGTTCCGGAACTGCCCCATTACCTTACTCAGGGAAAAGGGACCTGCTTAACCTGGGGCTCATATATCTACCTTCTATCACTCTCCTGTAGCCATCTGGCCTGACCCTATCACAGTATATAACAAAAGAAAACTTCTATTAAAAGGAGAGGGAACGCAGCATTGATTTGCCAAAACACCACAACAGTGATTCATAAGTATACGAACAATAAGTAAACGTCCACCTCGCACTATCTTGGATAGTAATTCTTTGCCTCAGTTTCCCATCTTGCAGTGTGAAAGTCTGACAGATGAATGTCCATTTAACACGCTATTCCCTTTGCTCTCTGCTGCACCCACTCTTGGTTGTCCATGGTCACCAACATCTCAAAATCCAGGGATGCTGTCAGGTGGGTTTAATTCCTGCTCCTGGGAAGGAGGATTGGTTGAGTGATACTTCTGCAGGTGATCTCTGCTGGTACTGATCACTGTTGCTGCCTCTGCTTGCTAACATTGTTGCTGCCTTTGCTCGCCACTTCCTTTAGCTGCAATGCAGTGTTCTGAGGGTCCACCACTTAGCCCCCAGTACTTAATGATTTCAGCTTTTAGTAATTTCACTGGGTAGAGGGGAACCAGTGCTGCTTCCTCTGCATTACCTTTGACTGCAGTACTGTCCCCACACCAGGTCTAAGGCTTGTCCAGCTAAACCAACCTATCAGTGATTTCAGCTATAGTGATCACTGAGAAGAAACAAAGACTCCCAGTTGAGTCTGATCAGTTCTGTCTTTAAACACTGCAGGAGGAAGGTCAAATGGCAGCTAGGATTCTTTAAACAGAGTCCACACCGTCAGGTAGGAGCACCTGTCCCCATCCATTCTGTCTTTCACTTATATTTGGCATCACTACCCCTCGATCGCATAGCCTATTAGGTTAAATTTTAGCGTGACGCCCCCCCCCCCCCCCTTCAATAAGGGTGTCTAGGGCAGTCCTGACAGGAGCACCCTCTTGCGGCAGGCCACCGCATGACAAGTGAATCTGGCTCAGTTTTCCTACTTCAGTTTTACGGGAAATAATCCGAAGAGTCTTTTGTGAGGGCAAATAGCCCTTGTGGGGTTAATTTATTACAACAGTTCTGTGCACATAAATCATAACAAAAGTCCCACAACCATAGTCCAGAATTCCCCACCATAGTCCCAATAGTGCATGCAACATACAGCCCTGGTGTTCCTCACCATGCTGCAGCCCTCTCCTCTCCTTGAACTAGGACAGCCACCTCAGCCCTTCCAACTTGAATGCAACCCTGCTCTTTACAGTGGAAACCTCCACAGCCTCTCTGCTGTGAGTATTCTTGCCAGGGGATCATCCCTCACTTCCCCTGTCCCTCTCACAGTTCCTCAGGGTCCATCTTTCCAGGCCTGGAGACATCAGCAGGTAAGCAAAGCACATTCAAAAACATAATCCCAACTATACATACAAAGTGATGGTGTCTAAATTAGCTATTACCACTCATTAAAGAATCATTGTGGAATCATTGTGAATAGTTCTCTGAAAACATCTGCTCTATGTGAAGCAGCAGTACAATAACAAGCCAACAGTATGTTGGAAACCATTAGGAAAGGGACAGCTAATAAGACAGAAAATATTATGCTGCTACATCAATCCAGGGTACACCCACACCTGGCATACTTCATGCAGTTCCGGTCACCCCGTCTCAAAAGCCATATATTAGAATTGGAAAAAGTACAGAGAAGGACAGCAAAAATTATTAGGGGCATAGAACAGCTTCCATCCATATGAGGAGAGATTAAAAAGACTGGGACTGTTCAGTTTAGAAAAGAGATGACTAAAGGGGGTGTGACGGGTTGGATCACAGAAACCCCCTTGGGAGCTGCCACCAGATGTGCAAAGACTACCCCTGCTTCTGTTTTCCCTGCCAGCTCAGGACTCCAGCACCCTGTCTTGCTGAGCCAGCCACTCCCGTCTGGCTCCAGACACAGATCCAGGATCTGAATCTCCTGTCCCAAAGCTGCAAGTTTACCTGAAAACAGCTCACAGTAGTATGCTTGTCTTTAGCACTCAGATGCCCAACTCCCAATGGGGTCTAAACCCAGATAAATCCGTTTTACCCTGCATAAAGCTTATGCAGGGCAAACTCATAAATTGTTCGCCCTCTATAACACTGATAGAGAGATATGCACAGTTGTTTGCTCCCCCAGGTATTAATACATACTCTGAGTGAATTACTAAATAGAAAGTGATTTTATTAAATACAGACAGTAGGATTTAAGTGGTTCAAAGTAGTAACAGACAGAACAAAGTAAGTCACCAAGCAAAATAAAATAAAATGCGCAAATCTATGCCTAATCAAACTGAATACAGATAATCTCACCCTCAGAGATGCTTCAGTAAGTTTTTTCTCAGACTGGACACCTTCCAGGCCTGGGCACAATTCTTTCCCCTGGTACAGTTCTTGTTGCAGCTCAGGTGGTAGTTAGGGGATTCTTCATGATGGCTCCTCTCCCTCTCTGTTCTCTTCCCCCCTTTATATATCTTTTGCATAAGGCGGGAACTCTTTGTCTCTCTGGGTTTCCACCCCCCCTCACTGGAAAAGCACCAGGTTAAAGATGGATTCCAGTTCAGGTGACATGATCACATGTCACTGCAAGACTTCATTACTCACTTGCCAGCACACACACATACAGGAAGACTCACAGGTAAATACAGCCATCTGCAGACAATGGGAGTCATCAAGATTCCAAACCATCATTAATGGTCCACACTTTACACAATTACAATAGGCCCTCAGAGTTACATTTTATATTTCTAGTTTTAGATATAAGAGTGGTACATTTATACAAATCAGATGATCATACTCAGTAGATTATAAGCTTTGTAATGATACCTTACAAGAGACCTTTTGCATGAAGCATATCCCAGTTACGTTACATTCACTTATTACCGTATTTTCTCTAAAATGATCTCAGTTACATTATATTGACTTATTATCAAGTTTTTATAAAACCATATAGACTGCACAACGTCACAGGGGGATTATGGTAGAGGTCTATAAAATCATGAATGGTGTGGAGAAAGTGAATAGGGAAGTGTTATTTACCCTTTCACATAACACAAGAACCAAGGGGACTCAGTGAAGTTAATAGGCAGTATGTTTAAAACAAACAAAAGGAAGTATTTCTTTACACAATGCACAATCAGCCTGTGTAACTTGTTGTTAGGGGATGTTGTGAAGGTCAAAAGCATAACTGGGTTAAAAAAATAATTAGATAAGTTCATGGAGTATAGGTCCATCAGTAGCTAGTAGTCAGGATGGTCAGGAGTGCAATCGCCTGCTCTGGGTGTCCCTAAATCTGTGACTGCTAGAAGCTTAGATTGGATCACTCAATAAATTTCCCCATTCTGTTAACTCCCTCTGAAGCATCTGGCACCAGCCACTGTGGGAAGACAGAAAACTGTGTTAGATGGACCATTGGTCTGATCAAGTATAGCTATTCTTATGTTCTTAAGTTCCTCCATTGCTCCCCTGCCTTTAGTCCTCTCTGGCTATCTGGCTTAGAGCTAACAGGCAACTCCGTCTGCTGCTCTTCTTTCCTTCAGCCCTGGCTCTCTGGCTTGGGGACACCAGCCAGCAAACCCCTTTTGCTGCTTTCCTGCCTTCAGCTTCTCCCATGTCCCAAACGTATACAGTCTCATAGTCAATTCTTTCATTTTTCCAGAGAGGGCCTCTGCAGTATTCCCCAGAGACCTGTTCCAATCTCCTTACTGACTGTTACTGTCTTTCTTCAGGGACTTCCTCTAGTCCCCTGGTCTCTTGTAGCTCTCACCTGCCCTTCCTGACTAAGCCAGATTCACTGTTAGGTGAGTAGACTATTTAAAGAATCAGGTAAAGAAATGGTGCTTCCCTAAATGTCCCTTAAAATAAAGCCCATCTGGATGGGGTAAGGGTAGCTTTTAAGCCACCTTTGTGTTGCCCAGATTTGGGCCAGAGCAGCCCCTTAACTCTAATTTACAGCAGCCTCCATTGAGCTGTGTTAAAAGCCAGAATCTTTGTAGCAATATCGAGATATCCTCTTCTGGGTCTGGCACAACTCCTACCTTTTTCCTGTGCCAGGAGAATTCTCTTGGCAATTTAAAGGAACTTTATAACCTATATACTCTATGAAGGGGAGAATAATCTTTACCTGATTCTTTAAATAGTCTACTTAGCAATTTATAACCAACACCTTGCCAAACAGATACACTGGGATTCCACAATGATGAACACAGCAAGATAAAAATTGTGGAGCTGGGTTCTCTTGTCACTGTTTTGAACCTACTAGCTGAAAGGAGAATTTTGAGAGTTTGAATAGGCCCCCATATTGTGGATTTAGTGTTAGTAGTATTATATCCTTACCTCAGTGGATTTTTTTTCCCTCTTAGAATCATAGAATATTAGGGTTGGAAGAGACCTCAGGAGGTCATCTAATCCAATCCCCTGCTCAAAGCAGGACCAACACCAACTAAATCATCCCAGCCAGGGTTTTGTCAAGCCTGACCTTAAAAACCTCTAAGGATGGAGATTCCACCACCTCCTTAGGTAACCCATTCCAGTGCTTCACCACCCTCCTAGTGAAATAGTGTTTCCTAATATCCAACCGAAACCTCCCCCACTGTAACTTGAAACCATTGCTCCTTGTTCTGTCAGTGGTCTTCATTCTTCATTTTAAACCACAGCCAAGAGTTCATGTAGTTTTCTAGGAGAGTCAGGGTTGGCGGCTCTCAATGGTTAAGCAAATTGTGTTTTAATTGCAAGCATATCTGAAATTTAAGGGGGGGGAATGAATAAAATTTTAACCAGCATGCATTCCCTTGTCTTTTATATCACAGCGGTCCTATATTGCACAAAGAATATAATAGGACATTAGCTTTATACAATGTACATTTTAATAGCTCTACCACGATTTCAAATATGAATATTTTAATTCCTCGTCATTCACAAAACATCTGTGGGTAGTGTATAGTAAAACTTGGCAGTAAGCCATATGGATTCCTCTTTCATAGTTGTCTGGGAGATTAGTTGATAAATATCATTGATAAAATGTCTTTGCTTCCACTTCTAGTGTGTTCATAGTGAAACTGACTTAGCTATACAGATGGCTTTGAGCAGACATTCAAAGGGGAAGTGTTTTTTGGTTGGTAGTGGGTTTTTTATGTGGTTGGCAAGATTTTTATTATAGGGGCTACTTTCCATTACAACACTCTTTTTTCAGTTGTGTACAACTTTGCCAAACTTTAACTTTGGGCTGAAATTATTCATACTGGGTGTCTTCCTCATGTTAAATTTATTTGGAAAATATTCTGCAAAAATGGTTTAGCCATTTCTCAGAATGAGGTGAGGGAAAAATACATTTTGTTCCTATTAACAAAATTCCTATTAACAAAATTTAATTGAGACACTCTAGATTTGAAAAAGTATCAGAGGGGGGAGCCGTGTTAGTCTGAATCTGTAAAAAGCAACAGAGGGTCCTGTGGCACCTTTGAGACTAACAGAAGTATAGGGAGCATAAGCTTTCGTGGGTAAGAATCTCACTTGAAGAAATGAGGTTCTTACCCACGAAAGCTTATGCTCCCTATACTTCTGTTAGTCTCAAAGGTGCCAGGACCCTAGATTTGAAAAAGTGATTTGAAATTTGGCAGCGGGATGGATCACCCAAATGCCGGGGATGTGCCTATTGGCATCCCCATGAGAAGCCATCCAACTTTGGCCAAGTTATGAACCTCTGAAAATCTCCGTTCACAGATGCTCAGTAAAACCTGTAAAAGTTTGATGGCTTAGTTTGCTAAATATTCCTTGTGTACTGAGCATGCTTCACCATCATGATGCTCCTGTGTGCTGGCCAAATTCTGCATAAGTGCCATCGTCACAGAGTGACTGAGCATGCACCGTTCCAAGGCTATAGGCACTGAGCATGACTTTCCTTGCACTTGCCCCTCCCAGCAGCTAGGAGCTGCTCTGGTACCAATCACAGGAACTGAGAGCAAGAAACGTCTCCTGTGCTCTCAGTGCTCCCACTGCTGAACAGGTAATATAGAGAAGGAGGAGGAAATCGCTTGCCAGGGATGCAGAAGAGTAAGGAGCTAGCAGGGTCAGCCTTAGGGAAAATAGCACTGTGGACGAACTTGTATTTTGGTGTCCCTGTTGGTGTGGCACCCCTCATTGCCCGTGGCCCCCATGGACTCCTCACCACCCCAGAACCCCGCTGCCTCTCCCCAGTGCTTAATTTTTATTGAAAGAGGTGCCAGAGCTCAGCCCCAACAAAAATTAAGCACTGGCTGGGCAGCCGGAGAGTGGCAGCTGTTGGCTGGGCTCTGAGCTCTGAAGGCATTGCCACTGCCAGCAGCAGCTGAGAAGTAAGGGTGGAATGGTATATGATGTATTACCACCTTACTTTATGCTGCTGCTGGTGGCAGCACTGCCTTCAGAGCTCGGTGCCCGGCCAGCAGCCACTGCTCTCAGGGCATCAAGTTCTGAAGGCAAAAAAACAGAGAACCGCTAAATTACAAGAAATTTGTCGTACTGTCACATCACATGATTGGGGGGGCGGGGAATTCAACTTCAAAACACTATACAGAACAGATCTTTCTGTACATCGTAAAAGATGCTGCTTCTTCGAGCTTGTCTTTTATATCTGCTCTATCCGGCTAGTTTAATAGAATGCCGTGAGAAAGGATCATTTATAGATTTGCTTTCCTTCTTGCTGGTCTGTTACTGCAGAGTTAATATTTTCAAACAAACAAGATAAAGGCTTGTTTGACCCATTTTGTTTTTGTATTTGTATTTTTTTTTAAAGTAGGGGTAAGTAATCTAAAACATATAAATACACTCTTTCCCACATTCGAGTAAAGAAGGATGGACACTGTGTCATCTACTACAGGAATTTCCACTATCCACAGCTGTGGAATTGGAGTTGCAAGAGGATTAAGTCTTAAAAAACATATTCACAATAGCCAGTCAAAAAGAACACAGAACACACAGTGTTTGCTTCTCCAGTATAGTATAGTATAGTAGACCTCTACCCTGATCTAATACAACCCGATATAACATGAATTCGGATATAACGCGGTAAAGCAGCGCTCCGGGGGGGGGGCGCCTGCTGCGCACTTCGGTGGATCAAAACAAATTCGATATAATGTGGTTTCACCTATAACACAGTAAGATTTTCTTGGTTCCTGAGGACAGCGTTCTATCGAGTAGAGGTGAGTGAGTGTGTATATATCACACACACACTATAGAAGTGTAGAATTTAACAACTACTTAGCAACTTCTGTGTTAGCTAAAAAATAAAAAGCAATAATAAAAATATATATAAAGTGCAAAAACTACAGCATAAGGGGTATAAATTTTGGACTTGGACATACATTGTCTGCTAATAAACAGTCTAGAAAAATGATAATTTGATTAGGCTAGTCAATATTGCAAAATTTGATTCCACTGCTTATTCTGAAGAAATTATCTTTATTAGGAAGTGATTTGTAGGCAAATTCCTCCTATACAAACCCATACATTCGGGCTTTAACAACATTATACATCTGCAGTGTCTGTCTCCGAATCGGCAAGAAAACATGCTTTATCTCTCACAACATGTGCTATATATAGCCAACTGGAGTCTGGCATAGGTGATTTTACTTCAGGATACAAAAACTGTATGGTAGAACATAGAATCGTTCTTTATTCTTCCTGGCAGCAGCAAAACATTAAAATGTTTACAGACAAATCAACACAGATATAGTGCTGTTCCAAACTCTGAGCTGTTGAGTTACAGCAGGAGCTGGGAACAGATCCTGCAACCTTCATGAGTTCAGTCGTCCATAGGGCCCACCCCTAAGGACAGACCTAGGAGCTGGGCCTGGAGTTGATGAGCCAGGAGACTGTGACATTGGGATGGGAGTGGAGAGGACTGGGGCAAAGAGAATAGTGGGGTAGGGAAATGTGAGACCTGGGCATGATTTGCATAAGTGTGGAAATTCTCAGCTGCAACTGAAGTCACTCAGATCTGTGCACTGAACAAACAGTACTGTAAATACTATGAAAAATCAGGCCAAAGGTATCTCAAATTGGGTGCCCAAAATTAATGTACACTTTTGACATTCATGTGTCTCTGCGTCAGTTCCCCATCTGTAAAATGTGAATGATAATACTAGCAAGGGTCTTGTGGAGATAAAATCATTAACATTTTGGAAGCACTCAGACATCTGTGATGAGTGCCAAAGAAAAGCCCATTGAGGAAGTTAACACCTATGGTTTTGGAGCAGGGTTGAATGGAGTGCAGTAAATAAGACATGACCCACACATTGAATTGTGCGGATAAGAAGAACTATTGAATAGCAGATCATTCTGTAGGTACCATCCATCCTGAGTGCTGAATGAGCATTATGATATAGTCTATAGTTACTGTATGTGATCTAAATTAATGTAAAGACTGTATCATATTGCTTACACAGGCAACTTTAATTCTGGCATTTCCTACCTTAGAGTGCTTGACTTTGCAACCTTAATGGTGTTTTAAAATGTAGTTTTTTAAATATGTAGTTTATAGATGGTATTTGCTTCTGGTTTCATACATGTTAAACTATAACTGCAGCATATACCTATGCCAGTGGTCCCCAACCTTTTTCGTCTGGTGGGTACCAGACAAGCCACCATGGCCGGCGGACAAGCACCCGCCGAGAAGCGGCAACATCAATAGGCATCGCTGCCAAAATGCCGCCGACAAGCAGCGTCATCCAGAGGCATTGCCGCCAAAATGCCGGCAGCAGCGACGGCTCTAGATGACGCTGCTTGTCGACGGCATTTCGGCGGATACTCATCCACCGTCCAGTACGTGGGCGCACATAGATGCCCTGGTGGGCGGCATGGCACTTGCAGGCACCACGTTGGGGACCACTGCCCTATGCTTTATGCCACATTATACAAATATTGTGATCTAGTCTGGTGGTTCTGTTATATAAAACCAAGGGAAAGACTATGCCAAATCCTGAAATTTTTATTCAAGCAAACAAATTTGCTTGGTTTATTTTAATGCAAGGGTGATAATTTTGTGTTAATTCTTATTTTAACTAAACCAGTTTACCCATTCTTTGAAGGTTGCAAGTCCCTGTTGGGCATTTGCTCACATCCATGAAAGACAACAGTTTGACTCATTAATAGTCCTCCAATTGACAGTCATTTTTAGAAGTGTGTAGAATAGTATACATACTTCCTCATTTTACTGTGACTGGTTCTACCAGTACTATTAAGCTATCACTTACTTGAACACTAGATTCACCTAACAAATGAGAGTAGCTTTTCTGAGTGAGCTGACTGGGTGAGATCAAAAGAACTCTGGAAGTAAGGCTATTACTGCATGTATTACTTTGTTTCAGAACATTTTCTAATATATCTGAATTTCTCAAGTTTCAATCAATAGATTTTTTTTTTCTGTTATGAAAATTCACATTGTGAAATTTCAAAAGATTTTGCAAAAGTGTAAATCATGGTGCTCAAGCCTGAAAAATAGAATCTTAAAAAATGCTTCTAGAATGCCTTCATGTTCTTACTGTAGCAACGAGGCAGTAACCCTGTAAATTTTCAACTGGGCTAAAGGCTAACTTATCTGCTTAGGCAAACAGTTCATGCCCACATTTTCTGAGAGTACAAATCACTGTGGGCATCAAGTTTTAGTAGTCACATGTCTGTCCTTTGGCGTTCATAATTAGGTAAACTTGAAAATACTAAGATCTGCATGTACAATTCATTGAGGGAGCATGAATTACAATTGCATCTTTTTGCAGAAGCAAATTGCTTCTACGAGTGGGAAATTTGGACTTTGCAGGTCCCCTTTATGTAAAAGGTAAACTGAAACTGTAGTAATATGCTGGGTACTAGAGTTGGGCAAGAAATGGAAGTAAAAATTCACAAAACAATTCAGGGTTTTTTTTCTATTTTTTGTCAAAAATCTTGTTACAGTATGTGCAAGCTCTTCTGGCTCTGTTCACCAGCAACAGTGTAGTCTTCTCTTACCAATTGCAAGTGACCTGTTGTGAGTCATTGTGAAGGATCTGATAAGACTTCCTGAATATCAGTTCATAAGTGTAACTATTAATGTGTCATATTCCTAAAGAATACTACTTTGTACCTTAAGAGGATCTTAAGAATTTTCACTATGTCAACTGCATAATGAATGATGCATCTGTAATATTTATCTGCCCTTCTAGGTAATAAATCCAAAGAAAAAAGGAAAAAAGAAAAAGTATATTAATTCTGGAACAGTAAGTAGATACTTTTTATATTGACTGATGCTTTCCTTTTCCGTCTGACTTCTTGAAATAAAGTGTCTTCAAACTAATTTGACAGTGTTAAAGAAATACTTTGAAGAATGGAAGAGTAAAGTATTTACTATAACTCAGTTTTTCTACTTTCCCCTCTTTTCTGTGGTTAAATGAGTATATCGTGAAAGCTTTATCCAAAACACAATTTTGGGTTCCCTGTGAGTTTAGAATTGCTGGAGGCAGTGTTGATTTTTATCTGTAATACATGTTGACTTTTAGAATGCATTAAAATTTTTTTCTTAGTTATTCAGATAGCGTACAGAGACATGAACAAATAAAGGATGATAGATTGTGTCCTTAGTGCTTACGAAAGTATTTATTCTTTAGTCTCTTAATTTTTGGCAGAATTAGATTTAAGAAATGCTCTGACTGTAATTTGCAAGAGTGCTAATGTTTTTTAATCATTGAGGTACTAACAACCAGTAATAATGTGAAGTATTTGGTAAAAATGCAAGAGCCTTTTTATTCTCAGTTATATTAGTTTGATCCACTGTAATAACTGCAGTGCTGATTTTAATATTCTGGCATCCAGGAGAATCAAAACATAATTTAATACAAGACCAGAATAAATCTAAATCTACAAGAATTTGTATTTCAGAAAGTCAGACTAAATACAGATGAGGGCTGGTTCTGCTAAAACATATATGCTTAATTTTACTCATGTGAGCAGTCTGACTGAAGTCAGTGGGACTTCCATATGCAGGATTGCAGCCTTGAAGTGGAAAATGATTATTCCTTTATGTATTTTTCTGTTCAAAAATGGGGCAAGTGCCATTGTCTTTTCCATAAACGTATGGAAAAAGATCCAGAATAGAAGAAACTTTATTTATATTTATCAAAGGGGTAGCCGTGTTAGTCTATAAGGTGCCACAGGACTCTTTGCTGCTTTTACAGATCCAGACTAACAGACGTATTGGAGCATGAGCTTTCCTGGGTGAATACCAACTTCTCCCATGAATCCGAAGAAGTGGGTATTTACCCACGAAAGCTCATGCTCCAATACGTCTGTTAGTCTATAAGGTGACACAGGACTTTATTTATATGGTAATTTGATGGTAAGATCTTATTGAAGGAGTGAGTGATTTTCTTTCATGTTAGTATGTTGCCAGTGGTAGATTTTAATATGTTAGAACAAAGTAGTAGTATACTGCATCAGTGTGTTGGCATGATGTCCGTGTGAGTGCTCCGCTTTAGGTGTTGAGCGCCCCTGCGCTTGTAATCAGAGATTTGTGGTAGCAGTGCCTGGTTGGGTCGCATATGCACAGTCCCCGTCTTGTGCTGCCTCAGGTGGCTAACTGGTGCTGTGCGACCAACTACCCCTCAGTTCCTTCTCTACCGCCCTTGGCTACGAGTCGGAGCATTGAACAGCTCCTCAGGACTTAGTTAGCATAGTATACCCCAGTTACTTCTAGTTTTGTTATAGATAGTTAATTCCTTTCGTTTCCTTATCCCCGTTATTTAAAAAAAACAAAACCCACCCTTATTTGTTTCGTGAACAGAAATAGGTTTTCATTGAACCGTTACTCCTGGTTCTCCCCTCAGGGGCATGACTGGTTCTCCAGGCTTTAAACACTGCCTCACCTGTAGCCTCACCTGTAGGCTATCGATCCCAGCGTCGGATACGTGCCTCAAAAGTGCCCTCATTGTCATACACTGACAGCTCAGACCGGAAAAGCCAGAGACTTGCAGCTTAAACTGCTGTTCATGGAGCAGTCTCTCCGGACAGCATCTGAACCAGAAACACACACACTCCTGAGACACAGTTCACCAACTGCAGCCTCTGACAGGCTCTTCTTTGTCTGTGACTCACGTGACAGACCACCCAGATAAAAAGGTGGCCAAGAAGCGTATGCTGTCCTCACCGACTCAGGAACTGACCAAGAAATAGCGTTCCCCAAACCGAGAGACCTCGTTGGTACTGGCAGGCTCCACAGCCGAGATAGCGGGAACCTCTGGTACCATGGATACCGCGAGAGCTAAAGACTCCGCGAGAGCTAGCTCCAATGCAGGCACCCAGGGGAAACTGAAACCCCATGCCTCCGCAACAGCAGAGCCATCCTGACACTCAGCACTGGGCACATGAAAACAACTGCGGCCTATGCTGCCACCTCCTGTCAGCATTGCGCAATTGACAGTTGCACTCATAGAGACAACAGCTCCACAGCAGCCAGTAACCACTATTACCACATCAGCGGCACCAAGGCTGTCGACATCACAACAATTCTTACTTCCCAGAGACCTCAGGGTGTCCTCAACACCTGACTCTCCCATTCTTGGCACCGAGATTACAACAGCACTCTCAGTACTGAGCCGTCCCACCACTACACCGACTACTGCTCCCCCATTTTTGAGCAATGAGGAGGACGAGGAAGAGACATATCCCTCGCATCACTCTTCCCGCCTGCAAAACAATCAAACCGGCCCTACCACAAAAGGGGTACTATACAGGGGCCAAAGAACAGCAGTAGTATGGGCACCCATGTGTGGCACCTAGTCCCTTCCCTCCACAGTGGCAGTATTGGGCCCCCTGGATGGCATATCCCCCTCACCACCTCAAACCTCCTAGCCCACACAGGGAGGGTACACGGCAGTCACCTGTGCCGTCAGTTCCAGCACCATCTGAACCCCCTGATGAGATGACGGAAGAACAGGAAGAAATCTCTGACCAGGAGGTCAAAGCAACAGCCCATTTTTTTTCATCGTTCGCGGACGACACCATCATGCCCCCTCCTCCCAACGTGGGGAATGACTTTATACATTTCCAGGATCTCTATAAGAGAGTTGCAGATTCCCTTGACATTTCACTGTGGGAAGTGCAGGAGACATGACATAAACTTGTTGACATCCTGCAAACATCAGCATCATCTAAAATCGCTTTACCCATGAATGATGCAATCATGGAACCCGTCAAACACATCTGGCAGGCCTCTGCAACAATCGTTCCAACCTAGAGAAGGTCCAACAGGAAATATTATGTTCCTGCAACATGGGGGGTTACAGATGCGAACTGTACAAGTTTGGCTCCGCACAACTTATTCCCCACGAAGGCACAGTATAAACAAATGCCTCACAATGCGAAGCAAAGTAAAAGACTCGCTATCCTGGTGGACACAACCACATAACGTGTGCCTAGGAGTGCCTTTCACCCAATCCCCCCGCCCCCCTCCCCCCCCACACACACACACATTGACTGTTACGATGGATGCGTCCCTCATAGGTTGGGGAGCACATCTGAACTTGCACTCTGCTCAGGGCCATTGGTCCCCAACAGAAGCCCGACTGCACATAAATCTATTAGAACTAAGAGCCCTTCACAATGTATGTGCAAATTTCCTACCCCGATCAGAAACAAAACCATATAAATTCTCAGACAATTTAGCATGCATGTTCTACAACAGGGGTCGGCAACGTTCGGCACGCGGCTCGCCAGGGTAAGCACCCTAGCGGGCCAGGACAGTTTATTTACCTGCTGACGCGGCAGGTTCGGCCGATCGCAGCCCCCACTCGCCGCGGTTCGCCGTCCTGGGTCAATGGGGGCAGCGGGAAGCGGCGCGGGCAGAGGGATGTGCTGGCCGTGGCTTCCTGCCACCCCCATTGGCCCGGGACGGTGAACTGCACAATACCAAATGCCCACTGTGTGTTTTAAAAGCAAAAGTTAAAAGTAATCAAAACTCTGGTAAAAGTTAATTGTGTCCCTTTTAAAACAAAGTCTCTAAGGGTATGTCTACACTACGAGAGTAGTTCGATTTTACTTAAAGCGAATTTGTGGAACCGATATTACAAAGTCGAACGTGTGTATCCACACTAAGGACAGTAATTCGACTTTGTGAGTCCATAATAACGGGGCAAGCGTCGACATTGGAAGTGGTGCACTAGGGGTAGCTATCCTACTGTTCCCGCAGTCCCCGTCGCCCATTGGAATTCTGGGTCGAGCCCCCAATGCCTGCTGGGGCAAAAAAATGTGTCGAGGGTGGTTTTAGGTAACTGTCGTCATTCAACCCTCACTCCCGCCCTCCCTCCGTGAAAGCGCCGGCGGGCAATCAGTTCGCGCACTTTTCTGGTGATTGACAGTGCGGACGCCACAGCACCGCAAGCATGGAGCCCGCTGCAATCATCGCTGCAGTTATGGCGGTTGTCAACACCTCGCGCCTTATCATGCACCTTTTTTCAGAGGCAGATGCTGAGAAATCGGGTGAGGAGGCTACAGCAGCGCGGTGAGGACATTAAGTCTGAGAGGGGCACAGACCTCTCACAAAGACGGGACCCCGCGCTGTGGACATCATGGTGGCAATGGGTCATGTTGATGCTGTGGAATGGCGATTCTGGTCCCGGGAAGCAAGCACGGACTGGTAGGACCGCATAGTGCTGCAGGCCTGGGATGAATCACAGTGGCTGCGAAACTTTCGGATGCGTAAGGGAACTTTTCTGGAACTTGGTGAGTTGCTGTCCCCTGCCCTGAAGCGCAAGGACACCTGGATGTGAGCAGCCCTGACTGTCCAGAAGCGAGTGGCCACAGCCCTCTGGAAGCTTGCAACGCCAGACAGCTACTGGTCAGTCGCCAATCAATTTGGAGTGGGCAAATCTACCGTGGGGGTTGCTGTAATGCAAGTAGCCAACGCAATCGTTGAGCTACTGCTCTCAAAGGTGACCCTGGGAAACGTGCAGGTGATCATAGATGGCTTCGCTGTGATGGGATTCCCAAACTGCGGTGGGGCTATAGATGGAACTCACATCCCTATCCTGGGACTGGAGCACCAGGCCAGCCGGTACATTAACCGAAAAGGCTACTTTTCAATGGTGCTGCAAGCACTGGGTGGACCATAGGGGACATTTTACCAACATCAACGTCGGATGGCCGGGCAAGGTTTATGACGCTCATGTTTTCAGGAACTCTGGTCTGTTTAGACGGCTGCAGGAAGGTATTTACTTCCCGGACCACAAAATAACGGTTGGGGATGTGGAGATGCCTATAGTCATCCTCGGGGACCCAGCCTACCCGCTAATGCCCTGGCTCATGAAGCCCTATACAGGCGCCCTGGACAGTGAAAAAGAACTCTTCAACTACCGTCTAAGCAAGTGCAGAATGGTGGTGGAGTGTGCTTTTGGACGTCTGAAGGGGAGATGGAGAAGCTTACTGACTCGCTCTGATCTCAGCGAAACCAATATCCCCATTGTTATTGCAACTTGCTGTGTGCTCCACAGTCTCTGTGAGAGCAAGGGGGAGACGTTTATGGCGGGGTGGGAGGTTGAGGCAAATCGCCTGGCTGCTGATTACGCCCAACCAGACACCCGGGCGATTAGAAGAGCCCAGCAGGACGTGCTGTGCATCCGGGAAGCTTTGAAAGCTAGGTTCCAGAGTGAGCAGGATAACCCGTGACTATTAAGTTTGTTTAAAGAGAAGCTGAACCTGCCCCAGTTTCTTTACCCAGTTAATGTTGACTATCCTCTCCAGTTACCCACCACCTTCCCCCCCTTCCAACACATCTTTAAAAATAAAATAAATGAAACTTTGTTCGTTAACACTGTTTTCTTTATTAAGGATTTCGCGGTAAAGGGTTGAAACTGGGACGCAGACTGTGGTGGGGAGCGGGTGTAGTGATGGAAAGGACGCTTCTAAACTCAAGGAATGACAGGCTCCTGCTCCTTGGGCGGTCCGCAGTGGTGGACTGGTTGTTTCAACGGAGCCTGCCACCCCTCCTTTTGGGGGCTATGTGACTTTGTGGCGGGGGAGGGCAGTTACAGATCCCCTGCTGAGTGGCTCTGTCATCCAGGCTAAGGACTGCTGCATAAGATCTGCAACTGCCCTCCCCCGCCACAAACTCACATAGCCCCCCCCTCCCCCACAGAACATGAAAACCACCTCCCAGACTGACCAGTGTGCATAGTGACTACAATGTGTGTGTGACCTTCTGCTGAACTGTCCCCGTGTCTGTACCCTGGTAAAGGTGACTGTGGTCTCCAATTACCAACCCCTTTCCCCCCCTTCAAACACACTGTCCTCTAAAAGAATATGACGGAAACAGTAATTAACAGAAATGTATTTTTTATTAAGAACGACACAGTTAGGGGATGAAACTGGGACGGGGGCTTGGGTGAGGTGCATTTGGAGGGAAGGAAAGGACGTATCAGATCTTTGGGAATGAGAGCCTTCTGCAATTTGAGCAGTCTGCAGGGGTGGAGTGACTGTTTTCGCGGCCCCTGCCGCTTCTCCTTCTTGGGACTTTGGGTGAGGGGGCGATGGGACTTTGTGGCGGGGGAGGGCGGTTAGAGATAGAATGCAGGGGGGCTCTGATCTCCTGCCTCCGGTCCTGCAGAACATCTACAAGGAGCCGGAGCATGTCTGTTTGCTCCCTCATTAGTCCAAGCAGCATATGAGTCGCCTGCTGGTCTTCCTGCCGCCACCTGTCCTCCCTTTCGCTGTGTGATCACTGGTATTGCGACATGTTCTCCCTCCACTGGGTCTGCTGTGTCGCCTCAGCTCGGGAACAGACCATAAGTTCTGAGAACATCTTGTCCCATGTCCTCTTCTTTCGCCGCCTGATCTGCGCCAGCCTCTGGGAGGGGGATGCCGGGGTAGCTCGGGAGATACTCGCAGCTGTGGGATGGGAAAAAGGAAGTGAATGCCTCAAAAAGATATATTTTTGCAAACAATGAATATAGTCTTTCTCTGTGAACAAGACCATGCACAGTACCTGTCACATGTGCACTCAGTACAAGGTCGAATTTTCTGTCTTCACCCTGAGTGCCTGGGGTCTTGCTGTACAGATCACACAAGCGGGGCCGGACACTGGAATTCTGCTAGCAGGCGGCCATGGTAAGCCGTAGACTTTTGGCTGCTTAAAGCTTAATTTACAGCAGTGCCCTCCTTTCACGTTCCAAGCAGTGCTCCTAGCGTTGGACAGTTCCTGCAGCCGGCGATCCAGCCGGCATGAACTCTGCCCCTGTCCCACCCCTGTCGCGGCTGTCCCCGGGAAAGATCCCTGCATGCTGCCAGCGAACCGCTCAGCAGGAACGGTTCGTCTCCCAACCTCCACCACGTGGCTGGGCTTGGGAAAGATCCCTGCACGCTGCCGGTGAACCGCTCAGCATGAACGGATCGCCTCCCCGCCCCTACCGCGTGGCTGTAAACTGCCGGTTACAGTTATTTAAAGGAACAGGCAATCAGTCCGCATACTAAAATTCCCCTAATTCAAAGCAGGTCACCATGAGTGATATCACTCTAATGAGGATTACGGAGGCAGAGAAAGACCGCATGCTGCGTGAATGCCAGCAAACACCAGGGCTGTATGCCGCCATGCTTTGCCAGGCAATGATACCGGAGTACCTGCTGCTAGCCTGGCACGGAAAAGTTTCCTACCATGGAGGAGGCAATAAGGCCACTCTCCCCAGGAACCTGATGCAAAGGCTTTCACATTACCTCCAGGAGAGCTTTGTGGAGATGTTCCTGGAGGATTTCTACTCTATCCCCAGACATGTTAACAGACTTTTCCAGTAGCTGCACTGGCAAGGACTAAAAAGTTAAGCGTCTAGGGCAAACTAATCATTAAAAACTCATTGCTAACATACCATGCCTATTCTATTCAAAATAAATGTTTACAACACTTACCTACTGATGTTTCCCCTGATTCATGGTCCGGGTTACCGCCTTGGGAGGGTTGGTAGGGGATCTCCGTGAGGGTGATGAAGAGATCCTCTGCTGGAGAACTCTGCATCGTTGCCAGTGCTGCTGAGCTCGCCACGATGTCCAAACAGGAAATGAGATTCAAACTGGCCAGACAGGAAAGGGAATTCAAATTTTCCCGGGGCTTTTCCTGTGTGGCTGGTCAGAGCATCCGAGCTCGGACTGCTGTCCAGAGCGTCAACAGAGTGGTGCACTGTGGGATAGCTCCCGGAGCTATTAGTGTCAAATTCCGTCCACACTAACCCTAATTCGACATGGCCATGTTGAATTTAGCGCTACTCCCCTCGTTGGGGAGGAGTACAGAAATCGATTTAAAGAGACCTCTATGTCGAAATAAATAGCTTCGTTGTGTGGACGGGTGCAGGTTAATTCGAGTTAACGCTGCTAAATTCGACATAACCTCCTAGTGTAGACCAGGCCTAAGCTGTTAATGGCTTTAAATCCAAAAGCAAGCCAAAAAGCATCTCTATTAATGGAAATTACCTAACTAATAAAGGTAAAAGCCATTAAAACCTGGCCTGCCTATAAAACAAACACACAAAAATATGGGGGTAATTCCTCTGTTTTGCCTGCAATCAGCAAGGGTATAGATATATAAATATATATACATATATTTAAGCAAAAATCTGCCACCCCCAAAGGGGTAAAAACATTTTTTTTCTTTCAAAAAATCAAAAAAAGCTAATACCAGCTAAAAAAAACAACATAAAATACCATAAATCTACCATATTAAAAAAAAGATTTAAAAACAAAAATATAAAAAGTTAGCCCACTCCTCATATGGCACACTAAGTCCTTCTGGCTACCCCAAACCGCAAACCAGTGGGCTGGGAGAGAGGGAAGCTATTAAACACCAAAGGTTGTACCAAGTAAACTCCTCCAAAGTGGGTGTGCTTGTCCTTGCCTGCTCCAAAGCCTTGTAGTAAAAACATCTCACTAAAATCCCGTATATAAAATAAATTAAATAATAAAACCAAAGTACTGTTTAATGGGCAAATTAAAAACAAGGTAATGTTGCAAAAATTGGGGAAGGCAGCTCACACCCTAAACGTTAAGTGGGTGGGTCCCGTACTCCATTGTAAATTGCATCTCCCCAGTAGTGTATTACCTTCAGCTACCCGGTAAATCAAAATGTGTGCATGCCAATTAGCTCAAAACATATGTTTCTCCCTTGGTTTCCGGTCATGGCGTCATGGGCCTCGCTTGGGTTTCCAACTGTCCATAAAATTATCTAAATAATCATAATTATAAAAAAAAAAACTCCGAAGGCTCTCCCTAGCTCAAGCTGCTAATGGGGCCCAAGCCACAATGTGGCAAAAGGCTAAAAAAAAAAAAAAAAAAAAAAGTGCTTAAAAATAATGTATATCCAAATAGACACAGCAGGGTCATAGCAAAATACCTGGTGGGTGGCCCCAAACCTCCCCTAAACCGCATAAAAACAAACCCTGTTCCTCATGTGGTGGCCTAAAGCAAAATAAAAAGCCTTTTAACAAGCAATAATCCCTAAACGCAATATTATTGTTGTAGCCTACAAGAAGTAAGTAGTCTGTTGGTCACAAACCTTTTGTGCACAAACAATTTATCACTCACAATATTACTTAAATTGACTGATAATGGAGCAACATGATTTAATAATTGACAGAAGGGCCATAAATATGATAATGTTCAATGGGAGTATAAATTGAAATTTGCACATTGCCTTTAAAAAAATCACTCTTTCAAAAGACTGACATGCAACATATACAGATAATTTAATGTAGCTCTTTAAATGAAGTTGAAGTGCCCACATAAAGGATAAACTAGTCTTAGCATCTGACATTCCTCTATAGCATGCAGTGACCCGCGCCACACTTGTTTTCTACCCCACATGCAGTAAAGTTTCCTTGAAATTTTCTCTTGCCTCCCTGCATCCTTCACTTAGTCTAGAATAATACAAAGTCATTTAAAACTCTTCTTAGATTTCCAGGCTTGTCCCATGCCTTCCAAAAGGGATTTATGAATTGCTTAGCTTTCTTCCCTAATATTGTAGGAAATGATACCATAAATATAAGCCTTGAAAATATTGTACATTGATTTTCTACTTGTACTATATTTGATTTGAGGAATGACCATGCTTGCCTGATTCTGTTTTACTTGCTTTCAGGTAACATTGCTTTCCTTCCTAATTGAAACAGAAGTTTCATTCCTCGACTATATTAAAGGCGGGTAAGTGATCCCTGCAAACTTTTCTTGTTTTCCTGTTTTCATTATAATTCACTAATAACCTGTTTACATTCTTGATAAGTGATAGTTCTAAATATCCATAAGAATTGCTTTACTTTTTTCATTTTAGGGAGTATTGATAAAAGAACTTTTTTTTATGTAGTTAGGTATTTGTTTTGTTTTGGTAGGGTTTTGTTTTGTTTATTAAATGTGCTTATATCTGTGTTTGTATTCACGAAGTCAATGCTGAATAAGTGTACCTTCCACTTGAGGTAGAAGGTGGTAAGGTTCGTGATGGTTCATAGTTTCTGAGGAAGTTCATTCCACAGCCTCGGGGCTGGCCCTCAGAAAGGGCTATCTCAGACACACACGAGTTCCGTTGTACCAGAAGAGTAGAGTTGTTGATCATGGTCCTCACCCTGGAGTTTTAGGCAATCTTTTAGGTATCCCGGAATTAGACCATTGAAGTAGCTTGCTTATTAACTAATTTGAGAATGGATTGAAGGTATAGTCCTATGTAAAATGCATTGCAGTGGTCCAATGTCGAGGTGACAAAGGCATGGATAACCATGGTGAGGTCAACATTAAAAAGGCCAAATAAATAATGAGATGCACTTAACAAAAATTGAGCGTTAGGAGCAATTTAAGATACTACAAAACATTCTTTCTCCTCCCTCCCCTCGCTCCCAACATTAGAACTAATTCTCACTGTCTCATTTAGTTGTTTCCCCCAGCCTTTTAGGCCTAAGGCATAACCTGTCTTGTCTGGATGGAATTTCAATTGCCTATCCTTAATCCATGCCCTGTCTTACTAGACACTGTGTAACCTGTTACCAATACCTTGGCAAAGTCAGAAGAGGCAGAAATATAAAAGTGGGTGCTGTCTATGGGGAGACCCCACTCCACAAGTTTAATAACAGTGCAGTAAAAGCTGGCCCTTCTCCCAGAGTCCTGATTGGCATGGCGTGAACAAACAGGAGAAACTGGGGTTCCATCTCCACAGAGCTCTTGTTAGATAGAGAGATGGCAGGAAATCCCACTCCATCTTGTTGCAACCTCTCTTGAGAAGAAGGGATGGCAGCAGTGGCAGAGAATGGACATGCAACTGCCTCTGCTGCAGGCACATGGCAGGCTGAGAGTCTGAATCCTGATATAGAGTACAGGCCCCAAAGGCTCCTTAGCATTTTGCCTCTGTGAAACTTCACCATGCTACACATGAGGATCAGCCAGAGCCTAAAGTAAGGAGAACCCTAATCAGTGGCTGATGCTGGGGGAGATGACATTGGGTCTGTCTTACTGATCAAGCTGAATGTTTGTTTGTTACTGATAAAGGTGTTGGGAGTGATTTCTTGATGAATTTCTGCCTCCCCAAAGGGAGGGTTCTCGATTTGAAAGTCGTTACTAGAAAATACAGCCCTACCCCGTCAGTTTCCTGAACGCATCGCAACCCATAGTTCTTCACTACCCACTCCCAAATAGTCCTATTCAGACCTTGAACAAGAGGATGATGAAACAGAACATCTGAAAACTCATGAGATAGCCCTTGAAGCAGATTAGCAATTCCTCAATGCTACCCTTCAAGATTTCCAAGAAAAAGGAAACCAAAGCTCTTAAGCAACTCTGTCGACTTCTGCTTTCCTCAGACATGTTAGCTATGGCTTGTAGTCAATGGTATTAAAGGCAGCTGTTCTATAGACATAGATATAGATTATTTTTTTAAAGGATACCTGGAGTGAAATCCTGGACCTATAGAAATCATTTGGAAAACTCCCATTGATTTCATTGGGTCCAGGAATTCACACTGATCATTGTTGTTAGGAGGAGAATGTTGACCAACATCACTTTTGAACGGATTTAGTATCTTTCTTTACTGGATTCACTGATACTGGGATCAAGACAAGTTGCATTTAAACATCTCTTTTTCTCTGTTATGTGGTAAGACTTGCATTTTTTAGAATTATCCCAGAATGCATTAAAAAAAATCTTGTGTAACAAAAAGAATGAGTAAAAGCCATTCATTTAATATATTACACATATATATTGAAAGTGTCCGGCATATCGTAAAATGCAAGCTGTGAATACAAGTGATTCTTAGTTACCATTATCAATATCTTACATATTTTTCTGTAAACTGAAATAAAAAATCATTTGTACAGTCCTTGACATTAGTAACTTTCATTTATAATTTTCTTTTTCCACATTGTACTATAAACAAAACAGGGTACAATTTAGTAGGATGTTCTACCTGTCTAAAAGAATCAACAGCAATATGTGTAATTTAATTTTTTATTCAAAATATTTTTCATTTGTTAGTGATTTTATACTATCACTTATAAATTCATGCCAGTAAAAACAGACAGGATTTTGAGAAAAAGAACTCTTTAAAAAATGTATACAATATTATTCTTTTCAGATATGACATGCAAAATGTTGTCTGAGGATCAGGAATCAGAATTACTTTCTTCGCTATCTCTTCCTTCCCTTACCCAACACAGTTTCATGGCATTTAATCTTTACTGCAGTAGGCATTTTTTTCCTCATTAGTCACTTTGCCCCTATCTGTAATATGTCTCCAAATTGTGATTCTTCAATTTCATGTTGTTTCCTTTAGCTAGCCCAGGGTGATTCTGCACAAATGTAATATTGGCCTTTTTAGAAATAAACATCTGTGCAATGCAGCATGTTGAAAGTTTTTATGATAATTGATTGGAGGTGGTTAGGACTAACATTAATGAAATAGTTGGCAGCTCTTAACTATAACAAATGGGGACTACGGTATTAAGTTCCTGGTTTCATTAAATTATGTTTTGAGCTCTGCTTCTTTTAAAAAGTCTGACTGGATGTGCCATTCTAGGTATCATCAATATTGTCTTTGTAAAGATGTTTGGATGAGATACTATTCCTCCAATGGCTTGCGATTTTAATTCTTTTATTCTGAGTTATACTTAGTGTTGGATTTTCAATGTACTTGGGTGTAAGGGATCTCTCTCTTGTATCTGAAGTGACATATCTGCCTAACTGGATTTATGTACTGTCATCAAGTATTGATATTAAATCAGCCACTACATCACACAGTGGTTCCCACATTTAAATAGGTATAGTATACTAGAAATTAACATCTCATCTTTCCATTCAGTAATTAGCAATACACATTCTCATCAGAAAAGTTTCAGAAGTTGTAAATAGCATTTGAAGTGCAGACCTGATGAAGAGCTGTATAAGCTTAAAATCTTGTCTCTCACCAACAGGAGTTGGTCCAATAAAAGATATTATCTCATCCACCTTGTGTTTCAAATATCCTGGGACCAGCCTGGCTACAACAACACTGTATATTTGAAATGCAGGCAAAGTAGCCTGGGGATTGAGGTGTGGTTGAGGTACCCTAGCGCCCCAGTAATCTCTGGCTACAGGAATGCCATTGGGGGCTGTTGGCAATTGTCATGAAATAGAACAGCCTTGAGACTACTCCAATTTATGCAGGGAACAAACCAGCAGCCAGATGGCCCCAGGAGTTAGAAGGCCCAAATGGTGCTTTTGTGTTGAAGTCTCTAGGTCTTATGGCTGTAAAGATATCTATAAAAATGTGAAGACAAATATAAATTGATGTTGTGATATGTCTGAGATGGGAAACAGCTTAGAGAAATGAACAACCATGTTCATCTTATTGGATGTTAACCTTGAAGCTTAATGATGATGTGTTAAATATGGGCACTGTTACCTATTTCACAGTTGATCATTTACAGAAAAATCAATGTGCTCCATCTTTAGATTAGTAGTATTTATGGGAATGGGGTGTATAGTAGAGCAACTGCTTGCTGTTGAAATTTGGCATGAGAAATGAGGAATTCAGTCCCCTTCCCACCACAAAATGTGAAGTCATATTTGGCTCTGCCAAAAGTGGGGGAGGATAGAAAGAGATGCTTTCCTTCCCAATACTACGGATGGACACCCACACTTTATTTAGATGCTAAAAGCCCTTTCTATTCACTGTACTAATCACAATGTATTGGATGATGTGCATAAAGTGAGGGGACAAGGGCTTGTGTGCAACAGCTACTTAATTATGAAATTTTAGCCACACAATTCTGGTGTGCCCCTGGAACCTTGGGGTATAACTGGGGAAATGAGATAAAACTGAGAGAGAGAAAATATAGAGTTCACATCTGGAAAATCTTCCTGATGGTAATATTGTATTTAACTATGTAGGAGTCTCCAAAGAGAAGTGATGGAAGTCCTGTTACATGGGACTTCCATGACTAGACAGGACAAGGCACAAAATGCACAGGCTGAAGGAAACAATCCTGCACCAACAAAGAGATTGACTGGATAATCTAATAGGTCTTTCCTTCTTCTAAATTCTAAGATTCTATTATCCAGTTATCATACATATAATGTGTTAAAATCAAGGGAGTTGGGGGGGAAAAAAGCAAACAAATACATTGTTTCAAAAGGAAAAAATAATCAAAATCTATGAAGCATCAAAATCTTTATAAAGTTTCAAATATTGAACATGGGTAATTGTCATATGAGAATTTCAGTTGTGTGTATATAATTATTACAGAATTGCAAAATCTTAAACTATTTGTTTGCAATCTCAACATTTCAGCTTCCAGTAAGGCTTTAAACATAATGTTGGAAACTTTGCCTTTAAGGATGAGCAGTTAGCTGAATTAGACAGTATCATTTCAAACTCTTCTATAAAGCATGACAATCTTTTTATATATTAAAAAAATTACTCTCATCCACAGATCATTTGAAAAGTAGTAAGATTGTAGTGTTCATGAATATATGTAATCCTACCTATAATAAATCATACATCTCCTTGCTCTCCCTTCTGTCCACTCCAATCAAAAACATGTTTCCTAGACATGTCTTTACAATACATAATTTAGATCAGAAGACTGGGGTTAATACTGCAAACAATATATGAAAGAATAAACAGTCCCAGCTCAAATATCTGAGTACAGCTATTTCACGTTGTGTGTGAATGTATTAGGTCTGACAAGCAATTAAAAATATTAATTGTGATTAATCGCACTGTTAATAATAGAATACCATTTTTTAAATATTTTTGAATTTTTTTACATTTTCAAATATATTGATTTCAATTACAACACAGAACAAAGTGTATAATGCTCACTTTATATTTATTTTTATTACAAATATTTGTGCTATAAAAAACAAAAGAAATAGTATTTTTCAATTCACCTCATACAAGTACTGTAATACAACTTATTTATCATGAAAGTTGAACTTACAAATATAGAATTATATACAAAAAAATAGCTGAATTCAAAAATAAAACACTGTAAAACTTTAGAGCTTAGAAGTCCACTCAGACCTATTTCTTGTTCAGTCAGTGACTCAGACAAACAAGTGTGTTTTCATTTGCAGGAGATAATGCTGCCTGCTTTTTGCTTACAATGTCATCTGCAAGTGAGAACAGGTGTTCACATGGCACTGTTGTAGCCGGCGTCGCAAGATATTTACGTTCCAGATGCATTAAAGATTCATACTTCCTTCATGCTTCAATCACAATTCTATAGGACATGCGTCCATGCTGATGATGGGCTCTGCTCAATAACGATCCAAAGCAGTGCAGACTGACGCATGTTCACTTTCATAATCTGAGTCAGATGCCATCAGCAGAAGGTTGATTTTCTTTTTTGGTGGTTTGGATTCTGTAGTTTCCACATCATAGTGTTGCTCTTTTAAGACTTCTGAAAGCATGTTCCACACCTCATCCCTCTCAGATTTTGAAGGCACTTCAGATTCTTAACCCTTGCGTCGAGTGCGATAGCTATCTTTAGAAATCTTACAGTGGTATCTTCTTTGTGTTTTTTTTCAAATCGGCAGTGAAAGTGTTCTTAAAACGAAGCCGGCAGCATTATCTCCTATAAACGTAAAGTAATAGGACTGAGTGGATTTGTAGGCGCTAAATTTTTACATTGGTTTGTTTTTGACTGTAGTTATGTAACAAAAAAAAATCTACATTTTTAAATTGCAGTTTCACGGTCAAGCAATTACCTTACGGTATTGTATGAGGTGAATTGAAAAATACTATTTCTTCTGTGTATCATTTTTATAGTGCAAATATTTGTAATGAAAATAATAATGTAAAGTCACTGTACACTTTGTATTCTGTGTTGAACTTGAAATCAATATATTTGAAAATGTAGAAAAACATCCAAAAATAGAATACCAATTGAAATGTATTAAATATTGTTTAACAGTGCGATTAAAACTGTGATTAATCATGATTAATTTGTTTTGAGTTAATCGCGTGAGTTAACTGCGATTAATTGGAAGTCCTAGTAGATATATATGAAATAAAATATATTTATCTCCATCTCCTGCAATTTAATTGACTCTTGCCATCACAAATTACATAGCTCAATATAATGCATGTGCCAATTTCGTGGAGCAAAATAATGGAGTCAGAGCTGCAACATTTTGTGCCACAGCATACCTCTGAAATTAGACATATGACAGGTTGGCTTTTCAGTTGTGGTATGTTACATAGATTGTGGCATTCTTCAAGGCAGGCTGGACTGGTTGGGCAAGGAGACTGAGACTAGGAATTGGGGGATCGGGGATCGGAGGCCTGAGCTGGAGGGATGGAGATGACATGGGCTTTGTTGGGCAAGGAGATTGGGGCTGAGAGATGGAAGGAGTAGGGGAGGCAATAATTGATTGGGCATGGAGACCAGGACTAGGAGCCGGAGAGAGACGATTAGGAGATGGTGAGGAAAACTATGTGGGGGACTGGGATCCCATTAACAAGGGAAGGACTTATGATGATGATGATGATATATGAGGAGAGGGTAGGAGACTGGGACTGTGGCTGGTCAAGGAGCCTGAAGATAGGAACCAGTGTAAAGGTGAATGAGCTTTGGAAAGGGAAAATAGATCTGACATGAGGCTGAGGTGCAGAGGCAGAAATGTGACTGTCTGGATAAAGAGACTGGGCAAAAGACTGAGGAAGGGGGTTGGTGTGCAGGGCCGGCTCCAGGGTTTTGGCTGCCCCAAGCAGCCAAAAAAAAAAAAAAAAGTCGCGATCTGCGGCAGCAGTTTGGCAGAAGGTCCTTCGCTCCGAGCGGGAGTGAGGGACTGTCTGCCGAATTCTCGCCGAATAGCTGGACCTGTCGTCCCTCTCCGGAGTGGCCGCCCCAAGCACCTTCCCAGGTAAGGAAATTCGAACCTGGAGCCAGTGGTGTGTGTTAGGGGGAGAGAGCTCAGACGAGCGGGGAGGAGGGAACTGTTTCAAACAGCAGTAAGTCAAAGGATATTATGTAACTTTTACTGTGCAGCAGCAGTGTCCACATGGTCACTTACTGTGTGACAGACTGGTACAATGTAGATTCACATTCCAGCTTGCTGATCAATAAGTCTGTGTATACACCACTTAGACTGGGTGTGATGAATACTTTGGGACTTGGCCGGCAAACCCAGAGCTGGAGCTAGGACTGACTGGGCAAGGAGACTGGGATAAGAAATCTGGGGAGTGGAAACTAGGACTGTAGAGGCAGGGAGAATGGAACTGGGACAAGGAGCCGGGGTGAAGAAGAGAGGGGACTCAAACAGGGAGAGGTTGGAGGGTCATGGCAAAATGGGTCACGCTTGGGAGGGAATAGGCAGAAGAGTCGATGGCTACTAGAGCACTCTCCCCTCCAGAGCCTGGAGTGGAAGCCAAGGTTCCTGAGTCTCACCATTCCTCTGCTGTCAGCAAACATCTGTGAAACCCACTAGCAAAGTGTGTGTCTCGTCCCCTTTAATCCACATTAGCTATTGCTATAAGATACTCCCTTATCTCAAGTGGTCTGTGCAGTGGATCTAAAGGTTCAAATCATGTTGATGGACCATCTGGGTGTCAATATGATGCCACATGCTAGAATTTCTATTTTTCAATTTGCTTTTTTTAAAACTTAGGAAATTATATACTATAAAACTGTGGTAAAGAGCACTATTAAGGTTGCAGAGTGAAGCACTCAAAAGTTATGTAATGCCAGAGTTATGCATCTGCTTAGTTGCCATAATTGCACTTATTGCAAAATGTTGTTGTTTTTCATAATTGAATAGATGGGTGGGTTTCACCCACGTTGTTGTAGGGTTATAAGAATGATTCATTCCTGAACTATAAAGGCCTACTGTGTCTAAGGAAGGGTATGGATTCAAACAAATTTACCAGTACTGTACTGTTAGAATGCTTGTCTTCTGCATTTAACAAATGTCATAGTTTTGACTTCCAGAGTGGTATTCTGTGTACATACTGCGTTGCATAGATTTCCTGCTTCATGGTAACTTAAAAACTTTAAATTTGATGACATTCAGTCAGTAAATGCCCTTGAACTAAGGGACATGAGAACTCTATAGTGTCTCTGTGTATTTATTATAGGTGCTTTTAAACATAATCCGAGAAAGCACAAGAGGAATAAAAATATAGTATTCATATATGTTTTGTTAGGGGGGGAGGTATTTTATTAAGAATTTTAAATCTTCTAATGACTTTTTTAGGGGTTTCAACTGCAATTTTTAAAAATAGTTTGAAAATACTTTTGTTGGCATCTTTATTGCTTAATCTTGCCCCTTTAAAATTGGTTACTTTGGAAAGCTATAACACCTATTGTAAGACATTCTTTCTACTTTGTGACTGAACTAAACACACCTGGAGATTTTTAAGAGTAGGTTAGACAAACCCCTGTCAGGGATGGTCCACATAATACTTAGTCCTGCTATGAGTGCAGGGGACTGGATTAGATGACCGCTCGAGGTCCCTTCCTGTCCTACGATTCTATGATTAATTTCTCAAATATTCTTTCTCTAAAATTACATTAATATGCAGGACAAAAATCACTCCAATTATGCTTGCATATATTTCAGTTTAGAAATCACTACCTTTTTTCCTGGTCTAAGTTCTTAAATAATCTATTTACATACAATAAATTATAAGGGACTTTAATTACATAAATTTTGTAGATTTTAGTTCAGTATTAAAAAATAAATACATCATACTCATGATGTTAGTTTGAATAATTAGAGTGACAATTCTCCAAACATCATATAAAATAGAGTTCTCCCTAAGATCCTGTTGAAGTCAGAACATCACTTCTGTCTATCAGTCCATCCACCTTATCCTGGGTCCATCACTATGGTATCTCAGCACTTCAAAAATAATTGCTGTTAGATAATGCTATATCATTGCTTGCAAAACAACCCATATAGTTTAAATAAAGCTGTATGTGGCTTTGTTCAACTAAAACTAATTAATAAAGTACACTGTGCTTACAGGATTTAAACATTTAAGCCAAGATTTTAAAAGTGAAAGCTGCTAGGTCTTGATACTTTTGAAATTCAGTTTATTTAATCATGCACCTAAATATCGGTGTAGAAGCTCAACTTTAGGCAGACATTTTAAAAAAAATTAACCTTCATTCCATTAGGTATTGAAGACTGGAACTGCCACATAACATCTTAGGTGGCCTGTGTACTGGGTATTTCTTAACATACCAAACAGTGTAGTGTGAGAGTTACCAGAATGTAGTAAAGTAAAACATATTTTTATTTGTTAATGAACACACAAAATGATAGTAATAATGAAACTGGATTGAAATTGGAAGATTCAAATAAAACATTATTAGATTCTATTAAAAATAATTTAACATAATGAATTGCAGAAAAATAAGTTCAGTGCACTGTAAAGTATGTCCATAACTTTTAGTTTGTTTCCAGAACGTAGACAAAAGTATTCTGAGGAATGTTATGCAAATGAATAAACTAATCATCCTTCTTGGTTTATAAAATGTTCATCTCTGGTATTTCCACAACAGATAGTTTCTGAAGTTAGTTTTCCCAGACTGTTTCAATTATAGCCATGTGATTCATGCTTTATCGTATTTACCTGTTATAGGGAAAATTCTGCTGAAACTTAACTATGGTGGAGCTCATACTCCTCCGTAATAACCCTTTACACAGGGGCATGCATGTTTGCAACTCAATTCTTATCTTTGAAAAAATTTCCTTAACTGGATCCAGTGTTCTTTGCAAGTGAATGTTGGGTAAAAGCTTCCATACCTATTTTCTGTTCAAGGAATACTTAAGCAAATTTAATATGGCTAAACTACTAGGATTATGCATAGTGTTTGTTTGTTTTTCCCCCCCGGTATTATTTTTCCTACAGTCTCCTTATCCTTTTCTCCCAAAGGCTATTGCTGCACTGTATAACTGGGTTTCTAGTTTTCTGCAGCTTCTTTCTCTGATGCTGCATGAGATCAGTTTGAGGGCTGAATGTTTCAACTACATACTATAAAGGTGCAAAACATCAGAGCATAGGAAACTATGTGAAGTCACAGTGCAGAACTGTGGAGCTTGGAGAACTGTATTTACAGTGTTTATTATAGCTGTCTTGGTCTTTGGTAATGTTGTTCTCTCTGACTATGCATCTGTAATATGAGATGACAGCTAAAGTAACACTAAAGGAAATCTAGTGACCTCTGTGTGATCATTGCATAAATACTTTACGTTTACATTTGGTTGTGGCGGTGGGAGGAGAAAGTTATTGGTTCTGCTTCTTCTTAATTTCTCTATAGAAATAACTCTAAAACCAGCATAGATTAAAATGAAAGGATAACTCATAAAGATAAGTGTTTGCTTTGGTCTTATTTTATATCACAACTATTATAGGTATGAAATTGACACACACAAACACTCTTCATTGATTCCAAGGCTAGAAGGGCCATTGTGATCATCTGGTATAATACAGGCAAAAGTACATCCCCAAAACAATTCCTAGAGCATATCTTTTAGAAAAACATCCAATCTTGATTTAAAATTTGTCAAAAATGGAGTGTCCACCATGACTCTTGGTAAATTGTTCCAGTGGCTAATCACTCTAACCGTTTAAAAGTTCTGCCTTATTTCCAGTCTCAAGTCTAGCTTCAACTTCCAGCCTATCTCTGCTAGATTGAAGAGCCAATTATTAAATATTTGTTCCCCGTGTAGATACTTGAATACTGTAATCAAGTCACTCCTTAATCTTCTCTTTGTTAAACTAAATAGATTGAGCTCTTTGAATCTATCACGCTAAGATATGTTTTCTAATCCTTTAATCATTCTTGTGGCTCTTCTCTGAACCTTCTCTAATTTATCAACATCTTTCTTGAATTCTGAGCACCAGACCTGAACACAGTATTCCAGCAGCAGTCACACCACTGCCAAATACAGAGGTAAAATCACTTCTCTACTCCTACTTAAGATTCCCTGTTTATGCATCTCAGCATGCATTAGTCCTTTTGGCCACAGCATCACACTGGGAGCTCATGTTCAGCTGATTATCTACCCACAACTCCTAATTGTTTCTCAGAGTCACTGGTTTGCTGGATAGAATTCCCAATCCTGTAAGTGTGACGTGACCTACATTCCTTGTTCTTCTGCTTGGGTTAAAAACCGAGGGCTGCAATTTTATGAAATCATGTAATACAAATTACATTCAAACAACTGCCCAGCCTCTCCAAGCTCATCGCCAGAAGCAAACTCTGCATAGACCAGGATACACCAAATCTAAGTGACACCAGACCCTGACAGAACAACAGGTGCAAAACTTGCAGGCATATCTCCACTGCTATAAGGATCAACTCCCACAACACACCTTTCAAGATCTGTGGGTCCTACCCATGCCTATCACAACACGTGGTGTACTTTATTCAGTACGCTAAGGCTATGTCTACACTACCGACCTTACAGCGGTAAGGTTACTACCGACCTGTGCCGCTGTAAGGTCTCCCGGGTAGCCATTCTATGCCAGGGGGAGAGCTCTCTCCCGCTGGCATAATTAAACTACCCCCATTGGGTGGTGGTAGCTATGTCGGCGGGAAAGCATCTCCCGCCCACATACCACTGTCCACACTGGCACTTTTGTCAGTCAGGGGCGTGTAGTTTTTTCACACCCCGACCAACGAAAGGTTTACTGACAAAAGTACTAGTGTAGAAAGCCTACATGCCCAAATAAAACTATGTGGGTGAAACCAGGCAATCTCTATGCTCTCAAATGAACTCAAACAGGAAAATGATAAAAGACAAAAATGCTATATCATCTGTTGGTGAATACTTTTCACAAAGCAATCACATTATATCTGATCTCTCAGTCCTCATCCTCAAGAGAAACCTGCACAAGAGAGAGCCTTGGAGCTTAAATTAATAATTTAGCTAGACACTAAAATTCATAGTCTTAATAAAGACACTAGATTTATGGCTTATTCCAACAATCTGTAACACACTTTTTTGTTCTATGACTACAGAGGTGTTAGTGGGCCACTTCACTTTGAATGGTCCCTTAGAATATATGCTAACTACTTATGCTAAACCAGGGATTCTCAAACTGGGTCGGGACCCCAAAGTGGGTCAGGACCCCATTTTAATGGGGTTGCCAAGGCTGGTGTTAAACTTGCTGGGGCCTAGGGCCAAAGCCCAAGCCCCAGTGCCCGGGGCTGAAGCCCAAGGGCTTCCCAAGGGCTTCAGCCCTGGGAAGGGAGGGTGGGGGGCTAAGATTACATGCCTCCTGCCCAGGGCAGAAGCCCTTGGACTTCAGCTTTGCTCCCTCTCCGCCCAGGGCAGCGGGGCTGGGATGGCTCAGGCTTCAGTCCCCGCCTCCTGAGGTCTTGTAGTAATTTTTGTTGTCAGAAGGGGGGGTCACAGTGCAATGAAGTTTGAGAACCAGTGTGCCAACTATCTGCTTGATCTTGTATTTAGCTGTGACACTCTCAGTACCTTTCCCAGATCTGAAGAAGAGCTGGATGTAACTCAAAAGCTTATATCTCTTACAAACAGAAGTTAGTCCAGTAAAAGATATTACCTCACCCCACCCCCCCCCCCCGTCTCTCTAAGTTTCCCCAAATGTTAATTTAGCCAGAAAATCTCATCCCATTAGTTACCTACTTAGTTGACTGGAAACAGCAGCCTGCCATATCCAGAACTTTCTTGGAGACTGTGTCCTTCCCAAGCTGAGGATCTTCAAGCTATCACTCCTCCCTTGTTGAGGAAAAAGACTCTGTCCACAGTTATGAGGCCTTGTCCATGTGTCATAGGGAATCTATTCTGAATGGTAAGGTTCTGCTTTTTGACTCATTCAACTGCAAAGCCTAGACCCATTGTTCTCCATCTTTTGCCTGTCTTTGATAAAATGGTTAAACCTTCAAGTAATTGCTTGTGCCACATAAAAACATTTATCAACTATAAATTTCAACCAAGAAACAACACAAGGAAAGCAATGCATAGAAACTCAAGCTATTCCAGCTTGATCAGTCAAAATTACTGCATGGAAATGAGTGCACAAAGAAGACATGCTTTTTCTTCTCTGAGAAAAGATTGCTTGAATCTTGGCTGGATGACAAATTCCTCCTCTATTCCACCCTGTCAGTTTCTAATAGGGATTTTTGTGTATGAGCCACAGCACCTCTAGAGACATGCAGGAAAAGAAGAAGTTCCCCACAAAGCAAAGGCTAAACCAAGCTGCTTGGGGATGGGAGGTGGGGGTGGGAGGAGATCCCATCCCATTTCCAAATATGGTGATCAACAGAATTCTGAGTACCACAGCAAGAATCCCTTATATAAGAATTAGGACACAGAAGACATGACAAACCAATGAATCACCAGAGTTCAGTGACAACTCTAGCCCATCTACTAAACAAATAACTAAAAGATGTCGATAGAAGCTTCTAGCTCACCAAGTTGAGAGCTAGGGTTAGTTGTAGTTTGAAGCCTTTTATCCTAATGGAGGTAGGCATCAATTGGGATGAAAAGAGTCAATATTTCTCATGCTTTTCAGTAGCTAATGGTGGTTAAAGACCCCTTCAGGTCCCACAGGGCAAAGCAAAATGTCCCCCATGTAGGCAGGAATCAGCATTTCTTTTTCAAGGAATCATTCACAAATCCTCATCATTGGGTTCCTCTTACCTGGGACAGCATATGGACAGTTATAAAGCTATGCAGTAGATGATGCCATAGTGAGGAATTCTTCAGAAATTGTGTCCATCAGACAGACTAGCAAAAGGCTGATGGGTGAAAAGATTTTGTTAATTTTCCAATTGAGATTTAGTCTTTTTTTTCTACTAGTGCCAACTGTTTTTCTTCTTTTATCTGGTTTTTGCCTGTATTTCTTCCTGTTCCTCTCTGCTGTACTCAGTATCTGTCTGGCCCAGTCTCCTGCTGCCAGGCAACTTGGAATGGCAAACCCAGAAACAAGTGCACAAAGAAGAGGTTGCTTTTCCTACTCTGAGGAAAAATTGCTTGAATTTTGGCTGGATGACAGATTCCTCTTTTCTTCCACCCTGTCAGTTCCTAATTAGAATTTATGTGCCTGAGCGACAACACCTATAAAAGACTGGTCTTTCCCCTCATACAGTGTCTCACATCAAAGGGCCTTTTTAAAAAAAGGCAGGGAGAATGCAACCCAGCAGCTGCTGTTACCAGCAGAGACAGCAAGGACACCAAGAATAACTCTTCAGGTGAAGTAAGTGTCCTTGACCTTATGCTGTTTTGGCTATCCCTTTCATGACAAAGGAAATAGCCTTGAGACTCTCTTGTACATTACCCTAAAGCTGGCAGGCCTGCACTGCTTCTCATCAACTTTGTTCCTTATAGCCAATAAGTATGCAAAATGGTAATGTGCCTGAGGTCCTGAGAGTCTGATGTTGTAGGTCAAGTGAAGCTTGATAGCCATACCCTTAGAAGACAAGCATCTTTTGGGTAAGACTCTGGATAAAGCAAAACAGCAGGCCTTATTTCATAAGATTACAAAGTTTCTGATACTTTCAGAAAGACTACAACCGCTTTTATCTCTCCTCAGCGAAGTCCAGCTTCCGGTCTAAGTTTTAAAGGTTTTCATAAACTGATCTCCATGGATTTCAGACAAATTATGAGTATTCCAAGGGAACTGAAGACTTCCTGATACAACAGGTATTGGCAAGTCTTGCCTTTCTTGAGAGATAGGATCTGCCATTATGTGCCTGATAACTACAAATTGTTGGAGTTTATGCAATAGAATTCAAGCACCTAGTCATGAAGCACTTTTTATTCCATCCCCAATTTTTTCAGACTGGGAGAAATGGCAGCAGATCAAGGCCGTTTGCTGCTGCAGGACACTCAAGTAATAAGTATACTAAAAGGTTGGAACTTAACAAAAATATGTCAGTGCACAAGGGGGAATAGACTATTGCTCACTCAATCTTTGCAGTTCTAGTTCTAGTCTTAAAAGGGCTAAAATTAAAAAAAAATTAAAAAAACTTCTTTGTCACTAACATCAGTAATCATGTCTCTAAATTGCCATTTTTACATAGATGCTTTTCAGGATAGAACTCCAAATTAAAGGGGTGTTCCTTATGGTCAGAACTTTAGCTCATAGTGTGAGTAAGCTGGCTGCTCAGTCTTGCTTGTTTCCTGTTGTACTTTGTCCTGGTGAAAGCCACACTTAAAATGTTACCATCTTTTTAAACCTAAAGTGGATTCTCAACACCATGGGGATCAGGACAGTCACATTCCCTACTTTTTTGCCAATCCAAAATCCTCAAATGAAAGAGAACCATGACTCCTGTTTTCTATTTCATTAGAACACAGCAGTTCAGGTCCTGAGATTTCCTTTTTATTTTTGTTGAAGGTCCCAAGTATGGTTTGTCCTTAAGAAGGGTAGGAAGTCCCTGCAGTGTATAACAAAGTAGATCATAACTGGTATTAAAATGGTATGCAAATCAGTGTATTTGTTCCTTGGCAGTAAATTCTCACTTGACTTTAGTGATAGTTGACTCTTGGACTCAAGATTGTGTCTTCTGTCCTAGCCATTAAGAGTATAAAAATGGCCATACAGGGTCAGACCAGTATTGTGCCTTCTGACAGTGGCTTATGTCAGATGCTTCAGAAGGAATTAACAGAACAGGACAATTATCAAGTGATCCATCTCCTGTTGTCCAGTCCCAACTTCTGGCAGAGTTTTAGGGACACCTAGAGCATGGGGTTGCGTCCCTCACCAGCTTGGCTAATAGCTGTTGATGGACCTGTCCTCCATGAACTTATCTAATCCTTTTTTGAACCCAATTATACTTTTGGCCTCCACAACATCCCTTGGCAACAAGTTCCACAGATTGACTTTACATTGTGTGAAGACATACTTTCTTATGTTTGTTTTAAAGCTGCTTTCTATTAATTTCATTGGGTGACCCCCTAGTTCTCATGTTATGGGAAGGGGTAAATAACAGTTCCCTATTCACTTTCTTCTTCACCATTCATGATTTTATCATATCCCTCCTTAGTTATTTCTTTGCTAAGCTGAATAGTCTAGTCTTTTTAATTCTCCACATATTAAGCTGTTCAGGCCCCTAATCATTTTTTGTTGCCCTTCTCTGTACTGATATATCTTTGGGAGATGGGGCAACCAGAAAAACATGCAGTATTCCAGGTGTGGGTGTACCATAGGTTTATATGGGGGCATTATTATATTTTCTATTAGCTATCCCTTTCCTAATGGCGCCTAACATTCTTCTTCGAGTGCTTGCTCATATCCATTCCATTAGGGTGTGTGCGCGCCGCGTGCACGATCGTCGGAAGATTTTCTACCCTAGCAACACCGGCGGGTCGGCTGTGGAGCCCCCTAGAGTGGCGCCTTCATGGCGCTGAATATATACCCCAGCCGACCCGGCGCCCCCTCAGTTCCTTCTTACCGCCCCTGACGGTCGTTGGAACTGTGGAGCGCTGCTTAGCTGTTCTCCACTCTCCCTAGCTTAGTTAGATCATTCGCAGTTATAGTTATAGTTCTAGTTCTAGTGTTATAGTTAAATAGTTTTAAAGTTGTTTTAGTTGTTATTGTAGTTCAGGGGATTAAGGGGGTCGTCTCCCCCTTTCTCCCCCGGCCGCGGGGCCGGGCTCATGCCCAACGCTCCCGGCTTCAAGCAGTGCGCCTCCTGCGCTAAGCCTATGCCCACGAGCGACCCGCACGACTCCTGTCTGAAGTGCCTGGGAGAGTCCCATCAAACAGATAAGTGCAAGATCTGTAAGGCCTTCAGACCAAGGACCAAGAAGGAGCGGGACTTTCGGCTCCGGCAACTCCTGATGGAGGCGGCACTTAGTCCGGACGCTCCATCTACAAGCCAGGCCCCGGCACCTAGCGCCTCGGTGCGCAGTGCCCCGGCGGCACCGGCTACGACGACCACGCGAGTGGCGTCGGACAAGCCTCCCCGGCACCGGACCTCGTCGGCACCGCAAGCACAGCAAGTGCCTCGGCGCCGGTCATTATCCCCAGGGCATAAAAAAGCCCATAAGACGGGGACCTCCGTGCCGAAGACGCCGGCTCCCCCAGTGCCGGGGGTAGAGCCGCGTCCGCCGGTGGAGCACCGGAAACAGGTGCCTCCAGCACCGTCGACTCCGGCGCCGAGACCGTTGAGTCCGGTGCAGATAACGTCTCCACCGAGGCCGGCGGTGATACAGTGCCTCCCGTCGACTCCAGAGACCTTCGCGGCGGCGAGAGACTTAATAGCTCTCACGGAGCCGGCACCGCCCCAACCACCGGCACCGTCGGCACCGTTGACTCGCCCGGTCCAGTCGAGGGGGAAACCTGCCTTGATGCGCCCTCCATCCCAAGGGCTGGAACCTCGGCACCGATCCAGGTCCCGAAGCAGGTCCCCACGCCGCTCGCAGTCCCGGCGCCGAATATCACCTCGGCACCGGTCGTACTCGCGGCCAAGATCTTCTTCGCGGCACCGCTCTACGTCTCGGCACCGCTATGATCGTCGGCACCGATCAACGTCGAGACGTAGTTCTCGGCACCGCTACGGTCGACGCTCGACGTCGAGAGGCCGCTCCCGGCACCGGGCATACTCCAGGTCCTCGTCGAGGTCCAGATCCGACTCCCGGCACCGACGAGGTCATCGGCACCGGTCGCGGTCCCGGCACCGATCGCCGGCACCGCGTAGAGATAGATCATCTCCGGACCGGCACCGTGCGGCACCGCAGCCCACGGGGATCGTCTCGACGCTCGCGGCACCGCCGTGGCCATCGAGATCGGTGTCTCGCTCCTCGGAGGACCTCTCGAGATCGGCATACCCCCCTCAGGGGCAAGCCGAGGAACAGGACTTGGGCCATTGGCAGGACACGACAGAGGACCATTCTCATGGCCCATCTCACTGGTCGTTTTGGACCCCGTGGGCGTACCATCAGGCGCAAGGGGCTCCAATTGCTTCGACCTCTCGCTCCGGTCACTCCGTCAGAAGAGCCCCGGGGTCCACCATTTCTCGGCCTCCGCCAGGGGGCATGGAGGCTTCTGTGTCCGCACCACCTGACGCCCTGGACCCAGGCGCAGGTGATGCTCCGGCCCAGGAACAGGGAGACCAGGACCAGCCCTTGGATCCTGTGCCACCGGAGGCATCTTCCTCTTCTTCTCCGGATGAGGCAGTGGCGGGCACATCGTGCACAGGTCCACCTCCAATAGATCTTCGGGCTCACCAGGATCTTCTGCGTAGGATGGCCCGTAATATGGACCTGCAGGCGGAGGAGATAGTGGAGGTGCACGACCCGATCGTGAATATCCTCGGAGCGGATGCCCCATCGAGGGTGGCGTTACCCCTGATCCGCACGATACAGGCCAATGCTTCTACGATATGGCAGACTCCTGCCTCTATCCCACCCACAGCGAGAGGGGTGGAAAGGAAATACTTTGTCCCGTCTAAAGACTACGGGTACTTGTATACCCACCCCCAGCCGTGTTCATTGGTGGTGGCATCAGTTAACGCAAGGGAGCGCCACGGTCAGCAGGCCGCAGCGCCCAAATCAAAGGAGGCTAAGCGCCTCGATTTATTCGGCCGTAAAGTTTACTCAGCCGGAGGGCTGCAACTTAGAGCGGCTAACCAGCAGGCGCTCTTGAGCCGCTATAGCTTTAACTCCTGGAACTCTATGGGGAAGTTCAAGGAGTTGGTTCCCCAAGAGTCCAGGGAGGAGTTTGGAGCCCTGATAGAGGAGGGTAAGAAGGTGGCTCGGACCTCCTTACAGGCCTCCTTAGACATAGCGGACTCTGCTGCGAGAACCATGGCCTCAGGTATCGCTATGCGGAGGATCTCCTGGCTCCAGGTCTCGGGTCTGCCTCAGGAACTGCAGCAAACCCTGCAGGATCTACCCTTCGAAGGTCAAGGGTTGTTTTCAGAAAAGACGGACTCTCGCCTGCAGAGCCTCAAGGACTCCAGGACGATCATGCGTTCCTTGGGGATGCATGTTGTGGGCCCTCAGCGCAGGCCATTTAGACCGCAGCCTCAGCGCTTCTACCCCCCCCCCGCCTCGTCAGAGACAGGACTCGGCCCGGAGGCGAGGGCGAGGTGGTAGAAGAAGGTGGACCGGCCCTCAACCTGGTCAGAACCAGGGGCCACCTAGACCACCTTCAGGCCCCAGGCAGAACTTTTGAAGGTGCGGTCGAGGATGGCGCCCCAGTCATCCCCCAGGATCCAGCCCCATCCTTTCGGGATCACCTTTCCCATTTCCACCATGCCTGGTCCCTTATAACCTCGGACTGTTGGGTCCTTCGCACGGTGGACAGGGGATATGCTATCCAGTTTTCTTCAATTTCCCCCTCCTCCCCCCCTTCCCCGTCCCTCTTCAGGGACCCTTCTCACGAGCAATTTCTTATACAGGAAGTTTCCACGCTCCTTGCTATGGGGGCCATAGAGGAGGTTCCAGTGGAGTTAAGGGGCAGGGGATTCTATTCCCGTTACTTCCTCATTCCCAAGTCCAAAGGAGGTCTGCGACCTATCTTGGACTTGCGCGGACTCAACAAATTCGTAGTAAAGTTGAAGTTCCGCATGGTCTCTTTGGGGGCCATTATCCCTTCCCTCGATCCTGGAGACTGGTTCGCCGCCCTCGACATGAAAGACGCATACTTTCACATTGCAATTTACCCGCCTCACAGACGCTTCCTGCGATTCGTGGTAAACATGGTGCACTACCAATTTGCAGTCCTTCCCTTCGGCCTATCCTCGGCCCCAAGGGTGTTCACGAAATGTATGGCTGTCGTGGCAGCGTACCTTCGTCGGCAAGGGATACAGGTGTTCCCGTACCTAGACGACTGGCTGGTACGCGGTCACACCAAGGAGCAAGTTCAAGCTCACGTCCTCATAATAGTGCACACATTCAACAAGTTGGGTATCCTACTCAACAAGGACAAATCCACTCTAGAACCTACCCAGAGAATAGAATTCATCGGCGCAGTTCTAGACTCCAGACGTGCACAAGCCATCCTGCCAGACAACCGATTTGGCACCATCACGAGCCTCATTCAAGGACTCAAGGCCTTCCCAAGTACCACGGTGAGGTCGTGCCTTACCCTGCTGGGTCACATGGCTTCCTGCACGTACGTAACCAGGCATGCCAGACTTCGGCTTCGCCCACTCCAGACCTGGGTGTCGTCAATATATCGACCAAATCGGGACAGCCTGAACATGGTGGTCACGGTCCCGAACTCGGTCCTGACCTCCCTCACATGGTGGCTAGACCACAAGGTGGTTTGCGAGGGGATGCCATTTCACGCCCCACAACCCTCTCTGCACCTGGTCACAGACGCTTCATCCCTGGGTTGGGGCGCCCATCTCAACGAACACCATACCCAGGGCCTGTGGACTGTACCCCAGATAGCCCTGCACATCAATGTTCGGGAACTGATGGCGGTGCGCCTGGCGTGCCAGGCATTTCTCAATCTCCTACGTGGCCGCTGTGTGTTAGTTCTCATCGACAACACCACGGCCATGTTTTACATCAACAAGCAAGGAGGAGCACGTTCGTCAATTCTATGCCAAGAGGCCATTCGCCTGTGGGACTTCTGCATCGCCCACTCAATCCATCTCACGGCATCGTTCCTCCCTGGAGTCCAGAACATTCTGGCGGACCGACTCAGCAGGTCCTTTCAAACACACGAGTGGTCTATCCGTCCGGACATCATACATTCCGTTTTCCAGAAGTGGGGGTTTCCCCAGATAGACCTGTTTGCATCTCGAGACAACAGGAAGTGCCACGTGTTCTGCTCCCTGCAAGGTCGAGCTCCGGGCTCCCTCTCGGATGCGTTTCTCCTTCCCTGGAAAGACCACCTGTTTTATGCCTTTCCTCCGTTTCCTCTGGTCCACAAGGTACTGCTCAAATTGCGCAGAGACCAGGCACAGGTGATTCTGATCGCCCCAGCGTGGCCGAGACAACATTGGTACACCACGCTGTTGGAGCTCTCGGTTCAGACACCGATCCCGCTTCCATTATGCCCGGATCTCATCTCTCAGGACCACGGCCGCCTGCGTCACCCCGACCTGCAATCACTCCACCTCACGGCGTGGCTGCTCCATGGTTCACCCAGGCAGAGCAGCAGTGCTCGCACTCTGTCCAACAGATTCTGCTGAGCAGTAGGAAGCCCTCAACACGGACCACGTACCTGGCCAAGTGGAAGCGGTTCTCCTGTTGGTGCGAACAACGAGCCATGTCCCCGTTGCAGGCACCCATTCCTCTCATTTTGGAATATCTCCTCTCCCTAAAACAGCAGGGGTTGGCGATATCTTCAATTAGAGTTCACCTGGCCGCTATATCGGCCTTTCACCCAGGGGAACTCGCGTCCTCGGTATTCTCTAACCCGATGGTCGTTAGATTCCTCAAGGGCTTAGACCGGATGTACCCACAACAACGTCAGCCCGTTCAGACGTGGGATCTCAACCTGGTTCTCTCCAAGCTCACAGGTCCTCCATTCGAGCCACTGGCCACCTGTTCACTTTTGTACCTATCCTGGAAGACAGCCTTCCTTGTAGCCATCACCTCAGCAAGGCGCGTTTCTGAACTCAGGGCGCTTACATCTGAGCCCCCTTATACAGTTTTCCATAAGGATAAAGTGCAGCTTCGTCCACATCCTGCCTTTCTCCCTAAGGTGGTTTCTCCTTTTCATATCAACCAGGACATCTTTCTCCCGGTCTTTCATCCCAAACCACATGCCACTCGCCAGGATCAACGTTTGCATTCCCTGGACGTACGAAGGGCCCTGGCCTTCTATATTGACCGCACAAAGCACTTTAGAAAGACGACGCAACTCTTCGTTGCAGTGGCCGACCGAATGAAAGGCTCACCGGTCTCCTCACAACGCCTATCCTCCTGGATTACGTCTTGCATCCGGACTTGCTATGACCTGGCAGGTGTCTCAGCACCGCACCTCACCGCTCACTCCACGAGGGCCCAGGCTTCCTCGACGGCTTTCCTGGCACAAGTTCCGATACAGGACATTTGTAGAGCGGCGGTTTGGTCATCAGTCCACACGTTTACAGCTCACTATGCACTAGTGCAGCAGTCCAGAGACGATGCTGCTTTCGGATCAGCGGTTTTGCACACAGCAATGTCTCACTCCGACCCCACCACCTAAGTTGGGCTTGGGAGTCACCTAATGGAATGGATATGAGCAAGCACTCGAAGAAGAAAAGACGGTTACTCACCGTTGTAACTGTTGTTCTTCGAGATGTGTTGCTCATATCCATTCCAAACCCGCCCCCCGTCCCCACTGTCGGAGTAGCCGGCAAGAAGGAACTGAGGGGGCGCCGGGTCGGCTGGGGTATATATTCAGCGCCATGAAGGCGCCACTCTAGGGGGCTCCACAGCCGACCCGCCGGTGTTGCTAGGGTAGAAAATCTTCCGACGATCGTGCACGCGGCGCGCACACACCCTAATGGAATGGATATGAGCAACACATCTCGAAGAACAACAGTTACAACGGTGAGTAACCGTCTTTTCTGTTGGCTTTTTTGACTGCTGCTGTGCATTGCACAGATGTTTTCAGGGAACTATCCATGATGACTCCAAGATCTCTTTCTTGAATGGTTACAGTTAACTTAGACCCCATCATTTTGTATGTATATTTGGGATTATGTTTTCTAATGTGCATTACTTTGCACTTTTATCAACACTGAATTTCATCTGCCATTTTGTTGTCCAGTCACTCTGTTTTGTGAGATCCCTTTGTAACTCTCTGCAGTCAGCTCTGGACTTAAGTATCTTGAGTAATTTTATATCATCTGCCAATTTTGCTCCCTTACTGTTTACCCCCTTTTCCAGATCATTTATTGAGCAGCACTGGTCCTGTACAGATCATTGGGGACCCCACTACTTACCTCACTCCTCTCTGAAAACTGACCATTTATTCCTACTCTTAATTTCCTATCTTTTAACCAATACCGATCCATGAGAAGTCTTTGACGTGGGAACTTGTCAAAGGCTTTGTGAAAGTCCAAGAAGTACACTATATCCACTAGATCAGTGGCAGCCCCCATTGGCCTGGAGCGGCAAACCCCGGACAGTGGGAGTCGTGATCGGCCGAACCTGCGGACATGGCAGGTAAACAAAGTGGCCCGGACCGCCAGGGGCTTTCCCTGAACAAGCGGCAGCCCTAGTTTGAGAACCACTTCACTAGATCTCCCTTTGTTCACATGCTTGTTAAAATCCTCAAGGAATTCTAATAATTGGTTAGGCTTCATTACTCTTTACAAAAGCCATGTTGATTCTTCCCCAACATATTGTGTTTCAACTAGTTTGCCTGGTATTGAAGTCAGGGAGAAGGGGAAGGCCAAGGGAGGGGGGTGGGACAAAAATAAATGAAAGCCGGACACGTCATATACTGTGTATAGTGTATGAAGTTATTGCTATAAAATTAATTGGTAAAGTATTTTGAACTGAAGCTTTGGTGAGGTGGACAGGTTTCTCCAAGATGGGACCACTGAAAACCCAACCAGTTGTATAACGCGTCTACATATGTAAAGGGAGAGAAACTCTTACACAAATGTAATTTACAGGTAAGGGAGAATTATGTTTCGAAGAGTAGTAACCTCAAGAATTGATGCTTAATTGATGACACTGTATAAAAGACAAAATAATGCACAATGATTTTAACCTGAATTTTGCAGTGATACCTTTTGACCATAAAGCTAATGCATTAAAAGATATATGATCTCCCTTGCATATTTTTCCAACTATCAATAGTATTATTAACAAGATTCCTATTTGCTTGTTTGACAGAACCCAAATCAATTTCACAGTGGCTATTGATTTCACAGCATCAAATGGTGAGTAGCAAAAGTAGCTTCTTGTAAAATTGAATGCTATGTCCAGCTTCAGAACAATTTTTCTTTAGTACTACATACGTATTTCTATATTTATTCTACACAGCTTAGATTTGCAATTATTGTGTATTATTTGTGTCACTATAATGCTTAGTGGCCCCAACTGTATCAAAGCCCCATTACTATAATGTACAAACATAGAGTAAGAGAGAGTTCCTACCCCAAAGAGCTTACAGTTTAAATAGACAAGACAGACAATGGGTTGGGAGGAAGAGATATAATAAACAAGCAAAGTGAACATTGTGATGACCTGCAAACATCATGTTCATTATTATCAAGGCAAGGAGGCCAATATGTCCATCATTGGCGATTTTATCATGCCACCAAAGCTTTTGGTGACCACATGATCACTGACCGTGTAGCAGTATTCCTTAGTAAACATGCTTTGTAATTCGTTAATCTTCCATCCAAGAAAGCCTTCAAAACCAAACCAGTGCTGATAGAGGTGGTTGCTGAGTTCAGCCATGAATATCTTCATTGCTAATCTTCTCCTGCAACTTATATGAAATAGCTGATGAAGACAACCAGAATCAAGATGCACAGTCAACCTGTGGCACTCCTTTCCAGAGGATGTTGTGAAGGCCAAGACTATAAAAAGGTTCAAAAAAGAACTAGATAAATTCATGGAGGATAGATCCATCAATGGCTATTAGCCAGGATGGGCAGGGATGGTGTCCCTAGCCTCTGTGTGCCAGAAGCTGAGAATGGGCGACAGGGGGATGGATCACGTTATGTTTACCTGTTCTGTTCATTCCCTCTGGGGCACCTGGCATTGGCCACTATCGGAAGACAGGATACTGGGTTAAATGTACCTTTAATCTGACCCAATATGGCTGTTCTTATGTTCAGAAACATCAGTTCCCTGCTCTTCAACCTTCCTCAGCACCCACGTTTTATTTCCATGAAGTAAAGATAGTGTAACTGTTTTGTATAAATCTTCAGCTTTCTGGTAAGTTTGATGTCACAAAGTCTCCACAAAGGCCACTGAAGAGCTCAAAATGTGGTGTCAGTTACTGCTATGCAACCATTTATATCTTTCAAACATCCTCGAGCATTGTCTATGATGCTTTCCAAGTAGTTGACAGTTGTCACATGCTCCGTCTCCCATCCAAACAAGTTAATACTAAGCTGATTGTAATCTAGATTTGGAGGCTGCTTGAAGGTAATTTTATCTGAATTAATAATCCAGACCAATGTGCGCTGCTTCTTGCCTGACCATATCAGCCATCAGCTGTAGTGATTCATCATATTGAGCCAACAAGGCAATGCCGTTGTCATATTTGAGGTCTCAAAGTAACATGACATTCATCTCAGTGCCACTGACAGATGCCCCTTCAAGCTTACCCCTCAACCAGCAATGGTGATATTGAATAGCACTGGTGATAGAAGAGAGGCAAGGTAGGTGGGGTAATAACTTTTATTGGACCAACTTCTGTTGGTGGAAGGGACAAGCTTCCGAGCTTCACAGAGTTCTTCCTCAGGTCTAGATAAAATAACCAGAGTGTCCAAGCTAAATAAAAGGTGGGACAAACTGTTAAGCAGAAGGGGTTCATACATGCTGTAGGAGATCACTTAAAATGAAATCGGCAGTTAACATCCCTTCAGTTGTAGGACAATAGAGGGTTAGTAGGGGCAGTAGGATGTTATTATAACAAATTGTTATAATGAGCCATAAAATCAGTATCCCTGTTAAAACTATGGTTTTTAGTGTCCAGAAAAGTTATGAATTTAAGTTCCCAGGCTCATTTTTTGAAGGTGATGTGCAGGTTTCCTTTGAGGATGAGGACTGGGAGGCCAGATATGGAGTGATTGCTTTGTGAAAAGTGTTCACTGACGGGTGATAGGTGTTTTTAGAATCATAGGACTGGAAGGGACCTTGAGAGGGACCAAGTCCCCTGCACTCATGACAGGACTAAGTATTATCTAGACCATCCCTGAGAGGTGTTTGTCTCACTTGCTCTTAAAAATCTCCAGTGATGGAGATTCCACGCCTTCCTGGTCAATTTAATCCAGTGGTTAACCACCCTGACAGGAAGTTTTTCCTAATGACCCACTTAAACTGCCCTTACTGCAATTTAAGCCCATTGCTTCTTGTCCTGTCCTCAGAAGATAAGGAAAATAATTTTTCTCACTCCTCTTTGTAACAACTTTTTATGTGCTTGAAAACGTATGTCCCATCTCAGTCTTCTCTTCTCCATACTAAAAAACCCCAATTTTTTCAATCTTCCCTCATAGGTCATGTTTTCTAGACCTTTAATCATTTTTGTTGCTCTTCTATGGGCTTTCTCCAATTTGTCGACATCTTTCCTGAAATGTGGCATCCAGAACTGGGCATAATACTACAGTTGGGCCTAGTCAGCATGGAGTGGAGCAGAAGAATTACTTCTCATGTCTTGCTTACAACACTCCTGCTAATACATCCCAGAATTGTTTGCTTTTTTTGCAATAATGTTGCACTGGTGATTCATATTTAGCTTGTGATATCACTGGTCTACAATTTTTGAGAAGTCATCTGCTTCAGAGATAAAATGTGCTATTTATTATGTATTTTGATGTGCTGAATTCAAATATGACAATTAAAACAACTGGCTACTGTTTCTAAGATATTTAAGTTTTTACATTTTATGTCTATGCATATTGTGTAGACAGTAGAGTTTTAATCATAAATTGTAAACCTAGGTCTTTCCATGTGTTTATGGTTGCTTTACATGATAATATTTCACCTGTCCTGTTTATGTAACACTTTAAAAATCAGCAAAAAGGTTATATAAATAAAATGTATTATGAAACAAAAGGCAAAAAACTATTATGTACATAGTTTAGTCCTATTCAGTGTCTACTCGGCGCTTCTTGGCTTGTCTCTTGTATTCATTAAATGGAGCATCTCTTGTCACTGTCCAGCAATAGTCTGCAAGCATTGATGGGCTCCATTTGTCCTGATATCGTTTCTCCATTGTTGCAATGTCCTGGTGAAATCGCTCGCCGTGCTCATCGCTCACTGCTCCGCAGTTCGGTGGAAAAAAATCTAGATGAGTGCAAAAAATGCATCTTTAGTGACATGTTGCAACCAAGGCTTTTGTATGCCTTGAGGAGGTTTTCCACCAACAACCTGTAGTTGTCTGCCTTGTTGTTTCCGAGAAAATTTATTGCCACTAACTGGAAGGCTTTCCATGCCGTCTTTTCCTTGCCACGCAGTGCGTGGTCAAATGCATCATCTCGAAGAAGTTCACGAATCTGAGGACCAACAAAGACGCCTTCCTTTATCTTAGCTTCACTTAACCTTGGAAATTTTCCACGGAGGTACTTGAAAGCTGCTTGTGTTTTGTCAATGGCCTTGACAAAGTACGTCATCAGACCCAGCTTGATGTGTAAGGGTGGTAACAAAATCTTCCTTGATTCAACAAATGGTGGCTGCTGAACACTTTTTTCCTCCCAGGCTCCAATGACAGTCGGAGTGGCCAATCTTTCTTGATGTAGTGGGAATCTCTTGCACGACTATCCCATTCACAGAGAAAACAGCAGTACTTTGTGTCTCCAGTCTGCAGACCAAGCAAGAGAGCAACAACCTTCAAATCGCCACAAAGCTGCCACTGATGTTGGTCATAGTTTATGCACCTCAAAAGTTGTTTCATGTTGTCATAGGTTTCCTTCATATGGACTGCATGAGCAACTGGAATTGATGGCAAAACATTGCCATTATGCAGTAAAACAGCTTTAAGACTCGTCTTGGATGAATCAATGCACAGTCTCCACTCATCTGGATCGTGAACGATGTTGAGGGCTGCCATCACACCATCGATGTTGTTGCAGGCTACAAGATCACCTTCCATGAAGAAGAATGGGACAAGATCCTTTTGACGGTCACGGAACATGGAAACCCTAACATCACCTGCCAGGAGATTCCACTGCTGTAGTCTGGAGCCCAACAGCTCTGCCCTACTCTTGGGTAGTTCCAAATCCCTGACAAGGTCATTCAGTTCACCTTGTGTTATGAGGTGTGGTTCAGAGGAGGAGGATGGGAGAAAATGTGGGGCCTGTGACATTGATGGTTCAGGACCAGAAGTTTCATCCTCTTCCTCATCTGACTCAAGTGAAAATGATTCTGGTGCATCAGGAACCGGCAGTCCTTCTCCATGGGGTACTGGGCATATAGCTGATGGAATGTTTGGATAATGCACAGTCCATTTTTTCTTCTTTGACACACCTTTCCCAACTGGAGGCACCATGCAGAAGTAACAATTGCTGGTATGATCTGTTGGCTCTCTCCAAATCATTGGCACTGCAAAGAGCATAGATTTCCTTTTCCTGTTCAACCACTGGCAAAGATTTGTTGCATATGTGTGGGGCCCACCTCTTGTCCTGATCTCCAATTTTGCAGCCAAAATAAAGGTGATAACCATAGTGGTTATGCTGCGCTTTTGTGATGCAAAAATCACTTCACCACAAACATAGCAGAAGTTATTTGCATTGTTCACACAAGTACGAGGCATCTCTGCTCACTTTAGCTAAACAGAAACGTGTCCTTCTGCAAAATCAAACGCTGACAAATAAGAGAGCACGACACTGTATGATTTCTGGGGCTGATCTAGAGCAATTTGTTCAGCAGAGTGATGTAAGCTTTGTTATGATTGCATCATCCATGACTTCTAGAAATAACATGATGCAATTCATATCATGTATGACACAATACCAGCTTCAGATTGCATCATTCATTGTTTGCCTAAAAAGCAAGTACTGTCCAAACCCGGTCATAGATTTATTCATAGATCCAGTCAAAGATGTATTTTAGTCATTTCTGGTTTAAATTGAGATCCCTTCCCTTTATAACTCACTTATCCTCCGCCATTCCCAAGTCAAAGGTCGTATATACTGACCCAATAGCGCATCTTAAAAACTAGAGCCAATCAACAATTTTAAGCATCATTTTCGTTCTCAGTGACCCAGAATTAGTAAAGTTTGACTACATTTATTTCAGAAGCATTTTGGCTGTAGAGCAGTGTATTTAGCCTACTGAGCCATTTTCATCATAAGCCAGCGAGGGAGGTGAGGAGAAACTATCTTCCCTTGCACAGTGTCTGTTGTCTCCCAGTCTCAGAGATTAATCAGGGGGACAAAGGGGGGAATCCAGGCCCGCTGTCTACTCTGGGCTCCAGCCCAGGGACCCTAATAGTATCCGCTATGGTAGCTGACCTTTTAGAAATAGGACGCATACAATTCCCTGGGCTACTTCCCCACAACAGCCCCCACTTCCTCAAGCTCCACTTCACCTTTACCTCAAGGCCTCCTTCCTTGTGCCTGATATAGTGCGTACTGCTCAGTCTCTCCAACAGTACAACTTCCTCCCACAGCTCCTGACATGCGTGCCCACCTGACTAACTGGGAGATTTTTAACTAGTTTCAGCCAGCCCTGATTGGCTTCAGGTGTCCCAATCAACCTAGCTGTCTCCACTGCTTTCTGGGAGGATCTTAATTGGCCCCTGGTGTCTTGATTAACCTGGAGCAACACCATAGTAACCAAATGGCAAACAGGGATTTGGTTAGCCTGGGGCTAACATACTTGTTTCTCACTACTTTCCTATAGCCATCTGGCCTTGCCCCATCACATATCACCATCATCCCCCCCCCCCCCCCCCCGCTCAACACCATATAGTTGGGCAACTTGGGACACCAGGGAGTGTGCTCGTGACAGACCATCAGTGTTGCCATGATGGCCGTATGTGGAACTGGAATGGTCAGAGGGATAAGAACCACTTGGTGACCCTTGCATTCTTTTCCTTATTCCGCTGCATCCACTGGAGCGGTGCATGGTCAATCACAAAAGTAAATCGCCGGCCTAAGAGGTAATAATGCAGTGTCTCCATGGCCCATTTGACAGCAAGGCATTCTCTCTCGACTACTGCATATTTCTGTTCTCTTGGGAGCAGCTTTCTGCTTAGGCAGACGATCGGCTGTTCCTCTTCTCCCACCATTTGCGACAGAACCGCCCCCAACCCCACCTCGGAAGCATCTATTTGTAAAATAAATTCCTTGTCAAAGTCCGGGGCTATGAATACGGGGTCATTACAAAAGGCTGTCCGAAGGTCTGTGAACGCCCCATCTGCTGTGTCGGTCCACTTCACCATGTCTGGACTTCGGGCCTTTACCAAGTCTGTTAGGGGACTTGCCCTAGTGGCGAAATGGGAACTAAAACGTCGATAATAGCCTACCATGCCTAGGAACGTGCAGACCTTTTTCTTTCGGGTTATCTGGGGCCAGTTTTGAATTGCCTCTAGCTTATTCGTTTGGGGCTTCACTATGCCCCTTCCTACAGTATACCCCAGGTACCTAGCCTCTGCTAGCCCTATGGTGCATTTAGCAGGATTAGCGATGAGGCCAGCTCTTCTTATGGTGTGCAGTACTGCCTCAACTTTCTCCAAGTGGGTTCCCCAGTCTGGCGTATGGATTATGACATCATCTAGGTACGCGGCTGCATAACTAATATGGGGGCACAGCAGTTTATCCATGAGGTGCTGGAACGTGGCCGGGGCCCCATGTACCCCAAAAGGAAGGACAGTGTACTGGAATAGCCCGTCCGGGGTGGAGAACGCTGTCTTTTCTTTAGCTTCTTTAGTCAAGGGAATCTGCCAATACCCTTTTGTCAGATCCTGTGTAGTCAAGAATCGGGCACTACCCAATCGATCAACCAGTTCGTCGATGCGTGGTATGAGGTATGCATCAAATTGGGATGCTTCATTCAGTCGACAAAAGTCATTACAGAATCTCGTGGTACCGTCAGGTTTAGGCACTAGTCAGTGGTCCAGTCCAATCGTTCTATAAGATTCTTCAGTAACCCCTAATTCTAACATTTTCTTTACTTCGGCCTTGATTTCTTCTCTTTTGGCTGCTGGGATTCGGTAGGGTCTCAATGTTATCTTGGCTCCAGAGATCATGCAGATATGATGATAGGTCTCAGTCATCCACCCCGGTTTTGTAGAGAACATATCTCAGTTGCGATTAATCATGTCAGCTGCCTCGATCTTTCGGATCAGCGTCAAGTCGGGTGATATCCTCACTTGCTCGTGTAAGTTATCCTCCTGGGGAAGGGTCTCTTGCGTGACTAAGCATGCCTCTCAATGGCGCCAAGGTTTTAGAAGATTGATGTGGTAAATTTGCTCCAGTTTCCTGCGGCCTGGCTGCCGCACCTTATAGTTCACCTTTCCCATGGCTTCGATCACTTCGTAGGGTCCCTGCCACTGGGCCAACAGTTTACTTTCTGCTGTGGGCACCAGGACCATCACTCGATCCCCTGGTTGGAACCATTAAAGCTCTGCTTGGTGATTATAATGGGTTCATTGGGTCTCCTGTGCTTTCTCCAAGTGTTCCCGTACAATGGGCGTAACTCAGGCCTAGTCTTCACTTACCGGCTGGTCCGGAGGCACGCCATCGATGTTCTGGGATCGATTTATCGCGTCTGGTTAAGACGCGATAAATCGATCCCGGATCGATCCCGGAAGTGCTCACAATCTACGCCGGTACTCCAGCTCGCCGAGAGGAGTACGCGGCATCGACGGGGGGAGACTTCCTGCCGCGTCTGGACCGCGGTAAGTCCGGAGTAAGGTACTTCGAATTCAGCTACGTTATTAACGTAGCTGAATTTGCGTACCTTAGTCCGAAGTCCGGACTAAGTGTAGACCAGCCCTTAGGCTATCCCATTTCTCATCTGCAGTACATGCTCGACTATGTTCCTTCTGGGATTTGGCTCCTCTTCCCAGGCTTCTCTGGCTATATCTAATATGCCCCAGGGGTGCGCCTGTATAGTAGTTTGAAAGGAGAGAAACCCCTGGAGGCCTGCGGAACCTCCCGGATGGCGAACATGAGGTAAGGCAATAGGGTATCCCAATCTTTCCCATCCCGGCTCACCACTTTCCTGATCCTGGCCTTGAGGGTCCTATTGAAACTTTCCACAAGGCCATCTGTTTGTGGGTGGTATACAGAGGTCCGTAAGGCTTTTACGTGGAGCAATGAACAGAGATCTTTCATCAACTTGGACACAAAAGGTGTCCCTTGATCAGTCAATATCTCCTTGGGTAGCCCAACCCAGGCAAAGATCTGTACTAGCTCCTTAGCTATTGTCTTGGAAGCCGTGTTGCGTAGGGGAATGGCTTCCTGGTATCAGGTAGTACAACCAGCACATGTTGGTGGCCATGAGCTGTCCTCTCTAGGGGCCCAACCAGATCCACGGCTATGCGTTCAAATGGTATCTCTATTATTGGAAGAGGTATCAAAGGGACCCGCAAGTGTGGGCGAGGGCTATGTAGCTGACACTCCAGACAAGAGGTGCAGTATCGCCAGATATCTTTGTGTACTCCACGCAGAAGAAACTCCGCAGAATCTGTGCCTGGGTTTTCTCTACCCCTAGGTGTCCTCCAAATAGGTGACTGTGGGCGAGGCTCAATATGGCTTTTTGATGTTTTCATGACACCAGAAGTTGATGTATCTCTTGCTCCTGCATTTGCACCACGCGGCACAGATCTTTCTTCACGGTAAAGTAAGGTCCTGGACCCCGGATCTTTCCATCCACGGGTATCCCGTCTATCTCGACCACCTCTTTCCTGGCGTTATCATATCTAGGGTCCTCTGCCTGGTCCCACCCGAAAGTCTCTCTCCCGGGACTAGCCTGCCCGAGCTCCCAGGGGCCAGTTTCTGCTTCTTCCAACGGCTCGCCGCCATCACGGCTGGGGCCAACCTCTGGCTCACCTTCCGTGGTGGTAGTTTTTCTGATGGCTGCTCGTGTCCATCTGCCTATTAGGGCAGTCTTCTGGCCCTGGGTCAGGATCCAGGTTCCAAAAGCTTTTGCAGCCTTCCTCCCTTTTTTTGTCTTCTGGGTCTTTTGGGGGACTGATAACAGATCCTGAGAAATCTCAGCGAACATCGGGGGTTGACATTCCCCTGGTGACGAGTCACTGCCCTCAGGGTCCCCACCTCCCTCCAGCCTCTCCAGGGGAAGTAAATTATCAAACCCTGTATAGTCTTTCCCAATGACTACAGGATATGGGAGTTTAGGAACTACGCCTACTGTCACCTCAATGGGGTTCCCCTGAACCTCTGTCTCCATTGGGATGTTGGGGTAATGGCTCATGGCCCCATGCACGCATGTCACTGCTACGCATTTGGCTTGTAGCAGCTGGCTACTTTTTACCAGCGTACCCGATATAAGGGTGAAAACTCTCCCGGAGTCCACATGCGCTGTAGTCTCTGCTCTATTTATCTTCACCAGCCTTATGTGGAGCTAATGCGACACCCGCAAGGTGAATAAGGGAGCACGGGACCTCCCAATCCCCCAAGTTACATTGTATAGGCTCCTCGGTGCTAGGACATTGTGATGCTATGTGTCCCCACTCCCCACATGCATAACATCTATAATTGCTTCAAATCATTCCCATATCAGGGAGGTCAGGGGATTTAGTCCCAGGGTTCCCCCTACTCAGGCCAATCCCTTCCTTCTGGGGTCCCCGCTGGTTTTCGCCCCCCCCCCCTTCCACCTAGGACTCCCCAGGTGTTTGGCTCCCCAACCTTCCTTGGGTAGATGGGTCAATTCCCTGGCTGTTCTGCGTCTTTCTACCAGCAGGATCATCTTGTCATAGGTGGACGGATCGTTCTGGCCTACCCATTTGCGAAGATGTCCTCGCATGTAATGGTCCATGACCAGGGTCTCCAAAATCTCCTCTGGGCTGCACACCTCGGGCTGTAACCACTTCTGTGCGAGGTGTAGGAGGTCGAATAGCTGGGACCTTGGGGGTTTGTTCCCCTGGTATTGCCACTCATTGAACCTCTGGGTCCGTACTGCTGCCGTCACCCCATATCGTGCTAGGATCTCTGCCTTCAGCCGGTTATAGTAAGTGGCATCCGTAGCAGGCAAGGCAAAGTAGGCCTTCTGGGCCTCTGCACAAAAAAGGGCGAGAATGCTGGCCCACTGCTCCTGGGCCACACCTCATGCTGAGCAGGCCTCTCGAATGAGAGGAGATATGCCTCTACGTCATCTTCCGACGTCATCCTTGGCAGACAACCAGTGGCCTTCAGGGTTCGCTTCCCGTCGGACCCCCAGACCTGGGTGGTGAGGATCTTTAGCTGGTCCACAACCTCTCACAAGAGGGCACAATCTTGGGTCACCTGGCCTATCAGTAATTGATTGGCTTCCTGTTGTAGTTGCATAGACTCCTGTTGCGCCATTGCCTGAACCCAGGTGGCCTCCTGCTGGGCTGCCGTGGCTTGTAACAGAGCTCTTACCACCTCCTCCATTGTGGTACCAAGCAAACAAACAAAACTAAACAAAACAGAACAAAATCCAAAACCCCAGTGCACTTTTTTTTTAACCTCCTTCTTCCGCCACGCTGTGAACGATGAATTCCACCCTGACACCAGTTGTGACAAATCTCTGTCCTTGTCTCCGTGGGTCCCGCATTTCCTGGCGGATTTCGCTAGCCTCAGAGGCTCACTGTGACCCTCCACATACCCTTGCCTCTAGAGAGAGAAGGGCTAACAGCCTGCTGAGCCATTTTCATCATAAGCCAGCGAGGGAGGTGAGGAGAAACTATCTTCCCTTGCATAGGCTCTGTTGTCTCCCAGTCTCAGTGATTAATAAGGGGGGAAAACGGGGGGAGTCCAGGCCCGCTCTCTACTCCGGGCTCCAGCCCAGGGACCCTAATAGTATCAGCTATGGTAGCTGACCTTTTAGAAACAGGACGCATACAATTCCCTGGGCTACTTCCCCACAGCAGCCCCCACTTCCTCAAGCTCCACTTCACCCTTACCTCAGGGCCTCCTTCCTTGTGCCTGATATAGTGTGTACTGCTCAGTCTCTCCAACAGTGCAACATCGTCCCACAGCTCCTGACATGCGTGCCCACCTGACTAACTGGGAGGTTTTAACTAGTTTCAGCCAGCCCCTGATTGGCTTCAGGTGTCCCAATCAACCTAGCGGTCTCCACTGCTTTCCGGGAGGATCTTAATTGGCCCCAGGTGACTTGATTAACCTGGAGCAACTGCCATTTGGTTACCATGGTAACAGGGATTTGGTTAGCCTACGGCTAACATACCTGTTTCTCACTACTTTCCTATAGCCATTTCTTGCCCCGTCACAGTTTGTACAGACCAGTACCCACCCCGTCCTGTCTAGAAGGTGTACTTTGTCTCCTAATCTGACGCTTTCTATTGTGGCATGTCTTTAGCGGGATCCAGTGGTCTGCCTCTTTCTCACTTCAACTTGCAGGTTGTTGCCACTGGTCCTGGGGCACCGAAGGGTGAAGAATAATTACTTCCCCACAGGAGCTGACTAATACGGACCACATCTCTCCGTCCATCTGGGCCATAGGTGATACCTACATTCTCTCCACAAATAGGAGAGTTTGAACTTGGAGACACTTCCGTTATTGTCAGTTGCCTATGAAGCTAGCCACAGAAATCACACATAATATATAGCACAGTAGGTAGGGAATCCAGGAGAACCACGTGTCTGAGAAGAAGTGCATCATAAATCCTACCTGAGAGCATTTTTCTTTTCTAAGTCCCTAGTCCCAGACAAAACTTACAAGATAGAGTTATGAATGACAGCATGTATCAGTAATTTAAGGTAAAATATACTTGAGGAATGTTGTAATTATCTGAAAAACAAGTATCATAAACCCAGAAATTTCAGAGTTAAACATGTTTGGATTTCTGTTTAAGTTTAGAAATGCATATATATATATGACACCCAGACATCCTTAACTCTGCCCACTAATGCCATGCAACAGCTTGTGTGTTTATGATACAGGCATTTGATTGCAAATGTGCAGTCCCAGATTATATTAAACTGAGTTTTAAAGATGCGTAGGTTTTTTCCTCTTAACATCACAGCAGTGTTTGTTGTAAAATTCATTAAAAAGTATAGTATATATCAGCATTTCTAAAAATAAAAATTACCAGCCTACTCACTAGTATATACTCATCCTTATTATGATGAAAAAGCTAATGTTAATTTTGTTGCTCATTTAAAAAAAAATACTCAGGATTTTAGAACACTGAGATTTTGTATTCAGAATTCTGCTAGCCAGGAATGTATGTGAGAAATACATATCCCTCTTGTAAAAAGAAGAACAGGAGTACTTGTGGCACCTTAGAGACTAACAAATTTATTAGAGCATAAGCTTTCGTGGACTACAGCCCACTTCTTCGGATGCATATAGAATTGCATATAGAATGCATCCGAAGAAGTGGGCTGTAGTCCACAAAAGCTTATGCTCTAATAAATTTGTTAGTCTCTAAGGTGCCACAAGTACTCCTGTTCTTCTTTTTGCGGATACAGACTAACACGGCTGCTACTCTGAAACCTATCCCTCTTGTATTAGCTGATTTTTTTTCCCATCCATATTTTTAGATTTCTTCTGTCTCCTTTATGTTATGCTATGCCAGACAATAAATAAGAAGAAAAATTTTGCCTCACTATGTGTGGTCCACCATTGTCTCTGGAAATGGAAGGAAGTATTCAGATTAATGACTGCAAATATTACAAGAAATAAGTAACACCAGTTCTCCCCCAAAAGAATACTTATTGATGCCATCATGTATAATTAAACATTTTAAGAATGCGGAATATGTGGAAATTAGACTTTGTGGCCTAGTGAGCAGAGGAGAGATTTTGGAATAATTGGGGGTATTCTGATTCTTCCTCAACAGCTAAACAAGATGTATTCTATATAGGCTGCATATCACTCTCATCAGTGTAGTATCTGAGCACATTCCAATAGTGCATTGGGTGGCATGGCTAACATCTGACATGTGTTGTTTGTTCTTTCGTCTCCTCACCTGGATATAGGGTTGGTGGGATTTCTTAATATACATATTTTTATGTATTTATGTTAGTGGAGGCAAGGTCAGAGAAATACACCTTGCAGTATTGAGGTTTGTGATGGATAGTCCTTAGTTTCTGTGTGAGTTCATTCCACAGTCTTGGACCAAGCCCTGACAAAGTTCTGCCTCCTTCACACAACCATTACCCTAATTGTAAAGTGTTTCATTGTGCCATAGGAATGAAGGTGTTGACCACAATCCTCAACCCAGCGCTTTAGGTATCCTGAGCTCAGGCAATGGAGCCACTTGAAGATAGGCACTGAAACCTTGAATTTGGTTTGATACAGTATTAGAAGACAATGTAGAGCGCAAAAGACAAATTTGAGGGGCTCGGTCTAATCTCTGTTGCTGAGAAGACGTTGCAGCGTTCTATACTAGTTGGAGTTTCCTAAGTAATACTTCATGCCAAGGTATATTGCTTTACAATAGTCTGCCAAGAGGAGACAAAGGAGTGAATAACTGAGGTCAGGTCAGGATGAGATGGAGTCTGCTAGGCAACTGGAGATATTAGCAGCATCCATGAGTAATACTTTCTGTGTGAGGGCTTAGTGTCAGCAATGAATCCAAGAATGCTCTTAAATTACTGACTGTATTGACTGATTATTGGTGTGTACTTTCAACCAGAAGAGACTGTACTGTGGCTGTGAACTCTTCAAAATACATTCCCTTATCCAGCAGCATCACCTCTGTCATGCTCAGGTTCAGCTTCAGGCAGCTGGTCTTCATCCATAAACTCATCTTGCTTAAGCACTAAGCCAGCTTGGTAGTAGTGATGGTCATGTATGTCGCATGGATATTGCTGGCACTTGAGTCCATGTTGTCTGACCAGTTCACCTAGTGGTTACATGTAGATGTTGAAAAGCCCAGAGAGGATTGATCCCTGTGGGACACCACGACTGAGCAGTCTCATGGTGGAGGTGCAGTTTTCCATCACTGCTTCCCTCCAGGAAGAACTCAAACTATTTTAGCATTTTACCCAGGATCCCTGCAGCCTTTCTCAGGCAAGACAGCAGTTTCTCATGGTCCACAGTTTAAATGCTGCAGAGAGGTCTAGGAGAATGAGCATGTATATCTGCCCCCTGTTGACAGGATGAGGTCATCAGTGCACTAAAGCAGTTTGAAGTCCATGTCCTGGCCTGAATCCAGATTGTGCCAGGTCTAGAATATTAAATTCAGTTAGATAAGCTTGTAGTTGACCTTTAGCTAAGTTCTCTGAGCTTGCCCTGGAATGGGAGGTTTAACGTTGGGTGGTAATTGGCTAAAAATGATATGTCGTGTGGGTTTCTTCAGTTGTGGTTAGACCACTGCATGTTTGAAAGGAAGGGAAGATTCCTTCCCTGAACGAGGCATTGGCCATTTCAGTCAGGAGTAACACCAATGAGGTTTATACTCACGAAAGCTTATGCCCAAATAAATCTGTTAGTCTTTAAGGTGCCACCAGACTCTTTGTTGTTTTTACCAAATAGATCATGACTCTCTTACTATTCAGGAAAGGTATGGGTCATATTCACAAGTCTTGAGCCGAGATTACTTAGGGTATGTCTACACTACGAAATTAGTTCGAATTTATAGAAGCCGGTTTTATTGAAATCGGTTGTATACAGCCGATTGTGTATGTCCACACAATAAAATGCTCTAGGTGCTCTAGTCGGCAGACCGCGTCCACAGTACGAGGCTAGCGTCGACTTCCGGAGCATTGCACTATGGGTAGCTATCCCACAGCTATCCCACAGTTCCCGCAGTCTCCGCCGCCCCTTGGAATTCTGGGTTGAGATCCCAATGCCCGGATGATGCAAAACAGTGTCGCGGGCGGTTCTGGGTACATGTCGTCAGGCCCCTCCCTCCCCCGTCACAGCAACGGCAGACAATAGATTCGCGCCTTTTTACCTGGGTTACCTGGGTTACCTGTGCAGACAACATGGAGCCCGCTCAGCACAGCTGAGCTCACTGTCACCATATGTCCTCTTGGTGCCGGCAGACGTGGGACTGCATTGCTACACAGCAGCAGCTGCTAACTGCCTTTTGGCGGTAGACGGTGCAGTAGACTGGTAGCCTTCATCGGCGATCTGGGTGCTGGCAGCCGTGGGGCTTGCCTTTTGGCAGTAAATGGTGTATTATGACTGTTAGCCGGCCTATTACAAGTCGGGTCATCGCACATTAGCAGAGTCTTCCCTGAGCAGCAGCTCGTGCAATAGGCCTGAAGACCATCGTCATACACCGCCCCGTATTTGCTGCCAAGCACCCAGAAAGATGCCGAGGGCTATCAGTCACGCTGCACCGTCGTCTTAAGATGTAAAAAATAGATTTTCTCTGTATTCATTTGCTTCCCCCTCCCTCCGTCAAATCAACGGCCTGCTAAACCCAGGGTTTTCAGTTTAATCTTTGGGGGGGACCAGTCTGTGACAGTTGTTTGTGTCTCTCCCTGATGCACAGCCACCGTTCTTTATTTTAATTCCCTGTGCCTGTACGCCATGTCGTCACTCGGCCCCCCTCCCTCCTTCCCCTAGGCCGTCAGATACTACGTTTGCGCCACAGCTCAGAGAGCCGAGAAGCGGTTCGCGCCTTTTCTTTGAATTCTGGGTTGAGATCCCAATGCCCGGATGATGCAAAACAGTGTCGCGGGCGGTTCTGGGTACATGTCGTCAGGCCCCTCCCTCCCCCGTCACAGCAACGGCAGACAATAGATTCGCGCCTTTTTACCTGGGTTACCTGTGCAGACAACATGGAGCCCACTCAGCACAGCTGAGCTCACCGTCACCATATGTCCTCTGGGTGCCGGCAGACGTGGGACTGCATTGCTACACAGCAGCAGCTGCTAACTGCCTTTTGGCGGTAGACGGTGTAGCATGAGTGATAGCCGTGGGGCTGGCAGCCGTAGGGCTGCATTGCACCAGCCCCTTCCAGGCGATGGTATATTATGACTGGTACCCATCATCGTCGTACTGGAGTGGCTGTCAATCATGGCCACCTGGGCAGACATGCTACTGTCTCGATGATGACGGTTACCAGTCATAATATACTATTTTCTGCCAATTGCCCAATATTGTCTGCTAAGCACCCAGAAGAGGCCGAGGGCGATGCTGGGTGCTGGCGGACGTGGGGCTGGCAGACGTGGGGCTGCATTGCTACACAGCAGCAGCCCCTTGCCTTTTGGCAGATGATGGTATATTATGATTGGTACCCATCGTCATCGTACTGGTATGGCTGTCACTCATGCTGCAGCGTCAGCTGCCACTTTAAGATGTAAAAAATAGATTTGTTCTGTATTCATTTGCTTCCCCTTCCTCCGTGAAATCAACGGCCTGCTAAGCCCAGGGTTTCCAGTTTAATCTTTGGGGGGACCATTCTGTGTGACAGTTGTTTGTGTTTCTCCCTGTTCCTGTACCTGTACGCCATGTCGTCACTCGGCCCTCCCTCCCTCCCTCCCGCCCTCCTTCTCCTGGTCCATCAGATACTACTTTCGCGCCTTTTTTCTGACCAGGCGCCATAGCTAGCACTGGGATCATGGAGCCCGCTCAGATCACCGCGGCAATTATGAGCACTATGAACACCACGCGCATTGTCCTGGAGTATATGCAGAGCCAGAACATGCCAAGGCGAAACCCGGACCAGGCGAGGAGGCGATTGCAGCGCGGCGACGAGAGTGATGAGGAAATTGACATGGACATAGACCTCTCACAAGGCATAGGCCCCAGCAATGTGGAAATCATGGTGTCACTGGGGCAGGTTGATACCGTGGAACGCCGATTCTGGGCCCGGGAAACAAGCACAGACTGGTGGGATCGCATCGTGCTGCAGGTATGGGACGATTCCCAGTGGCTGCGAAACTTTCGCATGCGTAAGGCCACTTTCATGGAACTTTGTGACTTGCTTTCCCCTGCCCTGAAGCGCCAGAATACCAAGATGAGAGCAGCCCTCACAGTTGAGAAGCGAGTGGCGATAGCCCTGTGGAAGCTTGCAATGCCAGACAGCTACCGGTCAGTCGGGAATCAATTTGGAGTGGGCAAATCTACGGTGGGGGCTGCTGTGATCCAATTTGCCAGGGCAATGAAAGACCTGGTGATAGCAAGGGTAGTGACTCTGGGCAACGTGCAGTCAATAGTGGATGGTTTTGCTGAAATGGGATTCCCAAACTGTGGCGGGGCCATAGACGGAACCCATATCCCTATCTTGTCACTGGAGCACCAAGCCACCGACTACGTAAACCGCAAGGGGTACTTTTCAATGCTGCTGCAAGCCCTGGTGGATCACAAGGGACGTTTCACCAACATCAACGTGGGATGGCCGGGAAAGGTACATGATGCTCGCGTCTTCAGGAACTCTGCTCTGTTTCGAAAGCTGGAGGAAGGGACTTTCTTCCCGGACCAGAAAGTGACCATTGGGGATGTTGAAATGCCTATCGTGATCCTTGGGGACCCAGCCTACCCCTTAATGCCATGGCTCATGAAGCCATACACAGGCAGCCTGGACAGGAGTCAGGACCTGTTCAACTACAGGCTGAGCAAGTGCCGAATGGTGGTGGAATGTGCATTTGGACGTTTAAAAGCGCGCTGGCGCAGCTTACTGACTCGCTCAGACCTCAGCGAAAAGAATATCCCCATTGTTATTGCTGCTTGCTGTGCGCTCCACAATATCTGTGAGAGTAAGGGGGAGACCTTTATGGCGGGGTGGGAGGTTGAGGCAACTCGCCTGGCCGCTGATTACGCGCAGCCAGACACCAGGGCGGTTAGAGGAGCACAGCAGGACGCGGTGCGCATCAGAGAAGCTTTGAAAACGAGTTTTGTGACTGGCCAGGCTACTGTGTGAAACTTCTGTTTGTTTCTCCTTGATGAACCCTCCAACCCCTCCCCCCCCCCCGACCCGGTTCACTCTACTTCCCTGTAAACCAACCACCCCACCCCACCCTCCCCTCCCCTCCTGCTTGCAGAGGCAATAAAGTCATTGTTTTTTCACATTCATGCATTCTTTATTAGTTCCTTACAGAGGTAGGGGGATAATTGCCAAGGTAGCCTGGGATGGGTGGGGGAGGAGGGATGGAAAAGGACACACTGCATTTTAAAACTTTAACTCTTATTGAAGGCCAGCCTTCTGATGCTTTGGCGATCATCTGGGGTGGAGTGACTGGGTGGACGGAGGCCCCCCCACCGTGTTCTTGGGCGTCTGGGTGAGGAGGCTATGGAACTTGGGGAGGAGGGCTGTTGGTTACACAGGGGCTGTAGCGGCGGTCTCTGCTCCTGCTGCCTTTCCTGCAGCTCAACCATACGCTGGAGCATATCACTTTGATGCTCCAGCAGACGGAGCATTGCCTCTTGCCGTCTGTCTGCAAGCTGACGCCACCTATCGTCTTCAGCCCGCCACTTGCTCTGTTCTTCCCGCGATTCAGCCCGCCACCTCTCCTCTCGTTCATATTGGGCTTTTCTCATCTCCGACATTGACTGCCTCCACGCATTCTGCTGTGCTCTATCAGCCTGGGCGGACATCTGCAGCTCCGTGAACATCTCGTCCCTCGTCTTACGTTTTCTCTTTTTAATGTTCACGAGCCTCTGCGAAGGAGAAACATTTGCAGCTGGTGGAGGAGAAGGGAGAGGTGGTTAAAAAAGACACATTTTAGGGAACAATGGGTACACTCTTTCATTACAAGGTCGCATATTTCGGCTTGCAGGCAGCCATCGTAGGCCACAGTGTTTTGGCTTTTTTAACCTTCTTAACATGCGGGAAAGGTTGCAAACAGCAGCGCATTTCCCATATCAAGGATGAATTGGGTTGTCCATTTAAAATGGGGTTTCAATGTAAAAGGAGGGGGCTGCGGTTTCCCGGTTAACATGCGGCACAAACACAAGTAAACCACCCCCCCCCCCCCACACACACACACACACGATTCTCTGGGATGATCACTTCACCCCTCCCCCCCACCGCGTGGTTAACAGCGGGGAACATTTCTGGTCAGAAGAGCAGGAACAGGCGCCTCTGAATGTCCCCCTTAATAAAATCACCCCATTTCAACCAGGAGAGCTTTCTGGAGATGTCCCTGGAGGATTTCCGCTCCATCCCCATACACGTTAACAGACTTGCTTGCTTTTTTTTTGTAATGTTTACAAATATTTACAAAGTTACACTCACCAGAGGTCTCCTGTGTGCCCTGAGGGTCTTGGGTGAGTTCGGGGGTTACTGGTTCCAGGTCCAGGGTCACAAACATATCCTGGCTGTTGGGGAAACCGGTTTCTCCGCTTCCTTGCTGCTGTGAGCTACCTACAGTACCTCCATCGTCATCTTCCTCGTTCCCCGAACTGTCTTCCCTGTGTGTTTCTCCAGTGAGAGAGTCATAGCACACGGTTGGGGTAGTGGTGGCTGCACCCCCTAGGATCGCATGCAGCTCCGCGTAGAAGCGGCAAGTTTGCGGCTCTGCCCCGGACCTTCCGTTTGCTTCTCTGGCTTTGTGGTAGGCTTGCCGTAGCTCCTTAATTTTCACGCGGCACTGCTGTGTGTCCCTGTTATGGCCTCGGTCCTTCATGGCCTTGGAGATCTTTTCTAATACTTTTCCATTTCTTTTACTGCTACGGAGTTCAGCTATCACTGCTTCATCTCCCCATATGGCGAGCAGATCTCGTACCTCCCGTTCGGTCCATGCTGGAGCTCTTTTGCGATCCTGGGAGGACTCCATGACGGTTACCTGTGCTGATGAGCTCTGCGTGGTCACCTGTGCTCTCCACGCTGGGCAAACAGGAAATGAAATTCAAACCTTCGCGGGTCCTTTCCTGTCTACCTGGTCAGTGCATCTGAGTTGAGAGCGCTGTCCAGAGCGGTCACAATGAAGCACTGTGGGATAGCTCCCGGAGGCCAATAACATCGAATTCCGTCCACACTACCCCAATTCCGACCCGCAAAGGCCGGTTTTATCGCTAATCCCCTCATCGGAGGTGGTGTAAAGAAACCGGTTTAAAGGGCCCTTTAAGTCGAAAGAAAGGGCCTCGTTGTGTGGACGTGTCCAGGCTTAATTCGGTTTAACGCTGCTAAAGTCGACCCAAACCCGTAGTGTAGACCAGGCCTTAGAGTGTCCAGAACTTCTGGATGAGTGAGTGTACTGAACTCTGGGAATGCAGGTGGGCTGTTAGTTGGTGGCCATAGATGGAGCGCCTGCATGCTGTGGTTGTAACTTTGGGCTAGTTATTTAGACCCCACTTTTGGGTCATGTTATAACTAGAGTCAAATTAACTAATATGATTGTAAATACAAATATAAACCTCTAAGGTGAATCATGACAAGGAACAAACCTTTATGTCCTGAAATAAACATTTGTGGACACGGTCTACAATTACATTTATAATCAGGTTAATTAACTCAAATTAATTGACCGTTAGCTCAAGTTACAACTAGACTAAAAATTGTAATGTACAACAAAGCCTTAGGCCCAAATTTTGAATTGTGGCCTCTAATTTTGGAGCCAGTATCTTGTATATGATTTTCAGATGTGCTGAGCACCCACAATTCTAGTTGAAGTCAGTGTTAGCTGCCAGCACTCCACATTTCTGAAAATCAGGACCTCTATAGATGTCTGAAGCTGAAAACTCAAAAATTAAGATACCCAAAATTAGGGCTGTGGATTAATCGCAGTTAACTCACGCGATTAACTCAAAAAAATTAATTGCGATTAAAAAAATTAATCTTGCTTAATCAGAGTTTTAATTGCACTGTTAAACAATAGAATACCAATTGACATTTATTAAATATTTTGAATATTTTATGACATTTTCATATATACTGTATTCTGTGTTGTAATTGAAATCAAAGTGTATATTATTTTTATTACAAATATTTGCACTGTAAAAATGATAAAAGAAATATTATTTTTCAGTTCACCTCATACAAGTAGAGTAGTGCAATCTCTGTCGTGGAAGTGCAATTTACAAATGTAGATTGTTACATGACTACACTCAAAAAAAAAAAAAAAAAAAAAAAAAATGTAAAACTTCAGAGCCTACAAGTCCACTCAGTCCTACTTCTTGTTCAGCCAATCGCTAAGACAAACAAGTTTGTTTACATTTACAGGAGATAATGCTGCCCTCTTTTTATTTAAATGTCACCAGAAAGCGAGAACAGGCATCTGCATGGCACTTTTGTAACTGACATTGCAAGGTATTTAGGTGCCAGTATGCTAAATATTCGTATGCCCCTTCATGCTTCGGCCACCATTCCAGAGGACATGCTTCCATGCTGATGATGCTTGTTAAAAAAGTGTTAATTAAATTTGTGACTGAACTCCTTGGGGGAGAATTGTATGTCTACTGCTCTGTTTAACCCGCATTCTGCCATATATTTAATGTTATAAGCAGTCTTGGATGATGACTCAGAACATGTTGTTTGTTTTAAGACCACTTTCACTGCAGATTTCATAAAAAGCAAAGTAGATACCAATGTGAGATTGCCAAAGATAGCTATGGCACTCGATTCAAGGCTTAAGAATCTGAAGTGCCTTGCAAAATCTGAGAGGGACGGGATATGGAGCATGCTTTCAGAAGTCTTAAAAGAGCAACACTCCGATGCGGAAACTACAGAACCCGAGCAACCAAAAAAGAAAATCATTCTTCTGCTGGTGACATCTGACTCAGATAATGAAAATGAATGTGCGTCGGTCCGCACTGCTTTGGATTGTTATCGAGCAGAACCCGTCATCAGAATGGACATATGTCCCCTAGAATGGTGGTTGAAGCATGAAGGGACATCTGAATCTTTAGCGCATCTAGCACGTAAATATGTTGTGATGCCGGCGACAACAGTGCCATGCAGACGCCTGTTCTAACTTTCAGGTGACATTGTAAACAAGAAGAGGGCAGCATTATCTCCTGTAAATGTAACCAAAATTGTTTGTCTGAGCGATTGGTTGAACAAGAAGTAGGACTGAGTGGACTTGCAGGCTCTAAACTTTTACATTGTTTTATTTTTGAATGCAGGTTTGTTTGTTTTTTACATAATTCTACATTTGTAAATTCAACTTCCATGATAAAGAGATTACACCACAGTGCTTGTATAAGGTGATTTGAGAAATACTATTTCTTTTGTTTTTTACAGTGCAAATTCTTGTAATCAAAAATAAATATAAAACGAGCACTGTACACTTTGTATTGTGTTTTGTGATTGAAATTAATATATTTGAAAATGTAGAAAGCATCCATAAATATTTAAATAAATAGTATTCTATTATTGTTTAACAGTGCAATTAATAGCTATTAAGCTTTTTAATCTCTTGACAGTCCTACCCAAAATTAAAGGCTACTTTTAAAAATGTGAATACCTTGTGCTCCGCTAGCACATATGGGAAATAATTTTGATATTTTAAAAGACATGTACATGTACAGTGAAACATAAAACATGTACAGTGGATGCCGGTTATTAACAATCATGATATTGACAAATTCTGGTTACTAATATGCCACTGATTGAATTTTTTTTTTTTCAATGCAGCCCTATGGGGCCCTAATACCACCGCTTGTAAAAAGCCCCTGACACAGGGAGGTTTGTGAGCTGAAGCCAGGGAAGGAAGCAGCCTGCAGCCAATGCTCAGCATGTCCCATCACTTTGTTCCCTGGCTGCAGCACTGGAAATTTGCTGCAGGGTTGCAATCAGGGAAGGAAGGGTTGGAACATGCGGTGCTTGGGTCCCTGGTGCCAGGGCAGAGTGCACCCCAGAAAGTATAGGGAGAGGTACCATGCAGCCCTTCAGGCCCCCAGAATCCCTGCTTCCTATGTAAAGCCCCAGCTCTGGGCTGCAGTCTCCCACCCCATTGCTACTCTGCCTGCAGACTCCCTTCCCATCCTGCAGCACCAGGACTCTGACAAGACAGGGGGGCTGCAGCCCAGCTGCCAAGGCTTTCCACAGGGAGCAGGAGTACTAAGGACCCACAAGGCTGCACAGTACCTCTCCCAGGGCTTGATACACCTCAGCGATTCCTTCCCTGGCTGCACCCACACAGGCAGTTTTGTGCTGCCAAAGAAGGAAGTGCTATGATGCACCAAGCACCAGCCACGGGCAGGTTTCCAGGGATGCAAATATTAGGGTTACCATATTTTGAGTGTCCAAAAAGAGGACACTCCACGGGGCCCCGCCCCAACTCCACCCCTTCCCCAAAGTCCCCGCCCCAACTCCGCCCCCTCCCCTGGTTCCCGCGAACATTTGATTCGTGGGAAGCCTGAAGCAGATAAGGGGCGGGGGTGGGGGGAGGAGGCGCGGACCAGTCTGGCCCCCCCGGCGTCTCCAGCCTGGGTCGGCTAGGGCCCTGGGATGCCAGCCCCGGGCCAGCCCCCGGCCGAGCACCCCCGACCCGGCCCAGCACCGCCGGCCCCCGGCCCGCCCAGCACCGCCAGCCCTGCATGTCCCGATTTTCCTGGACATGTCCGGCTTTTTGGGATTTCCCCCCGGACGGGGATTTGAGGCCCAAAAAGCCGGACATGTCCGGGAAAATCCGGACGTATGGTAATCCTACAAATAGGGAAAGCATGTCTTAGTGCTTCCTTCTTTGACTGCAGCCCCACAAACCTCACTTATTGGTAACTGTTGGATAATGGCATCTAAAATATGAGCATCGCAGACTTGGGTAATTCATAATTTGTGTTGAACTCTTTTTTTCAAGAAAAATTTGAAAATGCTTGTCTGCTCTGAGATTTTTGGAGGGGAAGGTTTGAGCTTTCAAATCAAGCTATCCCATAAATTAAAGGTTCAGTCATGAGTAGCAAGAGGGAGTGAATTGGTGTGCTTCCCTGTGCATTAACAGAGCTATGCCAGCAAAAGCATTTGGGAAAAGAGCCAAGACTTCTCCCATTTTCACCACTTGCATCAGGGGCGGGAGGGGTTATCACTGCTTACATGACCATGAATCACAACCACCCTAGCATTACAAAAGCAGTGCAAGACTATGGCAGATGAATTTAAGAAAATTCAGGAGTTGTCTTTCCTGAGCAAAAAGAAAACCTTTATGTAGTGTCTTCAACTTATAAATACATATTATTACCTTAGGCCCCTGTAACTTGACTCTTGGTCATTGTCATTAGATTTCGTAATGTACTGGGTCAAACACAACCTTGGCATTGGTTGCACTTTTATAAAACAGTGATCTCTACTCCTTGCTTCTGAACAAAAATCTTGAATGGACTTAGGTTACAGATCCCCTTCATTACTTCTCCTCAGAGATAAAAGGTTACTTTACCTCTCACAGAATAGCTCTCTGTAAATAATCCCAAAACAGTCTTAAGATCACAAGAAGTTTAAATAAACTAGGTTTATTAGGAAAAGTAAGAGATGCTCATCAAGAATAATATATATGGTATGAAAGCATATCTTTGTATAAGTAAAACTAATCTTGACTGGTATATACTTAGAGGTGGTAAGAGAAATCGGACAATCAAATGCTTACATCTTTAGCTTAGTATGTCAGTCACTCATGGTCTGTCAAAGCTTGAGCATCACTGACAAGCTGCAGGTTCTACCTGTCGGTTTGAATCCCACCCTTGTATTGAGTTCCAGTAACCTTTTCTGTTTTGTCAGTGAGATTCCTTTTCATATATCCATTTGTCTTTGAAGTAAAGGTGTTTGCTGCATTATCATATTGATTATAGAGTTCTTAGGTTTTATTCACTTTAGGTGCTGTAATGTCTAGGCCCAATCATTTATCTGCTCATAAGCAAAATTTGTGCCTTTTTAATAAACATTTTGCTTTTCCTATCTGAATACTCAGTTGTATGTTCCAATTTTATTCAAATCTCCTTCTTCATGTTTGTGAAATAGTGAGCTTTTCAGACTTATGTGAGAATATTTGCAATGAACATCTTCCGGTCAAGAGTCAATTCTGTGACCACTCTGTCATTTGATAGTCTAGTCTACCAAGTTGCAGATCTTGGATTTTCCCTGGAAAAAGGACACTTTCCCGGCTTCAGTGCTGAGTTGCATTCCCAAGTGAATCCATTGTAAGATACATCTGATCTTTTTGTTTTAACAGGTAACCCTGCACAGCCCACCTCGCTCCACTATATGAACCCGTACCAACTGAATGCTTATGGCATGGCACTGAAAGCAGTAGGTGAAATCATTCAAGATTATGATAGTGACAAAATGTTTCCTGCTCTAGGTTTTGGGGCTAAGCTGCCCCCAGATGGAAGAGTATCACATGAATTTGCTTTGGTAAGAAAATACATAGGAATTCAATTTTTAATAACTTTTCTTGTATGTTTAACAAAGTTGTTTTGTGGTTGTATGTATGCTTGAATTCCTTGCAATACAGAAAATCTTTGAGAGTACAATAGTGAATTCTGGCCTCTTTTTCTGATGTATTTTTTGGTATTTTGATCACAACAGGCAATAAAACAGAAAAAAATACTCTACCAGTTGGGTCATCCAGCTTTCAAAAGCAAACAACTTTCATGTTCAAGGGAGCAGTTTCAGTAGTCTTCATCAGGATTAAGTTATAGACAGAAAGCCCAAATAGTCAGGAAGGTCCTTTAAACGCCAAAAGAGGAGGGAGAGATAATCTTCCTAGCCCTCAGCTGCAGTAGCTTGACAAACAATTACTGCTGCTTCTAGGCATCCAGTCTGAGGACATGATAGACTTGTTGGCTCCAGAAGAATCCCACACCAAAGTCCTCTTTTTCCATCTGTCCCACTTTTTGGGGACTAATTGTGTCCCAATTTGTACATGTATAAAAGGCAAAATCTTCTAACTGAAGGATCCTACAGATAATCAAATAGGGTGTAAAAGTGAAGGCGGGAGAAGGGGGCAAATTTATGAATTTGCCTGGGTGCCAGTTAGATTTCACCTTTAAAATCTAACAAACTAGATTGGCCAATTTAGTAAATATTTTAGCTGATACTTGAGTGAAATTTAATATTGAGTCCAGAGAGCATTAGCTAACTAATCAACACTAGGTTCTTCTAAGGTCATCTCCTACTTTAGACCAGGGATGGGCAAACTTTTTGGCCCGAGGGCCACATCTGGGTGGGGAAATTGCATGCAGGGCCATGAATGTAGGGCTGGGGCAGGGGATTGGCGTGCAGAAGGGACTGTGGGGTGTAGGAGGGAGTGCAATGTGCAGGAAGGGGCTCAGGGCAAGGGGTTGGGGCACAGGAGAGGTGCAGGGTATACAAGGGAACTCAGGGTAGGGGCTTGGGGTGCAGGAGGGGGCTCAGGAGAGGGGGGTTAGGGTGCAGGAAGGGGCAGGGTGCGACGGGGCTTGGCAGGGGATTGAGGTGCAGGAGGAGTGCGGCAGGAGGCTCAGGGCAGGGGGTTGGGATGCAGGAGGGGTGCAGCAGGGGTTGGGGTGCGGGCTCTGGCCCAGCACCGCTTACCTGGAGCGGCTCTGGGGTGGCAGCGGTGCACAGTGGGGCTAAGACAGGCTTCCTACCTGCCCTGGCCCCGTGCTGCTCCCCTCCTGGCACCATGTCCCTGCAGCCCCTGGGGAGAGGGGGGCAGAGGGCTGTGTGCACTGCCCTCGCCTGCGGGTACCTCCCCCGAAGTTCCCATTGGTTGCGTTTCCCTGTTCCTGGCCAATGGGAGCTGCAGGGAGTGGTGCCTGCAGGCGAGGGCAGCACACAGAACCATCTGCTCCCCTCTGCCCCCGGGGCTGCAGGGACAGATCAGATCCGGCCCACGAGTGGTAGTTTGCCCACCCCTGCTTTAGACAGTACTTTTCAAATCAGGACACTTAGGGATATCAACACTTGGAGCTGGGAGTATGATTCCCATGTCACATAGACATACTCACACTAGTTTTCATTGAGCCAACATGTTAAGAATATTAGTGTAGCATGGACAGTGGTGATTGGTAGCATGGGCTAGCTGTGCTGAGTGCAAACCTGCCTGAATTCTGGGTATGTACTCAGCAAGGCTAGCCCATGCCACTGCTTGCCACTCCCTGTGCTACCCCAGCTACACTATTATTTTTAGCATGCTAGCTCAAGGAGTGCTAGTGCGAGTATGTCTGTGCAAGCTGAGACTCCCATCCCCAGCTCTAAGTGTAGACATAACCTTAGTTATTCTTAATCAATCAAAAGTTTTGTTAATTTGCCAAGAACCACCAAGGCTTATAGTCAACAGTTTAAAGAGATTTATAGATTCTTTGGGTACCAGATGTTCCAGGCATTTACGGAGCACAACATACAGTCTTGAAAGCTATTGATGTAGACCAGTGTTGGGTTCAAGCAGTTATTTCATAGAGCATAAAATCACTAAAATGTCTTATTAAATTTACTTATAATCATCATTAATTCTTCTTCGAGTGCTTGCTCATATCGATTCCAATCAGGTGTGCGCGCGTTGCGTGCACGATCGTCGGAGAATTTTCTACCCTAGCAACACCCGGTGGGTCGGCTGTGGCGCCCCTTAGAGTGGCGCCTTCATGGCGCTGGATATATACCCCAGCTGACCCGGCGCCCCCTCAGTTCCTTCTTACCGCCCCTGACGGTCGTTGGAACTGTGGAGCGCGGCATAGCTGTTCTCCACTCTCCCTAGCTTATCCTGTTTTTTGTAGATAGTTGTAGTTGTTGTATAGTGTTAGATAGTTGTTCATTTTACTTTTTAATAGTTGTAGATAGTTAGACGGGATTAAAGGGGGTTGTTCTCCCCCCTTTTTTCCCCCGGCGCATAGCCGGGCTCATGCCCAAGGCTCCCGGCTTTAAGCAGTGCGCGTCCTGCGCTAAGCCTATGCCCACGAGTGATCCGCACGACTCGTGTCTGAAGTGCCTGGGAGAGTCCCATCAAACAGATAAGTGTAAGATCTGTAAGGCCTTCAGACCGAGAACCAAAAAGGAGCGGGACTTTCGGCTTCGGCAACTCCTCATGGAGGCGGCACTTAGCCCGGACACTCCATCGGCGCGTCAGGCCCCGGCACCAAGCGCCTCGGTGCGCAGCGCCCCTGCGGCACCGATTGCTTCTGCACCGCGGGTAGAGTCGGACAAGCCTCCGCAGCACCGGCCCCCTTCGGCACCGCACCCGCCACAAGTGCCTTGGCGCCGATCCTTGTCCCCGGGACATAAGAAATCCCGCAAGGCGCAGGAGACTGCTGTCCTGAAGACGCCGGCTCCCCCGGTGCCGGGGGTAGAGCTGCGTCTGCCTTTAGACCACCAAAAGCAGGTGCCTGCTACGCCGTCGACTCCGGCTCCGAGGCCATTGAGTCCAGTGCGGACTGGATCACCACCTCCATCAGTGGTGGAGCCTTGTCTCCCATCGACCCCAGAGACCTTCGCGACGGCGAGAGACCTTATTGCTCTCACGGATCCGGCACCGCTCCAACCACCGGCACCGTTGGCTCCTCGTCCGGTGCAATCCAAGGGCAAGCCTGCCCTGGTGCGCCCACAATCTCAGGGAGCGGACCCACGGCACCGCTCCAGGTCGCGAAGCAGGTCCCGACGCCGCTTGCAGTCCCGGCGCCGACTATCACCTCGGCACCGGTCGTACTCGCGGCCAAGATCCTCGTCGCGGCACCATTCTACGTCCCGGCACCGTTACGATCATCGGTACCGATCCAACTCCAGACGTAGTTCCCGGCACCGGTACGAGCAACGCTCGGCTTCGAGGGGCTGCTTCCGGCACCGTGCCTACTCGCGGTCGCCTTCATCCAGGTCCAGATCAGAATCTCGGCACCGACGTGGTCATCGGCACCGATCCCGATCTCGGTACCGCTCACCGGCACCGCACAGGGACCGGTCATCTCTGGAGCGGCACCGAGCAGCACCATACCATCCGGAGCTAATTTCGGCGCGATCGGCACCGCCCTGGCCCTCGAGATCGGTGTCCCGTTCCTCCGATGGGGCCTCGAGATCGGCATACCCCCCTCAGGGGCAGGTCGCTGAGGTGGACATGGGCCACTGGCAGGAGATAGCGAAGGATCCCGCTCAGGGACCTACACACTGGTCGTTCTGGACCCCGTGGGCGTATCACCAAGCGCAGGGGGCTCCACCATCAGCCTCTCGCTCGATACGCTCTGAGCATAGGGCTCCAGAAGCCACCATCTCCCGCCCTCCCCCAGGGGGCATGGAGGCTCCCGTGCCCACACCACCTGACGACCTGGACCCAGGGACAGGCGACGCTCCGCTCCAGGGCTCATTGGAACAGGACCCGCCCTTAGATCCCTTGCCACCTGAGGCATCCTCCTCATCTTCCCCAGATGAGGCGGTGGCGGGCACAACGGCCACAGGTCCGCCCCTGATAGATCTTCGGGCACACCAGGACCTATTACGTAGGGTGGCACGTAATATGGACCTACAGGCAGAGGAGATAGTGGAGGTGCAGGACCCCATTGTGAACATCCTCTCTGCGGATGCCCCATCCAGAGTAGCATTGCCCCTGATTCGTACGATCCAGGCTAATGCCACTGCGATATGGCAAACTCCTGCCTCTATTCCACCCACAGCCAGAGGGGTGGAAAGAAAGTACTTCGTCCCCTCAAAGGACTATGAGTGCTTATACACTCATCCCCAGCCGTGTTCACTGGTGGTGTCATCGGTGAATGCAAGGGAGCGCCACGGTCAACAGGCTGCAGCGCCCAAATCGAAGGATGCTAATCGCTTCGATTTGTTTGGGCGTAAGGTATATTCAGCAACTTAGAGCGGCTAACCAGCAGGCGCTCTTGAGCCGCTATAACTTTAATTCCTCGAACTCTATGGGGAAGTTCAAGGAGTTGGTCCCCCAAGACTCCAGGGAAGAGTTCGGGGCCTTAGTGGAGGAGGGTAAGAAGGTGGCACGGACCTCCTTACAGGCCTCCTTGGATATAGCGGACTCGGCTGCGAGGACGCTGGCTTCAGGTATCGCCATGCGGAGAGTCTCCTGGCTCCAGGTCTCAGGCTTGCCTCCGGAACTGCAGCAAACCCTGCAGGATTTACCCTTTGAAGGACACGGGTTGTTCTCGGACAAGACGGACTCTCGACTGCAGAGCCTCAAGGACTCTAGAACAATCATGCACTCCCTAGGGATGCATGTTCCGGGACCCCAGCGCAGGCCATTTCGGCCCCAGCCTCAGAGGTTCTACCCCCCCCCCCGCCTCGTCCGAGACAGGACTCTGCCAGAAGGCGGGGACGAGGTGGTAGGAGAAGGTTGACCAGCCCTCAACCCGGTCAGAACCAGGGGCCACCTAGGCCACCTTCAGGCCCTAGGCAGAACTTTTGAAGGTGCGGTCGAGGACGGCGCCCCAGTCATCACCCAGGATCTAGCCCCCTCCTTTCGGGATCGCCTCTCCCATTTCCACCGTGCTTGGTCCCTTATAACCTCGGACCGTTGGGTCCTTCGCACGGTGGAGAGGGGATACGCTCTCCAGTTTTCTTCGTTCCCTCCCTCCCACCCCCCCCCCCCCCCGTCCCTCTTTAAGGACCCTTCTCACGAGCAACTTCTTACACAGGAGGTTTCTACGCTCCTGTCTATGGGGGCCATAGAGGAGGTTCCACTAGAGTTAAGGGTCAGGGGATTTTATTCCCGCTACTTCCTGATCCCCAAGTCCAAAGGGGGTCTGCGACCCATCTTAGACTTACGCGGACTCAACAAATCCATAGTAAAGTTGAAGTTCCGCATGGTCTCATTGGGGACCATTATCCCTTCCCTGGATCCTGGAGACTGGTTCGCCGCCCTCGACATGAAAGACGCATACTTTCATATAGCAATCTACCCGCCTCACAGGCACTTCCTGCGATTCGTGGTAAGCAAGGTGCACTATCAATTTGCAGTCCTTCCCTTCGGCCTATCCTCGGCCCCAAGAGTGTTCACAAAATGTATGGCTGTCGTGGCAGCATACCTTCGTCGGCAAGGGATACAGGTGTTCCCGTATTTAGACGACTGGCTGGTACGTGGTCGCACCAGGGAGCAAGTTCGAGCTCACGTCCACATAATAGTACACACATTCCACGAGTTGGGCATTCTACTCAAAGAGAAATCCACTCTAGAGCCTACCCAGAGGATAGAATTTATTGGGGCAGTCCTAGACTCCAGACGTGCTCAAGCTATTCTACCAGACAATCGCTTTCATACCATCACAAGCCTCATTCGAGGGCTCAGGACCTTCCCGATTACCACAATGAGGACGTGCCTCGCCCTGTTGGGTCACATGGCCTCTTGCACGTACGTAACCAGGCATGCCAGACTTCGGCTTCGCCCACTCCAGGCCTGGGTATCATCGGTATACCGCCCGTATCGGGACAGCCTGAACATGGTGATCACGGTTCCGAACTCGGTCTTGACCCCCCTCACCTGGTGGTTGGATCACAGTGTGGTTTGCGAGGGAGTGCCATTTCACGCCCCGCAACCCTCTCTGCACCTGGTCACAGACGCTTCATCTCTGGGTTGGGGTGCCCATCTCGGTGAACACCATACCCAGGGCCTGTGGACCGCACCACAACTAGCCCTGCACATCAATGTTCGAGAGCTGATGGCAGTGCGCCTGGCTTGCCAGGCATTTCTCAATCTCCTACGTGGCCGCTGTGTGTTAGTTCTCACCGACAACACCACGGCCATGTTTTACATCAACAAGCAAGGAGGAGCACATTCGTCGATTCTATGCCAAGAGGCCATTCGCCTGTGGGACTTCTGCATCGCCCACTCGATCCATCTCACGGCATCGTTTCTTCCTGGAGTCCAGAACACACTAGCGGACCGACTCAGCAGGTCCTTTCAGACGCACGAGTGGTCAATTCGTCCGGACATCATCTATTCCGTTTTCCAGAGGTGGGGATTTCCCCAGGTAGACCTGTTTGCATCTCGAGCCAACAGGAAGTGCCACGAGTTCTGCTCCCTACAAGGGTGAACTATGGGCTCTCTATCAGACGCGTTTCTTCTACCTTGGAAAGACCACCTGTTTTACGCTTTCCCTCCATTTCCTCTGGTCCACAAGGTGCTGCTCAAACTGTGCAGAGACCAGGCACAAGTAATTCTAGTCGCTCCAGCGTGGCCGAGGCAACACTGGTACACCACACTGTTGGAGCTCTCGGTTCAAACACCGATCCCGCTTCCGTTGTGTCCAGATCTCATCTCTCAGGACCACGGCCGACTATGTCACCCCGACCTACAATCATTCCACCTCACGGCGTGGTTGCTCCATGGTTGAACCAGGCGGAGCGACAATGCTCGCACTCTGTCCAGCAGATTCTGCTGGGCAGTAGGAAGCCTTCGACACGGACCACATACTTGGCCAAGTGGAAGCGGTTCTCCTGTTGGTGCGAACAACGAGCCAAGTCCCCATTACAGGCACCTATTCCTCTCATATTGGAATATCTCCTATCCCTAAAACAGCAGGGCTTGGCGATATCTTCAATTAGGGTTCACCTGGCCGCTATATCGGCCTTCCACCCAGGGGAACTCGCGTCCTCGGTATTCTCTAACCCGATGGTCGTTAGATTCCTCAAGGGCTTAGACCGGATGTACCCACAACAACGTCAGCCCATTCCGATGTGGGATCTCAACCTGGTTCTCTCCAAGCTCACAGGGCCTCCATTCGAGCCACTGGCCACCTGTTCACTCCTGTACCTATCCTGGAAGACAGTCTTCCTCGTAGCCATCACCTCAGCAAGGCGCATTTCTGAACTCAGGGCGCTTACATCCGAGCCCCCATACACGGTTTTCCATAAGGACAAAGTGCAGCTTCGCCCACATCCTGCCTTTCTTCCTAAGGTGGTCTCACCGTTTCACATGAATCAGGATATATTTCTCCCAGTCTTCCATCCTAAACCACATGCTACTCGCCAAGACCAGCGTTTGCATTCTTTGGACGTACGCAGGGCCCTGGCTTTCTATATTGACCGCACAAAGCAGTTTAGAAAGACGACGCAACTCTTCGTTGCAGTGGGCGACCGGATGAAAGGCTTACCGGTCTCCTCACAATGCCTGTCCTCCTGGATCACGTCTTGCATCCGGACTTGCTATGACCTGGCCGGTGTCTCAACGCCGCACCTCACCGCTCACTCAACGAGGGCCCAAGCTTCCTCGACTGCCTTCCTGGCTCAAGTTCCGATCCAGGACATTTGTAGAGCTGCAGTTTGGTCATCAGTCCACACATTTGCAGCTCACTACGCACTGGTACAGCAATCCAGGGACGATGCTGCATTCGGATCAGCGGTTTTGCACACAGCAATGTCTCACTCCGACCCCACCACCTAGGTAAGGCTTGGGAGTCACCTGATTGGAATCGATATGAGCAAGCACTCGAAGAAAAGACGGTTACTCACCGTTGTAACTGTTGTTCTTCGAGATGTGTTGGTCATATCCATTCCAAACCCGCCCCCCTTCCCCACTGTCGGAGTAGCCGGCAAGAAGGAACTGAGGGGGCGCCGGGTCGGCTGGGGTATATATCCAGCGCCATGAAGGCGCCACTCTAGGGGGCTCCACAGCCGACCCGCCGGGTGTTGCTAGGGTAGAAAATTCTCCGACGATCGTGCACGCGGCGCGCGCACACCTGATTGGAATCGATATGAGCAACACATCTCGAAGAACAACAGTTACAACGGTGAGTAACCATCTTTTTCTTTGGTATTTCTAATACATTTATCATGCTTCAATTTCTCCAAGGAGTAACATTACACTTCTTCTTAAGTCACTCTTATGAGTGTGGTCCCTCCTACTTCTAGTTTGTTTTAAAATGGACAAATTTAAAGCATCAAAAGCAATTACCCACAAGTTTTTCTTAAAGATTCCTCTTAGGACACTTTCCTTGGACTTACCCAGGAGAAACAAGCATACAGCATTGTGATGGGTTCCCCCTGTGGTGCCACTTGGAACTGGGGTACCACTGAGCCCCCTGATCCACCAGCCTGGGCTCCCCCTCACACTATACTGCTGTGACAAGCTGCAGAGCCCTCCAGCCTGCACTTTCACCAGCATACATACAGGTAGGGACACACCCAGCTGCAGTTGCATGCAGGCTTTCTGACCAGCCCCTGCATAGGAAGGCTACAGCTAAGGCAACTCCCAGCTCCTCAGACACGCACCCCCTCTGGAGTATAAATCTAAAATTCCTCTTTGAGTCATTGCTCATGTCAATTCTAAGTAGATGCATGCACGCTGCATGCACAGTCAGAAGGTTTTCCCCTAGTGGTACCCATCGGGTTGACTGTGGAGCCCCCTGAATATCACCTTCATGGCGGTGTATATAGGTCCCTGCCAACCCACTGCCTCTTCAGTTCCCTCTTACTACCAGTGATGGTCATTGGAGTGTCTCTCTTTCTCTCTCTCTGTCACTCTCTCTCTTGCCTCGGGCAAGCAATTCCCTAGCATTTTCTTTCTTTGTTTTGTAAATAGTTTTATTAACATAGTATTGTTAGTTTTAGTGGTTAGTTAGTTAATAGTTAAGGGGTTTTGTTAGGGGCTGCTCCCCCACCACACTCTCCCCTTCGGGGACTGGGGCATGCCTTGATCTCAAGGCCTCAAACCCTGTGCATCCTGTCAGAAGCCTATGCCCAGGGAAGATTCTCATGATTCCTGCTTAAAGTGCTTGGGGGAGGCCCATCAGAGTGATAAGTGTAAAATCTGCAGGCACTTCCGCCCAAGAACAAAAATGGAGAGAGACTTCAGACTTAAGCTTTTCCTTATGAAGTCGGCTCTTCGTCCCCAGCCGGCACAGAACGTATTGGCATCGAAACCCAGCACTTCGGTGCAGAGCGCACTGTCCTCCGTACGAAAGGCCGTGGCTCTGGCAAAAGACCCAACACCCAGAGACTCGTAGCACTGCCACTCTCTGGCACCGAAGATGAGTTCGGCAGCCTCTTGGCATGGGTCACACTTGCTGGTGCCGCATAAGAAGCAAAGAAGAGCTGGGAGTGGGCGTTTGCCAACAGTCAGAGTAGTAGAGCGCGATGGTGCTCGTGGAGTGCGTCCCGTGCCGGGATACTCAGCTCCTGCTCAGGTGAAACCAGCACCATTGACTCTAACCACTCAGGCAGAACCGTCGAGTCTGGTCCCATTGGACTCCCTGGCGCGGGAGAGCCAAATGGGGACGTTGGACCTGCCATCTATCTCAGACAGATTTGAGGCTGCAAGAGGCCTCCTAGAGTTGATGGCCCAGCAGTCAGCGGCACTGGCACCAAATAAGGGGCCAGTTCTCTCCAAGGGCAAACCAGCCATGAGTCTGCAACAGTCCCCCTCACTTGGGCACCACTCCCTGGCACCGTCCTGCATGGCGCCCCGTGGACCTCAAGGTCGGACTCGATCTCAGAGCTGGAGTCAGACATCTCCGGGCAGAGCTGGCACCATTCTCGTCATTCCCCAGTGAGAGGAGGCACACCAGGTCCCTACGATGCCCTGGCATCCTCAATGGCAGGCTCCAATGTAATGGCCTTTCTGGACCCCCTGGATGGGCCATCAAACCCCAGGTCCGAGCTCCAGGTTCCTGTCCATAGCCTCGGACAGGTGGGGGCCCCCTATCTTCCTCGATGGTGAAGGAACCTCCAAAAGGATAGGAGCCCGGCACTGAGATGGAGTCGGTACTGTGCCTGCCACCATGCAGGTGACATCACTGAGGGAGGAACCCTGAGAATTGGAGGGTCAGGAGAAACCTATGCCCATGGGGGCTTCTTCATCTTCCTCCCAAGACAAGGCAGTAGTGGCCTCATCTGCCTCTTTGCCAACCATGGACAGTAGGGCCCATCAAGAGCTGCTTAGAAGAGTAGCTCAAAACCTAGGTCTTCAGGCAGAGGAGGTGTCAGAAGACATAGATTGCATGGTAGATATTCTGACACCAAAAGGGTGGCCTTGCCGTTGATCAACACCATTCATAACACCATGAAGACCCTGTGGCACCCCCTGTCTCCATTTCTCTCATGGCAAAGTGGATGGAAAGAAAATACTTTGTACCCTCCAAGGGGTACAAATACCTTTTCACCCACCCTCAACCAGGTATGCTTGTCATGGATGCAGACAAATGCCAAGGAAAGGCAAGGGCAGCAAGGTCCTACGCCAAATCCAAAGAGGCAAGGAAGTTGGACCTTTTAGGCTGTAAGGTCTATTCCATGGGGGACCTCCAGCTTCGAATTGCTAATCAGTAAATGGTGCTCAGCCGCTACAATTTTAATTCTTGGAACTCTGTCCAAATTTAAAGAGCTCCTCCGAACAAACTCCTGATGTGACTTGGGAGCTGCTCTCTAGGAGAATAAGACAATTGCAAGGCTGCATTGGATGCGGCGCACTCGGCCACCCGCACAATGTCCACTTCCATTGTTATGCGCCGAAGCTCGTGGCTGCAGGTCTCGGGCCTCCTACCAGAGGTACAGCAGGGCATCCAAGACTTGCGCTTTGACGGCTCGGGTCTGTTTGCAGAACAGACAGATTCTAGGCTTCATAGCCTAAAAGAATCTTGGGCAACCATAAAATCCCTGGCCCTCCACACGCCAGCCCCGAAGAGGAAGCATTTTAAGCTTCAGCCCCCCCACCTCGCTTCTACCCTTCTCAGCAGAGACAGGACTATAGCAGAAGTAATAGGTGAAAGCCCCCACAGTCCTCCTCAAACCAGGGCCAGGGCCAGGGCTCAATGAGGCAGTCTCCAGCTTCCAAAAAAACTTCTTTAAGGTTCGCCCGGGGGTGACGCACCAGTCCACATCCCAGATCCTTCCCCACCTTTTGTGAACCATCTATCCCATTTCTACCGTGCTTGGGCCCATAGGCACCAACTTTTACTGTTCCTGGTTTGTGCTCGACCCCTGCCCCTGGCCCCGCCCCTACACCACCCTCGCCTCATCCCCTACCCCCAAGTCCCCGCCCCTGCCCCGCCTCTTCTCCGCCTCCTTCTCTGAGTGCGCTGCATCCCCGCTCCTCCCTGCTCCCTCCTGGAAAGTCCTAAGCACCGCCAAACAGCTGTTTGGTGGCGGGAAGCGCTGGGAGGTAGGCGGAGGAGTGGGGATGCAGAGCATTCGGGAGGAGGAGGAGTTGAGGTGAGGCTGGGGGTGACGGGAGCTTGGCTGCTGGTGGGTGCAGGGCACCAACTAATTTTTCCCCATAGGTGCTCCAGCCCTGAAGCACCCACGGAGTTGGCGCCTATGCTTGGGCGCAAATAACCTGAGACCGGAGAGTCCTGAGAACGGTAGAATTGGTATATTTTCTCCAATTCTGTTCCCTTCCACCTTTCCCCCCAACTCTCCTCATCCCTCTTCAGGGACCCTTCTCACAAGCAATTTCTAGCACAGGAGGTGCAAACACTCCTACATTTCAGGGCAGTAGAGGAGATCCCTCTAGAGTTCGGGGACAAGGGTTTCTACTCCCGTTATTTCCTAATCCCCCAGGCTAAGGGTGGACTCAGGCCTATTTTAGACCTGTGAAACCCACAAATTTATGAAGAAGTTGAAGTTCCACTTGGCCTCCATCATTCCCTCTCTGGATCCAAGGGACTGGTATGCCGCCCTCGACGTGTATTTTCACGTCTCCGTACTTTCATCCCACAGAAGATTTCTTCAATTTGTTGTAAACCATCTCCACTATCAGTTCAAGATCCTCCTCTTCAGCCTCTCGACGGCCCCTCAGGTGTTCACTAAGTGCATGGCGGTAATGGTGAACTACCTATGGAAACAGAAGGTGCAGGTATTTCCCAACCTGGACGACTGGCTAATCAAGGGCCAATCTCAAGCCCAAGTGGAGGACCAAGTGAGCCAGGTGCATATGACGTTCCTTAGGCTTGGCCTCATTCTGAATGTGGCAAAGTGAACTGTAACCCCCACTAAGAGGATAGAGTTTATCGGAGCCCTGCTAGACTCCACCCAGGCCAGGGATTTCCTTCCGGAAGCTCATTTCCTTGCCGTGAGTGCCATCATAAAAGATCTCAGCAGATTCCCCACCACAACGGTGCAGAATTGCCTAAAATTAGTCAGACACATGGCTGCTTGCACATATGTGGTACAGCATGCCAGACTGCAACTTTGTCCCCTTTAGGCTTGGCTGGCCCGAGTTTACAGACTGAACCAAGATCACCTAGACAGACTGATCACTCTTACCCCTCAGGTTCTTGAGTCCCTTCGGTAGTGGCTCAACTCACAAACAGTATGTGCAGGAATACCCTTCTCCAAACCTCAGCCAACGCTGTCATTAGTCACAGATGAGTCAGCGATGGGATGGGGAGCGCACTTAAGCGATCTCAGGACTCAGGTTCTTTGGTCCCAGGCAGAACTTTCACTGCATATCAACATAAAGGAGCTGCGCACAGTGTGCCTTGCTTGCCAGACTTTTCAAACCCATCTTTAGGGCAGATGCGTATCAGTATTGACAGACAGCACCACAGCGATATTCAATATAAGCAGACAAGGTGGGGTGCTTGCTCCTCAGGAAGCCCTCAAGTTGTGGGTATTTTGCATCGCCCACTTGATACAATTGGATGCCTCGTACCTTCCGGGTTCACAGAACGAATTGGCCGACTGCCTCAGCAGGTCCTTTCACAGCCACAAGTGGTCTCTTCACCCGGATGTCACCATCAGCATTTTCCAAAGGTGAGGCTCTCAACAGATAGACCTGTTCACGACACGGCACAACAGGAAGCGTCAGCAGTTTTGTTCCTTCCTGAATCGCAGCCAGGGCTTGCTCGCGGGCACCTATTGTATGCATTCCCACCATTCCCACTCATCCACAAAGTCCTCCTCAAGGTCCGACAAGACAAAACTTCATTAAACTTGATAGCACCAGCGTGGCCATGTCAGCACTGGTTCACCATACACTGGACATGTCCATGGATATGCCTATAACCCTGCCCCTGGATCTGGACTTGATCACCCAGTACCACGGCTGCCTCCAGCACCCAAACCTGGAGTCTCTCCACCTCACGGCATGGAAACTCCATGACTAAACCCGTTAGAGCTTGCATGCTCAGACTCTGTTAGGGAGGTTCTCCTTGGCAGCAAGAAAGCCTTCCACTCGCACCACTTACCTGGCTAAGTGGAAGAGGTTTTCAGTTTGGTCGCATCAGAAGGGCACTCCTCCATTGCAGGCCTCGATTCCCTGCATCCCGGACTATTTACTCCAGTTAAAACAGCAGGGGTTGGCAACATCATCAATAAAGATTCACCTCGCTGCGATTTTGGCTTTCCACCCCAGCTCAGCAGCCCAGTCAATGTTTGCTAAACCTATAGTTGGCCGTTTTCTCAAGGGTCTAGACAGACTGTACCCTCAAGTAAGACAGCCAATTCCCCCATGGGATCTCAATTTGGTGCTCTCTAGGCTGATGGGCTCTCCCTTTGAGCCCTTGGCAACTTGCTCTCTCTCCTTTACCTATCTTGGAAGGTAGCATTCCAAGTGGCTATAACATCGGACAGAAGAGTGTCTGAGCTCAAGGCTCTGACATTCAAACCCCCTTATACAGTGTTTTATAAGGACAAGGTACAGTTACGACCACAACCGGCTTTCCTCTCAAAGGTAGTTTCACAATTTCATGCAAATCAAGACCTCTTTCTGCCGGTGTTTTGCCCCAAGCCGCATGCTAATGACAGGGAACACATGCTCCATTCCCTGGATGTTAGACACGCTAGCATTTTACATTGAGCGGACAAAGCCATTTAGAAGGTCAACACAGCTCTTTGTTGCCATTGCCCAGAGGATGAAAGGTCTTCTTGTCTCAAACCATAGAATCTCTTCTTGGATCATGGCCTGTATCAGGACGTGCTATTGTATCGCCAACAGAACCCGGTCGTCAGCAGGGGGATCGAACCTGGGACCTCTGGAGCTTAGTGCATGAGCCTCTACCACATGAGCTAAAAGCCAACTAGCTGTTAGCTAAGGCTGTAGAGCAAACTCATTAATCTCTCCCTGTCTAAGTAGTCTCGGTGCACTAGATGGGACACCACCACATGCAGGAGGTGTATGGGTTACACTATGACCTGGCAAAAATACCAGCTCCAACATTGACTGCACTCCACAAGAGCGCAAGCTTCCTCTGCAACGTTCCTGGCACAGGTTCCCATTCAGGATATCTGCAGGGCAGCGACATGGTTTTCGCACTATGCTATCATTCAGCAGGCTAGAGATGATTCCACATTTGGTAGAGCAGTGGTTCAGTCTGCAAATCTGTGAACTCTGACCCCTCCTCCAGGGGACTGCGTGGGAGTCACCTATTTGGAATTGACATGAGCAATGACTTGAAGAAAAATGGTTACCTATCTTTCATAACTGTTGTTCTTTGAGATGTGTTGTTCGTGTCCATTCCAAGACCCACCCACCTCCCATCTCTCAGAGTATCCGGCAAGAAGGAACTGAAGAGATGGCAGGTCAGCAGTCACCTATCTACACCGCCATGAAGGCGCCACTCCAGGGGGCTGCACAGCCGACCTGACGGTTACCACTAGGGGCAAACCTTCAACAACTGTGCATGCGGTGCGCACACATCTACTTGTAATGGACATGGTCAACACATCTCGAAGAACAACAGTTACAAAAGGTAGGTAACTGTTTTTTATACCGTCTTGTGCTGCACAGGGAAATGGACAGCGTAAGCTCATAAAATTTACCCCCTCCCTCAATGTGGTTAGGAATATGAAACAGCCTTTGCCCCGGGTTATGATTCCCACACACTTCATTCCAACTCACTGGTTTAGATAAAGCAAAAACAAGTTTATTAACTACAAAAGATAGATATAAAGTGGTTATAAGTGATAGCAAACAGATCAAAGAAGATTAACTTTGCAAATAAACAAAAAATGCAAATTAAGCTTAACATACTAAATAAATTGGATATGAATAGCAGATTCTCACCCTGAGAGATGATACAAGAAGGCTACAGATTCTTAAGGAGCAAGCTGCACTTGCTTTGCAGCTTGGAATCCCCAGGTGTTTCTTTCACAAGCTAAAAATCCCTTTAGCCTGGGTCCAGCACTTCCGCCAGTTCAGTCTTTGTTCCTCACGTGAAGAACACCAGATGATGTCACTCCCTGCCTTATTTAGCTTTTGCTATGGTGGGAACCCTTTGTTCCCAAAGCTTGGGTCCCACACCAGTCTGTGGAAAAATACTGACATCCCAAAATGGAGTCTAGAGACATGGTCTCATCACATGTCCTTGTAGAGTCATAGCAGACATTACTCGGAGTCTGTCTGTAGCATTCTCAGGAAAGCTCCCCAGGTGGGAGATAAGCTTCTCCTAAGGCCTATTGTTTATTTCTTAATGGCCCATTGCCCTGAATAGTCTCTTCCACACCCACTACCTAGATTGAAAGCATAGTGGGCATTACCCCGGTGTAATTATATTTGAAATACAGGTACATAGTCAATATTCATAACTTCAGATACAAAAATGATACATGCAAATAAATACGATAATGACATTCATTACTCATAACTTTTCCAATGACACCTGACATGACTTATCTTGCATAAAATACATTATAATTATGTCATAATCAGATCATAATATCACTGCAAAAATATGGGGTGCAGTGTCACAAACATTACTTAATTAAAATCCTAAAATTTAGCTCCTTGAGGTCTCACTAGAAAGAGTGCATACTTAGCAAGATAACATTTCGTTACTTATATTAAAGACAAAGATAAATCAACCTCTGAAATCTCTCTCTTTCTTCTAAGTCTTGGTAACCATGGAGGCAGGGAGAAGCTGTCCACATGGCAAGTACAAGTGTCTGGTAGCACGTCTGGAGTTCGACAGGTTCTTTGATGAGCTCAGCAAAATCTGAGGTTCCACTTGGTGACCTCCAGTTTTATACCTTCTTTTCAGGGATTATTGGAGGTTGGCAGCTTTTTTATTTCTACTGGACACTTGTTAACCAGCTTTCTGATTTCTAGTCCCCAGTTTTCCTGCTACTTCCATTGATATCCAGTAGATAGTTTTGATATATAACAACTTTCTTTGGTTCTTTTCTTTGTCAGAGGTTTTTTACATTTTATTCATTTCAAAGATTGTATTTTGTATTGAGAACCCTATTAATTAGAATTCCCCTTTTAAGAATTTTTTAATAGTTTAAGACTATACACGGCTTAGGTGTTTGTGCTTCCTTATGCCATATAATTCATAAAATTTCTACAATGCAACAATAATTTAGAAAGAAAACAGTCCTTTATAATTCCACAGAATTTGGTGAACATGGTCATACATTCTTTGATTATACTGTGACGGGTTGGATCACAGAACCTCCCTTGGGAGCTGCCACCCGATGTGCCAAGACTACTTCTACCCCTGCCTTCCCTGCCAGTTCGGGGCCCCAGCACCCTGTCTTGTTGAGCCAGACACTCCCGTCTGCTCCAACAAAGACCCAGGGTCTGAATTACTTGCCCCAAAGCTGCAGGTTTACCTGAAAGCAACTAACAGAAGTGTGCTTGTCTCTAACACTCAGATGCCCAACTCCCAATGGGGTCTAAACCCAAATAAAGACATTTTACCCTGTATAAAGCTTATGCAGGGTAAACTCATAAATTGTTTGCCCTCCATAACGCTGATAGAGAGAGATGCACGGCTGTTTGCTCCCCCAGGTATTAATACATACTCTGAGTTAATTAATAAGTAAAAAGTGGTTTTATTAAGTACAGATAGTAGGATTTAAGTGGTTCCAAGTAGTAACAGACAGAACAAAGTAAGTCACCAAGCAAAATAAAATAAAACGCGCAAATCTATGTTTAATCAAACTGAATACAGATAAGATCCTCACCAGTTCCAGAATGCTCCCTTCTACAGACTAATCTCCTTTTAGCCTTGGTCCAGCGATCACTCACACCCTTTGCACACTGTCCTTTGTTCCAGTTTCTTTCAAGTATCGTGGGGGGGTGGAGAGGATCTCTCTTTAGCCAGCTGAAGACAAAATGGAGGGGTCTCCCATGGGCTTAAATAGACTTTCTTTTTGTGGGTGGAGACCCCCTCCCCTCTCCTATGCAAAGTCCAGCTCCAAGATGGAGTTTAGGAGTCACCTGGGAAAGTCACATGTCCATGCATGACTCATAGTTTCTTACCAGGTAGCAGCCATGGGTCACATGCTACCATGAACGTCCTCAAGTAGACTTCTTATGTGGATTGAAGCATTCCAAGATTCATTGTCCTTTAAGTGTCTCTTGATTAGGTACTTAACTTCAACATTTCTTTCTCCAGGAACTGACCAAATGCTCTACTACGGTTATTTAGAAATCAAATCAGTACACTGCCAATATTCATAACTTCGAATACAAAAAATGATACATGCATACAAATAGGATTAATAGATTCAGTAGATCATAACCTTTGAGATATGTTACATGGCATATGTAGCATAAAACACATTCTAAGCATATTTCCATAAAGCCTTACCATTAGGTATACGTGAGGTACCATCACATATACCTAATATCTTTCATTTCACATTCTTCAAAGCTTACAATAAAATAAGAAATATTGAAGGACCTAGACAAATTATCCACATATAGAAAGATGGTATAGCTGATTGATAAGGCAGACACAGTACAGTTTTTAATTTGGAGTGAAAACGCGTGTTGGACTTCTGTGGGGTATAAGGAATTTTGGGCCATGTAACCTTCAGTTTCTTTGGTTCAGACAGCGAGAGGGAGGGATAGCTCAGTGGTTTGAGCATTGGCCTGCTAAACCCAGGGTTGTGAGCTCAATCCTTGAGGGGGCCACTTAGGTATCTGGGGCAGAATCAGTACTTGGTCCTGCTAGTGAAGGCAGGGGGCTGGACTCGATGACCTTTCAAGGTCCCTTCCAGTTCTCGGAGATAGGATATCTCCATTAATTTATTTTTTATTTATTTAAGTTATTTCTGCCTTGCATAAATTCTATAGTTTTCATACTCCTTTGTGACTTGGTTAACTCTCAGAACATTATGGGTTTGTCTGCATAGGAAAACATCCTCTTTTTCTATATATTCTTTGTTTAATCTTCTGGGTGGACTTTTTTTAGCCATTCAAAGACTCCATTCATATATAAATGTATAAAATGGTCTCAATATTAATCCATTGCACAAGCGTAGTTAAAATATATTGTTTAAACATTCCAGATCAGTTCCCTGGAAAATTCTGCTTCAAACTTCACTTATCTCAGTTCCGCGGTCAAGATGAAGTGTGGATTGCTGGTTTCCTATTATTTTTGGTTAGATTGAGATAGACATTACTTGGGGGTAAACAAAGGTACATACTGTAACCTTGGTTGTGTCCTTGATAGGGGAATAGATTGGTAGATTTTTCTGATTTAAGGCCAGAAGGAATTATAGTTATTATTCTTAACACACGCAGGGGCATATTTGAAATCTGTACATCTCACAGGAGGCAGTGTTCCCTCTAGTTTGATCTAATGCCAAGGCCCCCCTCCCATTGTATCTCATGAGAAAAACTACAAGAAGAGATCTTTGCACTGTTGAGTATAGGTACCATAGAAGGTGATGCCAGAACTTTACTGAAGGAAAAGGTGTTTTCTGGTATTCACTTATTCCCAAATAGAATGGTGTCCTGTGCACTCTGAAAATGAAACAAATACTTAGTGAAGATAAAGTTCTAGATGATTGCTCTGGGAAGTATTATCACTACTCTAAACCTGGAGGACTAGTTTGGGGCCTTAGATCTTCAAGATGCTTATGTCTACATTTCAATAAGAGAAGACACAGGATATGTCTCAGTGTCCTTTCAGTCACTACCAGTATAAGATGCACTGCCCTTTGAGTATTCAATGATCCCAAGAGTATTCACCAAGTGCTTGGTGGTGGTAGAAGTTTAACATCATGATTGAGGCCTGCAGGTGTTATCTATATCTGGACAATTGGCTCATAAAATCAAATCATTTCAGAAGTTAAGGTTTTTTCTAACTACCAGCCCTGAGATTCAGTATGGAATCTTAAACTGGGATTTGACATATTTATATATTATGAAACAAATAAATAGGTCCCTCCAAATTGGCAGCCCATTGTGCATAGGCATTTGGTGCGATAGGTGTTGTAAAGATTTAGTAAAAAAAAACCTGCCCCAAAAAGCTTAGTCTCAAGTACAAGAATTCCAAGCAGTCCTGTGTCTCCCAACATAGTGAGCTCACAGGTCCCATTTGTCCCCCTTGTGCACTAGGTCCAATCGTGCTCAGGATCAGTTTGCCCAGTACAGAGCAGAATACTGAAGCCAATAAAAACTATAGCTTCCCTTACACTTATATACTGTTGTCAGGGTTCCCCACACACACACACACACACTCTGAACTCTGGGGTACAGATGTGGGGACCTGCATGAAAGACCTCTTAATCTTATATTCTACCAGTTTAGGTTAAAACATCCCCAAGGCACAAATTCTTTTCCTTGTCCTTGGACGGTATTTTGCTGCCACCATCAAGTGGTTTACACAAAAATTCAGGGAAGGATCACTCGGAATCCCTGTCCCCCCAAAATATCCCCCCAAACCCTTTCACCCCCTTTCCTGGGGAGGCTTGAGAATAATATACCAACCAGTTGCCTTAGCAGTGTGACCCAGACCCTTTGTCTTCAGGACACTGAAATCAATCAGGTTCTTAAAAGAAGAACTTTATTGATAAAGAAAAAAGTAAAAGAATCACACCTGCAAAATCAGAATGGAAGGTAACTTTACAGGGTAATACAAAAATTTAAAACACAGAGGATTCCCCTCTGGGCTCAGCTTCACAATTATGAAAAGAGGAATGAAACTATTTCTGTAGCATAGGGAAATTCACAAGACAAAACAAAAGATAACCTAATGCATTTCCTTGCCCTACTCACAGTTTCTGTGGTTTTAGATGGATTATTCCAGGTATATGGATTATTTCAGGAGATACTGTACCTTCTTGGCTTCTCTCTCCATCCGGAGAGGGGACAACACACAGAACAAAAACAAATCCTTCTCCCCCAGATTTGAAAGTATCTTCTTTTCTCATTGGTCCTTCTGGGCAAGTGCCAACTAGGTTATTTGAACTGCTTAATCCTTTACAGGTAAGGCAATCCAGTACAGCTGCCAAGCATACATAAAGGTTGCTACCCTTCCCCCTATATTCATGACAACTGTATTTACATTGGGGTCTGGCCACCATATTATTTTTCCTGAAATATTTTAAATAAGAAATTATTAAGTAGTAATATATTCCAAAACATGATCCAATAAAAGATATTACCCTTACCCACCTTGTCTCTCTAATATCCTGGGACTGACACAGCTGCAACAACACTTCATACAGTATTAGTCTTTTGTTTCATACCTCAAAGGAACACAAGATCTTCAGTTAAATACCATATTAGAACTTTCTCTGTATATTGTGATAATACTTATTTTGATTGATTGTTAATATTTCAGTTATTAATCTTATCCAATTTTCTTTAACTATTTAGAATGGAAACCCTCAAAATCCCTACTGCAATGGAATTGATGGTGTAATGGAGGCATATTATAGAAGTTTAAAATCTGTACAGCTTTATGGACCAACAAACTTTGCTCCAGTAATTAATCATGTCGCAAGGTAAGTATTCCAACAGTTGCCTTGGAGAAACCAAATACATTGACATCGTATTACCAATATAATTATTCCATTGAAAAGACAAACAGTAGTAGGACATTAATGTTGAAAAATCAAGCATTCAATTGTCAGGAAATAGAGTTAAGGTTGGAAGTTAAATCTTAATTTTCTGCCTCCATGTGCAATCATTAGCATGTGGTCTTTCCATATATAATTATATATTGTTTCTCAACTAATTAAATTATTCAAATAGTAATTTCTTTTATAACATTCTGTACAGTAAACATAGGGATCCTCGGTCTCTTTTCAGTTAAACTTGTTTCACTGAAGAGGGAATTTGGCCTCACTTTTTCACTAGGAGGGTGGTGAAGCACTGGAATGGGTTACCTAGGGAGGTGGTGGAATCTCCTTCCTTAGAGGTTTTTACGGTCAGGCTTGACAACGCCCTGGTTGGAATGATTTAGTTGGGGATTGGCCCTGCTTTCAGCAGGGGGTTGGACTAGATGACCTCCTGAAGTCCCTTCCAACCCTGATATTCTATGATTCAGTGATTCATACTGTGGAAGCAGAGAAAGAACTGACAGGAAGGGAATTGTGTTTTTCTCCAACAATACTGTACTATTGTAATAAAGACAGGTCCTGGTCCCTCTCCCAGCCCATTTGTTCTACTCCAGAAGCACAGAGGACCTGGAAAGCTGCCTTAGTTTGGCCCTTGAGGAGTCTCTGATGCCCTGGAGGCCAGCTTAGGGGGTGCAGTTGAGAAGAGATGTGACTGGCATGTGTTGCGCTTTGGTAATACCTGGCTAGTGTAAGGGCTCTTTGGCCATTACAAGCCAGCATAATTTAGAACCAATCTCAGGCTGATCCAGATTTATACTGAGGACATGGTGTATGCAAAGGTGGCTTAAACCCATCTTTGCTCTTCTCCTCTCCTCCTTGGTAGCTAGTAGATAATCTTGTGCAGCTGAGGATCTGGCATCTGATCTGATAAAATGACATTTTAGGAGACCAAATATTTTAATTTTATTAAATTTTTATTTTTCATTTGTCTCATTTTGCTGTTTCAGCACCTTCGCCTATTTTGAAGAAAAACAAAATATGTTACAATTAGTTGTCTGAAAAATGGAAAAACATGTCACACAAAAAATTCATCTTTTTGTAGTCGTTTGTTTTACAAGGTCTTAAGTGGAAGAATTTAAGGTTTTACCAAACTTTTTTTTTTTATTTTGAATTTTAAAATGTTCATTTCCTCTCTTCCTCCTCTTCACCCCCCCCTTCTTCTTTTTTTCCCTTTTTGCCACAGAATACAATAATATGAATAACTTTCAGGGGTTGGGTGGGTTGGTTAGTTGAACTTTGCTACTTTTCCTTTTGCTTCTCCAACTTTTCCAAAGTTGAGTAGATTTGAGAAGTCAGAGGGGGCAAAAGGAAAAATTAAATTAAAAAGAGAGAAATGGAAAAAAAGAACAATGGAAAAAAATCTAGACAAGCACACTATCTCATTCGGTGGCAGAAAGGAAAAAAGGCACAGAAAAAGAAAAAAACAAAATGTTTAAAATTTTATATTTTGAAAATTTCTTGTTCAGTGAAAATCCAGAAAACTTAGAGAACAGTTAGAAAAATGGAATAAATATATTCAAAAGAGAAGTGAGAAGGTGCTTGGAATCTTTCTGAACTATTGTGTCTCATATGTATGTTAGGAACAATTTTTCCATTATGAAGAGATATATTTTAGAACTTCCGACTTCACCAAACTAAGTTATGTAGTAGAGAATACTTGGTCCCTTTCGTCCAAACCATAAGATAGATATGAGAAATATACCAGTTAAGAGTTCTACTGAGTTGATACATGCTTTAATCCCCAGTGTGGCTGATTGGCACCTTACTCAAATGGACTCTCAGATCTATTTGTCTTTCTGCTGATTGGGGAAGGGATGTTGTAGTGTTGTAACATTGTCATCAGATCCGAAGAAGTGAGGTTTTTACTCACGAAAGCTTATGCCCAAATAAATCTGTTAGTCTTTAAGGTGCCACCAGACTCTTTGTTGTTTTTGTAGATACAGACTAACACGGCTACCCCCTGATAATTGTCATCAGAAGTACTCCTGCATTTCTGAAGAGAATTTCTGTGAAAAAAAACTAAAATGAAAAGTAAGGATGATGGCCAAAAAGTGGAGTCATTAGTGCAGGACAGGTTTGTGCTTCCTGGAGCCGGGGAAGGTCTCTGTTGCAGAGCTGTAACAAAGCATTTTAGCACCTGTGGTGATCAATCATATTTGCGCTCCCTAGAGGTGCCATTTGGGGGACATGCAGGATCACATCCCGCCCTCTCCCAGAATTCTGCCTCCCATTTAGCACAGCGGTTTTCAAACTGAGGGGCGCACCTTACATGTGAAATGCACCCCACAGTTTGAAAACCATTGCCTTCTGCCAGGGGCCAGCAGATCGGAAGCTGGTGGAAGCCACCCAGTCTGCTCAGGCCCTTGGCTCTTCATGCTGTGGAAGCCGAAGTGCTGGCTGGCTGCCCGGCAGCCCTCCCTGCCCTGTTTCCCAAGTCAGGCCACCTCTGCGCAGCTGGGCGCTTTCCAGGCAGAGTGGTGGCACTGCTCCGAGCTCCTGAAACCTTCTCGTCTCTGCCCAAAGGAGCTTGGTGCCGGCCAGCAACACCCCCTGCAACCAGCCCCTGTCCATGAAGCCTGGCTGCCATAAGATGCTCCCCAAGGTGCTCCCTGGAGTACTCATTCCCCTTGGGCACCTGCTTACAGCAGCCCAGTCACGCCCCACTTGCTGCCCAGGGGCCTTCCATTGCAGCCAGGTCACACTCACCACACTCTCTACACACAGTGGAACCACCCCTTGCTCCCCTTGGCTGCTGGGCTCGCAGTCACACAGCCTGAGCTCAGCCATGTGAGCCTGGTGCCCAGCCCAGGAGCTGGGGGCAGGCAGCTGCTGGCAGGTGAATTCGCTCCTGCCAGCTCCAGAAACCAAGGCCGTGAGAACAGAGCAACCCCTAGAGTTACCATATTTCAGATTTCCAAATAAAGCACACTAACGGGGGGGAGGGGATCCTGAAGGGGTGTCTGTGTGCTGGGAGGGACATTTGGGGGATATTTGGAGGGTACTGGAGGGAGTAACTGTGACGGGGCTGATGCTGCTGAGCCCAATCCTGTACTGCCCCATTTTTGCGCCCATGCCGGCTCTGCGCCCTGAGCAGCTGCCCCTCTCGCCCCTCCCTAGTTGTGGCCCTGTTCCGTTGGAAAGAACACCATACGACTCAGCAGTGCCTGTAACTTCCCCTCACCATTCCCTCAGAGGTTAAGGGATTGAGATGGGAATTCTAGACAGCCTAGAAGACCAGCTGGCAGAGAAGATAAGTAGAGGACACTCAGCAGCAGCCACATATTCCTGATCCTTCTTCCTCTTACTGGTCCTGTCCAAGATCCTCAGTAAGACTATTTCTGTAAATGTTCATTCTCTTTTTCACCATGATATCACTCAGATTAACCTTGAAGTTCATGGTAGAATAGAGAGAAGGTGTTTTTGCCTGCACCCAGAATCTCAAGTTCAGAATGACTCTGTGGAGGACAAATCATGCAGTTTGGGGAGCATGATTAGCCATACAAAAGACAGTAATATACAAGATAGATTATCTATATCTCCAATCAGTAATATTAGGAGTTCATCCAAAAGCTTTAGCACCAGTAATCTTACAGGATGAGTATCTTCATATCACAGTAGACTTCATCCTTCACCAATATTTATGTTCTTCTTCGAGTGCTTGCTCATGTCCATTCCAATGTAGGTGTGCATGTGCTGCATGTACCACTGCCAGAAAGTTTTTCCCTCAGTGGTATCCGTCAGATTCTCTCTGGTGTCCCCTGGAGTCACGTCCTCATGGCACCGTATATAGGGATCTGCCAAGCTGCCACCCTTCAGTTCCTTCTTTCCACCTGTCATGGTTGCTGGAGCTGCTTCTCGTTCTTGCTCTTGCAAGTACTCTCCCCGATAGACTTTGTTTTTCCTGCATATAGCTGAAAAATTAGTAGTTAATTGCTACAGTTAGTATTAGTTAGTAGTAATAAAGTAGGACCCCTCTTAACGGGATTCTCCCCTGTCCCTGTCACAGGAGCATGCCTCGATCTAAGGGCTTCATGCCATGTGAGGCTTGCCACAAGCCTATGCCCATTAGCGACCCCCACTCAGCTTGCCTCAAGTGCCTTGGGGAATCTCATCTGTGTGACCGCTGCAGAGTTTGTAAAGGGTTCAAACCCTGTAGCCAGAAAGAAAGAGACCAAAGGGTGCCATTGGACTCTCCTCTGAGAGAGAGCACACAAGACTGGCACTTCCATCTATACCAGAGGTGTTCCAGGCAGCACAGAACCTGATTTCCCTACTGTACCACTATCCGACACCAGGCATGAACCAGCGCTGGAGATGAGAGCAACTAAGGCACTGAGACCCCAGGTGCCGTCGAAGGGGAAACCAGCAATTGATGCCGGAGCATCAGTCCACCCCCCTTTTGGCACCACTCGCTGGTACCGTCTGCACCGCTCTCCCATAGTCATCAGGGAGTGAATCCTCACCCTCAGATTCAGAGCTGGAATCCTGCAGCTCCCACAGGAGCCGGCACCGGTCTGACCAACAGTACCTGATGGTGGATATGGACCCAGGGGGGTTCCACCAATTGCCTGGCTGGCACAGACACTGATGCCTGTGTAATGATTATTTTGGACTCCTTTGGCTTTTCATAAGACCCAAGAATCTCAGTCAAGGAGGTCATACTCTGTTGCATCAGAGGGTAGAGGCTCACCATCTCCTCCTGTGGTACAGGAACAGGGCCCAGGTACTGAGCCCGGTACCATACCTCAGGGACAGGCACCATGGGGTCTGCTAGGTGCTGATGGACAGGAGCAAGGCCTGGTACCGGTCCTAGCATCCTCTTCCTCCTCCTCAGATAAGGTGGTAGTGGGAACCTCCATTGCACTCACACAGGATGACCACAGGGTGCACCAAGATCTATTAAGGAGGTTAGCCCAAAACCTGGGGATCCAGGTGGAGGAGATTGCAGCGACCTCCCATGCTCTAGTGGACATCTTGACTCCTTCGGTCCCCTCACAGGTAGCTTTGCCTATGGATAGTGCCATCCTAGAGCCTGTTAAGGAACGGTGTCAAACTCCAGCCTCCTTTCAACCCATGTCAAAAAGGGTGGTGAGGAAATATTTTGTACCACGGAAGGGCTTTGACTAACTATATACCGATCTTCCTCCAGAGTCGTTAGTGGGAGAAGCAGGGGCACCAGGGACCTACCCCCCAAGGCAAAGGACACCAAGAAGCTGGACCTCTTTGGCAGAAAGATCTACGCCAAAGAGGCTCCAACTTCATATTGCCAACCAGCAGGTGCTCCTTAGCCATTATGACTTTAACTCCTGGGGCGCAATGATAAAATTTAAGGAGTTGCTGCCACAGGAATTCAGGGCTGAGTTCTAGTCAAGGAAGGCAGAGCAGTGGCGCAAGCAGCACTGGACATGGCCAACTCAGCTACTTGGGTCGGCTTCGGCTATGGCTATAAGAAGAAGCTCGAAGCTGCAGACCTCGAGTCTCCCGCATGAGGTACAGCAAACTATCCAGGGCCTCCCATTTGAGGGCATGTCACTCTTTTCGGCGCAGACAGACTCCAAGCTCCACAGCTTGAAGAACTCCAGGGCCAGTTTCTGGGAAGTCTCTGGGACTGCACACACCGGCCCCACTGAGAAAGTATTTGAAGCCCCAACCTCTGCCTCATTTCTATCAGCCTCAGTCGAGGCAGGATTATAATAGGAGGCGTGGCAGGAGCTACAAGAGGAGGCCTCCTTCCGAACCCTTGTTGGCCCATGGAGCTATTACAATCGTCAGACAATCATTTGGTTCTAAACAGGCCTTTTGAGGGTGCGTCCAAGGATGCCGTACCAGAACAGTGTCAGGATACAACCGCCCCGATTTATGTGGACCAGCTATCCCATTTCTATTGGACATGGGCCCATATCACTCAGATCGCTGAGTGATACACATGATAGGACTGGGATACACTCTGGAGTTCAGTTCTTCCCGTCCTTCCTTCACGTCCCTCTTCAGGGAGCCTTCTCATGAGAAACTCCTGATTCAAGAAGTGCAAATGCTCCCTGCAAGTGGGAGTGGTAGAGGAAGTTTCTCCAGAGCTAAATGGCAAGGGGTTTTACTACTGATATTTACTAATCCCGAAGACCAGTGGTGGTCTCAGACCCATACTGGTCCTGCAAAACCACAACAAATTCATGAAGAAGCTAAAGTTCCGCAGGGTCTCCTTGACTTCCATTATCCCCTCTCTGGATCCAGGAGACTGGTATGCCGCCTTCAACTTAAAGGATGCCTATTTTCATATTTCAATCTTCCAAGGCCATAGAAGATTCCTTCATTTCATTGTGGGTCAAGTACACTACCAATTCACAGTTCTTCCATTTGGCCTGTCAGCAGCCACTCAGGTTTTCAGGAAGTGCATGGCAGTGGTCGTGGCCTTCCTAAGAAAACAGGGTGCAGGTGTACCTTGACCTCAATGACTGCTTGATCAGAGGTTGGACGTGGGCTCAGGTGAAGGCAGACATACAATTGTTACTGTTAACCTTCCAGAAGTTAGGGTTTTTGTTAAACATGCAAAAATCGACTCTTTCTCACATTCAGAGGATAGAGTTCATAGGGGCAGTCCTCGATTCAGTCCAAGCCAGATCCTTTCTACCGGATGCCAGATTCCAGACCCTAAACTAGATCATAGAGAGCCTCAGAAAACTATCCATCACCATAGTGAGAAACTGCCTGAAGTTCTTGGGGCATATGGCATCATGCACGTATGTGATGAAGCGCACTACGTTGTGACTCAAACCTCTTCAGGACTGGCTAGTGTCAGGGTACCGACCAGGTCAGGATCGCTTGGACAGGGTGGTCACAATTCCCCCCATCGGTGATTGCCTCCCTCTTACAGTGGCTGGATCCGGGGGTAGTATGCACAGGTGTTCCATTCACAAAATCTCAGCTATCAGTGTCTCTAGTCACCAATGTTTCCACGCTGGGTTGGGGAGCTCCCCTGAGGATCCTCAGGACTCCAGGCCTCTGGTCCCAGGAGGAGCTCTTGCTACACATCAGTGTGAGAGAACTCAGAGCGGTGTGCCTCGCCTGCCAAATGTTCCAGCCCCACCTGGAAGGCAAGTGTATGTCGGTGCTTACAGACACATGACAGCGATGTTCTGTATAAACAGACAGGGTGGAGCGTCAAGTATCAGGGGGTAGCCGTGTTAGTCTGTATCTACAAAAACAACAAGGAGTCTGGTGGCACCTTAAAGACTAACAGATTTATTTGGGCATAAGCTTAAGGGTGGAGCGTGATCCTCTCATCTATGCCAGGAAGCCCTCCGCCTCTGGGAATTCTGCATAACCCACTCGATCCACCTCAAAGTCTCCTATCTTCCAAGGGCCCAGAATGAGTTAGTGGATTGTCTCAGCAGATCCTTCTCTAATCACAAGTAGTCCATTCGCCCAGATGTCGTGAGGAATATGTTCCAGAGGTGGGGAGATCCCCAGGTAGACCTGTTTGCAATGAAGTGCAACAGAAAATGTCTGCAGTTTTGTTCCTTTCAGAATCACCGTGTGGGCTCAATCACAGACATGTTTTTTCTCCCTTGGAAGGCCCATCTCTTCTATGCATTCCCTCCCATTCTGCTCATATGCAAGGTCCTGCTGAAGGCCAGAAGGGAAAGAGCGAGTGTGATCCTGATTGCGCCAGCCTGGCCACATCAGCACCGGTTCACCACTCTTCTGGACTTCTTGGTAGAAACACCAATCACCCTAACTCCATTTTCGGATCTAATCTCTCAGGATCACGGACGCCTATATCATCCAAATCTCGAATCCCTCCATCTCACAGCCTGGAAGCTTCATGGCTGAATTCCTTGGAGGTAACATAGACTCATAGAACTGGAAGGGACCTCAAGAGGTCATCTGGTCCAGTCCCCTGCACTCAAGGCAGGACTAAGTATTACCTAGACCATCCCTGACAGGTGTTTGTCCAACCTGCTCCAATGATGGAGATTCCACAATCTCCCTAGGCAATTTATTCCAGTGCTTAACCACTCTGACAGTTCGGAAGCTTTTCCTAATGTCCAACCTAAATCGCCCTTGCTGTAATTTAAGCCCGTTGCTTCTTGTCCTATCCTCAGAGGTTAAGAACAACAATTTTTCTCCCTCTTCCTTGTAACAAACTTTTATGTACTTGAAAACTGTTACCATGTCCCCTTTCAGTCTTCTCTTCTACAGACTAAACAAACCCAATTTTTTCAATCTTCCCTCATAGGTCATGTTTTCTAGACCTTTAATCATTTTTGTTGCTCTTCTCTGGACTTTCTCCAGTTTGTTCACATCTTTCCTGAAAACAACAAGGGCTATTGGTATCTTCAGTTAGAGTACACCTGGAAGAAATTTCAGCTTTTCACCCAGGGGTGGAACAGTAGGTCCCTTTTTCTAGTCATTCTGTAGCCACTTTCTTAAGGGACTAGATAGGCTGTACCTACAACTGCAGCAGCTGATCCCTCCCTGGGACCTTACCTTGGTACTGTCAAGATTCACAGGACCCCCCATCCAAGCCCATGGCAATGTGCTCTTTACTTGTTGTGAAAGGTGGCGTTCCTTGTGGCCCTCACCTCAGCCAGGAGTGTCTTGGAGATTAGGACCCTCACATCAGAGCCTCCAGTCTTCTTCAAGGATAAGGTCCAGCTGCACCCTCACCCAGCCTCCCAAAGGTAGTGCAGTTCCACAATAACCAGGATGTTTTTTCTCCCAGTCTTGTACCCAAGACCACACACAAGTAGCCAGGAGCAGAGGCTCCACTTGCTAGATGTCAGGCAAGCACTGGCCTTCTACATAGAAAGAACCAAATCATTTAGGAAGACTCCTGAGTTTTTTGTGGCAGTGGCTGACAGGATGAAAGGCCTCCCAGTCTTAGTCCAGAGAACTTCATTGTGGATCACTTCTTGTATCTGTGCGTGCTATGACTTGGCAAAAGTCCCTGCTTCAGCCCCGACAGCACATTCCACAAGGGTGCACGCATCTTCAGCTGCATTTGTGGCACAGGTTCCCATCCATGATATCTGTAGAGCGGCAACAGGGTCTTCTGTCCACACCTTGGCAACTCATATGCCATCATGCAGCATGCCAGAGACAGTACTGGATTTGGCAGAGCGGTGCTACAGTCTGCTTGTTGGTGAACTCTGAACCCACCTCCTACATCTTTGGGAGTCACCTACACTGGAATGAACATGAGCAAGCACTCAAAGAAGAGAAGACCGTTACTAACCTTCCGTAACCGTTGTTCTTTGAGATTTGTTGCTCATGTGCATTCCAAAACCTGCACTCCTACTCATCTGTCAGAGTTAGCCGTCAACAGGGAACTGAAGAGTTGGCAGGGTGGCAGATCCCTATATACAGTGCCATGAGGACGTGACTCCAGGAGGCACCAGAGTCGACCCAATGGATATCGCTGAGGGAAAAACTTTCTGCCAGCAGTGCATGCCACGCATGCATAGCTAAATTGGAATGCACATGAGTAACACATCTCAAAGTGCAACAGTTACAGAAGGTTAGTAATCATCTTTTTTCCATTGGAGAAGTTTACAGTACAGTGGCAGGCTCTTCAGATTAGGAAGGTGCCATGTTTTTTTCTCAAAGATCATGGTGGTCATTGCAACAAAACCAAGGAAGAACAAAATTGTATTTCTCTACCACTTGTAGAATTTTCTGATTTTGGTTCCATCATTTGAATGATGCAGGAGAGTTGTCAAATGCAGTTGAAAAGTGGCACCTTCTGTTCGATTACTTGACATTCATATTTAACCATCTGCAACGGGGTATACCTATCTGCACCTGCCCCAAAAGGGTTAACTCTGCTTTGTAGGCTGAGGAAGCCCCGCCCTTTCGACCATGTTGGGCATGTTCAGCCTGGAGGCAACATATAAAAGGTAGCAGCCCAGCTCAGTCTGGAGAGGCTGCTGAGGGGGAAGGACGGGGGCTTCAGGCTCCCTGCAGGGAGTTGCTACAAGCCCCGACTACGGGACTATGACTCATAGAGTTCCTGACTGGAGACTCCAGGCTGCCCAACGAGCCCAGAGAAGGGATGGCATCGGTGGGAGTCCGGCCATTTGAGGACCCCAGAGACCTGGGAGAACTGGAGAGTTTCGATGAGGGGGAAAGGGTAAGAAGAGGCCCAAGGGACTGGAACTCTTTGCCCGTGAGTGAACCAGAGGACTGGTCAGTGCGTTTCAGGCAGATCCCTGCAGACTTGGTGGTGAGCATCCCCGCCAGGGCCCTGGGCTGGGGCTCAGAGGAGCAGAGAGGGCCCAAGTCCACTTACCTGAGGTGCCACACACCTCTGAGGGGCGCCCCACTCCCCCAGTGGGCCAACAGGCCACACAATCTCACAGAGGTGGGCTACTTTACTGACTCTGGCCATTGGGCCATGCCACCCTGGCGGACAGGGCCGCTCACTGACTCTGGCTATTGGGCCACGTTGCCCTGACGACAAGGGCTGCTCACTAACTCTGGCCAGTAGGCCACACTGCTCTGTTCAGTCACTCAGACCTTAAAAAGTCCAAAAGTATTCTGAGTCCAGACCATATATAGGCTCTTTCTGCAAGAGGCATTCCTTCTTGAATGAGAAGAGGGAAAGGATTTACCAAGCAGCAGAGTGATATTTTCTCCACATCTTCATAAAGCATTGTGGAATACCCTCTTTTATCGCAATGGATGCAGGGCACACAGAGTCCTTTAGTGTATCAAGCAAACATAGAGCTCTATGATTCTCCACTCATTTACGATGATGTAAATGTGGGGTAACTTCATTGAGTTAAACTGGTATAGCAGAGTGGAGAATTGGGTTCATAATTTTTTTCCTTGACATTTTTCTAAATAATGCTTGCTCCTCCTGACACTGATGTCCAGTTATGATTATTTTTCTAATAGAGGGCTCCTGTACAAATCCCATTAGTTCTGCGTTGATAAACTTATGACTGCAGAAATGTGAATTTTTACCTGTTAATTTTTGTGCATCTTCATTTCTTGAGCTTGGAGGAATTTATCCACACTGTAAAAAGAAATACTGGTTTCAACAAGTAAATTTTTTGAGTTTCTTTTAAGTTTAGTTTGTGGCATTTAAGCTTAGTTTGCAGCAAACATTTAGTTTGTGGCAATCTGGGGTGTGAATCAACCCCACACTAGCCTGCTGCACACTAACTGTTTCTGTGGACCTTCCTGACCCACACTAACGGTTCCTTAGTGCACTTTGATCTAGTGCCATTTCAAAATGGGGTAGATCAAAGCGCACTACAGAACCTTTAATGCACAGCAGTAGGGTCCATAAAGACACCTTAATGCACATCCAGCTAAGACGGAATAGACTTACATCCCAGCTTGTTGGAAACTAAATATTCATGTAGTGGAAGTTAAGATTTTACTTAACATCATATTTGCTATAGAAATATTAGTCAAGGAAGAGCATGTTGTTGCAACTGGCCTGTTACATAGAAGGCCAGACTAGATGATCTAATGGTCCATTCTGATATTAAAAAAATCCATGAAAACTATAAGAGATCTTAAATTCATATATTACCAGGCCAGACTGAACCATTGTGCTCCGGTATAACACAGGTCATGGACATTTCTGGAAATAATTTCTAGAGCATATCTTTTAGCAAAACATCCAGTTGGTGATTGAGAATCCAATGTGATGTTCCAGTGATTAATTACTCTCCCTTTTAAAAATAACAGGAGTACTTGTGGCACCTTAGAGACTAACAAATTTATTAGAACATAAGCTTTCGTGGGCTACAGCCCACTTCTTCGGATGCATAGAATGGAACATATATTGAGGAGATATATATACACATATACAGAGAGCATGAACAGGTGGGAGTTGTCTTACCAACTCTGAGAGGCCAATTAAGTAAGTGGAAAAAAAAACTTTTGAAGTGATAATCAAGCTAGGCCAGTACAGACAGTTTGATAAGAAGTGTGAGAATACTTACAAGGGGAGATAGATTCAATGTTTGTAATGGCTCAGCCATTACCAGTCCTTATTCAATCCTAAGTTGATTGTATCTAGTTTGCATATTAATTCCAGCTCAGCAGTCTCTCGTTGGAGTCCGTTTTTGAAGTTTTTCTGTTGTAAGATAGCCGCCCACAGGTCTGTCATTGAATGACCAGACAGGTTAAAGTGTTCTCCCACTGGTTTTTGAGTATTATGATTCCTGATGTCAGATTTGTGTCCATTAATTCTTTTGCGTAGAGACTGTCCGGTTTGGCCAATGTACATTGCAGAGGGGCATTGCTGGCACATGATGGCATATATCACATTGGTAGATGTGCAGGTGAATGAGCCCCTGATGGTATGGCTGATGTGATTAGGTCCTATGATGATGTCACTTGAATAGATATGTGGACAGAGTTGGCATTGGGCTTTGTTACAAGGATAGGTTCCTGGGTCAGTGTTTTTGTTCAGTGATGTGTGGTTGCTGGTGAGTACTTGCTTTAGGTTGGGGGGTTGTCTGTAAGCGAGGACAGGTCTGTCTCCCAAGATCTGTGAGAGTGAGGGATCATCTTTCAGAATAGGTTGTAGATCTTTGATGATGCACTGGAGAGGTTTTAGTTGGGCTGAAGGTGACACCTAGTGGTGTTCTGTTATTTTCTTTGTTGGGCCTGTCTTGTAGGAGGTGACTTCTGGGTACTCATCTGGCTCTGTCAATCTGTTTTTTCACTTCAGCAAGTGGGTATTGTAGTTTTAAGAATGTTTGATAGAGATCTTTTAGGTGCTTGTCTTTGTCTGAGGGATTGGAGCAAATGCGGTTATATCTTAGAGCTTGGCTGTAGACAATGGATCGTGTGGTGTGTCCTGGATGGAAGCTGGAGGCATGTAGGTAAGTGTAGCGGTCGGTCAGTAGGTTTCCGGTATAGGGTGGTATTTATGTGACCATCGCTTATTAGCACAGTAGTGTCCAAGAAATGGACTGCTTATGTGGATTGATCTAAGCTGAGGTTGATGGTGGGATGGAAATTATTGAAATCATGGTGGAATTCCTCAAGGGCTTCTTTTCCATGGGTCCAGATGATGAAGATGTCATCAATGTAGCGCAAGTAGAGTAGGGGCGTTAGGGGACGAGAGCTAAGGAAGCGTTGTTTTAAGTCAGACGTAAAAATGTTGGCATACTGTGGGGCCATGTGGGTACACACAGCAGTGCCGCTGACTTGAAGGTATATATTGTCCCCAAATGTGAAATAGTTGTGGGTGAGGACAAAGTCACAAAGTTCAGCCACCAGGTTAGCTGTGATATTATCGGGGATACTGTTCCTGATAGCTTGTAGTCCATCTTTGTGTGGAATATTGGTGTAGAGGGCTTCTACGTCCATAGTGGCCAGGATGGTGTTTTCTGGAAGATCACCGATGGATTGTAGTTTCCTCAGGAAGTCAGTGGTGTCTCGAAGATAGCTGGGAGTGCTGGTAGCGAAGGGCCTGAGGAGAGAGTCCACATAACCAGACAAGCCTGATGTTAGGGTGCAAATGCCTGAGATGATGGGGCGTCCAGGATTTCCAGGTTTATGGATCTTGGGTAGCAAATAGAATACCCTGGTCAGGGTTCTAGGCATGTACAGATTTGTTCCTGTGCTTTGTCAGGGAGTTTTTTTTAGCAGATGGTGTAGTTTCTTTAGGTAATCCTCAGTGGGATCAGAGGATAATGGCCTGTAGAATGTGGTGTTGGAGAGCTGTCTAGTAGCCTCTTGGTCATATTCCAATTTATTCATGATGACGACAGCACCTCCTTTGTCTGCCTTTTTGATTATGATGTCAGAGTAAATGTACACCTTATTTCAAATCTGAATTTGTCTAGCTTCAACTTCCAGACATTGGATCATGTTATACCTTTTTCTGCTAGACTGAAGAGCCCATTATTAAATATTTGTTCTCCGTGTAGGCACTTCAAACAGTAATCAAGTCACCCCTTGACCTTCTCTCTGTTAAGCTAAACAGAGTTCCATGACACTATTATTGTAAAGCATGTTTTCTGATGGTGTAATCATTCTTGTGGCTCTTCTCTGAACCCTCTCCAATTTATCAACATCCTTCTAGAATTGTGGACACCAGAACTCAACACGGTGTTCCAACAGCAGTCACACCATGTGAAATACAGAGGTAAAATAACCTCACTGCTCCTACTTGAGAGTCCCCTGTTTATGCATTCAAGGCTTAAAGTCAAGTGCAATATCCTACCTGTCAGCCAATATAAGGAAGTCTTCTGTGGTGTTGAACTGAAGAAGCTAAGAACAAATTAAAATGTAAGAATGCTCATTTGTAAAGTCAGCATAAGAGACTGAATTAATAGTTTTTACATAATTTTAATATAAAATTCAGCTACTTTAACTAGTTTTTTGCATAGCAAAATACAGATAGAAGTAATAGCAACATCTGTCTCTATCACTGGTGTGGCATGGTATAAAAGGGATTTTATAATGGCATTAAGAATTGCCAAATTCTCAATCCTGCTGGTAGATATCCAGGTATGCATTAAAGAGCATTCAGCAACCTCTGCTATTTTGCATGTGTGCACAAACATAATAGTTTATTTTATAAACTACACAGTGATGCACATCTGTACATATAAGTGAAGAATCTATAGTGCTTTTTTTCCAGATAAAATCTGAACAGGAAGTGTAGGCTGGTTGGTCCTTTTTACTTTATTGCAAGAGATTTATCTACTGTATTATCCAAAAAAAAAAAAAAAAGGCAGTTGTAGAAAACTCATTCAGGGTACATGGGTAGTTAAACTGCATAGCTTGGTAAGTGGCAGAAGTTCTCAATTTTTTTTCATCCCCTCATTCAGTTGCATGGAATAGATTCTATCTAGATGCATTCCACCTCCTACCAGTTCCCATGGCTAGTCCCAGGAGGTGCCAGGCACACTGCACTTCAAAGAAGTCACCGTACAGTAATGTGATGTTCCTGGCATTTGAAAAAGATCAGCTGATTGCAAATGTACTTCAACAGAAAACCACAGGACAGGGAATATGAACTAGTTGGTGTCCCTCTTCTCTCCCTGCCACCTGTGAGAGTGAAAGTGGGTTTCTTTAAATTGCTAGACCAAGTAATTTTATCCGAGAAAGGTTTGACATGTCTAGAGAAATAATGTCTAGAGAAAAAAGAAATGGTGGGTCAGCTCATAATAAACTCAATCTCTGAATGCCATTTTAGGAATGTGACTCCAGCTATATCTGGCATATGGGGCTCTTAGGGGACACCCTAGTTAAAAACTAGCAAATCATTACAATGATTAACTGTGGAACCACAGAAAATAGAACATGAATGATAAATAATGCTTACTTAAATTTCAGTTAGTTGTTTTCATTCTTATGTTCACTCAGTATCTTCATGCGGTATCCTTAGGAGCTTATTTTATGTAATCCATTAATGCATATGCATTAGGGTTATAACTTTACCTGAATTTGATAGTTAAACTGCTTTTGTCTCTGTGGCAGGAAATTATCAGAACATTTTTAAAGTTAAGAGTTTTAATGCTTTCCTTTATTTAGTCCATTTTCTGAGCTATTTCTTCAGTTTTGTTAGTATTTAATATAAATTGAATTTCTGTTTTCAAAAAGTCCAAGCATTCCTGTTCTCTATATAAAAGCTTTTAGTTCTTTTAAACTTACTTAATTCTTAGAGAGTCTTCAGACTAGAATAGTCTTTAAATAAGTCATTGTCTTTTCTTAACAGTCTTGGAGATGCAATTCTCTTTCTGAGTTGGGTGAAGGAGTTGCTTAAGCATTGTCAAAATAACTAATTATTTTCCCAATTAATATAAATATTCTATACTTACATGGCTTCTTGTAGTTAGCAACCAGTTAGCATGGTTATTAGATTCCAAGTTGGTACATACTGCTTTTTATTATTTATATATCATTAGAAGCTGTGATACAAAATATTTGCAAATACACCTCTACCTCGATATAACGCTGTCCTCGGGAGCCAAAAAATGTTACCGCGTTATAGTGAAACCGCGTTCTAACGAACTTGCTTTGATCTGCCGGAGTGCGCAGCCCCGCCCCCTCAGAGCACTGCTTTACCACGTTATATCGGGTCGCCTTATATCGGGATAGAGGTGTATACATTTCAAAATAAGCTTAGCAATTTAAGTGTTTAAGAAATAAAAAAAGAGGGTTGCACCAAATGAGTTAGGGCTTGTCTTCATGGTGTGTGGACCTGCACTAGAGGGATATAAATTCAAGTTTGCACTGTGTGTTGCACAGTAATTGGCCTGTGTGGCTCTGCTGACTAAATGGTCTCTAGTGCACGTTAATGTAGTCCCATTTCAAACAGTGCTACATTAAAGCACACCAGGAAATTTTAGTGTGTACTAGAATTCACAGCCCTCTATTGCACCACTCACTGTGTAAGCAAGCCTCAGCTAAGAGGAACCAACATTTTCAACCATAATTGTTTTCTTAGAAGAATGAAAACTTTAGAGTGTTTGTAAAAGAAATGTATTTCGATATGAATTTTGTGGGTGTTTTAACTGATGCTTTTTCTTGCAAAATGGAGGAGAGTCTAAAGAAAAAGCCCACTTCTGTGTCTTAGTTTATAGCTCTGATAACACATCCCTATATTTCTCTTTAGAATAACCTGAACAAAAAAAATCTTTTTTTTTTTTTACGCTACCAGGTCTTTCTCTAAAACATAAAACTCTTTAAAAAATTTGTTTTCTTAAGAGACAAAGATCATGTCTAAACCAGACTAGTGGGTCTTGTAAAAAGGGAAGTGTCCTGTTCTTTGAGAATATGCTCTTTTGCCCTTTGACCAAAATTGCCCTTGGATTTATGACCTGCCATTTATGGCATTTACAACTTGCAATTAAAATTTCTATTAAATATCTTATGCGAAGCACAAATTGCAATAACAGTACATCTTTTACAACATAATGTTAAAGTATAGCATTAAAACAAAATAAGAGATATAAAAGCTGTATTCTTCTTTGTATGGCTGATGTAAATGTAGAGCAACAACTATAATTTTACATTTAGATGGTTAAGCCAGATAATTGTGTCTGGAATAGCAGAGTCTATTGCTTTGATGTCCCCTTCATATTTGTGAATCAGGCATTGAGTTGTTATATGTTCCATGGTCTGTTCTGGGTGATCACAGTCGCATACTGGAGAGTCTTTAATTTTCCATTTGTACAGCAAGTATCCGCATCTGTCATAGTTTGTGCCGATAGAGTTTAGGGTTACCCATGAGCTTCGTGGGAGATCAAAGCCAGAGATCTTCTGCATCAGCTCTTTCATGAGGTGTTTATATGTGACTTCTTGTGAATTCCATTCAGCTTTCCAGGCTTCATCAGGGTTGAAGTTGCATTGTTGAAGGTTAAATGTGTGGGCCCAAAAGGGTTTGCGCGACTTCAGGTGGCGGTGATGGACGTTGTTGAGGCCCTGGTGGATGGGAAGATGTTCATTTTCCATGATCCTCTGGAATTCCCAAAGGGTTGTGGCATCACATCGAATGGAAGGGAGAGGAATGTGCAACAGCATTGGCAGCCAAGATTTGAGGTCAAATAGAGGGTTCCAGTGATGCACCACATTGCAGAATTTAGTTGGATATCAACAAGTCAATTATGGCTACTTCCGGTCCATAACTGTGCACAGTACTCAATTACAGAGTACATAAGCCTCATCGCTGATGTCCATAACACTGGGATGCTGATTCTTTTAAACTTGTTTGTCAAGGCTGTATCCCCACTTTGAACTTTAGGGTACAAATGTGGGGGCCTGCATGAAAACTTCTAAGCTTAACTACCAGCTTTGGTCTGGTCCGCTGCCACCATCCCAAAGCTAATTCCCTTCCCTGGGTAGCCTTGAGAGACCTTCACCAATTCCCTGGTGAATACAGATCCAAACCCCTTGGATCTTAAAACAAGGAGAAATTAACCATTCCCCCTCCTTCCTTTCACCAACTCCTGGTGAATACAGATCCAACCCCCTTGGATCTAAAAACAAGGAAAAATCAATCCGGTTCTTAAAAAGAAGGTTTTTTAATTAAAGAAAAAGGTAAAAATCATCTCTGTAAAATCAGTATGGAAAATAACTTTACAGGGTAATCAAACTTAAAGAGCTCAGAGGACTCCCCTCTAGTCTTAGGTACAAAGTACAGCAAACAGATAAACACTCTAGTAAAAGGTACATTTACAAGTTGAGAAAACAAAGTAAAACTAAGATGCCTTGCCTGGCTATTTACTTACAAGTTTGAAATAGGAGAGACTTGTTTAGAAAGATGTGGAGAACCTGGATTGATGTCTGGTCCCTCTCAGTCCCAAGAGCGAACGAACTCCCAAACAAAGAGCACAAACAAAAGCCTCCCCCGCCCCTCCCCCCCCCCCCCCCCAAGATTTGAAAGTATCTTGTCCCCTTATTGGTCCTTTGGGTCAGATGCCAGCCAGATTACCTGAGCTTCTTAACCCTTTACAAGGAAAAGGATTTTGGAGTCTCTGGCCAGGAGGGATTTTATAGTACTGTACACAGGACAGCTGTTACCCTTCCCTTTATAGTTATGACATTGTTCTTGCCAGTTTCTGCACTGTGTTGACCCTTGTCTTCATTTTGACAGCTATCTTCTTCAGATGGTTGTGGCAGATTAGTGTGCAATCCAACTTTACTCTGAGTTAGGTTGGAGTGGTATCATGTCGCACGGTGTTGCCAAAGGTAACTTTCAGGGTGCGCTTAGCATTCTTGTTATCAAGATGGAATGAAGTGACTGTTGTTTTGTGAGGATTTGGCTTCAGCCTCCATTTCCAGAAATACTCCTCCCTGGTTTGTAGGTCCCTGTTCAGGGTGGACTTAATGTCACAGAAGGTGGCTGCTTGTGTTGCCAGGGCAAGGTCATCCACATATACAAATTTGCTTGGAGGCATGTCACTCTTGTAAACATTGAAAAGCATCAGCGTGAGTACTGAGCCCTGTGGCAGTCCATTGTTGAGGAACCAGAGCGAACTGATCTCATTGCCCAGGTGAACACGTAGCCACCTATTGCTCAGCATCGTCCATAGAAGGTGTAGTGTTCTGTGGCAGGGGATGATCCTTGTGAGCTTTAACATCAGGCTTTTAATCCAGACTCTATTGTGGGCCAATGACAGGTCTACAAAGTCTGTGCTGATCTTAAATTTCTTCTGGAATCAGGCCTTAATATGTGTTACAATGGCCAAAACATGGTCGCAACAACAGCATTTAGGCTGGAATCCCACTTGTTCTTTGGGGATCGCTGACTTGACAAGAAGACTGATTCTCTGGAGAATATGTTCCAGGAGTTTGTAGGTAGTTCCTGCCATGCTGTCAAACAAGTACTTTAGTTAGTTAACACCTGCAAGGTACAATGTGCTACTTTTGATTGATTTGTGCCTTGTTACACTATGAACTTTCTGAAAACTTAATTTCATTAACCATGTGACCATGAATAAATGTGTAATTTCATAGCTCAGAGCTTTTTCCTTACTTGTGTAAAATGCAACTGAAAAACTATAGTCACAAAGAACTATTTTGAATTGTGCTGGTACTTGGGAGTTTTCCTTTCAATTACTCAGTGTAGATTGCTGATACATCTTAACCAATCCTAGTATATAATGTTTGTATTGGACTTAAACTCCACTGCCTCAGGGAGTAAGGAATCCAGGGGTTCTTTCTATATGTGCTTCTTTTTAAATGAGTTGACCCATAAATGGTTTTATTTCCAGTACTAGTTTAGTTTAGGAAAAACTACGTTAGCTTAGGTGTACAGAATAAATAAAATACTTATTTTCAGGATAGGTCATTTAAACAACTACTATTCCATGGTAGTAAAGAAAAGTCAAATTCCTAGCCATTCTTTTTGAACAGCCTATTTGTAAATTTGAGTTGACTATCTAAAACAGCTTTATATTTTGAATCCTACACATAGTGTTCTCAGTTTGTAAAGATCTACAACGATAAGACCAATGGTTAGAGTAAGGAACATACAGCTACCACTTACACCTATGCAACTGTTCTTTCAATTGTTTTTATGCCATTGCAGAAACTCTTTGACAAATTGTCATTCCTGAGAAACAAGTCCATTCCTGAGAAAGCTCTTTCAACCCAAAAAAATGCTTATTGTCAGTTACATTGAGCAGTTCTAAAGGAAAAAGATATAATTTTCAGTTTCTTCAACTTGTAGTAATCAACTAATTTTGACAAATGGTACTTTCCAAACAAATAAAATGTCAGGTCCTTAATCCAAAGTGCTTAGATTTAACATAGCAAAAACAAAAGCAGTATGGAGGGGATGTGAGAGGATGAAGGTTACAACAATGAAAGTTCATGAGACTAGTTGAATTTTGTATGCACATCCCTAGTTCTTAGGATTTTTTAAATATAAATTAATTTAATATACTACATTGATGTATATTTTAAAGAATGAAGACCAGGGTAGGAGATTTAAAAAAAAAAAAAAAACATTTTAAAAAATCACTCTGGACACTAGTGAGTGAAACGTTGTTCCACATATATATTACTTCATTTTTATAGGACTACTTTGTGCTATTGTATGGGCTCATAATCCACACGGGACCAACTATGAAATTTATGCATTATGGTGTGACAGATAAATAACAGAGTCCAAGATCATACCCTCGCATGTTAAAACCAAAAGGAGAAGTCGCTATGGAAGAAAATCTCCATGGGGATGCTTCTGCAGAGTTCTCCTTTTGGGGGGAGAACAGGGTTTACCTATCATGAAAATGACAGAACCCTAAACTTGGCGGAATCCCAAGGATCTCCGTACTTTGCATTGACTTTAACTCTGATGTATCCCTGGTAGCCTGGCTCATCACACTACCAGTGCCTCCCTTTGATCACAGTGCCCCCAGGTGGAGTGGATTCATTAGAAGTAATACAGCCTGGAGAGTGTACTACGTTCTTTGGAGATTCCACATTGGGTATAGGAGAGATGATGTGCATCTCTTCTGCATCCTCTCTCAGTCTAGCCCCTATATCTGGTGAGACTTCTGAAGGGAAAGATGCTTCTGTGAAGGTGACTGAGGCCTAATTTCTAAATAATATGAGGGAGAGCTTCACACAGAAGGTCCCTGATCTGGACCAGGTAATTTAGCTAAACAGATTCCTGAGCAAATAATTAATTGTTTCCCTGTATCTCTAAATAAAGTCTGTCTATAAAGTAGAATAAAACTGCGAGTCTCTGTGTGTAAACTATCATATGTAGTGCCTTATGTATTAACTTGTAAAATAACCCCTAGCTGCAGGCTTTGTTTTAATGATGAATGCTTTTTCTTTTGGGGGGCCTAGCATAGACTCTCAGCATTATTTTTTTAAGCAATTGAATTGCAAAGTACAGTTTGTCATATTAGTCTGTTTGTATACAGGTTTTCTGCTGTTATAATTTTGGTCTTTTTTGTTGTTCTTTCAGATATGCTTCCTCGGTAAAAGATGGCTCCCAGTATTTTGTTCTTCTCATTATTACGGATGGGGTTATTTCAGACATGGCTCAAACAAAGGAATCAATAGTTAACGTAAGTTCTATTTAAACTTGGATTTCTATATTTTATAAGCAGTATATTTCCTGGTCTTAATATTTTGGACTGTAAACTCTCTTCTTTCCAAATAATAAAAATTGCCAGGCATAGAGGCCAAAGGAAACTAACTGTGAAATTTTAACCAGCTTTATCAAATCAGTGCTCTGAGGAACTTGTGGTCTTCTAGCTGATACTAATATTGATTGTGCAATCTAGAAATAAGTGACTTCTCAGTCCTCTTTATGTCAGATGGTCTTTGGAATGGATGTTCCCTATCTCCATGTCCCTTCTGGTCTTACAATCTATGAAAGAAAACCAGATCTTTACTATAAGCCTGAGCTCAGGATGAACCCTCAGGAAAAACTCCTTTCCAGAATTATTTGCCTCCGAGTGTCATGTACTGCAGACTCCAGGTCTCCTTTTGTAGCATAGCTTTCACATGTTTTTGTAAATATTTTTAACTAAAGTCAGTTTCTTCATTGGTTTTGAAGTTTTTCTTCTCAAAACTGCTAAACTTAAAATTTATTTTGACTTTCTGAGACTGGTTTCAAGGACAGCCCCTCTCTTCCTCTCCCTCCTCAGAAATGGCAGACAGAAATGGCAGGCTGCAGAAACTCAGCTCCCACCTGATGTGTGGGCAAGGTCTAAATCAATGCCGATGAAATTCCCTTTGCTAAGATAAGGGCAGAATAAGTGGCCTGGAACCAGATGTATGTTTTTCAAAACCCCTCTGCCTCTCCCCCGGACATGGGACACCTATTGCTACAGCTTCCAGAACAAGCAGGAAAGTTTCCGTGGAATATCCTAAACCTGTCAGTGCATGACAAGTTTCCCCCATAGCAACCAAGAGGATGCAATTCCTGCTCTCAGCTAGCACAGAGGCAAGGTATATGCTGAGATGGTTTAAAAGGCCACAGAGCAAGCTCCTTCTCACTAGCAGTTTTACCTGCAAGTCCTCATCTGCCTTGAAAGATGCTAGCTCCTGTGACCTTTCTGAAATTAATAAGTCCGTTGTCTCCAATGCCTGCAGCCCACTCCTCATTCTGTGTGACTGATTTGCTATACGTTCAAAAATGCCAAAGATGTGTCTTGGGGGCAACTATGGCTCCATTTGAAGAAAGTATGACACATTTCTGTTACCAATATGCCCGAGGCGTCAGGTGATCAGGCTGAGGCCACAGGACCATTAGGGGAGGAGATGACGGAGCATACCAAGTGACTGAATTTTAAAGCTTTATTAATAAAATAATAAAATAACAATGGAGAGTGCTGGGGGTTCCCCATGTCACTCAGAGGAAGGAAGAAAGCGCTAGTGCCCCAGGCCCTAACTCACTTTCATACTCGCACACACACTACCCAGGGCTGGCGAAGCCTGGGTGTAATGTACGAAGAAGGGAGGGAAGAGGTGGACGGGAGTTCTGTCCTGTGCACAGGTCGTCCAGGGTCCGCTGTTGATCTCCGATTTGCTTCAGCTCTAAGGAGGGTTTTAAGTCCTGGGGTCTTTTGGGGGTGTTTTGTTCAGGGACCTCTGTCCCCCTTGCTCTTTGTACCAGTCCAAACCAGCTTTCTGCGGCGTCCTCAGCTTTCCAAAAACATCAGGGACATGGGACTCTGTTTTTGCCCTCGCTGGCCTTCACTGTCTCACCAGTTTTGCAATACCCTGCCCAGCTGACCCCCCTTTTCCCACGGTTGGGGGGGTTGGGTAAGAAACAGATGTGGCTGCATAGAATCTGTTCGAGCGCTGTGACCTTGCACTGGAACCCCCGTCTTATCTTCAGGCTGAGCTGAGAGCTGAAGCGTTGAGTTAACCCATTCTCTTCTCCCTTCCTCCCCCTTCGGCTTCTCACAACCTGCAAAGGAATCTTCCACTCCACACTCATACCTTTAACCCTTCCCAAAATGGCTTGCGATGCTTGCAACAGCATTAGCAACATACAATGCTGATCTGCCTCCCCAGGGGACCCCCTGAGGAAGGGGGCCACTGGGTTGTGACAAAAGTGGAATTGCTGTCTAACATCTGATTATCCTTCCAAATATTTTGTTGATAAGCTCTTTGGGGAGTACTGAAACAAAGTTGTCACTGACGCTTTGGAGAACGAATTAATCCCTCCCTCCTTCCAGTGAGAAAATCTCCAAAGTACCATATCTCAGCAGGTGGTTCCATTTGATCCCCCTGTTCCTCCAGGTTCCAGCATAGATTACACAGAGGTTGTACATTGCTGCCTTTCCTGAGAGTTGGAGAGGATGGGATTCTCTGGAAAAACCATCTACCCCCAAAAGCATCTCTTGTTTTGGGGTTTTCCAAGATTGGAAAGATACCCCTGCCCAGCCCCCTCAAGAAGACTTCAGGGTGGCCCCTCATCTGGGAGTGAGCAACCTGAGAAAACAAATACTTGAGATAATCGAGGAAGGATATTCAATATAACTCACTTATTGTCCTAGGGACAAGTTTATCCTTTACTCAAAATAAATAAATAAACCAACACTATGAGAACCTTCGAAGCATCAGAAGATGAAGGGTACAGTAGACCATCTCCTACATACTGGAATAATAGGAACCAGTTCTGTGGAGAACCAAATATTTTGTAGAGGGTACAAGATTTCACAAGATTCTTTGTCTTGCAAAGGGAATTGTAGCATTCAGCCCATTCAACAAATCCATACAGAGATCAAGATTCCAGGAGGAAATACAGTAGAATTTCAGAGTTATGAATACCTCAGGAATGGAGGTTGTTCATAACTCTGAAATGTTCGTAACTCTTATTGTTATGGTTGTTCTTTCAAAAGTTTACAACTGAATGACTTAATACAGCTTTGAAACTTTACTATACAGAAGAAAAATGCTGCTTTAACCATCTTAATTTAAATTAAACAAGCACAGAAACAGTTTCCTAACGTTGTTAAATCTTTTTTTAAACTTTCCATTTGTTTTTTTTCATAGTTTACTTTTAATGCAGTAGTGTACTGTGTTTGCTTTCTGGGGGTGGGAGGGGAGGTCTCTGCTGCTGCTGCCTGATTGCATAGTTCTGGCTCCAAATGAGGTATATGGTTGACGGGTCAGTTTGTAACTCTGAGGTTCTACTGTACTGAAATCCGTCATTACAGCATCATCTTCCCAAAGCTTCAGAATATGAAAATAAATCTCCTGGAGATCTACTGAACATATGATCAAGAGGAGTCATCATCCAAAGATACTTTAGATTCTGCTAGCATAAGAAACATTTTTAATACAAAATATTCTTTTTTTTTTTTTTTTGGACACATTTCGACTTGGGTATTCACAAATGCTATTTCATCCTTCCCTTCAAGTGAAAGGTATATGTCTACTCTTGTCAGGATGACCTTCTCATTATGTCCAGGGTCCAATAGCCACTGTTAAATCATTCAGAAACATGGCTTTGGAAACATCAATTACAGTCTTCAAAGAACTCCAGTATGTAAGTTATATCCAAGACAATATCTATTTCAGAAAAGAGAGAGAAGAATATGGTGTCTCATTTACCAAACATTAGCACACCTCTACCAAGATAAAATATTTGACTCAGTTCCTGGACAAGTTGATTTCATAAGTGGATACCCAGCAAAGTTATGGTTTCACTTCCAGCCAGCAACTGCAGTAAATCAATATATAAAGATCTTGATCCAGATCCAGTACTAGAATCTTTTGGTAAATTCATTCTAAATATTATTAAAGAGATACCTGATGTCAGATTCAGAGAGGCTGGTCCTCAGTACAGATACCAGAACTCAAGTAGGGAGAACATATCTGGATTTTTATGTGACTTTTATATGATGAGGGTGTGAATATGGCCCAAAGAAGGTGACATGGACTATGACCTGTCTCATGACGGAAAGCAGAAGATTCTGGAGCCACTGGTTAGGTAAGTGGTGTAGTCCAGAAGGTTTTGGTTTTGTGGAACATTGTCCACCTCTTATAGGGAAAGGGGTTGGATGGCTTCCACCTCACTAGAAGGGGGACCAATCTCCTCAGGACAGGCTGGCTAGAATAGTCATGAGGGCGCAAAACTAATATCAAAAGTGGAGGGTAAAAAGAGGGTAGGTATGAACAATCAGCACAAAATCGAGATGTTAAGAACAACTTTAATCAAGAAAAAAAGGACATGAAGAGAAGAAATTCTTAAATTACCCATACACCAGTGCAAGGAGCCTGGGTAACAAACAAGAGGAATTGGAGTCATACATTTATGAGAATAAATTCGATCTAGTTAGTATTACTGAAACCTGGTAGGATGATCCTTGCTATTGGAATGTTAAAATCAATGATTATAATCTATTTAGGAAGGATCAAGTGGGCTAAATAGGAGTCGGGGTGGCACTCTGTCAAAAACGGTATTACCTGTTTCTCACTCATTGATAACTCAGAAGAAAATGATCTTAAATGTGTATGGATCAATGTCAAAATAGATAAAGCATAAGATAGGGCATTCATTGGTGTCTTTTACAGACTGCCAAATCACATTAGGGAACACAATGACCACCTCTTTACGCATTTATCTATAATGTGTAAGGAAAAAACCTGTGTGATCATGGGGGAATTCAGTTTGAGTGACACATTTTGGAAGTCTCACGCTACTAGTACTAAAACATCCTTGGATTCTGAACATAATAGATGACAATATCCTAACTCAAGAAGTGTTACAGCCAACACAGGGAATTCTTTATTAGACCAGGTCCTAACAGATAAAGAGTAACTGATCACAAAACTAAAAATGTTAATGGTAGCTTAGGTACAAGTGATTATGACTTGATCACATTTATAATGTCTCTCCCCCCAACTACTGAAACAACTTTCTTGGTACTTACAGGGGTCACCAGATATGAACACTAGGTCTCAGGGAGCCTTCTCCTGTACCAGATTCTTAGCCCCAAGTCCAGGAATTGCCCCTGGATGCCCTAGAGCCCACTTGCTCATCAGTGCCCTTTCAGATACCTGAACTCTTTCTCTGGCTGATGCAGCTGCATTGGTTTCCTCTCACTCTTTCAAGCTAATTCCCAGATGTACTTGTTCCATTCCTCAATCCAGGCACATGACGGCCATCCTCCACTAATTTATAACGCCTCATTCATCTGAGACACTGGGTCCTCCAGTGTGTCAACATCTGAAAAAATCTTAAATTCTGTTGACCCTCCCCCAATGTTCCCTTTAATTTTTTACATCCATGTGCGGAATGAAATTTGTTATGTGCACCTAAGGAGATGATGTGTGGCAGGAGTGGGGCCCAGAGGTTTGGAGGGGGTTCAGGGCTGGGACAGAGGGTTGGGGTGCAAGGGTGAAGGATCTGAGGTGGGGCCAGGGATGGAGGGGTTTGGGGTGCAGGCAGGGGCACCCCAAGCCAAAAAATCTTACCGCATTATAGGTGAAACCGTGTTATAGCAAACTTGCTTTGATCCACCAGAGTGCACAGTCCTGCCCCCCTAGAGTGCTGCTTTACCGCGTTATATCCAAATTCGTGTTATATCTGGGTAGAGGTGTACTATAACCAGAAGGTTAACTACCTGGATTACATGTTATAATTACACTGTAACTGGAGTCATTTCCTGGAATCTTAACTGTATACCATATTAGGTATAATTTCATTTGACATGATCTATATTATAAAAAAAAGTCCATTTCAGAGGGAGTAATTTAAGGCAAATTTGTCTGTTTTCAGGAGTTGTCTGCTGTGTTAGTATTAAATTTGTCTCATATTTTCTTGCTCAAGTAAATTAGCTCATGGACAGCATTATAAAATATCAAAAGTGACAAATACAGATGGAATATATAAAAAGAAAAGTATGTGTGTTTCAAAAACAACTTGCTTCCCTACAATTGCTATTACACCTCTACCGCGATATAACATGAATTCAGATATAACATGGTAAAGCAGTGCTCCGGGGGGCAGCGGGGCTGTGCACTCTGGCAGATCAAAGCAAGTTCGATATGACGCGGTTTAACCTACAATGTATAAGATTTTTTGGCTCCCGAGGACAGCGTTATATCTGGGTAGAGGTGTATGTGAAATTGTACATGTATGATTTTGGCCAATATACAGGTTTGCTTAGAATGACTTCAAAGATTTCAGAGTTTAGCAGTATATCCCAGTAAGGAACAGTTGTCAGTTCTGACATTTGCTTGATGGATTTTAATTGTCTTCATGCTCCAGGCAGCTAATTCCAGAACATTTCCTTAAACTTGCAGATGTTTTGTGCTGCCATCAGGGAAAGGAAGCCTAAAATATTTATGACATTGCCTTTGTGAATTTACAAATATTTTATTCACATAAAGCGGTATATCATCTATCTGATTTTATAGAATACAAATCTTGAAGTATCTATTCCTTTTAAAAGATTTACCTTTAACAATTTTATTTTACGTTACTCATCCTATTTTCTTTTTTCTCAGTTTCCTGGCTAATTAATTTTAATTAATATTTATTTTATGGAAGAAATGTAAAGTCTTATTTCTGAGAGGCTTCAAGAATAGAAATAGTACATGTGCAAAGAAAATTAAGTTACTGGCTTCCAGATAGATATATGATATCTTGAAATTCTGTGTACTTTACTGTGTGTTAATTAAGCATCAGGTTCTGCCATTAGATGCCCATTTGCAACTCTTATTTGCATTGATTAATAAACTGCTATAGGAATTTTAGTTGTGCACTCTTAATATGCCTTAATAGAGTTTGTTGCATTTAATCATATTTTTAATTTTATATGCATCATAAAAAGACAAATTATGGGGAAATAACAAACCAAAACTCAAAAGAACAAAATGATCAACTTTCGTACTATCTTCATCCAAGATTTTTATATAACTTAGAGCAGACAACTTACATGTATTTTTCTTTGGTATTTTTTCCTTTCCTCCTCACAATATAAGGAGCTGTACATGTTTTTAATCCAATTATCTTTCAAGTCCAGCATAATATTTGCAGATTATACTGTGTATTAAATCTGTTTTCTTCCTGTTTTGAAGGCATCAAAGCTTCCAATGTCAATAATTATAGTAGGAGTTGGACCAGCAGAGTTTGATGGTAAGTGTTCTGGTATCAATATGTTTTTCCTAAATTGCTTAGCCCTTCTATTTCAATAATATATGGCTCTTCAGATAAATTCTGTGCTTTTTAAAGAACAGCATAATATAGAACAAGCTATGAACAATGTTGAAGTTTCCAGCTGACTTGATGATTGATAGCTCAACATGCTTACAAGCCTGCATGTGGAGTTATTTTGCCCCTGAGGACACCTGTTCAGTTCACAAAACCATATATGGGCTCTTCATTTATAATGCTCCACAATCTGTTATGTAAAAAGAAAAAAGCAGAGAAGTGGGTAGGATATGCTCAAGAAGTTTTGCTGAACAGATACTTAGTTATTTGTGCAGTTTCAGATGGCTTGTAGCATTGACTATATGCCTGATACCATCATGCCCTGCAGGAGTTGCAATCCCCATGCACCTTACTAAACATATGGCAATGATGAATACCTGATTGTCCACATGTGAACTAACAGGAAACATTACACATTTTTATATTTTCTTTTAATCACTAATGCAAAATTTGCTATGAATCTTGAAAAGGGCTTCCTGATATTAGGTGGGGCTGGGGATTAGACCAACTTTAAAAGGAGGATGTATTGTAGCAGAGCACTGATAGGCAATTCTGCTAGGAGAGGGAGCAGCTTTCTGTCCTGAACTGGAGGAAACTAAGTATTTGTCTTCATTCAGAGTTCCTGAACATGGGGGAGGGGGAGAGTGGAAAACAAGACACTCCTATAAATCTTCTGCTTTTAACTAGCCAGCAAATGACTCTCCAGAGCATTTTCTCCCCAGAAAAGAACTTGGGAATCAGTTACAGAACTACAGGCAGTTCTCTCAAACAGAACCCTCAAACTTAAATAAAATTTACAGCTATGAGTAAAAAATGATAATCCAATGGAGTGGGCTGATCAGAGGATAAACCTAGAGCTGTCCAAAACTTGGGTTTTCTAGTTAGGGAGAAATTGATATTTCAGAGATGGGATTAATTTCAAATCAGACCAAAATCAAAAATTTTCAAAATTTCTCATGAATCAGAAATCCCCAAAAAACACTGGAAACACCAGCACATGGTGTTTCCCAAACAAAATATGTCCCCCAAGACCAGCAGCTCTGACTGAGATTGACTCTATCAGTTTCACCATTATCATCAGCCGTGGAATTTACAAGAATGTCAGTTTCAGTCAGTAACTGCTGGGCTCCCAGAGTCTATGGCTCTGGGGCAGACACACTACACAGACTGCCCAGGCTGCAGATCCCAAGGCTTCCAGACACCTCGGCCAGCTGGCTCCCTAGGCTGCCCACTTGGGATTTGGGCAGCACAGGGAGCCAGCTAGCCCAGGCATCCGGAAGCCCTGAGTCCAGGGCCCAGGGCAGTCCACGTGGCAAGGCTGCCACAGATCCTGGGAGCCCACTCTAGGACATCTCAGCTCAGCAGCCAGGGGTGAAGAGCCTCTAGGTTTCCAGGCTTCCAGCTCCACAGAAGTCCATGTGGTAAGGCTACCACAGACCCTGGTAGCTGGGAATCCTTGGTCCCAGGACAGTCCATATGGTGGAGCTGCGGATTCTGGAAGCTGTGGGGCAGTCCACAGGGTAGGTCTGCCTCAGAGCCACAGAACCTGGAAGCCCAGGTTCCCTGGTCCTGGGGCAGTCTGCATGGTGGGGCTGCTTTGTTGCTATAGTCCCTGGAAGACCAGGGTCCCGAGTCCCAGGGCAGCAGTCTACATGGTAGGCTTCTCCTGGAGCCTTGTCTCTAGAAGCCCACGGTCCCCAGCAACCCACTAGGTGAGTTGGTAGGGAACCTTGCAAGGTTCAACAGAACACTGTCTGTGAATGAGCAAAAGTTCATTGAACTGGACTTGCTTTTGTAAGACATTTCAGGTTTGAAGAATAGAACATTTCCTTTCAACCAGTTTTAGATAGAACAACTTGCAAACCAAATTATAGCCAGAAAGTTGAGCATTTTAAAGACTTCAGAATATGGTGCATCTCATTCAAAATAGAACACTTGTACAATTAGCTTTGAATCAGTTTTTTCAATCCATCTACATAGAATAGATGTGATACCACAAAACTCTAACTTGGAGCTCAATTCAGTGGGTAGCACAAAGATCACAACACTTTCTGATGTCTTCTCGAAATAGTTTACAAAAAAAAGTAACTTATAGTTGAAGGCAAAAAACTTCTAATCTTCCTAGACTTTAGATCCTTTTTGTAAATGATTTTCTTCTGTGCTGGGTCATAGTACTAATCACTTATGATATTTCTACTTCAGTTTTGTTATTAGCTAAGCTTCAGGTGATATATACAGCAGTGATAGCCTCAGCAGTGAAACTGATGGAAAAAATGAATGTCTGAGGAATCGGAGGCAATGGATTGCACAGGTGTCACTTAGAGCAGATTTTGACCTGCAGAACTCTTATTACTGGTTCTGATGCACAAGAAAGAAAAAAAAATCAAACTTCTATTTATATTCCAGGTTAAGTTCCTGGGGAGAAAAAAATTTACTTGTAAACTAAGCACATTCGCTCTCGAAATCATTGAGAGACCATAAAAATGTGGTGTCATTTTTAGTCACTTTTTAGAATAGAAAATCACTTTAGTTTTTCTAGTTCTATACCTGTTGGGGTATGATTGTTTATTAATGTGCTGTAGATATTCACATGCAAATCAGTTATGCCCTGTCAAATTAAAAAAATTATGTAAACACTGAACAAATTCCTTACCTAAAGTGTTACATGATCCATTTATTATCATAATCTTCAAGAGTTTGTTACTACTAGACAGTGACAGTCATTACATTTCCAGATGCAAGTTTGAATCACTCCTGCCTCATGCCATACCAAAAGATGTCAAAGGCTAAGGAAAAAGGTTTCTTTACCTGGGGAGAAATTGAGAATAGTTGTGAAATTTATTTTACTGATAAAGTGCAGTTAACTGAAGGAATGGGGGTTAGAAGAGAGTCCCACACTCAAATCTGGGTATAAGGCTACAGTGCTGTTTCCAAGTTACTGCTACTCCAGTTTATAGATTACAGCTCTAGAGTGAGGTAGGATTTAAATTATCCAAAAAGTGTTGTACTGGCTTTCCGTACCATTTATTTTGTGCTAAAGAAGTAAATAACATTATAAATACAAGAAACTGATTGTTCTGTGAATGGTAGGAGGGTGCAAATTAACTGTTGTTCCTGATACATTTTGTATAAAGTTGGATCTTAAGAGATGCCTTAAATTAATAGAAAGGAAGGCTTTTTGTTGCTCTGGGTTCAGAAGGATCTAAAGTTTCTTTTTGATAACATAGTTTTGTTGGGTGGCTTGAAATGGCAAGTGGATAAACTACCTTCTTTTTTTTTTTTTTTTTTTTTTTTTAAGCTATGGAAGAATTGGATGGTGATGTAGTCAGAGTCTCCTCAAGAGGAAAATATGCAGAAAGGGATATTGTACAGGTGAGAGAAAAATTATTATTAATGTGCATTGATAAAAGTAAACATAGTTCAAATTGAAGTATTTTGTATGTACTAGGAATATTGATATATAAAATTTAAGAATGCATTAGATATTAGCTGATAATGGGTTTCCTATTGAACAAAGTGTTCAAAACAAGTATGCACCACCTAGTATCGTAATTCATGTTAATAATTCAGTTATTATTTAGAGATTAAATCAAGACAAGCAAGTCTGAGTAACTACATGATACATTAGAATTAATAATGACCTTTTATCTGTTTTAGCCTCACAATATAGTATTGTACTAACGTTTGTCTTTCCGCTTTTTTTCTGATTAACAGGGAACACTTCCCTAGGAATGAATACTCATTCCTTACTCATCTTTAAAGACAAACAGAAGTCAAACTTGGACTCTGTAACACTATACATAGGGCCCTACCAAATTCATTGTCCATTATGGTCAATTTCATGGCCATAGGATTTGAAAATTGGTAAATTTCATGTTTTCAGATATTTAAATCTGAAATTTCACGGTGTTGTATCTGTGGGGGTCCTGACCCAAAAGGAGATTGTGGGTTGGGGGTCACAAACCTGTTATGGGGGGGGTTATAAGATTGTCACCCTCATTTCTGTGCTGACTTCAGAGCTGGACTCTGAAGACAGCAACCTCCTGCAGCTGCAGGAGGTTCCTGTAGGTGGACGTGGGTCTGATCTCCCCCGGGCTGCTGGGAGTGCCCCAGCCAGGGGCTCCTAGCGGCTAGTCTTGGCCAGCTTGGGAGGGACAAGACTTGCTCTTCCTCTGCATGTCTGCTCTTGGGTACCTCTCCCAGCTGCAAAAAGCTCCGCACTCCCCACCCTAACACACACACTGCTTGCCCCCATTGCCCTGCAACCGCAGGGGGAGGGGTCACTGTACAGGGTGTGCCCCCCGTTGCAGATGCAATTTATTAGTGTGTTTCAATAAAATAAAGAAAGCTCATGTGAACCTGATAGGATTTATTGATAGACACTTTGCAGCAACAAACAACACTAAGGACTCAACTCCCTGATTGGTAGATACGGGCATCTGAGACAGTTTTGTAGGGTAGTGATCTCAATTGGTAGCCTCAAACTTGAGCCACAGACTTAAGTTAACAAAAACACGTGGCAAAAAAAGTTCTTGTTTCAAATGTCATTAATTGAATGTCAGCATGGAGCATCCAGCAACCGTGCCTTTCTTCATTCCCTGTCTCTGTGCTGAAACCACCTGTCCTTGTTTAAACACTGCTCTCTCTGCATCCATGGAGTTCGTTGGAATTGTCCGACAGTGCCGAACTAGCCTTGCAAGATAGGGGATTCTACCTTCTGCTGAGTTTCAAAATTGTAGTACAGGCAAACTACACACCCCTTCTTTTACAATATTTTTGTAAGCAGGCAGCTCCTGCCTACAGTTTTATCAAAGCCAGGAATTGCATTAAGCAAAGTTAAATCTACTAGCATCAGGTGCATTTTTGCAGGGTCAAAAATATGCACTGCTTTTAGGAACCCTGCTGCAGGTTGTTGAAACTTTTGAGCCATTTTTGCTACATTGCTAGACTCTTCCCCATAGTAGTAGAATTGTCTGAGTAGAATTGCCATGCAAGAAAACATCTGCTGATCACTGGCATTTAACTCAGCAGTATCAGCGTGATTTTCATTTGACTGTGCTTCAGCCCAGAACAGTACATCCATTACTTGGTTGTATACTTAGTGGATTGTGACATGTTGAGAATCAAACCAAGTGATTAAGTCCATGAGTCCTGTGGCATTTTTGGCAACAAACTGAACTTCCTCATTGAGCTGAGCATCGTTTAGAAGGGTTGACGTTCTGTTAAAACCTGTGTTTTCGGTGTCACTGTCAGCTCTTCTGAGACAAACTCAGAGTAGTACTTCAGGTGAGCTGCATGGTACTGTACAGCCCGAAACCAGGAATTCCAACGAGTAATTACTGGCACTGCAGAAAGTGCAATTTTTTGTTCTCCAATTTCAATCATTTCAGTCGTGTTTGCAATGTGCTGCCTGTATTGAAGTTTGTGGCTAGGGCAAAGTTTAAACATCTTTTTACTGTACTTGACCAGTTTATCAACTTTACCAAACTCACAGCTCACTGAAAAGAGAAATTATATGCGCATTACATCTAATATGGACAGCATTAGACCTTGGAGAACCGATTTGAAAGATTTCATCATGTAAGTTGCATGCATCCTAAGAAGTGGGCTGTAGTCCACGAAAGCTTATGCTCTAATAAATTTGTTAGTCTCTAAGGTGCCACAAGTACTCCTGTTCTTCTTATTGTCGCTTATGAAAGCAGATGTTTTGTCTGAGTTCGCACTATATTTAAAAACTTTTAATTATTGCTTGAGAAACTAGTGTAGTTAACAGCATCCAAATAAATGCAGTCGGCGAACACTGTTAGCTTTCCTGTCTGTACATCTTTGGCCTTGTCAGAAATAAAATCAAACAGAACATGCAGTACATAATTGTCTTCCTCATCTGTGGACTCATCCAAAATAATTACAAAAGACTCACATGAGTTAATTGGAGACTTCATCTCCTCAAAATGTGTAGCAAAAACCTTTGGAAGGTAGTTCTGTTGCAGCCTATTAGCACTTGGTAAGCAATCGCATTTTGTACATTCTGTTGAATGAATTCATACAGCTTTGGGTGATCAGGTTTTTTCAATGGTATATTAGCACTTGCCAATCCATCCACAAGTTCCATTCTTGCTAAATGACAGATCTCGGAGTTCTGTCATCTTCTTAAAAAGAGAAGAAATTTGTTTTTTGTTTTTTAACTTTTCATTTACCAACAATTCACTCTCTGCAGCTCTCTTTCTGCTTTGATGGGTTTCCGAGTCTAATTGGCGCTGAACTGTTGCCCAACATGTGTGAGCCAATGAAACATTGCAGCTTGTACAAAATAGTTTGTCACCATTGGCATGTAGAGTTTGGCTTCCTAATTCTTTCACTCGATCCGCTGCAGTAATAATTTTTTATTTACTTTGGACACTCATTTTACAGTAGTTGCATGTGTCTTCTCGTAGACAGTCAGTTGAGACCACTACAAAACCTCCCTAATGTCCATATCTACTAATCAATGAGTTGAGCCCTATGTGCGATTTGCTGCTGTAAAGTGTCAATCAAAAAATTCTGTCAAGTGACTCACTTTTTATTTTTCTTGAAATAAGCTAATAATTTCACCAGGAAGTGGGGGGGCGGGGAGTTCCCTGAACAACGTCCCCTCCCCAGGCAGCTGCAAAGGGAGGGGGACAGGAAGCAAGTGGGGAGGAAGAGGTGCAGAGCTATCTGCAGCCAGGAGAGATACCCAAGAGCAGCCCTGCAGGGAAAGAGCAAGTCCTGTCCCTCCTCCAGTCCAGCCAGAGCTAGGAGCCCCCTTTGGTGGGGAACTCCCAGTAGCACAGGGAAGATCAGATCCAACTCCACAAGCCGCCTCCAGCTGCAGGAATCTCTGGGGGTGTTGCTCAGTCCCAGAGTGTCCTGCAGCAGGGGGAGGTACCCAGAGGTGGGTCTGGTTTCCCCGCTGCCACAGAGCGGCTGCACAGGGGATGGACAAGTCCTGTCCCTCCCCAGCCCAGCTGGAGCTAGGAGCCCCCTTTGCGGGGGCGCCCCTAGGAACAAGGGGAGATTGGATTTCACAACGAAGGGCTTATTTCACGGTCCGTGGCACATTTTTCACAGCCACGAAATTGATAGGTACCCTAACTATACATTTCAAGTATCTAAAAGGGTGTCATAAGGAGGAGGGAGGAAACTTGTTCACCTTAGCCTCTAAGGATAGAACAAGAAGCAATGGGCTTAAACTGCAGCAAGGGAGGTCTAGGTTGGACATTAGGAAAAAGTTCCTAACTGTCAGGGTGGTTAAACACTGGAATAAATTGCCTAGGGAGGTTGTGGAATCTCCATCTCTGGAGATATTTAAGAGTAGGTTAGATAAATGTCTATCAGGGATGGTCTAGACAGTATTTGGTCCTGCCATGCGGGCAGGGGACTGGACTCGATGACCTCTCGAGGTCCCTTCCAGTCCTAGAATCTATGAATCTATGTGAAAGTAACAAAGCTTTCTTCTTTGAGTCAAGTACATTGTACACGTCCATTCCTCCGTAGGTATGTACACGCCTCATGCACAGTTGTCAGAGATTTTTTCCTCAGCAGTACCTGTTGGGGCAGTGTGAGCCTCCTCCGGTGCCCCTGACGCCCCTCAGTTCCTTCCTTCCACCAGTGATGATTGTTGGAGTTCCAATCTTTGCATCTGCAAGTCTTACCTCAGTAGCACCTGTAGAGTTAGTTTTTAGTCTAATATAATGTATTTGTATAGATTTAGATATAAGAATAAGTTTAAGATAATCCTATTATAGAAAATTACTAACAGTTTCCAGTTGGGTACCAGGCTGTACTAGACTACACACCTTATTCTCCTGGCTTCAAGGCCTGTCACTCATGTAACAAGTCTATGCCTGTGAGTGACCCACACCTCAGGTGCCTTAAGTATCTGGGAAAGGCGCATGTGAGTGACAAATGTAACATTTGTAGGGGATTCAAACCTTGATCAGAAAAGGACAAGACTCAAGTACCTACTTATGCAGTTTGCACTTCATCCACAATGGGAACCTTCCCGCTCAGAACGGGTACTGAGCATGTCCAATTCAGCTAGAAGTGCTCGCCCTGTTCTGAGTCCAGAGGCAGAGCCTAGTCACAGGTACCCAAGAAGAGAAAACATAAGTTTCCCAAACACTGAGTAATGGGGCCTTCGAAGTCTACAGTGAAGGCACCAAGCCGAGGTTAGGACTTGGAGGTGCACTCAAAGAAGAGGCACCTCCAGTCATAGTCAATAAGCCAGGATGGAGTGCTGACTCCAGAGCCCAAGATGGGTCCATTGAGACCAATCCCTGAGGGATCAGTGCACCTTTCAGTACCTCAAACTCGGGAGCCCTTTCCAGTGCAGTTTGCACCTGAGACTTTGGAGGCAGCCAGAGTGTTGCTTAACCTGTCGATACCAGTTTCCCCTGCTATTCAGGAATCTCACTCAGTGCTGGGATTGGAAGAAATGCACGCTTCCACAGTCCCGGCTCCAACCCCAGTGTACTGTTCAGTACAGGTGACTTCTACAGTTGCAGCTTCTCTCCATAGATTCCATGTAGAGGGAAGCCAGCAACATTCTCGCCAGTACCCACATCTCCAGACTTGGAGCCAGTCTCCCTGACACTGACAGTGTCAACTCCACCACGGCCTCAGGAACCAAACTCTTCAACAGACTCAGATCGGATCATATGTGTCTCAACACGAACATGCCCGCCATGGTACCAGCCACAGCCTTAGCCCTTTAATTACCAATGACCTGCACATAGCTGGGTCCTGCCTCCATATCAGTGGCCCTTTTGGATCCTGTGGGGCTTCCGTCCACATCCTAGAGGTTCTCCACTCCCTTCCTTCCTGCTCTTCTACGTCAGCTAGGCACTGGGAGCGTCTGCAGTAAGGTCACAGTCTTTCCCCCCCGGTACCGGGATTGGTACTATGCAGAGGGAACCATGCACTCAGGACTTTCCTGTGGATGAGTTGGAGGGAGGACCGCCTCAACAACCCTTAGCCTCTTCATCTTCTTCTCCTGATGGGGCATTAGTGACTGAGTCTACTTCTTCCCCTCCTGATGATGTCAGGGCTCATATCAAGACTTGTTGAGGAAGATGGCTGCAGCTCTGGCTGTCTAACCAAAAGAGGTGCAAGGAAGGTCACACAGGCTCATGGACATTTTCGCCTCTGCAGGAGGCTCTCTAGGGCTGCTCTCCCTATTAATGAGTCTATCCTGGAACCTTCCAAAGTTTTATGGCAAACCCATCTTCCCTGCCTCCCACTGCTAAAAGGGTGGAAAGATGATATGTCCATTCACAGGGATTTGAGTACTTTTATAACCACTTCCCTTCAGCTTTATTCCACAGAAGGTTTACAGCTTGGGATTATGAACCAGCAGACTCTGCTGAGATAAGATTTAAACCTGTGAGATAATATCCTGAAATTCAAAGAGAAGCTCCTTGATGAGGTAAAGCAGGAGTTAGCTGCTGTGAAATGAAGTTCACTTGAAAGCGAGCCTGGATGCTGCAGACTCTGCAGCTTGATCTTTGGCTTCCCCACCATCAGTATGCAGTGTTCATATAGATTGCAGTCATCAGGTCTTCCCTCAGAGGTGCAACAAACCATTCAAGACCTTCCATTTGAAGGTCCCTTGCTCTTTTCAGATAAGACAGTTGATAAGATTATCTCTTATCTCCAGCATAGACACTATTCAATCCACTTTCAATGCACTGGGTCTGCTAATTAATATAAAGAAGTTGATCCTGATGTCCATTCAAAGGATTTTGTGGTAGTCCTGGATTCTACAAAGGCCAGGGCTTTCCTGTTGGAGCAGAGGTTCCAGATATTGCAGGTCTTTGCTTTAGATCAACAAGTGCACCCTGTCATCACTGTTCGAAATTGCCTCAAACTTCTAGGGCACGTGGTAGCTTGCACTTACGTTGTGCAATGTGTCATGCTGTACCTCAGAACTACAGGGTTGACTAGCCTCTCTGGCCCGTCAACATACAGACATGGTAGTTCTAGTACCGGCTCAGTTCTTGTCCTCGCTGGACTAGTTGGTAGAACCTGCAAATGTTTGCAAAGATAGTCCCTTTGCCTATCCACAACAATTACTCTCTCTAAACACAAATGCATCAGATCTAGGTTGGGGAGCTCACTTGGTCCCCTTCAGACTCAGAGCCTAAGGCTCTGTATAAATATCAGGAACCTTCAGGCCATCCATTTATCTCGTATGGCATTCCTTCTGCATATGAAGGCATTCCTTCTGCATATGAACTTGCTGGTACTCACAGACAACACAGCAGCCATGTTCCATGTAAACCAGCAAGGGAGAGACCATTTGACAAAGTTATGCCAGGAGGCGGTCCTCCTTTGGAATTTCTGCATTGCCAGTTCCTTCAACCTGAGAACTGCTTACATTCTGGGAGCTCAAAGTAGACCACCTGATCAAGTTGTTTTGCAGGTCGCCAGGAGTGGTCTCTTCACCCAGGTATGTCTAGGTCCATTTTGCAACTGTGGGGAACTCACCAAGTGGACCTGTTTGCAACTAGAGCTAACAAAAAAGTCATCTTTTTTGTTTCTTAAGTGAGTCACAGCCCAGGTTCACTGACAGATGCTTTCCTCTTACCCTGATCTGCCTTCCCTCCAGTTTTGCTCCTGCCCATAGTCTTGTCCAAAATCAAGAAAGATTCCACTCATCTCATTTTAATAGCCCCAGCATAGCCTTGTCAACATTGTTTTTCAACTCTACTAGCCCTATCGGTCAGACTTCCACTGCTATTCCTAAGAGATGTGGATGTGATCTCACAAGACCATGGCCACCTCCTTCGTCTCAACTCCCAGGCTCTCCACCTGACAGTGTAGATACTTTATGGTTGACAACCTCAGAACAAGTTTGCTCTAAGGGGGCGTGGGAAGTTCTGCTAAATAGTAGTAAGCCTTCAAAATTAAATATGTTCAACTGACTGGTCACTAAATGTTGTTTGCAGTGTTGTTGTAGCCATGTTAGTCCCAGGATATTAGACACACAAGGTGAGTGAGGTAATATCTTTTATTGGACCAACTTCTATTGATGAAAGAGACAAGCTTTCAAGTTACACAGGCTCAAAAGCTTGTCTCTAACTTTGAAAGTTTGTCTCTTTCACCGACAGATGTTGGTCCAATAAAAGATATTACCTCACCCACCTGGTCACTGAATGTCAGTTTCACTGAGGGTCTGCTGTTCCAGGGTAGCCTTGCCATGCAGACTGTCTGGAGGCCAGGAACCCTGGGACTTCCAGACTCCCGAGCTAGCTAACTTCCTGGGCTGCCCGACTCCTGAGCAGGTAGCCCTGTGAGCCAGTTTACCTGGGAGATTGTAGCCTTGGGATCCCTGGCTCCAGGGCAGTTTGAGGTGCTAAAGGAGCACTCAAGGAAGATAAGGCTCTTGCAGAAAAGCTAAATGAATACTTTGCATTGGTCTTCACTATAGAAGATGTGAGGGAGAATCTCAAACCTGAGCCATTCTTTTTGGGTGACAAATCTGAGGAACTGTCCCAGATTGATGTGTTGATAGAGGAGATTTTGAAACAAATCAATAAATTAAACACTAATAAGTCACCAGGACCAGATGATAATCACCCAAGCATTCTGAAGGAACTCAAATATGAAATTGCAGAACTACTGACTGTGGTATATATTGGTATTGCTCAAATCAGCCTCTGTACCAGATGACTGCAGGATAGCTAATGTAATGCTGATTTTTAAAAAAAGGCTCCAGAGGCAATCCTGGCAATTACAGGCCAGTAAGCCTAACTTCAGTACTAGGAAAACTGGTTGAAACTAGAGTAAGGAACAGAATGATCAGATACATAGATGAACACAATATGTTAGAGAATAGTCAACACAAACTTTTGTAAAGGGAAATCATGCCTCACCTATCTGTTAGAATTCTTTGAGGGTGTCAGAAAGCATGTGTACAAGTGTGATCCAGTTGATATAGTGTACTTGGACTTTCAGAAAGTAAGCAGTCATGGGATAAGAGGGAAGGTTCTCTGATGGATCAGTAACTGGATAAAAGATAGGAAATGAAGGGTAGGAATAAATGGTCAGTTTTCACAATGGAGAGAGGTAAATAAAGGGCCCCCAATGGATCTGTCCTGAGACCTGTGCTGCTCAACATATTAATAAATTATGTGAAAAAGGGACTGAACAGTGAGGTGGCAAAATAGGCAGATGATGCAAAATTACTCAAGATAGTTAAGTCCAAAGCTGACTGCAAAGAGTTGCAAAGGGGTCTCACAAAACTCGGTGACTGGGCAACAAAATGGCAGTTCAATGTTAATAAGTGCAAAGTAATGCACATTGGAAAATATAATCCCAAATATACATACAAAATGATGGGGTGTAAATTAGCTGTTACCACTTAAAAGAAAATCTTGGAATCATCGTGGATAGTTCTTTGCCAACATTTGCTCAGTGTGCAGTGGGAGTCAAAAAAGCTGATGGACTGTCAGGAACCATTAGGAAAGGGATGATTCTATGATGAATCTATGAATTAAAAATATCATAATGCCACTATATAAATCCATGGTACACCCATATCTTGAATACTGTGTGCAGTTCTGGTTGCCCCCTCTCTCCAATTCTATTGCAGCTTTTTTTGAAAGTACAGAGAAGGGCAACAAAATGATTAGGGGCGTGGAACATCTTCCATATGAGGAGAGATTAAAAACACCAGGACTGTTCATCTTAGAAAAGAGACAACTTGATGATAGAGGTCTATAAAATCATGAATGGTGTGGATAGGTTGACCAGACAGCAAGTGTGAAAAATCAGGACAGGACTGGGGGGTAATAGCCTATATAAGAAAAAGACCCCAAAATCAGGACTGTCCCTATAAAATTGGGACATCTGGTCACCCTAGGTATGGAGAAGAAAGTGAACTAGGAACTGTTGTTTACTTTTTCAAATAACACAAGCACTGGGGTCACCCAGTGAAATTAAATGGCAGCAGGTTTAAAAACACAAAAGGCAGTACTTCACACAATTCACAGTCAACCTGTAGAACTCATTGTGAATGCCAAAAGTATAGTTGGGCTCAAAAAAGAATTAGATAAGTTCATGGAGGATAGGTCCATCAATGGCTATTAGCCAAGATCAGGGATGCAACCCCATGCTCTGGATGTCCCTAAATCTCTGACTGCTAGATGGTGGAACTAGATGACATGGGATGGATGACTCGATAATTGCCCTGTTGTGTTCATTCCCCTGAAGCATCTGGCACTGGCCACGGTTGGAAGACAGAATTCTGTGCTAGATGGACCATTGGTCTGACCAGGCATGGCCATTCTTATGTTCTTACATTTCTAATGTAAAATAGATATAGAATGAAATCAAATTTATTTATTTTATTAAAATGTTCAGTCTTTTATACATAATAAAGTAGAAAAAAAAATCAAGCCCTTTTATTTAAAAAGAAGAAATTGCCTTTGAAAGTCCTCTTTAAAGCACTTTCTGCTTATATATTCTCCTTGGTCTGCTAGCATTCTGGAAAGTCTTATCCTCTTGCATCAAGAGGATATGCATAAGGGGAAAATACACAAAATTATTTATAAGGAATTACTTTTGTGGGATGAAAAAGAATTGTTGCCTCTGCTCATCCCCATATAGGAAATTGAAAGTTAAATGTGCCCTGATATAAGTCCTATATAGTATGATGAAACTAATAGCCCAGATTGTCCAGTCCATTCCATTCGTTCAGTGCTGCTCAGACAGCAAAAAGTCAGTGGATTCTGGCTGAAAAGGGCCAGAGAATCCCTGTTGTGCATAAAAATTCTCTACTGGCAATAACTCTGACAGAAGTGTCTCCTCGTCTATAGGTAGTGTTGAGAGAGGACTGGGGTAGGATGCAGCAATGCTCCACTACACTAGTTCCCACTGATATAAATTAGAAAGCCCCTCAGTTGCTCTAATGAACCCTAGAGCTGGGTGGTGTAGGACCAGGAAGCTGCAAGTATTCTGAGTGTCTCCCCATCCTCATTCCCTGCAGAACTTTAGTGAGGGGAATGGATCCCTTTGTTTGAAAAGTACAAAGCAACAGGAAAAGTATGCCACCCTGTAACCACTTACAAATATGTGTTCAGAAATGGAAAGTTGAAAAAGGGCTCTCAAGTAGTACCCATAAATTTGTGACTTTTGTAGGTTACAACAGAGATGAAAACAGAGAGTAAATACCAATGTCAGTTGCTGTTATCCCAGTACTAGGGCAGTGAGCTGCTGATGAATGGCAGGGATGGGTTTCTGTCACAGAAAGGGGGTCTATCCTCATTTTGTAAATGGAGTAATAAATGGAAATAGCACAAAACTATTACATTTTGGCATGGTAATTAAATAGGTATTATCATTAATCAATCTAGAGCTAGAAATAAGTTAATAATACTTAATTTTTACTACAGTAGCACCTACTGATTATGGACAGCTCAGGGCCCCGTTGCACCAGGCACAACTTGCACATATACTAAAAGATAATCCATGGCCCAAAGAATCTTAGACAAGATGCAGTAAATGAGTGTGACACATTTGGGGAGTCGGAAAAGGATGAACAGGATAGCAGTAACATGAGCAAGTTTTGTATAGATTAGCTGTATGCAGAATTGCTCTCCACCTGGGCAGCCATTATCTGTTTCAATTATTCTGTAGGTATCTTGGCAGAAATGAGTCCTAAGGAGGCATTTGTAGGAAGATAAGGTGATAGATTTACAGACTTTGATAGGGAGTTTTTCCTATGCATAAGGGGCAGGACAGGAGAAAGAGTAGGGTGATGTGAGAATGATCAGTCAAGTAGATAATCTTAGAAGCAGCAGAAACAAATTAGAGATAGTAAATACTTAATATATAAGACTACATGTGTTGTCAATACTATATCATTGTTTTCTAAAATAGTAAGGAAAGGAACAGTTGTTGATATTTATACCACAAACATAGTATAAATGATTAATGGCTCATTACAATAGAGATTATTAGGAACAGCTGAAATGCTCTTTCCCATAAACCTTTTCATTGAAGAGGATATATTGATCTGCTTGAGGCAACAGTGTCTTGACAAATTTGAAGTGTTGTGGAAGGCTTGCAATAATTACTACTATCTGATTAAACTAATTTGGTTCACTTTTTTAAACATATGCATTATGAAGCAAAATTAACATTCCTGCAGATAGCTGCTTTAAGTTTATTAATTATCTAAAACAAAACTTTCCTATCTCCAAATCTCTTATTTCTATTAGGGCTGTCAAAAAAATAATAAAAATAATCGCAATCAATTGTGAGATTTTAAAAAATAGTCATGATGTATCGCAGTTTTAATTGCATTATTAGATGATAGAATACCAATTTAAATTTATTATAAATATTTTGCATGTTTTTCTACATTTTTAAATATATTGATTTCAATGACAACACAGAATGTAAAGGGTACAGTGTTCACTTTATATTATTTTTAGTGCAAATATTTGCACTGTAAAAAAAATAAATAAATAATAGTATTTTGACAAAATGTAAAGAAGTTACCAATGTGATATTTCTAAAGATAGCTACAGCTCTCGACCAAAGGTTTAAGAATCTGAAGTGCCTTCAAAAATTGGAGAGGGATGAGGTGTGGAGCATGCTTTCAGAAGTCTTAAAAGAGCAACACTCCGATGTGGAAACTACAGAACCCGAACCACCAAAAAAAAGAAAATCAACTTTCTGCTGGTGGCATCTGACTCAGATAATGAAAATGAACATGTGTCGGTCTGCACTGCTATGGATCATTATCAAGTAGAACCTGTCGTCAGCATAGAAGCATGTCCTCTGGAATGGTTGTCGAAGCATGAAGAAGCATTTGAATGTTTAGCACATCTGGCACGTAAATACCTTGCAATGCCAGCTACAACAGTGCCATGCGAAAACCTGTTCTCACTATCAGGTGACATTGTTAATAAGAAGCTGGCAGCATTATCTCCTGAAAATGTAAACATAATTGTTTGTCTTAGCGATTAGCTGAACAAAAAGTAGGACTGATTGGACTTGTAGGCTCTAAAGCAGTGGTTCTCAACCTGCAGGCTGCATGTGGACCAATTAGCACACACCTGCAGCCCAGCTGTGTGCTAAAGGCCCCATAGCCTGCATAGCAGGTTCCGGGAAGGGCCCGGGGTCCCGGCTGCCCAGCCTGGTGGGATCTAGGGCCCCGGCAGCCCAGCCCTGCGCAGCAGGGTCCAGGGTCTGGGCTGCCTCCCAGACCCAGGACTCCAGTTTGTTGGAGGGGTCTCTGGGCAGTGGGGGCAGCCCACAATGATAAATAGGTTGAGAACCACTGCTCTAAAGTTTTACATTGTTTTGTTTTTTGAGTGTAGTTATGTTAAAAAAAAATCAACATTTGTAAGTTGCACTTTCACAATAGAGATTGCACTGCAGTACTTACCTCAAGTGAAGTGAAAAATACCATTTCTTTTGTTTGTTTTTACAGTGAGAATATTTGTAATCAAAAATAATAAAGTGAACACTGTACACTTTGTATTCTGTGTTGTAATTGAAATATTTGAAAATGTAGAAAAACATCCAAAAATATTTGTAATAAATTTAAATTGGTATTCTGTTATTGTTTTACAGTGGTATTAAAATTGTGATTAATCGCAACTATTTTTAATCAAGTTTGTTTTGCAATAATCACTTGCATTAACTGTGATTGACAGACCTAATTTTTATATTATATGATATGTTTGCGTGTGCACAATGGTATATATGATGTATAATGTATCTTTTTATTTTATTTTAGTTTGTGCCATTCCGGGATTACATTGACAGAAGTGGAAACCATATATTGAGCATGGCCAGACTTGCTAAAGATGTCTTAGCTGAGATCCCAGACCAGTTTCTCTCTTACATGAGGGTCAGAGGAATCAAGCCATCACCTGCACCACCTCCATACACACCTCCTCTTCATGTGTTACAGACTCAGATATGACTACTCCAAAATGGTTAACACTTGCCACAAACAATGTAGAGCTACTGAGTCAGTGCTTCAGTACTGGTGCACTTTAAAGAACCAGTGAATCGAGACTGTTGTCTGTCTGGATGAAGTAGTAGCTTGTGATAGGTTTTTGGATCGAAACAAATTCTCTTCATATACCAAAATTCTCAATATGGTTGCATGAGCAACTGAAAACGCTATTCTCTTCAAGTCTTACTTTTTTCTGACTGAAAAAGCTACTTTTTCATTTATTTGTTGGGAGAAAGCACAAGTCACAGTTTCAACTCAGAAGATATTGTTCTCCCTGACTACCGTGTGTGTATATAAATATATAGGAATGCAATTCCTCTGTATCAATGTTTACATGTTACTACTTTTTAAATTTCAATACTTTTATAAATATTCTTAAGAATAAGAGTTTGGAATATTGAATCATGTGTCTTCTAACTTACAATAGTTATAGCCACAGGAGAAGCAATATCTCTTTGAATGATTGTCCAGACAAATAAAAGTGCAGAACTAAAGAAAGAGGACAAATACATTCATATTTCTCAATAATTGAATTGCTTCACGTAAGTGCTTAGTAGTCAATTCATCTATCAAAATTTAAAACAGTATTTGAGAATAAAATCTGGAGATGTGAATACTGTAACTGTATTTGACTTACTAATAAAGCTAAGCCTCAGGAAGGGGGTTATGTATTTTTCAGAGATACTCCAATTTCTAAATTTATGTAAGTTTACATTTTTTAAAATAGGTTTTGCTGGCTGACTAGAACTTGCATACTAAACGTAATTAAAGAAGAATTACCTCAAGTCCCATAGCTGACTTACTTAACTTAGTAGAATCATCTCATACTTTGCTTAATAGCATTAGCACTTTTGCATCTTAAAACTATTTTCAAGTGATTACAACGGACTTTTTATAATGAACCGTTTTAACGCCCATTTAAAATGTAAAGTTGTCACCTATTGTCTAGATTGCCCATTCAAAGGGATGCTGGCTCTTAATATTTGGATTCAATTGTTGTCATCTAATCACATTACTATTCGAAGTGCACAGATGCTAATATTTCATGAATTAACTGATTTTAAAATTGCACAGCCATATTGCTTTGTGCACAATAGTTTTGTGTATTTAACAACCCAACATTTTACTATATGCCTGTTCGTATCTAATTATAAAATGTTTTGCATGTACAGTTTTTACAAGAAATTCACAGTATTGTGAGTATATGTGTCAAAGATACATTATATTTAGAATAAATGGCCTTAAATCTCACAAAATTCCTGGAAATGATTGTGAATTGCCTTCAAATTCTGTTAAGACTGAAAAATGTTTTATTTTTTGTGTCATCATTGTAACTACCTTGTAATGTGACTTTGTTTTCTTTACATATAACTGGTTTATTACTTTGTTTCTTACTTCTATATGTCGTACTATACAGTATCAAGGTAAGGCACTTTTTTTAAGCATGAAAAGAGATTTTTTTTCAGAAAAACATATTTGCAGTATCAATGACCTATAACTATGTAAGTGCAGAATCTTCCATTTTGAAATATATTAAAACTTAAAATTAATATCTCACATTGTATATTACTTTTTTCAGATAACTATTCTGTCATAACAAGGACTTTTTTGTAAGAACAAATATTATTTTAATTTTATTTCAAACCAGTTTTTACATAAGAATGAAGTTACATTTTTTCACAAAAATGTGTGATTTTTAGTGGGCTTGTGTTGCGTGAATGAAATTTAATATCTGGCAACTACTGCTATTAAGGAGAGAACTTCATAAAAACTATGTATCAATCTACATTGTTATTTTCCCTTCTATGCTCTAAATTAATTTTAAACATGCCATCATTTCTTTATAGGATGTTTTTAAACATTGTATCAATAAGCACTTCACAAGTAATTAAAGCAAATTAATATTATACAATGGTGCACCTCTGTTGTTCCAATGTGATAGCTAAGGCCTTGTCTACACTACGAGAGTAGTTCGAATTTACTTGCATCGAATTTTTGGAATCGATATTGCAAAGTCGAACGTCTGTGTCCACACTAAGGACAGTAATTCGACTTTGTGAGTCCACACTAACGGTGAAAGCGTCGACATTCGAAGCGGTGCACTGTGGTCAGCTATCCCACAGTTCCCGCAGTCCCCTCTGCCCATTGGAATTCTGGGTGTAGCCGGCAATGCCTTCTGGGTAACAAAATGTGTCGAGGGTGCTTTTGGGTAACTGTCGTCATCCGTCCATCACTCCCGCCCTCCCTCCCTGAAAGCGCCGGCGGGAAATCAGTTCGCGCACTTTTCCAGTCATTGACAGCGCGGATGCCACAGCACTGCGAGCATGGAGCACGCTGCGACCATCGCTGCAGTTGTGGCCGCTCTCAACGCCTCGCAGCTTATCATACAGGTTTCCCTGAGGCAGATGCAGAAAAGTCAGGCGAGGAGGCTACGGCACCGCGGCGATGTCCTGAAGTCTGAGAGTAGCACAGACCTCTCAGAAAGCAGGGGACCCAGCGCCGAGGACATCACGATGGCAATGGGTCATGTTGATGCCGTGGAACGGCGATTCTGGGCACGGGAAACAAGCACTGAGTGGTGGGACCGCATAGTGCTGCAGGTCTGGGATGAATCCCAGTGGCTGCGAAACTTTCGCATGCGGAAGGGAACTTTCCTGGAACTTTGTGAGTTGCTGTCCCCTGCCCTGAAGCGCAATGACACCCGGTTGCGAGCTGCACTGAGTGTACAGAAGCGAGTGGCCATAGCCCTCTGGAAGCTTGCAACGCCAGACAGCTACCGGTCAGTCGCGAACCAGTTTGGGGTGGGCAAATCTACCATGGGGGTTGTTGTGATGCAAGTAGCCAAGGCAATCGTTGATGTACTGCTGCCAAAGGTAGTGACCCTGGGAAACGTGGAGGCGATCATAGATGGCTTCGCAGCGATGGGATTCCCAAACTGCGGTGGGGCCATAGATGGAACTCACATCCCTATCCTGGCACCGGACCACCAGGCCACCCAGTACATTAACCGAAAGGGCTATTTTTCCATGGTGCTGCAAGCACTGGTGGACCACAGGGGACGTTTTACCAACATCTACGTGGGATGGCCGGGCAAGGTTCATGACGCTCGTGTTTTCAGGAACTCTGGTCTGTTTAGACGGCTGCAACAAGGTATTTACTTCCCGGACCACAAAATAACTGTTGGGGATGTGGAGATGCCTATAGTCATCCTCGGGGACCCAGCCTACCCGCTAATGCCCTGGCTCATGAAGCCCTATACTGGCCCCCTGGACACTGAAAAAGAACTCTTCAACTACCGGCTGAGCAAGTGCAGAATGGTGGTGGAGTGTGCTTTTGGCCGTCTCAAGGGGAGATGGAGAAGCTTACTGACTCGCTGTGATCTCAGCGAAACCAATATCCCCATTGTTATAGCAGCTTGCTGTGTGCTCCACAATCTCTGTGAGAGCAAGGGGGAGACCTTTATGGCGGGGTGGGAGGTTGAGGAAAATAGCCTGGCTGCTGATTACGCACAGCCAGACAGCCGGGCGATTAGAAGAGAACAGCGGGAAGCGCTGTGCATCCGGGAGGCTTTGAAAGCAAAGTTCCTGAGTGAGCAGGGTAACCTGTGACTTTTAAGTTTGTGTACAGAGAAGCTGAACCTGCCCCCGTTTCTTTACCCAGTTAATGTTGACTATCCTACCCAGTTACATACCCCCTTCACCCCCTTCCAACACACGTTTTGAAATAAAAATAGTTCTACTTTGTTAATGCACACCGTTTTCTTTAATACTGTTTTCGCGGGAATTTTTTAAAACTGGGACGCAGACTGTGGTGCGGAGCGGGTGTAGTGTAGTGACGCGAATGAAGCTTCTAAACTCAAGGATTGACGGGCTCCGCTGCGGTGGGATGGTTGTTTCAACGGAGCCTGTCATCCCTCCTGATCGGGACTGTGTGTATGGGGGGGCTATGTGACTTTGTGGCAGGGGGAGGACGGTTACAGATCCCCTGCTGCGTGGCTCTGTGATCCTGCATAAGGACCGCCGCTTAAGATCTGTAACTGCCCTCCCCCGCCACAAAGTCACAGAGCAACCCACCCCCCACCACATAACATGAAAACAACCTCCCAGACTAACCAGGGTAACTAGTCACTGCATCACTGCACTGTGTATGTGCCCTGCTGCTGTGCCTGCCCCCGCCTATGTACCCTGCCAAAGGCGACTGTCCTGTCCAATTACCAACCCCCTTTCCCCTCCTCCTCCAAAAGAACATCATTGAAACAGTACTTAACATGAACGTATTTTTTATTATCAACTACACATGGAACTGGGAGGTGAAACTTGGACGGGGGCTTGTGTCAGGCGGGAAGGAAAGAACTTTTCAAGTTTTGGGGAATGAGAGCCTTCTGCTACTAGAGCTCTCTGCAGGGGTGGAGTGAGAGTTAGCAGGGACTCTGCCGCCTCTCCTTCTTTGCACTTTGGGTGAGGTGGGTATGGGACTTGGTGGCGGGGGAGGGCGGTTAGAGATGGACTGCAGCGGGGCTCTGTCCTCCTGCCTCCGTTCCTGCAGAACATCCACAAGGCGCCGGAGCGTGTCTGTTTGCTCCCTCAGTAGTCCAAGCAGCGTTTGAGTCGCCTGCTGGTCTTCCTGCCGCCACCTCTCCTCCCGATCCATGTTTGCTTGCTGCATTTGGGTCAATTTCTCCCGCCACTGGGTCTGCTGTGCTGCCTGGGCTTGGGAACAGGCCATAAGTTCAGAGAACATGTCCTCCCGTGTCCTCTTCTTCCTATGCCTAATCCGCGCTAGCCTCTGGGAGTGTGATGCCAGGCTAGGTTGTGAGACAGTCGCAGATGTGGCTGTGGGAATGGGAAAAAGGGAGTGAATTCCTCAGAAAGATAAATGTAGTTGTGAACAAAGAACATAGTCTTTCTCTGTGAACAAGACCATGCACAGCACCTATCACATGCGCACTCAGCACAAGGTCGAATTCTCGGCCTTCGCATTCAGTGCCTGGGGTCTTCCACAGCACGTTTGAGAAGCGGGGCAGCACAACGGAATTTCTGTTGCAGGCAGACATAGTAAGCCGTAGACTTGTGGCAGTTTAAAACTTTTATATTACCACTGGCCTCATTTCACATTTAAAGCAATGTCAGTCCCTGCTGCCAGCAATCCGGCAAGCGGGAACTCTGCCCCTGTCCCACCCCCTCGCGGCTGTCCCCAGGAACGATCCCTTTCGGCAGCCCCTCTCCCGCCTCCACCGCTTGGCTGCAAACCAGCTGTTACAGTTCTGTAAAGGAACGAGCAAGCAGTCCCAACACTAACATTCCCCTACCTAATTCAAAGCAGGTCACCATGGGCGACATCACCCTGATGAGGATCTCTGACAGCGAGAGAGAGAGAATGCTCCGGGAAAGCCTCCAAAGACCAGGGCCGTATGCCGCCCTGCTGTGCAGAGCAATGATTCCCGAGTACTTGATAGTCTCGTGGCGCGGCAACGTGTCGTACTTCGGAGGACCCAATAAGGCCGCTCTCCCCAGGAACCTCATGCAACGGCTTTCCAATTACCTCCAGGAGAGCTTCCTTGAGATGTCCCGGGAGGATTACTGCTCTATCCCTGCACATATAGACCGCATTTTACTGTAGCTGCAGTAGCAGGGAATAAACTGTAGAGCGGCTTGGGCAGGACAATCACGGAAAACCGGACATTGCTAGATTTTTTTTCAAAACTTGCACTGCCCATGACTGAACGGTTAAGCGCCTAGGGCAAAGTAATCATGAACAACCCATTCTTTTAATTGTTAATATTCCTGTTCTGTTAAAAATAAATGTTTAGATGTTTACAACACTTACTGGCTGATCCTTCCCCAGATTCTGTGTCCGGGGTAACGGCTGGGGAGGGTTGGTAGGGGATCTCTGTAAGGGTGATGAAGAGATCCTGGCTGTCGGGGAAATCAGTGTTGTGAGCGCTGCCGACTGCCTCACCCTCCTCATCTCCTTCCTCATCTTCCCCGTCCGCTAACATGTCCGAGGAACCGGCCGTGGACAATATCCCATCCTCAGAGTCCACGGTCAGTGGTGGGGTAGTGGTGGCGGCCGCACCGAGGATGGAATGCAGTGCCTCGTAGAAACGGGATGTCTGGGGATGGGATCTGGAGCGTCCGTTTGCCTCTTTGGTCTTCTGGTAGCCTTGTCTCAGCTCCTTGATTTTCACGCGGCACTGCGTTGCATCCCGGCTGTATCCTCTCTCTGACATGTCTTTTGAGATCTTCTCATAGATCTTTGCATTCCGTTTCTTGGAGCGCAGCTCAGAAAGCACGGACTCATCGCCCCACACAGCGATGAGATCCAAGACTTCCCGATCAGTCCATGCTGGGGCCCTCTTTCTATTCACAGACTGCACGGCCATCACTGCTGGAGAGCTCTGCATCGTTGCCAGTGCTGCTGTGATCGCCACGATGTCCAGACAGGAAATGAGATTCAAACTGGCCAGACAGGAAAAGGAATTCAAATTCAAATTTTCCCGGGGCTTTTCCTGTGTGGCTGGTCAGAGCATCCGAGCTCGTACTGCTGTCCAGAGCGTCAACAGAGTGGTGCACTGTGGGATAGCTCCCGGAGCTATTAGCGTCGATTTCCATCCACACCTAGCCTAATTCGACATGGCCATGTCGAATTTAGCGCTACTCCCCTCGTCGGGGAGGAGTACAGAAGTCGAATTAAAGAGACCTCTATGTCGAACTAAATAGCATCGCAGTGTGGACGGGTGCAGGGTTAATTCGATGTAATGGCGCTAACTTCGACATAAACGCCTAGTGTAGACCAGGCCAGATTCTCTGTTATTACACTTGTAACCTGTTGTAATGGTCAACAGGTTTAACAGCTTTTTCAATCTCCATCCCAAGTCACAGGTTGCCATTCTTCTATCCTCTGCTCCTGTAATCATTTAGTTCTCTTTATATTTTGATTCAGCAGATATCAGACTGTCTCCAGAAAGAAAGAGGTTTATGAAGGCTATTAAATATCTTAGACCTGACTCAGATAACACTTTATAAATGCAAAGCATAGTGTTAAACCTAATTTGATTCTTTATGTTTGCAGTATGACAGTTTTGAGATACGTATATAACCAAAACAATTTTTCCCACAACATACACATCCATTACATCTGCACTATTTGATGTTTATGTATGACTGTATTGATCTTATCTAGCTACTAGTGATTTATAAATCAAACAAATATGAAAAGTAAAATAAAAAGTAATGAATAGACGCAGTACCATCTCCCTAGTGACAAAAAGGAGTTCAGGTTGGCAATATTCCCTAGATCATTGGTGGGCAATCTGCTGGCCGCCACTTCCCACAGCTCCCATTGGCCGGGAACGGTGAACCGTGGCCACTGGGAGCTGCGGGCAGCCATATAAATGTAAACAAACTGGTGGCCCACAAGCGGATTACCCTGATGGCCACTGCCCTAGATGATTGATATCTTAGCTACAGAATTGGTGTGCATTTTTTAGATAAAGTGGAGGCAGTCATAATCTCTGCCTCCTTATTAAAAGAGATGAGACATTAGGATCCAGATTCACAAGAGGACTTAGATGCCTTACTGCCACTATAGGCACACGTATCTCAGAATCAGTCCCCGCTGGTATTCAAAAAACCCTGCTCAGATGCTGCCAAAGCATCGAGACACCTAAACCCCAGAGCAATGCACAAACAAGGAGAAAGATAGGCATTCCTCCTACTAACTCACCTGCAGGGCCCAAACTGGTAAGCAGGCTCAAAGCAGGTTAGCTATACTTGGTCCTGCCTCAGCACAGGGAGATGGACCTGATGACCTCTCAAGGCCCCTTCCTACCCTACATTTCTAGGATTCAGTGAAATAGAGTAGATCAATGTGCGCAAATAAAAATTAGGGAAAAAAAATCTCTATTTGATAGTTTTAGATCAATTTTAATTCAATTGAATTTATAAAAGCACTTGAGGCTTTCCAGGCACTTGCTAAATTTTCGTGTTCTCTCCAAGTGTATGTCAACCCTGGGAGCTTATCCAACAATGGCAAAATGAAAGGAAGCACAAGCAGCAGAAAAGTCCAAGAGACACAAAGTGAGAGGGACTGAAAAACAAGTGGGGGGGGAAAAATTACCAAAAAACCCCAATCCTGACTGAAATAGGATACAGAGGGTTTTTTTCTTTTTTATGAAAGAGGAGCATGTTGTTTTTGGCCCATTAGTACTGTGATCTCTCTTTTGTACTTTCTGCACTAATCAGTCTGCTAGTGATTACTTTGTGTTTAGCATCTTTCTCCCTCTTCTTTATAGGCAATGTGGCCCTTCAACTTGACTGCCTTTTTTTTTTTTTTTTTTTTTTAAATCGGTCCTGAGTCAGAGGGGACAGTTGTTACTTATTTTTTGAGAATTCAGTTTTTAATTAATTCACAAATACACAGTTGATTTTTACTCCCTTCCTGAGGTTTGGCTTTTGGGAAGTTAAATAATAATCCTGGAACATGAGTGAATCTGTTTTACATCTTAGATGTCTATACACAAATGCAAGGAGAATGGGGAATAAACAGGAAGAACTGAAGGTATTAGTACATAAGTTAAATTATGATTTAATTGGTATCACAGAGACTTGGTGGGTTAAATCTCATGACTGGAATATTGGTATAAAGGGGTATAGCTTGTTCAGGAATGACAGGCACAGAAAAAGGGGAGGAGGTGTTGCATTATACATCGAGATACACTTGTTTTGAAGTCCAGAAGGAGATGAGAGACAGACCAGTTGAAAGAGAACAATACAAGCGGAAAAAATAGTGGATATGTCACGGGAGGGGTGAACTATAGACCACCAAATCAGGAAGGGAAGGTGGGTGAGGCATTTCTAAAACAGATAACAAAACTATCCAATTCATAAGACAGGGTAGTAATGGGGGGCTTTGACTACCCAGAAATCTGCTTAAAAAAGTAATACAGCAAAACACAGAATTTCCAGTAAGTTCTTGGAATGTATTGGGGATAATTTTTTGTTTCAGAAAGTGGAGGAAGTAATTAGGGGACAGCTATTTTAGACTTGCTTCTGACCAACAGGGAGGAATTAGTTGGGAATCTGAAGGTGGAAGGCAATTTAGGGTAAAGCATCATGAAATTAAAGATTTCATGATTCTAAGGAAGGGAAGGAGCAAGAGCAGCAGAAAAAGGACAATGAACTTCAAAAAAGACCAACAAACTCAGAGAACTGGTAAGATCCCATGGGAAGAAAATCTTGAGACAAAGGAATTCAGGGGAGCTAGCAGTTTCTCAAAGATACAATATCAAATGCACAACTGCCAACTATTCTAATGTGAAGCACAGATAGGAAGACTAGTAAGAGGCAAATACAGCTCCATTGGGATCTCTTTAATTACCAGAAAATCAAAAAGGAATCCTACAAAAAGTGGAAACATGGCCATATTGCTAAGGATGAGTACAAAAAAATAGCACAAGCATGTAGGGACAAAATCAGAAATGTTAAGGCACAAAATGAGTTACACCTAGCAAGGTACATAAAAGGCAATATGAAGAATAAATACACAAGAAACAAGAGAAAGATGAAAGAAAGTGTAGGCCCTCTACTTAATGGGAAAGAAAACTAATAACTGAGGATGTCATGAAGACTGAAGTGTTGAATGACTATTTTGCCTCACTCTTCACTAAAAAAGTTAATGGTGACCAGATACTCAACACAATTAATATTAACAACAAAGAGGATGAATGCACTCCAAAATAGGGAAAGACAAGATTAAAGACTATTTAGATAAGTTAGATATAGCCAAGTTGCGGAGCCTGATGAAATTCATGATAGGGTACTTGAACTAGATGAAGCAATCTCAGAACTGTTAGCAATTATGGTTGAAAACTCATAGAGGATGGGTGAGGACTGAAGAAGGGTAAACATAGTACCTATCTTTAAAAAGGAGAACAAAGCGGTCCCATGGAATGTTAGACCAGTCAGTCTAATCTCAATACCTAGAAAGATATTAGACCAAATTATTAAACAATAGAGGATCATAGGGTTATAAAGAATAGCTAAAGAACAAATCATGCCAAACCAACCAGTTTCCGTCTTTGACAAGTTACTGGTCTAATGCATTGGAGAAAGTAGTAGAACTGATATATCTTGATTATTTTTAGTACAGTGTTTGACACAGTCCCACATGACATTCTCAGATACAAACTAGGAAAATGTGATCTAGATGAAAATACTTAATGGTGGGTGCACAACTGAAAGACCATATTCAAAGAGTAGTTGCAAATTGCTTGTTGTCAAACTGGAAGAGTATATCAAGTGGGGTCCTTCACAAATCAGTCCTGGGTCGAATACTGTTCAATATTTTCATTAATGACTTGGATAATGGAGTGGAGAGGAGACTTATAAAATTTGTGGATGATATCAAACTGGGAGGGGCTGCAACCACTTTAGAGAACAGGATTAGATGTCAGAATAACCTTGACAAGATAGAGTATTGGTTTGAAAACAACACACTGAACTTCAGTAAAGATAAGTGCAAAGTACTTCACTTAGGAAGGAAAAAAAATCAAATATACAATTACAAAATGAGGAATATCTGGCTAGGTGATGGTCCTGCTGAAAAAGATCTGGGAGTTATAGAAGATCACAAATTGCATATGAGTCAACAATGTGTCTTGCTGAGCCAGGCATTCAAGCTTCCTCTAGCACAGTGGTTTTCAAACTTTTTTTCTGGCAACCCAGTTGAAGAAAATTGTTGAAGCCGGTGACCCAACGGAGCTGGGAATGAGGGGTTTGGAGTGTGGGAGGGGCTCAGGGCTGGGGCAGGGAGTTGGGGTGTGGGAGGGAGTCAGGGCTCTGGGGATGAGAGGTTTGGGGTGCAGGAGGGAGCTCTGGGTTTAGGGGGGCTCAGGGCTGGAGCAGGGAGTTGGGGTGCGAAAGGGGTCAGGGCTCTGGGCTGGGAGTACAGGCTCTGGAGTGAAGCCAGGGATGAGGGGTTTGGGGTGCGGGAAGGGGCTTCGGGTTTGGGTGGGGGGCTCAGAGCTGGGGCAGGGGATTGGAGCATGGGGTTGGGGCATCGGCTTACCTCGGGCGGTTCCCAGTCAGCGGCGCAGCGGGGGGTACTAAGGCAAGTTTCTTGCCTGTCCTAGCACCATGGACTGCTCTGCGCCCTGGAAGCAGCCAGCAGCAGGTCTGGCTCCTAGGCGGAGGCGCGTGCGGAGCCCCATACCTCCCTCGCCCCCCACTCCCTCCCGCCTAGGAGCTGGACCGACTGCTGGCCACTTCTGAGGAGCAGCGCGGTGTTGGAACAGGTAGGAACTAGCCTGCCTTAGCCAGGCAGCACCAGCTGACCAGAGCCTTAAATTACGCGACCCACCGTTTGAAGACCACTGCTCTAGCAGACACACACAGGTAGGGACACGCCCAGCTGCAGAAAGACACAGACACTGAAATCAGCTCTGCATGGGAAGAATCAGCTAAGAGATTGCCCAGCATTCAAGTGCACACCCCCTCAGGGGTGCAAATCCAAAATGGTATTGTCTTGCACTGCACAGAGAACTGTACAGCGTAAGCTCATGAAAATCGCCCCCTGCCTCAGTGTGGAGGAAGATATGCACAGCTTTTTGCCCCCCAGTTATGAATTGCACAAACTGGTTTAGAGACAACAAAAACAAGTTTATTAACTACAAAGGATAGATTTATGTGATAAGTGATTATAAGGGATAGCAAAAAGATCAAAGCAGATTACTGAGCAAATAAAGCAAACTAAGCTTAATACACTAAAGAAACTGGCTACAAGTAGTAATTTCTCACCCTAAATGTTGTTTTAAGCAGGTCACAGAATTTTCTTGAAGACAAACTGCTCTTGCTTGCAGCTTAGAATGCCTGGCAGTCATTTCACAGGCCAGCCACCTTCTAGCCTGGGTCCAGACCTGTCTTCCCCAGATCAGTCTTAGGTGTTTTCAGTAGTCATCTTGGGCAGGGATTCAGTGGAGAACTGACCCTGATTAATTAACACCCCAGCCTTAAATAGGATTTACATATGGCAGGAATCCTTTGTTTCCCAGTTTGATCCCCCACTCCCTACCAGTGGAAAAATACCAGCAATCCAAGATGGAGTCCAATACCAGGTGACCTGATCAGATGACCTTGCAGTGTCAAAGCAGCCATAAATCGTCAGGAAGACTTCCCAGGAAGATGGAAGATTAGCATCTTCAAAGTCCTATTGTTCTCCCTAATGGCCAGCCAGACTGATTGCATTCTGTCTGGTGGGCGTTCCCCAGGTGTAAACCCACTTGTAACTGTTACATAGTCAATAATCCTAACTTCAGATACCGAAAAGATCCAGGCATACAAATAGAATAATCATATTCAGTAAATCATAACCTTTCCAATGATACCTCGCATGACTCATCTTGCATAAAACACATCATAGTTATGCCATATTCATATCATAACAATATTTCTATGAAGAATATGGGGTGTAGTGTCACACCCAGTTTTCTTATATTCTGCTGCAGTTAAGTAGTTACACTTACCATAATAAGGACAGCAGAACATAGCTGCTCTATGCAGGGTTCTCACTCCAGCTAATGGTACATCCCAGGCTGGCAAGGGCTCTTGCCATTCTGCTACGGGAAGGCTTGGCAGATGTCTTAATTAATGGAGCTTTTATTCTGTAAATAAGGGATCAGCTGTTATGGAGCTAAGAAAGTTGCCTACGCACTGAAACTGTGCAACTGAGAGACCCCCAAAAGCCATTCAGCTTTGTCAGCAGCCCTGACAAAAGTTCCAGAAATCCTGGACACGTGTGGCAGGGTTATGACATTGTAATACACAGATAAGGTTAATGCTCGCCCGAGACCTGCCCTCCTGTCACAATGATCTGAGCAGCACAACTGAAAGAACCATCCCGGTTTTGATTTAGCTCTGCAGTGCTGCCAGCGCAAAATCATACCCCTTTTTCAACCACGCAGTAACCAACCACCCCATACCCAACATAGCCTGATGCAAGCAACGTGTAAATATTGTACAGAAAGCATATCAATATTTGTAATGCCATAATATTAACTCTAGTACCTCACACAAGCTAGGCTAAATGCTCATGCGTGGCTAATAGTTGCTGGAGCAAAGGCATGAATTGGCAATAGCACTGCCATCTTGGGAATGACAGACCAGGGGCGGGGTGCCTTTTTGACATATACCCCTCATCACGCAAAGAACAATTGAGAAACAAAACCATTTTAAATGTATCCACCATGCAGTATATTCCTGATAAATCATCTGTAACGTTTATGGTGATATCAGAACCTCCACATCATAAAAATAACTTGAAAGAGAAAGGAAAAGACTTTATGCATCCTTGAGAGGAAACCTGTTATAGCCTCAAATTAATAGACTCAGCTGAACCTGGGGGGTGGTATAATATTATAGAAAGGGGCTCAGGGAAAGAATCAAGATGAAAGCAATATTTTCACTATTTGGTTTTGAAGGAGAGACCCAATAGTAAGCTAATGCAGCGCTACTTGTCTTAATGGCTTTGCTCACCTGAGTGTTTCCAAAAGCGTGTCTTCAGATTATGTGTCATGTAAATTTAAATGCTCCTCTTTCTCATTTGTGTCACCATCAGAATTGATAATACAATTTTCTAAAGTATCGGCTGGAATTTTCTGGTGGAGGGTAATAGTGTGATATATGCAACAGACCACAAAAAGTTTGCGAATCTTTCCTGGACTTAATTTAATGAGTTCTCCTGTATGATTTAAGAAGTGAAATCTCACTTTTAATTGTCTAAAGCATTGTTCAGCCTTTCATTAAAGCTAAATTTTATATAGATTTTTGCCATACCGGATCAGACCAATGGTCCATCTAGTCAAATATCCTGTGAATATGCAAGAAGAAAAAACAAAACCCACACAGCTTTAGAGGCCAATTATGTAATAAATTGCCCACATGAGAAGATTCTTCCTAATCACAAGGAGGTAGTGTTTGATTTATATTCAGAAGCATGATGGGGTATAGCCTTTGGCTGTCCTTGTCCATATCTCTAGAAATTCAAATTCTGGTTTGAATCCTACTAAGTGCTTAGATTCAAAGCCACCTTGAGACAATGAGGTCCAAGGGTTAATTATGCATTGTGTAAAAAACATTCTTCTCTGGGTGATGGTCTCTATGGATTCCAGATGTGGGTGCCCATGCGTGTCATGCACCAGAGCTGGAACTGTTTTGTAATAGTGTCCATTGACCCTCATGTGCGTCATGCATCATCCGCATATCTGCATCTGAGGCTATAAAAAGCCATGCTGGTCGACAGCACGGCAGTTCGCTCTTACTGACGCATGGCAAGAGTCAGAACCCCTGTTCCTCAGTGCTCTTAGCGTTGCTAAGAGAGCCCTTTTCTGGTTCTACTTTCATATATATAGTTGTTCAAGTTTTATAGTTGTAGTCTTGTAAGTTCTTAGTTAGGTAGGCTCCCCTGTTGGGCTTCTTCCTCCAGTGGGGAGACCCCTCCACTCCACCCCTTCCAGGGATTATGCCCTGGCAAACCAGCTTCAAAAACTGTGTTTTGTGCCCGTGCTCCTTTTCGGCGAATGGTGAGCCAGTGTCTCCATTGCCTCAGCGAAGCCCCACATCATCACCCACTGTTCCATCGGCCACTCAGTCCTGCCTCAGACTCGGGAAGTTAGAGAATGGCACCTCCACACGTTTCTGGTGGAGGAGGCTATGAGCCAATATGCACCTTAGATCTGGGACCGGCAGATCCACCAGAATGGCGCCCATCACCGCCAGTGAGTGCCCCTCTTGCTTCCTCCTCAGTACCGCCACATCTGCTGAAGCCCCACTGAGAGCATAAGAAGCACGGACATGGCCATAAGGGTAGCTTCCCCAAGCCAGGCCTGAGCAGGTGAGAAGTTGCACATCAACCCGGAAGCAAGACAAAGATACCCCTTTGGGAACCTAAGGAACAGCGAGAGCGAGAGAGACTTCATCTTTATCCTTCACCTTAGGGAGACAAAAAAAAACAAGCAAATTCATCTCTGTGATGGGTCTTGTCCAGGCTGGCCAGTAGAAAGCTGAAAAGACAAGAAGATGGGGGTGGGGGGAGGCGGGAAAGGGGTGAGAGAAGCCATCCTGAACAAAGACCGTATTTTATTAGATTAAGTTTTAGAATTTTAGTTGTGTGTTTTCATTTTTATTTGCTCGTAATCATCTCTATCTTTAGCGCTTCTACTTGGTGTCACTTAATCCCTGCTCTTTAGTTAATAAACTTGATTTACTCTTGCTATAAGCCAATTCAGTGCTGTGTTTGAAGGGAAGGTTGTATTTACCCCAGTTAAACTGATAAATTGTGATGTACTAACTCTAACAGAACAGCCAACTTAGTATTTTCTGTGAATGCACAGTGCTAGGGTCTGTACATTGTAGTGAAACATCTCTGAGGACCTTGGGGGCTGGAATTCACTGATTGTTACCTGCAAGGCGAGGTTTGGGCCAGGAGAGCCTTGAGGAGTTTGCTGGTGAGGAAGACAGACTGGTGTAGCAGCATACGTACTGCAACTAGGGGTTCTGGGGGTGCTGCTGCACCCTCTGGCTTGAAGTGCTTTCCATCATATCCAGTGTTTACAGTTTGGTTCAGTAGCTGTCAGCATTCCCACTATACAACTTGTTCCAGCACCCCTGTGTGGCAGGAAGCTGACACACAGTCTATCTGCCAGCAAAGCTCACTCTTGCTGAGGCACAGAGGTAACACCAAGACGCCCAGCTCTGGGTATCCCCAGCAGTGTGTTATGACTCATCAAGTTACCTACATCACTTTTAAAGCCCTACAAGCAGCACTATGGCAGGAAAAGTTACAGGGAACTCTGACCTCATGAATGCGTAGCAGGGTCAGGGTCCAAGGTCCCAGCTGCCGCCCTACAGGGTCAGGCTGCGGGGTCGGACTGCGGGGTCCTGGCTGCTGCCCAGTCCCACACAACAGGGTCAGAGTCCGGGGTCAGGCTGCAGAGTCCCAGCTGCTGTCTGGCACCGCACAGTGGGCTTGGGGTCCAGGGTCAGGCTGCGGGGTCCCAGCTGCCGCCTGGCTACACACAGTGGGGCCTGGGGTCATGGTCGCTCCTGCTCCGCTCCTGGCCTCATCCTATGGAGGGGTCTCTGAGCAGAGGGCTCTGGGCATACAGGTTTGCACTGGGGTTTAGGTGGGGGCCCTGTGGTTCTTAACCAGCGGCCCACTATGATAAATAGGTTGAGAACCACTGGACTAAAGTGGACACGTGTTGCTTTGCCTGTTTATGTATAATTGCTTCAGCACAAATGTAGTGATGAACCTACAACTAAATGCATAGTAATGTAGTCAAACAAACAAGCCTGACAAAATTCCTTTAGATGTGTTGACGTGGAGCGTGCTGCTAGATGACAGGGGTTTAAAATAGCACCATAACAAGCTTTTCCTACTGTAGCAAACTCTGATATTTCCCTCGTGTCTAATAAACTCACTGTTAATGGGATAATATGTCTCTTGATAAAAGGCGAACAGAAATGTTTTTGGAGTTGGTGAAGTGTAATTGCATAAACTTTATCAGATGCCCTCACATGTATACCTCTCACCATCACTGTGCATGAATTCTCAGATAAAATCTTCCTCCGGATGGAGAGAAAATCAGTTTACAGTGCCAGCTACAACTGTGCTACTGCTATCTACCACTAACCATCCTCAGAGCTGATGGTTTCCTTCTGAGGCTGCTATTTTCACAGAGATTTATTGTTTTTTAGTGCCTCTATCTGGGAATACAAAAGACATTTGTCTTCAACTGAATTCTCCTGCACTTCTTAGGCTAGACATTCCTAGTCACTTGGCACTTTTCTGTAATTTGTTTTTGCATAAATTTCCCCTGCATGCAGCAGTTTCCAACCCCTTCAAGAAATCTAAGGGGAACAGCACTTCTTTAGCATTTTACTTGGTCATGTCATCACGTGTATTCATGATATGCTCAGTAGAATGGTGGAATCACAGCTGCTAATCAAATTAATTCACATATATTGCACCCTGCACCCCAAATGATATCCATTTCAGCAGATAGTCGGTTTCCTTTCTAACAGTATGGAAAGCACAAGTCAGCTGCAGTCTCTGCTGAGATAATTTCTTATCTCCCTGAGCCCCATGGGTGAATACAAATACAAGGGAGCTGATGACACAGGTGAATGAGGAAAATCTTTGGATTACAGTGGTCCATTATTTGGAAGGCTCTCTCTGTACTGCCTCATTCAAATATTACCCACTGTCCTGACAGAATTAGTAAAAAAAGAAAGACACATTTTAATACATGCCTAAAACACTAATTAAGTGTTTTTTGTTATATTGATAGACGTTTAATAGTTAAGTAGAGTTTTAAAAACATGTTAGGTAAATTAAATTTTACACATATATATGCACTTTATCGATATCTGCCTGTTATATATATATCACACCAAGACAACACCACATTTTTTTAAAAAGCATGTCACTATTGTAAAAACCTACTATACCGGAATGAGAATATGAGCACTATACAGCATTTGGCTTGCTTTCTGTGTCTGTCAGATTTTTAAGCATCTTTTCCACTTTGTTTCAAATGTTAACAGAAGCAGCGGCAAATTCATGCAGTTGAATACACTTCTATCGCCCACCTAATGCATCTATCTAGGCATTTATACCGCTCGCGTCACTGTGGAAACTGAGCATATTTTCTAAATATATATTATAGCCTGAATACTGTATCTCTCCAGTGCAGCACCAGACAGCAATACATCAGTCTTAGCTATTTTATGTCTCTCAGAACATGTTTAAACCTTAGGCAAACAAACTATCGCTGAAGCGGATGAGTGTGCCAGCTGTCTCCTGTGCACATCGGGCAGACTCTGTTCTAGGGTTCCAAAGCAAGGTAAGTGGCATGAGAGGTCGTGCTCACCGAGGAGAGGTCCCCTCTCAGGTAATGTAGGCCAGTCTCGGGTACGATTTTGAACATGAAAACTGAAACATTAAACATGACCTACTGTTCCATTGGGAGCCAGGAAAGCGAGTAGCACACAGGATGATGAACTCGCATAGACCTGCATTACTGAGCAGATGGGACACTGTGTTCTGAACGGATTGCAAGTATTTTACAGTTAATGGCTGCATCCCTAGGTACAGAAAATTACAGTGGTTAAGCTTGAAGGCCATGCACGTGTGATCGCAGTAGCTAGGCCAAACTTCAACAGGATGGGACAGTCGTCTTGCCTGCCATAGATGGAAAAGTACATTTTTAATGGTTTCCAGAAGCAGCAAGGAGACCAAGCATATGCAGAGGCCTGGAAAGCCAAGGAGAAAATATCTGCAATATTACCAATGAATATATACTATGATTAAAATATATAACTGGGACATTTATTATTATGTATGGCTAAACTGCCGGCAAGTAGTTGTGACTTCCTGGAAGCACCGTTGTATTAGCTGGATTTGCAGAGCGAACATAATGGGAAAGAGATGACTGTTCTTACAAGTGAGCGAAGGGGGGAGGCTTGAAATTAAGTGATCTGTTATCTGAAGAAAATTGATCATTCTGCTGTGCCTCTGGCCTTTTGGCTCTGGGAGCAGGGATTTTACAAACGGAGAGCACATTAGCACTTCACATCAGGAATGATGGGCTTGCCAATGCCAGGGGGCTAAGTACTGTATAAGCACAGTTAATGAATCTCAAACTACAGTACGGTAGAATTAATGCAGCAGCTCTACATTTGCAATGAAAAGTAGGCCTGTAATCCTCATAACTATAAGATTGAGGTGTGGTGATTTTTTTAAAAAAAAAGAATTAATGAGTTTGTAAATCATAACTAAGAAACTAAGAAAGGTTCTCTTGGTGGCTCAACTCAATGGGCAATAAAATCCCTATCATTCTAGCAAACCTTATCACAAGGCTCATTTATTTATTATTTTAGTAATTAATAGCTGACCCTGTCATGAAAAAAACAACTGCTGTGACCCTCCATCCCAGCGCTCATTCAAAGGGCTAGGTTTACCTCTGAAAGGACTGCAGCATGAAGCTCAGTGTTAGTAGGGAGGGAAGCTATTAAATACCAAAGATTGTACCAAGTAAACTCCTCCAAAGCGGGTGTGCTTGTCCTTGCCTGCTCCAAAGCCTTGTAGTAAAAACATTTCACTAAAATCCTGTATACAAAATAAATTAAATAATAAAACCAAAGTACTGTTTAATGGGCAATGTGTATGTATTAATTCCTAACAAAAAATGTTTAAAAAAAATAAGTGTTAGCAACCTGCTAGTAAACAAATGTAAATGTAATGTAAGTACTGTGTTTACCAATCATCACATCTACTGTTTGCCACAACCAAAAAAGTCTCAGCTTTGCCCAGTTAAAAAACAAGCTAGGTAAAACCTGTAAAGCTGTATTTAAAAATAAATTTAAAAAAGGCCAAGTGTAAAAATATCGTCATTAAAAACATCCAAAAATGGCAAATTAAAAACAAGGTAATGTTGCAAAAATTGGGGAAGGCAGCCCACACCCTAAACGTTAAGTGGGTGGGTCCGTACTCCACTGTAAATCGCATCTCCCCGGTAGTGTATTAGCTTCAGGTACCCAGTAAATCAAAATGGGTGCGTGCCAATCAGCTCAAAACATATGTTTCTCCCTCGGTTTCTGGTCATGCCGTCGTGGGCCTCGGCTGTAAACAAGCTACCTGCCTGGACCATCCGGGTTTCCAACTGTCCATAAAATTATCTAAATAATCATAATTATAAAAAAAAAATACCTCCAAAGGCTCTCCCTAGCTCAAGCTGCTAATGGGGCCCAAGCCACAATGTGGCAAAAGGCTAAAAAAAAAAGGTGCTTAAAAACAATGCATAGTCCAGATAGATACAGCAGGGTCGTAGCAAAATACCTGGTGGGTGGCCCCAAACCTCCCCCAAACCCCATAAAAACAAACCCTGTTCCTCATGTGGTGGCCTAAAGCAAAATAAAAAGCCTTTTAACCAGCAATAGCAGTCCCTAATCCCTAAACACAATATTATTGTTATAATCTCCTAAACCAGGCAAACAACATCCATAACGGAATCCAGGAAGAGCCGTAATAAAACAATTAATAACTTAAAAAGTTTTATATGTGCCTCAGTTTCCCCCAAAATGCATTTATGTTGCTCTTTTCCTTTCCCTTTTGCTTTGTTAACAAAACAGGCAGTAATAGTGAGAGCCCAGGGACACCCCAAACAAAAGTGTTAAAACCGCTCTTGCTGCTTCAGGCCTGCAAAATCCTTTATTATAATACAATAGCATTCTGTTAAAAAATAATCCAAAGCCCACTGAAATCATTGGTGAGAGTCCCATTTACTTCAAAGGGCTTTAGATCTGGCTCTTGAGTTCCAGCAATAAAAACAGGGGCCTGATTCATTGTTACCCTTCATTTTGTGTAGTCATCTGCACTGGTGTGAGTGACTGCATAAGGAGCGGGGCAACATGCTGTTTTGCCATTCTACAATGGCGAAAACCTTGATGAGCACACTCAATATGAGTTCCTAAGTCCAGCTTTTCAATAAGCTGATAAGAAACGGTGACCAGCCTGGACCTGGAGCTAATGATGTGTAGCCAGAAACGGCAAGAGTTTTTAAAAGAGAGGCTTAGAAAGGCTGTCTCAACGGAAATGAAATCTAACCAGTGACAGAATTCTGTGAGTAGCATTAAATCTGTCTGGAAGCTGAGAAATGTGAGACGCTGACAAAGTGGGAAGTAGGGTGAATCTCCTTTGCAAGGATGGAGTTGTGAATAGATAAAGCTTCTGAAGAAAACATGGTAAAAGGATTTATTGAAACTGCCATTTTTATCAGCACTTAGCTTCAGAAGTTTAAATCAAAAGGGCAACCGTGTGAAGATACTGTAACATCCACTGCTTCTCACTGCTGGCCAGTGATGTTTGAACCAGTAGCTACAAGGCATTTATCGGGGTGATATTTAGCTGGCTGGGTAATCTCATCGTCTGCGAGGAGTGGGTGCTTTTGCTTCAGGTACCTCACACTTTCAGTAGATGTCTTCCCCAACAAATCTTTTTAAAGTAAGTTTTGTTCAGCTCACACAGTTTCTTTCTTCACACAAAGACGCACACAATGTGTGTGCCACCAAAGTTTCTTGTTTTAATGCAAGATGAATGGGAGCATTGGTGTTGTGCAAACATTTCCAACCACACCTACAATAGCCATCAGTGAGCTCTCAAAAGTACCTGACTGGTTGTTTTATGTTGCTCCTCACACTGGTAGCACTCACACTCCTTGTCTCAAACTAAAAGTGTAACTTCCCTAAAATATTTCCCCTGCACATTTTTTTCTCAGTCATGATGATTTTTGGGGAGAAGATGGACTGCCAATGTCTGTCTCTCCATTTTTCTTCCTGCTTTGCCATCACCACCCTTCCACCAGGAACTGTTATATGGGCGCCCAGAACATTGGATGGTTCTTCTTATAATCAAAATAAATCACAATCTGGTTATCTGCTGAGTCCATTAACACCCCAACGCATCCCTCCCTCAGGAACACTCTATTGCTGTCACTAGGGAGCTGGAGCAGTTCTTATCAAAATTTGAACATTATCACTGTTCTCCTTTGTGTCCTATGATGTACATAGCCTGGCACTGTGCCTTTAATGTCTAACAATTCACCCTCTGTGTATAGCTACAGCAGACACTGTGGCTCAGAGGTGCTGCAGCTAGGTAAAGACAAGACACACACGTACTCTCATGGAGATTTCATTTCTCTTCTTTCCCAATGTTTTTCTTCAGTCTACAATAACATTAATTTTAGACAAAGTATATTATTTTGCTCTTTGTGTCTGAAAACACGTCACTTCTAGAAACAAAGGATGTAGGCCACACTTATGCAGTGGAGAACTCTATCCTGGGAAGCAGCGACTCTGAAAAAGATTTGGGGCCATGATGGGTAATCAGTTAAACATGGGTAAGGCTAAGATTACGTCAAGAAGGTCACAGAATCCATAATTTCCAGAGATTTCTGTGAATTTTCCTCAGCCCCGTGGCGGCAAGGCTGGAGCTGTCAGCCATGGGGAAGGGGGGCGGGGGGGGCCACAGCTCCCAGCCACCACTGGCAGCAGGGGCCCCCACATCTCCCAGCCACTATGGGCAGACCCTGCAACTCCTGGCCACCACAGGCTTACCCCCCGACTCCAAGCCGTGGGCCCTGCAGCGCGGAGACGCAGCGGGGGAAGGGACACTCTCAGCCACTGCGGACAGGGTGGGGTACCCCAGAGCTGTAGCAGCGATGGGTGCTGGACACCTTCCTCCCCATTTTATCAAGGTTACTTTTAGTAAAAGTCAGGGACACGTCACGGGCATCCATGAATTTTTATTTATTGCCCACGACCTGTCTGTGACAAAACCTTAGCCTTAAACATGAGCCCCCAGTGTGACACGGTGGCCAAAAGGGCAAAGGCAACCCTTGAATGCATAAACGGGAATCTTAAGTAGGAAGGCACTGGTGTGACTACTGCTGGAATACTGTGTCCAGTTCTGGAACCCATAATTCAAAAAGGATAATGATAAATTGGAGAGAGCTCAGAGAAGAGCCACGAGACTATTGTGATTTATTAAAGGATTAGAAAACAGGGCTCATATTTATAGACTCAAGGAGCTCCATCTATTTAGCTTAACAAAGAGTTAAGGGGTAACTTGGTTACAGTCTATAAATACCTAAACGGGGAACAAATATTTAACAATGAGCTCTGCAGTCTAGCAGAGAAAAGTATAACACAATCCAATAGCTGGAAGATGAGGCTAGACAAATTCAGACTGGAAATCAGACATAAATTTTCAACAGTGAGTGTAATTAGCCATTGGAACAATTTACCAAGTATTGTGCTGCATTCTCCATCACTCACAATTTTAAAATCAAGATTGGATGCTTTACTAAATGGTACGCTCAAGGAATTATTTGGAGGAAGTTCTATGGTCTGTGTTAGACAAGAAGTCAGACTAGATGATCACAATGGTCTCTCCTGGCCTTTGAGTCTCTGAATCTAGGACTCTATTGCTGATAAATTTGTCTGTAATACAACCAAAGACAAAGGGCCAGATTTTTCAACGTATTTCAGCACTTAAAGATGCAGATAGGTGCCTAATGGGATTTTAATTGTTTGGGGGCTGAGGTTAGATACCTAGGCACTTTTGAAAATCCCACTTGGTGCCTATATACATCTTTGGGTGCCAAAGTACTTTTAGAAATCTGGCCCAAAGTAATCTATGGGTACAATTTTCAAAAGCACTTCAGTACACCTATTGACAGCCTGACGAGCAAAATTGGAAAAGGATATATTGATATACATAAAAACAGGGTTATTTTATTAACAGTATTGTCAGGAGAGGTCATGGACTGTTTTACTGGATGATGATATTTATTCCTTCTAGAGAGAGCAAGGCAATGAGCATCAAACAGGACATTGACTATAGTTCTGCTCATGGGTATTTCTCCTTGTGTCCTTTGGCTTCTCCCGCTACATGACATGATTCTCTCTGATGTTCTGTTTTGTTTTTGCTCCCAGTTTTAAAATGTCTAGAAAGCTGTTGAGCATATAGCAGCTCCACAAGGGGCTTTTTTCTTTCTTTTCATCATTCCTTGGTTTTTGTCATATTCTTTTGATTTATAGATACAAAGGGAAAAGGCAAAGAGGTATGACTTCCTCGGTCCTTGCTAGCAAAACAGATGATCTAATCTAGTCTGGAGTTGAATGTTAATGCTAGAGGTGTCATCCCTGGCCCTGTCTTTTGCTCAGCAAAGGGGACTTTTGGAGTAACTTCTTTTCCAAGCCAAAGTAACTAAGGATGCAAATCTCCCCAGACTTAAACTATTTAAAACATTGCAAAATTACAGCATAAATAAAAAGCAGCTTCTACCTGCATTAGCCAACTACACCTATTTGCAAAACAGCTAAATTAGTACCCAGCAGCCATCATGTTATTGTGGGGTTTTTATTTGTGTCTTATAGGAATACTTTCAGTTAAGAACACATGTAAAATATGCAAGTCGATATACTGCTCTAGGTTTTATTGCAAACAGGGCAGAACACAGAGATTTAATATAGTGGTGCTGTGCACAGGTCAAGATTTTCAATAGCAACTTGTGATTTTGGGTTCCCGACTTGCACTACTTTAAAGGAGCCTGATTTTCAGAAAGCGCTGATGCTGAGCACCCACCTTTGGTAATCAGGCCACAGGACAATGTCTCAAGTTGGTCCCCTAGAAGCTGAGGGGCTCGATTACTATTCACTTTAGAAAATGTTGGCCGTGGGAGGCTGCTGCAGTATTATACACTGAAAAGGAGCTGGTGTAGAGTTTCTATATGCAAGTATCACGAGGTAGCCGTGTTAGTCTATAGCCACAAAAACAACAAGGAGTCCGGTGGCACCTTAAAGACTAACAGATTTATTTGGGCATAAGCTTTCGTGGGTAAAAAAAACCTCACTTCTTCAGATTCAGATGCAGATCTGAAGAAGTGAGGCTTTTTACCCACAAAAGCTTATGCCTAAATAAATCTGTTAGTCTTTAAGGTGCCACCGGACTCCTTGTTGTTTATATGCAAGTAGGAACAGGGGATTTGATGCAGAATTGTGATTCTCAGGCCAGTATGTGCCACGGTAGACATAGCACAGGGTAGTTCTTGCTTGAGATCATAGCTATATATCTTTGTTTCTTTCACATTACAAATAGTTCATTGGCTAAGCCTTGGTGAGGCTGGGCCTTTGTACTGCTGGCTCGTCAGTAATGATGAGTTTACAAGGACTCCAGTTGCTATTCCCCAGTCTGCTTCATTACCTTTTATTGGAAGCCTAAATTATGATTATTATAAAGAAAGCTAAATGATCACATCCTCCAGGCATCTCATTAGACACTTCCATTAGAAATGATGCAGTGGCGGGTGGAAGAAAACACTAGCAACTGTAGTCACATTAAGCCCACTCTAATTACAGTGCCAATTTCAGTATGAGCACAATTCCTGAGTGATGTGCACTCCCTCCCTGCTGCCACTTCTTCTTCATCATCTACTTTCTTTCCATATCCTGCAGTCCCCTCCTGGTCTGCCATCAATGATAAACAGCAGTGAGGTTGGCTGAATGAGGGTGCTGCATGAAAGGTGATTGTTCAATTCCCTTGGGAACTGGGTGCCTCTTGGCCAGCTCTGACACAGGCAATGTTGTTGTAAGCAGAGCTGTGCCAACAATGCAGGTGTTGCTTCACCAGGGGTTGGAGGCTCAGCAATCCCTTTGTACTGGCTTGACAGTTCAAGCCTGTTTGATTTAAAGCTTCTAGAGCTTTATGGAACTCACTCTGTACCTTTCCCCTCCCCAGCTCCATAGCAAGCACCAGTTCTCTTTTACGTGCTGCTCCGTAGCTTTTCCCCACAGCCTCCTGTGTCATCAGGTTCTTTAAGTCAGATTCATAGGGTACATCTACACTACAGCGGGGAGTCGATTTAAGATACGCAAATTCAGCTACGTGAATAGCGTAGCTGAATTCGACGTATCGCAGCCGACTTACCCCGTTGTGAGGACGGCGGCAAAATCGACTTCTGCGGCTTTCTGTCGGCGGCGCTTACTACCACCTCCGCTGGTGGAGTTAGAGCGCCGATTTGGGGATCGATTGTCGCGTCCCGACGGGACGCGATAAATCGATCCCTGAGAGGTCGATTTCTACCCGCCGATTCAGGCGGGTAGTGTAGACCTAGCCATATATAGATTGCTGGGCCATTTCCCACTGCAGTAGCAGCTACTCCACCTCCAGGGACAGCCTAGGAATGCCAAGGCTTTTCATCCTAATATGCAGACCTCAGTATAACCTGGGATTGTGGAGAATGGGCAGCAGTCCCCCCAGCAAAGATACAAAATGGGAAGAGTCTATGTGGTTGAGAAGGGTGGGCGAGGGCCTGGCTGCTTTCCCCAGGACGGCACCAGTAAATACGTGGTTCTTGTTGGAGATCAAACTGTCCAAAGTGCAATGATCCTACCTGCTTGATGCATAGAAGGTGCAAGCACGTCCTTAACAAGGCATGATCATTGCAGGTTACCTGAATAACCGATCCTTCCTTGCTGTACATTACCCAAACCCCTTGCGGGGTGTGTGGAGGGGGCGGGGGCATCTGAGCCGAAGGAGGAAGGTGATCCAGCAGAGTCAGCATATTTTTCCATTGCCTCATGTTCAAACCTCAAGCCCTCCTTGGAACGCCATAGAGTTCTGGTCCCCTCTAGGACACCCTGGCCTTTTATCTTCCTTTAGCCCCCTTTCACCATGTCTCTCTCCTTCCCCCTCTCTTTTCTTCTCTCTGTTTATGTTTCTCTCCCCTCTGCTCTTTGTCAGTCCCACTTGGGAACATCCGCCTGCCCTCACTCGGTCACCTTTTCCTTCCTACTCCTTTCCTGTTTTCTCTTCCTCCCCTTTACTCTTCCCTCCTGTCTCCATCTCACCCTACATCCCCTCTTTCTAGGCTTCCCCATTTCTCAGTGCCCCCCTTCCTCACATCAAACTAAGAAAGTCTTCTGAACAGGGGTGTAGGAAGTAGAGGTGCTGGGCTGTGGCAGCACCCCATGGCTTGAAGTAATAATAGCACCCAAATACATGGCTTCCAGCATATACAGGGCTTACAGTTCTGTTCAGTGACTTTCAGCACTTCCCCACACACACTATAAAAATTGCTCCAGCGCCTCTGCATCAAAGCTGCCTACTGATGGTAATAGCTTAATAGTGGCTACATAATTGTATAACCCTGACCCATATCTTGTGACTAGGTCCAGGAAATGAAGGCCACTCTCTTACCAGCACCCCGGTATGTCCCGCCTTTATTACATGCTGTCAGGAGTAAAAGACTCTTTGGCAAAAAGAAGCAAACAATGCCAGCTGATTACCTCAGTCTACAGGGGAACCTGGCACAGAACTATAGTTGCAGCTCTACAAAAGGTTCCTGGGCGCAAGTGGCACTGCAGAGAAATCAGAGCGTGTGAAGTCGTTCACACCGCTCGATGGGTCAGGCCAAGAGGCAATGGCGAGGTACAGTATAAGGGAGACTGCAAAGTAAGAACATAAGAACGGCCATACTGGGTCAGATCAATGGTCTGTCTAGCCCAGAATCCTGTCTTCTGACAGTGGCCAATGCCAAGTGCCCCAGAACAGGGAATCATCAAGTGATCCATCCCCTGTCGCCCATTCCCAGCTTCTGGCAAACAGAGGCTAGGAACAGCATCCTTGTCAATCCTGGCTAATAGCCATTGATGGACCTCTCCTAGGGCTAGACAAAGTCATACAAATATCTCAAGAATGTCAGGCACACCACGTCAAAGCCTCGCTATACACAGCCCAATGGGTTAATAGAAACCACACTGAAAAACGTGATACAACTAAACCTGGTGGATGTTGTGTCTTTGCTCTCTACACAACATTAACTATGAGGAAACCATGCTTGGCGCAGATGGGCTCCAAATAACATTTTAACTATATACAAATAGACAAGCCCTAACTATCTATGCGCACTGTTGCTTCGGCAGGGGTCTGATGGCTTCTGCAATGGGAGATGTGGGTGCCCACTAGAGGGCTCCAAACTATTTAAAGGGATATTACCCAATTTCTATGCACTACAGTGGATACAAGGGTACATACTGAGTAATGTTAGAATTATAGAATCATAGAAGATTAGCGTTGAAAGAGACTTCAAGAGGTCATATAGTTCAACCTTCTCAAAGCAGGACCAACCCCAACTAAATCATCCCTGCTAGGGCTTTGTCAAGCCGAGCATTAAAAACCTTTCCCCGGGCCAGGTAGGAGGCAGGACTCTGAACTGAAGTGGACACTTTTGGGAAGCAGCAGCTGCAGCGGGAGCCAGGAGCTGCAGAGAAGCTGGATGCAGAGAGGAATCCTCAGGAGCTATACACGGTGCCTTGTGTGGACCAGCTGTGACTGCTGGATGTTACAGCTCGGTGCAAGTCTCTGTGGGACTTCTGTGGGAGCAGCAGTGGCTGGGCAGGGAGCCAGTGCAGCGAGACCACTGAATGAGCCTGGCCTGGATCCCTGCAAGCTTCTGTTTGCTTGAATAGAGACTGGACTGGAGAGGGCACCCCCAGGCACTAGGCCTGAAAAGCCCTGACTCTTTACTGGACTGCCCCAAGGGTCCCAAAACAAGAACCATTATGGCTCACCTTGAACTGTAACTGGTGAAACCTCTGTACCTAGGGTATTTGCAACCTTCCCTGCCAGCCCAGTAAAATACCCTTTCCCTTAGTCAAGTGTCTGAGTGGTCTTTGGGACCCACCAGGGCTAGCACCTACAAGGCCTAGCTGTTGAAGTACTTACAGTGCTTGCTTTCGAGTCATGGTACACTTGGAGTGTAACTGGTACCTTAGGTACCTCTAGCACTGAGCAGCTATAACAATTCACAATGCTTTATGAGGCTTACCAGGTTGGAGACTCATGGGCAGAAGAACAAAAAACCTTAGTGAGGTTCCATCTACCAAGCTTCTGGAGCCTAAGAGAATTAACTAGGCAGTAGCTAGCAAAGAACTCGGCGCACAGAAACTAGAAGAGATGAAATACTACAAGACTGACAAACATTGACCCTTACAGCAAGTACAGCAGTGAGATTTCACACAGCAAGCAGCTGGCAAGTTGCCAGAATACAGCTACACCACCTGCACCCTGGAGGGTCAGGAGTACAGCAGGAATAAAAGGCATATTTTTTAAAAACCACAAGAATGCTGACCTCTGTTTCTTGAGGGCATCCAGAATGCTACTGACAGTGCTCCTGGTCTGACAGAAGTAACAGCCCACCGGTCACTAATAACAAAAAACACCAGGAGTGGTAAAGGGAGGCTCCCAGGGGCTGTATTACTACCAAGGCCAAGGAACCATTCAGAGAGCAAGAAGTGGCCATGTAATTGGAAAGCCATGGAGGTTAAGAGCTATGGCAGTACTTATTTCCAGAGGTCCAGTAAGTTGCAGAGTAATCCTTTAATTTGCCTGGGCTCATGTAGTTTACCCTGACCACCTTCCTAGATGTCGCTACTTGTTTTTCTATTATCTGGCTGTATTAGTCAGTTGATTTTGGTTGATTTGTTTTATATGCCTTTGATTTCTTTTTAAGGGAACATTTTACAAGGTGCCACTGGATTCGGCGACTGTTAGTATGTGTCATTCAGCAGGTGCATTAACCTTTGAAATCTTCAGCCATGTCATGTGACTGAGGCCAGAAAATTCAGATCAGTCTTTTACCAGCACCCCTGCGGGTCCTGTCCTCATGACAATGGCATTCCTTCACTTGCACCCTAAGACTAGAGCATCCCCTGCTGCTCTGAATGTGTCTAATGTGACTAATGTGAAATGACACATTAGTCATTTCTCTTCCAGGAGTCCATGCACTGTGTGTGCTGTATGGGAAGGGCCGGGTGGAAATTCCAAACATAACATTCCCATTTCGGGCTGTAGATTTCATCTGCTTTTTCATTTTCATTTTGCACAAAGATTGCAATGTTATGTAAAAAGTCCATTCATTCTGTGGACAATCTGTTCTGGGAAGAAGCAATAACTGTCCTTTCCCAGAGCAGTCAACACTACTTAAAGTCAGACTCAGCAGGAAAATAAGTGATGCTGCTGTTCAGGGCCATGATGGAAAGCATATTTTTGGCAAGGCCTTTGTTTCTTCTGTTTTTTCCATCTGGCATAAAGGGAAGGCCTATGTAGGAAGAAATTCTGCTGGGTGAGCCTAATAGCCCAGTCACTCATCGAAGAACATAGTCAGCAAGAGATGGCTGTATTTCTTGCCCCTGTGATATAACACATTGTTCTCACAGATATTAATGGAGGATACTGGAAAAGACTGAGATGCTGTTTAGAGTGTGGACAGATGGCAGACCTAGAAGTCTTGGCTGCAGGAATTTAAAAACAAAAAGATAGGTAAAGAGGAATGTTTATTGCAATAGAACAAGATTTATATCCTCTAAATTAACAGAGAGAGAAAACGAACGATTTACTCCTGAAAGCCTGCATGCTGCAAAGCATTTAGTTATCAAGTGTAATCGTTTTAGGGCTCAATTTGGCCACTGAGTGCTGTGGATTTCTGAGCCACAGTAGCACTGGGAGGCCATTGATTCTTACTCCATGGCAGGCCCACCTCTTGGGATGAAAGATTCCTACTTGCATGTTCTGCTATACCCAGTTCTAGGACCAAACTAACTAATTCACGTCAAACAACCAGAAACGAATTTATTTTTTGAGGTTCAGAATGTTAGTTATTTGTTTTCAGAGAGTGAGCAAGGGTTAGTGTTCAAAGCACAGGACTGGGAGGCAGGAGAACTGAGTTCTCTTCCTGATGCTGCCAAAGTTGTCTCCAGGGAGTTGGGACTTCATGCGGCGTTCCGGGGAGCTGTGCTGCTAGGAGTGATCTGGACCAGAGAGGGGCAGTGGAACTGAGGCCTCTTTCTGGTGAACCTGAAAGGCATGTAATGTAAACCTCCCAAGCTCGCTGAGAGCGATTCTGGGCCCCAGGCCAGAACAGTCAATGGGCCCCCCACACACGCACAAGCCGTGCCAGCATGGACGCGGATCACCTGACATTTGGGCGGTGCTGCGCCTGCGCTGGCTGGTGCCCAGCGAGCTGCTGGCATGGCCAGGGCTTTCACATGCCCGCCTGGTAGGGTTGCCAAATGTCTAATTGCGCAAACCCAAAGACCCTTGCCCTGCCCCCTACCTCGCCCCTTCTCTGAGACCCTGCCCCCCCACGCACTCCATTCCCCCCGACGCTCGCTCTCCCCCACCCTCATTCACTTTCACCAGGCTGGGGCAGGTGGCTGGGGTGCAGGCTGCAGGCTCTGGGAGGGAGTTTGGATGTGTGAGGTGCGGGCTCTGGGAGGGAGTTTGGGGGCGGGAAGGGGTGAAGGGTGCGGGCTCTGGGAAGGAGTTTGGGGGCAGGAAGAGGTGAGGGGTGCGGGCTCTGAGAGGGAGTTGGGATGCGGGGGGTGAGGGGTGCGGGCTCTGGGAGGGAGTTGGAATGTGGGGGGTGAGGGCTCTGGGAGGGAGTTGGGATGCGGGAGGAGGTGGGAGTGTGGGCTCTGGGAGGTAGTTTGGATGTGGGGAGGTGAGGGGTGTGGGCTCTGGGAGGGAGTTTGGATGCGGGGGGTGAGGAGTGCGGGCTGTGAGAGGGAGTTGGGATGCGGGGGGTGAGGAGTGCGGGCTCTGGGAGGGAGTTGGGATGTGGGGGGTGAGGGCTCTGGGAGGGAGTTGGGATGCGGGAGGAGGTGGGCGTGTGGGCTCTGGGAGGTAGTTTGGGGGGGTGAGGGGTGCGGGCTCTGGGTGGGAGTTGGGATGCAGGAGGAGGTGAGGGGTGCGGGCTCTGGGAGGGAGTTGGGATGCAGGAGGAGGTGAGGGGTGCGGGCTCTGGGAGGAAGTGTAAGTTCGGGAGTGGGTGCAGGGTGCAGGCTCTGGGAGGGAGTTTGGCTGTGGGCTCTAGGCTGGGACAGGGGGTTGGGGTCAGCACTTACCTCAGGCGGCTCACGAAAGCAATCAACACACCCCTCTGGCAGCAGCTTCCTGTCGGGGGGTCCAGGGAGTCTCCACATGCTGCTGCCCTCAGGCACCAAACCCTCAGCTCCCATTGGCCGCAGTACCCGACCAATGGGAGTTGCAGAGTCAGCGCTTGGGGTGCTGGGCAGCATACGGAGACCCCATCCCCAGGGGCTGCAGGGATGTGCCAGAAACTCCCGGGAGCAGTGTGGAGCCTGCCTTAGCCCCACGGTGCTGCCGGTGGCGGTGGCGGCAGCTGGGGGCTCCTGGGCCCTTTTAAATTGCCCGGGCCCCTGAGGCCTCCCCTGATTGGTCTCCTCAGGCTCTAGTCCACTGCCACCCCCACCACTTCTGCCCACACAGTATCCCAGCTCCAGACCACCCACAGCCACATGGACCTCTACACACAGAAAACTTCAGAGAGCACTTCTTTTGGCACTTGCCTGTTAAATGCCTTTGTAGTTGTATTATTTTTGCACCATGGGAAGAGCCAGTGGCTAGGAGGCACGTAAGGGTTTAGAGAGACTGAGAGTAGATCGCTTCCTTCTCCTCCTTGCAGAGTTCCTGAGCTCCCGGGAATAAAGAATCCCACCTCCACCTCCCATCATACCCCCCTGCAGAGCTCCTGGGGCAGATTTCATCATCCCTGTTCCTGTTCTCAAAGCAGGACTGGAGGGATTGGGTAGAGGTGACTTTAGTAATAAAAGATGTGGAGCTACATCAGATTAAAACTAGCTTCAGGCTATGTATATACCACTGTACTACGGCAGTGTAGACACTACAGCGACCGGAAGGGTTCTCCCACTGCTGTAGTTAATCCATCACCCTGAGTGGTGGTAGCTAGGTCAACAGAAGAATTCTTCCAGCCACCTAGCACTGTCTATACCAGGGGTTAATTGGCTTAACAATGTTGCTCAGGAAGTGGATTTTTCATATCCCTGAGTGACATAGCTGGGGTTGCCTCAGTGAGAATGGGATCAAGCCTGTTGTCTTTTTTGCTTTCATATAATCTTAGCAGGATCTGAGGCCTCCTGCTGGTTTCAGGTGGAAAACTCACACAGCAGGGGCATGATTTGGGACTGTAGGCAATGAAATAATTGAAAGCCTGGTCTCTGCACCCACTATATACCCACCATCAGCAGCAGCTACCCTTATAAAAAACCCTCAGAATCGTGGGACACGGAACAACCATCACCTCCTGACATTACATCGCCATGGCAGCTAGTCAGCCAGCATGTTCAACTTGCAGCACTAGCTTTAGAAATACTCTTTAAGGAGGAGATATTTTTAGGGCCTTATTTGCAAACACACAGATGTATCTATGGCAGGTTGGCAGCAAATAGAGGTGGAACAGAAGCTGTCTTGCTAATGGGCATCCCAAACCAGAGTCTGACTTGCTGGACTTACCTTCTTGGCACAGAGCAAGTGAACCCTGATATATCAAAACTCATATAATTTAAGTTGACAATCACTTTTACAGCTGCAAAGACCATGTTGTTAGCTTTTAAAAGTCATAGTGTAACCCACACACCTCCTTGATGTGGTGATCTCATCTCATCTAGTGGCACCAAGACCGTTTAGAGAGAGATTAATGAGACTGCTACAATCTTAGTTAAGGGCCACGTGGCTTTTAGCTCAAGCAGTAGAGGTCTCAGGTTCAATCCCGCCCGACAACGACCGGGGTCTGTCGGTGTTATGGGGGGGGGGGGGTTCTAGTGGCAGTGAGACCGCTTAGAAAGAAATTAATGAGTCTGCTCTACAGCCTTAGCAAAGGGCCATGTGACTTTTAGCTTATGCAGTAGAGGCCCATGCATTTAGCTCCAGAGGTCCCAGGTTCGATCCTGCCCGCCGATGACCAGGGTCTGTCAGTGTTACACTAGCACTTGAGAAAATGCAGTCATTATGCGAGCTACTCTAGAATGATATCTGGTTCTCCATTAGCTTTATACAATTGATTTGAGCTTAAAAGTATATGCATGATTCTGGGTGTGGGTGTGTCTCAATGATGATACACTGAGTTTGCAGATAAATGCACTCAGTGGTTAGTTCACCCGGTTTAGTATCCAGCCTTCATTGTATTGCTACTAGAAATCAACTGATGTATTGGACATTTCAAGCTTCCACTTCTACAGGAGTCTCTGGAATTAAACCCATCTAAAACTGGTGTTTTATTTCCCTAAATCAATCATTTCCCTAATGTTCTTTGAAAAGCCACCTTTTCTGAGCACAAGAAAATTATTACTCTTTTAGCTTTTGGTATGAGACAACTGCAGGAAACCTATTCCTAATAACCCAATATGCAGACGTGTCAAGGTGGCAGGCAAATTTCAAAAGGTGCAGATGTATGGATTGGACAAAATAATGTCTCAGGTTCTTTTGACATTAATTTAGCTCAGATTTTCTCCTCACATTGAACCTCAGACACAAAACAGTGACTAGCTAAATAGTTGGCTACCAATTAAGTGGTTTCCTTAGTAACGGGAATCACATAAAAGATCCCTCAAATTCCCCAAGCACCTGTCTTCAGAGAGGAGCTGAGGAATTGCTTTTCACTGTGACAAGCTGCATTTTAGGACATTCATTTCTAGAGAGGGCTTTGAGCATTGTTTTTCTGTGTCCACCATTAAAAGCTGGGGGGGGAGGGGGGATTTTCACCAGCATGGAAGGGGTTCAATGGGAGATGGGCACCTAACTCCCATATTTCCTGCTGAAAAACCTCACCCTAAAGAAATAGAGTTCACTTCAGATAGATATTTGACTGTGATACATCCATTCCCTGTTGGAGTTAACTGACAACACCAGAAACCTAGAAGACTAGTCAGTTTTCCAGGACAAGTGTTAGAGGGGAAGGCCACTCTAAAATAAATAATGGTTAAAATAACACTCTTTTCCCTGGACCTGGAGCTTTGTGGGCTACAGAATCACCACTTCCACATCCATCCTTTCCATCATGTCCTTGTTCAACTGCCCCCAGGCGCCTCCTTTAACTTTGTGTGACAGGACTAGGGCTGTGCAAAATGCAGTGGGTTTGCTATATACACAGGGAACATATGGAAACATTTCCTTCCATGTTTTATCCTCATAGGTCCACCCCACTTCTGAGTTTCACTTGCAGTTTCCAGGTTCTAATGAACCTACCACAGTCTCCAAGTTGTAGCCTGATCCTGTAATAGTTGCCATTTGGTACTCACCTAATGAGAGGAGTGTACTCTTGTCCAATATCTGGTAGGGCATCCGAGGGTGGGGTATGGCAATGGCGCTCACACGGAGAGCAAAGCACAACCTTAGCCACTTTTATTATACAATGAATAGAGACAGAGAAGCTCCAAACCACACAAGTAAATAGCAATAATACAGTATTAGGGACATCTTAAATGTCATCCCTTGCATGGCTCAGAGACATATACTCACACCCCTTTCTTGGAGCTCTGGTGGTAAGAGACAAAGAAACAAAAGCCCTAGCCCTGTCCTTTGCATGCCAAATGGGTCAGATGGTCTAGATCCCCACTGCTTGAAGATAATTGATAGATAATAGCACTAAAGTGCTGAAAGGTAGAGGGCTAAATACCTCCTTTGTGCGGGTTCTTGCTTATATAGGGCCTAGGTACCACCATGAACATTCATTCAGATACCCAGCCTGCCCTGTCCCTATCCAACTTTCTCACCCTCCTAATATTGCGGTGCCTTTAGCCAATAGGCTAGCATATTAATAGCTTTTAGCTCATTACCATAAACGTCAACTACTGCTAAAGCAAGTTTGTGATTAGACATCTGCCAATGATCCTATCCTAAAATAGCCAAGCTTGGTATCAGTTCAGTATTCCTGCATTTGCTTAGCCTCATTCTTTGCCAGCTATTCTCTTAAGCAAACTATTCCCAGTTCCCCAAAATTCAGGGTGAACATTGGGCCACTTTATCTATGCTAAAGGTCAGAGACCTTTGCTTCACTTATGCTACAATGTCTTATAGGATATAGGCCTGTAGGTTCCATCTAATTTGATTCCCTGGTGAGATTAGATATCACAGATGTTAGATACGGAAAAGTTCTATTTGGTCATCATGGGGGAACAAAGTTCAGGTGAGAGCAGGTATGTGGAGGAAAGTAAAGACTTTCTGTGTGTGCCAGATAGGCTCGGCAGTTCATCATCTGTGACAGGGTAGCTTATGGCAGGTTCATTGTGCAGCTAACTTCGTAAGTTTCCTGGATCAAGATAACACTCACAACAGACTCGGATGCAGCTGAAGCATTTTATTCCAAGAACACAACACAGCACCTAGCAGATAAGGACCCAGGTAGCTGTTGCACTGAGCAGACAATGCCTGGCACTTGCTGAGTTCTTATCTAGCCAGCATGAGCAGTCTCTGGTGGGCAATGACCAATAGGGTGTAAACTATCCTAATTATAAGCCCTGCACAGGCTGTATGAATTCCTTACAGCAAGGCTCAGTGAAGACTCCAGTCTCTGTAATTATGCAGCTAGTATTTGGCTCAGACAAAATGTTATTTCCAAATACTTAAAATACTAAAATACTTTGGAGGGATGAGTGGACTTTAAATTGTAGCTGCCTAGGGTGTAGAGGTCTTTACTTGAAGCAGTCAGGAGTAGCAAAGTGGGGGCTTTTGTTTGTATCACGCAGGGGAGCAGATGCAACCTTTTTCTGTGGAGGCCTTCAGTGGACTGATCTTTCCCACTTACTGATTTGTCAACCTGTGCTGCGGAAATATGACTGTGACTGTCATTTCTGTGCTGAATGGACCAGGAGGCTTCAAGATTTGTTTGATTAATGATTCAAGCAAAGGGACAAAAGAATCTGCAGGTTGTTTACCAACCCTTGTGCAGCGTCTGGCCTGAGGTCAGCTGGAATTGATGATTTACAATGCTCCATCATGCTGACTAAAAGCTGAGTGAAAGGAAAGCATTGAATTGCTGTCAATACCAGTAGAGAAGAAGATATGCAGAGTTACAGAAGAGGCTGCCCTTTGGAAGTATTCACGATTGTGAACAGAGCTTCTCTATTATGAAACTGAACAGACCACAGAACACCAGACTTACAACTGCCACCTCAAATATGAAGCCAGACTTGGAGAGGGGGTTTCAGAGCAGCAGTGCCAATGTTCCCATACTCCTTCCCCTGCAGAGAATCTATTTGGTCCGGGCAGGTGCAAGGATGTTTCGCGCTCTATGTGAAACTTCCACCTTGCGCCCCCCACTCCCCGAGCCCTGTGGCAGCTCTCCGCCCCACCCCACCCTCCGCCCTAAGGCGCCCCCCTGCGGCAGCTTCCCCCCTCCACCCTGAGGCGTCCCCCCCCCTCGCAGCAGCTCCCCCCGGCCCGGGGAGCCGTGCAGCAGTTCCCCGCCCCAGCTCTCCTCTGCTCCACCTCCTCCCCGAGCACGCCGTCGCCGCTCCACTTGTCCCGCCTCCCAGGCTGGTGGCGCCAATCAGCTGTTTGGCGCCGCAAGCCTGAGAGGGAGAGCAGGGCGGCGTGCTCAGGAAGGAGGCGGAGCAGAGGTGAGCTGGGGTGGGGAGCGGTTCCCCTGCGTGCCGCCATCCCCCCTTACTTGCTGCAGGCGGCCTTCCCCGCGCCCCCCTACCCCAGCTCCCTCCGCCTAAATGCTGCCGACAACCAGGGTGGCCGAAGATCCGGACGCCGCGGTCGCCGCCGAAGGACCCGAAATGCCGCCCCCCCAAATGCTAGCGCCCTAGACAACCGCCTAGGTCGCCTAATGGGTTGCACCGGCCCTGTATGTGGTTAGTAATGTGCTTCATGCACTTACAGAACTCTGCTGTTTCTTTTTCTTTGTTTTGATGTTTAGCATTTCAATATCTGCTGAAGCAATTCACTTGACTTATGATCCCTGAATATCTTGATTTATTCTGGAGGCAAGCTGTCAATAGTGCAGGTGCTTAGATCTGAGCTATGCTAAGCTGTTTTCTCCCAGCTGAAACTTCCGCCACTTCCTTGCATATTAATAAATGGACAATCTCCGCATTTAAAACACTTCACGTTATCAGCAAGGCAATGTGAACAGGCTCTTGCAACACATAACATTTTGGCCAAGCAGTATTGATGATGTTCCTTTAAACTGCTGGATTTTTCCTGCAGGCAGGCAAAGGAACAGTTCATGCGTGAGAATGTTTGCCAGCAAGAACCCAGTCACCTGAAAGTGTTAGAAACTTGTACAGTAACGCTTGCATTTATGTGTAAATGGGCCTGTTCTTACTGAATTGGGCAGCTGCTGATCAATCTATGAAGTGTTTTTAAACATTTGAAGAGAAATTCAGGTATCAAGGAGAACAAATAATGGAAACTCTATCAACTTTCTGCAGAAAAAACTCATCTGCCTATTGTGGCTGGTATCTGCTTAGCAAGTTTTATGAGAGCAGTGTAGTGTCCATCAATGTGCAATATCCAAAGGAATTATGAAACCCTAAAAATAGGGACAACTTCTTCCCCTAAAGTTCATAGTTCACTCATGAAATCCTGCTCTGAGTTACATTGCGGCAACTGGGGAGTAACTCTATTGGCTTCACTGGAGTGGCAATGAATTTTCACCAGTGTAACTGGTAGAAGAATTTGACTTAACATTTTAATTTTTTTTATAGAGCAAAAACGCCTATCAAGTGCTTGTCAGCCAGGAACAGAATCACATCTTTTCTGCAATCCTCCTTATTTAGGGCCTTCTTCTTCTTCTATTACAGTCAAGGGTATAACTCTCATTCACTTAATGGGAGCAACACTGGACTCGAAAGCTCCATCTTGAAACTGACTCTGCTCCTGTGGACGCTTGCACCCAAACAAAGCTCCGATGGAGTCTATGGGTTCCATGCAGGCACAGGAGTCTGCCCAGACTGAGCCAGTTTCATGAACAGGACTGTAAAGTCCTTGTGGCTGGGACCACATCTTCCTTTGTATCTTGCACAGCGGGGACCATCCCAGTGCCCAGGTAGCCCAGGGTTCCTGACTGTGCCATGCGATTCTTGGCTAGAGCAGAGGATCAGGGGCTGGAAGTTTAGCCAAACTCTCTGAGTCTCTTGGGCATGCAGAACTAGACTTGAAAATGACACGAGAAGAGCCTTCCTTAGAAGATTTCCAGCATGACACTTCCAATTCCAGCTATTCTGGAATTCTGCAATAACGGCCTGTCTCACACTAACTGGGCCTTGGGGGTGCTTCCTTCATCCCTAATCAAATATAACCACTGTGGTGATTTTCCCTGGCTAATGAGACCTGACATTTACAGGGGTTTGAAATGTTTGCTTAATAGTAGAAAAATAATTTTTTCCTGTGATTGACATACTCCAGATTTACTGAGTGCCAATACTGCTGTTGTACCCCATCAAACATTTAGTGCAACAGATTGACTTCCCTTCAGAGCTAACAGACTGTTCTCAAGGCAGATTGTATCCCTGTTTGCCAACTCAGTGAAATGCAGGCACCTCAGCACTTCTTTAATAGCAACAATAACATCAATATCATTGACGTGTCTTGTGCCTGCTTGCTTGTTTCCATGACATTTGAACTCCGATAACAAGAAAGGCATCGTAATTATTATTTCCACATGACATTCCTTAGAGAGGTTTAAGGAATCTCTGTAAGTGGAATCAACAGATTTTAAGAACATCAAGGCAAGGACTGTGTCTTCATATAGGTTTGTATGTGCCTAGCACAATGGGCCACAACTATTAAATAATATTAGTCAATGTGGAAATCTCTCCAAAATAGAGCTGGCCAGATGAAAATTTATGCTGAGAAATGATTTAATGTAATAGCTATTTGCATTTATTGCCCAAAAAATGTACAGAAAAATTACAATATTCTGATTTTAACACAAATCACCTTTTAAAATGCTAATACTGTACCATTATTCTTTTCTAAACACACCAATTTTTAATGTCACATCATAGAATTTAAAAGTTACTGCCATGTTAGGGCACAAAAAGCTTCTTCAATATTAAGGAAATTTGCTTTTAACCAAAACCACATTTAACTCCCGTTTTTCCTTTTTAGTGCTCTTCACAACTATTGCTGGTTTACAAAAGATCATGGCAAATACTGATGCTGTGTTCGAGATGAATGGCATTATTCCGCAGGTAGATAGTCCATCACTTCCAGGTCTATGCAATGGGAAAATTCTGCCTCTAAATGGAAGAGATTTATTTAGATGCTCTCTAGCTATGGTAGAGGCTCCCATCACTGGCTATTCCAAACTCTGGTTCCAATGGCAAAGTGCCTCTAACAATGTAGCCACAGGTGATTAGGGTTGGCACCTCTTTTGCTATTTGGCAAAGAAAAGGCCAAAAGGTGAGAAGTCCTTGGGCTCATCCAACCACTGCCAGGCATCAACTTTCTGGGTTTATTTATATTGGGCTCCATAATGTCAGCATAATGGAAAATAAAATGGCATGGCAGTTGGACACACCATGAGACACAGCTAACTATGACAGGTTTAAGTGGTAGCCGTGTTAGTCTGTATCAGCAAAAAAACCGAGGAGTCCTTGTGGCACCGTAGAGACTAACACATTTATTGGGCATAAGCTTTCGTGGGCTAGAACCCACTTCATCAGCTGCATGAAGTAAAAAATAGAGGAGCAGGTATAAATACATAAAAGGATGGGGGTTGCTTTATCAAGTGTGAGGTCAGTCTAACGAGAAAAATCAATTAACTATGAGATACACAGAGTGCCAGGGCTCTGGTGGCTGGCAGCTGAAGAATTGCTTTGCCTTTTTCTTAGAGCTGACGGTGGGAAGATTTTAAGAAAAAGGGGTGGGCACAAGCTCCACTTGTGAGATTCCGGGGCAGCTGCCTTCTTTAGTGGGGACGAGGCGGGTGAAGTAACATCTTTTATTGGGCCAACTTCTATTGGTGAGAGAGAGAAGCTTTCAAGCTACATGGAGTTCTTCTTCAGGCCCGTTAGCAGTAGCAGAACTAGGGCTGGATTGACAAGGAGTGAGCTGTTCTGATTCCAGGCAGCGAGGACAGGGGTACGCAAACACACTAGCCAGGCCCAGGACATTGCCTAATTCTCTGTGTGCTGTTTGCCTTCTTATTTTGCCCTGGGGTGTCTGTATGTCAGGGATGGGTAAAGTGCTCTCTGAACTGTACATTCCTTGCCTCCTTCACAGGGTGTGTGTGGGAGGCCTAATGAATATCTGTAAAGCATTTTGAGACCCTGGGATGAGAAGTGCTCAGTTGTTATTCTCTGATCACAGAGGGGTCAGCTGGGATGAGGGGGAATGCTGGCAGCAGCATCCGGTCAGTACCTGCAATGCCAGACAGGCACAGACAGAGAAGTTTTATTCCATTGGCAACACAAGCACGTTCCTTGTAACTGCCTGAGCTGCTTGAATGCTCATCAGATCCTCTAACTTTACAGGTGAATTACAGAGGATCTTTACTTATATATGTGGAGGAGAGAAAAACTCCATGGAGCCGGCTGGGGCAGAGACTTAAACCAGCAGCAGCAGGCATAGACGTGGTTTCACCAGGGCCTGTCAGACACCTGTCAGCCAACAGATTCTGCTTTCCCACACCCTCCCCTTCCACACCCTCACTCACAGACACTTTACTTCAGTTCCCTCCACCTGCCACTCTTCCCTCCCCTCAATGCTCCTGCCCCCTTCATTTTTCCTTTTAATTAATCCCTCCTGGCCTTCCCACCACACCCACCTCTGCCATAAAATCTATTTTGTATGTACTGACACACATGCGTGTCTAACAAACATAAACCCATGAAGAGCTTTTTATTAAAAAACTCAACCACGCACAAAAATGGCCATGGAATATAACATGACATTTGCAACCACTCACTCTGGTTGTTCTGCTTGTATGTTAGATTCTTTTCCCTAACCCAATGTCTATTTCAATTGTAAGCAATTTGGGGCAGGTGCTGTCTTTTATCAGGCCAACTTCTATTCGTAGCGTGCCTGGCACACTGTGGCCCCAGTTTTGGTTGGGGCTCTTAGAAGCTACAATAATAAAATAAATAATCATGATTAATAATCTTTGTATACACTGAGATCATTGGAGTCTTTCCATTGATTTCAATGAATTCTTGAACAGGTTCTAAAAGAGAATGATACAGTAGCTAACACATCATTATGAATCCTACTCTTACAGCTTATCGGCAGATTCTAAGATGGTATCTGCTTATTTACCTGAAGGTTTGAATTCCACAGCTACTGAGAATGAGTCATTGAATAAATGCTGATCTGTGAAGACTGAACTGCCATGGAGTTAAGAAACGCCAGTTAAACCCAAAAGAAAATATTAGCGTGTTTAATCTCCTGCGTGCACAGTTACATAAAATACAGTGTTTATTACAGAGGCATTAAGCAAGTGAATTGATTGTTCTGTTCACAGTGAGAACAAATAATATCCCTTCTTAATATAAAAAGCTTTGCTTTAGAGAAATACAGAATATCATTACTATCCTGTATTCACTAAAATAATCATAGAATGAGGAACAATAAAGGGCATAATAGAGATGCTATATAAAACAATAAAGGGCATAATACAGATGCTATAGAAAAATCTGGTGTACCCATGTTTTATTTTCCCTTTGTATCTTTGACTTAACTGTAGCATTATGATCCTACAGAACATGCAAACTCTTTTTCTTATGGATGGATGATGGATCTTGACTTAATGCAAATTATTGGAATAGACCTCTTAATAATATGATCTGAACCACTGCAAGCAAAATAAGAAGAACCTTTATGGTGGTTCCAAAGCACTCCACACAGAGCCAAGATCTATCCTCTGCAATTTGCACTTGCAATACAATGATGGATAACCAAAGGGCTTTTGATGAAATCATTCACTGCTTTCTGCAAGATCTTTTCAAACATGAACAATTATCCCAACAAGCTCTGGAGGCTTGGAATGAAATAAGGGAAGAAAAGGTTGAATGAAATATATGCCAAGTGGCAGAAACTCAAAGCATATGTACTATAGGGTATGAGCTAAAGGGGAATTTTGGAAGTAGCATTTCTAGGTCCTACTAGTACTAGAGGCTGAAAAATAAGCTTTAGAAGAAATTGTTTATACGACTGCTGCCCTCCAAGGACTGGCATTGCTGCAAGAAGCCTTCCCAGGAAGTGCCTGGAGATCCACATTAATTATAAAGGAAGCACTTCACACTTCATGCTGTAATATCTTGGTCTTTGCTGCTCCTGGCAGCTGATGAAACTCTGTTCTCTCCTGTAAGTTTGGTGTTGACACTGGATACAAGAAAATCCATTTCTGCTTCAGGAGGCTTTCTGTTGCTATGGTCAGATTAGGAGCCAGCAGTGTGAGAGCAGAAAATATTTTAGCATATCTTTGGGTTTTGATGTGGGAGGGGATCAATGCAAACTCATGGTAGTGCTAAGGAAGGTGCCCTAGTCTCAAATAAACTCTTCCCAAAAATCTGAACCGTTAAACCTCAGTGCATCAATAATCCTTGCTCCTGCATGGCATGAAGTACCCTAAGTGCACATCTGCACAGCAAAACAGCTCCATGGCAGCGACTCTCTGACCCCTCACTAAAACTAATGGAGCAATGTGCAGTACTGGGTAGGGTTACCATATTTCAGCAAGCAAAAAAGAGGACGGGAGGAGCCCCGCCCTAGCCCCGCCCCTGCCCCTCCCACTTCCCGCCCCCCCCAGAACCCCCAACCCTCCCCCCGTTCCTTGTCCCCTGACTGCCCCCTCCTGGGACCCCTGCCCCTAACTGCCCCCCAGGACTCCACTCCCTATCTAAGCCTCCCTGCCTCTTGTCCCCTGACTGCCCCAACCCTTATCCACACCCCCACCCCCAGACAGACCCCTGGGACTCCCACGCCCCATCCAACCACTCCCCACCCCCTGACAGCCCCCCCCAAACTCCCAACCCATCTAAACCCCTCTGCTCCCTGTCCCCTGACTGCTCCGATCCCTCTCCCCACTCCTGCCCCCTGACAGCCCCCCCCAGAACTCCCAACCCATCTAAACCTCTCTGCTCCCTGTCCCCTGACTGCTCCGATCCCTCTCCGCACTCCTGCCCCCTGACAGCCCCCCCCAGAACTCCCAACCCATCTAAACCCCTCTGCTCCCTGTCCCCTGACTGCTCCGATCCCTCTCCGCACTCCTGCCCCCTGACAGCCCCCCCCGAACTCCCAACCCATCTAAACCCCTCTGCTCCCTGTCCCCTGACTGCTCCGATCCCTCTCCCCACTCCTGCCCCCTGACAGCCCCCCCCCAGAACTCCCAGCCCCCTACCCCCCCGCTCCTTGTCCCCTGACTGCCCCTTCCTGGGACCCCTGCTCCTAACTGCCCTCCAGAACCCCACCCCCTACCTAAGCCTCCCTGTTCCTTGTCCCCTAACTGCCCCCTCCTAAGACCCCCCCCAACTGCCCCCCAGGACCCTACCCCCTACCTGTACCCTGACTGCCCAAAACTTTCTCCACCCGCCCCAAAAGCCCCCCCCCGTTTCTTGACTGCCCCCTCCAGAACCTCCCTGCCCCTTCTCCTGCCCCCCTTACCCTGCTGCTCAGAACAGGGTGTTGGGCTCTGTGCGAGCCGGACACGTGGCTGAGCTCCCCAGCACAACAAAACCCGGTCCCTGGCCCTGCACAACAAAACCCAGTCCCTGGCCCTCCACAGTGCTGCCGGACCGGGTTGCAGGAGAGGCCAACTCAGAATGCAGGGCGGCTCCGGCTCCTCTACAGCTGCTCCTGAATCCAGCCCGGGATTTTTCTGCAGCCCTCCCAGCCGCTCGCTCTGCCGGGGGAGGGGGAAATCCCGGACATTGTGAGTGCTTTACAAATTCCCCCCGGACGCTATTTTTAGCGCGAAAAGGAGGACATGTCCGGGTAAATCCGGACGAATGGTAACCCTAGTACTGGGCCAAGCAGACCCTGTGCCTCAGCAGCTGCAGAGCATGCTCCAAATGGAGGGCCTGCTTAAAAGGAGATTGACAGGTAAGCAGGCGGAGAGTGAAGGAGAGACTGGCTGCAGGCAGGGACAGAGGGCTCTACAGGGCAAGAGTCTGGACTGTGGGTAAGACTCAATCAAGAGCCCAAGGCCCTAACCCCTTTTCCTCTCCTCCCCCACCCTCCACCACTTCTCTCTGACAAGAGGAGCAAGTGGACACTGGAAAGTGAGCTGGGAAGACCCAAGGGACTGTTTGAACTATTGAGTCTGTGGGAGCAATCCTCTGCTGAGAAGGAAGCCGAGCACCATGACCCTACCGCCCCCTGTCCTCTCTTCAGTTTGGGGCATGAAGAGGCCTGGGGAGGCTGGTCTGTTGTACCAGCTTGAGGGGATTCTCCTCACCCTTTCCCCCTTGGGCCCTGGGCCAGGACATAGTAGAGAGGGAGAGCCTGGGTTCTCCTACCCTTCTCCCCCCTTCTTCCACCCTAGTGGGGAACCTCTGGAGTGCCAGGGAATGGTGGAGTGTAACTTGGCTACTAGGCCTTCAGATTGCCTGACAAGGCCTTTCCAAGACTCTGAGAGACAGTTGAGCCACGGCCTGCCCACTAGGCCAGCTGGTCCCAAGTGAAGCCCGCTACGTCGGGTCAATAGTGAAGGGACAGAAAAAATGGGTAAAGTGAATACCTGGCAGTTCCTGCCCATCACCATCCCTGAACATAACTCATGCATTTGGGTTGTGCTCAGCAGCGCAAAATCTGTGAACAGAGGGCATAACCCGTAACAAGTGGGTTAGAAGGGGGGATGTAAAGGAAACTGGCCAGCCAGTCCTCATCTTCCCCATGCCCTTGCAATGCACACATAGGAAAGGCTCCATATGGGGTCCATGTGGGCACAGGGATGCTTTATACTATGGAATTAGCATTAGCAGAATAGGGAGCATATGCAATAAGCAATAGGAAATGCAGCACAGCAGAGGAGCCTCCAGTTACAGGTTATGGAGATGAGCCAGAAGTAGCTAAAAGGCCTGTGACACGGTGATGAGTAGGGCCCGAGTTGCACAATTGCCTGAACTGAGAAAGCTGCACATGTACCAGGAAGCAGATCTAGCCAATTGGTCTGAACTGGTGAGTAGGGGAGGGGTAGGTGAACCAGGCTTAGGCGTGTGTTCCGCGTGTGGCTCAGTTGGCTCAGCTGCCCGTGGATCCACAGAACCAGCAACGGCAAAACCATCAGAAACCGAACGCTGTGCATCTGCGTGGTGATAGCCACATCCCACAAGCCCAGCAGCATGCCCACTCCTAAGGCCGGGCGCAGAAGTCAGCTGCACATTTCACAGCAACCCATATGGGAGAAAATTCATCCCTGCACAGCTCATGAGTAGTGATCCAGTGACACCCACGGCTATTTGGTGACACTGGATAGCATGTTCAAGGATGGTTCAACCTTTTTAGATGGTGCACTGTGTGCAGTTAGCAGGAACCAGGACAGCACAAGTAATACCACATCACTCGTCAGGGAGAACCTGACTGGAAATCTGAATGGATGCCATTTCCCCCTTGCCCAAACCTCCCCAGCAAAAAACACTGGGAGAGTCCACTACTCTTAATGCTACATGCATTGGATAAAAACTCTGACTGAATGAGAGGTACAAAGTATGGTTCAAGGTCATCCACTGGGGAGGAAATGGCTCGTGCAGACTCTGGGGGGATAAAAGGTGGAGGGGTGAAGCACACGCATTCAATGTAACAGTTGTGATAGTTAGCTGACAGGCCTCATTGACAGCCTATATAACTCTAAAGAAGCCACCACCCCTGCAAATAATATCGGGGTATGCGGCTCTTCGTTGCCCTTGTGGTTGTGGTGTATTGAAAACTGTGCTAAAATTACAAGCTATCACTTTAAGTTATAAGGGTTTTCCTGGTCCTGCTTGTAAGAAAATGTGCAACCTGGCTCTTCAGCAGTGAGTCTGCAAAGAGCCAGCCCAGAACAAGGTTGGATGAGTTGAGCCTTTCTGCTTAGGGAGCAGCCTGCCTTGTCTCTCTCTGTTTTTGGTTCTTGTGGGATTCTAAGAAAAATTAAAATTAAATTAGTGTTAAATTGAAAACTTTCAGAAATAGCCTTTTATGTTTGTAATCTAATTTCTGTGTATGGATGCCATTAACATAACACTGGTCATGTTAGATCACCTACAATAGCTGAAATAGGCAACAGACCAGGAAGGCAGGAGCAAGACCAAAAATGCCCATCTGTGTAGGTCATCATCCGTACAGAGTACGGCAATGCACAGAAGGGTTCCTTCAAGTCATGTACACCAGCGTTTATTGTATATTAGCTTTCTTGGAGCAAAAGAGAATATCCTGAAGGAGGCAACAGGGAGCAGGTATGCATATGCTCCATGTATATGGGGGTCCCAGAGCGGTTACTCATTTTAGGATTACTACAGTATGTGGCACTTTCATAGTAAAAAGGGATGTGAAGCAGCAGTATTGTAAATGCTGCTGTCAATGCTTACTGACCAGCTTCCTAATTGCTGTGTGTTGCTGCTCTTTTTAGAGTTGTATCCGTAGCCAGAGATAAGTAGGTTCCCTCATCAGCCATGTTTGCAGGATCCTTTCGTGAGAGCTCAGCAACAACCCCTGCTTTACATCACACTGTCACTGTATCTTCTGGCATGCATATCTGAGTGCAATTTTTTCTAGGTTGTGATTTTTTCCTAAAATGTTGATGGATATCGATGACACATTAAGAGGAAGGCGAGGCGGAGATGGGCCAACATCTATGTTACCATCAGTCTGTAATTCATCTTCTTTGCAGTAATACATACTATTCCTCCAGAGTCCCAAAGAATATTCCTGAATGAGCTTCAACAATCCTTGTTTTAACAATTTAATATCCAAAGCTAAACAAGAATAACTAGCTCACTGGATCAAATGTGTTCTTATTTTACAGCTAAAGACAAGACTAACAGCATAATTTCCTGGAGGCTTAGATACTCCAAAGAGATTGTGTCAGAACTTATTTTAGGCTGAATTCAGGTTAGAAGAAACCACTATTAAACTTCTCAACTGTCTGATCTACTAAATTTGGGAACAAGATAGTGGAAGGAAGACAATCCTGTGGGGAAAATGAGCCTACAGAGATAAGAGAATCAATTTCTTCCAACTAACAGGGAAAGAAATCTAATACAACTCCAATTCTCCCCAAAAATATCAGTGCCACTGGAAACTGTGAAAAGGAAATTAAAGTGAGAGGGCCACTGAGTTCTACTGATCTAACACTCCTAATTAATTAAAATGGAAATATACCTATCTCATTGAACTGAAAGGGACCCTGAAAGGTCACTGAGTCCAGCCCCCTGCCTTCACTAGCAGGACCAAGTACTGATTTTTGCCCCAGATCCCTAAGTGCTCCCTCAAGGATTGAGTTCACAACCCTGGGTTTAGCAAGGCCAATGCTCATCACTGAGCTATCCCTCCCCCTTAATGGGAGGAACAGTTGCAGCATATGGCCCTCTGTATATTATATGTTGTGTGGTTTGTTTTTTGTACATGTCCACTAGCAAGAGAGAAACACTGGAGTCAAAAGCAGATGGTATTAGATACATTTTAGTGAACTGTAGAGACGTTTCCCTGGCTAGTCATGCGAATTCTTATGTGAATTGCAATCTGTCCATGGGCACAACTCTTTCATACTCATTTTCAGTGAGTATTCATGCACGCTTTAACAGAATGAATACTTTAGCAAACAAAAACAGGTCACACTTTATCTTAAGGATCCATTTATAAATAGTTTATAATGGATTAATAGACAATTAATATTTTAATACATGGTTAATCAATTGTAATAAAGTCCAGCAGATCAATAGTATGCCTATAAATATGGCCTATAATGATCTATAACACCTTCTCCTGATATGGTTATAAATATCTGTAACATTCACTACTTATGTCTGTAATATGTCTATAATATCATTTATTAACTCTTTATAATTAAACCATTTATGAATGGTTATAAAAAGTGTGACCCAAAAATGTTACATAGTGTCAAAACCATTACATTTATATGCAACCTGAATTCTGTATCTGAGACATTTCTAACAGTGGTATTTGTTTGCTTTTGAATAAAAGGCACAACTGTTATTCACAATAACATTTACTCAGCGTCTTAATTAAAAAAATTCTTCCTTGATTAAGAACATTTAAAAAATGTATGGAGTGCCCTTAAGTGCTGATTAAATATTTGGATGCTGGACAAATAGTTCAAAGTAAATTAAAAAGATTGTACCAGCAAAATAATCAAATATTATTAAAACGCCATCATTAAAAAGGAAGCTCCTATGTAGGGACAGAGCGTGAACAAGAAATAAACCCTCCTCTGGGGAAAAAAAAAAGTGTAGGTATTTTAAAGAAGAGAGATGGGAATGAGATGGGTCAGATGTCACATGACTTGATCATATGGCCGCCTTAGATGAAATGGGGTGGCCTGTAAATCCTTATCTGCACTGGAATAGGTTGGCATTTAGAGTGCTGGCTCAAGCAACTGAATTGCTTGTAAAACACTGTCTCTGCATTAAGTGCTTCTCATATTTCACAGGTGTTGCCAGGATGGGGACACTGCACCAGCTCTGAGGAAGACTTAAAAACATCTCCACCCATGCCTCCGTAACTCAAACCAGTTCAGTGCTAATATGGATGGGAACCATTGGCATTACAGCTCCACTAGCGCAGTTAGCCCTCCCAAAGCAAATGCACAGTGCGCCTAGACACCCTTATTTATTCAGTCTTGACACAATTCTATTCCTAAAGTCCAGTCTACACAAGAAAATGGAATCATTGCTGAAAACATTTTTCAGCAATGGGTCCCGCAGAGCCAGTGCTGAAAATGGTTCACTTACCAGAGTAAACCAGACAATACCATTTCAGACTGTGATTGAGTCCACCAGAGACAAGCCTTCACAGCAAAAGGGCATGTACTGCTATTGTGAGATCCTCAAGAGAGAAGGACAGGGGCAATCTCTGTAAGTACTGCAGCAGGAAAAAATATATTTCCATACCAGACCTGAGACATGGGACTTTTCTTGGAAAGAGTCTGGTCAAAAATGACACCAAATTCTTACCTTGTTCAATGCTTCTGGACATGACCTCTCGATTATCTTTATACCCTCTAACTCTACCGCCCAGCAAAGCTTCTGTATGAAAAGGAGGCAGTTCTGAGCTGGCAATGTCACTGTTACTTGTGATTTTATTGCAAGTCTCACAATAGCTTTTTTTCTTCTTCTTCTTCTTCTTTTTTTTTTTTTACACATTTATAATGTTTATTATTTTTTTAAAATACAACAAATATACCAAAATACCAAATTCATCATAATACACTAGGTAAGTAACAAGGGTTAGGAAAAAGGGAGGGGAGGTGTTCCTAGTTGTTTTTTTTCTTAAAGTGCCAGCACCTGTAGTCAAGTGATTAGTTGAGATTCTCAATTTTCATTAAAATAAAGTAAGTTTGTAGCCCTCATGGTTGCTTAGCAAAAGCTTGAAAATGTGACCTTAGGGTAACCTAAAGGCTCAGAAACCAGAAAGCAAAGAAAAAGAATCCCACATTTATTATTTATTTAAAAACTCATTATTTTAAAGCCAGTTATGTGATTTTGAGGGGGGATGGGGAGAGCCTTGCACTCATGATTTTTGAGCACTTGGAATTGGCAATGTCATATGAGCATAGCACTCCTAATGATACTCTAATTATTAGAAATGATTTTAAGACCTTGTACACATATTTAGCAACATGGAGACACATTGAGGGATGGTACAATTAGAATCTTTTGACAATTAAATAATTGCATGCTACCACTGATCTTACTTTTGTCATCGAGATATTGAAGTCAGTGCCAGACATACTCTTCCACCCTGCAGTATATATTAATTATAATTAAATTATAAATTAATTATATTATAAACCTAGCTCTCACATAACATGTTTCATCAGTAGATCTCAGAGTGCTTATATAAGCTATGGGCAATCATACCAAATTCTCTGAGAGGTCTAGCATTACCAATATATCAATGGTCCTAACCAGTCTGGTCTGAATATATAATATAAACCTGAATCCAAACCAGATCCAACCAAGAATGCCAGTGGGGGGTGATGCACCTGAAGCTCAATTACTTTCCCCAAAATGGGAAAGTTTCATACAACATGAGCACTTAAGTTTTATCAGATGACTTACTGAATGGGTAGTGCAGACCTCTATATGTCCAAGGGTAGTTGGCCAAGACAATAGTAATGATTGGTCAGAAACTGAACCATAGGTAGAGGAAGGGACTCCAAGAAATTGCAGATATTCACATCATAATCTATTTCAGAACCAGCCAAAAGGAGGAAGTCTGCTGAGAACCCAAGGGTCTCACAATCAAAAGGACAATAGACCCTATACTTTATCAGGTACGAGTTAGAAAATTCATCACACTGTCCAGTTGTAGGAACAATTAGCCAAGGCAAGCTGATTGACTAGCTTTGAAATATCCTGAAGAATTCAGGTGGAAGAATAAACTCATTCTGATTTAATTTAGAAAGGAACATCATCAACTACTACTGAGTTTCTTGGTAGAGTCTGCCTTTGAAATTGGCACTGTGAGAATTGTAATATAATAGGTTGTGGAGAGAACCAATAAAGTTTAAGAACCAGAGAGCTCTGTAGTATTAATCAATTGGCAGCACATGCCATTTCCATTTACTCAGCAGTGTTAAATAGAATTGAATACACCATTAAGGTTTTGTTCTGTTACTGGTATGGTTTTATTTTCTAACCTGTATGTAAATTCTATCCCCTCTCTGCCTTTGTCTCTTGTTCTCCCCTTTCGCAGAAGCTCAGGTGGTGAATTTGTGTCACTGGTGCTATCAGGAGACCTTCCGATACTGACTTCAGGACAGGATCGTGCAAAATTAGGACTCAGTTTTCCCTCATTAGTCAGTAGAAAAAACTATTCTGGTAATAAAACCACTTGACTGGGATTCCAAAATCCTGGGTTAAATTCTTACCTCTGCCACAGACTTAAATTGTCACCTTGGACCTTTACCTATCAAAGATATATGCAGCATTGTTGTAGCCGTCCCAGGATATCAGCCAGACAAGGTAGGTGAGGCAATATCTGTTATTGGACCAACTTCTGTTAGTGAGAGAGAGAAGCTTTCGAGCTTACACAGAGCTCTTCCTAGGGCTGCCAACCTTCCAGTCCCACAAAACCAAACATCCTCACCCCACCCTGGTCACTCCATCCCCCCTCCCTCCGTCCCTCGCTCTCCCCCACCCACTTGCTCATTTTCACCGGCTGGGGAAGGTCACTTTTCGACCGGGTGTAGTCCTGAAGCTGGAAAGCTTGTCTCTCTCACCAACAGTAATTTGTCCAATAAAAGATATTACCTATAGGAAAGAAACAGTTGCAATCACCTGGCCAGAAGGAAATCAAACATAAACCTCCTACTGCTATGTGATCATAAGGAAAAGGGCTTATCACTCATTTAATTGAATTTAATACAGTTTATGACATTTCAAAGTGCTGGGAAAGCAATGTTGATTTTGTTTTTAATTATTGTGCACAATTTTTATTCATTCCTTTAATGACTGAGTTGAGAGAGAATAAGAAAAGAGATCCCATTCCAAAAAGCAGATATAAAACTGAACAAATAATTGATTGATTTATTCTAAAGTGTTTCTGCTAGGCTATTAACTATGACAGCTTAGTGCAAACAACTTCATTTTTCACAGCAAATGTCCTCTGTAGAAGAACTGGTTTGTTTGTTTTCTCTTGATATTGATGTTGATCAGCATCTTTTTATTCCTTTTAGTTTATTTGATTTCTTACTCAGTGTCTGATGAACATCAGGGGTTACATCTGAGCTTGCAATTGTCTTCTATAGCTAAGATTTACATCAAGCTTTTCCCTTTAACTCCCGATAACTCCAATTCCCACTACTCTATCCGTTGTTGTGCTTGTTCCTCCAGCTGTTTTGTTTTAGTTAATTTGAGTTTTATGTTCAGCTTAGCATTGGAAAAAGGAAGACCACCCCCGAAATATGAATGTTTGTCCTCAGTAATGCCATTATTCATAGGATTAAAGAGCACATGGAATGCAAATTGGATATACAAGGAACAATTGTAAGAGTTAATATCCAGTAGGCTTCTGATAATAATTAGTCTGTCTAGGTCATGCAGCCCCATGCCTCCATTCTAAATAATGTAATGATATCCTTGTGACAACAAGACTTTTTTTTTTTTATTAGTTTCCTTTTCCTTCACCACTTTTGTTCCTCTTACTTCCCTCTCCTTTGCTTCTTGTTCCTGTGACCTCTTATTTGATGTTTGTTGAGCTCTGTCTTCTCTTGTTGTCTCACACTCCCTTGCCAGCTGATCAAAGCTGGAAAACATCCCTTGTAGTTGGCTGAGATGAATGCTGTTCCTGGGCTGTATCTCTCATTCTCGTGTTGTTCAGATGGGGAGGGTTTAGTTAGAAATAATGCCAAAGGAGAGGCAGCCCCAGACACTATCCAACAATTTGAGCTAAGTGCAGGAGAGGGACAGAATGGCCTGCAGGCAGTGGCCTTAACAGGGCTCTGGACTCAGCCCACCATTGCTCGGCCATAAATCGCTGAGGTTTGGGTCCATCCAGCACACTCAGTTGCAATAGTACATGGTATGTGGGCTGGAGATGCAGGCTGCTCCTCCATTATGATGGAAGGCCTACTGGGGCTGTACAATATGTAGGAGTTTAAAGCATGAGGTAACCATCTTCAGAGAGAATTGTGCAGTTTGTTAGATTCCTTCACCCCCTTTATTGTGCTTGGAGTTGCTGCTGTGTTTGTATGTAATAAATCAGGACAGCAGAGCAGGATGGAAGGAGAGTGTTTATTTCAGAACAATGACCTTCTCGTTGAAGACAGCAGCCATGCATCACTTCCCTGCCATGGGTCAGATCCTCGGACAAAGGCACAGACAATTATAACCAGGCCATGGTTCTTGCGGGCCCCTCCACTCCAGGAGTAGCCACTGCTTGTGCGAGCAGAGATCTATGGGGGACAACAGAACTAGTTCCTATAGGCTACTCCCCATCCATGCCTCCCCCGTCCCCAAGTCTCCTACAGTAATATTGGCACAGCTGTCAGCCCTGCCGTGCGATTTCTAACTGGTTCCCCTTCAGCCATGTGCTGCTGCTCTTGTCTGTGATCAGTTATATTCAAGCCTCCCCACCCCTAATTACTGTAAAGAGAGGGAGTATACTGCTGTTAAGGGGCCCCATCCAGTAAACATTTACATGCACACACACATACCAGCTGTCTCATTGATGTTAATAGGACTATATACGTGAGTCAAGGATGCTGAGGGATAGGCCCCCAGAGCAGCAATAACTAATGATTCAAACCACTGAGTAACGGGAGTTGGATCAGCCCCTTGGAAAGCAGTATTCCAAAGCAAAACACAAAATGGGAGTGAAATGGTCTTACCAGACCAGAGTTGTGCTTTCAGCTTGACAAGGGTTGTGGTAAATTCTCCATCACTTAAAGGCTGAAAATTAAGATTGGATGTCTCTATAAGGGCTTGTCTATACTTACGCGCTGGTTCAGCGGCAGGCAATCAAACTTCTGGGTTTGATTTATCGCGTCTTGTCTGGACGCGATAAATCGAACCCAGAAGTGCTCCCCGTCGACTCCGGTAATCCTGCTCGGTGCGAGGAGTACACGGAGTCGACGGGGGAGCCTGCCTGCCGCGTCTGGACCGCGGTAAGTTCGAGCTAAGGTACGTCGACTTCAGCTACGTTATTCATGTAGCTGAAGTTGCATACCTTAGTTCGAATTGGGGGGTTAGTGTAGACCAGGCCTGAGATACACTCTGGCTCAACCACAAGTTACTGGGCTAGATGCAACCATTCCTGGGTGGGGTCCTACGGCCTGGGTAATGCAGAAGGTCAGATTACTTCACCAGAACAGTCCCTTCTGGCCTTAAAACCTAAGAAAGTATATACCACATCTTGTAATATCCACCTGCAAGGTGGCACAAGGGCCTGACTCTGTTCTCATCAGTGTCTAACCTCCTCTTAACTTCACTGGGAGTGGGATCAATTACCCAAGATTCCCTATCAGCTCATCTATGCACTGACTGGACTAAGGTCCAACAGGTGATATTACTAAAACAGACACTGTTAATGGTTCAGATGTAAAGAACTGGGAGGCCAGATGGACTAAGACATTCTTTCAATATCTAATATCTCTAGAAAAAAGACATGTTTCCATGTCCTTGATAATATTCAGTGAAATTAAGGCTTTTGATCGGAGCTGGGATAGGTTCTTTAAGCCCAGCTAATGAGCCAGGATCAAGCTGTCATCCACCACCCAAAACAAAACAAAATAGTGATAAATGAAAACGGCATGAAGGAACAAAGTATCTGTCTTTTTTTCTGTACTAATTTTTGGTTCTCTAGATGGATCTATGAGCTCTCCTAACTAGGATGACCAGATGTCCCGATTTTATAGGGACAGTCCCTATTTTGGGGGGTTTTACTTATATAGGCACCTATTATCCCCCACCCTGGCCCGATTTTTTACACTTGCTATCTGATCACCCTAGCTCTATTGTTTCAAAGGAAACGGAACCTGTTTTTTATTATCTGTCTATTGTCCATTATGATATTTACAACAAAAGAATGGGTCTTTTCTTCAGCAACAGAAAATCTACACTGCGAATGGAAGAAAGGGCTTATTTTGACTAGTAATCTGAGTAAACCTGATGTGGAAATCATAGAGGAAGCACAAAGGCAAAACAACAAAAGGCCATTTCTATAATGTGACTTATTTAAAACACACACACACACAAGGGACACTTTAAATGTCACTGCTACAAAGAGCAATTTCTTTTCTTTTAAACGGGCTCAGTTTTTCCAAAGTTACTTTTCAAATAACTAACGATGCTACCATTAGCTTTGCCACCACTCCAACATTGTCAGTTGGCTAATTGTTTTGTACCTATTTAAGATTTACATAAAAATAACACCCACTAACAATGATGCAACTGAAAATCTGCCATGAAACTCTATGGGAAATATAACTAAACCCTGCTGTAGAGTTTAAAAATAATCCAGCTCATTTCCAATACAGCAGTTCAGGATTAATAATGAAACCTTATGGACAAAACATGCAGCTACAGCTTGACCTGAGGTATTTTATGCTTGTTACCTCCACACGATATCCAAAGAAATCAGAATATTTAGAGCATCTGTGTACCCCGATATACTAATTTTACATTTTTTTTGTTACAATTAAAACAGAATCCAAAATATACCTGACACCATATGTGCACATTGTTTTAGTGCAGAAAATGATTCCATACAAATGAAAAGGCCAAATTCAAAACAACTAGGCCCCAATTTTCTGCTGGCATAACTTGATTAGTTTCAGTGTAATTACACAGTAGAGAAAGAATTTGGCCTTGGATTTTTAGATTAAGTCTCAAAAATAAGCATGGCTGATCTCAACACAATTCCAATATTCCCAACTGATTAACACACCTTATCATGAGAAATGTTGGCTCTTGAGAGCTCCCTGGGGTTGCTATACTGGCAGGGGACTAATGTACATACATTGACCTATCTTACACAACTGAAGTTAATGGTGAAAGTGACAGACTTCAGTGGTGCACCACTGGACCAATAGCAAGCAAGAAATGGAGTACTTGTGCAGTTCTTTTAGAATCAGTAAAGTTGGGGTCAGGTTTGGGAAGATTTCATGCTGTATCCTACCCAGACTCCAGCCACAGTCCTAACTTCACTCACAACAACACAGTAACTAGATATTTCTGTTAAAGAGATTGGCACAGAAAAAATTAACAATGTTGACATTTAAAGGTACTCATTAGGGTTCAGTGTCAACATACCATTGATATGAATGGGGCAGTTTTCATCTTCATATTACATTAATGCTGCCTTCTGCACTGCCACACACAACCCAAGCAAAAGGGCTTTGCACAGAGAATTGAAGAACGCTTGAGGGAAAAGAAGTCCTTCCACCAGTCTGTAAGCATGACATGCTGCTGCTACAGCCTTGTTGGTGTGCAGTGTCTCATCCACTGCCAGTGGCCTGCACCATGCTTACCTTGCAACTAACTCCTTCTGTATGCAAAATACCACTGGGCTGCTTCTCTCCCCTACCCCCTGCAAAGGAACCAAGCTGATTCTTTTGTCCTTACAACTTTCTGTGCCCATGGAAGGGGTGAAGACGGTATTAGCCTTTGGCCTACTGGTAGGGTGTAAGTCTGGTTGCAGACTCATGACTGGAATGAGATCCTTACAATCAGAAGGGCTAAAATCTTACTTTTTTTTAAACAAAATCTTAGACTCTGCAGAAACGGAGGGAGTCACCAGAGACGTGCTGGCACAATGAAGCAGTTCAGTCCTGCCCCTGCGTAAGGAGCTCTGATACTATGGTGATACTAGATAAATATCCAGTCAAATTACATCTTAGATAGAAGTAATTACCTCTGGGACAGTACCATGCCAGGCTCTGCTAGGTCACCGCTCTGGTTCCATTCCTTACCAGATTAAGCATTCTATTGCAGCCACATAAAACTCTAAATAACCCATCAGAACATTTTGTCCTGTGTATCCACTCTGCTTCTCAAATATAGTAATATAAAATACAGGTCTAACTCTCTCAAAGGAATCCATAGCATTGCAGATATATTTAAACATGCTGTCCAAGCACTAACAGTTTGTTGCTATAGAAATCTATACACATTGCTGGGTTCTAAATTACCTGGGTTACTAAACACCTGCGTTTCATTGGGGGCATTCAATTAATACATCGGCTGAACCCACAGTGATAGTCAAAAAAAAAAATGTTAGGAAGTATAAAGAATGGGATAGAAAATAACACTGACAAGATTAATAGATTCATAGATTTTAAGTCCAAAAGGGACCACTATAATCATCTGGTCTGACCTGTTACATAACACAGGCCAAAGAATTTCACCACTTCAGGAAGGTATCCAGTTTTGATTTAGTTTTCAATTTAGAATCCACCACAACCTTTGGTCAATTGTTCCACACTCTCACTGTTAAAGTTGTGATTTGTTTCTAATCTGAATTAGTCCTTCGACCAGAGATTGATTTGAATAATGGCATTACAGTCAATGGCATTTTCTCACCTGAAATATTGTTTTCAGTTCAGGGCTCCTTATCTCAAATTTTTTTTAAATGGTAATACAGTTGGTTCAGATTACAGGCATGCATAGACTCCAATATGAGGAGAAACTGAAAAGGCTGGAACTGTTTAGTTTAGAGATGAGACAAATAAAGGGTGTGAGTTAGAGAGATAATAATAAACAGTCCAGAGAGGGTAAATCAGGTGACTCTACTTACCTTTTCTCATAATACAAGAACAGAGGGCCTTCAGTGAAATGGAAAGGCAACAAATTTAAAGCTGATAAAAGGTGATTTTTTTTTTTTACTGGACACAGACTAACTCTGTGTAGCTCATTGCCACAAAGTATTATTGAGACCAAGAGTTAGTAGGATTCCAAAAAGAAATAGACATTTATATGGATTACAAGAGCGCCATGGTTATATTTGATAGGATTTTTAAAGAAGGATATAAACCTTCATATGTCAGTGCATAAACCAGTTCTGTAATTGATGGGGGAACTTCCCTATAGATAGGTTAGTCCATTATTGTCCATTGTGGAGTTTCTTACACTTGACTCTGAAGTATCTGATACTGACCACTATCAGACACAAGATACACCTCTACCTCGATATAACGCTGTCCTCGGGAGCCAAAAAATCTTACTGCATTATAGGTGAAACCGTGTTATACTGAACTTGCTTTGATCCACCGGAGTGCGCAGCCTCGCCCCCCTGGAACACTGCTTTACCGCGTTATATCTGAATTTGTGTTATATTGGGTTGCATTATATTGGGGTAGAGGTGTACTGGACTAGATAGCCCAATCCAATTCTATTTTCATGTCATTGGTCAACTGTGAACATAACAATTCTTATGTCCATATTTGACCGGTGACAACATAGCTTTTCTTTAAGCCTACAGACTGTCGTTAAATTACTGATTGAATCTATTTTGAATCCCTCGTCCCTAATCAAAAACCTCTTAACGGTTTCCTTCAGACAATGTAATGGTTCACCGAGCACAGACCACTGGTTTACAGTGATAACAGGCAGGTTGTTTTCTGAAGGCCATTGGTGCTTAGATCATATACTATATATTTTGTTCCTTCAGGACTTACAGTCTCATCCTTTCAAACAGTTATTAGGAAGCAGTGTGGCTTGGTGGTAAGAAATTGCATGAAAAAGTTCCATAAGTAAGGACATAGATGTAAACAAAACTCCTTCTGTGAAGATTCTAAAGCCAATTGATAATGAAACTGAACAAGAGGACAGTGATGAATTTCCATAAATCGGGAAATCCGGTAAATTGGGTCACTGTCCCCTTAAATGGAAACTCTCAGCTAGAATGTTCAGAGACTATCACATGCATATTTTCTAAAAGATCGTTAAGACCTGCTTGAGCATTCATTAGGGTCAGCAGGACCATCCCTAGAAGGGTGTGGGGCCCAGGGCGGAAGTGACGAATCTGTCACTTCCAGGACCGACCCGCCACTTCCAGGACCGACCGTGCTGGCCAATCACACCCCAAAGCATGGGGCCCAGAGTGGTTGCCATGATTCACCATACCCAAGGGACGGCTCTGAGGGTCAGTCCTCCAGAGAAAGTGAGTGACCAGGATCACACAGAACATTATAACTATGATCCTGATCCCGCATGGACTTGAGTGCCCTCAATTCTTTCAAACAATACTACATTCATGCGCACTAAGCAAGTTTTAGTTCATGCCAGCAGCGTCTATGCAGGCCAGTTAGCATGCAACAAGTTGGTGCACTTTAGAAATGGTCCTCTTTAAGTGCTCATTGCTGCTTCTTGTAGATAAGCCATCAGTGAAATCAACGGGCTCTCAGAACACTCAGTTCCTTTCTTTGCAAAGCAGTTTACATGTCTCTTGCACTGTGGAAATTAACAATAGATACAAATGATGCTGTTTTTGGAATCATTTGCTGGAGACAGAGTGCAGTGTTAGCTCACTTTGCATCAAATCTATCAGAATACAAGGCTATTAAATATATTAAACATTAACATGTTTTCACATCAGTCCATTTGTTCTATCAGGATGGGACAGCCTCATTTTGATACACTTTAGTGTAATTTCAGAAATGGTTTATGTTACAGTCAGTGGTTTGAGCATTGGCCTGCTAAACCCAGGGTTGTGAGTTCAATCTTTGAGGGATCTGGGGAAAAAAAATCTGTCTGGGGATTGGTCCTGCTTTGAGCAGGGGGTTGGACTAGATGACCTCATGAGGTCCCTTCCAATCCTCATATTCTATGATATAGGTCTATGATATAGGTTATAGTGTCATACAATAGACCTGGATGCAGATAAAAAACCATGGCATTGCAGCAGAAGGTACTGGAGCCGTTTCCAACTAAAGAAGAGTCAAAATGGACTCATCTCATTCACCTATCTGAAGTGATGGCTATAAGGAATGAAGTCTTGAGGGAGAGATGGAGGAGAGAGCAGGTAGTCAGTGGCTCAAAGGGAGGTTGCCCTAGGGCATTGAGAAGCAAATTAAGATCCCACTGGGTTGCATACAGGAGGAAACAATTTGTGTAAGCCTCTAAGAAATCTAGTTACGGTAGTGTGGGGAATAACTAAGACGACTTCAATGGATATGTGGAAGGCTGTGTACTGTGGAAGCAGTCAATGTACTCTGAGCTCACTGAGAGATTTAAATCAAAAACTTGTTTCCTTCACAAACAGAAGTTGGCCCAATAAAAGATATTACCTCACCCACCTGGTATCACTATCATCCTGGGACCAACATGGCTAAAGCAACACTGCAAACATTTAAATCCATTGGACATTCTAGGATCTTGGAGAGTGGAGCATCTGATGCTTGAGAAGAGTGACAAGAACACCAGGAATGGAGGGTTTCCACTTTTGAAAGTAAGTTTTGCGAGTAGCAGGTTTCCTGCTAGATAGGAAAACTGGCCGGAGAACCATCTAGGAACCATGCTCTCAGGTTCAAGGACAACGGGTTGGGATGGATCAGGGCCCCTGAGTTCTGTAACAGGAGATCCCTCTTGAGGGGAAGGCAGAGAGGCGTTACCACAGGGAGGTGAAGACGGTTTGAGTACCACACGGTCTTGGCCAGGACAATGTTATGGCGATAATCCTCACTCTTTCCTGTCACAGTTTGAACAAGGTCTTAAGAATTAGAGGTAGAGGTGGGTAAGCATATCGCAGGGTATGGGGCCATGGTGTTATCAGGATATCTCCCAATGATTTCAGACCATATCGTCTCTTGGAACAGAAAATGTGACATTTTGTGCTGATTGGGGAAGCAAAGAGGTCTGCTTTTGGGAAATCCCAGATTTGGCAGGTGCTGTGGAAGACAGAATTGCTGAGCTCCCTCCCATTCATGGTCCTAATGGAAGTTCCTGCTCAAGGAGTCTGCAGTTGTATTCTGGAGGCCTCGTAGATGGATTGCTGAGATTTATATCTGATGGGAAATGCACCAGTTCCAGAGTTTTAGTGATTCTGTGCATAAGCCCTGGGATCTTGCTCTGCCCAGCTGTCCAGCATTAACCTGATGGAGTGACCCTGTACGTAAATGAAATGTTGACAAATATATTAAACTGCTCTTAGTTCTAGGATATAGATGTGGCATCTGGCCTCTTATGCTTGCCGTGGGCTTTGGTCCTTGGCGGTGAGTCCCCAACCCCAAAATGTAAGCATCTGTTATGAGAATCTTTGACGGTGGGGAATGTGAGAATGCAGATCTTCAGTGGGGCCCTTCCACCACCTGAGAAAATCCAGAACTTCGGAGGTCCTGTGATGTGTTTGGAGACTGTGTCTGGTTGGGGTGTACATCATCCTTAGACACATCTGAAGGCACCAGAGGTGTATTCTTGCATGAGGTGTGACAAACATAGAGGTCAACATGTGGCCCATGAGTTGTAAGTAGGTCCTTGCAGTTATTTGTGGGCTATGCTGTCCTGTCAAGATTAGAAAGGATTTAGTGGAGAATCTTTCCTTGGAGAGTTAGGCAGTCTAGATTCAGAGTAACAGCCGTGTTAGTCTGTATCCGCAAAAAGAAGAACAGGAGTACTTGTGGCACCTTAGAGACTAACAAATTTATTAGAGCATAAGCTTTCGTGGACTACAGCCCACTTCTTCGGATGCATATAGAATGGAACATATAATGAGGAGATATATATACACACATACAGAGAGCATAAACAGGTGGGAGTTGTCTTACCAACTCTGAGAGGCCAATTAATTAAGAGAAAAAAAAAAAAAAACTTTTGAAGTGATATAAGACAACTCCCACCTGTTTATGCTCTCTGTATGTGTGTATATATATCTCCTCATTATATGTTCCATTCTATATGCATCCGAAGAAGTGGGCTGTAGTCCACGAAAGCTTATGCTCTAATAAATTTGTTAGTCTCTAAGGTGCCACAAGTACTCCTGTTCTTCTTTTTGCGGATACAGACTAACACGGCTGTTACTCTGAAACTTGTCATTGTGCAAGGCACTGCATTTAGCCGTATGGAATGGAAATCCATCAACCTCATGAAAAAACTCGTACAGATACAGACAGACATCATCTTCCTTTCCAAATGCAAGCAGATGGACATCATACCAAAAGGACTAAAGGTAAAAAATCCATTACAATCTACATATCACACAGACTATGCTGAGAGACTGTGTCACACACTCTCAAAGAAACTGCGAAACCACCTGATCAGCATCCTATACAGCAAACAGGGAAAGATTAAGAATGAGCTCTCAGAACTGGATACTCTCATAAGAAACCAACCTTCCACACAAACTTCCTCATGGATAGACTTTACAAAAACTAGACAAGCCATTTACAAGACAAACTTTGCCTCTCTACAAAGGAAAAAGGACACTAAACTATCTAAACTGCTACATGCCACAAGCAGCCACAACAGTAGTTCCCTTAACCCACCCAGCAATATTGTTAATCTTTCCAGCTATACTCTTAGCCCAGCAGAAGAGTCTGTCCTATCTCGGGGCCTCTCCTTTTGTCCCTCCAGACCCATGAATATGATACAGTTCTGCGGTGACCTAGAATCCTACTTTCGACGTCTCCGACTCAAAGAATATTTCCAACATACCTCTGAACAGCATACTAACCCACAGAATCCTCCCTACCAGCACTACAAAAAAAAGGATTCTGCATGGACTCCTCCGGACGGTCGAAACAACAGACTGGATTTCTACATAGATTGCTTCCGTCGACGTGCAAAGGCTGAAATTGTGGAAAAGCAACATCACTTGCCACATAACCTCAGCCATGCTGAACACAACGCCATCTACAGCCTCAGAAACAACCCTGACATCATAATCAAAAAGGCTGACAAAGGAGGTGCTGTCGTCATCATGAATAAATTGGAATATGACCAGGAGGCTGCTAGACAGCTCTCTAACACCACATTCTACAGGCCCTTATCCTCTGATCCCACTGAGGATTACCTAAAGAAACTACACCATCTGCTAAAAAAACTCCCTGACAAAGCACAGGAACAAATCCGTACAGACACATGCCTAGAACCCCGACCAGGGGTATTCTATTTGCTACCCAAGATCCATAAACCTGGATATCCTGGACGCCCCATCATCTCAGGCATTGGCACCCTAACATCAGGCTTGTCTGGTTATGTAGACTCTGTCCTAAGACCCTACGCTACCAGCACTCCCAGCTATCTTCGAGACACCACTGACTTCCTGAGGAAACTACAATCCATCGGTGATCTTCCAGAAAACACCATCCTGGCCACTATGGACATAGAAGCCCTCTACACCAATATTCCACACAAAGATGGACTACAAGCTATCAGGAACAGTATCCCTGATAATGTCACAGCTAACCTGGTGGCTGAACTTTGTGATTTTGTCCTCACCCACAACTATTTCACATTTGGGGACAATATATACCTTCAAGTCAGCGGCACTGCTATGGGTACCCGCATGGCCCCACAATATGCCAACATTTTTATGGCTGACTTAGAACAACGCTTCCTTAGCTCTCGTCCCCTAACGCCCCTACTCTACTTGCGCTACATTGATGACATCTTCATCATCTGGACCCATGGAAAAGAAGCCCTTGAGGAATTTCACCATGATTTCAATAATTTCCATCCCACCATCAACCTCAGCCTAGATCAATCCACACAAGCGGTCCATTTCCTGGACACTACTGTGCTAATAAGCGATGGTCACATCAATACCACCCTATACCGGAAACCTACTGACCGCTACACTTACCTACATGCCTCCAGCTTTCATCCAGGACACACCACACGATCCATTGTCTACAGCCAAGCTCTAAGATATAACCGCATTTGCTCCAATCCCTCGGATAGAGACAAGCACCTACAAGATCTCTATCAAGCATTCTTAAAACTACAATACCCACCTGCTGAAGTGAAAAAACAGATTGACAGAGCCAGACGAGTACCCAGAAGTCACCTCCTACAAGACAGGCCCAACAAAGAAAATAACAGAACACCACTAGCTGTCACCTTCAGCCCCCAACTAAAACCTCTCCAGCGCATCATCAGAGATCTACAACCTATCCTGAAAGATGATCCTTTACTCTCACAGATCTTGGGAGACAGACCTGTCCTCGCTTACAGACAACCCCCCAACCTAAAGCAAATACTCACCAGCAACCACACATCACTGAACAAAACCACTAACCCAGGAACCTATCCTTGTAACAAACCCCGATGCCAACTCTGTCCACATATCTATTCAAGTGACATCATCATAGGACCTAATCACATCAGCCATACCATCAGGGGCTCGTTCACCTGCACATCTACCAATGTGATATATGCCATCATGTGCCAGCAATGCCCCTCTGCCATGTACATTGGCCAAACCGGACAGTCTCTACGCAAAAGAATTAATGGACACAAATCTGACATCAGGAATCAAAATACTCAAAAACCAGTGGGAGAACACTTTAACCTGTCTGGTCATTCAGTGACAGACCTGCGGGTGGCTATATTACAACAGAAAAACTTCAAAAACAGACTCCAAAGAGAGACTGCAGAGCTAGAATTGATATGCAAACTAGACACAATCAACTCCGGTTTGAATAAGGACTGGGAATGGCTGAGCCATTACAAACGTTGACTCTATCTCCCCTTGTAAGTACTCTCACACTTCTTATCACACTGTCTGTACTCGGCTAGCTTGATTATCACTTCAAAAGTTTTTTTTTTTTTTCTCTTAATTAATTGGCCTCTCAGAGTTGGTAAGACAACTCCCACCTGTTTATGCTCTCTGTATGTGTGTATATATATATCCTCATTATATGTTCCATTCTATATGCATCCGAAGAAGTGGGCTGTAGTCCACGAAAGCTTATGCTCTAATAAATTTATTAGTCTCTAAGGTGCCACAGGCAGTCTAGAGTAGCTCCAATGAAATCTATCCTCTGGATCAGAGTCAGTATAAATGTCTTCAGGTTGATACATAGACCCAGGGACTGGAATAGGGCTAGTTCCTTCAAGGTTGCCAACTGAACCTCTAGAGCTGACCAGCCCCTAAGGAGCCAGTCATCCAAGTATGGGACATCCAAGTATGAGTAGCTCTTCCTGTCAAGTAGGTCTAATCACTTTGTCCAAAGGAGAGGGTCTAGAGTGATCCTGATGCTTTCTTTCATTGACTTCATCTACCACCAGGGAATTAGGGGCAGGATGGGAGAAGTGCTCCACTCCCTTGGCTGGAATAGAATAATTTTTATCTGCCCTTGCAGATTGGATGTATAGTGGCAAGTGTTTGTTATAGAGTGTGTGTAGGCAATGACATTGCCTCATTAATTGGTAGGCCAGTTTTTCCCGGGGGGTAATGTTTAAAATGTCCACCAAAGAGTGCTGAGACTCCTGGGCCTCTTCTAGTGGAATCTGGAAGTGGTCCACCAGGCATTTCATGAGGTCCTGGAAAGCCCTAATGTCATATGCATAAGAGAGTGGTGGCATTGCCACCACATCTGGGAGGAGAATGACTTGGCTGAAGGATATGAGTATTCCTCAGTCTGTGGCTCTGTTCTCGTTGTGTGCCTCCTGATCCTGAAGGCATGGGCTCTGGAAGGACTGCAAGAGTGGGGGGACCAAGCCCCACCCCCCCATGGCCCGACCCTCCCAGAGCCCCAGCCCCCCTTGCCAGACCCCTTGCCTTCCCAGCACTCCATCCTGGAGCCCCAGCCCTTCACACCAGCCCCACTCTCCCAGAGCCTCTGTTTCCCACACACCCTCTCCTTACTTTACTCTCCCTACTGACTAGTTCAAAGCCCTCAGGTGATGGGGTCTTTCCTGCTTCCCAGACCCAGTCGGTCGCTGGCACCAAGAGGAGCCTCCACTGCAATTTGGTAGCCAACAGGTGAGGGCCAAGATGCCAGCATGTGGCTCAATCCACGTGCTGGCCCACCAGGTCAGGTCAAGTCACGGCACGCTTCTTCCCTGCCACCCATCCAAGTTTTAAAAGCAGGGATGGACAATGGCCCTTTGGGTACCAGAACCTGAGTAGAAATGGCCAAGGCCAAAATGGTGGAGGAATTAGTACTTAACTATCCTGAAGAGAGCACATATGTTTCTTTTGTTAAAAAGTGAGGGGCCATGGCCCCCAGTTTCCCACCCCCACCCCCGGTTCCAGTGCTGGTGACTGAGGGGGCAAAAGGTAGTAGGAGATGGTCCGTCAGTGCCTGTGCATGAGGCAGTACCTGTAAGTAGTTGGGTCTCTTTCCAGCTGGCACCCTGAAAAACTGTTCACCGAAGTGCTCCCATGAGTTCCAGTAAGACCACTGAGGAGGGGAATAGAGGAAGGGTCCATGAGGATATTCATATCCCCAAGGTCTAGGATACCTGGTGAGCTCCGAAAGGTATTCTTCAGTAAACAGACTCAGGAGTGTGACTGTATGGTACTGAGGGAGAATCAAGACCTCAGGGTCAGAAGTATCCTCCCCTGAGCTAAGAGGGGGGCTTCAAGCATCGGTGCCAGTACCGAGAGTTGGAAGCCCAACTGAGAGTCAGGTTGTGACCTAGACCTCATTAGCAGGGGCGACTCCGCTTCGTCGAATCTTGAGTCAGTACCAGAGCTGGGAATATGGATCGGCAAGGAGAAGGTGAATGCGCTACCAGAGAGGTCAATAGAGGGGCTTCTCTGATCTCGCAGCTGTAAGGTGACAGTACCACAGCCCTTTGAATAGCCCCATTTACATCATGGCTCCAAGAGGTGCCCGACAGTACCAAGAAGCTACCATGAGTTTAGAATACTTCTCCACATGTGACTTCTTATATGGTACTAATACCTCAGTACCTGTTTTGGTCAGAGTCTCACCAATATCCCTTAAGGGACACGAGATCTTCCAGAAGTGAGATTTATGAGGTGACCTACCCCTCTTCTTTGTTTCCCTAGAAGGGAGAAGAGGCTTTTTTTTTCTAGCAGGCCTAGTCTCTGGGGCTGCTTACAAGGCTCCAGCACGCACCAAAATGGCCTGAGATGTTGAGGCCAATGTACAGGAGTTGGGGTAGTGGACTCCTCAGGAGCTAGGAATTGTTCCATTAAGAGGAGCTTCAGCCTAGCCTCTCTATGCTTAGCAGACCTTGCACTTTGATGGGTGACACTGAAGACAGTTAGAGTGTCCATCATTGTGGGGAAAAGACTTGTGACAGATCTGTCAGGGCTTAAACCCCAGGGTCTTCATCATGACCCAGTGTGCTGAAGCACTAACCAAAGTCCTGAAAAAAAAGAGGGGAGAAACACCTTTGAAAGCACAACTGTACTGAAATAAAATAAAATAAAAACAAAACAGTATGGTAAATGAGAAAGGCGGGAAGCTACTAAGCAGCAGAGAACAAATGTGTCATCGGGAGCACAGGTGGTTGAGAAGGAACTGAGTGGCAGCAGCCTCCCTATATGTCTTCAGGTGTGGGCCTGCGGCCACTGCAGTTGAGAGCGCACAGCCGTGTGCACACATCCTATGGTGGAGCACTCTTAGGGACACATTCTTGAAGCTGTTCTCCCAAGTGTGAGAAGTCTGACATTAAAAATAAAGGGATTAAAAATAAAACCGAACACTTTTAACCAGTCTGACTAAAAATCTCTTCTCTGCCACCTGTTCAAATGTCAATCATTTGAGATGTTATAATCCCAGTTGTCCTTGCAATCTTCCAGTAAACACAGGGTTGACAAGGCTTGACAAGACTGATGAGACTTGTATATTACACACATCTGGACACAGACAAATAAAAAATTCCTTGTCAAAAACACTTAAGGTTGCTAAAGGACAATGTAAAACTCAAAATCACAAATACAGCACAAATCCATACGCATGGCTATATATAGATGTAGGTTTGGCAGAATTTACTTTTTACTTTTTTATAATTTTGATGGATATCAGTGATTATTTTAAAGCATTTTTTATTTGTATCAATTTAAAATGTTCATATTTGTTGGAAACTATGGGGGGGAATCAGACAAGGGGGGGGGTCGTACAATAATTATTTGATGACAGTAGACATGAAGATTCAAAAAGTTAAAGCTTTATAAATGTTAAAACACAAATTGTCAACTTCACACTGCAAATATACAAAGCAAATATCCTTAAATCTCAAGTAGCATTTTTCTTACTTTGTATATCTGTAAATTCGGATTATTATTGATGGAAATATTTTGTAATCAGTTTGTGTGTGTACGATGAAATCGACATTTACCGATAAAAATTTAATCCTGCCAAGCCTATGCATATGATAAAAACAAAGAGGAGGAAGTATTTTATTCTTTTACTAAGGTGGAAACATTTTACTTTCCTTTGCAGGTGACGCTTAAAGTTGAACTAAATAGATTTTTTGTTTTTGTTGTTTAACTGATTAAAACTGAGTTAGGTCACAAATTTAAGCAAGAGAATATTCTGTGTGCAAGATTTTAAATGGAGGCAGGGCCGGCTCCAGGCACCAGCAAAGGAAGCAGGTGCCTGGGGCGGCCATAGAAAGTGGCGGCACGTTCGGGTCTCCGGCGGCAATTCGGAGGCGAGTCCTTCAGTCCCTCACTTCCTCTACGGCGGCAGCTCAATCCCTCCGCTTCAGTGGCAAGTCGGTGGAGGGATCCTTCACTCCCTCCCTTCCTCTTCGGCGATACTCAATTGGGGTTTTCTTTTTCTTTTCTTTTTTTCTTCGCCGCTTGGGCAGCAAAAAAGCTGGAGCCGGCCCTGATTGGAGGGAATTGCCTAATATAGGAGGCAGAAAACTAGGGCAATCCTTCAGTATATTTGTTTTCTTTAGTTAGTGCCTATATCTTAGAGCTTCCAAAAATGTGTATTTGGTGGTCTTTAATGGACTTGTTTTACTCACTAGACTCTTGTATTGAACCTATTATTTTACTCATTTACCATTTAACATATCTTAGTGTTATGTTTTTAGCCTATAATAATAATCAGTTTTTGACTGCTACGTACTTTTAGAAGATACTGTATTTGTAGTTATCCCTTCCACATTAGATGGAGTATCCCCAGGAGTTTGGACTTGCTTCGCGGCACTCAATTTGCTGGTGCGAAGGAATGTTACTCAGCAGTTCCCTTCTATAATCCCCCAAGAAAGAGTTCTAATCTCCAGGTCTGCTCATGTAAAAACAGAGCTTATGTCCTGATACAAACCCTTGTCCTGGAACCAACTAAACAGATTGTGTAGTTCTACTCCAGCACAGTTGTGAGAAAAGGGGCTATGAAAATGCTAATCTAGTCAAGAGCTCTGTAAGGCAATTTGACATATTTCCAATAGAATTGGCTGTGTCACTATACAACAAAATCCCACACAGAGGAAAGCATCACAGCATAAAGCAAAAATACTGTAGGCTGAAATATTTTGCTACAGTTTCTAATACTAAGACAATAAATATGTCATATACCTACCCAAAAGAAAACCATAATGAATAGAGAGAAAATAGTTGGAAAAGTTTTTGCTAATAGAACCAATTTATTAACATGCCTGCAAAAATTCTCAGACTGAAAACTTTTAGTGGGAAACAACCAATGGAACTGATAATACTATGCTCTCTCCTCAGGCCCTAGGTTGCAATATATATATTGCCAGATAATGTTTGCCCTTCTTGCTGACAGTGAATATTGAGGTAGGTTCAGTGAATCTGGTCCCCATCCCAGCCACTCTGGAAGCTGTGAGGGCACCTGGTGGCAGAGAGGTTGCTGAAGTTTTGTACCACACTACCATGCCACCTCAGGGTCCTGCACTTGCATGTACTATGGCAGACAGTTAAATCTGTCCCATGCTTCAGGAAAAGTATTTTTAGCTTATTCTGTTGTTTGCCTCACCAGACAAGGAGGGGATGGTTCAGTGATCTAAGCATCACTTAGAAATACCAGCCCGGAACCACAGTCAGCTCAGCAATTCATGCCATCTGAATGTTGAAGACTTAGCACCCCATTGAGATGAATGTAATAGTTCATGTCTCAGAGCTATTGTCTTCAATTGCCTGCAGATTCAGGGAGATGACAATACGTTGCTCAAATTGGTTCATATGTTCAACATTTTCTTTTCAGCCATAAGGATTGCTAGCATAGTTTTGGCCTTGCTCCCATTTGTGCCTTTTAAAATCTCCCCCTGGATTCTGGAGCACAATTCTGTGGCAAGGGGAGGATCCCAAGGCAAATGCCACAGCCGCAGAATCATGGACCATGAAGCCCTTAGTATAACATCCACTTTCGATGCTTTTTATGAATTAGCTGGAGGAAAATGAATGAAAAGGTAGAGGGAGATCATGGTAATCTACTGAGAAAAGGCTAGCAGAAAATCTCCTTCTGACAACAGAAAAGTCCCTTGATAATACTCCAAAAGAGACAAATACAAACAGGAATTGCCGGTTCCTCCTTTTCTGGATTCCTAGGACACAGCTTGCCTAGTGACCATAAATGTATGCACACAGAAACTAACCAGGTTCAAGCACCACCTTAGGAATCTCTCAACCCCCTTGAGCCTTGTGTGAAAGTAAAATGAATTATATTGTTGAAGTAGAATGAATTAAAGAAATGCTGTATGTTCCTTTAAGCAGGAATGAGGAATGTTGAGATAAAGTTGTCAGGAAGAGGAACATTAAGGTATTGAACAATGGGTCCACTTAAGCTGATGGAGGGACATTAACAGGAGATTGGTGAGAGTTAATAAGGACATGAGATATGTGTCTAGCCCCAGGTAAATTTATCAGCTCTGCTTCCTTTGTAATCTTGTTAATTTCGCACCCTTTTATCTGTATAAATAAGGTGGTTTGAGCCTTGTATGGCACTCACATTTTCTGGGTGTATTAGCAGAGCACTTTTGCTAATAAACAGAGTAGTCTGACAAATTGTGAGTCCTGAGTCTGACTTTGACACTTGTCAACATGATACAGGAGGTCAGCAGTAGGTGCAGCCAAACCCATGTTGAAAACAGTTTAACTGAAAATCCAGACAGGACCAAACCATGTTCAACACCATTTCGGTGTGCAACTAATGCAGCAGAGTGCAGCTTATGCAACTTGAAACTAGGGGACTGGAAGAGCTGAATGGGGGATGCTCCCCTGGGGTTTAAAATAAATAAATATGCTAGTTTGTGCATTATGGTGTATCCCAAAGGCAAAAAATAATTAGGCTCTTCAGAAGTGTAAATGTCCACCCAGCAATATCCAGAGAGGGGTGAAATCATCCCAGCTTCCCTTCAACTTAATGGAGAATTTTTAACTAGGTGCTCCATGCAGCCCTAGGTACTCTTTACAGCCCTGGTTTAACAGGACATTTTGAAGGACTGATCTCACTAACTTAGGAGCCAGTTATCACAGCCATTACATTTAGTCATATCTAAAAGGTGAGCTGCATCTTTCCCCACACTCTTCTCATATCAGCAAATCTGTTGTTTTCTACAAGATTGATTTCTATGGTGTTTATCATCAGAGTCATTAATTTACTGCTGCAGTAAATTCCCAGGTCCTAGTGCCAGGCACTAATGTAATTAGGGATGTGACTCTCCATTTCTTGCATACATTCATTTGCAGTCATAAATAATGTAGTGTTTGGAAGCAGTCTTAAAATTGCTACTGCACTCAGATAACATCAATATTGCCTGTGCAGTGCCAAAAAGATATTGATTGTGCAGAACCACTTGTACCAGCAGGAATGAGAAATGCTTCTACATTCTTGGGCTTTGTGCAAGTCTCCTCCTAAGGAAACAAATGAAATTCATATATGAGACATTTTAAGATGGTTTGTGGACTACAAAAAAACGAGTATCCAGAAATACAAGTATATACATATATTCATATATTTCTGGACACTTGTTTATTTTTGCAATCCACAAACCATCTTAAAACGTCTCGCATATTTGACCCCATTTATGCAGACATCCATCACAGGAATAATTTCCTAGCAGTGAGTGCAGGAATGTGCTTTCTGGGGTCAACAGAGTCACGGTGGTAATTACAGAAATAATTGCTTTTTATGCATTTTTCACTTACAGAAACTCATTAAAATGTTCCTCTTGAAGAGATAGAAAGGAACAATGTTTTAAGACATGTTAGACAGAGAAGGGTCTACGTAAAACACTTTCTATCTCCTTCATTGTATTATAGCTCCTTGACAGTGATCCTGAATTAATTTTCACACTGCATACTCTGATTCTGAGCTGTCTTGAGCTGTGCAGATTTTGCTGGTTTAATTTGTAACAGTTTCAGAGGCTTACAATGAGGCTTAGAAAACACAGAGTGCTCTCGTGATTATTTAAAAGATTATGTAGCAGAAGCAGTCATTCCACAATTAAGGTTACAGCTGGCTGAGTTTCAATTTAAAGTAGGTTAGATTGACTGGACCAAAGTTTTAAGACTTGCTAGACAGAAAAGGGTCTTTATTTATCCTTCACTGTATTAAATTTCTTTGACAATGATTTGCATTAATTTTCACGTGGCATACACTAATTTTTGCCTCAGTATTATCTAGCTCTATCTGAATTGTTCAGATTTTGCAAGTTTAGTTTGCCTAGGATTTACAAAAACAGGGCTGCCCCCAAGTGGACCTTAGAATCTTGAAAGAAAGAAAGAAAGAAAAAATTTTCACATAAAAAGGGAAGTTAAGGTTACAGACACATCAGCGTGTTGAGCAGATACTACTTTTGAAGAAGGTTATATAAAGAAAAAGTTATAAACCCAGGCAATTCAGGAAAAGGGCAGCACTCCCATGAAACCCAAACATTTGAAACTATGGAAAGTCTCACTCCGGTAGAAATTACTTTAGCTCTGATCTCATAGTGACGCCCGGAGAAAATCAGTAACCTTATCCATTCCTAACAAAAAAGCCCCCGCTTGTCGGTGACCAAAAAGATTAGAATAATTCACACTTCTTCTTACGCAGCTTACAGGGGGGAAATGGATTTCCAAAAATCTTAGGCCTCGTGGATTGCCTGGAATATGCTGGATTTGGGGCACCATCCTCTCAAGTACATGATTCCCTCCCATTTTCATTGGGAGAGCAAGAGAGCTGTGTGGAGAAGGTCCTGAAGGCTGTGTTTCTATGGGCTCTAAACCATGCAGACCACCTAGTAATCCTCTAGGATTTTAACTACAGGGATCCTGCTTACAGTGTAGCCCTCAGTCCACTCACGGCCATGCAGATATGGCTAGTGCACAGGGCAGCTCGATGGACAGGTGGTAGTATGGACTAAACTACTGATACTCAGACTGAGGTGCAAGAGCCACAAGTGGCTCTTTCATGTGTCTCCTGTGGCTCTTTGCAGCACGTGATATTAAAACTCTGTGTGATTTCATTATTAACCAATCCAAGTTATTAACCAATCAGGATGCTTTTACTATGTTATTAACCAATTATAGTTGGTAAAATAATAATACTTGGTCAGTCATTTTGCTGTGAGAATTATATATATATATATATATATATACATATATATACACACACACACTATACATATATACACACACACACACACTAAATAGTTCCCCTGTCATACTGTTTAAATATGAATAGATAGTACTATAGCACATGAAACAATGAATTCACATTACTGTGGCTCTTTTGAGTATTATTGATCACTAATTTGACTCCTGAACCCACTGAGGACTGAGTATCACTGGACTAAATAGTCATTCTAGCCATGGGTGGTTAGGGGCCAGGCTATAGTGAATGGAGTGTTGCTTGTAAACATAAATTGCTCTTGCCTGTGTTATCTCTGTAGTGTGCAGAGCTCTAGCATGGTTTGGTAAGATGATTATTACATAAATGTATTGGCTCTTTCTACACATGCAATATGAAATAATGTAATAAAATAGTTAGGAAACTATTTAGCTATATAATGAGCCCCTCAAATGGTTAAATCACTGATATAGATGTGTCCTAATTTTGTATGATGACATCTACAAATTGCAGAGATGTGAGGCAATATAAGTCAAGACTGAATTGTGGGTAATGCCATCTCATACCAACTCATGAAACTAGGCTTGCATTATGTGCTGGGAGTAGGACAGAACAGATCAAAAACAATCTTATTTTTTCCTAGTAGTTAATATAAATCTTGTAGGCACAAATTGACAATGGTTGAAGAGATCTAAAAGGGAAACAATCAAGTAGTAAACTGGTAAAATCAGCTGTGGAAATGACATTGTTAATTTAAGTATCAAAAAGAAAAGCTAAACAATTTCAAAATGATACGAACTATTAACTGACCTCCTATGCTGTTCCCAGACACTGTGCGATGCCTCTCAATGCATATTCTCCTCTTGACATTTTAGTAGCATAGCAGGAGGTAAATTAAAACTTAACCTACCTGCATGATAGATATTTGCAGGTAATTAATGGTAACAGCTGGAGCTTTAGCATCTACTCACATTTTTTTGTAACAGAGAAATAGACTTGACCATCTAACTCAGTGAGGTGCGCAGAACAAGAGTGGTATGGCATGGCTTTAATAATCAAGCATTAGTGAAGCTCCTCATTCAAAAACACACTGGGCCAAATTCATCCCTGCTGTAACACTAATGAAATCAGTGGAGTTACATTACACCAGGAATGAATTTGGCCCAGCATGCCTTGATGGAGGGTCCTTCTCAGAGGTTACCGATCTTCAAGATGAGAGAAAGGTTATACTGTTTTGCTAAATATAAGAGCTTGTGTTGCCTCCTAGTGTCTTTCTAAAAGACATGCTGAAAAGTGAATTAATTTCTTTGCACTGCTCTTACCCACAGAAGATGTTGGAAAGACACCGACCCCAGACCTAATCTTTGCTATTAATGTGAGATAGCTATTATTAGAAATTGATGTGTCAAAAAAAGAGTATCTGGAACTAACTGATAAATAAAAAGTCATTGGTTCTGAAGAAATTTAAGAATTCATAGATTTTAAGGTCTGAAGAGACCATCATGTTTTTCCAGTCTGATATCCTGCATAACACAGGCCATCGAATTTCACCAAGTTGTTCCGGCATCACACCCACAGATTTTGGTTGACTAAGAACTTCTTTTAAAAAGTCATTCAGTCTTGATTTGAAAACTTCAAGTGATGGAGAACCTATCACATAAATAGGTGAGCTGTTCCATTGGTAAATTGCCCTCACTGTAAAACACTGAGCTCCATTTCAAATATGAATTTGTCTAGCTTCAGCTTCCAGCCACAGGATCTTATTACACTTTGCAAAATTAAAGGGCCCCATGCTATCAGAAATATTCTCCCCACAGAGATACTTGTACATTGTGACCAAATCGCCTCTTAACTTTCTCATTGTCAAGCTAAATAGAAGAAGTTCAACCTATCTCTCACTATTAAAAGTATATTTTCCAGAGCTCGGATCCTTCTTGTAGCTCTTTTCTGAATCTTTTCCAATTTGTCAACTTTTTAAAAATGTGTACGACACTGAATTCCTGTAACAACTAGGGCTGTCGATTAAAAAATTAACCGTGATTAATCACACTGTTAAACAATAATAGAATACATTTACATATTTTTGATGTTTTCTACATTTTCAAATATATTGATTTCAATTACAACACAGAATTCAAAGTGTACAGTGCTCACTTTATATTTATTTTTATTACAAATATTTGTGCTGTAAAAACACAGGAAATAGTATTTTTCAATTCACCTCATACAAGTACTGTAATACAATCTCTTTATCATGAAAGTTGAACTTACAAATGTAGAATTATATACAAAAGAAACTGCATTCAAAAATAAAACAAATGTAAAACTTTTGAGCCTACAAGTCCACTAGGTCCTACTTCTTATTCATTCAGTCACTCAGACAAAAAGTTTGTTTACATTTGCAGGAGATAATGCTGCCTGCTTCTTGTTTACAATGTCACCTGAAAGTGAGAACGGGTGTTCACATGGCACTCTTGTAGCCAGCGTCGCAAGATATTTACGTGCCAGATGCGTTAAGATTCATATGTCCCTTCATGCTTCAACCACCATTCCAAAGGACATGCATCCATGCTAATGAGGGGTTCTGCTTGATAACGATCCAAAGCAGTGCAGACCGACATATGTTCACTATCATCAGCTGAGTCAGATGCCACCAGCAGCTGATTTTCTTTTTTGGTGGTTCAGGTTCTGTAGTTTCCACATCAGAGAGTTGCTCTTTTAAGACTTCTGAAAGCATGCACTACACCGCATCCCTCTCAGATTTTGGAAGGCACTTCAGCTTCTTAAACCTTGGGTCAAGGGCTGTAGCTATCTTTAGAAATCTCAAATTGGTACCTTCTTTGCGTTTTGACAAATCTGCAGTGAAAGTATTCTTAAAGCAAACAACATATCCTAGGTCATCATCCAACACTGCTATAACTTAAAATAAAAGGCAGAATGTGGGTAAAACAGAGCAGGACACATACTATTCTCCCCCCAAGGAGTTCAGTCACAAATTTAATTAACACATTATTTTTTTAACGAGCGTAATCAGCATGGAAGCATGTCCTCTGGAATGGTGGCCAAAGCATGAAGGGGCATACAAATGTTTAGTATATCTGGCATGTGAATACTTTGTAATGCTGGTTACAAAAATGCCATGTGAACGCCTGATCTCACTTTCAGGTGACATTGTAAACAAGAAGCGGGCAGCATTATCTCCTGCAAATGTAAACAAACTTTTTGTCTGAGTGACTGACTGAATAAGGAGTAGGACTGAGTGGACTTGGAGGCTCTAAAGTTTTACATTGTTTTGTTTTTGAGAGCAGTTACATAACAAAAAGATCTACATTGTAAGTTGCATTCTCACGCTAAAGAGACTGCATTAATGTATTGTACGAGGTGAATTGAAAAATACGATTTCTTTTATCATTTTTACAGTGCAAATATTTGTAATAAAAATAATAATATAAAGTGACCACTGTACACTTTGTATTCTGTCTTGTAATTGAAATTGATTTATTTTAAAATGTAGAAAAACAAAAAATATTTATTACATTTCAATTGGTATTCCATTGTTTAACAGTGAGATTAAAGCTGTGATTAATCAAAATTAATTTTTTAATCGCAATTAATTTTTTTGAGTTCATCGCATGAGTTAACTGCGATTAATCAACAGCCCTAGTAATAACATGTATAGATTCCATAGATTCACAGATTCCAAGGCCAGACAGGACCATCTAGTCTGACCTCCTGTATTACACAGGCCAGAGAACGTCCCCAAAATAATTCTTAGAGCAGATCTTTAAGAAAAGCATCCAGTCTTGATTTAAAAGTTGTCAGTAATGGAGAATCCACTACAACCAATTAGTAAATTGTTCCAATGGTTAATTACTCTCACCGTTAAAATGTCATGCAGTATGCCCATTTTGAGTTTGTCTAGCTTCAACTTCCAGCCATTGCATCATGTTATATCCTTCTCTGCTCTACTGAAGAACTCATTATTAAATATTTGTTCCACATCTAGGTACTTACAGATTGTAATCAAGTCACCCCTTAAAATTCCCTACTTCGATGTTGAGCCCAATGGCAGATGGAATTCAGTGTTGATCAGTGCAAAGTAATGCACATTGGAGGGGAAAATTTGAACTGCTCGTATACCTCACAGGGTTCAAAATTAACAATATCAATCCACCAACAGTATCAACTTACCAAGAAAAAGGGCCTGAGAATAACTGTGAATGGCTCAATGAAGGTTTCTGCTCAATGTGCAGCTATAACCAAAGGGTAGGTCTTCACTGCAATGTAGAACTTGGGTTAGTGGAACTTGAGTTAGCAGACCCAATACCAAAATCAAGGCGCTCCAATGACCCCATCCCACAGCCAGCTGGGCAAATGTGGAACGTTGTTTTTGAATGGGGAGGAGCTCTCCCTGGGATTTGGCATTTGCACCCACAGATCATGCCAAGCGTAGCTTGTGAAGCTAATCAGATGGTTAAATAATATCAGAGAATCAGCACAATTAATTCAAAAATATGTCTGCAATACTGGTTCTCAGTATGAGCCATCTTTCAAGTCGGCATAATTTGAAGGTTAAGCTGGCCTGCCCTGTTGTAATCAAAAGCAACCCATGGGCTGCTTAATTTTAATTACAGCTCTTGGGGACCATTTAGGTGCTGCTGTAGATGCTGCCTATGCTGTATGAAGAAGATGATTAAAGTTGTCAGTCACAGCTTATGAAAGCATAAGTACAGAAGGAACTGATTGATACAGGTTTCTCCCTAATTGAAGCATAAGGAGGATTAAATAATGCAGATGATGTAAACAGACATTTTGGAGCTGTAAAAGCGTTCTGGGCTTCTTTTGTCTGAAAGTCGCTGCATAAATGCCAGTCATTGCTGATTTGTCTGAATGAAGAGGAAGAATGCTTGAAAATGAGGCACTAAAAATACTGCATTTGAGATGTATGGGTTAGATGTAAAATATTTTTTTCCTTTAACTCAAAGTGCCTAGTTCTCCAAATGCAGGGCAGCCCAAGGCCCTCTGTGCCACATCTGCTCCTCACAGGGGCTGTGCCAAGGATGTGCTGGCAGATCAGCCACACTACAGTGCCTGTCCACCACCTGCACCCCAGCATGGAGACCAGTCCCACAATCTCTGTGTGCCTGGTGTGGAAGGGCACCTAACAGATGTGATGGGGTGGGTGGTCCAGCAATAAGCCATGGGAGGGGCCACAGATCTTCATTTATACAACCACTATATCCCATGCCACTCACAGGAGGGGCTGCGACTGCTACTCCAGCCCTGCACCCTAGCCTCGGTTAGGGAGATGGGGAGAAATGTCATTCCCCCTATCCCTCACCTACAGTGAGCCTGCATAGACACGTTCTCTGTGAGCACAGCGCATTTTACCCTGAGTGTGTAAGTGCTACTCAATGTTTGTAAAGGCCACAAAATCTGTTCTTCAGCAGTATGTTTACATCAGTCATTTTAAATTGATTATAAAAATCAATCTGTTATGAACAATGTGTAGTTGAGATAGAAAAGTAATGATCAGTGTTTTAATGTTAGGTGTCTGTCTGTTTTTCTAAAGCCAGGCTTGTTCTTAAAGCTTGGCTTGTTCTGTGGAATAAGTGACATTTCATCGTTATTAGGTAGCACCCCAAAGGGACCAGATAATGTTGAGTGTTTCTAGGCAAGAAGAGGAACATTTTTATTATACTTTCAGCACACTGGGCTTCCTCACAAACCCCACACACCAGCAGTAATTTTAAGATAATAAGCAGCAATAACTCAGAATCCAAATTATTCTTATTGTAAATGTTAATGTCACTCTCTGAATGAATCATATACTACAAAGAAATGATCAGCTCCATGCTGGGTGCTATCAAACAACCTGCCCTTAGATCTTCAAAGAGGCCATTTTGAGCAAGAGCAGCAGAACTAGGGGAGCCAGGAGGGCTAGTGTTCCTGCCAATGGAAATATGGAGAGGGCCTGATGTAGGTTTCTGCTCTCCCCACAGTGGGGACCCCACTGTTTTCCCCTCCCACACTCTCTCATAGAGGTGAAAGCAGGACCCAGCTGTTTCCACCCTCACACACATGTACAGGGAGCAGAGGCGAGAGCAGGACCCAGGGGAGGGGCTGGAGAGGCCACCTTGGTGCATGATATTGGGTCAGCTGCCAGGGAGCAGGTAGGAACAGCTCTCCACTCTCCAGCCACTATGTGTCCCAGCAGACACACCCAGCCCAGGAGCACATGCGCCAGTCAACAGTGTTGCATGGGACACAGGACACTGGCACTTGAGTGTGGGGGGAGGCGTCATGGGTGCACAGGGTGCCAGCTGCCATGGGTGGAGGGAAGCACTGGGCACCAGCTGCCCAGAAACTGCAGGCATGCCCCTTCCTAGACTGGAGCCACCATCAGGGGAAGGAGTAGGTTCCACAGCCATGGAGGTGAGGGGAACTTCCACGGTTAAGATTCATGTAGGCTTTTGCAGATGCAAGCCCACCTGAGCTCGCGGCCCCATTGTGCTAAGCACTGAACACACATGCAGAGTATGAGCTTACAGTCTAAACAGACAACTGAATATTCAAAGCTATTTTTATTTTTCTCCTCTGAGCCCCTTAGGTTTATACTTGCTGAATCAGCCAGCTCCCATACCAGTGTTTGGTCTATGTTGAGGCATATAGTGGAGAGGGAGTCAGACAGCCATGAGAAGATGGATATTCTACAGTCAAAAGGAAGGAATTAAAAGTAACTTTTGGATAAAAATTGACTTGGTCAAGGCCTCCCACTTACTGTGACCCTTAGAGGAATTTATTCAGCTAGTCAACCCAGATTTGCAAAGTTGCTTGTGTTTGGTCCTTTACCTTTACAGGTCACCTTTAAAAAGATGTAGCAAAACACGAAGCACATCATAAATTGATGAGAACTAGTTCTAAGAAAAACAAGATGATAAATGTTTAAACAATACATGGACAGCAGTAATGAAGCATTCTGCTTTTGTGCCACAAAATTGAAATTTGCATTACTGCCTTTTCCCTACTGGCCAAAGTGATTCTGGGGAATTAAATAAGCAGTTTCAGATCCAAAAACTAGATTATTATCATAGCTTGCATCTACTACTGTACAGGAGCAAACATTAGCTGAGTGTTTTAGCCAGTCAGAGCATGAATCACCCTTATGTAAGGCTTCTCATCAGCGTTGAAAGGATTTAGAGTAGAGGGTTACACCACAGATGGACTTTGTTGTATTAATAAAATATTTTTTGCTACTTTGACATAGGAGGTTCCAGAAACAAGCAAGTTACTTTCCCATATATTTTAAGCAAATCTTTGGCAGCACTTTCTTGTAGAAGATGTTTTGGGGGCAGAATATTGACAGTATTGGGGTATTGTTTGTCATCAGATGTTTTCTGTTTGAGTGTGTTCTCTCTGCATGCTGCACTGGCTCTGACCAGATAGCCCCTACAGCAGGCTCTGATTGAACTGCCCACAGAGACCACGAGACTCGGTTTAGTAGCGAAGGGACCCAGTCAGTCAGGTTTATTGCCAACGAAGCATGGTCCTAGCTCCCCAGATCAATGTCTACAGTTACATTAGGACATGTAAGCCCATGACAACGGACATAGTTCAATTCCCCTCCAGGCTAGCCAAAGACACTCCCTCTGAGACTCTGTTTTATTCATCAATACAAACAAATTACATATTGCCCCTCTGACATGGTCAGTTACCACCTTCTGATGTGGTTAGCTACCACCCTCTACCTTGTACATGTTGGTTTGATCAAAACATCTCTATCCATCACACTATCATCCTGACCTTATCTTTAAAGGGGGCAGGGACTTCAATATGTCCTTGTTATCTTTGGGTAGGGTGTTCATACCATACTTCGTATCGGGTGTTCTGGTACCATCCTTTGGAATGTGTTTGCATGAGTGTCCTGGGCCTAGCACTTCTTAGGACTGTGTGTGTTTTTGCTATACCAGCCCTGTTCTTGCCAGGTTCTGTGAGCTTGCATGCAAGCAGAGCCGGACTTCTGCTCACAGCCTGTCTCTTGCTAACTTTGCTACAAGGACTTATGTTTCAGGCTCCCTTTCTACTACATTGCTGTTTTTTTCCAGTTTTTCAGAAGAGTTTAGAATTCTAAAAGATATTTTCAGCTGTGGAGCCTGTACTGGCAAATAGGTGTTTCCATCTTTAGAATGTCTACCTACATAACCAGAATGGGACCAGGCTGAGTCTTTTCCTCATCCCCAATACCACACACTGAGCTTCAGGCAGTATCCAAAAATCACATCTTCATCATTAAGTCACAAACCCTGACACAGCATAAGTATCCTTCTCAAGCTCAGCCAGTCCTTAGGCTTCTTACCAGGACTTCTTAATTCCCTAGTTCCCTCTGGCCAAAGAAACACTCCCACCCCTTTTATATCCTGGTTGGAACTAACTGCCCATCACCACCACCTGCATGTTGGCAGTAATTACCCTGAATCTGAATTTAGCACTTGTGCACTAGGTGACTCAACAGAAGAGTCCTGCTTCCTGTAATGGGTCTTAGAGTGTGCCGCCCAATGCTGTAGAATTTGTCTGGCTCGAAAGTTCCATTACTCCACCCTTAGAATATAAGAAACTGGTGCCAAATTGGGGGGATAGTGAAAAAGATGGAGAATTCCACAGTGACAAAGGAGACATCATATGACAGCTTATGAAATTAAATTATTTTCATGTAATACTACTATATTGTTTGCTCAGTTTATTGTGTCATGAAAGCATCCATAAAACCCATAATCTTTGGGTTTCTTGTTTTCACTGTTGCAAAAAGGAAGGTTTGCCTCTATGACAACAACATTTTTTCTCCTTTGCTTTTTGCTCTGAGTTAGTTTCAAATAACGCTTCTTCTCCAGCTTGCTCTACCGAGTCTGTAATTTCCACTATTAACCTTTCTTGTAGGTTATGATAATGCAGCAAGTATACAAGTACTACCCATGGAACAAGCTGTACTGTGCAGACATTTGAACATTTTGAAGTTTCCATTTCAAGCAGTGATCAAGGCTTTTTTTTTTTTTTAAATGAATCTCATTATATCCTTTGTGTTAAATTATAATGATTTGGATCTGAAAAGGAAGTCATTAGATTATGCTACAGTGATTAGTAAGGATGACCTGCAACACTAAGACCTGTTAATAGACCGCACAGAATTTAGTTACAATACGAGAACAGGTTTGGGTCCTAAAGAAGAGCATATTAATTAAGCAGCCAACCAATCAGGGGACAACACTTCAGAGATGTAAGTATCATGTGCGGACCTGGATTATGGTACCTAGCCTTGATAATGTTTCTGGCAATTTATATTACTTGTCTATTCATGCTGTGGAAATGTTTCCTTTTATGATACAGCTCCTCCTTATCTGCAGGTATCACAATAACGCTGTCAGTCACTCTCACTGACTCACAGGAGGACATCAGGGAACCAGCAAGAAAACAAATGTATTTCTGTTGCATATTTAGAGTAGTTGAAAACTGAATGAAAGGAGCTGCAGTACGGTGTCTCTAAATTAAGAAACTCTGACATAGAAGGCTGACTCATTTGTGTGACATGGATACAGCACTCATCCATTAACCCATTAGAGCCAGGCTGCAGGGTGGAGTTGCTCTCTTTGGTTTTTGCAAGGGCTGACCTGGTTTAGGCACCTAACTCCAGGAGAGGATTCACAGCTGAGAATCCAGAGGAGACAGGTGCCTCCCTCTGGCCTGTCAGTCACATGCCTAAGGCCCAATCAATCAGAGTTAAGTGCCTAGGCCCAGACTCACAAAGAGATTTAGGCATCTTAAAACCAGTTTTAATCTACAAAACCCCCACTCAGCTGCCACCTAACACTAAATTCACTCACTGCCTAAATTTTGGAATTAACCACTGGACTATGGAATAGTCTCTCTTGTTGAAGCCATTGAACCAGAGATCTCCCACATCCTGGGTGTGCACCCTAACCACTAAGATAAAGATTATAAGCAAGGCTTCCTCCTTGTCCCTTGCCCTAAGGCCATTTTCTATGAAGTTAGGCAGGTACCTAAGGTATTTTTGTGTGAAACAGCTTAGGTGCCTAAGCCACCTGACTCCAGGAGAAGAGTTCCCAGCTGTGGATCACAAGCAGAGATAGGAGCCTCTCTACAGCTTGAATTTAGGTGTTAAACTCCCTGAGGGGCAGGACTTAGGACAGACCCCTATTGTTGAAATCTCCTATTGGCTAGCTTAGGCAGCTGCCCACCTAGTGGCTTTTGTGGATCCCATTCTTAGGTACCTCGCTCTCCCCATGCATTGCATAGGGAGGCTAGGCACCTAACTAAAGCTTTGTGGATCCCAGTGATTTTCAAGGCACCTAAAAGTTAGGCATTGCAACACTGAACATTGGAATACCTAAGTCCCTTTGTGAATCTGGGCCATCAAAGGTGACCGGTACACTATACAAACAGTTGAAGCGATCATGTCTTGACTTCAAGTTATTTTGGAAGCAAGCCAAGGACTACGTCAGATCTAACTCAACATGGAAAGTGCAAAACTCTGCAGCTTCAAATTCTCTTTAAGTAGCTCTACATTCAAGTGACATCTATAGTCCAGCTGCACTGTCTCTCTCAAGGTTCACCAGAGTTTCTCCCTGGGCCTCAGACACTGACGTACATGATGAGTAGCTTAGGTGTCTACCCAAGGAGGAAAAAAGCTTTCCACTTCATGTCAACAAACCATGAAACATTTCATTTCGATTTTCTCAATGGAAAATTCTACCAAAGTTGATGTTTTTCCCATGGAAGTTTTCAATTTCAGTGAAACCCTGACCACTTCTGTCCCATAACTCATCATAGTCACAGTTTTAAATGTTTTAGGCTTTTGTTATTTCAGTTGTAACATTCCTATGTAAAGTATCAGGGGGGTAGCCGTGTTAGTCTGTATCTACAAAAACAACAAAGAGTCTGGTGGCACCTTAAAGACTAACAGATTTATTTGGGCATAAGCTTTCGTGAGTAAAAACCTCACTTTGAGGTTTTTACTCACGAAAGCTTATGCCCAAATAAATCTGTTAGTCTTTAAGGTGCCACCAGACTCTTTGTTGTTTTTATTCCTCTGTAAATACATCATAAGAGCCTTCAACTAAACTAACTAACTTTTTTGGCCTTTTCTTTTTTTTCTAAGGAAAAAAAAAAAAAAAGGTGGGGGAGAAGACAGTATATTTTAGGAACTTCACGGGGTCTCCAGCTCCCCATGCTTCTTCCTACATTGTGGAGCGTAGCAGTTCCCTATGTCCCTGGCTCCTCCTAGCTCACACTTCTCTGCTTAGCTCATCACCTCTATAAGAAAACTGGCAAAGATCATGCACACTCTATCCCAGGGAACAGCAACCTTTGGCACATGGCTCGCCAGGATAAGCACCCTGGGGGCCAGGCCAGTTTGTTTACCTGCTGCATCCACAGGTTCAGCTGATGTCCTGATTTTATAGGGACAGTCCCGATATTTGGGGATTTTTTTTATATGGGCTCCAATTACCCTCCACTCCCATCCCTATTTTTCACACTTGCTATCTGGTCATCCTATCATGGCTCCACTGGCTGCGGTTCACCGCTCCAGGCCAATAGGGGCTGCGGGAAGTGGCGCAGGGCGAGGGATGTGCTGCCCGCCGCTTCCCACTGCCCCCATTGGCCTGGAGCAGCGAACCACAGCCAGTGGGAGCTGCAATCGGCCGAACCTGCGGACACGGCAGGTAAACAAACCGACCCAGCACGCCAAGGTGCTTACCCTAGTGGGCCGCGTGCCAAAGGTTGCCGATCCCTGCAGTCTATCCCGTAGTTTATGTCCTTTGGGATCCTCTGGGCTGAAAGTTGCTACCTAAATTTTGCCCGGATTTTTCAAAGTTGGGTGACTAAAATCAGGCACCCTAAATCCATGTGTGGGAACCGGAATGAAGCCACATGATTCTCAAAAGTGTTAGGCATTCACAGCTGCTGTTGCCTTTATTATTATTATAGAATGGCTACAGACAGATATAGAGGACTGCATACGTCATTGACAACCAGCAGTGCTAAACACAAAAACATTTGTTTCCGAAACAATTGTGAAATACAACTATTATTGAGGGGAAAATCCTTGAGGGGGCCACTTAGGGATCTGGGGCAAAAAATCAGTACTTGGTCCTGCTAGTGAAGGCAGGGGGCTGGACTCGATGACTTTTCAAGGTCCCTTCCAGTTCTAGGAAATAGGATCTCTCCATTAATTTAAATGTACACATTCTCTGTGTAAATATGCGAGAACGATTGCTGGACATGTTGCTACTTTTCACCTGGAGGATTATTAGAGCAGAGCATCAGCACCGATTTTAGCTAGAGGGAAGATGAAAGACATCTAGAATAATGTAATCATGTTTTCTAACAATGGACTTGAGAGTGCTTATGGTCGAGATGTTCCTGATACACAGGCTCCTGACACGAGACGCCTAGAACATTTTTAGATTCTAATAACTTTTTTTGGTGCTGAGCTAGGAAATGGGGGGGGGGGAGGGAGTCAGAGCAATGAGGGAGGATGTGGCAGGTTTCAGATCAGTGCTGGAGATGGGTGGGTTGCGAGAATGCAGGGAGGGGAGGAGCAGTGGGGGGGGTGTTTAGATGCTGCATGTGATTATTAGAACTGGGAGCACTGGCTGTTGGGAGTCTGAAAGGACAGGAAACCAGGAAGGAGCAGGGAGGAGTTGAGGAGGTTGGGAGAGTTACAGAGTGTGCAGCTACAACTTGGAAAAGAGACTTCCACTGTAAATAAAGTTCTGTTGAAGTTGTTAATACTTTGCTTGGTGGATACAACAGGGGGATAGGAGGAGAGGGGTTTGGGGCTGCAATAAGGGGAGGGGGCATTATGGGGAGGGAGATAAATGGGAATGCACTGTAAAGGAGGGGAGACAGGAGGGTGGGTGCCAGAGGCAGAGTGTTGGATTAGTGGTGGATGGCACTAGTCAGCCCTACATTCTTTCCTCCCTTGTATGTGTTGCAAGCTGCATTCATCTCTGTCTCATTCAGCCATCTCATTGAGATGAATGGGCCACTTCACACCTCTCCCAGCCTTCTGTCCTGCAGATGAATGTGTAGAACCCCTTCCTCATACACTAGGCCCAGATCTGGGGAAGGGATTTTGCATCTCTCTCAGGCCCCTTTCTGTCTCCAGCAGACACAGATACCTCACAGCCTCTTCATGACCCCTTGAAGCTTACCAGGAATGTGGAGTGGCAAAGAGGCACTGGAGCTGGTATGTGTCAGGGAAAGGGACTGGCTGTGGGAGGATGTGTGAGGTGTTCAGAGCAATGGCATGATGGAAGGAATGTTGGTGGAGTGGTAGGAAAGTCTGAGCAGTTGGGGAGGGGAATATGGTGGCTGTCAGAGTGAGGGGAATATTGAATCAGAAGAGAGGACAGAACAGAGTGTCACAGCTGTTTAGGGTTCCCATGCATCTGGGTATTACCCGAACAGTCTGGAATTTGGTTTCTGTGTCTAGCTGCTATTTAGGGTTGCCAGGTGCCACGTCAGAAAAGGGACCTGGCAGTGTCCGGTCAGATGTACAGAATGGACACCAAAAGTCTGGTTACCACAGGGTGGGGAAAGGTGCAGAGTCATTAACGTGTGCCAGTCCCTACTCAGCCAGGGCCACCTCCTACCTGCAGGCGGGCTCCTTGTCAGGCTGTAGCAGCTCCTATCCCAGCCCTGGAGAAGAGGGAGCCCAGCTGGGGGGGAGTTAGAGGCATTCCAGTGAGCGATGGGGGCAGGGCCTGGGGGAAGAGGTGGGGTGGGGCCTCGGGATCTAGTGATCAGCAATTAGAAAGGGGGCAACCCTATGTGCAATGGGGGATGTTGGAGCGGCTTCAGCTCTATCCCCCCAAGCCACACTCCTCACATCCATCCATCAACTATATGTACTTTAATGGCCCCATCACTCTAGTATCTGAACACCTCAGTCTAATGTATTTATCCTCACAACACCCATTAGACAGGGAAGTAATATCCCTCTTTCACAGATGGGGAATGGACACAGAGGGACTAAGGACTGGTCTACACTTAAGACGCTACATCTGTGCTGCCATAGCGCTTTAGCATAGACACTACTTTTGCCAATGGAAGGGGTTCTCCAATCACCATAGGTAATCCACTTCCCCGAGAGGTGGTAGCTAAATCAATGGAAGAATTCTTCTGTCAACCTAGCACTGTCTACGCAGGGATTTAGGTCAGTTTAACACTGCTGCTCAGGGTGGGGATTTTTCACAACTCTGAGTGACAAAGTTCTGCTGACCTAACTGTCTAGTGTAAACCAGGCTTAAGTGAATTGCCCAAGCTCTTGTAGGAAATCTGTCACAGAGCAGGGATTTTAACCCAGTGCTCCCCAAACCCAGGTTCTAACTACTAGACCATCCTTTCCCCAGTCCCCCTATCATAGGCTGTGCTACCAGGATACAGCTAGCAGAGTAAGTGCAGCCTAGGACTGTCAATCTAGGTGTCCTGTGTGTGACTGCCATAAATTTGCAAATGGGCAGAAGGGAGTCCTGGCCTGCAGTACCCATGTCTCTGAATCTTGCTTATGGTTATAAATCATGTGCAAGTTACCTCTGTACCTAACAGCTCTTGATTGATTAGTTTACCTAACAGCTCAGGCTCTATGCTGTTTGGTTACTTTGGTTACCTAACAATTCATGTGGATCTGTATTGATTGGTCAATTGCTAATATATAGGCGCACACACATACTGTATGTTACCACCAGTTCTTTGGCGCTATCTGCTAGTCAGGTTGCCCCACTGTGACTCTGCTTGAAGCAGAGCGTCACATCTTTAATAAAGAATTTGTTTATATTTACCTGAGTTCCAAGTAGTCAGTACATGGGTGGATCAGGAGGGTAGCAAGTGGAACCCAAGGGAGACATTGCAGAGGCAGTGATGGGACTAACATGAAGCCAGTGTGTTTTGTGGCTAGGGTAATCATTGCCAAGGAGGGGGAGGGGTGGGCTGTGATACATAGGGGTGCTTAGAATTTTCCCCCAAAAAAGAGAAGGGTCAGAGTTCCCAGCATACAGTTGGACCTACATAACCAAGGAAACGTGTAATCCTCTAGTAAGCTGCAGCCTGTGAGTGTATACACAGTCCCAGATGGGGCCAGACATCAAGGTGCAACTTCTTACATGCTAATGGCTTCTAAAGTGCTAATGTGATGGGACGGGGAGGGTTAGCTGGAAATGTTGGCAGGGGAGTCAGATGTTGTAGGGGAAGCTGGGGCAGGTGAGTGGAGAAGGAGTGAGATACACCAGTGTTCTCTTACATGCTCCTGTAATCAAGATTTAAAAAACTGTCAAGATTTTTTGGGACATAGACCGTGTCTGATTTCTCTTCCCGCCCTGTCAGCGACTCCACCCTCCACAGATTTCAAAGAATGACCATTATCACGATTCATCTGTAACAAAGTGTACGGAAGTGGGAAGGACCACTTAGGAATCACATAGCCTTCACCTTTAGCTAGCCCGTAGCAGTGCCTCAGCTGCAAATCTATAACTACAACTGCCTAAGAACACTAACTCCTATACAAACATTCCTCTGTTTACACAAAAAACAACAAATCCCACACGCACACAACCAAAAAACTAAACCAAAACATAAGACAACTTGTTAACACAGAGTTCTTGTTTCCTGGAGACATCTCATTCCTTTCAAGGATGTCATGCTCAGCAAAACTCAAACCTCTGAAAAATCAGGAACACAAACCTTAACTCTGCCCTCTTTGACTGATGATCAAATACATCCATAGCACACACACACTCTGCCTTTCCAAATCACACATATCACTCAGGGAACAGGGTACAAAGTCAAATGCCTTCTCTCTGCTAAGGCAAAATTTGTTGTTTGGTAAACTCTACTGAACAGGAGTCACCACCGGGCAATCTTTCACTGACAAAAAACTTTGCAGAGATATCTATAGTTCGGGGTGAGTTCAATTTTGCACCTGAAATAGGGTTTCAACAACTTTGCTGTGTATAAAGAATACAGTATAGTCTCCCCAAAATTACCACACTTATTCTTCCAGTTAAGGGTGTGTGAGTGCCCTAAAGAACTGTGCATTTTCATCCATACTTAACATGTTTTAAATGTAATCCTCACTCTCAGTTTCCTGGGTTTATAACATTTGGTTTGGGGACAATTGCAACATCTTTGTAATGTATTTTTCTCTAAATTACTGATATGTAGTCTCAACCTTAACTCCACTGTAATGTTTTTATCTGGGAATATTAAAAGGGGATATAGCCATATTAAATTCTTTCCTGGAAACACACTGTATCTGTGCCTTAGTGGGTCACAACTGAGAATGCCAAAATTTAGAACAAACTGCTGACAAACAGGGCAAACAACCCGAAACTGGTGGTTACTCTTCCATAAGTGATACCAAACCAGCAACAAAAGTAAACTTCTCTTTCACCACACTGGTTAACAAGAAGTCAGAAAAGCAGTTTCTTTGGCATTCCAGTTCTTATATCAAGACCAAAAACACTTTCCCCCCCCCCAAAAAAAAAAAAAAAAAAAATCACAGTGATAGCAATCCTTTAGTATCTAAAAATCTAAAGGTTTATTTAAAGAAAGAAAGAAAGGTGAGAGTTAAAATTGGCTAAAGGAATCAAATATATACAGTAATTGCAAAGTTCAGGCTTATAGCAGTGATGGAATAAACTGCTGGTTTGATAAGTCTCTGGTTGCTTGGAAGGTCCTCAATTCCTTGGTTAGAATGCTTCCATTAATATAAGTTCATAGTCCAGAGGCTTGAGCAGAAAAGCAGCAAAATGGAGGGGTTTCCAGGACCTTTTATATCTTCTGCCCTGTGGAGGGAATCCCATTGTTCTTACATGGAAAATTTACAGGTAAAAGATGGGGTTTGAAATCACATGGGCAAGTCACATGTCCATGCACAATTTCTCTCAGCCATTGCAGGAAGCCATTACCTATACTTTAGATGGAACGTTCACAGAAAAGTCCATTCAGTATATATGGGCATCTCCCACGATCCATTGTGAGATAAGTGTCCTTTTGATGGGCCACTCAATTTGAATAGTCCCTTCAAGATGTGCTGGCTAACTACCTTGTGGGCATTACCCCAGGAGCAAACATTTGAAATTCAGGTATAGAGCCAATATTTATAAAACTTGAAATACAAAATGATACATGAATACAGATAGCATAATCATAACCATCAAATCATAACCTTTTCATAGACATCTTACATGCCACATTTTGTACAAGATTTGTTGCAAATATATAACCGTGGTTGCCACAATGATCTATATGGTCATATTTTAATCAGATGACGTCACACACTAAGAAAAAATATGGCCAGTTAAGAGGTGAACATACCCAGTTTGCAATTGGTTGATTCATTATATTAGACTGACAACCATTGCCTGTAGTAAAACAATGTACTTAATTTCACAAGCAGCAGCTTTTCCAGAAATGGTTTTAGATCAATGCTCTTTACTTGCATTGTAACAAATGTGTATGTTCTTTATTTGCAGCAGGACTGGTCTTACTATGAGGTGAATGGAGGCGGCCACCTTAGGTGCCAGACTCTGGAGGGAGGCAGGGGGACGCCACTAGGACCCAGAGTGTAGAAAATTGTGTCTGCTTCTGGTGCATATGTATTCTCTCTGCTCTAGATGCACAGAGATGGTGGAGTGATGTGCTGGAGGAAGGAGGGCACAAGAGACGTAACAGTCAGGCAGGAGAAAAGGTGAGAGGGAATAACAGAAAGCAGCAGGAGCTGCAGAGAGAAAGAGGAGGAGGAGCCTCTTATGTACTTCTCTAGAACCCCCAGGAGCCTGGACTGATTAACACCAGCTTCTCAGGGAGCTTCCTGTTTCCTGCTGCTTCCTTGAACCCACTTGAGGAGAAAAGGCAGTCAACTGAAGTAGTAGGTGCCAGTTAGGCCCTTAAGATGCTGATGTTGTCCCTCACTCAGGCCCTGCTACCAGTCTGCTTATTTGTCCCCTTCAACTGAGTGTTGAGAGCCACTATAGCTGGCACGAACAGCAGTCATGACTGAAAGAAGAAAACGCCCCTCTGGGGCAGCATTCAGAAAAAGAAAGCAAGCAAAGGAAGCTTTTCTATCTAAGCAAGAAGGAGCTCTCCTGAGATACATTGACACAAATGTTCATGGTGAGCCTTCCAGCCCCAGTGAGGATGTGAGTGGTGAGGAGATGCCTGATCTTCCAGTTAGTCAGAGTGCAGATGACCTGGCAGCTACTGCAGCATCCATATCTCCATCTCAAATGGATGTAACCATGCACATTCCTGAAGAAAAGTGTAAATCAGACAAGAGTGTGGTGGAGGCGCAAGAAACAGCTGCTGCTGAGTTTACTTCCTTAAGTCTAGATGATCCAGGACTGTGGACCCACTTGAGCAGTAGCCTGAGGGACTTCCTTATATTGCATGGACCAAAGCAAGTGAAAAACTTCATGCTCCCCCAAAGACCATGAAAATAGAAGTTTCCATCCAACACATTACTGACGTAAAATCCCCAGTGGTGACAAAGTGGGGACGCCATGACTTATGTACTCAAAAACCCAGAATGCTGCATACTGTTTCTGTTGCAAATTCTTCCAGTCACATTGCATTCTACAGGAACAAAGGACTGGAAAAATGTGGCTAGAAATCTGGCATGCCATGAGAAGGCAGCAAATCACCAGAGAGCATTCCATAGCTTGAGATGAGACTAAGGTTAAAGGCCACCACAGATGATCAGCATCAAGAGAAGATTGCATCAGAGTCTCTTTACTGGCAAAATGTTCTGAAAAGGCTCATTGCCATTGTGAGAATGCTTGCTACCCAAAATCTAGCACCGTGTGGCACTTCAGATCAGCTGTATGTGCCAAACAATGGAAACTTCCTTAAAATTGTGGAGCTGATGGCTGAGTTTGATGCTATACTCCAGGAGCAACTAAGAAGAGTCACCACCGAAGAAATGTACACACACCACTACCTTGGAAAAACAATTCAAAATGAGATCATACAGTTACTGGCAACAAAAGTCAAACAGAAGATTGTGGCAGATCTGAAGTCAGCAAGATATTACTTTGTTATTCTGGACTGCACACCTGACATCAGCCATATGGAACAAATGACTTTAATGGTGCGTTTTGTAACAATAACAGAACCTAGTGAAAACGTCCCTGCACTGATGACTGTCAGAGAGCATTTCCTAGAATTGATTGACATTGATGCAGGGCCGGTGCAAGGAAGTTTCGCACCCTAGGTGAAACTTCCACATGGCGCTCCACCCCCCCCCCCAGCCCTGCGGCAGCTCCCCGCCCCCCCCTCCGCCCTGAGGCCCCCCCCCGCAGCAGCTCCCCACCCCAGCTCACCTCTGCTCCGCCTCCTCCCCTGCAGCATGCCGCCCCCGCTCTATTTCTCCTTCCCTCCCAGGCTTGCGGCGCCAAACAGCTGATTGGCACTGCAAGCCTGGGAGGCGGGAGAAGTGGAGCGGTCACCGCATGCTCGGGGAGGGGGCATAGGAACGCTGTAAAAAAAATTGGGGGCACCGCTTTTTGGCACCCCCAAATCTTGACGCCCTAGGCAACCGCCTAGTTTGCCTAAATGGTAGCACCGGCCCTGCATTGATGATACTACAGGAGCTGGTATGACAAATGTGCTTCTTAAAAAGCTGGAAGATACAGGAATTGCAATAGCTGACATGAGAGTTCAGGTCTACGATAATGGTGCCAACATGAGAGGAAAGAACAGAGGAGTGCAGACATGGATCCGAGAGTTAAATCCTCAAGCTTTTTTTGTCCCATGCAGTTCTCATTCATTGAGCTTGGTGGTTAGTGATGCAGCATCAGCTTCTAGGGAGGCTGCTGAATTTTTTAATGTAATTCAAAGCATCTATGTATTTTTCTCTACATCAACTCATTGATGGCAAATTTTGAAGCAACATCTGGGAACATCATCTCTGACACTGAAACCACTGAGTGCCACACGATGGGAAAGTCGAGTGGAGGCGATAAAGCCTATCAAACACCAAATTGAGAAGGATAGATGATACCATAGTTGCCATTATGGAGGATAATGCTATGACAGGAACTGTTCGTGGGAGAACAGTGGAAGAGGGAAATGGAATCACCAGAAACATATATAACTTCAAATTTCTGTGTGGCTTAGTGTTGTGGCATGACATACTGTTTGAAATAAATGTTGTAAGCAAGAGACTCCAAGGTGTCAACCTTGATATATCTGGAGCAATGGAACAACTGGAAAAAGCAAAGTCAGAAGTACAGTCTTACTGGTCAGATGAGGGATTTCAAAATGTTCTCAAGAGTGCATAGAAGTTGGTAGAGGAACTTCACACTGAAGCTATTTTCCCACCCATTCAACACTACAAGAGTCACTGAAGAAGACGACATTTTGATTACGAGGCATGGGATAATCCCATAAGAGACTCCAAACAACAATTCAAAGTTGAATTCTTAACCAGGTGCTAGATTGTGCAATACAGTCAGTTGAAGAACGTTTCATGCGGCTCAAGGAACACAGCAGTATATTTGGGATGTTGTATGATATTCCAAAACTCCTCAGTATACCTGAAGACCTACACCAGCAATGCAGGGCACTAGAGACATTGTTGACACATGATGACATGTGCGATATTGATGCGAGTGATTTAGGTGATGAACTGGAAGCTCTTTCAAGATACATTTCAGCAGGATCAACTCCAAAGGCTGTTCTGGAATATGTGTGCACAAATAAGATGACCACCCTCTTTCCAAAAGCTTTTGTTGCTCTGGGCATACTTCTAACACTTCCTGTAACAGTTGCCAGTGGAGAACGCAGCTTTATTAACAAGCTGAAGTTAATAAAAACAAATCTACACTCCACAATGACACAGGAGAGGCTGGTCGGCCTTGTAACCATCCCAATAGAGCATGAGCTGGCCCAGACTGTGAACCTTCAGCAGGAAGCGGTTCAAATCTTTGCTACCAAGAAGGCACAGAAAACACAACTTTGATTATTCAAACAGATAAAAATGCCAGTGTTTACTATGCAGACAAGAAAAAGTTACATTTGCTGTTCCAGCATTTGAAAGTTAAGTGTTACTTAAAATTTTTGAAAAAGGCATTTTAAGTTGTTAGTTCTCCTTTATTGGGGTAGGTAGCAGAGCAGTACCATGAGAGGAGTAGAACAGGAAGAAGGCAAAATTGAGGGTATGGGGGCATCATTTGAGCTCCCCATCTGAGGTGCTAAAATGTTGTGGGCCAGCCCTGATTTGCATTGTAATAAATAAACGAATTACATGAATTATTAACAAATATACTATACTAAACAATTCAAGTAAAGAACATAAGAACACTTTACTAGATGTCCAAAAAGCTGTAATCCCAATCAATGAAGGCCATACTGATCAAAAAACCTTTCATTCAAGAGTTTTCAAAACCTGTCTGAGGAGATCAGTGGACTTTTAAAATTAGTTTTCAATAAGTCTTGGAGCACTGGGGAAGTTCCAGAAGTCAGGAAGACAGCTAATGTTGTGCTAATATTTAAAGAGGGGAAACGGGATGACCTGGGTAACTATATGCCCAGTCTGACATCATTCCCAGGGAAGATAATGGACAGGTTGCCACAGGACTTGATTAACAAAGAATTAAAAGGAGAATATAAATAGTGCCAGTTAACATGGAAAATAGATCCTGTCAAACTAACTGGATATATTTAACAGATGCCAAGTTTGATTAATAAAAGGCATTAGTTGTTGATGTAACATACTTGGACTTATGTAAGGCATTTGACTTGGTACCTAAGTTTCCTCTCAGCTGCACGGCCACCCCCTCCCACACCCAAACTCCCTCCTAGAGCCCACACCCAAACTCGCACCCAAACTTCCTGCTCCAGCCTGGTAAAAGTGAGTGACGGTGGGAGAGAGAGTGAGCGATGGAGGGAGGGGGATGGCGCAAGTGGGGGCATGGCCTCGGGGAAGGGGGCAGGGCAAGGGCTGAGATCGGGCAGCCTTGGGGGTCCCTGAACAATTTTAAATCAAAATGGGAGTCCTTGGGTTGCTAAAGTTTGAGAACCACTGCTCTAGTTCAAAAGGAATTATTTTAGGGAACTTCTATGGCCAGTGTTATAGAAAAGATCAGACAAGATAATCACAGTGATCTGAACATCTGTTCTTGGAATCTATACTGAAATTCAGGTTTAGAAGCAAATATCCTGTCATCTGCAACATGAAGTTGCTAATTCTTTACTTTCACAATGGGCAGGCTGGGATATGTTCCTTTATTTTTCTTCCCTTTATAGGGTCAGTTTGTCCCTGGCAGTAGTCTGGATGTGCGGGGTGGGGAGGTTCAAGGAGCCTTCTCCATATGCCATGGAAGAGCCAAGGACAATGGTAGCCCTGTAAATAGGAGAGCATTGGCGCTGCTTCCTCCATGTGTGGTGGGGGGGGAGGGGACCCAAAACCCCCCACAATCACTCTAAAGGGGGTGGGGAGGAGGCACAATCATAGCCTTCTCCCCGCCCCATGCGCACCGTACTGCAGAGCTAGCTAAGCACTCCAGGGAGCAGGCTTCCCTGTCCCAAAGGATGATACAATTTGTATCCTCCTCCAGCATGTTGGGAGCCAGGGCTTCCTTTAAGACCCCGTTTAGGTGTCCACACTGCCTCCTGATCAGCACTGTGGGCTAAATGCAGCAACCTGGCTTTTACAGTATATCTATATTTCATGCTGGGGAGTGATTCCCGGCTTGAGGAGACATACACTAGCACTGATTAAGGTAGCATACTAAAAATAAAGTGTAGCGGTGGCAACATGAGCAGCGGAAGGGGTAGCAACCCCGAATACCTGCCAGTCAGAAACCCTCCGTACCCCTTGCAGCTGGGAATCATACTCCCAGCTCCATGAGCAGGCATACCTTTAGTGAGTAGCTCTTTGCTAACAATCTGGGTGGTTTAATCGAAGCACAAAGGAGTTCCCATCTACTTGATCTCTGAGAACTCAGATTATTGCCTTCTGATTCTCATTATGCAATAATATGGCATTATTCATATGTAGTTATCTCTGCTATCAGACATCTTACTCTGCACCTCAACTGTTCTTCCATCATGTTAATTAACAGTTAAGCCATCAGGCCATCTTATATTTGCATGATGGCCCCCAAGGGTTGGAAGTAATTAGTTCAACAGAAACCTACTACAAATACTGCAAAGCAGAAGGAGAGATAGATTAGCTTTAAGAAAGGAAAGCATAATGCCAAGCAAGTTTTACATTTCTTCCTTTCCAGCAGTGTTTTCAAATTTTTACTCTCCCTTTACCAATAATGATTTTGCTTATGAAAGGCTTCAGGCTTCATATTCTGCTCATAAAAAGGAAGTGAGGCAAGTTTTTCAAAAATTGGAGCCTAAATAAATAGGCTCCTAAATCTCTCTTTATGATCCTTGGTAAATAAATGACGGAAGTGCCTAGCAGCTAGGGCCCCGGGCTGGGATGCAGTGGAATGGGAGTGCCTGTGTCCCCCCTGCCACCCAACTTGTGGGTGGCCGTCTCACCCTCTCCCAGGACCTTCGGAGGCCGGGCTAATTGCTACTGTTTGTACTGCTACGGGCTTATTGTGCTTATTTCTACTTCCATACGGGCCGCTGAGGGAGACTGGACTAATTCCCCCAAGGCATCAACAGTGCCTAGTGAGGCGGTGTGGTTCCCCGCCATCCCGGAGAGGGACGAGCCCCCAGCTAACCTCTCTACAGGCCTACACATCAGGTATGAAATATCTGGACTTCCTGTAACTAGAAGTTTGGATTCCAGAAGGGTCATCTCAGCCCTTCTTCTTTCCAAGACAAGTAAACGGAGTGAGCTCCCCCCACAAAAAACCTAAACTTTCAAAGTTTATGTAGTCATTAACAATCTATGAAAAAAGAACAGGAGTACTTGTGGCACCTTAGAGACTAACAAATTTATTAGAGCATAAGCTTTCGTGGACTACAGCCCACTTCTTCGGATGCATAACAATCTATGGTGCATTTTGTAGAGGTAAGCACTGTCCTGGCCTGAATATCTCCTCCCTGCTCACTGTTGTACAGCATACTGAGAGACTTTTGGGTGGAGTCTCCTGCTTCCTTGTCCTTCCAATGTTATACATTATCCTACAGAGTGGGGAAGAAAATTGCATCTTGACACGATAATAAAAATGGATTTAAAAAAAAAAAAGTTGTATTCTGCTACCTTTATCTTGGGGAATAAAGGATGGAGGTAGTTTGTACTTCTGAATGAACAGGATTTCTGGGGTTCTGCTGCACTGGAGAGAGAACTTTTATGCATAAGACACAAGAGACTGACATGAAAGATCATAGAATCATAGAATATCAGAGTTGGAAGGGACCTCAAGAGGTCATCTAGTCCAACCCCCTGCTCAACGCAGGACCAATTCCCAGCTAAATCATCCCAGCCAGGGCTTTGTCAAGCCGGGCCTTAAAAACCTCCAAGGAAGGAGACTCCACCACCTCCCTAGGTAACGCATTCCAGTGTTTCACCACCCTCCTAGTGAAATAGTTTTTCCTGATATCCAACCTGGACCTCCCCCACTGCAACTTGAGACCATTGCCCCTTGTTCTGTCATCTGCCACCACTGAGAACAGCCGAGATGTGTAGGTTATACTTTTATGCACACCCTTCAGTCCTTTTTCCATTTCCTTTCTAGCCAAAACTGATAAAATACAGCTAAAGCCACCCTGGTCCCCAGGGCATTGAAGATCAATAAAGATTTAATAGGATTACAAGATTTTAACTGAGTGAGACAAAAGGTGGGCATTCTTCTGTCTCCACCACAGAGAACATGCACCGCTTGGCTCAAGCTAGCGCACACACACACAAAAGCAATGTGGCAGTTCAGGCATGTTGCATGAGCACATACCCATGGGGCCGGGTGGGATTGTTCCTGGGCAGCTAGCCTGAGCTACCCAGCATGCCACATGACTCGAACAGAGCTAGTATGTCTGTCTTCTCACACTGCTAAGCACCCTCCCAGCTGCGGTGTAGAGTTTGTAGACCTAATCCTTCGTATCGTGCTCTCACAAAAGAAGGTATGAACAGCTCCCCATTAGCAATAAACTCAAGCTCTTTCCACTGGCTCTTGCTAACCCTAATGGGAAGAAGTCCATTATGCAGGTGGTTGCTAAAGTTAACACATCTAGAGCATCCATGAGCGAGACTGAATGAAGTTCAAGTAGAGAAGAGAGGATACCCTTTTTCCCCTTTCTGTTCCAAAACTGTCCTCAGTTCCAGAGACACTGCCATAGTCCTTGTGGGGAATGGTACTTTTAAGGGGTTCTGGGAAGAACCAGTTATAGTCTGCAGAGGCTCATGTTACACAGTGCTGATTAGATAGAACTCAGACACTGAATGAAGCAGACCTCTGTCGGACGCCTTGTCTGAGTGATTACTGAACACCACAGACCTTCCCTGCAGCATGCATGGAAAAAACTATTCAGAGTGAGTATTTTACTTAGCTCTGTCACTGAGTGGAAATTGTCTGGATCCATCGGGCTACCCCAAATCTCCAGATTAGTTTGGCCATGATGCTGATGGTACGGGCAGAAGAATAGATTGAGTTTTTCCTCACCTCCAGATTGCAATGCAATCTGTTTAGGGCTATCTGTGAAGCCCAGTCGAAAGCTTCGGTTAATGCAGAATTTGATTGCCTGACTTTAAAGCAGTGAGGCTGAAATGAGATTATAAATCCTCTGCTTTGCCCTGGCTTCCTATCCGTTTCCAGGTGCAGTTAGAAGAATAAAGATTATCTAGAAAGCTGTAGATGTTCTGGGACCTGGCTCCCATTGAAACTGTTGTGTTTCCTTTTCAGTTAAATACAATCAACTTTTGCTCTCTGTGCACAGGGTACCTCAGCCAAGGAACTGCTCTAGCACTTTTTGTGTATGCATATATTGGGAAAAAGCATTGTTGCAAAAAGAGCTTGTCACTTTAAATGCAATCCAAATTGCTGCTTGCTGATCCTTCCTCCAAACTAATATATGGTGTTAGCCTGAGAAAAATACCCAACAATGCAGTTGTTTGGTGACATTTAGATATCTGCCTTTCTGCCATTACTGCATGGAATAGGTCAGACTCCTTTTCATATATAACATGCACAGAGAGAACGTGTTCTTAAAATGTCACTCCTTATGAAGAGCCACCCTCATAACATCACACCAGTACACAGCTGTTTGCTAGTTGTTAATCCTCTTATTCTAGCACAAGTTCTCCCCACAAAAAACTTCCCTCACCTCACCCACTTCCCACCCCAGCTGCCCCAGCACTCCCCCACACATTGGCTGATGGCAACATAGTTTAACCGAGCAAATATAAAAGTGCACTTGCAGGCATGTGCATGAAGAACACAGAGTGGTCAGAACACTTGTCACAATCACATCTTTACCTGCTGCTGTGGTGGACAGCTGAGATTTTTTAGGCAGAAGTTGGTGGGAAAGCTAGAAGATCTGAGCTCTGGCAGTTGCCAGGCCCAACTTAAAACACAAAGCTTAGTTTTTATTACAGCGTGCCAGAGTTTAGGCAGGCAGCACTAATCAATGGTATCATATTTACCTAGCTGTTACACCATGAATCTCTTATTAGAGCCTGATGTTTCCAATCCTTAGTCACATGAGTAAAAGCTACAGAATTGGGCCCATACTTTATATAACTATTTAGTTTTATCCTTTCGATTGCTATAATGTTCTCTCAAAAGACTGGTCAGCAATAAAAGTACGAGGAGTCCAACGAGAAATTTAATCAGTGCTGGAGTCAAACAATACACATGGATGACTGTTCTCATGGATAGACTCATCCTTGATATTTTTATTTACTGTCTGTTCTGAGTCACTTCAGGCACATTTAAGCTTTATACCTTGATTTTTCCAAAGTATGGAGCACCTGCAGCTCCTATTTCTTTCAGTGGGATGGTGGATGCTGAGAACCTTGGAATATCATGCTATTCACTTTTTTCCTTTTATAAAGAACATAAATAACCACAAAAAATGTACCATATGCTGTCCTGGCTCTAGGTCCCAGTTCCCCCCTTGACCATTGCTGGGCATTGTGGCTCCCATGGAACTGGAACATGAATGGGATGCATCAGGGTGGGTTTTAGGGGCAGGCAACCCAGGCGACTGCCTGGGGTGCCGGGCTTGGGGGGCACCAGGCTCAGGTTGCTGTTTTCTTGTTAACGACAAAAGGGAGAATAGAATGTCTGAAGAAAAAATGTTTCAGGTATTCCGTATGTGGGTTCAGTTTTCACTACCTCCTAGAATGTTCTGGCGTTTTGTAGGATCTAGTGGAACCTTCCAGACTTTGAGAACTACATTTTCCACAAACCTTCTAGAACATTGTCAGCCATGCCCTCATGAGTATATAAAGGGATGGGGCATCACCAGTCAGTGAGATACAAGAACAAAATGCAAGTCCAGCTGCAATGTTGTGAACCTTGTTTTACTGTGTAATTGCGAAAGCGTACTTGTGTTTTAAGACTTGAAAAGTAGCAACTAATAAAGGATATATTTAATGAGACACCAGCGATATCTATCAAACCACTATCTATGCAACAATAAATACTGTTACTTCTTTTGCCATGTTTAACACAATGTTTGATGACTTTTTAAGACTGCGGAACATAGATTTTTTGCTCTCCCTAATACTGTCTGTTTTCCCCCTCAGAAAATAAAAGATGCCCCTGAAGCCTTCAGGAGCTCAGTATAGGAAGCAAAAGGCTCAGTTGCAATCTAGTTCATAGCCAGGGGCAAATTTAATGGGAAAAAAATATCTGAAACAGAACATAGATAGGGCTTTAGGCAGTAGCAATTGTCCCAGTGCAGAAGATACTGAGGTGGGAAGCATAAATTATGGAAGTCCTATTACTAGGGAATTAGCAGATTTACCTGAAGATAAGGAATGGAAATGTGAGGGAAGTGATGGAAAATTGTCCAGTTTTCCCAGTGGCATAAAGGAAACGGATGCTAGAGAATGTGGCTCACATGAAAAAGGAGAGTAATGACAAAGAAAAATCTGGTTTACTCAAAAAAGGAGAGAAACGGTGATAAACAATCAGCGTTGCATGATGGCAGAAACAGCAGTAAGAAAAATTGTACAGCACAATGATACATCAGACCCTGCTTCATGGCTGGCGATCCTAAACTCTACCAGTATCAATAGTACAATTTTGAACAGGCTGGGCAAAATTGAGGATATGACATTTCCAGTAAATGAGCAGAATGGACACTTCTCAGTCACACTGTGAAAGAGTTCTGGTTTTGTTGCAAAATATTTGACAAGAATGCCAAATCGTTTTGTGTGCTTTTACAATTACTGGCATAAAATGTAGCTGATGCTCTGAAGCAACATAAAATGGCACCCGGCCATTTTACAGCCTACTGTAATTGAGTCCAGCCTCAAGCTGAATAAATGCATAGACACAGAAAACCAGCACATTATTCATGTAGAAACCCAGCACTGGAGGAACGTGTTTGGGTGTCTGATCTCAATTGTCTGATACAGAGCTCATTGGATAAGTTGTTCACTGAACAGAATGATAATTTCCTTGGTTTGGTAGAACTCCTTGGGAAACACGATGATGTCATGCGTAAGCACCAACATCAAATAGAATCATAGAAGATTAGGGTTGGAAGAGACCTCAGGAGGTCATCTAGACCAAACCCCTGCTCAAAGCAGGACCAACCCCATCTAAATCATCCCAGCCAGGATGAAGTAGTTCATAAAGAAGCTATAGACCATTATTGCAGCAAAACAATTCAAAATTAATTGATTGACCTTATGGCAAGGAAGGTGCTTGATAACATATTGATGCAGCTCAGCAAAGCCAAGTACTATACTGTAATGGGACTGCGCTCCCTACATTAATTACAGTAAGATTTGTTGATGACACAGATAGTGTTCTTTTACTTGGATACAGCTATCTGTTTCCAGTCTAAGAACAACTCTACTGGAAGAGGCCTAACATTCAAAGTGTTCATAAACAGTTCTGAGACTAAAATAAAGCTTCAGGACTGCCAGTGCTACGACAATGGTGTGAACATGAAGGGAAGAAACAGTGGTATCCAGGCTAGGATCCTTGCACTGAATCCAAGAACGTTCCTTGTGCCTTGTGCCAGATGCAGCAGCAGCAGCAGCAGCAGCATCTTTAGATTCAGTATCTCTCTTTGGAGTACTGCAAAGGATGTATGTCCTTTTTTCAGCATCAACTACCAGGTGGAAGATCCTCACGGACAATGTTATAAGTCTGATAGTGAAGCTGCTAAGTGACACTCACTCGGAGAGCCACATTGACAGTGTAAGGCCAGGGAAGTACCAAGTGACTGAGGTTTACAATGCTATGATGAAACTGACACAGTCGAGTAAAGCTGTGGCTGGAATCCGACATGAGGTGCAAAGCTTGGCAAACCAGATCACAGACTTCAAATTTCTGGTGTCAGTTGTGGTTTGGCACAATATCCTGTCCGAAGTAAACATTGTAAACAAGGCATTACAAACTCAGTCGATGGACATTGCAACCACTACTACTTTGATGAGAAGCTGCCTTGATTTTGTTGTGGCCTACAGAGACAACAAATTTGAAGATGTCATGATTGCGGTCAAAGAAATGGCAGAAAATGTAGGAGTTGAGCCTATCTTCAAGGAAACTTGTATTCATTGGAAGAAGAAAGCATTTGTTTCTGAGGGCAGAGATGATGTGATTTGAAGCTCAGAAGAAAAAGTCAAGAGGGAGGTTTTTTTTGCTCGTTTATTGACAGGGGTGTCCATCAAAGAAAGGTTTGGACAAATGAAGCACCATGAAGAGACCTGGGTTTTTTTTGTGTGACCTTTGTAAGCTGCTGGCGAACAGGAAAACATTGTTGAACGATTGTATAGACCTTCACTGGACACGGATACATGGGAAATGTTCGGATATCAATGATAAAGACCTCTATGTCAAATTGGACAACATCTGTCACATTTTGCAACATGGGAAGCACTCTCCACTCCAAGTTCTCCAATTCATTCATGATGCAGAGCTGAAGGACACTTTTCCTAATGTGAGGATAGTTTTGAGGATTCTGCTCACGTTGCTGGTCACAGTCATGAGTGGTGAGCACAACTTTTTGAAGCTCAGGCTCATTAAAACACATCTTCGATTGTCTTGCATCACTTGGAAAAGTCATTGGCCAATCTTTTGATCTCTCGGACACTGTGCTTGAGTTGGCAAGGGCAAAGGCGAGAAAAACGGCTTTTAGAACTAGAGGACTAGGGTTAATATTCAAAAGCTACCACCTACTGTAACAGTGTTTTATACTGGTCCACCCAATGTTGGTGCACAGTTCAAGTTCTTGACATTAGAACGTTTTTTCAATTATTCTTAAAATGTAAAAACGTTTCTATAAGCGTAGAGGACACGATTTTTTTTATTTGCTTATATATGGCATGAATACATACAGATTTACAAATCCTAGCTTGCAAATGACAGAGAAATCATGCATGCAAATCATGCATCAAAGTCATAAAATGGGCTACAAATGCAATAAAAAAAATAAGGTATTAACAAATGGAAGGGGGGAACCGAAGACACTCCTTGCCTGGGGCGCCATTTGGTCTATGGCTGCCCCTGGGATGCATTATAGCAACAGAAGTGAGGATGGTTTGCCTGACTTTTTAAACTAAGCCAGCTGGAAGCCCAGTGTTACCTCTTATGTAAGCCTGCAGGCTAGCCGCATGCTCACTGTGTCACTGTTACATTATTCATGCAATCAGCGGTTATTTTTGCCGTTCAATACCTCTGAAATATAAAGAGGGGATTTCTCATTGAGGAACACTTTAATAGACCAATAAAATACATTCACTTTTTCTGTTTTGTGGTTTTCAAAAATGTCCTTGTCCTTTTTACATTTGAACATCCCTCCCTCTCACCAATAATGAGATCTCAGTCACTCCCATGGCAATTGTCTATGATGTCTCAAACAGGATTATGATTTCTCTGTAAGATCACACAAAAGGAAACACTGGGGTGGGGGAATCATTCTGAAATTTATATCCTATCAGAAAGAAATATTTGTTTTATATCAGGATGAAAATCCTCTCTCAGAGCCTGATCAAGCCAAATGCTGACAATCCCGGACAGCTGCTGAAAGCTCTACTGCCTGAATGCATAAAAAGAGTTTGATACCTAAGTCCCTGTTTTGGGACCTTTATTCCGCAAGATCCCATTGAACCCCGTTGGCACCTAAACTCACTCAGCAACTAAATTTTTGCAGTCAAAGTTCCTTAGGTGCCGATGTTTCTGCTTTGGAGTATGTGCACTGCTGCCTCCCTCTAGCTGCCCAGGCGCCTACATCCCACTGAAGTCCCAGAGCGATCCACAAACGAGGGGAAGACAGGTGTTCACCCACCTAAGCTGCATGCAGGCCCAATCCAGCAGGCATGCTCAGGGGTTGCCTATCAGCTCAGGCCCCTAAATTAAAATAAATTGAGATATCCTATCTCCTAGAACTGGAAGGGACCTCGAAAGGTCATTGAGTCCAGCCCCCTGCCTTCACTAGCAGGACCAAGTACCAATTTTGCCCCAGATCCCCAAGTTGTCCCCTCAAGGATTGAACTCACAACCCTAGGTTTAGCAGGCCAATGCTCAAACCACTGAGCTATCCCTCCTCCCCTAAGTCAAGTTTACACAGAACAGCTGGAAGATGGGGGGGGGAAGAAGAGGGACCTCCCTGATGACCCTTAGCCCAGTGGTCATGATATTCCCCTGGGATGCAGCAGACCCCTGGTTCAAGTCCCCTTCTGTCAAAGGGGGAGAAGGGATTTGATTAGGGATTGACCACTTCAGGTGAGTGCCCTAACATTGGGCTATCAGATATTCTGATGCAGGGTTTCCTCAGTCTCTTGTGTTGGCACCATTGCATTGTTGCAGCAGGGAGACTAGATCATGGGCCTCCCACATCCTGGGTGAGGGTTCTGCCCAGCAGGCTGTAGAGTCATGCTTGTGCTTTCTTAGGGAGTCACTTGGGACAGACACCAAACACAAGTTATTTCATTGGAGCAGGGGATTTGGCTCCTGAGCCTCCCACGTCCTGGGCAGATACTCTAACCACCAGGCTATAGCTCATGCTCACTCTCTCTCTTTCTCCTTTGAGACAGCACAGGCTGTAGACTAATTCTCAGTCTGGTGAATAGAGCATTCACCCAGGATTTGGGAGACCCACAAATTCAGTCCACCTGCCGCAATGACTATTTATCCATAGTTCAAGAGCTTCAATAGGAGAGACTGAGGGTACGCTACATCAAAACAGTTCAAAACCCAATGGTTAGAGAGCCTTACCTAAGAGGTGGCAGGTCCCTGTTCAAATCCCCTTTCCCTCTCAGGTGAAGGACTTGAATCAGCCAGCTCCCACATTCCAGCTGAGGACCCTAACCACTAGGCTAAAAGCTGTGAGGGAGGACCTCCTCCTTGCTAAACAGTCCCTGCCACCAAAGGAGGTTCACAACTGAAAATTGCTAGCAGAGTTAAGCACCTAAGTCCAGACAGCAGGGAGACAACCCATCTCTGAGAGAGCGTAGCATCTCCCATTGGCTAGCCTTGGCGGCTCCCTACCTTGCATACTGGCTTTTTGTGAGTTGCAGGTAAGGCACCTATCTCTCCACATTCATTGAAGCTTAGGCTACAATGTTCGTATTGGGTGAGTTAGGCTTGAACCCCTTTGACAGACCTATGTTCATTCTTTTAGGAAAAAAATTCATTTTTAAACCATGTTGTTTAAGAGCGTGTCTACAGTATAGTGAAAGCCCAGGGTTCACACTCACGCTCAAGCCTAACTCCCCCTTATATCTACACACAAATCACACTAACCAAGGGCTCATACTCATAGTCCCAAGGCTCCACAGGGGTGGAGGATTCAAGCCTGAATCAAGATGGGACCCAGTGTTCAAGCCCTATTGCTTTGCAGTGCAAACACGCACTCTCAGAACTGATGCTCTGGGAGTCCACCAAAAGTATCCCACAATCCCACAGGCAGACTTTCTTTATCCTCTGGACAGTCAAGTTTTCCCACACTGCACTATAAAGGGCTAGAGCAGCCACATTTTGGGAGGACACTAGGAAGTCTGGGATAGGGATGATTGGACTGGGGCCTGCATAATGCAGTATAGATGTTGAAGCCCCAGGTTGGGACCTAGGATTCAGCAATTCCTAACCGGGGTTACAGTTGAGTGTAGACACTAAAGCCCTATGTTAACCTTGGTGTCTGCTAACTCGAGTTCTACGAACCCTGGGCTCACATTGCAGTGTAGACCTACCCTAAGAATATAAATAGTTTCTTGATACAGTAAATCAGTGTTCCTTTCTTAAAGGGTTAAAAGCATCAAAGCACTGGTCATTTTTTACTCATTCTTTGTGAGTGAGTGTGTTACTCCTACAGCATTTTGACTTGTTATAAAGTTCTATACACCTAACGCTTCATTCAGATAATGAATCACTCAGTACGGATTATTTGTCATTATTTTTGGTTAAAATACATTTTTCATTGAATGTTCTGGGCCCCATCCTTCAGTCCTTACACAGGCAAAACTCCCACTGATGGCAGTTGAAGATCTGTAGGATCTAGCTCTTGGAGTGAAAGAGCAAAACAAAAACCCAACACGAATGAACATACCATTATCCTCCCTCTGTAAATGAAGCAGATATTGTAATAGTAATGACACATTTGGCATGCTATATTCTGAGCAATTGCCTTAATGTATCATTAAAATTCAAATGTTTTCATTGTACTGAGCTATAAATCAGAACTGAAAGTAAATCCAATTTTTATGAGTGCATTTTGTGAAAAACAGTCAGTAATGATTTTGCTTTACTTCCAAAACCTTTTCCCTACAAAGTAAGCAGAGGGTTGGGACACAACTCTGTAATATTGAGTTGTTTTTATATTTTGCTTCAAAGACAAATAGCGTTAAAGGTAGAATACTAGCATCAGGTTTTTTCTTACTTTGCTACTTGCATTGTTTGGAGCCTGTATGTTTCTCAACTGTGGCCACAGAGCATCTGGAGACATCACACCTGGACTGTCTAAGAGAATGAGTGTGATGGGGTGAACAGGAACAAGAAGGGTGGAAAAGGGAAAGGGCTGAATGTTCAAAGGGATTTAGACATTTGACAAAAGCCAGCAGGCTCAGCAGGGAGCTGCCTAAGCTAGCCAATAGGAGATGCTGATGAAAGGGGTGTGTGCTAAGCCCCAGGACAGTCCAGTGCAGATGTCCAATGTAGAGACATAGGTGCCTAGGAACTTTACTGCAAAACCTTAGGAGCTTACAGGGTTTCAGTGGGAGTTCTGTGAATCACCGTGGTCCCAAAACTGGGACTTAGGTGCTTAAAACAGAGACTTAGGCACCTAACTCCTTTTTTGCCAAAGTGCTTTTCAAAGAAAGGCAAAGAAGGAGTTAAACAGACAAAGTGAGACAAGAGAAGATGGTATGGAGATGGATAGAATGGCTCAGTCATGGAAGGAGAGAAAAAGAGGCTATAGAAATGGGAGAAGGAAATAAGCAAGAAAAGGGTTTTATGGCTTTTAAACCCACTGCTTCTGTAGGTACTGGGAGGGAGTGGGGATGAGGCAACTCACTCATAGCAGTGGCTGGACACTTTGACAGCCAAGGAGAGCAGAATGTGCCAGGGGAAGGGGGAATTTGACACATTCTGCTCCTCCTTTTTGACTCGCCACCATTTTAAGAGATGTTTAGACTAGGCTCCTGCTGGGACTAGCTGCAGTCACTAGCCATAGACTCACCCATTCCACTCTTACCCTTTGTCATGTCTATGAGCCAATTGCTTGTACTTTGTGACAATAAGTACTGGGGTTCTGGCATGGAACGCGCTTCCGGCACCTTCTCTCAGAGGAGCCAACCTTGATTTATAGCCTTTATTAGACAGTAAGTACAGTTTAATCTATTTATGCTCCTTTATTTATTGTGTTTCCTCAGCAGGTGTCCTGCATTTCTGTAAGTTTGAGGGAAGAGGATGGGATGACTATTTTCTATACTACTGGTTACTCTGGATTCTATAATTAAATACCCGGTGAAAAGGGCTGAGAAAGCATCCTGCACTTCACTGGGAAGCATACAAAACCCAGGGCCGGTGCAACCACTAGGTGAACTAGGCAGCCACCTAGGGCGCCAAGTGGTTGGGGGCGCCAAAAAGCGGTGCCCCTAACATTTTTTTTTTAAACAGCAGAGCACAAGGCTGCCGCTGCTCCCCGTCTCCCGGCTCCAGAGGGGCTGCCCGCGGCGTGGCCAGTCCCTCCCCCACAGGGGAGCAGCGAGCGGAGCGGGGAAGGGGAGGGTCTAGCACTAGCAGCTGTGCCTTCTTCCCCATGCCGCAGGCCGAGTCGGGCTCCCCACCACCCCCGAGGTTCTCAGCGGCGGCGGCAGCAGGCTCGGGCAGCGCTGGCTGCCTGTGCCGCCGCTGAGAGCCCCGGGGGCAGCAGAGAGCCCGTCTCGGCCCACAGTGTGGGGAAGAAGGCGCAGCTGCGCTCTGCTCTTTGGACGGAGAAGCTGGGTGTCTACTCTGCCTGCAAGGTACCTAGCCAGGCCACAGGGAGCAGTACAGGCCCGCGGAGCACCGGGGGGTGAGCAGATCCAGTCCCTGGCCTGGGAAATGGTGTATGTGGGAGCAAGCCGGGCACCCCTCCCCCAGCCAGCACCACCCCCTTCAACACCCACCGACCAGCTACCTTCTCCCCTGTGCACACCTTGCCCCAACAACCCACCATGTCCTGCCACTTTCGCCTCTGGGCAACCTCCACCCAGCAACATCCCCCTGCCCCTCCCAGCCAGACACGGTCACTTTCACCCTGCATCAACTTCGAGGACCCCCCCCCCACACACACACACACACACCCCCTCCATCTCCCTTCTGCCCACTCCTCCCTTGTGCAAACATCTCTGTGCCACCTTCGCCCCCTGCAACAACCCTGGGCACAGACACCCGCCCCCCCGCCAGCTCCTTGCAACAACCCCCTCGTGCCCACTTCTCCCTTGTGCCACTCCCTCCCTGCCACTGCACCCCCCGCAATGAGCCCCTTTTGCCTCTGTGCAATCTCTTCCCTGCCACTACACCCCCACCCCCTTCACTTCTTGGCCACCTCCATCCCCTGCAACAATCCCATGCACCCCCCTCTCTGCCACCTTCACCCCCTGGAAGAGCCCCCATACGACCCCCCTCTTTGCAGCCCCTCCTGTGGCCCCTGCACTTTGTGAACATCTGGGCCCTTGGGGGGAACTTGGCCATAGGAAGGTGGGGGCTGGACATCGGAGGGGGGGGGCGCAAGGTGGAAGTTTCGCCTAGGGTGCAAAATATCCTTGCACCAGCCCTGACAAAACCCTTTGGCAATGGAGGTCTACCAATTCCAACTCCTAGCTTAGTGGGAGACTTGTCCCTTGATTTTGTTTTAAATGTTGACAAATATGCATGGACCCAGTGCAGGGGCTGGGACCAATTTCTCAAGCAAAGACACTTCTGGCAGCTCAATTCCATCCTCCTCTACCACAACACCAAGTGGCACACACACACACTTACATTAAATGACTTAGTTATGTTTGGGAATCTCCCCAAGAAACATCTCCCGGCCATCCCCAAAGTCAAAGGCAGGTCATGTGCATTTGTGATGTGATCGGACTGAACAGGGTTAGTTTGGTTTGGAGGGGGGCTGAATATTTATTTCACTGAGTATCCCCCAAATGCCAATGGCAGCTCTCATCATTTCACAAAGTCTCCTACCGTGACATAGACTTTAACATCCCATTGACAGGTTTGTATGCATGTTTCGAATTGCCTTGTGATACGTTACAAGATCATACATTAACTCTGTCAAGTTAGTGTGACCTGCTTGCTGAAACAGAAGGTGTGAGGAGCGTGAAGAACAAATACCAGCCCAGATGGCATGGTGGTCAATAAGAATATTTTATATCCTTTTCACTTGACTTCTAGGTAGCTGTGGGAGACAGGTATTGTCTTAGATTTTCCATGAGATTTGAGACAAGGTGTTGGGTGAACAGTCAGTTTCCACCCTTTAGAAACTCCAAAAGCCACGAGTGTCATCTTGTTAAAAGTATGTCCTACTCATCAAAGTATAGGAAATGATGCCCTGTATAGAGGCATATGCGGTCTATGGGGAAACAAATGGTTCCATTTCAAGGTGGAAAATGAAAGGCATATTGTAATCTTCAGATTAATAATTAATACAAAGTTTTCTTAATGTCAAAGCCAAGATTCCTGAAACTGCTACACAGTAGCTTTTTTAATCATTCAATACAGAAATGAACCTCTTAAAATTAATTACACTGGAAGGAAGTCATTTGTTTAAAAAGTCAACATGTTCCTTGTAGGCAAAAAAGTGTCCTGAAACAGTTTGAAATCTGTTAGGATTTTCATTTTTTTAATAACACTATAAAATGACTGAAAGAAAAAAAAAAAAAAAGCATTTTTTTAACCACTCTGCACTCACAACAGTAGGGAGATATGTTTCTGAAAGAACAAGACTTCCCAGTTCCAAATAGCACAGAGTAAAATCCTCTCAGGCGTACTAGAAACTGACAGCAAGCTGTGCATTCCTATTTTAATATATCTTGATTAAATATTTAATACACAGTCACAGGTCACATACTCGGGGCTGCTTCCCTTTGTTGTTCAATGTCACACATTCATCGTGAATGCATCTTGACAAGTTTCCTTCAGTTTAGAGGATAGATTTAGTTCTCATATACTTTTGGAAACTACCATTTAAAACTCCTTCAAAGATAGGCACCAGTCCTTCATTGACCTTGGGTTTGGGAGTAAGAGGCCAAGGAAATTCACACACACACACACACACACAGAGTTTAGAACACTGAGGGTTTAGGGTGGCCTCAGGACAGTGTTTTGTGCTATGAGGAGATATATCATTGCATAAACAGTGCACATTTTTCAAACACAAGTCAGACAATACAAAGGACCAAATTCTTCACTCAGTTCTAGGCATGCAACCCTGTTGATAGCAGTAGGATTGCCTGAGTGCAATGGGGAGCAGAGTTGGGTACACTATATTTCCCACTAAGCAGAAGTGCCACTAGTAGGCATTTGAATGATTCATTGTCCCTCACATCCACTAGAAAATATCTATAACCTTTTGTTGCCAATATGCCTAGTCCCACAAACACATCATTAATATAGTAGGTGTCTTTAGACAGAGAGGTCTAACAGGGCCCCAATAAGAAACATGATGAACAACAAAATAATTGCTCCTAGGAAACGGAGGACTTGATCCTGCAGCTCTCATGCACAGAATACTGATGCCATCCTGATAATCACTACTAAAGTTTTTTCTCCTGCTGATAATAGCCCACCTTCATTGATTAGTCTCATTAGAGTTGGTATGGCAACATCTATATATCTTCCTACTGTATTTTCCACTGCATCCAATTAAGTGGGTTTTAGCTCACGAAAGCTTATGCCCAAATAAATGTGTTAGTCTCTAAGGTGCCACAAGTACTCCTCATTTTTTTTGCTGATACAGACTAACACAGCTACCACACTGAAACTAGTCCCACTGGTTTCCCCGGTCACTTCTCAGACATGGAAAGGGTTATTTTACCAGTTGTACATATTTTTGAAAATTTTAGGAGACAAAATTGTTTAGATGTGCAGAGTAATTCAAAAGGGGCTGAAATTAAGTGATGAAGGATTCTATGGCATGAGAAACAGGTTGGATCCCTTAATACTTCATTGACAGAACTGGAATATTAGGGTTTTTCAACGAGGTCCAATTTTTGTAAGGAAGTGTAATATTGCTTTTGGGAAGTTAACTGGATTCCAATCAAATGCACTTTCAAATGGAACACTGTTTTAACATTTTTTTAAATCTGTGAATAAGTTTTGACCTGATAGTAGTCCTTTGAAAATGTTTTAAAATTATTAAAAGAATATTCTGTATGTTTACAGCATGAAGGAAAGATCCAAAAACTCTTAAAACTGGTTCACACACAAACTTGCACCAATCCACCCACCCAAAAGGTGTGAATTAAACCTAATTTCAGTTTGTTGGTGGAAGTCTGCATGCAGACACTCTTAATTCAGAATAAAAATGGCTGAAGTCAGTTAGCTAAACAACTTCAGCCATTTTTCCTACAAAATAAGAGTGTCCACACACTGATTTGCATGGAAGTAATTAAACCTGTTTTAGAAAAGTGATTTAGTTAAATTAGTGCAAGTTTCCGTGTAGACTAGCTCTTATATGCTCAGAAAACAGTAAGAAATAATGCCTCTTTTTTCTTTTTAATTACAAAAGATCTTTCTAAAACTCACATTTAAAAACAACTTTAAGCTAAACTGAACTTTAAAATAATAACTACTAAGGTATTCCATGCCACACACACGGCCAAATTCTCTGGAGTTACACCAGCAAAGAATTTGGCCCAAAATATTTTATGTAGACATATGGCTTTAAAAAAAATTCTGCAAACCAATTTCTAAGACCATATTTGCAATTGCTGCTGGGCATCACACAATTCTGTGCTGGGTTGCTTTGTTTTGTTTTTGTTAAATTGAGTTGCCTTCCAGAGGTCATCTATAATAATACCTGAAATGTGGGTTTCTGGTGGTCAGAAAAGAGACATTTAGAAAAAATTCTGACTATAAAAATCAGTTTACACAAAAGCATTTTAAAATTTAATTCTATTAATATTAGAGACTGTATTATTACAGTGAAACTAGATTTTTGTGCTGTTTAAGGACTTGACTCTGCAAACACTTGCACATTACTCACATAAGTGCCCCCCTTGATATTCCTGGCTTTCTGTCTGAGAAGTTTGACACTCATTCATTCCAAATTTGAGCCATGGTATTAGCATCCCCATAGCAAGATGATATGCAGCTTGTGTCAGAACACGGCCTCTGAACGCCTCAGTAATATGCCCATTTTGTCTTTCCGAGTTACAGAATTTTTTCCGCTCGATGACTGCAGGTTCATCCGCTGCTTGCAATTACAGATGCAACACACAACATAGTATCAGACTCGTGCCAGGGTCCTCAGCTGAACTTCAATCCTATTTTCCTATAGCTTTACTTGATGGGTCACTGTAGCTTGAAATAGGAACAGCTCCTGCTTTCATTATTTGACTTGAACCTGGGGACAGGGGAAGGGCATTCTGCTGCAACTGGAAGGGAAGAATCTGATGTACAGCCCAAAAATCTGACTTCCACAAGAGTGTCATACAGGTTTGGGCTGGGCTGGATAGACTGTTCCTTGTGTCCACATCAGGGGTCGGCACCACCATGTTGTGCGATGGACACTTGACAAAATTACTGTACTTAGTGATGGACATTATGGGGTTAATGTCACTCAGTCATTTAACATTTCTTGAAAATGTACCACGGACACTTGTGTCCATGTACGGACACAGTGCCGGCCCATGGTCCACATTGGCAGAGTTAGCCTGGCTTCCCTGTTATATGTGGCATCGGGCTTACTTGCACAACATCCCTGAGTGGAACACCCATGGTAAATGGTGAACAGGAAGACTGTGGTTAATTGTGGTTCAGAATGGGTGATATGCCCTCATCATGAGGGCCTCTCAGCTGGATTTATCCAAATCTTTTCAAACAATGCTTTCAAAAAATAAGCTTGGGAGCTTAAATTAATTACTCAGCTAGACACTAAAAATCATGGACTGAACAGAGGCACTGGAGTTATGATAATTCACTAACTCCCTCTTTTTGTCCTATGACTGCAGAGGTGTTCATGGGCCACTCTATCTTGAATGGTCCCTACTTACACTAAAACAATAGTTCCAACTTGCATTTAGCTGTGACACTTGGAGTACTTTCCCCAGACCTGAAGAAGAGCTCTGTGCAACTCAAAAGCCTTGATTACACTTAAGAGTTACAGCACAATAAAGCAGCCTCAGGCACCCTAGATCACTCCCTGTCCACACTGGCAAGGCACATAGAGCACTCTGACTCTGCAGCTACAGTGCTGCTGGTACTCCATCTCAGCCACTGGAATAACGTTTGCTGCGCCCCCACTGGAGCACCACGGCGCCAGTGTGAATGAGGTGTTGCATTATTGCGCTGTGATCAGCCTCTGGAAACGTCCCACAATCCCCTTAAGTCAAGTGGCCACTCTTGTCATTGTTGTGAAAATGGCTGCAGGAATGCAGAAATGCCCTTTCAAAGCTCCGTTTCGGAGAAGCCGGCTGCTTATCAGTTCCAAGAAAAGCAAACATTTACTGTTTGCTTTGAGTGAGTAAGAGAGAGGTGGGTCTGAACTTACAAGACAGCATGCTGACACACTCAGCAGCACTCCAAAACTCCACTCTCTCTCTCCCCCCACATACACACAACACACTCCCTGTCACACTCCACCCCACCCCATTTGAAAAGCACGTTGTAGTCACGTGCATGCTGGGATAGCTGCCCATAATGCACCGCTCCCAATGCCACTGCAAGTGCTGCAAATGTGGCCATGCCAGTGTGCTTGAAGCTGTCAGTGTGGACAGACTGCAGCGCTTTCCCTACTGCACTCTATGAAGGTGGGGTTAACTCACAGAGCTCTACATCTGCAAGTGTAGCCATGCCAAGCTTGTCTCTTTCACAAACAGAAGGTGGTCCAATTAAAGATATTACCTCACCCACCTTGTCTCTCTAATATCCTGGTGCCAACCCAGCTACAACTACACTGCATAACCAATATTGTCTAAGGCTATATCTACACTAGCACTTTTGTCAGTATAACTTATGTTGCTCAGGGGTGTAAAAAAAAAAAAAACAACAACAAAAAAACCAAACACCCCACACCTCTGAGCATCATAAGTTACACTGACAGAAGTGTCAGTGTGAACAGCGCTATGTCGGCAGGAGACGCTCTCCCCATAACTGACATAGCTACAGCCGCTCTTTGGGGGTGGTTTAATTATGTCAACAGGAGAACTCTATGCTGATGGGAGAGAGCGGCTACACGAGTGATCTTACAGCAGCACAGCTGCATTGGTACAGTTGTGCCACTGTAAGCTTGCTTGTGTAGACATGGCCTATTTACAGACTGCCCTATGAGGTTAGTTGGAGGATTCCCTAAAATCTAGGCAGGTGGGGTGGAGAAAAATGAGATTTGAGCTGCTCATGCTCTATTGAGGGATAAAATGAATCTCTCTCTTGCTGATAAAGGGAGATTCAGAGTATTATGTGGGTTGTAGGACTTACCTTCCCATCCCTGCATGTATGAGAAGGGCTTTAAGGGAGTAATATTTTCAGGGTAAGGTCCCATCATTTTCACGGCCTCTTGGTGCGATGGCTCATTTTCACTCAAATCTGAGCTAAATGAGAAGTCCGTTAATTTACTCCTGTAGCTTAGGAGCATATATTTAGGTCCTATGGTGGTTTTCAATAAATTGTTAAAGGCACCTGGTCTCTCTTGAACTTGACTGAAATTGTTCTGGGGGAAGGGCAGTTCGTAACACGCACAATGGAAGTTCACAAAATAGAGCTCAGGTGAGATTTAAGTGCTTAGGCCTTGTGCTGGCCCTCTCCATAGGTGTGCTTCACCCAGGAAGCACGGAGATTACGCAAGCCTAGTGCTCCTTCTGGTGTTAGCCTCTCCAGAGCGGGCAAGGACAGGGAGGGGGCTGTGTTATAGTCTCATTTTTCACCTTCCTATAGGCCAGCAAATGCACAAGTACTACAACATGCTGTGCCCTGCCAGAGAGCCCTGTGGTCCTGGAGGCATCATGTCGGTCTGCCCCGGATGCACCTCAGCTGTATCGGAAAGGCACAATTTGGCTCATAGTATGATCTGCCACAAAATAGAAGTATTCAAAATGTAAAGTGGAGGAAGTATTCTTCCATGTCATTTGCATATGCTCTGAATTCCAAATTGCCTGGCAGGTAGGCAGAGGTGGTATTGTCTAGTGATCAGAGCAGGAAGCTAGAAAGTAGAAAACCTGGGTTCTTCTATTGCTTACTGCCACTGATTGGCTGAGTGATCTTGGGCAAGATGTGTAATCATTCTGTGCCACAGCTTCTCATTGTTTACAGTGGGGATACCAATACTCACCTTTGTAACGTGCTTGGATATCCTCGGATTGAAAAGCTCCGAGTGTCAACTTTTTCTGTTGCAAAACATTTTTCAGCAAAATACAGCATGTGAATCTCTGGAATAGAAATATATGATGCCCAGCTCAATCCCAAAGTCAATTTTGGTGCACTGGGTATTCTATCAGCATTAATAAAGAGGACAAAGGTAGGCCTTCACCTTCTAATGTTGGTGAAAATTGCTATTCTGAGACAGTGAACTAAGGTCATGTCTAAAGATGTGATTGTAGCACAGGGACATATACTCACACTAGCTAACAACAATACTGAAGATATGGCAGCATGGACTGGCAATCAAAGTACATACCCAGGGTCTCCACCAGCTTTGTGCTGGAGTGGCTAGCCCAGACTGAAGCCCATGCTGCTACATCTTCACTAGTATGGGTTACCTGTGCTAGCTAGATTAAAGCTCGCACAGGTATGCCTACCTGCAATACAATCACATTTTAATTTGCTGTGTAAATGTACCTTTAGTCCTATGTAAATGACTAGATCAACTGGATTCATCTCTACTTCCCAATGGGGAAGACAAAATGTTATCTATTCCAGAACCTGAAATCTGTTGGGGACATTTCTGTACATTAGAACCCTCTCTCTGATCTGAGTCATCCAACTCGCGCTGTAAAAAGTGCAAAGATATTCTTTTATTGCTGACATTACCATGCAAATAAGTTAAATGCCAAATTGTTACTTCGCTATCAATTAACTAAAGTTTAAAAATACCCCACATCTTCCTGCCCCTTATTATATCCTGCCATCGGCAATTTGTACACAATAAGAGGATCCAAAAAAGAATCATGTTGATACTTTCTATTATGTTGAAGTGACTTAACCTTCAGCTCAGCGGAGAGAAATCTGAAAAGTGCCTTGAGTTTGAATTAACAATATTCATTATCCAGCTCACCTCCGTTACTCTCTAACTAAAGATTTAAAGTAACAGGACGAAACACAGAAGGAAAGTACTGAAAGATTTTATATCTGATTTTTTTATTTATTTAAATGTAGATGGTGCCCCGTCGCTATGAATTTGTTCATCTAATTAGATAACAACATGAACTGGCTCAGTGGGTTTTGCATATTCTATTTTATTCGATCTCTAAATGTTTCCCCATATACCATAGAGGCAGGCACAGATGAGAGCTCTGTTTTTAGGAGCATCTTTAAAATGCTCTTCATGTCTTATGCTTACTAGAAAAGCACCTCAGAATTGCAAGAATAGAGGAATGGGGTAAAAATCAGATTTGCAACATTAAGAACAAATAATTTTGTTTATTTCAAGAGAACAATGGTTTGCCATATGAAGGTCTCATAGAATTTAAAAGCAATGAAACCCATGCGGTTATGGAAAAATTTAGTAGGGTTCTATAAAGGTTTTTCTAAAAATCTAAAGAATTTAATAGAGAATGAGATCCTACAGAGATTTAACCGCACTGAGAAATTCTCCAGAATGCTTAAAAACAAACCTATAGAAAATCTGTCACTCTCTATTAAGTCATCTAGGACTTTTCCATAAGGGTCAATGGGCTTAACGGTGATCCCACTTACGTTAGTGTAACTCAGGACTAACTGAACTGACATCAACCAGTAACAGTGGAATAAAACTTAAAAGGGCTTCATGCAAAGTCCATTGAAGTCAGTGGGAGTGTTTCCATTGACTCGATAGGCTTTGGATCTGGCTTTCTGGGAATTCAGAAGCAGACCCATTATTTTAATCTTTGGAAGTTGACTTTAATCTTGGCATTAGCGCTGCCAAAAAAGATCTGTTGTGGTTGCAAAGTTTTGCAATTCTTATTAATTACAATATCAGAGTTACATGCCAATTTAACAGCTATCCTGTTCTGGTTTGTCAGGGTGTTAGTGCTAGCGCCCCTAAAGATAAGTGTGCACTGAATGAAGATGATACTAAAAAGAGTACAGGTTTCTCCTCTCTGGTGGAGTCAAAATAAATCCAAATGCTGTTTGACCTGGTCACAGATGACTAGAATTCAAGAATATGTGCTGCCTCTGCTTTACCCCTCAATAGATACTTACCCTATGAGGTTTGAATAGTTCAGGTTAGGCAGAATTTTATCAGTCCCTGAAATATGCAATACCTGATCTGCCCTGAAACCAAGAAAGCTGCAATAGGTCTGATCATTTATTTAAAGGTATTTGTCAAACACTCAAGAAGACAGACAGGCAAATAGACAGACTTTAGGAGAAGGGAAACGCAATTAATGTACAAGTAGCACAGTAGTAAGGGGGTCTTTAAGAGTGACATTTCTTTGCTGATAACTCAAAATCTCTATCTATCTTGTCTCCTTGCATCCAGTCCTGCATTTCAATCTGCCTCTCTCATGAGATATAACTTGATTGTGATCTATACCACATGGGGAGAAAATATCATGTAGCAGAGAGCTCTCTACTTTAGCAGACAAAGATATAATAGCCAATGGGTTGAAATTGAAGCTAGACGATTCAAGCTAGAAATAAGGCAACCATTTTCAACAGTGAACCAAGTTAGCTGTTAATACACCTTGGCAAGAACGTGGTGCATTCTTCATCACTTGAAATTGTTCACCCACAATTTGAAGTCTTTTTAAGAATTATGCTCTAGATTCAACCACAAGTTTCCTGCTGTTTCTTTCTTCTTAAGCTTTCCAAGATCTGCCCTTTTCTTTCCAGCCCCACAGCCAAACTTCTCATTCATGCCACCTCAACAACTGCAACATTCTCCTCCCTGGCTTTAAAAGCACAAACTTGCCCTTCTGCACACAGCCTGGTGCAGTCAGCCCAGAGGAGTTCACCTTTTAGCTGCTGTTAGACATCTTTCTTTCCTATTTTTTAATAATGACTGTTTGGGATGAAATAATCTCACAAACCTTCCTAAAAATCCTAAAACGAGCTTTAGGGATCAGCATTCTGGCTTCAATATTTCACACTGGGAGATATACTGGTCCAGTTCCTAGATTTCACAGGGATTGCACCATCCAGATTTTTTGTGGGCAGATGTGGACTCAGAGAAGCACATTTTAAAAGCAGACCAACAATAGAACAGGGAAAAATTTCCATGTCACATTGCAGGGAACATGCAACAAGCTCTGAAATTCAGGAAGCTTAACCATTGTATCCCTTTTTACCCCCTACCTACCACTTCTAAAATACAGCTGTCATCTACATGATACCAGTATATTATAAAAAACTTACAATAGACAATTCAAGTAGTTTGTATCATTTGGACCATATTTCCTCATAAAAGTATTGAGAAGAGACTGAAGGGTTTGACCCATAAATTAATGTATTCCAAAGCATACTTAAAAATAAGTGATACCACACAAAAGATTAATTTCAGTGTATGCAATATGTAATAGAATATACCCCGCCCCCTTTACGGACTGATTTTCAGCCAGGCTTTTGCCTGACGTCAGATTTTTTTTGCCTGATGTCAGCCGTTTTGCACTCAGATTATTAATGGCATAAATAATTGCTTCTATAAATCAGATAGTGAGATGTATTACCGGTTATCCCCACAGTTCACTGGGGATGCAGAACTGCATGTGCAATTATTTGCATACTTAACATAAAAAAAATAAAGCCATTAAGCAATTTGTAAATGCAGGAAGACCCTGTGGAAATAAATTATTGCTAAAGATCAGGGAAGAGAACATAGCCTTATCTGTATATCTGGTTGATATTATTCCAAGGTTTTATTATTTTTAAATGTTAAAAGTATATAATTCTCAAAAACTATTAGAAATTTATCTGCTTTTAACTTTAACAAAAATTACTGTGTCATTTAGTCATTAAGATAATGAAATGCACTACATACAAATAAATTATTTCTCCAGTGAATCACGCCCGATCATGCAACTCACAAAAAACTATTAACAGAACAAACGAAATCTTTCATCTCACATTCCAATCATTTTCACGTACAGCACATAATCACGAGTATCACTTTCTCATGCATTTCTAGGCAGAGTTACAGATTCATTATTGTTGCTGGCATTTGCTGTCCTTTTATCCATTTCCTCTACATTATTAATATCAAACAAGAAGCCTGTGATAGACTGTTGATCCTCAACCTCATTTTGATTAATTTCTTTTTCCCATGGATCAGTCTGCTTTTCTACAACTTCAGCCCTGGCTTCTTTCTATTTAATGAAATATTTTCATTACTAAAGTCATCTTTCAAGTCACGTTGTGATGGTCTTTTTTTCTGGCATCTTGTTGTCTCCTCTCTATGCCTCTAATTATCTCCTGGAATAGATATGTCTGATGTATGGTATTTGATTGCTTGTCACCTAAATAATTAAAACATTTTTTATATTTTGGAGGGGAGGGGAGAGGTAAATGGGATCAATTTATAGTAGTGAATATTTATCTTTAAAATTTGTAAGCCTTACTTGTCAAGCTAGAGTCTGATACCGCTTCCCACTGAAGTATAACAGGAATTTTTGTCATTGATGTCAATCCCCACAGCACCATGTGTGTGATACTACAAGGTCTTGTAGAATACTTTGCTAAGCTTTGTGTGGTTTCTGTAGAACGGTGGTCCTCAAACTTTTTTTTTGGTGGACCACTTGAAAATTGCTGTCTCAGTGGACCACTTAATGATCTTTCCAAATGTTGTTTGTACCGTTAGCTAACTATTGTAAAGCGCTTTGAATAAATGCACTATTTAAAAAACTTAATAAATGTTTTTTGTTCTACAAATAAAAGCACACTACTCATATTTTAATATCACTAGTCTTACCTTTCTAATGCGATGGATGTGCCCTCTCTCCCCTGCCACAGCAGACTCCAAGCCGGAGCTGGGAAGGAGTGGGGTCTCTTCCCCACCACAGCAACCACAGAGCTGAGGCTGGGAAGGAGGGGGGGGGGTCTCTCCCTGGCAGCCACAGCCCTGGAGCTGGGGAAAGTCACCTGTTTCTCTGGCCGCCACAGCCCTGCATGTCCCAAATTCACCCCACCCCCTCTTCTTACCCCAGTGCCCCCTCCCACCTACTCCCTATTCCACCCTCCCAGGCCACCACTTCACCTTACATGTGCGTCTTCTCCAGGGTCCACGCACCTAATTAGTGGAGCCACGCCTGCACGGCTCCAGTAATTAGGTGGATGGACCTTCATTCTCTCATGTCGGTCGCCCATGTGCGCACCTTAGAGGGAACTATCCATGAACCACCTGAATGGAGCTTGCGGACCACAGTTTGAGAACCTCTGCTGTAGAACAACAGGACCCTGTAAAGGGATGGCCACTCACTGCTAGTGCACCTCCTTGTGTCTATATCAGAGAATGCATCTCTTGCTGTCAGGTCCCACTTGTTGCTTCCTCTGTAACAGCCTCTCTTCTGTTAACTTGGCCCTCAATCCAGGTCACCATTTAGTCCACCCCTTCCAGTGTTACAAGGAACAACAACAGAACCACTGTCCTAATGCTTCTCCAGACAGTGTTCAACCCCAGCTTGGGGCTCTGTGCCATTATACCAGTGGCTGGCAGGGGAACCTGGGCTCACCCACTACCCCAGTTTCCAGCCCATGGACCCTACAACCAGCAATCCAGGTCTGCTCAGTCCTCATCCCTATTGCTGTTTCCCTGGGCTCCTTGCTGCCCATCTCTGCATCTTATCTTACCTGTTTCTGGATTTACTATGGGAGCCTACTCTACTCTCCATGGTTACTTCCCCTCCTAGCCTCTGTCGAGACTCCTTACTCCAGGGCAGGATCCCAGTGCTCTCTGTGGGCTTCCTTCTTGATCCTGATGACCTCCTGCTGGGGAGTGACTCTATACTCCTTCCCCTGCAGCCCTCTTCTGCTTTTTTAGCCCATTGGCTTTATAGTTCTGGCCCAGCCCTTTCCCAGCTGGGCTTCACTCATAGTTAGCCTTGGCCCTCCCTCTCTCAGGTGATGCCAGGTAACTTAACTCCATCAGGACTAGTGTAAAGCAAAGGCTTTAAGTGTACACCCCATCACAGACCTCAATAGCTTCCATCCTATGCTATTTATGTTCTTATACTGCACTCATCACCATGGTATGTGACCCCCTGAAATACGGGGAAGACAAGACAACAAGAATGGCCATCCAGGGTCAGACTGTTACCATAGTTTTGGGTTCAAATAACCCAGGGTAACTAGTCTAGGTGTTGTTGTTAGGGGAGCCATTGGCAGCGCAGCAGAATGCTTAGGCCACTGATAGTATTGGAATAGCAATTATCACACTTATTGCCACAAGCAGCTAAGCTAGTAGGCCTTTGTACCAGCCTTAGCATAACTAAGACAAAGCTGAGAGGGAGGGGGCAGTGATCACAAGGAGTGAGCCTGACTGTGCGTCCTCCCTGATATGCTGGGGTAAGTGTGTATGAAAAACAGGAAGTCTATCTCTATATGACTTCTGGTGTGTGTACCTATGAGACTCCATAGAAGTGCTTGCTTAATGGTTTTTCTTTGATTGACGTGTTGATGTAATTGCAGCAGTTACTAACATAAAAGGGGTAGACAGAGCTGAGAATTTGGATTTGACCTTCTGGACATTTCTTGGAATCCCCAGCAATTGGCAGATAGCTGGCCAGTTGAACCTGGTTTTTAGACCATTCGAAACCCCTACAGACCATAGGTAACTATTGTTTGGGTGCTCTGTAACCCATTGTGTTGGACTGTGCTCAAGATTAAATAAAGCAGAGACTTTGAGTAAAGGCATTCTTGTGAGAGTAGTGGAGACTAAAGGCTTTAAGTGAAAGCACTTGACTTTGTGTGATTTATGCCGACCATCTAGCAGATGGATGTGCTGCATCTCCATTGATTTATTTTCTGATACTGCCTCGCAGAGAGTAAAGTTACCAAGACCTTTGAGTTTAGGGAATCCAGGGTAACAGTGTCAGGACATAAATCAATGGAGGCACAGTTCCTCCATCTGATAAATGATTGGCACACACGAGTGCTTTTACTTAAAAATCTTTGCTTTCATTGAGTCCAAAGCACACATCTAAAATAGCAATAGTGTAGAGCATCCCAGGTACAGTTACTCAAAGTTTGAGATGGTGTCTACTGGTCAGCAGCCCAGTTCCAGTGGCTAGCCTTCTTCCTAGCCATTGGAGAGTTGGAAGTCCATCTCTTAGCTTATTGAAAACCTCTCACAAACTGCACATGCTTAACTAATCTATTATAGGTTGCTCAAAAGAAAGCACATCACTCATAGTAACCCCAATGGCATAACAATTTCCCTAGCAACAGCAAAGAACTTATAGTTTCTACTTATCATCAAAGCAATTCCCAGCAAGAAACTTACAGACATCCTGATACAAGGTCATTTATCCACACTCCCTTTCATTCTCATGAATCTGTCACTTTATCCTTGTCAGCACTACTGAAGTTGTGCAGCTGTTTTGCCTGCCTAAGCAAAGGCCAAATTAGTCCTGACTACATGCTATTTGCTTCCAGTTTATGGTGGGTAAGTACACAAAATGGCTGCAGTTATGTCAAGTCCAGTTCTCATAACAAGACCAGTGGTCCATCTAGCTGAATATATGGTCTTGTGACAGTGGCCAGTGCCAGATGCTTCACAGGGAAGCAACAGCGGGGCAATGGAGTGAAACATCAACTGTCATCCACTCCCAGCTTCTGGCATTTGAAGGTTTAGGGACATCCAGAACATGGGATGGCATCCCTGACTATCTTGGTTAATAGCCATTGCTGGACCTATCCTGCATGAACTTAACTAATTCTTTTTTGAACCCATTTATACTTTTGGCCTCCACAGCATCCACTGGCAATGAGTTCCATAGGTTGTCTGTGCATTGTTTGAAATAGTACTTCCTTTTGTTTATTTTGAACTTGTTACCTATTAATTTCATTAGGTGACCTTTAGTTATTGTGTTACTTAAAGGTGTAAATAACACTTCCCTATTTCCTTTCTCCACATTATTCATGATTTTATAGACCTCTATCATATTCCCCCTTAGTTTTCTCTTTTCTAAGCTGAAAAGTCCCAGCTTTTTTAAAACTATCTCCTCATATAGAAGCTGTTCCATACCCCTAATCATTTTTGTTGCTTGTCTCTGTACGTTTTCCAATATATATATTTTTTGAGAGGGTACTCAGAACTGCATGCAGTATACAAAGGGTCAGTGTACCATGGATTTACATAGCAGCATGATGATATTGTCTGTTTTAGTATCTATCCTTTCCTAATGATTCCTAACATTCTGTTCCTTTTTTGCTCGTCACTGCATAGTGAGTTGATGTTTTCAGAGAACTATCCAGGATGACTTTAAGATCTGGTAAGAGCTACTGTAGACCTGATCATTTTGTATGTATGGTTGGGAGTATGTTTTCCAATCTTCATTATTTTGCACTTAACAATGAATTTCATCTGCCAGTTTGTTGCCCTGTCACCCACTTAAGGGAGATCCCTTTGTAACTCTTCACAATCAGCTTTGTACTTAACAATAATGTTGTATTGCCTGCAAATTTTGCATCTTTTGCAAATTTTGCCACCTCACTGGTCATCCCCTTTTCCAGATCATTTATGATTATATTGAACAGCACTGTATCCAGTATACATTGTTAGGAGACCCTGCTATTTAACTCTCCACTGTAAAAAATGGCCATTTACTCCTACCCTTTGTTTCTTATCTTTTAACCAAGTACTGATCCATGAGGTGACCCTCCCTTTTACCCCATGACTGGTTGTTTTTAAGCAAAATAAGGAGGAGTTCGGTGGCACCCTAAAGACTAAGATTTATTTGGGCATAAGCTTTCGTGGGTAAAAAAAAAAAAAAAAAAAAAAAAAAAAAAAAACCTCACTTCTTCAGGTTTTTTACCCACGAAAGCTTAACCCAAATAAATCTTAGTCTTTAAGGTGCCACCGGACTCCTTGTTATTTTTGTGGATACAGACTAACACGGCTAGCCCCTGATACTTGATATAGTGTATTTGGACTTTCAGAAAGCCTTTGTCAAAGTCACTCACCAAAGTCTCTTAAGCAAAATATCAACTGGATTACCCGTCCACATGTTTGCTGATACCCTTTTTTAAAAAAAAAAATTGATAGGTAAGACATGATTTCGCTTTACAAAAGCTGTGTTGACACTTCCCCAACATATCATGCTTATTTGTGTGTCTTATAATTCTGTCTTTATTATAGTTTCAACCAATTTACCTCGGACTGAAATTAGGCTTACTAGCCTGTGATTACCTCTTGGATCCTTTTGTAAAAATCAGCATTACATTGCCAGATGACTGGAGGATAGCTAATGTAATGCTGATTTAAGCAATAGGTTCTATACCATAGTTAGCAGTTCTGCAATTTCATACCTGGAGTCCTTCAGATGATCATCATCATCATCATCATATGACCTGGGCCTGGTGATTTATTACTGTCTAATTTATCAATTTGTTCCAAAAACTTCTCTGACACTTCAGTTTGGGACAGTTCCCCAGATTTATCACCTAAAAGGAATGGCTTGAGTGTGGAGATCTCCCCCATACCCTCTGAAGTGAAGACTGAGGCAAAGAATTCATTTAGCTTCTCTGCAATGGCCTTGTCTTCCTTGAGTGCTCTTCATTCCCCCTGACACATTTGGCAGGCTTCCTGCTTCTGATGTACTTAGAATTTGAAGAGCAACTAGCTAAGGACACAAAAATCAAACAGAAAAAAAAAAATCCTTGGTCTGCTTTATTGTAATTTTACACTTGTCAGTAGGATTTGACTTCCAATACTTAAAGGATCCTCCCCCCACCTGCCAACTGCCTCTTTTATTCTGCTGTTTAGCCATGGTGTCATTTTTGTTTGTTTTTGCTTTTGTTGTTTTGGTTTTATCTGTTTTTGATTTGGAGTATACATTTAGGGCGAGACTCTAGTTTCTATTTTGGTGTTTTTAAATAAACCCCAGGGAGTTTACAGTCATTTTATCCTTGTGATGGTTCCTTTTAATTTCCAAGAAACAAGGGTGGTGGTGAGATAATCTCTTTTATTGGACCAACCTCTGTTGTTGAAAGAGAAAAGCTTGTGAGCTAGGCAGAGCTCTTCTTCAGGTCTGGGAAAGGTACTTAGAGTGTCACTGCTAACTTCTTATCTGTTCCACGCTGCATTTAACCCATGTTGCAAGAGATCATTCAAGATTAAGTGGGCAGCTAACACCTCTACAACAATCTGTAACCCACTAACCTTCCTTTGTCTTAGGACTGTAATCAGCCATAAATCTTAATATTAAGACCGAGATTTGGGGTGTTTAGCAGTTATGAATTTATATTTCAAGGCTTGTCTTTTGAAGATGTTCTGCAGGTTCCCTTTGAGGATGAGGACCGAGAGGTCAGATATGGAGTGGTCACTTTGTGAAAAGTGTTTGCCCGTGGGTGATATGGCGGTTTTATTGTATTGTTTTTCTGTGCAAGTTCATTAGCGAGTGTAGAGATTGTCTTGTGTCACTCACATAATCATTATTGGGACATTTAATGCACTGGATGAGGTACATCACATGTTGTGATAGGCCTGTGTAGGACCCATGGATCTTGAAAGGTTTGTTGTAGGGGCTATTGATCATTATAGCAGTTGAGATACATCTGCAGGTTTTGCATCTTTTGTTCTAGCAGGGTCTGGTGCTGCTTTGAGCTGGTTTGTGAAGTCTGTGGGGAGCTTGCTTCTGATGATGAGCTTGGTGGGATTGTTTAAAGGCCAGAAGAGGTGCACTTTTACACACTGAAGGAAGAAGGGCTGCTAGGGTACACACACAAGTAGATCACAGAACTGAGCAGGACTTTCATCCACACACACTCCTTTAAACTTCATATGGAATGAGATTCCATACATATCTTCAGACTGAAAAAAAAATTTCACTGAACTGCCTTCTGCATGAATGCACAGTGTCCATGGACTGTTAAGACACCATTAGAATCTACCTGGAATATCTCCTAAAATGAACACTTTTATTCAGGATGAATAAAACTCAAACACCCTTGTTCAGGAACCACCCATCCCTCTCTGTAGTTCTTCCTTTTTCCCCTGAAGAAATTTTTCAGATAAACATACAATCGAATATGTAGATCACGACAACATTGCTAGTGTGAGAATACATCAGATTACCTGAAGACATCCACATCATGGACCCAGAAAATCACCATTATAGCTTACTTCAATCGGTCATGCAATCCACTCCTAGGCTTAGTGGCTACACACTTGAGACAGGCTCTCTGCTGATATAAATGGATGCAGCTTAATTTACCTCAGTTATTGTTTGTATTATCATAGCACACAGGAGCCCCAGTCCTAGACTCGGACCTCATAGTGCTAGGCACTGAGCACACACAGAACAAAAATACTGTCCTTGCTCCAAAGAGCTTATAATCTAATGGGAGTCTTGCCTATTCACACCAGTAGGGCCCCATTTGTCTGCATTGTGAAAAACTTAGTATGGAAGCTTGTTTCATACCGATGATTCCCACAAGATCTTTATAGTGCAACTTTCACTTTATATATGTAGGGCCTTTTATCCAAATATCTATATTACACTTATTACAGTAAGACACAATGATAAAGGGAGGAGACAAAAAATTAGGGTTACCAGGGTGAAAGATCATGAGACAAGCTTATTGTTAAGATAAGCTCTTACTAGTTCCTCTCCTGATATTTCTTTTATAAATACATTTAAAGTACAGAGCGTTGTGGCATATCTGGAATGGGTGCCATTGTGTAGGGCTCAGCAATGGAAGATTGGCCCAAAGGTAGAATGAGGATGGGCTTTCCAGGTATAGGAGTATTAAGAAAGTAAATGTGAGCTGTGAAGTGAGTCAGAGCAAGTCAAGATGGCAGAGCAAGCCAGGTGCCTCCCCGCCCCACATGTGGGAGGTGAACTCACACAGATGCACCTCTGAACCCTGGGTCCTCACTGACCAAGGACAACCACTGTGAGTGCGGTATGGTGAGGGAGTAGCGAGGGGCACAGAAAAGGAACTTTTGGTTGTAGAACTCAAGAACATGAGGCAGAAGACACTGCCCCATGCACTCTGGGGTGGGGGGACTGCTCAGTTTTAGGATTATGAATCCCGCTTGTGGCATTTTCCCTAATTAATGTCAGGTGACTTCCCTCCTTTTTTTAAGAGTCTCTTTTCTACACTCAGACTCTGTTCTTGTGAGAGGGAAGTATTGCTTCCCGGAGGTCCCCAGGGGTGGTGTGTAATTTTACCAGGTTACTGAATGGGGGCTTGAGCTGGTTCTATGTTGTATTGTTGAAAAGGAACCCCTAGATATTGAACCCAGCCCTGGTTGCTGCTGGCTCCACCTGGCAGAAGAGTTACATATATTTAAAGTTATTTTAAGACGAGTCCTGTTTTTAAAAGATGATTTGATCCATTCAGTAGTCTCATGAGCTGAGGTAGTACTCTAGTGCTGGTAAATGTCCAGTTGAGCTATTAAAACAATCAAGATCTTTTGACTCAGCACTGAAATAAAAGCTTTGATTTTTGAGATGTGCAACTATATGAGCAAGAGCTGAAGTGATCAATCATATGGTTTGATTAGCACTCAGATGCACTCATAGAGATGGACCAGCCTAATCCAAACTCTCTTCAGAATAAGATTTAAAGTAGGCTTTGTTTTGCACAAAAGAATGTACCAGTTTGTGTCCACACTATTTTGACAATAATGTGGGATGTACTCTACAGAATAGCAGTAAATTCTAAAACAGTTAGTTATGTAATTCCATACACCACACATTCCACTGTTATCACTTTTTCTCCATATTGTGTCTGCCATTTTGTGAGCAGAGATGATGCAGAATGTTCTAGAGGAGACACGTGCTGAGCTCCTTCTGTCCTTTTTTCCAGGCCATTTGATTCCATCAGCTTAGCAACATATCAGATAGCTGTTGCTACATCACTACATTTCATTTCTTCTGCCTCTTCTACCAGCCCTATTGACCTTGACATTAGTTTGATACAGCTGTTACATGGAGTAGGAGTTCATTTTCTAACGACTCAAGGACCCCAGTTCTTTTCCATCTCACTCACAGCCCTTTGAGTCTAATATTTAGACTAGATAAACCATAAATATTGCTCAACTAGCTTATCTACAAAGTACTAGAATGTATGCATCAGTGCCATCTTCACCACATTTGATCCCCCCTCTCATTTTCTCCAAACAGAACCATATACTTTCAGTCTCAATGACTAATTTTAGTTTTAAAGATAGCACAAATGTAAGCTCTCCATGAGAGAGCTGGCTATTAAATGATGGAAAACTACTGAATCCTGTATATAAGTCCCAGAAGAGGCCAGTGAAAAATGTCTTGTTTTTCAAGCCTATCAACCTAATTATCCCACAGGAAGTTGCTATCTGTGAAATGATGAAGTAGAAAGGGTTCACAGATACAGATTACAGGTGCTATGTATCACCCAAATATTTGCTCACATCATTACTGTTTATTTTTTGTACTGAGGTATGGTTGAAGATTCTCAGTATAGGGCTTGTTAAAATACCTTGGGCCCTTTGGCTGTAGGGAAAAACAACAATTAACATATGAAATGGTATTTTTGCACATACTTAAAACTGAGGCTGAGATTCTGAACCCTACCTCCAGGAGACTTAGTACATAGCTCACTACTACTTAGGAGGGGTGGGAGGATTTAGGTGGCCAATGTGGCTCTGAGTGCAACTTACACAACTCTGGAGAACCACCTAAGCTGTGGCAGCATGTCCCTGGCTACCTATGGACAGCACCATGGTCTAGAAACTTTGCAGTGTTGTGCTGCATCCCCACCCCTCAGGCCCCCCAAACACACCCATGGTACATGCCCTACATGATTGTCTTCCAAAGAAGTTGCTCCAAAAGGAATTTTCCCACTAACTGGATGTAGGGTATTTAGAGCCCCTCTGTACTGCTCTTTATACACCTTTTATCTGGTATAAAAAGGGCTGGAGCAGGAGTGAGTCTCACCCTGAAAATATTACCCTAGAGATCTTTGTGCTGGCTTCCAAATGGTATCAGCAGTAGAACAGAGGCACTGGAAGGCCTGCTTCCTGTAGTGGTATCTTCCCAGGACCAGCTGTGACAGAGGCCCATTGGTGGTTCACTACTTTGTGTTAGTAGCTCTGGTCAGGTGCGACATACTCACTACACCCAACACACTTAACTTTTTAGACAGATTATGACATGCAAGGTATCCTGTACAAACTGGTAACACACTGATCCTGAAAAATCACTGTGTGATGTATACAAGGTGTATATTAACAGATATAAATGTGCTAGAATTGTGTTCTTAAAATGTAGTTGGTAAGCGGTGCCTAAGCCATGCCTTTTTCCAGACAAAGGAATATGGTTCCACTTGCTTAAATGTGTCTTCAATGTTAGTTAGGCAAGGTGTGACCAAAGACAAAGGAAAGCACATTTATATGCAAGGTAATGAGGCAAGCAAGTGGGGAAGAGGACCATTTACCAATCTCTAGGGATGAATGCAGATGACAACCCCAGGAAACCTTTCTGCATCTTGAAGCAGTGTCATTGAACTTTAGGAAGACAGCCTAGGCAGCTACATCCCTGCAGCAGAGAGAAGCTTGGTCTAGGCTTCCTTTGAAATATTCATAGAAAAAGTGTTAGTTGGCGAGAGAGTCAAGGATAAGCAATTGAATGAACTGATCTATAACGATTATCAAAATGTGTTGAGCAAGGTCTTTTATGAAAGCCTTTGACACACTGGTGTTTCTATCATTGTGAAATATGTATGAACATTCTGAAGCATTATGAATACTCCTGGCATTATGCTTTAAAGTCTGTGACCAAACACAAGGAGAAACAGGTTCCCCCAGACAGGAGGGAATGGAGCTATTTACCTGTCTCCGATGCAAGTTAAACCAATGTGGAATCAAAACAATGGCAAGCCCACTTACATATGAATCAGCTGCGGGATGGGAAGTCCACAGGCCTGCTTGGCTTTTGAAACTAAGCCAATGAACTTTGGGGTGGTCTTTTTGCCCCCCTTATACATTTGAGTTATTGAGCATGGGGGGGGGGGGAAAGGGGCCCTAAAGGGGCCACAGCTCTGTTACATCTGAGAAAGATGAATCCTTTAGCCAAGGGCCTGAAGTATCTGAGAACTGAATAATGTGAGAAACCTGCTTAGGCAAAGATTGTAACTTACGTTTTAGTCTTAGAAATGCAAACAAAGGCAAAAGTATGCTTCTATCTTTATTCCATGTACTTGGTATCACTTAATCCTAGATCCTTTTGTTAAACTTGTTTTACTTTAACTAAATCAAATCAGTGCTGTGATTAAAATAAGAGTATCTGTCAAACAGCAATTAAATTAATAAGTTGCAATGTATTTAAAGGAGCAACAAACTTAACTTCTGTGAATGTTCCAAGAGAGGGCTGGACAGTGCAGGGAGATGGCTCTGGAGAAACACAGAAGGTGGGGTTCACTGTTTGTTACCCCAAGGCAAGGTTTGGCCTGGCACAGTGCTGAAGAGTTTCTTGGCCAGGCAAAAACAATCAATCTGGCGTGTCAGGGAATTGTGTCACAGCTTAGCAGTAGCAAAACTCTCACTTCTTGAGGCTGAGAGGGCTACCGATTCTGGGAACCTCAACAGATTGCCACTGTGGCAGATGATTTTGGGGAAATTTGGGATGGAGGGGGTGGGGAAGAGGGAGGGTTAGGGTCACTCTGCAAATGGCAACTGGGCAGTGGAAGCCAGGGTGTGATCTGCATGCTTATATGCTGTCTGTTGGTGTCAGAGCTGTGAGCCACAGTAGCATAGCATTTAAGGCACACAGTTGCAAGGCAGGTGGTAACACCACCTCATACTGGTCTGCATTGAACACCAAAGCCTCACATTAACCAGTAACTGGGGAGACTGAAAGGGAGGAAGAAAGAGCCAGAAAGGAAGAAAAGAAGAGAAAACAAAACAAAGGAGGCTGTCTGAAGATTGCCATTTATGCATACTCAGTTGTGTTTCATTGTTGTATGGTGCTTAGATACTATGGAGACAGGAGCCTTAGAACTGCTTGTGTATTAAGATACATTTTTATTGAGAGTTGCTGGTAACAATATAAACTGCAAGAGCTTCACCTTATACATAAATGTTATGCAGTTTTTTTTGGATTGCCATAAAATGTAGCTATCCAATTACCCTATAACAGGGCAATTCATTCAAAATAGTCTAATTAGATATGAACTCTTCTCACCTGTTGTGATAATTGGGCCTACAAATTTACCCTAATTGAGCTCAGCTGTAAAAAGTGAGTGAAAGTTTATAAAAATGTCACAAATATAAAACAACAAATGTTGATGGGAAAAGGTGCAAAGGGAGAGAGACTAAATTAGTCCAAATAAAAGGCCTATTGATTAATTCAAGGATTGTGTTAAGATAATGCCTACTAAACAAGAAAAGCATGGGACCAGAAATCAATTGACTAAAATTGGTGTGCTAGAAATTAGGCCTCATGAGAGAACAAAATAATGAGGGGATGACTATTCCACCTATCATCCCCTTTTCAGGTTCTTAAAAAGATGACTTAGGGGGCAAAATTAGCAGAAGAACAAGATAGTGAGATTTACCATCCTGGATGCCACCCCCACTGTCTTCTGTGTCCCTGGGATCCACCATAACACTATGCGTATTTGTCATTCTGATCCTAAGAGATGTCCTACCAGACAGGGCCACAGAGAGGGACCAGATGACATCACCACCTCCACTATCTCTGACTAGCTCCCAAACACCAAATGGCATGTGACACTTTGTCATTGTCCCCCCACCCTATGTGTCCTTTTCCTTCCCCACCTTATTTCTTCTCTTTCCAATCCCTTTTCTCTTTCCTTCTGTTTAAGAACAGTCTGGCTTACCTGGCCAAGACTGTATTTTGCAATACTGCTTGAAGCCTGTGGCCAGAAAGGCAATGAAAAGCAATGCCTAAACAGCCCAATGCTTGTACAAATTGCCAGGTCTTAGAGTGGTGGAGTCAGGGAGATCAGTTCATAAGCAGTCAGAACAGGAGTCATGCCTAGTGGTCAGAGTCTGAATACCAGAGCCCAAGAAGAGTCAAAGCCTGGGGTCAGAGCTGGAAGTCAGAATTCAAATGCTAGAGCCAAGGCAGACTCAGAACCAGGGGCTGAGATTAGAACCAGATTACCTGAAATCAGGGAAAGCAGGAGCAGGCTGGTCCCAAGGCAGGAGCAGTTCTGTGACAGGACTGGAATAAGGCTGGTTGTGGAGTAGACGCGAGGCTGGAGTAGGGGATTAGTACACAGAGAATCCATGAACATGTACATCAAGCAACTACTGAGCCTCTGTAGCTGCTGGGTTGAAGAGCAAGCCACATGACTGCCTTGGCCTATCAGGTGGTTCTACTAGGGCACAGCTGTGCTCACTGACTGCCTGACGACTGGGCAGGAGCTCGTGCAGACACTCATTTATGATAGGTGGATAAGACCACGGTTCTGGTGTTTCTCCAGATATGAGGTTGCAAATGAGAGTTAACAGAATTTTCTCTCTTTGCTGTTCTTTTTTCTCATCTCTTGTGTGTTTGTCTTGCCATTTAGGAAATGGGATCAGATTTCAGCAGCTCCAGCCCATTTCAATGAACATCTTTTTTCTCCAAAAAGAACAATTATTACCATATTTAATACCATCTGAAAGACTGTCAAATGGAGGGGGGGGTCCTTTTAAAAAAGTCCTTCCAGCTAGAGGGAAAGGAAACGAGGAATGTTGTTTAAATGAAAGCTTTATGTAATACTTTACAATGTAAATGCTTTGGCTGGCTTTCCTTCTTTTCTGTATCTTTAATAAAATGTTTAAAAGATTTGTAATGATGTGTTTGCCATACTAATAAGCAGGATGAGGTTGCTGTATACCAAACGCTGAACCTCATTTAAAACTTGTTTAATGTTGGATTTTTGACAGGTTCACATTAGTACCTTTGACTTTTGGGGCCATTTATTCCATCAAAATTAATACAATACTCCCTCCCTGCCTGTTAGGGCTTATTAGGTCTGCCCCCCTCTAAAATCCTTTATTTCCTACATAAGCCATCCACCTTTTGGAAACCAAGAGACCTTGAAAGTCAAGAGACTCAGGCTCTGTCATAGCAAGGGGGAAAGTGAGTTCAGAGTTGTGGGCCTGTTATAGAACCTCCCACTGAGCCAGGGAACCAGCAACCTCAGCCAATCCCAATTGTAGCTTGTAGGGAGATTGCATTCTGATTTCCATGATCATTTAGACAAAATCAGTTTGAAGTCTGAGTATGTACCATTTGATATGGGGACTGTGGTTTATAAGTGGTTCTATTTGCCATTGAAATTTGAGATGCAAGATCAGTAATAAAATCTTTCTTTAGCGAACTTAAATGGCTATTTCAGATTATTATTATTATTTTGCTGAATCCATCAAACTGTACCAGTCAGTTATTTTTCAATTTGTTTATATTCAGTTTGCAACCCTAACTGAAGTTCATTTGGTGATTTCAGCCTTGGTTTTGGATGGCATCCCAGAATCTAGCAATTAGGCACAATGGTCAGGCAGCATGTTGACTGAATGTCCTATTATCATGGCAGAGAGAAAAGGTGGGGGAGGCAATATCTTTCATTGGACCAACTTCTGCTGGTGAAAGAGACAAGCTTTCAAGCTGCACAGAGCTCTTCTTCAAGTCTGGGAAAGATATGCTGAGTGTCACAGCTAAGTACAAGGTGGATCAGATTGTTTAGCATAAGTAGTCAACGCATATTTCGAGGGACCGTTCCAAGTAAAGTGGCCTGTGGTCATAGAACAAAAAGTGGGGTTAGTGGGTTACAGATTGTTGTAATAAGCCATAAATCCAGGATTTTTAGTGTCTAGCAAAGTTATGAATTTAAGCTCCCTGGCTTGTCTTTTGAAAGTGTTGTGGAGGGTTTCTTTGAGGACAAGCACTGAGAGATCAGATATAGAGTGATCGCTTTGTGAAAAGTGTTCACCCACAGGTGACATGGTGTTATTGTCTTTCATCATTTTCCTAGGTAAGTTCATTCGAGAGCATAGTGATTGTCTGGTTTCACCCATAGTTGCTATTGGGGCACCTCACTACTCCATCGCGGGATTCCCTTGTTTAGCATGCCAGGATCTCATTAGCTCTTTTGGCCACAGTGTCACACAAAGAGCTCATGGTCAGCTGTTTATCCACTACAACCCCAAATTCTTTTTCAGAGTCACTGCTTTCCACGATAGCGTCCCCCATCGTGTAAGTGTGGCCTACTTTCTTTGTTTCTAGATATATACATTTACATTTAGCCATATTAAAATGCATACTGTTTGCTTGTGCCCAGTTTACCAAACAAGCCAGATAGCTCTGAATCAGTGACCTGTCCTCTTCATTATTTACCACGCCCCCAATTTTTATGTCATCTGCAAACTCTCTCAGTGATGATTTTGTTTTCTTCCAGGACATTGATAAAAATGTTAAATAGTATAGGGCCGAGAACCAATCCCTACAGGACCCCACTGGAAACAAAACCATTTGATGACGATTTCCTATTTACAATTACATTTTGAGACCTATCAGTTAGCCAGTTTTAAATCCATTTAATGTGTGCCATGTTCATTTTATATCGGTCAAGTTCTTTAAAATTTTGCATGGTACCAAGTCAAATGCCTTACAGAAGTCTAAATATATTATGTCAGAACTATGACTTTTATCAACCATAATAACAACAAGGAGTCTGGTGGCACCTTAAAGACTAACAGATTTATTTGGGCATAAGTTTTTGTGGGTAAAAACCTCACTTCTTCAGATGCATAGAGTGAAAGTTACAGATGCAGGCATTATATACTGACACATGGAGAGAAGGGAGTTACTTCGCAAGTGGAGAACCAGTGTTGACAGGGCCAATTCAATCAGGGTGGATGTAGTCCACTCCCAATAATAGATGAGGAGGTATCAATTCCAGGAGAGGAAAAGCTGCTTCTGTAATGAGCCAGCCACTCCCAGTCCCTATTCAAGCCCAGATTAATGGTGTTAAATTTGCAAATGAATTTTAGTTCTGCTGTTTCTCTTTGAAGTCTGTTTCTGAAGTTTTTTTGTTCAATAATAGTGACTTTTAAATCTGTAATAGAATGACCAGGGAGATTGAAGTGTTCACTTACTGGCTTTTGTATGTTACCATTCCTGATGTCCGATTTGTGTCCATTTATTCTTTTGCGGAGGGACTGTCCGGTTTGGCCAACGTACATGGCAGAGGGGCATTGCTGGCACATGATGGCATATGTAACATTAGTAGATGTGCAGGTGAATGAGCCCTTGATGGTGTGGCTGATGTGGTTGGGTCCTCTGATGGTGTCGCCAGAGTAGATATGGGGACAGAGTAGGCAACGAGGTTTGCTACAGGGATTGGTTCCTGGGTTGGTGTTTCTGTAGTGTGGTGTGTAGTTGCTGGTGAGTATTTGCTTCAGATTGGGGGGTTGTCTGTAAGTGAGGACTGGCCTGCCTCCCAAGGTCTGTGAGAGTGAGGGATCATTTTCCAGGATAGGTTGTAGATCATGGATAATGCGCTGGAGAGGTTTTAGCTGGGGGCTCTATGTGATGGCCAGTGGTGTTCTGTTATTGTCCTTGTTGGGCCTGTCCTGTAGTAGGTGATTTCTGCGTACCCGTCTTGCTCTGTCAATCTGTTTCCTCACTTCCCCAGGTGGGTATTGTAGTTTTAAGAATGCTTGATAAAGATCTTGTGGGTGTTTGTCTCTGTCTGAGGGGTTGGAGCAAATTCGGTTGTATCTTAGGGCTTGGCTGTAGACAATGGATCATGTGATGTGTCTTGGATGGAAGCTGGAGGCATGTAGGTACGTATAGCAGTCAGTAGGTTTCCGGTATAGGGTGGTGTTTATGTGACCATCACTTATTTGCACTGTAGTGTCCAGGAAGTGGATCTCTTGTGTGGGCTGGTCCAGGCTGAGGTTGATGGTGGGGTGGAAATTGTTGAAGTCCAGGTGGAATTCTTCAAGGGCCTCCTTTCCGTGGGTCCATATGATGAAGATGTCATCAATGTAGCGCAAGTAGAGGAGGGGCACTAGGGGACGAGAGCTGAGGAAGCGTTCTAAGTCAGCCATAAAAATGTTGGCATATTGTGGGGCCATGCGGGTACCCATAGCAGTGCCACTGACTTGAAGGTATAAGTTGTCCCCAAATCTGAAGTGATTGTGGGTGAGGACAAAGTCACAAAGCTCAGCCACCAGGCGTGCTGTAGCCTCATCAGGGATACTGTTCCTGACAGCTTGTAGTCCATCCTCATGTGGAATATTGGTGTAAAGTGCTTCTACATCCATGGTGGCCAGGATGGTGTTTTCAGGAAGAACACCAATGCATTGCAGTTTCCTCAGGAAGTCGGTGGTGTCTCGAAGATAGCTGGGAGTGCTGGTAGCGTAGGGTCTGAGGAGAGAGTCCAAATAGCCAGATAATCCTGCTGTAAGAGTGCCAATGCCTGAGATGATGGGGCGTCCAGGGTTTCCGGGTTTATGGATCTTGGGGAGCAGATAGAATACCCCTGGTCGGGGTTCTGGGAGTGTGTCCATGTAGATTTGTTCCCGTACTGTAGCCAGGAATTTCTGGAGCAGATGGTGTAGTTTCTTTTGGTATTCCTCAGTGGGATCAGAGGATAATGGCCTGTAGAATGTGGTATTGGAGAGTTGCCTGGCAGCCTCCTGTTCATAATCCGACCTGTTCATTATGACTACAGCACCTCCTTTGTCAGCCCCTTTGATGATAATGTCAGAGTTGTTTCTGAGGCTGTGGATGGCATTGCGTTCTGTACAGCTGTGGTTATGGGACAAGTGATGTTGTTTGTCCATAATTTCAGCCTGTGCACGTCTGCGGAAGCACTCTATGTAGAGGTCCAGTCTGTCATTTCAACCGTCAGGAGGAGTCCACGCAGAGTTCTTCTTCTTGTAGTGTTGGTAGGAGGGTTCCTGTGGGTTAGTGCACTGTTCAGTGGTGCGTTGAAAATATTCCTTGAGTCAGAGATGACGAAAGTAGGCTTCCAGATCACCGCAGAACTGTAGCATGTTCGTGGGGGTGGTGGGACAGAAAGAGAGTTCCCGAGATAGGACAGACTCTTCTGCTGGGCTAAGTGTGTGGTTGGAAAGATTGACAATGTTGTTAGATGAGTTGAGGGTACCACTGTTGTAGCCCCCTGTGGCAGGTAGGAGTTTAGATAGCTTACTGTCCTTTTTCCTCTGTAGAGAAGTGAAGTGTGCATTATAAATGGCTTGTCTCATTTTTGTAAAGTCCAGCCACGTGGAAGTTTGTGTGGAAGGTTGGTACTGTATGAGAGTCTCCAGTTTTGAGAGCTCATTCTTGATCTTCTCCTGTCTGCTGTACAGGATGCTGATCAGTGGTTCCTCAGTTTCTTTGAGAGTGTGTGGCACAGTCTCTCACCATAGTCAGTGTAGTATGTTGATTGCAATGGATTTTTTACCTTCAGTCCATTTGGTATGATGTCCATCTGTTTGCATTTGGAGAGGAAGATGATGTCTGTCTGTATCTGTGCAAGTTTTTTGTTGAAGTTGATGGATTTCCACTCCATACAGTTACCATAATAGTAATCTCACCAAAAAAATTGTTAGTTTGACAAGTTCTATTTTTAATAAACCCATGATGATTTGCATTAATACATTATCCTTCTTTAATTTTTTATTAATTGAGTCCCATATCAGCCACTCCATTATCTTGCAAGGGACTGATGTCAGGCTGACAGGCCTATAATTACTCAGGTCATCCTGTTTACCCTTTTTAAATACTGGCACAACATTAGCTTTCTTCCAGTCCTCTGGAACTTCCCCAGTGCGCCAAGACTTATTGAAAATCAACATTAATGGTCCAGTGAGCTCCCTGGCCTGCTCTTTTAAAACCGTTGGATGCAAATTATCTGGACCTGCTGATTTTAAAATGCCTCACTTTAGTAGCTGGTATTCAACATCCTTCAGAGATACTAGTGGAATGGAAAGTGTTATCACCAAACACAGAACAGAAATATTTATTGACTACTTCTGCTTTTTCTGATTTATTATTGATAATTCTACCATTGCCATCTCATAATGTACCAATACCATATTCGGGATTTTTTGTTTCTAATATATTTTAAAATCTCCTTATTATCTTTAACTTTGCTGACCATAGATTCCTTCTTGTGTCAATTTGCTTCCCTTTTTTCTTTTCTACAGTTCCTAACTTCTGATTTACATTTATTACTATCAACTTCCTCTTTCTTCCATTTGTTTTATAATATAATAAATATATTATCATATTATTACAATATAGATAATATATATCTGCTTTCACTTCCCCTCTAAACTAGCTCATATTTTTAACCAGCATGGACTTCTTCCTCAGTTGTGGGATTGTGGCTTTGTGAAACTGGCCCTGTTGAAGCACCAAGTATATATATTACAGTTCTGGACTTTATTCTGCTTGTATATTATAAATGTAATCGAGTCATGATAACTTGTACTTAAACTCCCATTAATTTTTAGTTCTGTGATCTGTTTCTCTTTATCTGTTAGGATACGGTCTGGTACAGAATTCCCCCATGTTGGCTGCAACACTTTTTGAGTTAGGACATTGTCATCTATAATATTTAGACATTCCAAGGATGTTTTAGTGCCTGCAGCATGAGATCTACAACATGTGTCATTCAAAGTGAAGCCCTCATGACCATGCAGCTTTTTTCCCTACACATTATAGATAGGTGCATAAGGAGGCAGCCATCCTGTTCTCTCGTGTGAGCTGGTGATCTAGAACAGACTTTATTTTAATTTGTGCCAGTCACATTTAATCTGTGCCAGTCACTGATTGACTAAATTCCTAGCGCTCAAAACTGGATGCCATTCAAAATGCTACTTCTTTGGATTAATGGAGCATTCCATTGGTTAGATGACAGCTTTTGGCTTCAGTGAAATCAACTAATTTACTCTTTTTTCCTATTATCACTTTCTTTTTTGGGTAAATATTTCTTTGTATCTTTTTCTTCACCATTATATCTTCTTAACCATTTCCATTTTTCACATATAATGGTATCAATACTTAGCATTTATATGCCATATTCTATCTGCACAAACATTTGATATTTACTCCATTAAACTAAGGAACTATTTATTGACATCTAGCTAAAAGGAGGATGGCCAGTTGCCTGTGATAGTGCTATAATATGAATCTGTGCTATAGACGCTTGCACATACAATTGTTCTCTCTTCCAGACCCATAGTGGAAATTTCAGTTCTTTCTGAACAACTGCTAGTTCTAAGCCCCAGTATTTGAGCCCACTCATTGCTTGACCTTACATTTTGTTACATTTCTAAGCTATTCTTTCTTTCAGCTTTTGTGTATGTGCATATTTTAAAAGCTCTAGCTGATTTTAAAGAGCACTTAAGGGAAGTGTAATTTTGTGTGAAACTCCTAAGAGCTTTCGAGAAAGTGAATTATGTGGGTACATTTGACTGTGAACACCTGCCAGGTACAGCTGGTACTACGTATGTGTAGAAACTGTGGGAGGAGAAGGGGTGCTGACTGATTAGAGGTCTTTGCACATTGCATTGTGGTTTTATTTTAGACTAGGCTTTTCTCTCTCTCTCTCTCTCTCTCTCTCTTTAATTTTTACAGACCTAGATAGCTGAAGAATTATATCTAAAATGGAGGGGAGAGGGGTGTCATTTGTGAACAGATCAAGAAATAATGTTCAGGGAACATGCGCCTAGTGTATGAGCATGCTGATCATTTTGAAAGTAATATTACCATGCTATGAAATGTTTAAGAAAAAAAATCAATATATTTTCTTTGTATATTGTATAAAAGAGACATTCAAAACACAGCAGGAAGGATAGGAGTTTATATTGTAGAACGCAGAATGGCAGATGGAAGTTGAGTTTCTATGGGCAGAACAGATAGAGAAAGGTAAAGTCACCTACAGTAGAAGGGTCAGACAAATGATAATTACATTGTTTAATAAGTGGCAATGTTGGGTTTAGGGATGGACAAGGCATATAAATAAATCTGGGCCTTGCCCCAGAAACTTACAATCTACATAGATGGACTAACAAACATATAAACACACTGGGACATCCAGCCAGTGGTGCTTTCTTGGGCTTGGTCTACACTACAAAGTTAAGTTGCAAGGCAGCTTAGGTCGACCTAGTTGTGCAAGTGTCTACCATTAAATTGGTCTCCCAAAGCTGTAAGCGCTCCATTATGCCAACATAGTAACACCAGCTCCCCGAGTGGCGTAGAGCCACGGTCAATGTACATAGGTCAACACAGTGCATGTGTAGATCCTAACTGTCCCCCAAAAGCTCTCCCACAATGTCCCACCCTCCCCATTGTGAACTCCACTACCCACGGATCACAGATATGAGAAGCTTCCTCTCCCCTTTGAAGCCCTGCAATTTTTTGAAATTCCTTTTCTTCATTGCCTGGCTTGGTGAGCACACCTAGCAGCTCTCCATTGTTGACTGCAACTGCCCAGCTGACCATGCCGGCTACATGCTCCAGATGTGCTGCTGCCTGGAGTAGACAGGAGATATTGGATTGACTGGGCCTGTGGGGAGAACAGGCTGTGCAGGCACAGCTCTGAACCAGTCATAGAAACATTAACATCTATGAGCAGATTGCTCAGGGGATGCAGGAGAAGGGCTAAGACAGGGACCTGCAGCAGCGCCATGTGAAAGCCAAGGAGCTGCAGCAGACGTACCGGAGCCAGGGAGGCCACCAATCGATCCAGTGCCAAGCTGCAGACCTGCTGCTTTACAAAGGGCTGCATGCCATGCTCAGTGAAACCTCCTCCTCCCCCACACCACACACACACCCCGCCACAGCATAGTGGATATCTCCGAGAAGCCCAAGTCACAAACCCCTAGTATGAACAGCAGGGAGGCGGAGGTGGTGGACAAGGAAAAGAAGGAGGAGGAGTAGGGGGGACAGCCTCTCCACAACATACATTACCCTGGCTCACTGTTAAAATTGTCTTTCAAAGCCTACCTGAGTCATATAGGTCCACTTTGAGCTCTTCTAATAGCCATGGTATCTAGCTATTCACATTCAGCAGACAGCTGCTCAACCTCTGCCTTCCACCCTGGCAGAAACTTTTCCCCCTTTGCTCCATAGATATTATGCAGGACAGAGCAGGCATTGGGATATTTTTCTCACTGAGGTCCAATCTTGTGAGCAGACAATGCCAGCAACCCTTCAAATGACCAAAGGCACATTCACCCGTCATTCTGCACCTGCTGAGCCGGTAGTTGAATAGTTCGTTGGTGTGTCAAGATGGCCGGTGCATAACTCCATGACCCATAGGAGCAAGGGGTAGGCTGGGTCCCCCAGGATCACTACTGGCATTTCAAAATTCCCAATGGTAATGTTCTTGTTGGGAAAGAAAGCTCCTGCTTGTAGCTTTCTGAACAGTCCTGTGTTCTTAAAGATGTGCACATCATTCACTTTCCTAGACCAGCCCACGTTGATATTGGTGAAGGGTTCCCAGTGATCCACTAGCACTTGAATTACCATAGAAAAGTAGCCCTTTCTGTTGATGTACTTCATGGCAAAGTGGTCTCATGCTCAAATAGGGACATGCATGCCATGTATTGCTCTATTGCAGTTGGGAACCTCATTGCTGCAAAGCCATCCACTACGTCCTGCACATTGCTAAGAGTCACAGTACTGAGTAGCAGGTGGCAATTAACCGCCCTGCACACTTGCATGACAATGGCCTCTGCAGTGGATTTCCAAACTCCAAATTGGTTCCCAACTGATCAGTAACAATCAGTAACATTTTACTGAAATGAGCCCCAATCCTGCAAAGTGCTTATCTGAGAGTAGCCCCATTGAAGTCAATGGGCCAGCTCATGGTACATAGAGTTAAGCACATGCATAAGTCTTTGCAGGATTGGGGCCAAGGATTAGCATTTGTGGGCCTTGTGAAGGAAGCCACTTTCAAGAGTGGATGTGAATGCAGAGAGAGGAGGGTTTTAGTAATTTGATGATGAGTTCTTTCTCTTGGGCTAATACTTTATTCATGCCGGCTCCCTCGCACGGAATTCCCTTTGTATCCTAGTCATTAAGCAGGTGCTCAATTCTGGAAGAGCATGAAAGTGGCAAAGTATATGGGGAAAAGGAATGTAAGTGTAGTAGGTCCTAGCCGGGGCTCGACCCTTCCGGGCAGGAGGGGGAGCCACACCGACTCACTACTGTGGGAACAAGCAGTCAGTTAGTCCCGAAACTCCGGCTCTTTGGTGCAGGGTCGGAGCAACCACAGTTAAAGCTCAGGCCCTTGACTGCAGGGGGCTGAGCGAGCAAGCAGTTCAGGAGCCCAGGCCCTGGATCAGGGCGGGGCAAACACAGTTAGCTCAGGCCCTTGTTTGCAGGGGCTGAGCGGATAAACAGTTCAGGTAAGGCACGCCTAGGCTTCTGTAGCCGAGCATTGGGTGAGGGGGAAGCCTGCCACCCGTGCGGAGGGTGGCAGGGGGGAACGCAGGCCCACCCACTCCACTGCGTTCCAGCCCGGGGCCCTAACAGCGGTTGCTGCCGCAGCTGGTCAGTGGGGTATCCAGACCGCAACACACTGACATAGGCTCACACTCGGTTACAGCCGGACCGGGGTCGGCTACCCCCGGGCTGCTTCCATGATCCCCCTCAAAGCCTACCTCGTTTGTTGCGCCGGGATCGAGCCAGTCCATCTGCATGGGCTCCTCTCTGCCCGGGCTCGGCGGCAAGTCCGGTAGCTCTGCCGGGAAGTCCGGCCAATGGTCCTCAGGCGGCTCCTCTGGATAGCAGCAGGGGCGAAGGGGTTCGGGTCCAGTCTCACCCTCAGGGTTGGTGGGGTGCGGTTCCCAGGGATTCTCCCAGTGGCGGGCGTGAACGGGCTCCAGCGGCTCCTCCTCGTAGCGGGCCCGGGGTAGCTCAGGCCAGCTAGGGTCCAGGCCTCGGTCTTCGACGGTCTCCTGGCCGGGAGCTCCCAGCCGCACATCTGCTCCCTGTGGTGGCTGGCCGCAGACTGAGCTCTGGCGGCCGGCCTTTATACTTCCTGTCCCGCCCCTTGACTTCCGGGGGGCGGGGACAGGCGGTGGTGGTCCCACCCACTCTGGGGTCTGCACGTGGGCTCCCTCTTCTGGGCAGGAGGGGAGCCACACCGACTCACTACAGTAAGGAACTGTTGCATATAGGCTCTATAGAGAACATAAACATGGAGAAGTGGAGAAAGAAAATTCATATTGCAGTGAAAAGAGACTCTGTATTTTAAAATGCTGATAGTAAAGTGTCCTCTTGCAACTCTGACTCACATGTTTTGCTGTCTCCCAAGTGTCAGGTAGGAAATATTTATTTTTTGTATTACACTAGCCTCTAGAGGGTCCCATAAGGATCAAATCCCTTTTATATTAATCACTGTACAAACACAGAGTGGCAAAACAGTTGTTGCCCTGGAGACCTCACAATCTAATTTAAGATGTGGTGCAATCGCGGAAATAGCAAACAGAAGAAGGAACAGGGGATGCAGGACAAGGGAGACAGCAGTAAGAACATGTAACAGCAACAAGAAGATAGGACATGGACTTCTTATATGAGAAAACAATAGACTCGGCCCATGTGGGCCGGAGGCTTGAGGTCCTAACCACGTGTAGTCACATTGCTTATGTACTACCAGAAGGTGCTCAGATATGATAGTGATGAGCATAGTATAAATCCCATATAGAAGAGAAGAGAACCAGGTTCATGGAATTAGGTATTAAGCTAATGAATTGGAGCTAAAATGTGTGTGTGCCAGGGTCAAGGCTAATTCCCCACTCTGGCACGCACACATTTTGTGTGCAGAAGGTGGGGGGGCTCGCAAGGAGTCTAAAAATTAATACTGGCCACTCCAGGCTTGTATTAAACTCCCAAGGTTACAACTTTTCTCTGACCTTGGATTGGTAGATGCTGCCACCACCCAAGTGCAGAACCCCTTTGAGAACCAAGGAAGGTGCCCTTGGGGATTCCTTCCTGTGGGGTACCCTCAAGCCCTTTCACCCCCGCCTCCGGGGAAGAGCTGAGAAAGAAAAAAATAAGGGAAATCAGCTGTTGCCAACAGCTAATTAAACAACATGTGCACAAACTTCTTAAGACACAAAAATCCAATTCTGTTCTTTAAAAAGGTAAATTTTATTAATAAAAAAAAAAGAAAGAAAATACATTTGGGAACTCAGGCTATTGCTAGATTTTAAAAGAGCAATTACAAGGATTAAGCACCAAGAATAGCTTTCTTGAGGTTCAGCTTAAAGGTTACAAGCAAAACAAAAGCACTTGGGGTTAGCACAGAGGAATACACAAGCCATAAAGAAATAAAAAGGATAAACCTAACCGCATCTTCCTAGGCATTTCCTGATCTACTTACATATCCGGGGTTTTAAATGAGTAGTTTCTAGGTATGATACTAATGATTTTTTTCCTATCTGGCCCAAGCTTCTTACAGCATAGCTCTGGCCTGTCCCCTCTCTCTGGGAGAACAACAACAGACAGACAAAAGGGGAGTCGTTTTTCAATTTTAAAAAGTTCTAGCCTTCCCATTGGCTATTTTGGCCAGGTGCCCACTCTCTTCCTTTTATCTATGCATAGCAGTGAGACTTTTTAACCCTTTACAGGTAGAGCAATTAGAGAACAGCTACTAAGAGGGATTTTATAGCTTCTGGTTGGCTAGGTGTCCATAAAAGGGAGCTCCCTCCCCCCACCTTCATTTATCACAGCCAGCTAGACACTGGAAGATTAGAAGCCTGAAGGCATCCCAACAAATGCAGTGTACATACAAGAGGAAAATATTAAGGATGGTGCTGTATCAGCAGAAGGCTAAACAACAGACACAGATTGCCTCTCTATTTCAGACAACCACCAGCAGCAAAAATGCTACAGTACACCCTTTAATTCTTCACTTACAGAACAGTTAATATAGAGACTAAGGGTATGTTTATGCTACCATCATGGAATCTGATTGCAGCTCATGTAGACATACCTGAGCCAGTTTTAATTTAGTTAGTTCAGGTACTGGAGCAGTGCAGCCACAGCAGCATGGACATTAACATGGGCTAGCCCCTAAAGTAATTACCCAGGGTTGTACATCCCACACTGAAACCATGCTGTTGTGGCTTCACTGCAACTGGTTCCTGAACTAGCTAGATTAAAATTAGCTTGGGTATGTCTACATGGGCTGCAATCATACCCCATGACTGCAATGTAGACTTACTCTAATTTACCGTGGCAAAAGAGAAAAGTATTCAGAGAGAAAAAGGTGGAGTGAAACTTATAACGTAGACAGAATGGACTTGACTCAAATGAGCCATGTGTCTCATTCCATCCTAAAATTTGATATACAACCCCCTGAGCAAAGTGACATCTCACTTTTGAAGATGATTTATTGATTCCAGTAACTCCTATTTCCTCCCCGACGAAAGCCTCCCACAAAGACATGATTCTTTGCTTATTCCAACAAGTTTACATCTCAAATTCCAGTGACACTCATGACTTTAGTCATCCCTTTTTTTTCCACTGTTCATTTCCTTAAACCAAAGCAATGTACTCTTGTTCATAGTCTGTTAATGGATCATGCTGGGCTTCTGAAACCTTTGGTGTCTCGTCTTATGCAAATTTAATTTCCATGTTAAATTAATATACTTTCTGTGTGAGGTTCAAGTTGCTCTTTTAGAAATGTGTTCGTTTGTCTTAAGATACTGGGCAATCTGGCTAGGTAATATGTCACTGTCAGCCTGCTGTCTCTTTAGCTTCATTCTGTTAAACAGTTCTTCAATGAAGACGGATTTGCTTGGGTTGTATATTTATTCAGAGGTTAATAAGATATTACACAGGTTTAAACAAACTTGGCATAGTGATAGCTTTTTTTGCAGGATGTAAATGTGCATTTAATTACAGTAACTCATTCCTGTAAATGTAAAGTGTTATCATTTTGGATCTCTTAAGTCTAAAAACGCTGGCAAAGAGCAGCCAAGTATTGTAACTAAGTCAGCATCTGTGCAATGGAAAAATATTTATGTTCGTGCTGCCACAAAGGAGATCATGACAACTTATTGGACTGAAAAGGCAATAGGCCACACATGTATTTGAAATTTATTGTCTCCTAGTGCCATTGCATAGGGCCAGTTTCTCTGGCACACTGCAGCTGCTTTGTGTCTCATTGTTAGTGTTAACTGGCCCTACAGCCAGCCAGGGTAGGATTAGTCCAGCATAAGGATGATCCTCCAGTGGCATCACCCCCCCTTTTGGCAGCTGATGCAGCTGGCAAACAGGAGCATCGCCAGAGGAAATGAGGCAGCAGGGATCAAGGCTTGGATGCCCCTGTGACTCACACACTCCCATCTGCAGTTTTGGCTCTTCAGGCTCCTCCTTTGCTCTACTGATGTAAGTTAAACCAGCCCTAGACCTCTGCTATCACAGCAGAAGGGGAGCAGCCCTGCACAGAGCTGCAGCAGGTCAGGGGAATGCCAAAGGAGTGTTTTAGAGTACCTTTGTACACATGTACTGACCTGTACTCAGTGCACATCATCTGGACCCTATGTGACCCAGTTGGATGGGAGAATTGGTATCATGGGCACAGAAGACAAAACAGACAGTTCCTCCATGCCCAAACCTGCTGTGGTCCAATAGGGCTAGTGAGATCACTATCCCTGACTGGGCGTGTCAGGGGCTACCAATTAACCTGTAAGGAATGGCCAGTCTCAGAACATTGTCCATTCTTCCCAAGTAACACAGGCATCCAGGCTGCTTGGCTAGTCCTTCCAGTTCATCCAATTGTCCACACTGTCTGTGGCAATATCAGTCCAGCAATCTGGGCAAAGTGAGCATTCTGAAGGAATGGCAGCGGACAGCCTTATCAATACATAATTAGCAAAATATGCTTCCGTTTTCCTGGCCTGATTAATGTGGAAGATACTGTGTGCTGGAAATTCACTCTGTGCAATTCTATTGTGGTGGACAAGCCCATCTATCAGAGGTAACACACACATACTTGGACAAGTAATTATCCTGAAAAACTGCAGTGTGGTGTATCGCCATGTCCGGTTACACTCCAAGGCTCTGGAGTCATCCTTTTCAGTGTAGCATTACACCAAAGTGAGACCAGAGTATATTTGACTTCCTGACATTTCTGTTTTTGTATACTGTTAAAAAGTTGACAGTGGCAATAACTTATTTTTACAGCTCGGATCTAATTTTTCAGCTAGCAGATGCTTCTGTAGGAGAAGATTATTTATTTCCTAGGACTTTAACCATGTCTCCTAGATCAGTGGTTTTCAACCTGTGGACCATGGACCTCTGAGGGTCCATAGGCTGTGTCTCAGCAGTCCGCGAAAGGTTGTCAGTACCATAGAACAGTGGTTTTCAACCAGTGGTCCACAGACCCCTAGAGGTCCACAGACTCTGTCTCAGATTTCCACCTCCATTCAAAATTTTTAGGGCTCTGCAAATGAAAAAAGGTTGAAAACCATTGTCCTAGTTCAATCACTGTGACTGGAGTCCCAGGGGAGCCAACTGAGGTCACTCAATTAGGGTGAACTACAAAGAATGGGGTAGACAATCCCCAAAATTGGTGAATATGCCAATACTTAGATTTACCAAGCCAACTCAAAACAGCTTCTATAATACTTCACTGGTTACCCAGAAGTCAATAACCCAATTCCTTTTGGCTAAATACAAAGATGAACAGTTGAACAGCTGCCGTAAGAGGGGGCATGAAAGAAAAGCCCCTGATGTCGACCAGGCTCTCTTCATATGGTTAAACGAGAAGAGGACACAAGGAACACTACTTGCTGGATCCACCATGAAGGAAAAAGCCCTTCAATTTGCCACTTCACTTGGTTTGAACAACTTTAAAGCAAGTAATGGTTAGTCTACCAGATGGAAGAAACATTTTAGTATCACTTTCAAAAAAGAACATGGTAAAAAACAGTCAGCGTACAGAGCAGCTGTTGAGCAGTGGCAGTGCAAAACACTTCCTCACATTCTGGAAAAGTTTTCCCCAGCTGACATCTACAATGCTGATGAAACAGGACTTTATCTAAAAGGGCTCTGTGACAGAGGGCATGTAGAAAAAATGAAAATCTAGAAGGAGGAAAAGTTTCAAAGGACAGAGTGACTGTGCTCATCTGTGCCAACATGGATGGGAGTAACAAACACCCACTGTTCATGATTGGGAAGTCAAAATGACCCTGATGCTTTCTGAGGATTTCAGGAAACTTCCCCTCAATTATGTCAGTTCAGTGAATTCCTGGGTCACAGGTGAGATTTTCATCGACTGGCTAAAAAAGTGGGATTGTCAGCTTCGCTCGCAGAGCCATAAAATATGTTTCTTCCTGGATAACTGCTCCGCAAACCCCCAAAGCAGACTGTCTTTGGTCAGATGACACTCCCCATAACAGTAACATCCCCTTAGGAGCAACATAGCAAAAGGGCACTGATATGTTCCTACTAATGACATCTATTGTATTTACTAGTGACCTGAAGGACTCTTAACAACATTCTGCAATGACTGCCTTGGCTGACTGCTCTAAATCAAGCAATTCAGGAGGAGTGAGCATGGGTACAGGCATAGTAGAATCACCTGATGAACAGGGCTTAACCAAAGATTAGTTTACCTCCTGGCAAGGCCTCTGACATTTGAGCAGGTTTTTTTACTTCTGTTTGGTTTAGGCTGGGAAGTGGGCAAGAGCAGAAAAAAATATTGTTCATGGCGGCACAAATGTTCTCTACTGGAAGGAAAGAGCTGTCTGAAAGCTGTGAAAGTTGGCCAAGGTTTTGCATGCAAATTCCTCACACATACAAATGTCCTTTGCACTGGGAGTTCCACTACACATTTATCTAACAGTGTAAAACCCAATGTAAAAATAAAAATCATGCACAATCTGTGATGAAATTAGTGCCTTTATAAAAATTTTATGTATTTCAGAAAATTGGCCACTTTCAGTAGGCACTCTCTTTAATATTTAATGAAAAGCTTCCCACTACATTGGCCAGAGCACAAATCTTTTTTTTTTTTTACTTGGGAGGACATTGTTTTAATCTAATTGTAGCATTTTAAGATGATACAAGTTATCAGATGAATTTAATATTATTGGGTTGCTCAGAAATACTACTTAGCACCTCTGCCATCTGACTATTTAGTAGAACTTTGTATAAAAGGCAATTCATTGTGTTTTGAAACATGAATAATTTCTTAGTTGAAGATTCATGGGTGTGGGAAGTTATTTTAAATAGTCACAACAAGAAACTGAAAGAATAGCACAGGCATAATTAAATGCACTTGTGTATTCTACACTGCCATAATTGAGGCAAGTGTTGCTGTAGTCATATTGGACCCAGGATATTAGAGAGACAAGGTGGCTGAAGTAATATCTTTTAACACATATTTCAAGGGACTGTTCAAGTTGGGCCAGTTAACTGGCACTTCACCTGGAATGGTCCTTTAAAATATGTGTTAATTACTTATGCTAAACAATCTGCTCCACCTTGTATTTAGCTGTGGCATTTAGCTGTGTAAACTCAAAAGCTTGTCTCTCTCACCAACAGAAGTTGGTCCAATAAAAGATATTACCTCAGCCACCTTGTCTTGCTATTGAGGCAAGTCAGGTAATCACTCAGTTTGCAGCATAGACTGCACGTAGGAGAACGTAATTTCTCTCTGCTGGGTGCTGTAATGATAGGAATTCATGATTTAAAATCAGCATAAGCTTTATGGTACACGCCATCCAAGGAGAAGCATAAAGTTAGTAGTAGGGGAGTTGTGACCTGAAGAACAGCTCAAGGACAGAGGGCAATGGGCACCCAGATAACTAGTAATGAATTGCAGCTGACTTAACCAGTTAAAGTGTACCTCAATTCTTTAAAGTCATGAAATGTATGTGATAAGCCTCATCAAGGTGCAAATGAAAAGCTCATGACTCATTGGTTATTAATATCATCCTGTAAATGTAGATGCAAGCAACTGATGCAAAGTTAAGAACATAAACTGAAATTATAATTCTTAAAATGTGTTTGAAAGCCAAGCAGGAGTTACACCACCTTAGACAAAGGAATGCAATTCTCTCATCCCAGAGTTACTTCCAAATTACTTTGAAAGATAATGAGAATGTATTTACATTTCGCATAAACAGAACCACCAAGCTAACAAGGGGTGGAGGAAACTTCACACTACCACGGTTGGGGAGGTGATTGACAGTCACATGTTTAATGTTCATTCAGCTGCACTGGAGGGGGCAGGAACTAAATAATTTGCATTTTAGCAGATAATCCCAGTGCGGGAAGAAGCAGCAGGACACTTCCTTCAAGACAGACTCCATGTTGCCTACCCTTAAAGCAGGAAATTTACTTTTATCTGGAGTTGTCCTTCAGAAGAATCCATTTAAAAAGACTCAATGGACTATAAAAGAGGAGGGGGTACAGAATCCCAAATTATCTATCTTTCACCTAAGAAGACAAAGGTACCAAGCCTTTGACTTTAGGGATAGATCCTGACCCAGGAGATCTGTCAGCCACCTTGATGGAAATGTGGTGAGGATTTTACCTTGAACCAAGTCTAGCTTATTAAATTTTAGTTACAAGAAAGCGTTTTAGCTTTATTTCTCTAGTAACCATTTCTGACTTTAATCCTTATATTTGTACTCACTTAAAATCTATTTCTATGGAATGAAATCAACTTGTTTTATTTTTAATCTAAACCAACCCAGCGCTGTGTTTGAACTGAACTGTTTGGCAACTCCAGTTAAAGTAACACTGTTGGGTATTGACACTTTAAAGGAGCAATGAACTTTAACATTCCTCCGATTGTTCTAGGACAGGGCTGGATGTTTCAGAACACATGTTTGAGGGGAAATTCAGGGCTATGGAGAATGTGGGGTCACCTTACCAGGCTGGTGGCATCCAGTAGAAGTCTGTGGTATTATAGGTAGGCTCCAAAGCTTTGGAGCAGGGCTGCCCAATACATAGACATAAAGCGCATGCTTGTTGCTGATTGTGAGCATCCCAGGCAGAGCTCTGTAGTAGCAAACCTTTAAGGAACTTAAGGGTAAGAGTGACGACTTTTCACCAGTCTGGTTTGCAACCTAGAACGTAACAGGAGTATTTTAATATATATAATTTGTTAAGCACTATTATATTTTTGTTCATGAAGTGCAGACAGTCTCTGTTCCAAATGGTTTATAATCTAAGCAAATATGCAGGTGAAGCTGTGTAATGTTAATAATGTGGGAGTGACTACCCATGCCTGCATTATACCTCCCAGTATGTCCAGTGTGAACTAGGTGCTTTCAGAAGCCTCAGGAGCCTCAGATTGAACTGAGCACTCATGCAATTATTAAAAAATGCTGTGCCTCCTCTCCTGACAAACCTAGCTTCTGGGAGCTTTAGAAAACATTGCACTCAACTCGGCATTCCATTCCTGATTAAATCTGTCCCTCGTGGAGTCAGTTATAAAATATAGCTAGTGACAGAAACACTCTTATCCTTTGCTAGAAAAATAGTATCGTTTAATGCCTCGGGACACCTCCCACTCCTGCCTGGCTGCAGTGGAGGTCACCATCATCCCATTCATTTTAGAAAAAAGAACAGGAGTACTTGTGGCACCTTAGAGACTAACAAATTTATTAGAGCATAAGCTTTCGTGGACCACAGCCCACTTCTTCAGATGCATACAGAAGAAGTGGGCTGTGGTCCACGAAAGCTTATGCTCTAATAAATTTGTTAGTCTCTAAGGTGCCACAAGTACTCCTGTTCTTTTTGCGGATACAGACTAACACGGCTGCTACTCTGAAACCTTTCATTTTAGAAGGTGCCAGGTTGGGGATTTCCACCCCCACCCTACCCCTGCCATTTTATTGCTGAGCTGTTGGGAAGGTTGGAGTCGTCTCTTAACATTTTAAACAGCAAAATTGTTAGCATACACCAGATAAGTAGCACTTTCCTGTGATATTTCTTAGATGTGGAGGATGCATGAGCAGGCTCCAATTGTTTATTAGGATATGTAATGGAGACTGCTCAGTCAGATCTCTCATCTCTATTTTCTTGATAGTTTATTTTTAAAAAAGAAGATGCCCAGGTTACGAAGAACATGATCTTAATGCTCAGAAGGAGAAATTAACTTTGCAGATGAATTGTCCAGCCCCTAGTCCAAATATTGTTTGACACAAGACACAAGAGGTGGTGAACTTAAAAAGTGACAGATCTACAGAACACTGATTTTCTTAAGGCGAATCTTGGTCACCCTTTCCACAGCCTCCCAATTACCTGAATGCAAAGGATCCCAGTTCTGTTTGACTGCCTAGGAGAGGTGACAGATGTGTGGAACCAGTGCAGGAGTTTGCACTCTATGAATATGTCTACCCAGCAACAGGGACGCCCAGAGGATTCAGGGGACCTGGGGCAAAGCAATTTCGGGGGCCCCTTCCATAAAAAGAAGTTGCAATACTATAGAATACTATATTCTCGTGGGGGCCCCTGTGGGGCCCGGGGCAAATTGCCCCACTTGCCCCTCTCCCCCCCCCCCCCGGGCAGCAATATAATCCCGGGGTTAGTAGAACTCGAGTTAGCAGACCCTGGGTTTGTTAACATAGGGCTTGAGCATCTCATTTGTAACCTTAGGTTAGGAATTGTTGAACCCTGGATCCCAACTTGGGGTTCCAACATCTACACTGCATTATGAAGACCTGAGCCCATCCACCTATATCCCAGACTTCCTAGTGCCTTCCCAAACTGTGGCCAGTCTAGGCCTTTGTTTGTGCAGCAATGTGGGAAAACTTGACTGTCCACCAAATTTGACTGTCCAGAGGACAAAGAAAGTCAGCCCATGGTAATACTTTTTGTGGACTCCCAGAGTATGAGCCCAACAGGGCTATGTCTACACTGCAAAGCAATAGGGCTTGAACACTGGATCCTGGCTTGACTCAAGCTCAGACCCTCCACCCATGGGGTTCTGGAACCCTGGGTCCAAGCCTTGGGCTAGTGCAATTTGTGTGTGGATGAAATGGGGATTAGCTTGAGCCTGAGTTTGAATCCTGGGCTTACACTGCAATGTAGACATACCCTCTGTGTTCTTCAGAGCTGACCTCTACAGGGACAGCTACTGCATGCAGCCTCTGATGGATGAGATAGAGCGAGGATGGTGGGGGCCATGACTATGTAGATCTCATAGTTCAAATGCCCAATTTCCATGCAGGAGGCTGCAGTAGCTGCAAGAGTCTTGAAGGATGAATACCTTTTCTTCAGCCCTATGGAATGTCCCTGTACTCAGCCTAATCACTGCAGGATTGGGCTCCTATAGTGTTCACACCTTGTATTATAACAAAGCACCAGTACAAAAATAAAACCTGCGAAATAAAGCCATCCTGACCACTCTCTTCTCTGTGCCCTTCCCAGCTGCACAAATCCACTCCATTCCCTAATACATTGATTTAAAGAAACGGAGGTACTCTCCTTTGATCCCACTCTGAAAGCCCATGTTCAGTTTAAACTGCGTTTTAACAAGATTGAAAATATGGCTCTTCCCATTGCAGTTCTCATGTTCACTTTGAGTGACAGGATTAAATACCTAAGAATAGTCTCTTCCAATGGCCAACAGCCTCTTCTTCACACTGATTTCAGCTGGCTGCTTCGACACAGAAGCTGTAGCTATGGAACCAGTTTAGTGTTCAGTGTCAGCAGTAGCATTTTCTATGCAAGATTAACATGCAAATTGTCCAAAGGAGCAGACCTACAGACATTCTAGGCTGCTATTCTGAGTCTCTCAGGGGCCAAGAGATGTTTCAGAGGCAGATGGAACTGCTGCAGTAATGCACTTAGCCAAATGTTCAGACATATGTTATGGCATGAAACCCCTTCCTAAGCCTGGGAAAACTGATGATTAAAGGCAAAGTTTTCAAAGGAAACCACAGCTGCGGGGGGGAAAGATCCATTAGTTCCTTCAAACCAGTTCACCACCTAACAAAAATTGTCCACCCATAAAATCAGGTCCATAAAATGTGGACTCTTGCAGGAGACATAGGAGTCTGTTTATTTTTGCCAGCTACCCTTTGTATCTTCATTTGAAAAGCAGACCTTGAGAGTGTACAATTGCATATTACTGCTGTGAACTTCAATGATAGAAGAAAAGCATTCAGTAGTGTGCAAAACTTCAGCAAATAAATCACTTCAGCTCGTCTGCAAGGATAAGGAGAGCACAGGCATGAAATATGCTTTGAGGCGGGCTGCATTAACTTGTATTAGGGCTTGTCTATACTTACCGCGCTGGTTCGGCGGCAGGCAATCGAACTTCTGGGTTTGATTTATCGCGTCTAGTCTGGACGCAATAAATCGAACTCAGAAGTGCTCCCCGTCGACTCCGGTAATCCTGCTCGCCGCGAGGAGTACGCGGAGTCGACGGGGGAGCCTGCCTGCCGGGTCTGGACGGGGGTAAGTTCGAACTAAGGTATGTCGACTTCAGCTACGTTATTCACGTAGCTGAAGTTGCGTACCTTAGTTCGATTTGGGGGTTTAGTGTAGACCAAGCCTTAGTGAGTAGGCATTCCTAAGAAGGAGGAAGTGCTAGTTGAAAAGGTTTTCTTTCAATAGACCCAAACTTTGGCTGCATAAAACTGTCCTTTTGGTTAATTTGATCACACACTAGGAAACACTTGAAGAATTTACAACATTACCAACTTCAAGAGATCACAAATCATGAGTCGGAACCCTCACCCAAAATCATGAGATTTTTAAAAAAGATTATATTGTGCTTTTTAGGTCAGTCTCTTGATTCCACAGGGTGTGTGCATGTGACCAATTAGGGTTGCCCACAGTCACACATGTACTGCGTAAGGTGATTTTGGCCCCTGCTGCAGGAGCTCTCACTCCCACTGGGTGCTGTATGATTGAAGATGACCATTTATATCATTGTTGTTACCACTGCTGCACAATGGCACTAAATTTGATACAAAGTGTATCATGTAAGGTGTCAATGGAAAAGTTACAGTCTGTCAGGTATAATTATCCTGGTTAAATCCAGGTATCATATTTGTATCTAAAGCTATGAATATTGGCTCTGTATGTGTACACCCACCAGGTACCTTTTACATACTGTCTAGCTAGCCTGGGGTTGATGAACCATTCAGTTGCGGATGGACCATTCCGGTGGTGATGGGCCATTAAGGGAAATCAGCTTTTCAGTGAGTCTTCCTTCGGATGCCCCAGACAGCAAGGAGCCAATGGCCACCCCTGTGATTCAGCAAACATGTAAGGGCATGTGATATGGACATAGATTCATAGATTCATAGATTCTAGGACTGGAAGGGACCTCGAGAGGTCATCGAGTCCAGTCCCCTGCCCGCATGGCAGGACCAAATACTGCCTAGACCATCCCTAATAGACATTTATCTAACCTACTCTTAAATATCTCCAGAGACGGAGATTCCACAACCTCCCTAGGCAATTTGTTCCAGTGTTTAACCACCCTGACAGTTAGGAACTTTTTCCTAATGTCCAATCTAGACCTCCCTTGCTGCAGTTTAAACCCATTGTTTCTGGTTCTATCCTTAGAGGCTAAGGTGAACAAGTTCTCTCCCTCCTCCTTATGACACCCTTTTATATACCTGAAAACTGCTATCATGTCCCCTCTCAGTCTTCTCTTTTCCAAACTAAACAAACCCAATTCTTTCAGCCTTCCTTCATAGGTCATGTTCTCAAGACCTTTAATCATTCTTGTTGCTCTTCTTTGGACCCTTTCCAGTTTCTCCACATCTTTTTTAAAATGCGGCGCCCAGAATTGGACACAATACTCCAGCTGAGGCCTAACCAGAGCAGAGTAGAGCGGAAGAATGACTTCTCGTGTCTTGCTCACAACACACCTGTTAATGCATCCCAGAATCATGTTTGCTTTTTTTGCAACAGCATCACACTTTTGACTCATATTTAGCTTGTGGTCCACTATAACCCCTAGATCCCTTTCTGCCGTACTCCTTCCTAGACAGTCTTTTCCCATTCTGTATGTGTGAAATTGATTTTTCCTTCCTAAGTGGAGCACTTTGCATTTGTCTTTGTTAAACTTCATCCTGTTTAACTCAGACCATGTGACCTCAGACTCCATCTTTGTAAGTAAATTTCCATACATAGGGGCTGTAGACTTTGTTTGAGACAGAAAATTTCAATGCACAAGGTGGAGGATATAAAAGACACTCAAGACACCTCCATTTTGCCTCATTCCTGCTCCAATTCTCTGGACTGTGGATTTACAACTAAAAGGAGCATCTTGAACTATGGATTGAGGACTTACCAATCTTTTGGAAGTTACCAGAGAGCCTTTACAAGCCAGCAGTCTATTCCATCATTGCTATGATCCTGATCTATTGACACTGAAAATCACTTGTATATATATGATTCTTTAACCATTCAATAACTCTTATTTTATTATTAAATCTTTAGTTAGTTTACTAAGGATTGGCTGACAGCATGATATTTGTGTAAAATCTGAGATACATATTAAGGGGGTAAGTGACTGAGCCTTTGGGATTGATAGAGCCCCACATATGGTGAATTGGGGTTTCAGTAACCTCTTACTATATTAGACTTGTTTGTCTGGATGTCAACCAAGGGCTGGAATGCCTAAAGGGGATTGTCTTTAGCTTCTTGTTAACCAGTGTGATGCTATAGAAGCTTTTTAGATACTGGATTGGTGAATCTAATTATAGAATAAACCATCAGTTTTGGAGGGATTGTCTGCCCTGGTTCTTGCAGTCAGCCCTGAGTGTGGCATTCTCAGTGTGATTCATCCTAGCCACCCCATCACACTTACATCTGCCTGTCTTCTGTCCAGCAATTAATCCTGTCCACCAGTCCCCCACAAGTTCTTTCCCCACCCAATCCCTCTCAGTTCAGCCCCCCATCCCATTGATTCCCCCACTGCCCTCAGTTCACCCTCCCAGCTCTCACCCCATCTGCTCAGAACCCACCATCAATACAGCCCTCCCACCCTCCTCACTTCAACCACCAGGCCATAGTTCAGCCCTCCCAGCCTCACCTCTGCTTCTCTTAGGGTTCCTCACCCTCCCCCAGCCTGGGAGGGTCTGCAGTGGGGTCCCCTCTCCCACTTCCCAGGCTGGCAGGGGAGCAGCCACCCAAGGCTGACAGCCAGAGCACACACTTCCGGGTTCCCACTGTCTGCCGTGGGGAGGGGACAGAGGAGACTGACAGCCGGAGCTCCAGTCGCCATGGGCTCACAGCAATTTCTAAGTAAAATTAGGCCTCACTCATGATCTTGGGGCAGAACTCTCAAATGTCAGGATTTTTTTTTCTTCAGCCATGGCTGAAAAAAACTCCTGATAGTTCAGAGTTCTATCATGAGATCATGAGTGAGACTTAATTTTACTTAGAAATTGCATCTCTCGTGATAAATTCACAAGATTTGGCATGTCTGCATTTAGTTTAAATCTCTTGACTGCAGAAAGACTTTTGTTAGTTTGAGATGGATCACACAAGCCTTTCACACAGTAAGGACTACTAGTCCTACCTGTGGCTGGTCATACACACAGTTCTGATATAAATACACTATACTCTGAACTCTCTAACCATGCCTGAGCCAGCTGAGGGTGCGAGCCTTCCTCCTAGTGAGATTTGTCTGAGTGAAGGCTGCAGGATTGGGCAGGAGGTCAGAAAGTCTCCAAAATGAAATCTTTCATCACTAAATGTGAAAGCAGTTGATCACAGCAATAATGTATTAAGCAGAGACTATCGCGTGAACTGGGTTTCCTGTTATACCGAAGCCTTCTGTATATATACTGTTCATCTGCTCATATTTTTTAAATAATTGTTTTACTTACAATTCAGCTGAATCCTGCTTCTTTCCCAACTGCCCACTGGTTTGTTATTATATAGTTGTTTGAGAATGCTGGGCCTCTAGTGCTGATTTAAAGAAAAGAAAAAGAAAGTCTTGCTTTGTAGATAAAAGACTGAGTGGATTGTAATAAACAGATATAAGAAAAATAGTACTAGGTCAAATCTTGAATGTGCCCTGCTCAGCAATGTCCCTTTGAAGGCATGTGAAGTATATTTCCATATTGTTTTTTCCATTTTCCTTTACTTACAATAGCCTCTCAGAAATGGGAAGAGAATATTTCTTTTGCTAACACTTTGTCTTCTTCTTGCAATATTTTATCATACATTTTTCATAGAGACCGACTTCAGTTATTGGCTTACCCTGTTTGCCAACACTCTTAGCATAGCAAAAAGAAGAAAAAAAGAAAAGCACTGGTGAACTGCTCTCTGCTGGATGTCCCAATAGCAGCAAAGCAAAACAATAGTATAGGTCCTACATAAAGACTGAGGGCTTGACTCACCATTTTTTTCATAATCATTTACTCCTCTACAAAATGAGCTTAATCCTTAGCTCCTAATCTGACTGCTCTATGCTACCTCAACTGGACAAGACAGCATTAAAGGGACAAGCCAAGATTCCTCTGACACAGGGCAACCCTTGAATCACTGGCAAAATGCCACTTGCTCCCCACCCTCTCTACATAGGCAGCTCTTCGGGGACGGGGAGGAGACATGCCAGAGGCTGGAAGGGTCAGGCACAGCACAAGGCACTCCTCTTAATCCTCAAACAGCCTATGGGACCGCAGTGGTTGGCATAATTTAGAACAGCCCTTAGGTTACTCTGAAATAGGTAGTGTCCATTTTGACCTCCAGCCAACCCAGGAATGGGAAAGAGGAAAGAGGCTTAGAGCCACCTTCCCTGCTACTCTCCTCAATTGCACTAGATGTAAATTGAACTAGATAGGTATGAAGTGGATGTAAAATGCTACCAGATCAGAATAGAAGCATTTACATCAACTTTGCCCTCTATTTGTAAAGAGGTAAATTATCACACAAGCTTCACAATGGCAAGGAATTGTGAGGTGGATATTTTGTTTAGTTCCTTGGGGACACCATGTTTCTTCTTTCAAAGGTATGTGATGAAAGATGGGGTGAGGAGTGCAATCTGGGAGGGTTAATTAAGACAAAAAATGTCACATTCCAGACATTTAATCTCCTTATGGATCCCAAAGTGCCTCTCTATCTTCTTTTCTTAAATCTTGTTTGCTATTTAATAGTTACTTACTGTAATTGTAAACTATATCTGTAAACCAATTTAGTTAAACTATCTAATCCTATTAAATGGAACTTCAGACTTTCTTTTAAAAATTAACATTTAGCAATGTAACATGTATAATAGGACTTCCAGGATAATAGATATCAGTTGCTAACCTAGCCCGCCTTAAATGTCTGCCTCTTCTTTTCAAACATTTTCTATGTCTAGCCCTGCTGTTTTCAAGAAGCCAGAGAGAAAAATAATAAATAAAATGTTCACTGTGTGATCTCCATTTTTAGCTTGTAACTATTGCTCTGACACAAAGGGATCATACCAACTTTGCAGGAGGCGGACATCCCAGAAAGCCATGCATGTGACTAATGGTAACAAATGCACTCTCTCCCTCAACTTTGTAGAGCACAGAATTTATGTAAGCATTCACATAGAATTCTAAGTGATTAATTTGCATGCAAACTCTGTCAGCTTCTTACTGTGCTACTTGAGTTAGTCATGAAAAAATGTGCTGAATATTTGCTCCCTTGTCATAGGTACTTTGTCTACATATAAACTTTTCAAATTTTTACCAAAAAGAAATTCTTATCTACTGTTTACTTTTCAAGACAAATCTTGCAGAACTGCACCGATTCCGTCTGGTTCTTTAGAATAAAGCTCAGTTTGACCAATATTGCTCTTATGCACAGAATAATTTGCTAAATGTTTTTGCAGTATTCAACCAGCTCTGGACTCTAAATTAGTCAGGCTATGAGATACAGACTTCAGGTACAGAAGAAAGTCTAAACTTGAACCAGTGCAAATATTTGTTACCTTTTTTCATACAAAAAAAGCATGTTCCTTTTTATATGGGCTTTGCAAAAGAGGTAGTGTGTGTGTGTGTGTGTGTGTGTGTGTGTGTGTGTGTGTGTGTGTGTGTGTGTGTGTGTGTGTGTGTGTGTGTGTGTGCAGGGATTTGAATAGGAAGGTTGTGCACCAGGAGGAGGATGGAGAGAGTTTCGAGGGCTAGGACAGGAGGCACAAAGAAGACTGTTAAGAAGTCATGCTAGAATTGTAATAGAACTTAATAGAACCCAGTGGGATGTGCTGGCATGAGAAGACCCCCTCATTTTGACAAGTCTTTAGTCATAGACTCTTACCCCTTTTTCTCTGGGTCCCTCCCATACCTTCTCTGTGGGTAGACAGTGGGAGGTGCAGCAGCATAGATGAGACACCAAGGCCTGCGCCCTTTCTAGGACCTGCTCCCCATCTTCATGAGCCTCTCCTTCATGAAGTCTCCCTCTTTGTCCTCATGGAAGTTGAACAAAGAACCCCATTCATGGGTAAATCTCTGGGGGAAAATGAGACTGAAGAGAAGGGCTGGACAGCCCCAGAGTGATGGAAAAGCCCTGAAGACATTCCCACTGCCCCAGACAGGATGCATGGAGACCGAGAACTGCTCAACTGCCCCAGAAGCAGTGGGTGGGAAGGAGAAGGGGGAGAGTAAAGTTTATCAACAACCCCATTGATAAAAGTAGTAGGGGGTGAGCTGAGAGGTACCCACCAGTTCCCTCTGGTGCAGTGAGTAAGGGGGACTGTTCACATGGCTGGGGGTTTGCAGGGCTGAGTCCTTTGTTATTCTGTGTGAAGCTCTTTGCAGATTAGAAGTGCTAAGTATTCTTACTATTGTTTCTTGTTTACTATTTACCCTAGTCTGCAGTACATTCACAGCATTTAGTTTGCTTGATTTCCATTTACTAAACACAGATTTTTTTTAACAATATTACAACTAGATCTCAGAAATAACGTATAATCGTTTTATAAACAAATTATGTACCCAACAGTTTGGTACGGATTTCAGTTTCCTTCCAACGTGTAGGATCTTCAAATATTTCCCAGTCTAGGGTTTAACAAGGTGGGGTTTTTTAAAGTTATTCTTATGGTTTCTTTCCTTGATGCCAAGATACATTTTAAATATTTTTTTCTCTTGATGCCAAACAAGACCCCAAAAAGCAAATCTTAAAGAAATGAAAATAAACTAAGAAAATGTTCAAGTTTCTAATATTAGCATATTTTAAATAACATTTGAAACAGAGGTATGCAGGTGGCTGGATCTTGATCGTGATACATAAGCTTTCCATAAACAGCAGGGAAATAATAGTTGCTCTGCTATAGCATATATTTTTGGCTTAAAAAAACTGTACCATGTCAGTTAATAGTAACTATCTGAGCCAAAAATAACTGTCACTTTTTCATTTTTAATTGCTGCATCTGTTTCTCCATTTACTCTTAGCTTGATAACACAATGGGACACTGACAAATCAGATACAACACCCATTACTTTGGAGCTCATAAGGAAACAGCCAATGTTCTACCATAAATGCAATATCAATCTACAGATGGTTTAGGAATAGTGAACAATACTATTTCATCTGTATTGAATATTCTGACACTTCCCTCTTAAAGATATTTCAATAGCATTTCTAGTTAAAAGCAGCCACATGCTTTGACTTATGTAAATATGCATTTGCCAGATTCCTTATTGTAGTGCTGACAGCCTTTAACTCCCTCTAAGACGTAGTCCTCCAGCATGGAGAACCATCTATACTAAATATACATTGTGTGCATGTGTGTGTACTTCACATGGTACTTCCCATGGTACTTCCCACCAAGTGCCTCACAAACATTAATGACTTTTTCCTCAAATACCCCTATTACTCCTACTTTACAGATGGGTAACTGAGGGTTGGTCTTCACTAAGTGGAGATCGATGTTGCTGCAGCAGGTGTCAATTTAACGGGTCTACTGAAGACCCGCTAAATCGACCGCAGAGCGCTCTCCAGTTGACCCGGTACTCCAGCTCCCTGAGAAGATTCAGGGAAGTCAATGGGAGAGCGTCTCCTGTTGACGCAGTGCAGTGAAGACACACAGCTGGAGTTATTCACGTTGTTGGAGTAGCGTAACTTAGGTCAACTTACCCTGGTAGTGAAGACAAGCCCTGAGACATAGAAATTAAGTGATTTTTCTCAAAGCCACACAGGAAGTCTGTACTAGAGCTAGAAAGTGAGTCCAAAGTCTCCTGAGGCTCATTCCAGTATCTTAACCACAAGATGATAGATATGGTCTGAGTGTGTTATAGATCTGTTTTAAGACAAGGTTGCTACTATGTGTGTATACCAAGGAACAAAGAGTATTTAACAAAAAAGAAATTTTCCATTTTTTCTTAAATCTCCCTTATCCTCAACTTTTTTTCCCCAAGATTCAAAGTTTTTACATTTGAAATATAAAATCTTGAATTTTCGAAGATTTCAACTAATCCTATAGGTTGAAAAAAGAATTTTGTTGTTGACTTTTTTCTGATCTTTTTCAATTATGAAATCTCAAATACTGAAAAAACTTTTACCAGCTTTACCATGAAACATTACAATTTTACAAATAACCTTATATATTTAAGGAATGGTAGATAAATGTGCCTCTTCCCTTTCATCTCTGTGGTAATAGGCATTGTACTAGCTTAATTTATTCTGAGGCCTACAAGCTCGCTTTGTTCAGTGAAGGTGAATCTGTGGTTTGTTTCTAGAAGGTGGTTTCTCTGACTTACAACAGGAAGGTTTAAGAGAGCTCTTTGGGGGAAGGAACAATTATTTGTTCTGTGTTTGTTCAGTGCCTAGCACAATGGAGTCTTGGTTCATGATTAGGGCTCCTACATGCTATGGCAATACAAATAATAAAAAATAGTAAATTCATAGTCCAAAAAAAGGATGAATGGGTAGACTGGATGTTCTGCCTCAGAGTGGAATGATGGCTGCAGAAGAGTGTTATTTCTTGAGTGTATATGAAGAATAAGTTGTGGTCTTTTGATCATACTGAGAGGTTAACAGAAGATAAAGTCTTTATTCTGTATATGAATGGGTAGAGGCAAGATGTTAATGTTACCAGCTAACACAAGGTGGGTAACCATAAAGCTAATGTGCCAATATTTTAAAAGGGCAAACAGGATGTCCTGAGTAATTATAGGTCTGTCAGCCTGACTTTGATCCCAGGCAAAATAATGGAACAACCGACATGAGATTTGATTAATAAAGATTTAATGGAGGGTAAATATAATTAATGCCAATAACATGGGTTTATGGAAAATAGATTAGATGGGCTCTTCAGACTCCTGAATTCTTCCATAATGCAGATATTGCAGCTCTCATTTTTTAAAAAAGACCTAGTGATACTCTCCTCTCTGGACTACATCATAACATAAGGTTAAAGAAGTCTAAGTTTCCAGTTGAATAGTTATTTTCCCCAGTAATATAAAAAAGTATTTTGACAGGGAAACTTTCCAGTATTCTTGTTAGCTGCTCTTAGTACAATTTTATTTTATTGCCAGGTGCTGGTCCCTCTTGGGTTTCATTTTAAATGAGAACATGTCCAGAATATTTTATGATAGAGTTGTTTTGGCAATTAAGTCAGCCACCCTAAATGTTTCTCTAATTTTGTTTACCATGGCATGTACTGCAACTTCAGCTTTCTAGCTTAATATCTTCAAGCACCATCACTGTCCTGATCTGCTCAATTACCTCTTCTAAGTATTTTCTCTTTGTCTTCAAATGCTGTGCAGCCCACACATTTTTCTGCACGTCAGATATAGAAGATAGAAATGTTTATTTTCCCCCATCTTAAGATAATTAAATCTGTGGGGAATGCTGGAAGCTCTTATCTGAGATGTAGTAGTGCAGAATCAATGGAGGGAAAAAACCATCCAAGCACAACACTGAGAGAACTAAGAGAAAGTTGAACTGAGAAGCACTCAAATAATTGGCTCCCTGTGGCAACAAAAATACAAAAGAAAACCCTCTTGCTGGAAATTTAGAGGTAAAAGCTTTGAGTGGTTTTGTGTCTTCATTTAATCTTCACATACGTCCGTTTGCCCTGAAGCCAGCTGAATTATATAGCTGTATTCACCACACAGGTATACCTTTTGCCAAGTGCTGAACTGTAAATAAGTTGATGGTGTAATTGAATGGGCTTCTGAAAGGTGGTAACGTAAAGAGAGAGAGAGAGAAAAAACATTCACTAACGAGCAAGACTCAGAGTCTGACCCACCTACATGCTTGTAAATATTCTCCATAAATTCTTGGCTTGGGTTCCACCAATTTGAAACTTAAAGCTATGTTTTCCATTCATCAAATAAAATTGTCTGGTGGAAACTACTTCAGATAAATACATCACTTGAAATGCTGATGAGGTGCATTTTTGGCATTCTGAGAGCATTTCAATCAGCAATGAAGACATACCCTTCTCGAGTATATTATAGCAACAGATACAGAGCTCCTGTATCATATGTCATAACAAGAAAACAACTAATGTTTTGGATTATGTTTGAGGCTTAAATAACAGTGTTAAAGGCAAGGAGATAAACAAAAATATATTTGATATAAAGTTAAGGGTTTGTTTAGTTTCAAGAGTCTTTTGTTCAGACATTAGGCCCAGTAGGTTTGATGTGGATTATGAATATGAACTCATGACTTAATTAAATGGGCTGTTTGAGAGCTTATGATTAAGGCTATGTTTTAGTCACAGGTATTTTTAGTAAAAGTCATGGACAGGTCACAGTCAGTAAACAAAAATTCACAGCCTGTGACCTGTCCATGACTTGTACTATATACCCCTGACCAAATCTTGGGGGAGGGAGTGGCCTGGGGTTGCCGTGGGGGCTGTGGGGGCAGCCTAGGGGAACCGTGGGTGTTCATGGGGGAAGCAGCCCGAGACCCCTGCTGGTGTTGAAGGGGGGTTGGCGGGGCTGGCAGGCTCCCTACCTGGCTCCACATGCTGCCTCTGCCCTGAGTGCCAGCTCCACAGCTCCCATTGGCCGGGAACCACAGCCAAAGGGAGCGGGGGGGGGGGGGGTGCCTGTGTGTGGAGGCAGCTCGCAGAGCTGTTTGCTAGAAGCTGAAGGAGGGGGATGTCGCCGCTTCCGGGAGCCCCCCAAGTTAAGCGCCACCCAGAGCTCCCTCCCACACCAAAACTCCTGCTGCTGCTGCTGGGGAAGGAGAGCATGTTGGCCCAAGACTGTCCCAGCAGCGGCCTGTGCAACTGGCCCAAGGGCTGCCCGAGCTGCTCAGGCAGCCCCCGAGCCAGCTGCACCAGCCTCTGCAGAAGTCACGGAGGTCCTGAAAAATCACGGAATCTGTGACCTCCGTGACCTCCGAGACAAACTTGCGGCCTTACTTATGATGCTACCTATCTTGCATTCCCGCATGCTCCTTTCCAAGCTTCCAACCCATTCCACAATCCACCTGAGCTAAAGCCCAAATCAAACTTTTGCAAATGCAGATACTTGATGGGCTCATGCACATACAAACTTCATCTAAACTTTTCCTTTCTATATTAGACCAGATGCTCATGCATTCCCCCTTCCCTCCCAACACACACCACTCTAACATACCTGTAGTTTGAAACATATTGGGTTGTGGTCCTGGGATAGACACTATCTCTAATGCTATTCCTGTTCCAGGCAACATTCAATCACTAGAGTTGTGACGTTGCACTCCATAATGCTTTATGGATGTATGCTTATGAATGTATATATGACATAACTGGAATATGTTTTATGCTACATATGCCATTTAATATCTCTGTAAAGGTTATGATCTACTGAATATATTTATCCTATTTGTATGCATGTATCGTTTTTGTATTCAAAGTTATGAATATTGGCTGTGTATTGGTTTGATTTTAAGTAGCCTTAGTAAGGCATTTGGTCAGCTTCTTAAGAAAGGAATTTGCAAGATAAGTGCCCAATCAAGAAACACTTAATGGACAATGGGACATTGGAAGACTCCAATCCACATAAGAAGTCTACCTGGAGACTTTCAAGGTAGCACGTGAGCAATGGCTGCCACCTGTAAAGTTCTGAGTCATGCATGGACATGTGACTTGCCCATGTGACTCCAAAACTCCATCTTGCAGCTGGATTCTCTCCACCCACAAAAGGAAGTCTATGTAAGCCCCTGGGAGACCCCTCCATTTTGTCTTCAACTGGCTCAAGAGATAGCCTCTCCAACCCAAAGGCTACCTGAAAGAAACTGGAACAAAGGACAGTAACCACAGGGGTGTGAGTGATTGCTGAACCCAGACTAGAAGGAGGCTTGTCTGTGAAAGGAGCTTACTGGAACATCTCTGAGGGTGAGATTGCATCTGTAATTACTTTCTTACTGTATTAGGTTTAAACTTGTGTGTTTTTATTTTATTTTTCTTGGTAATTCACTTTGTTCTGTCTGTTATTACTTGGAACTACTTAAATCCTACCTTTTGTATTTAATAAAATCACTTTTTACTTATTAATCAACCCAGAGTAAGTATTGATATCGGGGTGGGGGGAACAGCTGTGCATCTCTCTCTATCAGGGCGAACAAGCTTTATACAGGGCAAAACGGATTTATTTGGGGTTTGGACCCCATTGGGAACTGGGCATCTGGGTGTTGGAGACAGGAACACTTCTTAAGCTGTTTTCAGTTAAGCCTGCAGCTTTTGGGGGCATGGGTCAGACCTGGGTCTGTGTTTGCAGCAGACTAGTGTTTCTGGCTCAAACCAGGCAGGGCACTGAAACCAAGGGGTTTTCTGTAATCCAACCCGTCACAGGAGTCCCTTTGGAAAGTTCCTGGAAGCAGCAGTCATTGGAGCCCGAGATCTGAGTAAACTACCTTTAACCTCAGGGAAAGGCAAAACATTTCTACCCCTCGTGGCAACAACTGAAAGATAACCTTTTCATTTCCTTTTAAGTCTTCTCACAAGTGCTCCCAGCTTTTTTCGCCCCACACCAGTAATAATTATAGCCTAATCCAAGAAATGTATTTCTGGGAAAAGCTTTCCAGGTTTTTATTTCCATAAGAAAGTAGATCCTGTTTAGCATGGAGGAGAGACTTTGATTCTCTTCCCAAGCCCCTTCTATTCTCCTTGAGCCCCGCAAGAGTCAACCTTGTGGGGCTCAGTGTAATGACTGCTGGACCTAGGAACCATTACCCATGTCTCTCTGGCATAACGGAATATTCAGAACTGCTCCAGGAGCAGGGCCGGCTCCAGGGTTTTGGCCGCCTCAAGCAGCCAAAAAAAAAAAAAAGCCGCGATTGCAATCGCGATCTGCAGTGGCAATTCGGCGGGAGGTCCTTCGCGCCGAGCGGGAGTGAGGGACCGTCCGCCGAATTGCCACCAAATAGCTGTACCTGCCGCCCCCTCCGGAGTGGCCGCCCCAAGCACCTGCTTGCCAGGCTGGTGCCTGGAGCCGGCCCTGTCCAGGAGTAAAATTCTGGCCCTGCTGAAGTCAATGGGAGGTTTGCAATTGGCTTCAGTGGGGTCAGAATTTCTCCCTAGGTTTCTTGCCTAAAGAAGTTTCTACATATCGGCTCTGTCAGGCTACAACTCTTCTTATAAGACGTCCTAAACTTATTAATTCTCACGAATTCACAAGGCTACAGTTGGATTCCTTCAGAACCACCAAATTAGGATTAGGAAGCAAGGTCTCCTACTCTGGAAAGAACAAGAGTCTGAAAGCTTCAACATCAAAGGTATCTTAGAACCACTGAAGGAGGGTGGGAAAAAATAGCTCCTTCCAATCACAGAGCATATTCAGCAATATCAGTCTCCATCTCCTGGGCAGAAAGAAACAGAGTAATATGAGGAGTTTTGCAGAATGGCCATGTGGCAATTTCTACATTTCTTCACCAGATACTATGGAGTAGATGTGATTTCCTCTTCAAATGCTAGGTTTGATTGATGGGTATTAAAGATGCTGTTCTTCCCTAACCTTTCTTCGTTTCCTTTTATTGTGCCGGCTGTTTACTACATCCTATCAGACAGTCCTAGATTAGAGGATTCTCTGTGTATGAAAACAGACAGTTTGAACTGTGAATATGTCTCCTAGCAGAAGAATCTTCTAGTCTACCTTTATTCCTACCCTTGTAACTAGTGATATATTTTATAGCTTATTAGCAGGGACAATGTTTGGCAGTTGATCATCTGTATCCCTATAAAGGCAGAATCTTAGAAAGAAAAATAAATAAACTTAAGGGAAGGCAGGAGAATATTTGATATATGACTGTCAAGAAAAATTTCTTTGAACTTTGCTTGCCTGGTGCAAAGGTTGAGGATCTCTCGAGACATCTAGATAGACTTATGTGTAGTGTTGAGAAGGAGCCAGAGGAAATGGTACATGTAGGTACCAATGACTAGGGAAGGATAGGAGAGAGGTCTTGGAGGCCAAATTTAGATTGCTAGGTAAGAGATTGAAGTCCAGGCCCTCCATGGTGGCATTCTCTGAAATGCTTCCAGTTCCACGTGCAGGGCCAGTTAGACAGGCAGAACTACAGGGTCTCAATGTGTGGATGATTTATTAGGAACTGGAGAAACTTTTGGGAAAGGAGGACCCTATACAGGAAGGATGGGCTCCACCTAAACCAAAATGGAACCAGATTGCTGGCATTTAAAATTGAAAAGGTGGTAGAGCAGTTTTTAAACTAAGGACTGGGGGAAAGTCGACAGGTGTGGGGGAGCATGTGGTTCAGACAGAGGCATCCCTTAGGGGAAGATCTACTAATGGAGATTGTCTATGTCCTAGTAAAGAAGAGAGAATGGAAAATGATAAAAATAGGTAGGATCTGATGAGAAACAGTTAAATGAAAAAGGATCCCATTCAATTGCATAGTGTAATGGTAGACAGCTCAAAAGTGACAAGCTTTTAAAGTGCTTATATACAAATGCTAGAAGTCTAAATAATAAGATAGGTGAACTAGAGTGCCTTGTATTAAATGAGGATGTAAATGTATTAAATAGGCATCACAGAAACTTGGTGGAATGAGGATAATCAATGAAACACAGTAATGCCGGGGTACAAAATATATGAGAAGCACAGAACAGGTCATGCTGATGGGGGAGTGTCACTATATGTTAAAGAAAGTATAGAATCAAATGAAATAAAAAATCTTAAATGAACCAAATTGTACCATAGAATCTCTATGGATAGTAATTCCATGCTCTAATAATAAGAATATAGCAGTAGGGATATATTACCCACCAACTGACCAGTATGGAGATAGCGACTGTGAAATGCTCAGGGAGATTAGAGAGGCTATACAAATAAATAACTCAGTAATAATGGGGGATTTCAACTATCCCCATATTGACTGGGTACATGTCACCTAAGGATGGGATGCCGAAATAAAGTTTCTTGACACCTGAAAGACTGCTTCTTGGAGCAGTTAGTCCTGGAATCCATAAGGGGAGAGGCAATTCTTGATTGAGTCCTAAGGTGCAGCACAGGTTCTGGTCCAAGAGGTGAATATAGCTGGACCGCTTGGTAATAGTGACCATAATATAATTACATTAATATCTCTGTGGCAGGGAAAACACCACAGTGGCCCAACACTGTAGCATTTAATTTCAGAAAGGGAGGGGGAGGGAACTACACAAAAATGAGAAAGTTAGTTAAACAGAAATTAAAAGGTACAGCACCAAAAGTGAAATCCCTGAAAGCTGCATGGAAACTTTTAAAGACCCAATAATAGAAGCTCAACTTAAATGTATATCCCCAAATTAAAAAACATAGTAAGAGAACTAAAAAAGTGCCACTGTGGCTAAACAATAAAGTAAAAGAAGCAGTGAGAGACAAAAAGGCAGCCTTTAAAAAGTGGAAGTTAAATCCTAGTGAGGAAAATAGAAAGGAGCATAAACTCTGACACATGAAGTGTAAAAACATAATTAGGGAGGCCAAAAAAGAATTTGAAGAACAGTTAGCCAAAGACTCAAAAAGTAATAGCAACAATTTTTTTAAGTACATCAGAAGCAGGAAGCCTGCTAAACAACCAGTGGGACCATTGGATGATCGAAATACTAAAGGAGCACTCAAGGACGATAAGAAACGTCCATTGCAGAGAAACGAAATGAATTCTATGCATCAGTCTTCACGGCTGAGGAAGTGATGGAGATTTTCAAACCTGAGCCATTCTTTTCAGGTGACAAATCTGAGGAACTATCCCAGATTGAGGTTTTGGAACAAATTGATAAATTAAACAGTAATAAGTCACCAGGACCAGATGGTATTCACCCAAGAGTACTGAAGGAACTCAAATGTGAAATTGCAGAACTACTAACTGTCATCTGTAACCTATCATTTAAATCAGCTTCTGTACAAAATGACTGGAGGATAGCTAATGTGACCACCAATTTTTAAAAGGGCTCCAGAGGTGACCCTGGCAATTACAGGCTAGTAAGTCTGACTTCAGTACTGGGCAAACTGGTTGAAACTATAGTGAAGAACAGAATAATCTGACACATAGATGAACATAATTTGTTAGGGAAGAGTCAATGTGTTTTTTCTTAAGTGAAATAATGCCTCACTAATCTACTAGACTTCTTTGAGGGGGTCAACAAGCATGTGGACAAGGGGGATCCAGTGGATATAGTTAAGGCTACTTTTTAGTCACGGGTATTTTTAGTAAAAGTCATGGACAGATCGTGGGCAGAAAACAAAAATTCACGGGCCCATGAACTGTCCATGACTTTTACTATATATCCCTAACTAAAACTTGGGCGGGGGAGCACAGGTGCTCTGGGGGAAGGTTCAGGGGTGCTGCAGGTGCTGGGGTAGGGGGTGACCCAGGACCGCCGGTAGTGCTAGGGGGGACCGTGCTAAGGGGGTATGGGTGGGTGGCAGCACATAACCCAGGACACCTGCTGGTGCTGGAGAGGGGGACGGTTGGAGCGGCTGGCAGGCTCCCTACCAGCTCTGACTGGCAAGTCCCTGCAGCTCCTGGGGGAGGGAGAGGAGGGGGGCTCTGCACACTGCTCCGACCATAAGCATAAGCACCGGCTCCGCAGCAGGTGGGAGATGCAGGGGCGGCACCTGCAGGCGCGGGCAGTATGTGGAGTCCCCTGGCCCCTCCACCTAGGAGCTGCAGGGACATGCAGGTGGGAGCCAGGGAGCCCTCCCCTCAGTTAAGCATCCCCCTGCACCCCATTCCCTAGCCCTGAGCCCCCTTCCCACACACCAAAACTGCTGCTGCTGCTGGCCCAGGGGCTGCTCGGCTTGGGCAGCCCCTGAGCCAGCACCAGCCACTGCAGAAGTCCTGGAGGTCACGGAAAGTCACAGAATCCGTGATTTCCGTGACAGACATGCAGCCTTAGATATAGTGTACTTAGAGTTTCAAAAAGCCTTTGACAAGGTCCCTCACCAAAGGTTCTTAAGCAAAGTAAGCTGTCATGGGATAAGAGGGAAGATCCCCTCATGCATTGATAACTGGTTAAAAGATAGGAAACAAATGGTAGGAATAAATGGTCAGTTTTTAGAATGGAGAGTGGTAAATAGTGGTGTCCCCCAGAGATCTGTACTGGGACCAGTCCTATTCAACATATTCATAAATGATCTGGAAAAAGGGGTAAACAGTGAGGTGGCAGAATTTGCAAATGATACAAAACTATTCAAGATAGTTAAGTCCCAAGCAGACTGCAAAGAGCTACAAAAGGATCTCACAAAACTGGGTGACTAGGCAACAAGATGGCAGATGAAATTCAATATTGATAAATGCAAAGTAATGCACATTGGAAAACATAATCCCAACTATACATATAAAATGATGGGGTCTAAATTAAGTGTTAAGATCTCAAGAAAGAGACCTTGGAAAATATCATATTGCCTCTATATAAATCCATGGTACACCCACATCTTGAATACTGCATGCGGATGTGGTTGTTCCATCTCAAAAAAGATATATTGGAATTGGAAAAGGTTCAAACAGCTGTTTGGCGGCATAGCAAGCTCTGGGAGGGAGGGGGAGAAGCGGAAACATGGCACGCTCAGGGGAACAGGTGGGGCCAGGGCGGGGATTTGGGGAAGCTGTCAGAATAGGGGCAGGGAGGGGGTGGAGTTGGGGCAGGGACTTTGGGGAAGGGGTTGGAATGGAGGTGGGGCAGGGGCGGGCCACATGGAAGGAGTGGAGTCGGGGCGGGGCAGAGTTGGGCGTCGAGCACCCACCAGCAGGAGCAGAAGTCAGTGCCTATGATCAGAGGAGCTACCAAACAGGAGTTTTGCGAGGAAGTTTAGAAAGGGAGTGTGAGAGTGTGAGAGTCAGATACACCTAACATTTTCTAAACTTAGGCCAATACACTCCCTGTCCCCAAAAGCAAACAACAACAAAACTGCAGGTGTAAAAAGAAAGCAGGCAGAAGTCCAGCAGCTATCCAGTTTATTGAACTGAAGGCAGTATGTATGATTACCTGCCTTGTGGGCAAGTGGTATATGTGTGCATTCAGTGCAAGGAGCTCCTGGCCTTCGGAGACTGTGTATGGGCTCTTGAGACGTGAGTGGCTGAATGGAGGAGCTAAGGGAGACAGAGAGGTACGTAGATGAGACTTTCTGGAACACAGAGTGATCCCATCCCTAGTCTGAGGGCCTCTGTGCTGTTGAGGAGGATGAAAGTCTCGGGAAAGGAGACCATCATACTGGAGTGGAGGGAAATGATCCCAGAGTTGGGACCCTCCTTCCAGATGATCTCAGTGCAAGAGGATTCCATGACAATACCTCTACAGAGGAGGAAATTCCAGTTATTAGGAAGAGATGGGTAATAGTAATGAGAGATTAAATCATTAGATATTCAGATAGTTGGGTTTGAGATGACGGGGAGAACTGCATGGTGAATTGCCTGCTGGGTGTGAAGGTTGCAGATCTCTACAAACATCAAGACATACTTATGTGTAGTGCTGGATAGGAGCTGGTGGTCTTGGTACATGTAGGTACCAATGACATAGGAAAAGGTAGGAGAGAGGTCCGTGAGGCCACATTTAGGTTGCTAGGAAAGAGATTAAAGTCTAGGTCCTGCGTGGTAGCATTCTCTGAAATGCCTCCAGTTCCACACGGAGTCAGACAGACAGGCAGAACTGCAGGATCTCAACACATGGATGAAATGGTGGTGTAGGGAGGAAGATTTGATGTTTACTAGGAACTGGGGAACCTTTTGGGAAAGGAGGAGCCTAAAAAGGAAGGATGGGCTCCACCTCAACCAAAACGGAACCAGACTGCTGGCATGTCAAATTGAAAAGGTCATAGAGGAGTTTTTAAACTGAAGCCTGGGGGAAAGCCAACAGATGCAGAGGAGCACACAGTTTGGACAGAGACATCCCATAAGGAAGGATCTATTAATGGGGATTTTCTATATTCATAAAAAGGAGAGAGTAGAAGCTGATAAAGCACAGGTAGGAACTGACAAGAAAGAGTCAAATGAAAAGTCCCATTCAATTACATCACATGAAGGCAGACAACTAAAAAGTGACAAATTTTACAAGTGCTTAAGTACAAATGCTAGAAGTCTATATACTAAGGTGGGTGAACTTGAGTGCCTGATATTCAATGAGAATATTGATACAATAAGCATCACAGAAACATGGTGAATGATGACAATAATGGGACACTGTAACGCCAAGGTACAAAATATATAGGAATGACAGAATAGGTTGTGCTGGTGAGGGGACTGGCATTATATGTGAAAAAAAAAGGCATATAGTCAAATTTAGTAAAAAAATCTTAAAATGAATCAAACAGTATGATAGGATTGCTATGGATAGAAATACTGTTATTATTCAAGCATGGAATAACAGTAGGAATATACTATCAACCTCCTGGTGATGATGATGATTGTGAGATGCTTAGAAGAATAGAGAGGCTATATAAATAGAAAACTCAATAATAAGGGGGGATTTCAGCTGTGCCTATATTGACTGGATGCATGTCACTTCAGGAAAGCCTAAAGTTTCTAAACACCATTAATGACTGCTTCTTGGAGCAGCTAAGTCCTAGAACCCACAATTCTTGATTTAGTCCTAAGTGGTGCACAGGATCTGGTCTAAGAGGTGAATATAACTGAACAGCTCAATAATAGTGACCATAATATAATTAAATTTAACATATGGGGGAGCCGACCACCATAGCATTTAACTTCAGAAGGGGGAACTACACAAAAATGAGGAAGCTAGTTAAACAGAAATTAAAAGGAACAGTCACAAGAGTGAAATGCCTGCAAGCTGCATGGCAAATTTTTAAAACCACCATAATAGAGGCTCAAATGAAGAGGCTCTTCACTTCAGAGGATGTGAGGGAGATTCCCATACCTAAGCCATTCTTTTAGGTGATAAATCTGAGGAACTGTCCCAGATTGAGGTGGCAATAGAGGCGGATTGGAACAAATTGATAATTAAACAGTAGTAAGTCACCAGGACCATGTGCTATTCAGCCAAGGGTTCTGAAGGAAGTCAAATATGAAATTGCAGAACTATTAACTGTGATATGTAACTTATCACTTAAATCAGCTTCTGTACCAGACGATTGGAGGATAGCTAATGTGATGCCAATTTTTTAAAAAGGCTCTAGAGGCAATCCTGGCAGTTACAGGCAAGTAAGCCTAACTTCAGTACCAGGCAAATTGGTTGAAAATATAGTAAAGAACAGAATTATCAGACACATAGATGAACATGATTTGTTGGAGAAGAGTCAACACGGCTTTTGTAAGGGAAAATCATGCCTTACCAATCTACTAGCATTCTTTGAGGGTGTCAACAAACATGTGGACAAAGGTGATCCACTGGATACAGTGTACTTTGATTAAGAGCCTTAGATGAGGGATCTGACAGTCTAACTAAGCAATCACGGGATAAGAGGGAAGGTCCTCTCATGGATTGATTACTGGTTAAAAGATAGGAAACAAAGGGCAGGAATGCATGGTCAATTTTCAGAATGGAGACAAGTAAATAGTGGTGTACCACGGTATCCGTGGTGGGGCCAGTATTGTTCAACATATTTATAAGTGAGAGGCTAAACAATGAGCTGGCAAAATTTGCAGCTGATACAAAATTACTCAAGATAATTAAGTCCAAAGCAGACTGCGAAGAATTTACTATGTGATCTCATAAAATTAGGTGACTGGGCAATAAAATGGCAGATGAAATTCAATATTGATAAGTGCAAAGTAATGCACCCTGGAAAATATAATCCCAGCTATAAATACAAAATAGGGCTGTCAAGTGATTAAAAAAATTAAAATTATTAATTGCGATTAATTGCATGATTAAAAATGTTAATCGTGATTAATCACACTATTAAACAATAATAGAATACCATTTATTTAAATATTTGTGGATGTTTTCTACATTTTCACATATATTGATTTCAATTACAACACAGAATACGAAGCGTACAGTGCTCACTTTATATTTATTTTAGATTATAAGTATGTGTGTAAAAAACATAAAAAATAGTATTTTTCAATTCACCTAATACCAGTACTGTAGTGCAATCTCTTTATCATGAAAGTTGATCTTACAAATGTAGAATTATGTACAAAAAAACTGCATTCAAAAATAAAACAATATAAAATTTTATAGCCTGTAAGTCCACTCAGACAAACAAGTTTGTTTATATTTGCAGGAGCTAATGCTGCCTGCTTCTTGTTTACAATGCCACCTGAAAATGAGATCAGGCGTTCTCAAGGCACTGTTGTAGCTGGCATCGCAAGATATTTACGTGCTAAATGTGCTAAAGATTCATATGTCCCTTCATGCTTCAACCACCATTGCAGGGGACGGGCGTCCATGCTGATGACAGGTTCTGCTTGATAACAATCCAAAACAGTGCAGACCAATGCATATTCATTTTAATTATTTGAGTCACATGCCACGAGCAGAAGGTTGATTTTCTTTCTTTTTTTGTCAGATTCTTAAACCTTGTGTCGAGTGCTGTAGCTATCTTTAGAAATCTCACTTTGGTACCTTCTTTGCCTTTTGTGAAATCTGCAGTGAAAGTGTTCTTTAAATGAATAACATGTGCTGGGTCATCATCCAAGACTGCAATAACATGAAATATATGGCAGAATGCAGGTAAAATAGAGTAGGGGAAATACAATTCTCACACAAGGAGTTCAGTCTCAAATTTAATTAACGCATTATTTTTTAATGAGCGTCATCAGCATAGAAGCATGTCCTCTGGAATGGTGGTCAAAGCATAAAGGGGTATACAAATGTTTAGCATATCTGGCATGTAAACACCTTATGATGCTGCCCACAAAAGTGTCATGCAAATGTCTGTTCTCAGTTTCTAGTGACATTGTAAATAAGAAGCAGGCAGCATTACGTCCTGTAAATGTAAACAAACGTGTTTGTCTTAGCGATTGGCTGAACAAGGAGTAGGACTGAGTGGACTTGTAGGCACTAAAGTTTTACATTGTTTTGTTTTTGAGTGCAGTTATGTAACAAAAAAAACCCCTACATTTGTAAGTTGCACTTTCACGACAAACAGCGTTTCACTACAGCACTTGTATGAAGTGAATTGAAAAATATTATTTCTTTTGTTTATCATTTTTACAGTGCAAATATTTGTAATCAAAAGTAATGTACACTGTGGATTTCAATTACAACACTGAATGCAATATATATGTGTAGCGGGGTGGTTACCTCGCGCCTGCCCTGAAGGGCTGAAATCAGCCCTGAGAGAGGGCTGAGACTGCGAGAGGGCTGCTGCTAGGAAAGCAGCAAGCCTCGGCTGATTGGGGAAGTTGCCGCAGCTGGGCCACACCCAGGGCCGGCTCCAGGCACCAGCTTCTCAAGCAGGTGCTTGGGGCGGCCATTCCGGACAGGGGCGGCAGTTCCAGGTATTCGGCGGCAATTCAGCGGAAGGTCCATCACTCCGCCTGGGAGTGAAGACCTCCCGCCGAATTGCTGCCGCAGATCGCGATCGCGGCTTTTTTTAGATCACAATCGCGGCTTTTTTTTTTTTTTTTTTCTGGTTTTGGCTGCTTGGGGCGGCCAAAACCCTGGAGCCGGCCCTGGCCACACCCCAGTCAGGCCTCAGCTGGCCCTATATAAGAGGCTGGGAGCCAGGAGCTCAACCGTCTCCCTCTGCCTGTAGAGGGAGAAGGGCCTGGCTGCAGGGAGCTAGAGACAGGGTACCTGAGTGGAGCAGGGCTGGGGAAAGGCAGAGGAGCTAGGAGGCTCCAGCCTGGAAAGCCCCAGGGTGCGGCCTAGCATTAGGCCAACAGGTACTGGGGGTTGCAGAGGGCAGCCCAGGGGTAGGCAAAGGCAGCAGGTCCAAAACCGAACCTTGCCTGTGATGAGTGGAGTATACTGCAGTCTGCCCCAGGGAGTGGGGCTAGATGGTGACTGGCAGTAGCCTTATTCTGAGGCGAGGTGGGGGTTCCCCGGGGAGGGGAGACCCAAAGAAAAAGGGGTACTGGTAGGGGGCAGCACCCAGTTAAAGGGGCACTGGGGTCCTGGGAGGGACACGGGGCCAGCGGCAAGGCAGATCATCGGCCTGCAGAGGGCGCTCCAAGGCTGGCAGAGCTAATTCCCAACAGAGACCAGCAGGAGGCGTTGCAGGGGTGAATCTACACTGTTACAATATGAAATGTAAAAAACATCCAAAATATTTAATACATTTCAATTGATATTCTATTGTATAACAGTGCGATTAAAACGGTGATTAATAGCAGTTAACTCACAAGATTAACTCAAAAAAAGATTCATTTTTTTGAGTTAATCTTGTGAGTTAACTGCTATTAATCGATAGCCCTAATACAAAATGATGAAGTCTAAAGTAGCTGTTGCCTCTCAAGAAAGAAATCGTGGACTCGTGGATAGTTCTCTGAAAACATTCACTGAATGTGAAGCAGCAGTCAAGAAAGCTAACAGCATGTTAGGAACCATTAGGAAAGGGAAAGATAATAAAACAGAAAATATCATAATGCCATTATATAAATCCATGGTATGCCCACACCTTGAATACTGTGTGCAGTTCCAGTTGCCCCATCGAAAAAAAAAAGGGATATTTTAGAAATGGAAAAGGTACAGAGAAGGGCAACAAAAATGATTAAGAGGATGGAATACTTTCTACATGAGACAAGAATAAAAAGACGTGGACTTTTCAGATTGGAAAAGAGGCAACGAAGGGGGAAAAATGATAGACATATATAAAATCATGAATGGTATGTAGAAAGGGAATAAGAAAGTGTTATTTACCCCTTTACATAATACAAAAACCACACAAGAAGATAATAGGCAGCAGGTTTAAAAACAAACAAAAACAAGTATGTATTCACAGAACGCACAGTCAACCTGAGCAACTCATTACCAGGGAATGTTGTGAAGGATGAAACTATAACTGGATTCAAAAAAGAACTAGTTCATGGAGGATAGGTCCATCAATGGCTATTAGCCAAGATAGTCACAGACGCAACTCCATGATCTGGGTGTCCCTAAGCTTCTGACTACCAGATGCTGGGACTGGATGACAGGAGATGGATCACTTGATGATTGCCCTGTTCTGTCCTGTCCCTTTGAAGCATCTGGCATTGGCATCTGTCGAAAGACAAGTGTGATACTGCACCGATTAGAAATTTGGCAACCCTAGTTCAAGTGCCAACACCAGCAAAGACTATTATATTATTAGTCTCTTAAACTATCAAATTCTATTTAAAATTCACTTCTTCAGCAAGGCCTACAGATAATGAGCCTGCCAGTGAAGTTCTGTAATTAAACAAACAAACACTCATCTTGTCCTCCCCCCCCCCCCCTGTACCTGGGAGATATCCACAAAAGGGGCTATGAGGTGGGGGAAACTTGGTTTTCCCAATTGTTCCATAATGGGGCCAGATGTTCCTCCTCACAGGACAGAGGCAGTTCTACCTTCAGAGAACATGATTATCTGTGAAGGGGGCATGTGCCCCTGCACCAGCTCTGACGATAGGACTCCTCACACTGGCAGTGTCCACTAGTACTTTCCCTCACCTGACCTCTGCCTGGTTGGGGAGAATAGCTTTATAGAGCAGAGGATGACTGTGAAAATGTTAGTGAACCTGTGATAAATGAAGGGGGGGTAGCTCCCTTTTATGGGCAGCCAGCCAGTAGCTATAAAATCCTTCCTAGTAGCTGTTCTCTAATTGCTCTATGTGTAACGGAGAGAGATGACGCTGAGTGGCCTGAAGGAGTCTACTATGAAGGAAAAAGCAATGGTGGCGTAGAAGAAGAGGTGAGCCTTTCCATAAGCTTGGGCATAAGCAGTGACAGCAAATCCAGGAGCAGTGCAACAGCTTCGCACCAACGTTTTCAGCCACCCCAGGATGGACAGAATGGGTGTACCACTCCACTGACACAGGTGATGCTCGCCCAATTAGAGCCCAATCCAACCGGATGGCTCCTCAAACCAAAACCACAATAGAAAGGGAGATCAACGACATGTTACAGATGGATGTAATCCGCCCCTCTGAGGGTGCATGGGCCTCTCCAGTGGTTCTGATTCCCAAACCAGGTGGGGAAATCTGCTTTTGTGTGGACAACCATAAGCTAAATGCTGTAACTCGCCCAGAGAACTATCCAAGGCCACGCACAGATAAGCTTTTGGAAAAACTGGGACGTGCCCAATTCATCTCCTCCTTAGACTTAACTAAGGGGTACTGGCAGGTGCCGCTAGATGACCCAGCCAAGGAAAGGTCAGCCTTCATCACCCATGTAGGGCTGTATGAATTTAATGTGCTCCCTTTCAACCTGCGAAATGCACCCGTCACCTTCCAGAGACCGGTAGATAACCTTCTGGCTGGATTTGGGGAATTTGCAGTCACCTATCTTGACAATGTGGCCATATTCTCAGATTCAGGGTCAGAACACCTGGAACACCTCCAAGCTATCTTCCAGCATATAAGGGAGGCAGGATTAACCATTATGGCCAAAAAATGTCAAATAGGCCTATACAGGGTAACGTACCTTGGACACCAGGTGGGTCAAGGATCTATCAACGCCCTACGGGCTAAAGTAAATGCTATCCAAAATTGGCCTGTCCCTAAGTCAAAGAAGCAGGTCCAATCCTTCTTGGGCTTGGCCGGTTATTACAGACGATTTGTGCCACACTACCGCCAAATTGCCACCCCACTGACCGACCTAACCTGCAAAAAAGAGCCAAATGCAGTTCAGTGGACTGAGAAGTGTCAGAAAGCCTTAAACCAGCTTAAGGTGGCCCTTACATCTGATCCTGTACTAAGGGAACCAGACTTGAACCAACCTTTCATCGTTACCACACATGCATCCGAGCATGGTGTAGGAGCACTTTTAATACAGGAAGGACCAGATCAACAATTCCATCCTGTCGTGTTTCTAAGCAAAAAACTTTCTGAGAGGGAAAGCCACTGGTCAGTCTCAGAAAAAGAATGTTATGCCATTGTGTATGCTCTGGAAAAGCTACGCACATACTTTTGGGGACGGCGTTTCCACCTGCAGACTGACCATGCTGCACTGAAGTGGCTTCACACAGTCAATGAGACTAACAAAAAAACTTCTTTGGTGGAGTTTAGCTCTTCAAGACTTTGATTTTGAAATACAACACATTTCAGGAGCCTCTAACAAAGTGGCTGATGCACTCTCCTGGGAAGGTTTCCCAGAATCATCTGGGTAAAAATGTTCCTGTGTTCCAAGTCATTGTAGTCCTTAAAATGTGAAAAATATGGTTTAGTTCTTCATGTAATTAGTAGTAAAATTAGAGGTGCATGTATCGTACTAACTCTCTTTTCCTAAAAAGCAACAGAGGGTCCTGTGGCACCTTTGAGACTAACAGAAGTACTGGGAGCATAAGCTTTCATGGGTAAGAACCTCACTTCTTCAGATGCAAGTAATGGAAATCTCCAGAGGCAGGTATATATCAGTGTGGAGATAACGAGGTTAGTTCAATCAGGGAGGGTGAGGTGCTCTGCTAGCAGTTGAGGTGTGAACACCAAGGGAGGAGAAACTGTTTCTGTAGTTGGATAGCCATTCACAGTCTTTGTTTAATCCTGATCTGATGGTGTCAAATTTGCAAATGAACTGGAGCTCAGCAGTTTCTCTTTGGAGTCTGGTCCTGAAGTTTTTTTGTTGTAAGATGGCTACCTTTACATCTGCTATTGTGTGGCCAGGGAGGTTGAAGTGTTCTCCTACAGGTTTTTGTATATTGCCATTCCTGATATCTGACTTGTGTCCATTTATCCTCTTGCGTAGTGACTGTCCAGTTTGGCCAATGTACATAGCAGAGGGGCATTGCTGGCATATGATGGCATATATAACATTGGTGGACGTGCAGGTGAATGAGCTGGTGATGTTGTAGCTGATCTGGTTAGGTCCAGTGATGGTGTTGCTGGTGTAGATATGTGGGCAGAGTTGGCATCGAGGTTTGTTGCATGGGTTGGTTCCTGAGTTAGAGTTGTTATGGTGCGGTGCGTGGTTGCTGGTGAGAATATGCTTAAGGTTGGCAGGTTGTCTGTGGGCGAGGACTGGCCTGCCTCCCAAGGTCTGTGAAAGTGAGGGATCATTGTCCAGGATGGGTTGTAGATCACTGATGATGCGTTGGAGAGGTTTAAGCTGAGGACTGTAGGTGATGGCCAGTGGAGTTCTGTTGGTTTCTCTTCTGGGTCTGTCTTGTAGCAGGAGGCTTCTGGGCAGGGCTGGCTTTACCAAGAGCGGGGCCTGATTCCTGGGGGCGGGGCTTGCTGCAAGCCCCGCCCCCAGGACCCGAGCCGCGCCGCGGGGGGGGCCGGGGGGACCCGAGCCGCGCTGCGGGAGGGACACGGGGGGGGCCGCGCCGGGGGTGGGATCCCGGCCGCGCCGCGGAAGCCGCGCCGGGGGGGGGGGGGATCCCAGCCGCGCCGCGGAAGCCGCGCCGGGGGGGGGGGCCGAGCCGCGCTGCGCCGCCGGGGGGCCGGGGGGACCCGAGCCGCGCCGTGCCGCCGGGGACGGGGGTACCTGAGCCGCGCTGCAGGAGTCGCGCTGGGGGTGGGGGGGGATCCCAGCCGCGCCGCAGAAGGCGCGCCGGGGGGGGGGACCCGAGCCGCGCCATGGGGGGTGGCGGGGGGACCCGAGCCGCACCGCGGGGGCCGCGCCGGGGGTAGGGGGGGCCCGAGCCGCACCGAGCCGCCGGGGGGCCGGGGACGGGGGGACCCGAGCCGCGCCGGGGGGAATCCCAGCCGCGCTGCGGAAGCCGCGCCGGGGGTGGGGGGGGATCCCAGCCGCGCCGCGGAAGCCGCGCTGGGGGGGGGGACCCGAGCCGAGCCGCGGGGGGGACGGGGGGCCCCGAGCGCGGGGACTGGGCCGGGCTGGAGCCAAGCCGGGCCAGAGCCGCTGGGGCCTGCGGGATGGGCGCGCCTCCCCGGAGCCCTTCTCCCGCCCCCACCCCAGCTTACCTCGTGCTGCTGGCCCGCCCCTGCTTCGTCTCAGACTTCCCGCGAATCTCTGATTCGCGGGAAGCAGGGGAGGAGGCGGGGCGTTCAGGAGAGGGGAGGAGGGGCCGGGGAAGTGAGCTGGGGGCGGGGCGGGGTTGATAGCTGCAGCGCAGGGCCCTCTTGGCGCGGGGCCCAATTCAGCCGAATCGGCTGAATCGGCCTAAAGCCGGCCCTGCTTCTGGGTACACGTCTGGCTCTGTTGATTTGTTTCTTTATTTTATTATAAACCCTATACAACTCTACAACAACACCATCACTGGACCTAACCAGATCACACAATAGCAGATGTAAAGGTAGCCATCTTACAGCAAAAAAACTTCAGGACCAGACTCCAAAGAGAAACTGCTGAGCTCCAGTTCATTTGCAAATTTGACACCATCAGATCAGGATTAAACAAAGACTGTGAATGGCTATCCAACTACAGAAACAGTTTCTCCTCCCTTGGTGTTCACACCTCAACTGCTAGCAGAGCACCTCACCCTCCCTGATTGAACTAACCTCATTATCTCCACACTGATATATACCTGCCTCTGGAGATTTCCATTACTTGCATCTGAAGAAGTGAGGTTCTTACCCACGAAAGCTTATGCTCCCAGTACTTCTGTTAGTCTCAAAGGTGCCACAGGACCCTCTGTTGCTTTTTACAGATTCAGACTAACACGGCTACCCCTCTGATACTCTCTTTTCCTAAACCTCCAGGAAGAAATCCCTGCCAGTGTGGATCCGACCTGAACCAGGCTGGCCAACACGGTCTGTGATTTGCGGGGCTTGTGATAAATTAAGAGCGGGGTAGCTCCCTTTTATGGCCAGCCAGCCAGCCAATGGCTATAAAATCCCTCCTAGTAGCTGTTCACTAATTGCTCTACCTGTAAAGGGTTAAAAAGCCTCACTGCTATGCACAGGTAAAGGGAAGTGAGTAGGCACCTGGCCAAAAGAGCCAATGAGAAGGCTAGAACTTTTTAAAATTGAAACAAGACTCCCCTTTTGTCTGTCTTTTGTTGTTCTCGGGGAGAGGCAGACAGGGAGCAGTTATGCTGTGAGAAGCTTGGGCCAGATATGAAAAATCATCAATATCAGACCTAGAAACTACTCATCTATAACCCCAGATACGTAAGTAGATCAGGAAATGTCTAGGAAGGTGTGATTAGGTTTATCCCTTTTATTTCTTTATGGCTTGTGGATTCCTCTGTGCTAACCTCAGGTGCTTTTGTTTTGCTTGTAACCTTTAAGCTGGACATCAGGAGAGTTATTCTTGATGCTTAAGCCTCGTAGTTGTGGTGGTTTTTTTAAATCTAGCAAAAGCCTAAGTTCCCAGATGTTTTTTCTTCTTCTTTTTATTAATAAAATTTACTTTTAAGAATAGAATTGGAATGTTGTGTCTTAAGAGGTTTGTGCACATGTTGTTTAATTAGCTGGTGGCAACAGTTGATTTTCTTTTCTTTTTTTCCTTCTTCTTTCTCAGCTCTTCCCTGGAGGGGGTGCGTGAAAAGGCTTTAGGATACCCCACAGGAAGGAATTCCCAAGTGCACCTTCCTGGGTTCTCAAAGGGGTTTTGCACTTGGGTGGTGGCAGCATCTACCAATCCAAGGTCAGAGAGAAGCTGTAACCTTGGAAGTTTAATACAAGCCTGGAGTGGCAATTATTAATTTTTAGAGACCTTGCAGGCTCCCACCTTCTGCAATCGAAGTGCCAGAGTGGGGATTCAGCCTTAACAGGACCTATGGCTGTTACCTCTTAACAATTCCCCACATGACTCGGGGAAGCTGTTGTTCACCTTAGGCCCTCTCTCCTGCCCTAGCCTATTGCCATCCCAGGCACAGATCCCAACTCCATGGAGGGCTCTTCATGGGGAATGAAATAAGGAGGAAGAGCCAGTGCTATAGAGGTGGCTGACCTATCACCTGACCCTCTATGAGGAGCAAAGGGAAAGAACACTAACAGAAGGATACTAAACTCACCATCATGTATGAATCTCAGGATGATATTATCTTCTGGAAGTCCAAGTGCATCTTGTGTTGTCTACCTATTTCAATTTTAAGATCCTTGAAAGATCATGTTTTGTAAGGAGTGAAATAAAAAGTAGCAATAATAAACATCAAATGGAAAACAAATCACCTACCCACACTGTGATAACTTCAAAGAATCAGAACATGAAGAAATTTATAAAAAATATAAAATCTAGTCTTGTAAACTATTTCCTGCCTTTTCTGTGTGTCTTCCTCAAAAGAGTATTTCCCCCCCACACACAATATGCCTTTAAAAATAGCTCTGAGATTGTTTCTTCTAGCAATTGTGATGATGATATGATACAAGGTTTTTTCTACACTATTTTGTAGGTGATAAAAATAGAATGACTAAAGTGGTACTCGCTAAAATTTTTACCTCCTATTAATTTTTAAAAAATACATATACATACTAAAAAAATCTCTTACAAGTCATTTAAGTCACCAGAAATGAGCTATGCACAGCTTCTGACCATGGAGACATGACAAACCTGTCTTCCTTCAATCTTTTTTAATGAATAAGGCTGAAGAAGAATAGGTTCTGTGGCAGCAAGGACCACTCTGACACCAGTGACATTCTAATGCATGCTTAGTGTCCTTGCTCAGACAAGCTCTGCCTGACCAGCTCTTTCTGGCTAACTAAAATGCCTTGGGTCCTGCCTATGGGAAACAAGGTATTTGCAGAACAGATAGGACTTATCACAACACATGCCATGTTAAATGAAAATCTTATACTGTTCTCCACAGGAGAAAAAAACCCTGATCATCAGCTCTGTTAAGGAATTTCCATTCATGGGGTCCTATTTAGTGAATGACGGGCTCCAATGCATACAGTAGATACCAGGATCTCATTGTCATTAGGACCAAAAAATTAACACTTTTTGAGCATGGATTGCTTTTTGGTGGAGACAAATCAGATTTTGTAGCACGGACATGCTATAGAACTGCTCATACATTGAAGGGAAATATAGTATGTTTTACAATGAACTGGACAACTGGGCTGACAGGTTTGTTGTATAGGTGTCGGTTTATCTCTTATTATTACAGTAGCACTGAGGAGAGGAAATGAAGTGTCAGTTTTGAAGTGTCAGCGTGCCTGTGGCCTTCAGCAATATGTCTCCGACCCTCACACAGATTTGAGCTGTCAGCAGTTATTTTAAATTACACGGATGTGAAATCATCTCTGCCAGTCAGAGTGGAGGGATGCTTCACAGCTGCTGATGAATTATACAGTTCCTTAAGTTTCCTGCACTCAGATTGGTTGTAGCTGACTGATTTGCATAACAACCATACAGCTATTTAAATAATAATCGGAGGAGGTGACTTTTATTATTAGTTAATAACAATGTCCTGGGCTAAACAAACTCTTCACCTGAAGGTCAATCTATTGCTTAGCCCAGGATAAACGTACCACCAGGTTACCAGGAAGCCCATTATTTAGGAAGATATGGTCTGACCGTGCCCTTCTTTCATTAGAGCAATTCCTTTTTAAAAGTAATGTTACTTCTTATCTTGCATTAAGTGTGGTGACAGGGTCAGGATGTGGGGAGATCAGTAGGTAGAGGAGCCATGCTTGTTATGGGCATATGGATGAGGTATTCTGAGAAAAGTGGCCAATCAGAATGCATACACTATAGAGTTATTGTTTGGTAGTTATGGGCAGAAGGACAAAAACCTTAATGCAAACATCCAACAAGCTTCTTGCACCAAACCAATTAATCCCGGAGAAGTTGTAGAAGAGCTATATGCCAAAAAGATAGGTCAGAAGAAATACCACAGCAAAAATGCCCAACAGGTAATAACCCCATTGCAAGTAGGAGAAAATGGTACATTTCAGCGAGAAAATGGCTGCCAACCTGCAAAACTAACTGGCTGCATTCAGATCATACACCATAACCATGACTAGAAAACAGGCTCCAGGTGGCACAGCCACCTCAGTAGCTGAACAAGCTACCACAGAAGGAACTATTTTGAGAACAAGTAGTGACTATATTCTCAGAAAGTCACTGAGGTTCAGAAATACTTATTGACAGATGTCCAGTACTCTGACTGTCATCCTAGATGTCTCTATTTTATTAATTGGCTGTACTGGTTTGTGGTTATTATTTTTGGTTCATAGGCTCCAAACCCAGAAGGGACCATTGTGATCTTCTAGACTGACCTCCTGTATAACTCAGTCCACAAAACTTTAAAATATATTTTAGAAAAAACATCCAATCTTGATTTTAAAATTGCCAGTGATGGTACATTCACTGCAACCCTTGGAAAATTGTTCCAATAGTTAACTGCCCTCACTGTTAAAAAAAATTATGCCTTGCATCTGGTTGATGTGTTTTCTTTGCACAGGATTTCTTGTTTAAAATATATTTTAAATGGGAAGGTGCAACAGAAGCCATAGGAGTCAGGGGATATTGATCCCTGCCATGTGAGAGGGGTATAATTTTTGGTAACTGACTTTTGTCATGCAATAAAAGACAGAAGCTAAAGCTCAGTGTCTTACCAGCACTGCTGGTGAGCCAATATTTTCTTCAAGTCTGCATAAGGAAGCTACCACTCAACAGCTTTGGTTTAAAGAGTATTGTAGATAATGTTTTCTTTATTTGTATTTAATATGAATATTTATATACTAAGCAATTGTGCAATATTCTTTCTTTGACAGAGCTTCTAATGAGACCTAAAATACCAGAGTTGAAATAAAATGGGCCAAATTTTGACATTAAATAGAATTGTAGGTGCTCAACACTTCTGAAAAATCAGGCCCAATAGCACTAGGTTGGACTCTAATACTCTCTGAAAAGCCCTTATATGACACAACTCCAGCCTGTGCTTTAACAAAGTGGGAGCCGCGATCGGCCGAACCTGTGGACACGGCAGGTAAACAAGGTAAGCACCCTGGCGGGCCGTGGGCCAAAGGTTGCCAATCCCTGCTGTAATCAATAGGGGAAAAAATAATGTTAGCCAAAAAAACATTTGGGAAAATGTTAGCTTTAGTAAGAATATGTATTCAAGAAAGGATACATGCAGGGACAGCAATTTGCCATATAGTGTAAGTAAAATATATTAAAGAAGCAGGCAGTTAGGATGGAGTGTAAGCAAAAAGTAGCTGGCAAAAAACCAAAAACCCTATTGTTTACTGAAGTCAGCCTGCTCTGCAATCATGTATTGTAAAGGGTAGCAACTCATAGTGAGACAGTCCAGAGAACCTTGAGATAGGAGAAACAGTATATTTTCTTTTATCCCACATATAAGGGCGTATGTATATGCAGCAATGCAAAGTAGTTTTGATTTTCTACTAATATTTGTAAGGCAAAAATGTCCTTGTGTGCATAAATATCATCTAGTATCAACTGTTGAGTAGGAAACAATCCAGGACTCAAACAATAACCACAGTACGGAGAAAGAACAAAAGCATTGTGTGCTTACTTGACATATCTTTGCCGCCCATATCCATTTTCACTCTATTTGAGCAGCATTTAGCATATTCTGTTTTAGACAGAGACATTAAGAGAAGGGCCAGCTAAAGTCATTTGCTCCTTTGATTTTCATGAACATTCTGGGTAGATTTCCCTACACTTCATTGTCCTAACATCAGAGCCTCAAAAACACAATCACAATAACAGCACCGGGATCTAATTGTCTATTTGCTCTGAGCAAGTTGGGGCCACTGGAATTTATTTTAGCTTTTCTTTTCCTTCACAGCCCTTACAACTCCCCCTCTTTCACTCTGCTCTATAGTCTCTCTATATTTATCCACTTCTGGAGTTACTGAGATGAAATATGATCATGTTGCTGACTGTATGGTGCTCTTATAATAGGAATCATATTGACTGAGGATTTTAAGACAGTATTTCAGATTTGGCTAATTTAGGTTGAGATTTTCAAACTTGACTAGGAGATTTAGCCACAAAACTGCTATTATTTTCAATGGAGTTTGGTGAATCTTTTGAGACCCAGAAGTTGCTTTTTGCTTGCAGAAGGCCATAAAGCTGAGGTTTTCAAAGATGACTAAAAGGGTGTTTTTCAAAGTTACAGATGAGAGGTAAGTGTTGAGATGCTTTTAGGCACCGGGGGGTGGGGAAAGTCACAAGAATAACACTGTGATTCACTAAATCAGAATTAGGCACTTAGGTTGCCTATTTGATGAATGGAGAGAAATAGGTACCTCGGAACACAATCCACAAGACAGCATGCTAGGTGTGGAGCTGCCTAAGCTAGTGAAAGAGCTGTGCTGACAAGAAGCTTGTGCCCTAAACTCTGCCCCCTCACAGAGCTAGATGCCTAAGTCCAGGCTGAAGGGAGGCACCTATCTCTGCTTGCAATCCACAAACCCAGGGAAGATAGGTGTTTGACTGCCTAACGCCTGTGTGGCATCTGCTCCAGTAGGACAAAACAGCTGGGGGAAAACAGAGGAGACTAACCTCCCTTAAAACCTTTAGTCCAGTGGTTAGAGCACTCACCTGAGATGTGGGAAACCTAGATTCAATTCCCCTTCTGCCTCATAAGGAGAAGGGATATGAAAAGGGATCTGTTATATCTGAGATGAGTGCCCTAATCCCTGCCCTCTAGTCATTTTGGTGTGGGGTTTCCTCAATCTCTTCTATTGAAGCAATTCCACTTTAATTAAATAATTAAAATATTAATTGGGCCAGAGAAGAGTGAGAATCACTCTATACTCTAGTGTAGAGGTTCCCAAACTTTTTTTTATTGTGTACCCTTCCAGACCTACCAGCTGACCACATACCCCATCCCTTCTCATCACTGACACTTTGTGTGTTCTTCTTAACACTACCTATTTTTAGCCACCTGTCCATATTTCACTGTTACGAACAGATATAGTTATAATGCGACATATACAACTGAAAAAAACACTGACTAAGTTCTGATCTAGGTTAGAATGGACAGTTGCTGGGCAACTGAACCCACGCTGTACGGTGATTGGAAGTAGGGCTCTGTACATCAGTGTATCTGTGTTCGCATTGGTACATCTTGACGTAAATTAACTACTGTATTTTATATAATAAATTCCCATAGTTTTAAAGCTCTATTATGAAAATGCAATAAATAAAATTAATAGATAAAATCCACCATTAAACAATATCTCCCGTGTACCCCCCCAAAGATGTCTCACATACTCCCGGGGTACACGTACCATAGTTTGGGAACCCCTGCTCTAGTGGTTAGGGCACTCACCTAAGAGGTAGCAGAACCCTGTTCAAATTCCTTCTCATCAGGCAGAAGGGGCACAGGGGACTTGAAGTAGGAGTCACCCACCTCCCAGCTAAGTACCTAACCACTGGGCTAAACATTGTAAGAGAGGGCCTTCTCTTCCCTGCCTCCCCCCCCCCCCCGCCAAGCTGTTTTGCTTAGGTCTAGGCAGCTCTGAGAACATCTACCAGACAAGATCTCATGGGGGAGACAGGCAGTCCTCCATCTATTTCCCCCACAGTTTGTGAAGTGCTCTGGGGCTTTGGTGGGAGATAAGCGGCTGGATGCCTACAATGAAACAGCAGCACACATCCTCAGAGGCAGAAACTTAGGCACTGAGGGAACGTGTATTGCAAAACTTAGGTGGTGAGTGAGTTCAGGCATCTAGGGTCTCGTGACAGTCAAGTGGAATTTGGTAGATTGCCATGGCACCTAAAAATGGGACAGAGTAAGCAGCTGTAGAAGTTGTGCCTGATTCAGATGAGGAAGCCAGGCTTGGGTCATGATCATCTAAGGGTGCACCTACATTGCAGCCGAGGGTAGAATTTCCAGCTCATGTAGATGTACCTATGGTATCTTTGATCAGGCTAGCATATTTAAAAATAGCAGCATAGCTGCATGCCACCTGACTACAATCCTACCTGATCCCCATGGTAGGAATTTGGACAGCTAACCCATGCCCCACAGGCATAGCTGCAGCCACAGTGCTATTTTTAAAGCATGCTAGCTTGACTGAAGCTAACACAGGTGTGTCTACTTGAGGCTTCTATGGTTGCCAACTTTGTAATATTTAAAGATGGACACTCCAGCAGCAGTGCTGCAACCTCCCCAGCCCCGCCTCTTCCCCAAGGCCCGCTCCCTGTCAAACTCCTCTTCCCCTACTTCCTATGGCACTCGCTGCTTTTCCCCCCTCCCCGGGTCAGGAGAGACCCACCTGCGGAGCTGCGGCTGGGAGCTGCAGCCACCCAACCCAGGTAGGAGGCAGCCTCGGCTGAGTAGGGGCTGGCATGGGTGATGACCCGGTGCCTCCCTGCCTCTCCCATGCAGAGTAACTGGACTTTTGGAGTCTGGTCAGTAGATTTGACCGGACATGGTCAGATCCCCTTTTCAACCAGACTTTCCAGTCAGAAACTGGGCACCTGGCCACTCTATCTTGAACTGAAAATTACACCTCTGGCTGCAGCATAGACAGCCCCTAAGCTAATTTCATGGCTGCCTATAACACTACTTGAGGGTGGAATCTCAGCCCAATCATCATGTATGACTGTATTGTTCAGTGAATATGGCAAAGGGGCTGTCAGCTCATCATAGGTGAAATGGGCCAGACAGACAGCTGGGGAAGACTACTACAGCTATGAAAATCAAGACACCGGAGAGCTTCCTATCTGAAAGCTTTGCTCCTACCAGCGAGGGAGCAGCCACAGAGGGTCAGATCTGCAAATGTATTTAAGCACACAGCTAGGCCTCTATCTGCATCTTTAGGTGCCTAAATACATTTAAAAATCTGACCCAAAAGGTATTTCCTTTGTCTGTCATCTCCCAAGCTAACAGATGAAAATCTGCTAAGTACCCATTTTAATTTTCTGTATTTCTTTTGCACTTGTCAGTATTTGTACATAGTACTAGTATTATTTCAAAGATTCTCTGCTGTGACTTCTATTTCCATTATGGTGTGACCATTATACACCCTGAATTGGACACAGCAAGTCCAAAATTTGTAATGTCCTTCTCCGTTGGTCGGGGGGAGGGGGGGGAGGGCACTTTGTGCCTGCAATCTAAAAATGTGAAGGGGTATCTGAAAGGGGAATTGTTGACAATGCTGTATATTACATTTTTAGAGGGCAAGTTTCTATTAATTTAGATTTGCATTATATAACATCATTAGTGAAAATAACATTGCAATGCTAATAGATCCATCTCATGAGAAACCATTACAAATGACGGTAGAACTGCATTGACATTTTATTTGCTTGGACCCAGTGATTCCATATTTTGCATAGAACTAAAATTTAGCAAGTTTCTATTGTTACTTGCGAAGTATTTTCTAGAAGAAAAAGTAGTGTATACCAATGGATACATTACTGGAAATACATGGGCATTTAAACATCTGAGAAAGAGAAACATGCAACCTCAAATACCATGAATACGACAGATCCAGGAGACTTTCAGGCGAGTTCCTGTGGGGATGCTGGGAAAGACAACTTAATTTGTACTTTCTTTTCCCCTGCTTTGGTGTGGATGTTCAGGGCTCTAGAACAGAGGTAGGCAAACTACGGTCCGCTGGACTGTCCTGCCCGGCCCCTGAGCTCCCAGCCGCGGAGGCTAACCCCTGGCCTCTCTCCCGCTGTTCCCCCTCCCCCACAGCCACGCCACCTGACGGGCAGCATTCTGGGCAGCGGAGCTGCGCGCTCCTGCCGAGCAGAGTGGCAGTGTGTCTGGCTCCAGCCAGCGTGGCAGCCAGACATGCTGCTCTGCATGGTAAGTGGTAAGTGGGCCAGGGGATTGTATAAGGGGCGAGGAGTCCCGGGGGGCAGTTAGGAGACAGGGAGCAGTTGAATGGGGCAGAGGTTCTGGGGGGTGGTCAGGGGACGGGGAACAGGGGTGGTTGGATAGGTGTGGGGTCCCAGGGGGCCTGTCAAGGGGTGGGAATGTAGATGGGGTCAGGGCAGTCAGGGGCCTAGGAGCAGGGGGGATTGGATAGGGGGTGGGGTCTGAGGGGGCAGTTAGGGGCGGGGGGTCCCAGGAGGGGGCAGTTAGGGGACAAGGAGCAGGGTGGGTTGGATGGGTTGGGGGTTCTGAGGGGGGCAGTCAGGGGGCAGGAAGTGGGACAGGGCGGATAGGAGGCGGGAGCCAGGCTGTTTGCGGAGGCACAGCTTTCCCAACCCAGCTCTCCATCCAGTTTTGCAACCCCAATGTGGCCCTTAGGCCAAAAAGTTTTTCCACCCCTGCTCTAGAAGATGGCTCATATTATAAATGCACATATGTTTTCAGAGTAACAAAATTTTAACTGGTTTCAGAGTAGCAGCTGTGTTAGTCTATATCCGCAAAAAGAACAGGAGTACTTGTGGCACCTAAGAGACTAACAAATTTATTTGAGCATAAGCTTTTGTGGGCTACAGCCCACTTCATTGGATGCATAGACTGAAACATACAGCAAGAAGATATTTGTACATATTTTATTTATACACATTTTAACTATGATTCCTATTGATTGTAGTGAACATTACATAACTTAAAGCCTGAACAATGCTTTGAAATGTTTCTCCAACCTGTTAGACCATTGTTCTTCCCTGTTGCAGTTTATGGGCCTAATTCTAAGAAGTTCATCACTGACTTTAAAAGGAGCATGATTAGGTTCTTTAAATGCAATACAAGATCATTATGATGTATCTGTGAACATAGGGTGAAGCAAGGTTGGAGAAGGGGCTTTTATCTATATCCTTTGACATTTTAGGTTGGACCATTAGTATTATTTTAGTTAAATGTTTTGTCTTATGATATTCTTATCGATAAACTAGGCAAATACAATTTAGATGGGGCTACTATAAGGTGGGTGCATAACTGGCTGGATAACGGTACTCAGAGAGTTGTTATTTAATGGTTCCCAATCCTGCTGGAAAGGCATAACGAGTGGGGTACTGCAGGGGTCTGTTTTGGGACCGGCTCTGTTCAATATCTTCATCAACGACTTAGAAAGTACGCTTATTAAGTTTGCGGATGATACCAAACTGGGAGGGATTGCAACTGCTTTGGAGGACAGGGTCATAATTCAAAATGATCTGGACAAATTGGAGAAATGGTCTGAGTTAAACAGGATGAAGTTTAACAAAGACAAATGCAAAGTGCTCCACTTAGGAAGAAAAAATCAGTTTCACACATACAGAATGGGAAGAGACTGTCTAGGAAGGAGTACGGCAGAAAGGGATCTAGGGGTTATAGGGGACCACAAGCTAAATATGAGTCAACAGTGTGAGGCTGTTGCAAAAAAAGCAAACGTGATTCTGGGGTGTATTAACACGTGTGTTGTGAGCAAGACACGAGAAGTCATTCTTCCGCTCTGCTCTGGTTAGGCCTCAGCTGGAGTATTGTGTCCAGTTCTGGGCACCGCATTTTAAAAAAGATGTGGAGAAATTGGAAAGGGTCCAGAGAAGAGCAACAAGAATGATTAAAGGTCTTGAGAACATGACCTATGAAGGAAGGCTGAAAGAACTGGGTTTGTTTAGTTTGGAAAAGAGAAGACTGAGAGGGGACATGATAGCAGTTTTCAGGTATTTAAAAGGTGTCATAAGGAGGAGGGAGAAAACTTGTTCACCTTAACCTCTAAGGGTGGAACAAGAAGCAATGGGTTTAAACTGCAGCAAGGGAGGTCTAGGTTGGACATTAGGAAAAAGTTCCTAACTGTCAGGGTGGTTAAACACTGGAATAAATTGCCTAGGGAGGTTGTGGAATCTCCATCTCTGGAGATATTTAAGAGTAGGTTAGATAAATGTCTATCAGGGATGGTCTAGACAGTATTTGGTCCTGCCATGCGGGCAGGGGACTGGACTCGATGACCTCTCGAGGTCCCTTCCAGTCCTTGAATCTATGAATCTATGTATGCCTGCACTATGCATTAGGACAGTTCTAATGATTTAAAAATGCCCACACAGTAATACATTCTCTGTATGTGCAGATACACTTCACTTTTTCACTTTAAAAACATAAAAATATGCAATTCTTTGTCTGAGAGCCACCATATATAACTTCAGTAAGGAAAGTAATGTTCTGTGAAACACAGCTCAGAAAACTACTATCAAAGAGCATTCACCACTGGAAATCCATCATAGCAAAAGCTGTCAGAAATTTTAAACCTATTTGCTGAAAGAAAAGCCTTCACTACAAGAAGTTGCTTTCAGAGTTAGCTGCAGACTACAAGAGTTCATACATCAGGCTTTAAACGTTTGTTTACTGCCAAGAGTTTAGCAAGAAAATTTGGATGAATCAAGTTTGCTATAACATATGACTTGCACAGTAAATTATTTGCAACTTCCATAATAAGTAACAGCTTTTTGAAAGTTTCTAACATCTTTGTGGTAAAGAGTAAAGACAAGACGTGAATCAACTGCAAAGAAATCCAGATCAAACTTTTATACTACTTACTAAAATGTTTTGACACCTCAGGAGCAAATATAGATAACTTATAGAATTCATCAAAAGCAAAATTGAGTTTTGGACTTCCATAATATAGTATGGTGCAAGATCTGAAATGTATGTACATGACAAGTCAGAAGCAAAATGCAGGTCAGCGTTACAGTTACTAGAATGTATATGGTAAAGTTCTATATCAATATAGTCATGAACTGAATTAATCAACTATAAAAAGCTAAAGTATTCCAGTTACATACACTGGTCATTTCAATACTTATATACTAAGGTTTCTTTAATAATGTTAATAGGAATTTTTAATCAAATAATCCTTATGTTCAGAAGGCAACCTTAAGTATAAAATTAAATTTTATAGTTGGGGGTGCTGGATGCCTCTGTAGGAACTAAAGGAACTCTGAAAATGTATACCATTCGATGGTTAACCAAACAAAAATGAACACTCACACAAAAACAAGCATTTCAATCATGTAGATTTCCAGATTGTTCAGAGTTACACTGGAGGATTCCTCTCTTGCATAGGTCTTCTGAGGCTTATAAAGGTAAAGTGGCTGATCGGTCAGCCAAAGAAGCACTTAAAAGTTAATGCACATAAAAAACTTAAGTGCTGAAGCACTTAGAGGCCAAGCCAATGAACATTAAGCCAACTGGCATCTATACTTCGTGATATAGTGAATTCATCATTACTTGGAGTCTTCAAATTTGGTGCATGCTTGTCTAGAAGATATGCTCTATCTCAGCCATAAGATATTAAAGCTCAGTACATGTAACCCATGCCTGCTTGGGTGTGGTGCTCTGTCCCCCTCTAGGGGCACGTAGCCCAACAAGAGAGTGATGAGTGTGCTACAGTCTTGGCTAAGAGCCATATGGCTATAAGCTCATGCATTTAACTCCAGGAGTCCCAGGTTTGATCCTGCCTGCGGAGGACCAGTGTCTGTCAGCATTACACACTCACTTACATAATGTGGAAATAACTCAAGTCAAGAAGGCCTAGTGTTATGCAGGAGATAAGACTCAATCTTAGCACTACTTTCTGGTATTTAAAAAAACAAAACAAAAACATTTTATAATCAACACAGAAAAATTGTAGCATTTAGCTGAACACAAGCCTAAAGTTCCCCCTTGAGCATAAGACCAACACAAAAAAAAAAAATCCCCAAACCTTTTATTAAGAGTCAAGCAAAGTCTCTGGTTTCTCCTATTCATCAGAAAAGAGCAAAAGGACAAACATGAATCAATTACAAAGAAACCCAAACAATGACATAGTTGAACATTTATAATACTTCCTAAAAATGTTTTCAGCTAATAGCCTATCACTCCTTCTTGCTTCCGGAAAGGACAGTAGGAAAAACCTCCCTTTTCATCAGGAGTTAAACAGAGTCCACAACTGTTGGAGAAGAATTACAACTGTCTTCTTTCAGCATAAGTATGTAACTCCTTCTCACAGCAATCACAGAACTTCCTCTTCCTGTAATATGCTCCAGGCTGTCTTCTTGAGGGCCTAATGGGCCCCAGCTGCTGCAAAGCCCTACCTATTAACTCTTTCCTCCCTAATAAAACCTTGTCTGGAACTCTAGGGTTTCCTCACCCAGCCACATTTCTGGGCATTTTAATTTAATTTTAAATGAAGCTTCTTAAACATTTTGAAAACCTTGTTTACTTTACATACAACAGTAGTTTAGTTATATGATATATAGACTTATCGAGAGACCTTCTAAAAAACGTTAAAATGTATTACCAGCATGCGAAACCTTAAATTGAAGTGACTAAATGAAGAATCGGCACCCCACTTCTGAAAGGTTGCCGACCCCTGGACTATAAGGTGGATAGAAAGCTGGCTAGATTGTCAGGCTCAACGGGTAGTGATCAATGGCTCAATGTCTAGCAGGGAGCCGGTATCAAGCAGAGTGCCCCAGGGGTCTGTCCTGGGGCTGGTTTTGTTCAGCATTTTCATTAATGATCAGATTGCAGAGATTCTTGAAAGCCAGCTGCACTGACCTGCAGCTTAAAACTTCAGATATTTCATTCGCAGGCTAGACACCCTTCTACCCGAGCTCAGTCCTTCTCTCCCCTCCCTCCTTCTTTGTTTCCTAGATGTTAACAGCAGTCATCCTTGGTCGGGATTCAGTGAAGAACAAACCTCAATTATGGCACTTCCCTGCCTTAAACAGGTTTTACATATGGCGGGAATCCTTTGTCTTCCAGTGTGATTCCCACCCCAGGGTCAGTGGAAAAGTACTATTTTATCATTGAGTCCAGTATCAGGTGATGTGATCACATGACCCTGCAGCCCCAATTCAAAGTCTGTTTGCAGTGTCCACAGGAAGGCTTTCCAGGAAGGTGAGAGATTAGCATCTATTTTTTTCCTAATGGCTCTTTCCAGCCCACAATCTAGACTGATTGCATTCTGTCTAGTGGGCTTTCCCCAGATGTAAACACATTTGTAATAGGTGCATAGACAATATTCCTAATGTCAGATACAAAAATGATACATGCATACAAATATAATAATCATAATCAGTAAATCATAACCTTTCCAATGATATCTCACATGACCCATCTTACATAAAATATATCTTAGATATGCTATAATCATATAACAATATTTCTATGAAGAATATAGGACATAGTATCACATGACACCTCTACCTCTGAGCAGATTTTGAATGGGGCCCACTCTGGAAGGCATGCCCATTAGATCACACATGAGTTAGGTAGAGGAACATTTAATATTTCCATTGTTTGTGGACTGCACTGGGACTTAAGCACGAGAAAGGCATCTGGACACCTAGCATGAGGCAGCAACTTAGACATTTGAGGAACTTTATTAAGAAAACTTAGGCCCCAAGTGACTTTAGGCACCTACAGGGTCAGGTAGCAGCTGAACAGAGGGCTTGTGGATTACAGTAGTGCTTAAATCTGGTACTTTGGTGCCTAAATTCCTTGGTGGATCTGGGCCTTAGTCCTTTGGGGAAGGGACTGTGTCTTCCTCTGTGTTACTTTAGCAGGTACCATATGTGCCCACATCCTGATCAGTGCTTTTGGGCACTGTTATAATAAACACTACTGAAATGTAGAACCTCTGGGGTGAAATGTGTCAGCAATGTAACTGTATGTAACTGCTTACAGCAGGAAGTGAAAAAGAGCCAACAAACTGCAAGTGTAATTTAAAAAGCCTAATTACCCAAGTTGCAATTAGCCTAAGACAGGGGTTAATGTTCTTACTCCTACAAAAAGCATGCTCCATAACACAATGTCGTAGCACTTCTTCAGTTCAGAGAACAGAGTGCCAGCTCTGAAATCAACAACATCCCTTACTGGTGTTCTCTTGAAGCCCCCTCTAAATACTAATTCCACCAGTCACTGCTCATTTTTAGATATCTGAAGAGATCCCAATAAAATTGACATGACTTGTGTATTCTAAATCAAGCTGGGTTTTAAGCAATACTCTGCTATCCACAAAGGCTGTAATTTTAATCATCAAAAATATTCTATTTACATTGGGTAAATGACAAGCTTTTCTATAGCAATTGTAGTGGGGGCCCCTCACCCCTGGAGCACCCCTCAGCAGCTCAGTACAGGGCTGCCATTGCACCTCTACCTCAGTTTCCCAGGTGTTTTTAATTAGTCCCATGAGGCTTGTACATTGAACAGCACCCTTCAAGTGTCTAGTTTATTCAACCCCAAAAGCAGATCACGACAAAAATAGACCTCCCCTCAGCTTCTCTGGCACCTACTAGACAGTCTTCAAAACTGTGCTTATAGTTTCTCACAGTTCTCTTCTACAGAGCTGGAGCTGTGGTTCATGCCAGCTGCAGGGCTTAAGCCAGCTTCTCCTCCAGCTGGGCCTACTTACAAATCAGTCCTTCCTCCTCAGGCTGTAAGGGCTCAACAGGCAGACCTTTCCCTGAGGCTGTCTTCTCCCTGCTAATTCAGGGGCCCTGCAGAAGCCTTATTTCTCCCTACAGTGTCTAGTCACCTGCCCTGCTGTGTGTGGGAGGAGACAGCACAATGCGGGCTCCTGCTCTCACATCATTTCTTATTGCCTGGGTGAGTGGGGATCCCTGCCTCACCTTCTCTGCAAGGCTCCAGGTCCTTAAAGATACACTAATGGGATTCCTTTTAACTGCTATTTTTCCCCAGGACCCTCTTCCTCTCTATCCTATCTTCTCAGTCCTTATGTGTAAGACCACCCCCAAGCTCTTAAAAGCCATGCATGTGATAGGGAGGACTAACTGGTAGCAGAAATGCCCTTAAGGGGCAGACTACCCCACCACAACAATATATTTTGGAGACCTGATGGGGACAAATGGAATTCACATCTTATTAAAACAGATATGAAGGTAGCTAAAGAGTGATTACATCACTGAAAAGATGTACAACAATATTGTTAATGAATTCAGTGCAATTTTAATCAAACATACAGTGCACACAATGCCAAAAATTGGTAAAATATGCAAAGAACCATTTATTTATTTAAAAACACAGAAAAACGATATGCTCATGGCTAGGCATCTTTGAAAGGGAGATTATATATATATATATATACACACACACACACATATATATAAAAATAGACTTGGAATTTGTATTTATTTATTACTTTATAAAACACCTACATTAGTCTTTGGATGATGAACACTATGAAAAAATATATAACAAAAACATGGCAGTCACAAGTCCAATTAGCATACTACTTTTCTTGAAAGCAAAGAGGCAGATTACTAAAACAACTATAGTTAAATACAAGAAAAATAATTTGATGAACTATTACAAAACAAACATTCAGTGAGGTCAGTCACACAAGTGAGCAGACCTGTTCCAGGAGTATTTCCCATTCCAAAGGGAAAGTTCCAGATGCTCTCAACCACAAGTAGATTGACAAATTCCCCTATGTGGTTATATACATGACCCAATCATTGTGCACCACCAATGGGAGAAGGTATCCGAAAACCAGCATGAATCACCTCCTTGCACTTCTGCTCCTAGTACCAACTCTCATTCCATCTGTAACAAGATTACAATAATGTTTTCCTTCTGAAAAATCTCATTCTTTCCTTTTAGCTCCTGCAAGGAGCATCTCAAACTCTCACTGAAGACAAAGGAAGTTCAAAGAGTTCAGCACATTGCAAAGTCCTTAGAGATGAAAAGTGAAGCCCCACAGGCATTTTATCCAGATCCAAATGTCAATATGCCTGGGCTAGGAAAGCATTCATGCCTTATAAACAAACACTTTATTGCTAGAAAGGGTGAGCAGAACCCATCTGGTTATGCTGGTTGAGCTCTAAACCACTCTTACTAAGGATATTTTGTAAGCAAATATTGTACAATTCACTGAAATGCACATAAGGGGCAGACACTAAAGCAAAATATATACATTAGTGAGCCAAAACTTTTTAAAAAAATTAAGAATGTTAATACAGCACAAGAGTTAGAGATATGCAGGCAAATATTCTTGAGAACTCCCTGGCTCTACATATTTCAAGTACATCCAAAATTAAGTGACATTTAACACATAATAAATCTACCATATGTCTCAAAGCCCTCTGAGTATACATTTTTCAAAAGCACATAGTCCAACCAAAAGAAGACACCACCTGTGCCAGTCTTACAAACACAATTACTTTGCTTTCTTTTCTCAATGTGTCTGTTTGCTGTATTTGTATCTCAGGTATGGAAGAATGGCTCTCTGTCTAAAATATAGATGGGGGAAACAGTTAATTCAAGAAATCAGTTAGGAAATGAAACAGGTTTCCTATTAAAAAGCTATTTTGACATTACACACCATAAAATACTATGTAAAGTAAGTACCTCATTTCAACAGTGAGCTTTCAGGCTTAATTTCTGTTTCTTCTAATATCAAGTATGAAAAGAGATCAAGGATTTCACAGACACAATATACCAAATCTTGCTAGAATTAAAACAAATATTTTTAAAATAATAAGCAAAAATACATGGCTTTTAAAATCCTAACAAAAAAAGTTAACAAATTAAGAACACAAACATTGTAGCTACACAAGTTATTGAAAAAGTTATATAAGGATATATGCTAAAGAACTTTAAATGTTTTAACTCTCGAACACGAACTAAGGTAGGAAACATGACACTGTAATTCAAAATATCATTAAAATAAATATCTGGTAATTTGAAAAAGATGGTTCAAGACTGCCACCTTGTGAGGATTTTTAAAAGTGTGTATCACAAAACAAAATTAACCATACCTCCTCAAAGATTACAGAAATGGGCTACATCATTTTCAGAGAATAATTCTGAACAGAAATTATGTACATGGTATGAGCTATTTACTATCAAAAGTTATTAGTATAGTCTCCAATAAAGAAAATTTTACAAATGCACCTATCTATAGTAGATTTTGCATCCGAAATTAACCAATGTTCAGCAGAAGTAACCTCAAAGGTTCAAAATTCAGTCTTTTCTCTATATATTTCTCTGTTGTCTGAGATGCAAGTTATTTTGATTTTCCTAATATTGACTGTGGAAGATCACCCTTCACTTTCCTAGTTAATAAAAAAAAAAAATCAATCTAGAGCTACCGCTTTTGGATGCTGTTAAAACACGACGTTAGCTGCCACCCTGGACAAAATCACCTGCTTCAACAAATTAGCATGATGAAATTATTTTTTAAATGGATGCCTCATTAGAAACATTTACAGTAATTCATTTTTATAATGCTTCAGTAAATCATTTCACCTACAAGATATTTTGGGGCTGAGGATGCGCCCCTCTGTTTTTAAAATTACAGGCTGGCATTATCTCCCACAATAAATTTCAAAAACTGAAATATTTTAGGGGCAAAAGACAAAGATTAGAATTTTTCAAAACAGAAACTATTCTTTTCCAGGATTATTAAAATCAGGGAACCTTGGTCCACTAAAAATAGATTAAAACAATGCCATTGTTAATGGTAGTTGCAGAATTTCAAATGTGATTTCAGTAAGTCTTGAAACCTTTCCTTATAACTGATAGCACTGTGACTACGACCATCTCTATTTCTGAAAAATACAATATTGCTAAAATAATGTTACATTTGTTTTCTAAATTTGCTGTTCAGGAAGAAATTGAATTAAATTCAATAAAGAGCTTTTAGCTCATCAGCAAAAGTGATGTATATGTATACATATGTATACAAAGTGAATGTATTTTGAAAGCCTTAATGTCTCTCTCTCATTTTCTGTTTTAGTAACTTACTAATGCATGAATACCAAAACTCCCCTGGTTGGGAACATTATTGGAAACATTATTGGAACAGTGAGCTGTTAAGAATGCCAAGTGCCTTTTTTTTTTTTTTAAATGAAAAAGTAAGTATTTCAAATCAATCCTGTTTCTAAATTAGTAAGATACATAAGTACGGCCATTCTGGGTCAGACCAATGGTCCATCTAGCTAGTATCCTGCCTTCCGACAGTGGCCAATGCCAGATGGTTCAGAGGGATGAACAGAACAGGTAATCATCAAGTGATCCATCCTTTTGCCCATTCCCAGCCTCTGGCAAACAGAGACTAGGGAGACTTCCGAGCCTCAAGAACAGGAAGTAGCACCCTATAGTATTCATTCAAAATGCAATTAACACATTTCACTGGGGAAGAAAATCTATGGTGTTAAAATGTTGAGATGTTTCAGTTTGTAAACTTCATCCTTTTTATTTTAAGTAGTTCCTAAGACCTATGTATAAGTCATTCATGAACTGCTTGATTACTAATATCCTGTACTAAAAGGCTCATCAGAAAATGTATGGTGCTCGGAGTTCAGGGGGCTTCTATATTGGGACCAGAAGAATATGACTGCATCACAATTTTTCGATATTTAAATTTACAGCTGAAACCCAACTGAGCTCTCTCAATTAAGGATAAGGAGAAAAGAGGGCACAAAAACTATCCATCCTTATGTTTATCTGAAAGGCATTCAGATATCACAATATCAAGAGAGATCTACACAGAAAATAAGTGTACATGGACTATTTAAATTCAGACCCACTCTCCTTTAATCTAATCAAGGAAAAGCCAGCTCTCCCATAACCCATACATTCACAAAAGCTCTATCAGGAAGAGGTTAGAATTCTAACCAAAAAACTACTTGAACCCCTTTGGTTAGCCCTTCCATTCCCCCCCACACCAAAATTAAGGAGTGTGTGTTTAAAGATATATTTAAAGCTTACACACACACCTTTTACATAATAACATTAATTACTGTTTTAATTAAACAAGCAGAATGATGGGAGCCATGAATGAATCTCTCCCATAAACTGTCAAACTGAAATAATAAATTAAGACAGTGGTATGGGCTGGACTTGGAGGTAATGATGTGTGGAGGTGCTTGAAATGCAACCCAGCTCATGCTTCTGCTATCTCTTTCCTAGTTGGCTCTGTCATGTGGAAGTATCTGAGTGGGCTTCCTTATTCAAATGCTACATACAGATTAACAATAAATTACTGTTATTGGAGGCAGGGCAAGAAAGAAAGCAGGAAGCAGGGGAGTGCTTTAAATACAATACTCAAAGAAATTACTCACTGAAGGGTGGCTCTAAACCTTTCTCAAGAGAAGTGGGGCAGTGGTGGGCGAGTATGGGATAGGATTCCGAGACAGAGTGCAACATTTGGCATACTGCACAGCTAAGAAAGGACAGCTGTGGGTCAGTAACTACACAGCTCTGACCTTCTGAGAAACAATTCCATTTCAGAATAACTGGAATGGCGGTCGTATAGGTTTTATAGGCTGAATTTGCTGTGAGTACACAGACCTGACTGCAATATTTCAGTCCCAGAACAGAGAGTAGCTTGGAGTCACTTCACTCTTGGGCATTTTATTTATAAAGCTGCTTTATAAGCTATTAGAAATGTCCAAAGAATACTTGCAAGTCTAATTCAAGTAATTTACTGAGGGGAAAAGACACAGCATTCTTTGATTCTGAAAATACACAAAGGTGCTTTTTTAAAAACAAAAATTTCCATATACAGTACACCTTTCTATATATATGAAAAACATGTAAAAGTACAATTAAATAATGCCATTGGTACTTTTTTAAGATTATATGTCAGATCTTAGAAACAATCAGTTCTACTTGGGAGAACACTTACATCCCACTTAAGTGCAAACTTGTTAAGCACATAACCTCAGGACATAGAAAGCCTATTATTTTAAAGAGTGTTCATTATACTAAGCTCCACAGTGTAATGATGTGTTTTAGAAACTGCTCCCTTTTGAACACGTCATGTTATCAAATGCAATTTATCTTTTGTTGTACAATTACATTTATTTCTCAGAAAGAAGGTTCATGCATTATGAGTTTATAAATATTGATCTGGGGTAAAATGTTCAAAACACCTAAGTGACTTAGGAGCCTAGGTCACATTTTCAAGAGTGACGTAGGCACTTAGCAGCCTAAATCTCACTGAAAGTCATTGGGAAGTAGGAACTTTAACATTTTTACCCCTGAAGAATCTGGGGTGAAATCCTGGCTTCCCTGGATTTAACCCCTGATCTCTAACAGATATGGATGGAAATGATCTACGCTGCAGATTTTTACTGTTTATGAAACCAGGTCATAACTTAGATAAATATTTAACTGCTGAAATACTTTGGAAAAAACCCTACAACCTGAAATCAGAATGCTTACCAATTAATTTGCAATTTTTTTTTTAAGTTTTATTTGTGCTGGTCTCCAACCAAGAATTTAACGTTTACTCCAACATTTCCAAGTATCAGTTACTTTTTTCCTTGGTGTCTAATAGCAGATAAATCTTTTTCCAGAGCCCCCACTAGAGGAAACACAGTTTTATAAGTATTTACCATAGAACAACATGATTATTATGAATTATGACTGTAAACATCTTCTTCATTTCACATTAATTGCAGAATGTTTGGACACTTCTGAATTTTCCCTGATGCCATATTTATTAAATCCAGGACCCTATAGCCTTATAAATTTGGTGTAATACCCTATCATGTAGAAAGAGTAAATCGGATCTCATATTCATTTCCAGGAATATAAACATCCAACTCACTTCAGTCCCTACACCAGGGATCGACAACCTTTGGCACGCAACCAGCAAATGCCTCGGCCTGCACCACTTCCCACAGCCCCCATTGGCTTGGAACAGTGAACCGCGGCCAGTGGGAGCTGCAATTGGCCGAACCTGCGGACGCTGCCGATAAACAAACTGTCCCGGCCTGCCACCAGATTTCCCTGACGGGCCACGGGCCAAAGGTTGCCGATCCCTGCCCTACGCTGTCCACAGAAAAGTTACACATAGCAATACACTTTACTTAATTTTAGGGCCTGTAATCACTTATTCATTGCAGAAAAGGCACAGAATTGAGTCTTCTTAGGAGTACAAAATCACCACATAAACCTCTGGATTTCTTCACTATTTGGCCACTGAAATGTTTTGTTCAGAAATAGATGAAAGGTTACTGCATTCACAACAACATATAAAGTCAGCTCAAGAAGAAGCCTGGAAAGAGGTGGAACTGGAATATTGAGCCTATATATCAAAAATGGCAAAATGAAGTAACGAAATTCCAGTAGCTTTTGAGGAACTGTGACAGCAAACACACATACAAAATATATTAAGTTCCAGAAAATAGATTTTGATTTCAGAGAGTCAGCCAAACTCCAGCCAGCAAATATATAGGCTGGAACAAATATGTATTTCACAAGGTCATGTCTTTGGAAGACTTTTCTCCATACATAAAATGTGTAATGTCTGTTATCTCCAATCAAGTATTTATGAACATATGTAAATTTCCAGACCAGGAATAAAGAGATGGCAATGAGTATGCTATATTGAATCAAGTACTTCCGTACTGATTGAAGGAAATTTCCAATTTTATTAAGTGTCATTAGATGAGGAAAGGAAAAAAAGAGAGTAAAGGAAAAAAAGTAGAACAGCTGAGGTATGTGGAAACAGGCTTCATGGCTACTCCTGTCACCAACAACTATTCCACCATTGATTACCACAAAAGCAAAGAACACAATTACTAAGAGGATGTACGGCCAGGTCAGAACAATAAGAGTTACTAGGTTTTTAAATGACATGATGTACTCAGTAAGAAATTGTAATACTTTGATTAATTCTGAAAATGATCCCTTCATGGCTGAAATCCTTTCTTCTTTTTTCTTCTGTAATTCTGTCTTCCAGGCTTCACTTAGCTTTTGTGCAACCACACTTCCCCCACAGAAAACAGTCCATATAATATTTGTTTGACGAAACATAAAGCCACAAAACCCAAGTAGGGCTGAAGTTTTATGGTTACCATAAAGGCACATTAAATATGCAAACAGAGTAAAAAACACTGATCCTGTGTCTGTATAATAAAGGAATGTAAAAAAATAGAGGGTAGGAAACATTGCAAGGGTTAACGTAGATAAGATTCTCTGGAAACCAGACACAGTCTAGAGAAGGGGAGAAAAAAAACTATCAGTAATATTACTTCCATTAAAGAACAAAAATCACAATTATTTAAAGGGTACCATTCTTTAGAATCCTCAGTACCATAAAACAGCATATCTTCTGAGTAGAATCAGTTTTTATTACACCAGTATGCACACTGCACTCAATTTATTGTCAACCTTCTGCTACACTAATATGGAACATAAGACAATAAAGTGTAAGAGAAATATGAGAATGTAGAATATTAGAGCACTGCTGGTGATTTAAAAGTAAACTGTGAAGAAAATACGAAAATTACATTAATTTCAATTCTATCTTAGGTGTTTATATAGTGTCTGTCATGGCATATCTAAGGCCCCTATCCTGCAACTATCTTACTCCAGTTCCCTATGGCATCCAAAATGCACCATTCTCTGACAGCACAGTTACCATAACTTCTGCTGAAACTGGCCATAGAGCGTCATTTAAGCCTATTTAATCTGTGGTTATTTTCCTTTTCATTATTATTTTATAAACTAGTAAAGAAACTTTGAAAAAAATAGTCCAGTTGAAAATACTAAAGCCGACGCTTTCACTTATACAAGTTACTTTATATTTATATTTCCACCTACAAATATAAAATCAAAGCTATCCCAAAAGAATTAATAAATAATTCAATTAGACCCTGACCTTGTAAAGATTTATGCATGTGTTTTTAAAGAGATGACTTTATCCTGGATTGAGAATATCTACATGGAGAGATGATTTCTATGATAAAAGGATCCTTAACCTAGCCAACAAAGGCATAAACTGATCTCAAGGCTGGAAGCTGAAGCTAGGCAAATTCAGACTAGAACTAAGGTGCACGTTTTTAATTAGGGTAATTAACCACTGGCACAATTTACCTAGGAATGTCACTTGAAATCTTTATATCAAAATTAGATGTTTTTCCAGACAGTAAGTTCTAGCTCTCTAATACTCAGACCTCAGTGGTTCAGGATCCAAATTAGTGATTAACATTATCCCAAAGAACCACACTAGTGTGAATTCATTGTTTTGTTTGTTATAGTTTTATATATTCATATTTAAATAGTATGACGGGAAATATTGTGTATGTGTGTGTATGTATATATAAAATTATTCTCACAGCAAAATGACTGACCAAGTATTATTATTTTATCAACTACAATTGGTTAATAACATAGTAAAAGCATCCTGATTGGTTAATAGCTTAGATTGGTTAATAATTAAATCACACAGTGTTTTAATATTATGTGCTGCAAAGAGTCAGAGAAGACACATTAAAAAGACACTTGGGTCTCACAAGCCTCAATCTGAGTATCACTAGTCTAGCTCAACCCCAAGTTATGGGCTTGATGAAGGAATTACTCCGTGAAGTTCTAAGGCCTATGGAATGCAGGTCAGACTAGATTATAATAATGGTCCCTTTCAGGCTATAAAAATCTATTAATATTAACTTTATAAATACAGTAGTCCCATTAACTTGAATAGGACTATTCAAATGTGTAAAGTGTAAAACTTTACAGGATCAAGCCTTAAGGGAGGGTGAAAAACCTGTTTTTAGAGAAAAAGGAAGGAGACCGGTAAAATAATCTAAATGATATAAATATTTGTTGCATAAAACTGAAGAGATCTGAAACTCCTCATACAGTAAGGGAATAGCTTAGAGTCTCATCAAAAAAACTGTATGTATTACTGTATGTAATTCTAATGGATTCAGAGTGTACCTTGTTTTTATGATGAATCTTGCACAAAAGCAAATACAGTAAGTAGAAGTTCCCAACACTGAAAAGGAGGTTAATAAATCGGAGCATTCCCGTAGAGCACACTACACTTCCAGACCATCCAAAGAGCCAAACTGCAGGTTTCACTATTCCAACAGACATCAAGTATAAGCCAGGCAATGTAGTGATCATGGGGTCCCACTTAAAAACAAACAAACAGGGGATTAAAGGATTGGGAAAACCCAAAGATGCATCACAGAAACAATTAAAAACAATAATAGGTTGATAAGCAGTTCTATCTTACTCTCCAACTCATTAATTTTCCATTAAGTTATTGGTTATCTTTATAGTCAATATTAGTCAGATCAGTAAACAAAAACAGTCTCTCAATTCAATCACAAAAAAAAAGTTTTAATTTTTTTTTAGGATTCTATGGATTTTGGTTTATAAAAAAACAATCATTTTTGTCTGGAAGGGCTAAAGACAACATGAAAAGGAAAAGAAATTGCACCTGTGCCCTTTTTTTGCTTCTTTATGCTATATACAAATGTTTCCCTCTTCACTAACCCATCCATAAAATAGTATATTTTTCTGCTTGTTTTGTTTTTTTAACATGACTAGACATTTAGTTTCCCTACCATAATAGTTTTCTTAAAAACTTTATGGACAACCAACTAACCAACCAGAAGACTATGTCATCAAGTGCACCAAGCAAGTGAAACTTGACTGCAAGTAGAAACCAGACATCTATTCAGATTGTTTAAAATCTTAGTTTTTGTTAATACCTAACAGACAACTAGAAGAAAAGAGATAGATAACTGGTAGATGCCTAGTTGCTTTGGAGATTGACTGGATAGATTTTCTAAATGGAATAACCCTGCAATCCTAGCAGAAGGTGGACTAAATGGTTTTGATTTTGTTTTCTTTTTTCCCCATTCCCTCTACCTTTGTCCTTTATTTCTCTTTGTCAATGATGTCTAGAGTAGATTTATTCTCTTTCGTTTTTACTTTATCTTTTTTTCCCCTCCATTTTTTTCTACCCCTCTGTAACCTCTGAGAACAATTCCCATCTATTTCCCCAGTTTATACAAACTCAGGGCAGACCATTCTTGGTATTGCTGATATATCTTAAGTAAAAATAACAAGCATGAAAAAATCCTTAATTTAAAAAAGAATTCCAAGCTTTCTTTATATATCATAAACAAAAAAGGGCCCAAGCAATATTTTCCTTCTTTGTGGTCACCCTTAAATGAAACATAAGTACTGTGCATGCATTCCTCAAACTATTGTTATTAACAAGCACTTATTAGCTGGAAAATTATGACTATAATTATATCACATTTTTCTGTCGATAGCTAAGGCCTGACAATTGCTCCCCCTCAGAAATAATTTGTGCAGTCCACCAACCAGCAAGAATTGTTAAAAGCTCATCTCCACTTATCACATCATTTGAGTGCCAAATCAGTTTAATCTGCTCCAGCAGATAGGAGGCATATATTCTACACTGCACATTTCTTTCTGTGGCATATAGAATAAATACACAGGTAGCCCCCCTAGAACGGGTATATATAGCAGCACAGACGGTAAGATACGGCTCAGGCAAGTAAAGACACACCTAAACGGTGTTAGTAAGTACCCGAGTACATACCCTGCATGGCTCTCTACTTGCCCAAGCCATGCATCACTGCTGTTGGAGCCTCTACCGGCCACAGGAAAAGACTCTCGCAGCAGGGAAAGGTTCTGGCAGGGGGGAGGCAGCGAGGAAAGAACCCGGCATCACTGCTGCTGGAGCCTTTCCCTGCCACAGGGAGAGATTTCAGGAGCAGGGAAAGGCTCCTCCGGCTCCCCATTGCTAGTGTCTTTCCCTGCAGCTAGGAAGGACTCCAGCAGGGAGGAGGCAGCAGGGAAAGCCTACTTTTCCTATTGCATCCCCCCCCGAGTCTTTCCTCATCACAGTGAACAGCTGCCGCAGTGGTGAGCTGCTGAAGCCTTTTCCTGCCAATGCCACCAGAGCCTTTTACTGATATGCATAGCTATATACACCATACTGTGGGTGAAGTCTGCTTTCCACTGTGCCCTGTAGCTAAATACACCCTACACACCCCGCCTAGGGTGACCAGACAGCAAATGTGAAAAATCGGGACGGGGGTGGGGGGTAATAGGAGCCTATATAAGAAAAAGACCCAAAAATCGTGACTGTCCCTATAAAATCGGGACATCTGGTCACCCTAACCCCGCCTGTGGTGCTTAGTGTGTAGACATAGCCAAAGACAGCTCCAACACTCCCATCCAAAAAGACCAATGACTGATACCAAAAAACAAAGAGGTATCCAGGGGTGCTGGAACAATTTGTATAGTGGGGGTGCTGAGAGCCCTTGCATCAAACTGTAAACCCTGTATATGATGGAAACCACTGCTGCAGCAGCCCCAACATCTATGGAGGTACCATAACACATTGTATTATATCATGCCGGGATGGCGACAGAGAAACTACAGGAGGATAGTGCTCTGAGTATTGTCATTCCCTTCACTTGAGTGTAACTGGAGAGGGAGAGGAGGTAAGGAACAGGGCACCTTGCGAGGCGTCCAGGGCTTGCAGCCTGGCACCCGTGTGACAGCCGCAACTCCCAGGCCTGTCTGAGCACTATGCTCCCAGCCACACAGCAGGCAGCTCAGTGGTTTGAGCATTGGCCTGCTAAACCCAGAGCTGTGAGTTCAATCCTTAAGGGGGCCACTTAGGGATCTGGGGCAAAAATCTGTATTGGTCCTGCCTTGAGGGGGGCGGGGTTGGATGACCTCCTGAGGGCCCTGCCATTCTATTCTATTCTATGGCAGGGCTCTGTTTCCACACACGTTGGTGGAAATGGAAACGCTCGGGTTTGGGCGGTATTTGCCCCCAGACAAACCGAGCGCACCAGCCGGCTCTCCGCAGGGAGGAAGTCACGAGGGCGACCCGTGCCCCTGCTGGAGGGGCTGCCGGGATCCCGCCAGCCACGGGGGGAGCTGGGGCCCGCCTAGCGGGGCAGGCGGCACCCTGGGTAGGGGTGACACTAGTCCGGGGCTCGGCAGCGCCCGGTCGGAAGCGGGGCGGGGCCGGGCCGCCGGGGAGCCCCGTACGCACCTGCTGGAAGAGGCCCTCGCAGTAGGCCTGCGCCTGCGGGACGTGGAAGGCCTCGTCCATGTAGGGCGCGCGCTGCTCGCGGTTCAGCGCCGAGAAGAGCAGGCACGAGAGCAGGAAGGCGCCGCTGATGGCGGCGGAGAAGCCATAGGCCTCGGAGCGCTCCATGGCGCGGGCCGGCCGGAACGGAGCCTGCCGAGCCGGAGCTCGAGGCGGGGGGCGAGCCTGGGTTTCCGGGGAAGGACGGGAAGCGATTGCCCGCAGCACGCGGAGGAGGAAGCGGGTCGGACGGACAGACGCGCCGGGAAGGAGCTGCTGAGCTGGACGCGGAGAGCGGGGGGAGAGGTGCCCACGCGGGCTGGCTGCTGAAGCTGCCCCTGCTCTGAACAGCCCCTGCGGGAGCGCTCCGGGGTGGGTGATGCCTCAGGCAGGGGCCTGGAGAGGGCTGGGTCCTGTGCAGGTCTGAGTGTCCCTGCGTGTCCCCTGATGGGAGGCGCCCGGGGTGAAGTGTGACAGGGGCTGTAAGACATGAAGCGTTTCTCTTTGTCCCTGCCAGAGCATTGCAGAGCCACCTCGGCTCAGACACACCCACCTACAGCCACCCGCGGCCTGGAGCTGATGGTAGTTGGAGCCAATATTGTTTAAACTTCTTTCTGTTTTTTGGGTATTTTTTTCTTGGGCATATTCAGATTAATGGATACAATTGCTAAAGTTAATTTTTGTCTTTTTTTGTCAGAGTAAAAATAAATGGAACATTTTACAAATCTTTTTACAATGTGTTAACTTTTGCATAATGATTGCATTTACTTATTTTATTAAAGAAGAGATAAAAGGAGGAAAGAAAGCATGTGTAAAACTGAATCAGACCAGAGTCACCAAAGGCCTCTCTTACAAAGTCCCGGAGTGCCTTCAACTCCCATTTAGGAGAAGGGCATGGCAACACCTTATTAAGATCTGGGACCTTCCAGCGGACAAGTGACTGGTCATGTACTGGTGCCTAGGCTTCCTTCTTGTTTCCATCTGCAAAACTTTTGTCTCCCAACTTTCTTAATATTTTTTCCATATAAACGACTGAGATGTCATCTGATTGTGAATGGCTGGGGAAGCGATTTGTAATCCTGAATAGGAGAGGTGGTGGTCCATGAGACAATTTTTGTATTAAAATATGGTCCATACTAAGAAAATATTTGAAAATTCGTGTCTTAACACACAGGAGTGGTTATTTTATGCAATGTTTTTTGTATCTGTGTTGATCCCAGGATGATAGAGAGGCCAGGTTGGTGAGGTAATATCTTTTATTGGTGTGTGAGACAAGCTTTTTAGCTTACACAGAGTTCTTCTTCAGCTCTGGGAATCTTAATCAGAGCGTCACAGCTAAATACAAAGTGGAATAGATTGTTTAGCACAGTGGTTTTCAACCTGTGATCCGTGGACCTCTGGGAGTCTGCAGACTATATCTAAGGGCTCTGCGAAAAGTTGTCCATAGAACAGTGGTTTTCAACCTGTGGTCTGCAGACCTGCCTAGGTCCGCAGACTATGTCTAAGATTTTAAAGGGGTCCACACCTCCATTCAACATTTTGTAGGGGTCCGCAAATGAAAAAACATTGAAAACCATTGGTTTAGCATAAGTAATAAACACATATTTCAAGGAACCATTCAAGGTGAAGTGACCCATATTTTATGGTATTTGCTACTTACGCTTCATTAAGAAACATTATTCTGAAAGAGACAAAGTTATCTTAAGTATTATGAATCCTGTGCATTAATTATGTTTATAAATACTCTAGGTTTGGCTGTTTTATACTGGTTCAAGGCAAACTCACTCTTTTGTTACAAGATGCAGCATTTCACACATCAACTGGAACTATTTCCTGACTGTCGTGTGACTCTTGTTTTGTTTAACGATGTCAAAAATGCTGTTGCTCTAAGAAAAAAAGCAATGGAAGGATCTATTGATGGCGCATTAATAAATCCTGCAATGGTAAGCAAATCACCAAATAATTGCCCATTGTAACTGTTTCTATTGTATTACAGTTTTGTAAGCTATAATTCCTCCTCTGTTAAGAACTGTATACGAAACTCAGTATGTTTGTATTCCCGCAAGCTTCTGCACATGGTTGGACTTCTGTGCCTATCCACAGCCCCATGGACTTCACTTGGACTTCATACAAGTGTAAGGGTCCACCCATGCAGATCTGATTGTAGGATTGGGCTTTAAGAGTTTACAGCCGTCTGTCTTTGATTCACTTCACCTCCTAGAAGATGTAGCTATTTGAATGATTTACTTCCATCTGTCAAAGTAAAATGCTAATCATTTAAAGATTTAGTTCCAGAAATAGTTTGAATAGTCTTCATGTCCTAATATCTAACATCTGGAGCCTTTGTTCTTCTTTCACTCCATAACTATTTTCAGAACCCGCCATTACCTTTTGTTAGAAATAGCAAAGCAATGGTTACTGGAGAGAAAAAGAACTTTATTAAACAACCTTGACCCACTAGATTGCTGGATTTGATTCCTTTAAATTCTTTGATTTGAGACAGTTTAATCAGTGATGTTATTCATTGATCACTAAGGGACACAGTCAGTCATCCTAACAGGTTGAGTACTACCTGTCTCAGTGAGTAGTCCCATTAACTTCAGTGGGACAACTCACAGAATAATCTATTGCTCAATGTAAGGATGGCAGATTTTAGGACAGTAAAAAAGAAGTAATTGAGAGAAAGTTTACATTATTAAGATGATATGATTTTGACTGCGGGGGGGGGGGGGGGGAACTAATTCTTTATAGTTTTAATCTTTTCCTATTCTGTTCTGCAGATTGTTGATCCATTTCAGATTCTTGTGGCAACAAACAAAGCAGTTCACCTACACAGGATTGGTAAAATGAAGACTAGAACTCTTAATGCAGAAATTATTTTCAACCTTTCCCCAAACAACAATGTAAGATTTTCTTTGCTGAGCAAATGTCTCTGTTGCCAGAAGAGCTTTCCAAAATCCACCTAGCCAAGCTGAAAATAAGCATTCACTTGACTTGAGCCAAAATTGGAAAAACTTTTATTTCTCTGATGACAATAAACGCTACAAAATAATAAGTAATTGGGCAAATCTTCAACATGGCTAGACCTACATGTGCATAAACAATTGTGCCTCTCAGTGCGAGCTCACTTCCTTTTTAAGAAAGCCCCCTTTGTTTGAAAATTGTGTTTCTAGTTAGCTTATTATTAAGATTTCCACATATTTCTCTATTATATCCTAAGTTCCAGAAAACTCCAGGAATGCAAAAATTAGTGGACTTGCAAAAGCAAGGGCAATTTTAAAGTTTTAGACTTATGAAGGTGTTCCTCCAGAATGTAAATTCACATTCTGAATGCATAACCAGTCATTAATATAGAGGCATTGTGTTTTTGGTTGAGATAAAGCATTCACTCACCTCTGCCGTAAGTAAAAGAGTTGGGACAGAATTAGGAAGACCAAACATTTCCCTCAAAAATATATTTTGCACTATCTCTAATGACCTCAGAACAATTTTCTAGTCCCAAATTTTTGTACCACTGAATATTTGAGCACAAACTTTGCCCTAAACACTCTGTGCACTGAAGCAATTAAATTATCTCCATACATATGAAAAAAATAAAGAACTGCTTGTATAGACTTTAAGGCATGCTCCTTAACCTTCTGTATATGCTTATCCTATTCATTGCGGCATGTAAAACAAAATGCCCACATAAGAAAAGGACTTGATTTGTTCAATACAGTGGTCATTGTCTATTTACGCAACTTTGGTCTGTGGCCAAAGGTAATTACTTTAGTTTTCTGATCATTTATGGACATACTGTCCTGTTGACAAAAAAATAACCCCTAAAATTTCTTAACAAACACTTCAGACACAAAGGTATTTGGGACACCAAAACCATATCACTTACCAAAGTAAAAATTGGGTCTATATTCTCTGCTGCTATAAACTGGCACTGCTCCACAGATGTGGAACTATGCCAGTTTACACAATTGGAAAATTTAGCAAAATGACTGAAAAGATTATATTGGTCACTGGCTTCCATGTAATAAGAAAATGACCAATACAATTTCAATATTTCTCATTTTATCTTAGATTTCAGATGCATTGAAAAAGTTTGGTATTTCAGACAATGATTCTGCAGTGCTCATTGTTCTGATTGAAGATAAAGAAAAAACTGTACATCTGGAAAGCATAATATCTCAAGTGGAAGGCCAGCAGGTTTCTCTAGCAGAACTCCACAAAATAACAGACATATCCAAAGTTAAAAAGGTTTGTAAAGGCTTGTTTTAGGAATATGTGAAATATGACTAAGGCTGGGATATTTTACTTAACTAGCTCATTAAATCCAAATTGGCTTCTAAAGATTCCCAAATCTGTAGTGTGAGTACTCATTACTTTTCTTTAACCTTGTGGATTTTTGTGTAAGTGATTGGAAACTTTTATTTTAAGTGGAAATGGAGTATTTGTTTGCTGCTGCTTCTGTTTTCTATTCAGGGAATTTCATTTTTCAATGGATGTTGATCCAGCAACATCCAAAACTGTCACTGGCTTCAATGGGAGTTTTGGGTACACGAGGAATACTAGGTTGAGTCCTTTTGAGGTTTCTCACAACAGCGGGTTTGCACCTTCTGTTTTTCTCTAGGGAAGATGCATGGAATTAAAAATAAGGCCCAAATACTGCGAAGATTTACACAATGTCTTAACTTTAAGCATGTGAATAATCCAATTGGAGGGCCCTAAAATAGTAGTATTGAGTTGACAGGCTGCTGGCAGTTGCTTTAGAAATAAAAAGATTTTGCAATAATGTCATAGCCTTTATTTTAAGTCCTTGCTGCTTGTTTTTGATGTGTTATAGACTTCTGGAAACCAAAACAGAAGTCTAGTTAACTATGCTAGAAAATAAAATAGATGTTCGGTGCCTGAAATTCTATTTAAATTAATGGTTGCAAACCAATTTTCATATTTAAACCTGACCAGCAAAGGACACTTAAAAACTGTGTTTGTGCCCCTTTTTCTTTTCTATAATAAGTAAAGAAGGCTTGGGCTATTTTTTTTTTAAATCTCCTTATTTTTTTTAACCTTTAGAAATATCAAGAATGTCAAGTCTAGTATTCCTTGCTTTTGCTGGAGAAACTTTAATAAATTTTTGAGATGTGTGTTGGGAGCCCTCTCACTTAAATGAAGGGCAAAGGTGTCAATCTTAAATATTTGATCCTGTGTGGAATCCTGGTCCCATTGAATACAGTAGGAGTTTTGCGAGGTGAAGATTTCAGTCCCAGTTTCCAGAATGCTGATTATGTTAATAAAGTTAATTAGATGCAAACCAAAAAAAATAGAGCTTTTAAGTGCGGGCTAAAAGTCCCATTCCCTCCGTTTCTTACCTTTCATTCTTGCCTCCTGCGATGTAAAAATGTGTCTAGATCCTCAATCTCCATTAAGTCTAGCCTGAAAGACAAGATCTACATTTCTAATGTAAAAAAAAAAAAAGGAAAAAAATCTTCAAAAATACTTAAATATCTTCTTTATAAAGAAATGTGTTTTGTTGTTTTGGGTTTTTTTTTATTTTTTTTAAGAAAAAGGGTACATGCCCAATTTTTTTCTTCTCTGTATAATCTTTACATGTTTTTTGTTTTGTTTCCACAGATGTACAAACTTACTCCAAAGGAAGAAAAAATTGGCACCTTACTTGATGGCATCATTTGCAGAATGTCGACAAAAGATATTGCATGAAAACATTCAAATAAAAGAAAAAATCCACTTTAAAGCTACAGGAACAACTATTGCAACCATTCTTATTAGTTTTGGACTCTGTCTCAATACTAAAGTACTTTGCACTCCTTTATTTTATTTTGCTTGGAAGAGTCACTAAAACATTCTGTGAAAGAAACTGACAGGACATAAACCACTAAAGGAACACTGAAGCAATATTTTATCTTAAGCTTCATTCAACTTCAGAAATGCGTCACATAGTGCAGTACTGAGCAGAGTACATATTGCAACTTGTACATATTCTACCCATTGTTTTATTTACAAATATTTTTTAAAATAATTTTTCCCAATATCTTTTAACTGGTCATAAACATAAGGTTTCAAAATCTATTACTACTTTACCTTTGTTGTAAAGTGCTTTAAGATAATCAGATATGCCACTAATGGTGCAAACTATTTTTATTATCCCCAAGGCCTGCAATGACTTGGTTTGCATGAGCATGGAGAATAAAGGATGATACGGAGACATTTTTAGCTGCTTAGTGTTTATGTATGCATCATACTTGTCTAACCATCATGCACTAGGAGAGCATATACAGACTGCCTCTTGTGATTTCCGAGCACTCACAACTGTATGTCAAAAACACATAAAAAATGGGTACCTGCCCCAAGGAGCTTACAATCCAAATGAGAGATTTGACAAATGAGGATAACATGTACACTATGGAAGGGGGAGAGGTGAGGAAGGAACCAGGTCATGGGGATGTATTTACATTGCTATTCTGTTATGCACATTTAGTTGGTTCATAAACTACTTCATGTAAATGCACTCATTTATTTGTTGATGATATTGCAGAAGTTAGTTTTTAGGAAGGATTTGAATGAGGTAATTGTGGAGGCTTGAACAACTTTTTGGAAGACATTCCAAGCAGAAGGGCTAACAAGGAAGAAGCCACAGAGATGTTTGCAAGAGGAGATGCAAGGGGTATTGAGGCTGGTGTCAGTGAAAGGTCAGGAGCTGATACAACCTGTCATGGAAGGTTTTCTCAGCAGTCTAGCTATACAGCTATTGTGGCTCACCATTTGAGAACTCAAAATAGTCAGGATAGACATGGGTAAAGATTTTTTTTCCCTTCAGCTTGTGATGAAAGAAGCAGAAGAATGTAGAAGCATGCAAAAAGAAAGTTGGAGGGTTCTTGCCTTCAATATATCTGTAACAAAACTAGAATAGCATGTAGTAAGAAAGCCAGAGGATCTTCTACTAATCCATCTAAACTTCTAAGGGCGCCTGCAGTTTCACCCATGACATTCTGCTTGCTCTGCTTTTTTGAATAAATAATTATCTTCTTTCTATGCCTTTGTCATATCATTCTTTGACAATTTATTTCTCCAACACCACTCCCATATGAATTGCTCATAGTTGCAGTTTTGTTCCTCCCATATATCCCATTATTAATAATTTTTCTCCAAAGATGTCTTTGAAATGAAGACACACTGCTTGAGTTCCCTCAGGTGCCTGTTTTATCATCCTTTATTAACTCCTTTCTCTGCCTTTGTTTTGGTGCTTGGGTAAGTATTCTATTCTATATAGTTCTTATACTGCAGTCATCACGGTAGTACCTGAGCACTCTGCAGTTGTGCATTAAGCAATGTGACTATGCATTTGTCAGGTATTTATTCTCTCATCCTCTCCCAAGGGGAAAAACACATCCTGTGGAATGTCTTATTTTGGTAGAGTTTTAGGGGTTTGTTTTGTTTTTTGTTTTTAAATACAGTAGATTCCACATATTAGCAAGTCCTCAGTCTTCAGCAAAAAGTTATTACCCAGCAGTTGCTAATAAGTGGACGGCAGGTTTGCAGGACTGCCGCCGGGGAAGGTAGCTCTGGGATGTGCTTTCCCTGGCTGCAAACCAGCTCAGGCAAAGCATCAGTAGGAAGGAGGACAGCAGCCTGGATGCCAGGGTTCTCGGTGAGGAGGGAAGGTGCTAGGGGTCCCATGGGGCTATACAGTACCTCTCCTTTCTCTATGCGTTGGGGCTCAGCATGTCCCATCACTTGCTCCCCTGCATGCGGTCTCCTGGCAAGATGCAATGAGAGTTACCATGGAGCTCAGCATCCAAGCTGCAGCTCCTTTTCTGCTACTACCCTGCCCACAGCCTCCCCTCCCTTACCTTACCTCCTCTGTAGTTCCTCTACATGGGCAAGTTCGCTTAGCTGCAGTCAATTGCCATGCTGTCCGGAGTGGTTCACGAGCGTGAGTGCCAACCTTGGGGCACACTGTCAAGAAGCAGGGCAGACACCCCAGGCTGGTTGTAAGTTCTATCATTAGATTTCACCAATCCAGTAACAAATGTTTACCCCTAAAGCACTACAACAGTTTTACTGTGGAGTCACAGACAGTCTCCTTGGGCATTCCACTCTATCTTGCCTCCCAAGAACGTTGGACTTGGTGGTAGTTGGTTGCTATATACCAAAAATCACAAAAAATTAAAGTTGCTTTCAGTCCTAAGGGATCAGTCACTTACCCCAGGTAAGCTAATGTGTAGCTTCAATCTCTCACCAAAGACAACGCTTGTAGCCAATTCTGTAATAAACTAAAGATTTATTAACTAGGAAAAAGAAATTCGAGAGTTGTTAAAAAGTTAAAGCAAGCAAATGAGTTACATTTTGTGGTTTTAAAAGGTGACAGCTCTAGTAATCTGTTAGCTCTGAATCTCTTTCAGGGCTAAGCCAGGCTGAGTGTGGGGATCTCTGTTTCTCTTTCATAGCTCTGGCCCAGTGAGAGTCCAAACAGCAAACAAAACAAAAAAAGTAAAAATTTTCTTGTGAGCTGATTTTATTTCCTTTTTCCAGAATTCAAGCTGGTGGGAAGAGCCCTTTTGCACATAGCTTCTTCATGGGTTTGAAAGGGCAATTAACAAAGCCTTTGTATTGCGATGTCCTACAGTGGCTCATTTAGTTTTGATAGGCCTCCTTGATGGTTAGAAGACAATTTCTCCTGACTTGGTTCACAGTTTCAAAGCAAATGTTTTTTTACAGTTATAAAGCAGGAACTTAAATATTACCTTATAGCATGTGATAAAGAAATAATAAGTGAGATTATTGCATGCAACAATTTACAAGCATTTCATAAAGTCTAAACATTGTTACAAGTTCAGTATCCATCTCAACCATACTAACACACAGGTGAAACAGATTAGTTTCCATAAATGAATTTTGTCAGTGTGCAACTGACGCCTAAAGCCTTGGCAAGCACTGGCACCTGGTCTGCCAGCATCACACAGCCCCAGAAAGAAGCGCTGAGCACTGGTAGCAGGCAAGTTTGCAGGGCTGCAGCCTAGTAAGGCATGTCCTAGCGTCTCCTTCTCTGCCTGCAGTTGGGGCCTTTCTTCCCCCAAAAAGATGGGTAGCAGGTATCATAGGCTGGGGGAGGCTGTGCCTCCCCAAATCTACGCTCCACGCCCAGGTCCCCTCCTGCAGTTCCTGGCCCTCTGCTGGGGCTGGGGCTGGGGCTGGCTGGCCTGCTGCAGGGACTCAGGGCGGCTGGTGCTCGGACTGTGCTGCCCAGCGCACTGGGACTGGGGGCACTGTGGCTTTGCCATCCAGCGCACAGGGGCTGACGGCGCTGCTGCCCAGCACTCTGGGGCTGGCCGCCAGGTGCACCTGGGCAGGGGGTGCTGCAGCTGTGCCACCAGGTGCTGGGCTGGGGGCTGCAGTGGGAGTGCTTTGGGCTACTGACGGGGAGGGGGACAAATGGAGAGAGGGAGAGGCAGGGCCTTGGGCATAAGGGGAGGGGCCAGGGACTAGCCTCCCCCAATGGCCACCCATGCCCAAAACGTTGTTAATAAGCAATATGCCATTGCCAATATCGGAATCCTATTAACACTGATGTTAATGGGAGGGGCTTGGTTCCCAGAAGAATGTAGCCATCAACCAGAAGAATCTACTGTGTATACATTTTGCTGTGTATTTATATTTTTAAAAGGTGAGGTCGAAGAAAACACCTGGAAGGTAGTGAGATTTGGGATGGTTCTTTGTTTCTGGGGGAGTTCATTACGGTCTTGGATCAGCTCCCAAGGAAGTTCTATTTCCTGCACAGATGAGCTTTAGCCTTATAGTAGAGAGTTCTATTGTGCCAGAGGAGCATAGTTGTTGAACACAGTCTTCGTGCTGGAGCATTAGGCAGTCTTTTAGATATCCTGGGCCCAGGCAATGGAGCACCCTGAAGGTAAGGATCGAGGCCTTGAATTTAATTCAAATTTCTATGGGAATCCAGTTTAGGGAGTGGAGAATAAGTTGGACGTGCTCACTGTCACCTGTATTGCTCAGGAGGTGCACTGCAGCATTCTGTACTAGTTGGAGTTTCTGCAGTGCCGACAGGGCTGCCCAGAGGATTCAGGGGGCCCCTTCCATAAAAAAAAGTTGCAATACTATAGAATACTATATTTTCATGGGAGCCCCTGTGGGGCCCGGGGCCTGGGGCAAATTGCCCCACTTGCCCTCCCCCCACTCCCCACCCCCCCCAGGCAGCCCTGAGTGCCAAAAGCTTCATGTCCATTAGAGGATTGTGCCAAAAGAACCTGATGAGATTGAACAAGGACAAGTGCAGAGTCCTGCACTTAGGACGGAAGAATCCCATGCACTGCTACAGACTAGGGACTGAATGGCTAGGCTGCAGTTCTGCAGAAAAGGACCTAGGGGTTACAGTGGACGAGAAGCTGGATATGAGTCGACAGTGTGCCCTTGTTGCCAAGAAGGCTAACAGCATTTTGGGCTGTATAAGTAGGGGCATTGCCAGCAGATCGAGGGACATGATCGTTCCCCTCTTTCGACACCGGTGAGGCCTCATCTGAAGTCCTGTGTCCAGTTTTGGGCCCCACACTACAAGAAGGATGTGAAAAAATTGGAAAAAGTCCAGCGGAGAGCAACAAAAATTATTAGGGGGCTGGAGCACATGACTTATCAGGAGAGGCTGGGGTAACTGGGATTGTTTAGTCTGCAGAAGAGAAGAATGAGGGGGGATTTGATAGCTGCTTTCAACTACCTGAAAGGGGGTTCCAAAGAGGATGGATCTAGACTGTTCTCAGTGGTAGCAGATGACAGAACAAGGAGTAATGGTCTCAAGTTGCAGTGGGGGGAGGTTTAGGTTGGATATTAGGAAAAACTTTTTCACTAGGAGGGTGGTGAAGCACTGGAATGGGTTACCTAGGGAGGTGATGGAATCTCCTTCCTCAGAGGTTTTTAAGGTCAGGCTTGACAAAGTCCTGGCTGGGATGATTTAGTTGGAGATTGGTCCTGCTTTGAGCAGGGGGTTGGACTAGATGACCTCCTGAGGTCCCTTCCAACCCTGATATTCTATGATTGAGTATCATTAGGCTGTATTTCTTTCCTTATAAAAGGTCATGTATAGCACTGCACAATTGTCTGTATTTTTTTCCATTTCCCCCCATTCTCTGAGGCACTGAGAAGTAGATACTGACAGGCTAACAGGGAGGTGGAGATGAATGGGTCATGCCTCAACTTTTTGACTGCTAATGGTTGAAAAAGGGTGTGTGTGTTGAAGGAGAAGGAGGTAGGAATGCAGTGAAGCTTATTCTCACTTTTCTTTTTCTAGTCTGAGCACTGCTGCTGAAAGTAATGAACTGATGTCCTGATCTGATTAGGGTGCATCTTCTATTCCTATAATTAATATGGAACTCTCTCCCTTCCGGATTTCTAACAACTCTCCTGTTTTTGTGATCTGAAATCTGTTAGGGTCTCCTCTTCCCCCACCTTTTAATTAAGCAGAACATAACGTGTCCTCCTTTTTGTTGAACTTGCCATTGATTTGATTTGCATCACATCTCAGGTGCATGAAAGACATGCCAATTTACACAGAACAAAATAAGTATCATGAAATTAGATGATTAACAAATTTAAAACTCATTTCATATTAGTTCCAAAGTAAAGCCAAGATTTTCAAAAATAAGACCCTAATATTAGGCTCCTAAATCCCTATTTAGGCACCTAAATAAGTGATTTTCCAATGCTGACATGGTTCCCATTCACTTCAGTAGAAAAACATAAGCTCCTATTTTTGAAAATCTTGGTCTCGGGAAACAAATAGAAATGCAGAGGGCCCTGAGAGACAATATTTATAAATTAGGACCCACGTACAAAGATGACAACAAAGTTTTGGCAAAAGAAAAGGTACAAACAGAAAAGAACCATACCTATTTTTGTGCTAAATATTATGTTTTGGAACATGCTGTCTTTTTTAAAAAAGGGAGAAGTAAGACAGTATTTGAAGATGGTGTAGGGAAGAGTTTGAAGCTTCTGAAATAAAACATTCACAAGAGCAGCCTGGGACTATTATTGTGGAAAATTAAAGACTTGTTTTCATTGTCTGACAAAGCGAATGGTACATGGAATATATCACCAGGCTTGTTGGCTGAAGTGCTGACGTCGTTTTTGGTAGTTTAAAATAACAGCAGACAGGTATGTTCAAATCACATCCTTTTTTGAACATGTGCAAAAAATCAGTCCAAGCCTGTTTAACATAAACAGACGAATTAATAACAAGATCACTACGTAATAACTGACACATACTTTCCAAACTTGTGTTCACATTTTCTCTTTTTCGTCAGTCATGTCCATAGGTGCAAAAAGTATAAACAGCTTATGATGGTGTGCATTTTTATGAACCATTTTAATAATATTTAAATTATGCTGCTGTTGTGTCTCTTGGGTTTAAGTGCTGTATTATGATTTGCTCTGAGAACTGAATGATGTATTTTATCCTTTTAACAAAAAAAGGCAATAAATCCTTTATAGAATCAAATGTTAGAGCCCAGTGGAAATTTTTGTGCTGGTGGGCATGAGATTTATTTATTTAGTGTATTTATTTATCAGTTTTAAAAGAAACGCATCCAGCATAGTTATGTTTGGGTGGCTGAATACACTAGACACGAATAGCCTGAAATCCAGAATTCAGCTGTTAAATATAACACAGATTTTCACACACCTCCTATTGATCCCCTCAAGCAAAAATCCAAACAGATGGTTTCACCATGTGACTTGAATTTGAGTCCCGGTCTGGGCTCAGGCTTGGAACTCTCCTAAAGAGCTTAACGCTCCCCTCCACAAAACCTGTGAAAGGAGAGTTAGGTCAGGAGAATGGGATAGGTGTCACACAGTCGCTATTACAGTCACCTCTACCACTGCTGTGGCCACAATGTGAAAATTCATCTCTGCATGTTACATGGCGTGTCTGGCCAGTATGGTTAAAAGTCAGGTACCAGATGCTCAACACAACGTGTTCCCTTTTCAGGACAGCATAACAGTTGAGGATATAAGTGTGTGCCTTCTAGCCAGGGCAGACAGCTGTGCTGCAGGGCCTGGAGAAGCATGGAAAGGCCACAATCTATGAGAACCTGCAGCTCTAAGGCTTCTTTGAGAATTAACATTTCTGGCCATTCCACTGCACTGCCAGCCTCCCATCCAGCAGGGAATGATGCAGTAATGTAGAAATAGAACAGGAGTCATTAATCAATATGCAGACACCCTTCTTTACAAAACAGAGAGGATATTCTTCAGGGAGTGCCCTCACCTCCTTGAGAAGAGTATCTGATACCCAACAGTAACCCCTCAGCCAGGAGCAGTTAGTCCTCAGATTAAAGAGGAATGAAGGAGTGAAGTAAAGTTGGAAAATATCATGAAATCCAATCCTTTCAAAGAGAAAAAAAAATGGTTACCAATCTTTCCATAACATTGTTCTTCAAGATGTGTTGCACATGCCCATTCCACTGTAGGTGTTTGTGTGCTCCAGTGCACAGTTGTCAGAGAGTTTTTCCTTTAGTGGTACTTGTCAGGGCAGCATGAGCACCCTCAGCTGTCTCATGCATCATGCGCAGGCATAAAGGGCCGAGCCACACCTGACGTTACACCCCATATTCTTTATGGAAATATGTTTATGATATGGATATGGCATAACTGAGATATATTTTATGCAAGATGGGTCTTATAAGATATCATCCGAAAGGTTATAATTTACTGAATGTGATTATCCAATTTGTATGCATGTATCATTTCTATATCTAAAGTTAGGAATATTGGCTATGTAACAATTACAACTGGGTGTAAACTTGGGAAACACCCACCAGACAACAGTCCATCAGCCTTGATGGGCCATTAGGAAGAAACAATAAGACTTTGAAGATACTAATCTCTCTCCTTCCTGAGAAGCATCCTGATATGTTGCTTTGACACTACAAGGTCAGGTGGTCATGTCACCTGGTACTAAACACCAACTTGGACACTGCTGGTACTTTTCCACTGGAAACAAAGGCTTCCCGCCTTATTCCTTAAATTCTATTTAAGGCTGGGGAGTAACGCAAACAGGACTCTTCTCCATTGCCTTCCTGCCCAAGAAGAAAGACTGCTGAAAGTACCTGAAGAGACAAAGGAACTGGGCAGTGGGAAAGGCAAGGGCTGAGTCCATCCTAAGACAGGAGTCTAGTCTGTAAAGAAAAATAACTGGAACTCTAAGCTACAGAAACTCTGCAACTTGCGTAAAACAACATTTAGGGTTAGAAATTACTTTTTGAAACCAGTCTCTTTAAGATCTTAAGCTTGGTATGCGTGTTTTGTTTTATTTGCTTGGTAATCTGCTTTGTTTTCTTTGCTATCCCTTATAATTACTTAAAATTGACCTTTATAGTTAATAAACTTATTTCTTGTTTATAACATAACCTAGATTGTGTAATTCATATCCGGAGGCGAGGAGGGCAAGAAGCTGTGCATATCTCTCTCCGAATTGAGGGAGAGGGTGAATTTTTATGAGCTTGCGCTGTGCAGAACTTTCTATACAGTTCAAGACAATATTATTTTGGGTTTACTCCCCAAAAGGGGGTGTGCACTTGAGTGCTGGGAAATTTCCTAGCTGAATCTCCCCATAGAAAGCTGCTTGCAGACTCTGCGCGATTCTACAGCTGGTGCTTCCCTACCTGTGTGTGTGTGCTGCCAGAGGCCGGAGAGCCTGATTCAGCAAAACATGGAGAGGGAGCCCACACTAGTGGAGCAGGCAGGCTCAATGAAACCCCAGCACATCAGGTGGCATCCTGGATGGGGGATGTCACAGGTTCAGAGTCTATTTGGACATGGACTGGAGGATCTCTTGTTCAAATTTAGCATTGTCTCTAGATTTTTGAGAGATAAGTGTAGTGAGAGGTGAACGTGTGAAGTGACATGATGACCAGGTTGTCACTTTGCAAATGTCTAATATGGGCATGTTAATCAGAAATGCTGCAGAGGTCGCTTGGGATCTAGTCGAATGACCCAATACTCTATCCAGCGGCTTCACATTAGCCAAAAAGTAACACAGGTAAATATAGCCAGATATCCATGAAAAAATCCTTTGCGTGGAAACAGGATTGCCCTTCTTTCTGTCTTCAAATGCAATGAACAATTGAGACGAAGACCTGAAAAGTTTAGACCATTCCAGACAAAACTCTAAAGCTCTTCTAGTGTCTACAGTATGCAGTCTCGCATCCCCCTTATTACCATGAGGCTTTGGAAGGTCGGTAAGAAAATTGCTTGGTTGATATGAAAAGTGGAGACTGCTTTCATAAAAAAACTTGGATGGAGATGAAGGTAAACTTTATCTGTGTAAAAAACATATATAGAGGATCTGATACTAGTGCCCTCAACTCCCCCACTCTCCTGGTCAATGTAATGGCTACTAAAAATGCTACCTTCATTGAAAGAGAGCCGCTAAAAGGAAGGACCCATCAGCTATGTTAAGACTAGATTCATCAGCTGTGTTAAGACCCATCAGCTGTGGTAAGGGGCTCCCTGGTGGAATAGGGTTCTGTATATATGGCAACAGTCTATCCAAACCCTTTAAAAATCTTACAGCCATTGAGTTGGAAAAAAGGGAGCGGTTATCCACAGGAGGGTGAAATGCCGATATAGCTGATGGGTGTACCTTGATCAAGCTAATCACCAAATTCAGAAGATAGTCCAGCGTGTACTGAATATAAGCAAGAATAGGGGAGACTCATTTAAGCCGTGACCAGATGGAAAACCTCTTCCCTTTAGCAAAGTAAGTTGTCCTAGTTGACTGTGTTCTACTATTCAGCAATACCTCCTGCACCTTTCTAGAGTAGAAATTCTCTGCTGATGCGAACCATGAAGCCTTCAGGCCATCAGGTGAAGGGCCTGAAGATTGGGGTGGAGAAGGAGGCAACTGCAATTATGTAAAATTAGGTCTGTGTGAAATGAGAGTGATGGTAGGGGATTGAGACCACTGTTGATGGAGCCATGCTGGAGCAATCAGTGTAAGATGGGCCTTGTCCTGCATGGCCTTGCCTAGAACTCTGGGCAGAAGAGGGATGGGGGAAAGCATACAGCAGACCCTCTCACTATGGCAGTATAAAAAGGTCCATCGACAAACCCAGGGTGCACTTGGGGAGTTCCCCAGAGCTGGAAAATGAAACTTAATATGTTTGGGTGAAGGGAACACTCTCTGTGATTGATAAACAACCTCCTCAGGTGATCTGTTACTGTATTCTGAATCCCCAAGAGGTAAGCCGCTTTCAGAAGTATAGAGTTGTCAATGCAGAAATCCCAGAGTAGTATTGCTTCCCGACTCAGTACTGAGGAATGGACTCCCCACTTCTTGTTTACATAAAATATTGCAGTCATATTGTCAGTCAGCACCAATACACCCGTTCCCCTGATGAGGAAAGAACACCATGCAAACTAATAAACAACTCCCTGATGATAGAGATCTTGGGGAGACCAAAGACCTTGATTCTGCAGGGGTTCCAGGTAAGCCCCCCAACTAAGGTCCAAGGCATCCATGACTAAGGTAAGAGCTTGAGGTGGGGCAAAAGGAACGCCCTTGCAGACATTGGTTGGGTCTATCCACCAATCTAGGGAGGATAAGATATGACTTGGAACATGCATTAACATGTGCACTATGTGGTGCCTTCATGGAGAATACACCTCTGCCAACCAGCCTTATGAAATGCAATCTGGCATACTGGACTGCACAAGTGCATGCTGCCATGTGCCCCAGCCGCCTTAAACAGTTTCTCAAGTTGGTGAGAGGGTAAACCTTTAAATCCAGAATGAGGCTTTGCATTGCATGAAAACTGGCCTGAGGTACTGAGGCCCTAGCCATTGTTGTGTCCAGGACTTCACCAATAAATTCTATTTTCTGTACTGAAGACTGAACTGATTTGTCTGTGTTGATCAGTAGCTGAGCACATTGCAGGTGGATTGGATTATGCTTATGTTGTATGCCTGTGACATGGATCGACATTTTATCAGCCAGTCATCCAGGTAAGGGAAGATACAGACCGCTGACTTATGAAGGAAAGCTGCTATCACTGCCATACACTTTGTAAAAACACATGGGGCAGCAGAGAGACAAAAGGGGAGCACTGTGAACTGATAATGGTGACCACTGTCAGTAAATCTCAGAAATTGTCTGCGTCTCTGATGAATTGCCATGTGAAGGTAGGTGTCCTTTAAGTCAAGAGCAGCATACCAGTCCTCCAGCTCCAAGGAAGAAATAATGGAAGCTAGGGGGACTATCTGGAATTTTGATTTTTTCAGGGACTTGTTTAACTGTCTTACATCTAAAATAGGCCTGAGATTCCCTTTTGCCTTCAGGGTCAGGAAGTATCGGGAGTAAAACCCCTTTCTCCCGAACAAAGGAGAGACCTCTTCTATAGCTCTGACTAGGAGGAGCAGTTGTATCTCTTGGAATAACACTGCCTTATGTAAGACATCACTGAAGAGGGACAGGGAAGGGTGGGCGTAGAAATAAATTGGAGCGTATATCCCACTTTCACCATGCTTAGAACCCACCAATATATTGTGATGTGGGCCCAAGCATGACAGAATCTGGAATGGTGGTTTGCAAAAAATTGGAAAAGAACAAGATGGCACTCTTAGACCTGGTAGTCTGCTCTTGACCTGCGCATCAAAATGAGCTCTTGGAAGATACTACCTGCTTTGATGAACCAAAGCAGGGGGAGATGGTGAACATCTTTTGTAACCCCTGCTCCTTCTGCTTGACAGGCCTTGGACTCAAGAGGCAAATCCCTGAAAATACTGGGACCGATGAGAACAGAACACCTTTTGCTTCACTGCTGGGGTGATTTTAGGGTTGCTCTAGAGTCTTTGAGACTATGCAGAGTCTCATCCATCTTTTATGAGAAGAGCAATGCCTCTTCAAAAGGTAAGTCCTGGACTGTCTGTTGCACCTGTGGAAGGCGGCCAGAAAAGTGTAACCAGGATGAGCACCTCATTGTGAAAGCAGAGTCATGCTGTGAGCTGCAGAATTTGCTGCATCCAGGCTTGCCTATAGAGCTGTTCTAGAGACCAACTTGCCCTATTCTATTAAAGACTGTAGCTGCTGTTTCACCTTATTTCAGAGTTTGTCTTTGAACTTTGAAACTGTATTCCACAGGGTGAAATCACAGTGACACGGCAAAGCTTGCTGGTTTGCAATACGAAGCTGTAATCTGCCTGTGGAATAAAGCTTCCTCCCAAATAAATCTATCTTCACACCCTCTTTATTTTTTGGGATTAATGCCTGGTGCCCTTGTCTTTCTTTCTCATTGGCTGCCAGCATTACAAGGGAACCTGATTATATAGCTGCTTGAACCTCTGAGAGGAGACATAGTATCTCCTCTCCACTCTTCTTGCAGTCAGAGACAGGGAAGCTGGGGTCTGCTGGAGGACCCTGGTAGGCTCTAAAATAGCATCATTTATAGGCTATTCTAGCTGGAGCCACAGATGTCAAAATGGCCACCACCTTGTGGGATTTTTCTTGGACCTCCTCTGGGTGGATGTCTGGGGCCACAGCCATCCTCCTCAACAATTCCTGGTGAGTCTTAAAATCTTCAGGCGGCAGAGAAGTAGGCTCTACCACAATTGCCTCATTAGAAGAGGAGAAAAAGTATGCCAACAGTACCGGGGGCTGGTCCAGTTCCTGCTCCTCTTGTGGTTGCTCATGAGAGGTATCCTGAATCTGTTCAGTGCCACGCTCAGTACTGCTGCTAGTGTGTTTGCTGCATCAATTCTCCCGATGACCAATAAATGTAGCTACCTGAGGGGGTTCTGGGGACACTCTTGATTGAGGGAAAACCCCACCCTCCAGGTTCCAAAACCACCACTGGCATGTCCCCAACTGTGCATAGCCCAAGGGTCCCTTATAAAAACCACTTGCTGGTAGTGAGGTTGAAACCAGGGCAGGAAGATGACATACTCCTGATGATGGGACCAGCTGGGTTGGAGCACATAGGATCCCATATCAGAGTCTGATGAAGAGGAAAGCTTTTCTTCTGACCATGGTGATGCTGTACGCATATGTACCAGTGAAGAATGTTCAGACTCCAAAGAAAGGGGAGCTGGGGAAATCACTTATGGTTTTCCTGTAGATAGTACTGCCTTAATCAGTACCCTGATGGCTGAATCTGATAGAACTGCCCAGTGTGGAGATGAGGGGCACTGATGGAGGTACCTTGGTCGCCCATGCCAGGCGAATCTCTTGAACTGCTGATGACTGTGGCATCCAGAGGTTTAACAACTCTCTCACAGCCTCAAATGCTTCAGGAGAAGATGGTACCAGGAAGACACTCTGCAGCACCGGCACGTGAGGAGATGCTGATGAAGGTACTTCGGAAGCCAGTCTCCACAGGGCTATTCTGGGCTTTGGAGTCAACGAACTCTCCTGTTTAGAGGTGTGTTCTGGGGGAGCACTTCCTCTTTGAATGCCCTCCTAAGTCTTTAGAAGAGCTTGACCACTTCACATCTTTCAGACCCAGTACCAAGCCTAATTTTCAAAGCCTCTTCCTCAGCACTGGCAATGCTGAACTGCCTCTTGGTACTAGTAGCACTGGAGGTGCACTACTGACTGACGCTGATGTGCTCAGACTGACGTAGATGTCTCAGATGGAAGATGTAGTGCCGATTCCAGCAGCAGATACTTTAATCTGGTGGATGTCTTTTTTAGAATGGGTCTTAAAACCCTTATAAATGCCACATTTGTCACTCATATGAGCCTCCCACAAACACTTAAGGCAGCTCCAGTGTGGATCACTACTAGGCATTGCCTTATCACAAGAGTGGTAGGGCTTGAAACCCAGAAAGCATGGCACATCTCTGGTACTGGCTCTGGTACGCAGACTGGGTGCAGGAACCATACAAAACAATATTCTTTTAATAAACTAACTACTGAATAACCCTAACTATACAACGGGTACTATTTAGAGGTTTTGACTAAAGATTTGCAGAAGCAAGGAGATAGAGCTCCAACAACTGCCATGGGCAGCAGGGGTGCTGGAACAATTTGTACAGTGGGGGTGCTGAGAGCCATTGAACCAAACTGTAAACCCTGTATATGATAGAAACCACTTCAAGCTAGGGGTTGTGGCAGCATCCCCAGCACCCCTGGTTCCAGCACCTATGGGCAGTAGGAAGGAATTGGAGGGGGCCTAAGTGGCTTGGCTCTTTATGCCTGTGTGTGGTGTTATGAATATTGGCTGCATACTTGTTTGATTCTAAGTAGGCTGTAGTGAATCAGTTGGTCAGCTTCCTGAGAAAAGAATATTCTCAGTAAGTGTCCCATCAAGAAACACTTAAGCCAACATATAGGAAACTATTTTGGTGCCATGTTTTGGGTATCCAACCTGACACCTTGACCTGAACACCTGCAGCTCCCATTTACTTCAGTTGGTGTTGTTGAGCCTCATCACTTCTGAAAATCAGGCTCTGAGTGTCTCAAATTGGGCAATCAGAAAAAGGAGACACCCAAAATCAGGCCACTTGAAAATATTGGTATTACTGGTAATTTATTTAATTTGAGACTGTAGTGCAAGCACTGAAAATTGTGGACCAATTTTGCTCTCATTTCCACTGATGGAACTCCCTGAGCTTTGATGGGATTGCAATACTGTAACTGTGAACTGAATTTGACCTAGTACATTATTCTTTCATTATTATTACAATACTTCTGAAGGTATTCTTTTAAATCACATAGACTAACAGGATTTGTCTTGAGTCATTTGTCTTTTCATTGCCATAATTTGTTTTTCTGCCAAATATTATTTCATCATCATACTAATGTTAAGTAATCTTTTCCTAGCGTTTATGAATTTCTAAAAAAGTTACGTAATATAAAGGACGTTGTCTGCCCTGATGAGATCAAAAGCCAGACAGCAAATTAAGAGCATATTCTCTAGAAAGATATAATATTAATAAAAAACTTAGCTTTCAGAGAAATTCAAAGTTATTTATTATTGTTCAATAATTCACCCTCACAACAGTCTTATGATATAGATATAATACTTTTTCTAGATGGGGAGTCTGAAGCATAGAGGATAAGTGACTTCCCATGATCCATATAGTGAGTCAGCGGCAGAGATGCCACATGGATGTAGCTATATTTGGATGGGCCAGAAAGCACAGAGTATAGTAGGCCTCTGCTGCATAACTTTGGAATTCTCTTCTTCCCATGCTGTGTTTCTTTTACCACCAACCCAAAATATCATCCCCACCAGTTCCTGCTGATTCTGACCTTCTCCTCACCTCTCCACACCAAGTTGCTTGTGGTACTGCCTCCATTTTCTCTGAAATTTACAGAAACTACCAGAGGCCTTTATCTGTTTTCCAGCACCAGCAAAGAGATCCTTGCAATGAGATAGATCTGGAAGCTATTGCTGCACCTTGCTGGTCTTCTGCTCTCTCCTCTGAACTTTTATGCTTTTCCCCTTCCAAAGACCAATCAGAGGTAGGAAGAGAGGCAGTCCTGGAAATCTAATCATTTCCTCTGAAGCATCAGGAGCTCTTGCAGTACTCTCTGGACCTGTGGACCACCCTCCAGTACCTCTGAGGCAGGATTTACACCCATAAATTGACAACTGAACCCAGAAATCCTGCCTGGAGTCACTTATTCTAAATGCAAGATTGAACTGCTTGCCTAGTTATAAGTGGGACTATTTCATGTGCCTATTTATGCCTACAGTAATAGCAAAGATCTTTGAAACAAGAGAAGGCTCTTTGGTCAATTATATCCATTCTTTGTTTTCTTCACTTTAATGTATTTGTTCTTCATAGCTTATCCTCTATTCCTGTTCAGAAATTACTTGATATTTCTTTTTACTTCAGTATCTCTGTTTTGGTAAACTCTTCCTGATGTATATTGTCTTTCACGAAGAAGTTTTGCCTGCTTCCTATTTTTATTCCTTTTCAGTGTATTATGGATACATGGTATGCATCCAGTAGAGCAGCACCTGTATGGCCACACAGATAGATAGATGTATAAGAGCTCATGTTCCATTGAATTCCATGAGGCTATATTAATACTGTTTGATACATACTGTCAGGGTTCCCTCACCACTTTGAGCTCTGGGGTACAGATGTGGGGACCCGCATGAAAGACCCCCTAAGCTTATATTCCACCAGCTTAGGTTAAAAACTTTCCCAAGGCACAAATTCCTTTCCTCGTCCTTGGACGGTATTGCTGCCATCACCAAGTGATTTAAACAAACATTCAGGGAGGGGCCACTTGGAGCCCTATCCCCACCAAAATATCCCCCCAAACCTCTTCACCTCCTTTCCTGGGGAGGCTTGAGAATAATATACCAACCAATAGGTTAACAAGGGGAGCACAGACCAGACCCTTGGGTTTTTAGGATATTAAAAACCAACCAGGTTCTTAAAAGAAAAACTTTATTATAAAGTAAAAGAAACACCTCTGTAAAATCAGGATAGAAGGTAATTTTACAGGGTAATAAAAAGATTTAAAACACAGAGGATTCCCCTCTAGGCTCAACTTCAAAGTTACAAAACAGGAATAAACCTCCCTCTTAGCATAGGGAAAATTCACAAGCTAAAACAAAAGATAATCTAATGCATTTCCTTGCTATTACTTACATTTTCTGTAATTTTAGATGTATCATTTGAGTAGGAGCTGGGTTACCTGCCTGGTCTCTCTCTTTGTCTCAAGAGGGAACAAAAACAAAAAGCACAAACAAAACCTTCCCCCTGCCCAGACTTGAAAGTATCTTCTTTCCCCATTGGTCCTTCTGGTCAGCTGCCAACTAAGTTAATTCAACTGATTAACCCCTTACAGGTAAGTGATTCTGTACCTCTGGCCAGGAGGGATTTGATGTTACTGCATACATAAAGGTTGTTACCCTTCCCTTTATATTTATGACACACACGTACTGTGCAAACGAATTAACACCTATTAAAAAAGGAACAAGTGATGGGTAAAGAAACAAAATGTAAAATGTCATACTTTTAAAGCAGATAAATTTGTGTGTCCAAACTCTGAAGAAAAATGTCAATAGCTAATCATTAATTATTAAAATACTTATATAACCATACATCTCTGAAGTTTCGTGTATGAAGTATTCAAAATGTCTTGCAGGCATATAATGTATTAACGTGTTGTTGGTATGTGGGCCACTATTACCTGGCTGAGGTAAATAAAGCATTGGTATAGAGCAGGCAGTGGTTAAGGATGAGATTACACACATTGATATAAACTGGTAATGGACTAGCTGGTCCATTAACAAAAGACTCTTACAAATATAGTTTTCCCCACAGTTTATTCCTGAGGCTGTGCAGATTTTAACAAAAAGAGATGTTTACATAAACATAAAATCAAACAGAACTACCTAACTCAAACTACAACGCTTCTCTCTAGCAACTGAGTTGGGAACTCAGCTAGATCAGAGGTCTTTGCTTGCTCATAATCAGGTAGGCCCCCTCCAGCATTATCACAACTCCCTGCTATAATATAAAACAACAAGCAAACGAGCAACTCAAGTCAAAAATGGAAAGTGGGACAGATGTAAAAATATTTTGACCAGCAAAAGTATTAATCACATTCTCCCCATCAGACTGTATTTAACATACAGTTTCATTTACATATGTTACACCGAACAGTGTTACATTACTAATATTCCACTTTCTCATTGAAGTTGTGTTCTGTACTTTGTCCACAAAGTGGGGTCACTGGTTCAAATCCACTGGCAGAAGCAGTTCTGCCTTTAAATTAAAGATGAGCTATAATTTGCAAAGACCATGAGTTATGTCCCTTCCTTTGTATTTTTAATCCTCATGAGTGTTTCTAAGTTTTTATCAAAGACAGCATTTTGCAGCTATGAGTAGGCGTCTTTCCTTGCCCAGGCTCCCCAAATTGCCATTAGGATAACCATGATGATCACTGTGTAGAGGAGTGTATGGAGTGTAGCTAGTTCATCTTTACACCACTGTTTGGAGCCACAGGAATTCTGCCAGTTCTCCCCAGTGTTTGCTGGAGCTTTCTGTCTGTGAGCACGGAGAGAATGTATTCTGCCAAAACAAAAAGATTAGGATTAAAAATAACTCTTTTTTATTAAGAGTACTAGGGTGCGATAGTGAAGTCCAGGAGACAAATTAAACCACTAAACAGAGTTGGTAAACAGCTCCTCAAACTGTACAGAGTTAGTTGGGAAATCTCCATAATTGGAAATATAGAACATTTGCCAGCCATTTGGCACATCTGTAACACTGACAGGCAGAAGAGGCTGAGTAAATGTTAGTCGACATACCGTACTCTTGGCAAAAATTATTATTCATTTCTTTGTTGATTCAAATCAACTTTGTGACACATTTTTTCTTTCTTTTGTTTTTCAGTGTTCATCAGATTGACAGCTCTGGAAACCAAAATCCTCTTTTATCCACAGGAACTGGTACAGCATTGCCATGTAAGCTTCCCCATGCTGCCCTGGCAATGTATTTCCAACTCTATTCTACTGTACAGGGGACACTCCTGAAAAAAGACTTCAATCTCCATGCCAATGTAATCCTTGGCCAAAGATACCAGTCAGTGGCAACTGCGCTGTGAGCATAACCACTAGTAACTATACTGAGAATTATAATATTTTGCACTTTTATGCCACCTTCCGCATCTGGTTTCAAAACACTTTGCAGACATTAAATGTTGCAACACTTTTGTGAGATATGATTATCCCCATTTTATAGAGAAGGAACCTGAAGCACAGGGATATTAAGGCTAAATTTTTGATAGATGACTTATGACTACTGATGCCTCAGTTTTAGGTGGCCACTACAGACATCATAGGCCTGATCTTGAGAAATGCTGAGTATCCACAACTCCATCTGAATACAATGCAATGGAAATGACAGAGCAGACCAGCCACCAGTGTTTTAACCATCATCATGCCTAAAATTGCTCTGAGAAGGACTAGATGATATGGTGGTAAAACAATAGTCTACACTAGTGTTCCCACCATTACTAGCACTGGTGCGAGAGCACCAGGTAGTGCTTAATTTGTGCCAGGGTTGCCAGGGCTCTAGGCTTGGCAGTTCATAACCCCGGCACCTCTGGGCTTGCCGCATCAGTTATGAAAGTAAAAAAAATTGCTGGAGCCCCAGCACCTCTTTTATTACAAATTAAGCACTGGCACCAGAAGTAGTATGACAGTGGGAGATTTAAGGAAAAAGCCAATGCAGACACAGGCTTCGGGTAAAGACTTCTTAAGCACAAAAATATATGACTATCATACACTCAGAAAGAGTTTCTAGAGCTAACGATTAAAGACAGAAGGCTAATAGGAAATGTAGTCTGCTGAAGGAATTTCACCATTGAAGCAAGAGCTCTGAATACATTATTTTCCAATAGATGAAAAATGATCCTATTATCCTGAAATTAACTATTTAATGTGTTCTCCGTGGGGCATGGACTGTCTTCTATCTTGTACAGCAACAAATACCAATAATTAATAATAATACCTACCAGTAGCATTTTTAAGAGCACAAGAAAAGTGCTATCCTTATCAAGCAGTTTGTCCTCCCTCCTCCCCCGCTACCTGTCTGACTGGTGGAATGTAACATGTGTAACTTACCTCCTGGAAACATTCATGATATCCCAGTGATTGAGCTCTCAAGAAGACAGGCTTCCAATCCCTCTGAGGTGGGGGAAGGTGTTTGTGGTGTAGGTGGGTAAAGATGTCCTTTCTATCCCTTTGCTCCCTCCCACATGAGGGAAAGATCTGCACTTGGCACACAAAAAGCCAGCTTGGCACTTAATAACGTGGTAGTCACCCAGGATATGCTCTGGAGCTGCTCAAGAGGAATATAATGAGCAATCTCAGTCATGCTTTCTCCCCCTTCTAGCTGCTGGGATCTTTCCTTATAAACAGAAGCAGCTAAGATGTTGCCAAATTTGCAGAAGCAGCCCGCCCCATGGAGTTATGTGCAGGGGAGGGTGCTAGAAATGGAAAATACAGAAGGATGAAGTGTAGCTCAGAGCTGTTTCAGTCCAACCAAACACACCATGTGAAAACCTAAACAGATCTCTAATACAGTGCAGCCTGTCTTTTAAAATAAACGAGGAGTACTTGTGGCACTTTAGAGACTAACAAATTTATTTGGGCATACACTTTCGTGGGATGAAACCCACTTCATCGGATGCATGCAGGGGAAAATACAGTAGGAAGATATATATACACGGAGAACATGAAAAAATCGGTGTTGCCATACCAACTTTAATGAGACTAATCAATTAAGGTGGGCTATTATCAGCAGGAGAACAAAACTTTTGTAATGATAATCAGGATGGCCCATTTCAAACAGTTGACAAGAAGGTGTGAGTAACAGTGGGGAAAAATAAGCATGGGCAAATAGTTTTTACTTTGTGTAATGACCCATCTACTCCCAGTCTTTATTCAAGCCTATTTTAATGGTGTCCAATTTGCAAATTAATTCCCAGTTCTGCAGTTTCTCGTTGGAGTCTGTTTTTGAAGTTTTGTTGTTGGAAAATTGCAACTTTTAGGTCTGTAATTGAGTGACCAAGGAGGTTGAAGTGTTCTCTGACTGGTTTTTGAATGTTATAATTCTTGACATCTGATTTGTGTCCATTTATTCTTTTGCGTAGAGACTGTCCGGTTTGGCCAATGTACATGGCAAAGGGGCATTGCTAGCACATGATGGCATATATCACATTGGTAGATGTGCAGGTGAACAAGCCTCTGATGGTGTGGCTGATGTGATTACGTCCTATGATTGTGTCCTTTGAATAGATATATGGACAGAGTTGGCAACGGGCTTATTTCCTTCAGGTTGGGGGCTGTCTGTAAGTGACCAGGGGTATTCTATCTGCTACCCAAGACCCATAAACCTGGAAATCCTGGACACTCCATCATCTCAGGCATTGGCAACCTGAAGCAAATACACCTCTACGCCGATATAACGCAACCCGATATAACACGAATTCGGATATAACGTGGTAAAGCAGCACTTCAAGGGGGCGGGGCTGCACACTCCGGTGGATCAAAGCAAGTTCAATATAACGCGGTTTCACCTATAACACGGTAAGATATTTTGGCTCCCGAGGACAGCGTTATATTGGGGTAGAGGTGTACTCACCAGCAACCATACACCACACAACTAAAACACTAACCCAGGAACCTATCCTTGCAACAAAGCCCGTTGCCAACTCTGTCCACATATCTGTCATGCTTTGGGAAGGAGGACTGTGCTATGTATGTGTTTCACTGAGACATTTACAAATTCATTCTCATGTTTTGAAACCTTCTTTTCATTTAAATTTGTCACTGGCTTGAGAAAGCACTACACTGTGTGTAACAAATGCCGACTCTAAATGCTCCACTTTCTTTGTTCTACTCAGTAGTTCACAGCATTGGGGAATGTGATGAGGAAAGACAGGGAAATAGGTAGCTGGGAAAAAGATGAAAGGTAGATTGTAGCAGGAAGAAGAGAGGGTGAAGGGAGGTTGGATGGAGAGCACAGAGTAGTTGACAGAGGATAGGATGAGGAAGGACAGAAAATCGGACAGATGGTTGTGGTAAGAGTAGATGGTGGCAGAAGTTTGGATTGAGAACACAAAGTGAAAGACAAAGGGCAGCATGAGGAAGTGCAGAAGGCAGCAGGAGGGAAAATGGGAAGCAATGTTAACAGTAAAAAGGGTTGGAAGGAGCTGAGAGTAGTGAGTGACTGCAGGAACAGCGAAGAGTGAAAGAAGAAGAAAAAGTAGTAGTCTATAAGCTCATAATGTGGATTTTTCACCCAGTGTTTGTACCTTAGGTCTACCAACTTTATTCTTCAGTCCACTTTCCACTTTCAATACCTTTAATATACAATTTTAAAATGCAAAAAACCCACAAAGTATTAGGCAATTAAATCTTTAGGGGTAATTTTTTAACATTTTTGAACTATTAAAACAATTATCAGTATTGTCTCATTGTTTGTTTGTGCTCCCCCATTTGTCTACATCCACCTGCTGTCACAAGTCTAATACTTAGCTTGTAAACTTTTTGAGGCAGGGACTATCTTTTTGTTCTGTATTTGTTCAGCACAGAGCGCAATGGGATCCTGATCGGTGACTGGGGCTCCTAGGTGTTTCCACAATTCAAATAATAATTATTTACAATAAAATATGTAACGTTTGAAATGAGAGGGAAGAACATAATAAATAACTGTATGCAATAAAAAAACGTTACTAACCTTCTAGTAACCGTTGTTGTTTGAGATGTGTTGCTCATGTCCATTCCAATTAGGTGTGCGTGTGCCGTGTTCATGACATCTGGTGCTGTGGTGGTAGGGAACAGCCTGAGACTTTGCATGATATCACCTAGGGACCAGAATCTCGTTTCTGGGAGGTATGCCCTGGCCTGTGTCCAGTCCAGTCCCGCCTGTTGGGATGGTGCCAAATTGGTGTGGTCATACAGAATGAATGGTTTGAGCATAACTTGACATGACTTAAACGTGGCTGAGTGGCTTCAGAGGATCCTGGGAGCAGGGTTCCTTTTAAGCAGAAGCAGATCTGATAAAGGACTGGCAAAGCCTGCATGTGCGATCAATATTGAACCTACTGGTCAGCAAATATGGGCCCATGCAAAAGTAAATATCCCATGTATAATGTTCCAGCATGGTTATAGTGACCATACAGCAAGGACACCATGCAGAGAGCCAGAGTGAATGATTGATGAGTGAGTAAACATAGGGTGATCTTCCTTTGGTACCACCCCCACAGTCCCTTCTAAAATACTGATCAGATAAAATTAATAACCACACACCACTGGGCATGCTTTTAAGACATGTGACTCCTTTGAGGAAAAAGAGTATAAGAATCAAGCAAAGTAAATTACTGTGGTTGGGATTCCTTAATTAACACTTGAAGAAGCAACGCTGTTAGACAGAGTAGCCAAAACTCTGCTTTGTGGGCTCAAGTTGGACTGTGAACCAGAGGGGTCTCAAGGCAGCCAAGGCCTTGCCTCGAGGGTATCCGAGACAGACCAGAGGGTTGAGAAGAACAGACCTGGAGGAAAGAAGCTGTCTATAAAATTGGTAATCACCTTCTCTGTTTACCAAGCAGGAACTGCATGAGGCTAGTGTAGGGCCTGTTTGTATATGTTTGTGAAAGAGAGACTCGTCAAGAGGAATGTATAGCTCTAATGTCTAACATAGGAATTATATGCTTAATATAACCCTTTACCGCGTGTGTAATTCCTTCTCAATAAACTGCTGTGTATTGAAGATAATTGTTGTGAACCTTTTTCACTGGTATGACAGTAATCTGCTCCACTGTGAGACAGTAAAGATCCATTTCAGGGGTAATAGTGCCCCCTGTTGTCAACACCGCCCCTATAAATTCTATCCGATGAACCAGCAACAGTTTTGATTTCCCCATGTTCAGGAGAAGGCCCAGTTCGTTGAACTTCGTTCTTGTGAAGTCGACTTGTGCCTCCACTTGAACCCTGGAGTGGCCCTTGATCAGCCAGTCATTGAGGTAAGGAAACACCTGTACCTGCCACTTGCACAGGAATGCAGCCATGACTGCCATGCACTTGGCAAACACATAGGTGCCGCTGACACGCTGAATGGGAGGACTGTGAACTGGTAATGGGTGTGGTTGACCACAAACCTGAGGTATCTTCTGTGGGATGGTTTGATCGCTATATGAAAGTACGGATCCTTCAAGTTGAGGGCGGCATACCAGTCCCCTGGATCCAAGGAAGAGATAACGGAGGCCAAAGAGACCATGCGGAACTTCCGTTCCTTCATGAATCTGTTGAGATCTCGCAGGTCTAGGATGGGCCTGAGGCCGCCTTTGGCTTTCGGTATTACAAATACCAGGAATAGAAGCCCTTGCCCTTTAGCTCCTGAGGAACCTCCTCCACTGTCCCCAGCAATAGAAGAGATTGCACCTCCTGTACGAGGAGATGCCCGTGAGAAGCGTCCCTGAAGAGGGACGGGGAAGGGGAGTAGAAGGGTAGGAGGGCAGAGAATTGGAGGGAGTATCCCCTCTCTACCATGCAAAGCACCCAACAGTCGGGGAGTGGCGAGCAAGGGATGGAAAGTGGCATACCATCATCGCCGGCTTGCCCCTTATGATATCAGGAATCGGGCAGTCACCAGTGACTTGTCTCTCTTCAGGGGGAGGATGGTGCCGTGAGCCTCATGAGGTCCTGTGCCGCGAGCCTCATGAGGTCCTGTGCCGCCTCAAACACCTCCAGCATGGAGGAGTAGCATAAGAAGCCTACCATGAGACAAATAAGTTTGTTTACATTTGCAGGAGATAATGCTGTCCACTTCTTCTTTCCAATGTCACCTGAAAGTAAGGTGGCACTGTTGTAGCCGGCATCGCAAGATATTTACGTGCCAGATGCACTAAAGATTCACATGACCCTTCATGCTTCAACCACTATTCCAGGGGACATGCATCCATCCTGATGACGGGTTCTACTTGATAACAATCTAAAGCAGTGCGGACCGACACATATTCATTTTCATTATCTGAGTCAGATGCCACCAGCAGAAGGTTGATTTTCCTTTTTGGTGGTTTGGGTTCTATAGTTTCCGCAAATTAGTTTCTGAATGTTGTTCTTTTAAGACTTCTGAAAGCATGCTACATACCTTGTCCCTCTCAGATTTTGGAAGGCACTTCAGATTCTTAAACCTTGGATTGAGAGCTGTAGCTATCTTTATAAATCTCACATTGGTACCTTCTTTGCGTTTTGTCAAATCTGCAGTGAAAATGTTCTTAAAATGAACAACATGTGCTGAGTCATCATCTGAGACTGCTATAACATGAAATATATGGCAGAATGCGGGTAAAACAGAGCAGGGGACATACAATTCTCCCCCAAGGACTTCAGTCACAAATTTAATTAACGCATTATTTTTTTAACGGCTGTCATCAGCAGAAAGCATGTCCTCTAGAATGGCGGCTGAAGTTTGAAAGGGCATACGAATATTTAGCATATCTGGCACATAAATACCTTGCAATGCCGTTTACAAAAGTGCCATTGAAATGCCTGTTCTCGCTTTCTGGGGTGACATTGTAAATAAGAAGATGGCAGTATTATCTCCTGTAAATGTAAACAAACTTGTTTGCCTTAGCGACTGGCTGAACAAGAAGTAGGACTGAGTGGACTTGTAGGCTCTGAAGTTTTACATTGTTTTGTTTTTGAGTGCAGTTATGTAATAAAAAAATCTACATTTGTAAGTCGCACTTTCACAATAAAGAGATTGCATTATAGTATTTGAATGAGATTAATTGAAAAATACTATTTCTTTTGTTTATCATTTTTATAGTGCAAATATTTGTAATCAAAAATACATACTTTGATTTCAATTACAACACAGAATACAATATATGAAAATACAGAAAAACATCCAAAATATTTACTAAAATTTCAATTGGTATTCTATTGTTTAACAGTGCAATTAATTTTTTTTAGTTAATCATATGAGTTAACTGCGATTAATTGACAGCCCTAATTTCAATATAAGTGTCCAGTGCATATAATTCCTAATGTCAGCACGTGGCCAAAGGAGTCATTAAAAATGCCATGCCACGCTGTATTTTATTAATATTTTAAATGCAACAAAAATAATATTGTAGAAACTTCAAAGGAACAATTAGTATATCAATCAAAGAAGTATAATGATTCAACTGACACTGCATCAGGTTTAGTTTTTTCCTTATTACCGAATGCCCTCAATCGTACTATGCTCATAATGCACACACTAGCAAAAATGTGGTGTTGGGCAGTCATTCTATGAATACCTTATATCATTGTATCTGGGCACCGAAAAATATGACTGTGGTACACTCTCCACATGCAGTATTTGATTTTTTGTAAGGAAAGTCAGAGATCTGGAAGTGTACTGTTAACATCCATCACACTTCAATTTTCCACTCACAAAACAGACATATCTAACATACTGTTGAGGATTCTGGATAGTGAAGTCCAGCATTTTCTATAGTACTACTATTATTATTTTTTTATGTGTAAGATGATAGCGCTAGAGGCTCTGCCTGCTACTCCTCCTAATACTTAGCGCTTTTGATCAGTAGCTCTCAAGTGCTTTACAAAGGAGTGCAGTATCGTTATCTCCCTTTTACAGACAGAAAAATTAAATACTAAGAAGTACCATGAATAGATGGCTATGTAACCTATAGAGATGACAAATGTGTTCATCCCATAACGCCTTAAAAGGGCAGACTGATTTATCTCTGAGCCTCCTGATGTTCTGACAAAATCCCGACGCCTTGGATCTGTGGTAACAAAGCTTTTTGAGGGATGTTATATGTTAGTCCTGAGGGCATTCTAGGCCAAAAAAATAAAAATCCTGCACCAAAAAATATTTAATTCCGCACACAATATTTTAAAATTCTGCAAAATTCTGCAAGTTTTATTTGTCGTGGCCAGCATAGCCTCACCACTCCTACCCCAGGGACATGGACTCAGTGGTGAGGCTGCACCCGACCCTGACACAGCACAAGGCCTAGGACTGCCCCAGAAACACCCTGGGGCCCTGCCCCTCTGCGCGAGGTGCACCAGGTGTGAGGCAGGCTCAACCAGGCAGGATCCAAGTGTGGAGGGGCTCAGTGTGGAGGGATTAAGGTATGGGGTGAGAGGATTCCATGTGGGAAAATCGTCGGGGGTGCAGGCAGCTCAATAGGGGGTCTAGGTGGGGGGAGCTCTGGAGGCACAGAGGCTCATTGGGAAGGTTCCAGGTGCAGGGGCAATGGGACTCTGCAGGGGCTTCCAAGTGAAAGTGATTGGGGCTCAGCAGAGGGGTCAGAGTGTGGGGGTCTCAGCAGGGGAGTCTGGGTGCTGGGGGAGTGGGACTTAGTGGGATGGAGGTCTGGGTGCAGCTAATTTGGGGTCAGATGCATGGGGGTCTGGATGTGGGGGCTCAGGGTGGTGCAGAGGAGTGGGGCTTGTCAGGGTGGAGGTTTGAGTGCAGGGAGCTCAGTGGGGGGGGGGTGGTCTGGGTGCAGGCGTTGGGATCCGGAGGCAGGGGTTGTGGGTGCAGGGGGGCTCCAGATGCAGGGGTTGAGGATCAATGAGGTGGGGTTCAGGTATGGAGCGTTAGGGGGGTTCTAGGTGTATGGGGTAAGGCTTGGTGGGGTGTCTGAGTATGGGAGATCTGGATGCATGGGGGCTGGGTGGATAAGGGAACAGCTCCATGTACAGTGACCCCCTCCCCTGCAATTGAGCGATGGGGGCAGGAAGCGGAGGAGGATGCTGAACTTCCTGCATCTGAGGAAGGCTTATGGGGGTGTGTCTGACACAGCCCCAGCCACTCCTTGCAGGGGAAGAGGAAGTCCCTGTGACCGAACCCGCCACTGTGATGGGTTCGGTCACTGTCCCATCCTCTTCTGCCTCCAGCCCAGCCAGGACTAGCAGCTGATCCCGGCTCAGGTTAGGAGCCGCTGGCTGGGCTGTCCCCAGCCCTGCGGTGATTTACCTCTCTGCTGGCTGCTCTGGGTTCCTGAAACAATATACCTGCGCAGCTAGGGAGTGGTGTGTGACTGCTCTTGCAGCTTCCATGTCAGAAAGTTATTTTTCTGCAGGGAAGCAAAGAAATCTGTGGGGAACATGAATTCTGCGCACACGCAATGGTGCTGAATTCCCCCAGAAATACATATGTCTGAAGTTTCAAGACAACGTGCACTGATAAACTTGAGTTTGAGGCTGTCTTGAGTTGACCAAGTCATACTTCGGGAAGACTTCCCCCCTACAGTGCATGCTTTGAAATTTCCTACAACACTTTCAAACCTGGAATAGAAATGTCTCATGAAGATTCTGCTCTAATACCACTTTGATATATCCTTGCATTGAACTCAACTTGCTGACTCAGGCCCCAGTTCAGCAAGTTACTTAAGCACATGCATACCTTTAAGCATGTGAGTAGTCCCATTGAGTTCAATTGGATAATTCACATGCTTAAAATTAAGCTTGTGTTTAAGGGTGAGATCCATGAAGGGACTTAGGTGTTGCAATGCTGAGAGTCACACAGAACCTAACTTAAAGTGCTTAGAAAACCACAGGAACAACACTGAGATCCCCAGAGCTGAGTTAAGTGTCTAGATTCCCCATATAATGAATGAGGGGAGATAGGCACCTAAGAATGTGATCCACAACAGCCAGCATGGAGTCACCTAAGGTAGCCAATGGGAAATTCTGATAAGAGGTTTGTGTCCTAAGCCCCACACCTCTCATGGAGATAAGCACCTAAATCCAGGCTCCAGGAAGGTGACTTCATCTCTGCTTAGCAATCTATGAATGGAATTCCCTCCTGAAGTCAGGTAGGTTTAGGCACCTAAGGCAATTCTCATGGGTATGACTTACGTGCCTACCTCACTCCACACAAAATGGCCGGAGGAGACAGAGGTGGTGCCTCCACCTTATAATTTCCAGCCAAATAGTTAGAGCGTTCACCTGGGACATGGGAGACCCAGATTCAATTCAAAGGATTTGAACAGGGAGTCTCCAGCCTCTTAGGAGTGTACACTAACTACTGAGCTATGGATATTCTGATAGGGGTCTTTCTCAGTCATTCCTATTGAAGCTGTTCCACTGTGGATAAATAATGAAAGTATGATTGGAGCAAGGGGTCAGGACTCAGGGTCTCCCACTTCTGAGGTGGGTGGTGCCCTAATCCCTGGACTACAGAATCTTTCCCCATTCCCCCTCCCTCTGGCCTAATGGCTATTTAAGTATTTATTTATAATGTAAAAGTCACTGGGTCAGGGGGAGAGTGGGAATGACTCTGTAGTCCGGGGATTAGGGCAGAAATCAACCAGACTTGGCCAGTTGAGAATTTCCCAGACATGGGGGAAACTTTCAGTTTGTAGAAAGGCACCATACGCATTGCTTGTGCCATCCCCCTCATCCAACCCTGGCATGGAGAGCATTTAAGTGGCAAAGTGGGGAAGAGGCACCTCCAGAGAATGCGGTGCGCCAGATTTCAAAAGCTGCCATTTAGGGTCTATTGCTAACTGGTGTACACCAGGGCTAGGGTAGTGTAGCTATATCTGGAGTATTGGGAAACTGTAAAATCCTCCCTTACAACTTGCCACTCTACTGTGCTGAGTGAAAACTCACTGCATATATTCCCTAATCACTCATCTCTCCTTTCTACACCATCCACAACCAGGGAAATGGAGCACATTTGTGGGAGCTGCTTGATAAAATATTGGCTGTACATTACTAGTGTAGGCTTAGTCAGGCCAGATATGGCCCCCTGCGTAGCCTTACCTCCAATACAGAGGTGTGGTCAGAGGACACCATTCAGAGTTTTGTTTTAGTAAATTCTGTACCTCTGACAGATGCTGATCTATTTGATTTATTTTTTACTCCCCGAGCCCTTCAGGCTCTCATAGACATTATGTTACCTCTATTACCACAGTAGCTGAGCATCTAACAATCTGTAATGTATTTATTTGCAGACCACACCGGGGACGTAGGGGGCTACTGTTACCCCCATTTACCGACAAGGAACACAGGCCCAGAGAAACTAAGTAACTTGCCCAAGTCCCACAGGAAGCATGCCCCAGAGCAAAGCGTTTATGATTATGCTGTTTGGTTCAACAAGAACACACTTTGTGTTAAAAAGACTAATAATGTTGAGGCTTCACAACTAATGCATAGACGTATTTCTAAAACTTTCCACAGCAGAAAAAACACTACAAGCTTGAACTGCTGTGCACAAAGGGAAACTGAAGTACAACACCTCACAGCCTTCATGGCTGAATACCAGCGTAAGTGCTCTCTGAAGAACATTAATGGCTATGTTAACACATAGACCAAACCCTGGAATCACTAAAGTGTTTCACAAAGTATGGACTAAGTTTTTGGCTGGGGCCAAAGCATGCATCAATAATTTGGCCTTACAAAGAATTCAATATAAACACAGCTCATATCAATGTTGGAAGGTCCTTAAGGTGTATCCAGGAGCTCTAATTTCACCCTTCCACACCAGTCTCATGTTGGTGCTGTGACACATGGCTAGAAAGGGTTAAACAGCCTGCAAAATAAATAACCCTCAAAAGACATGTGTGGAGATGTTTGTGTTTTTGTGTATTTACATATGTATGAGTAGGGTCAACGATGTAATCAACAGTCCCTGTCTATGCTGTATTCTGATATCATTTAAATGAATTGTAAATACAGGATATCTTGGTATTCATCTCTCTTTGAAAAGTATTGTGATTGGTGGAGGAAAAAGCAAATGGCCTTATGTTAATTCGTATAGCTAAGTACCGGTGATGGACGTCCTTCAAAGTCATCCTAATTACCTTTTGTTCCCCAAGGAAATCCCAACTTGTCAAAGAGGACATGAAATTGTATGAAAGATCCTTGGGTCCTGATTCTGTCATCTCAGATCTGCTTAGGCTGCATCAGGGGAAGTTTGAGTCACAAGAATAAAGTTCCAGTTATACTGATACGCCCTGAATATGAGATTTGGACATTGGACTATAAGTTATGAACTATTTCTGAAAGAACTCTTTGCAACTACAAAGCTCACCATCTCTGCTATAAATCTGCACCTCAATGGATTGAACTTATGTCTGTATGTATATTAATCTTTTAACCACTGTTTTTTAATAAAATTTAGTTTAGTTAGTAAGAATTGGCCATAGCATGTATTTGGGTAAGATCTGAAACATTCATTAAGCTGGGAGGTAATGCGTCCGATCCTTTGGGATTGGTAGAACCTTTTCTTTTATATGATGAAATAAGATTTACAGAAATTGTCATCATATTTGATGTGGGTACCTGGATGGAGGCCTGAGGCTGGATCACTTTAAGGGAATTGTGTTGTTTTGACTTCTGAGTAACCAGTAAGGTAATAAAGAAGCTATTTTATGCTGGTTTGGTAAATCTAGGTATTGGAATATCCACCAACTTTATGGGGATTGTCTGCCCCATTCTTTGCAGTTCACCCTAATTGAGTGACCATAGCTGGCTCCCCACTAGGACCCCGGTCACACCCTGGCTGCACCCTGACCACTGGCCACCCTTCCTCTCACCGGCTCGCGCTGCTGCATAGTCCAGCACTGGAGGGGGTGATGTAACTCATGAGCAGGAGGACTAAGGTCCTGGATGGCCACCGCGGGGCACCATGATGCCCATGGGCCCTGCAGGCAAAGGAGGTCTCCCCATCAGGTGCCAGACACCCGCAGACTGTGTGCCCCCACGCTGGGCGGGCGGACCCGGGGGGTGGGGTCAGCGAGGCCCTCAGGGCACGAGGCCGAAGTGTACCTGCAGGAGCCCCGCTCTGGTCTGGTTGGGAAGACCGTTGCGACATGAGACGAACAGAGGCTGGCTCTCATGACAGCCTCGACTTGGCGCAGGCCTGCCAGGCAGGCGCGCCGTACGCCGACTTAGGGGCGGCCCGGGCCGTGAGTGGAGGGTAACGGCGGCGAGAGCCTCACTCTGGTGCTGGCTGGGGCGGGGACCGAGGGACCCCCGGGAGCCTGGAGCAAACCAGGGCCAGGGACGCTGCGCCTCAGCGGAGTCATCCCTCCTGAACTACGAGTCCCACCATGCATTGGGTTCTCGCGCCACCCGAACGCCGTCAGCCCAGGGTCACGAGGCTGTGACCTCGTTTAAACCTACCAATGAGGAAGCTCGATCTGTGACAGTTCTACGTGCGCTTGGCCGCGAGTAATTCAAATGTGCTGCTGCGCGCCGCTTCCCTTTTAAGGGAGCAGGGGTCGCCAGCGGGCCTAGGGGTGCACGGTGCGGCCGGAGGGCTAGAGCCGGTGCTGCGCAGCGTCGGCGGGACGGCCCCGGGGGTGAGGGTGGCCAGGTGGCCTGTCGGGGGCAGTGGGGAGGCCCTGGGTGGGTTGACGCGGCGGACTGGGGAGTGAGGCAGGTGCGGCGGGTGACCGGGGGTGAAGGGGCAAAGGGGGGGGGCTCCGGGTGGGGTCAAGGAGCGGGAGGGGGGTCCCCGGAGCGGGGTGAAGGCGCGGCGGCCCCCTCCGCCGTGGGGTGAAGGAGCGGCTCGAGGGCAGGCCGCCTCCCCCGAGGCGGGGCGAGTGGATGGGGACTTAATACGCAGACTGAGCTGCGAGCTAGCAGAGAGGAGGGAGTTTAAGGCACTGTTTGCCTTAGCCACATAATCTCTACAATTTCCTCAGAAAACCATTTATAACCCAACTCTAACCAGTGTTTAAATTCTGCTAAGCTGGGGGTCAATTCTAACTTTGCTTACCTGAGAGATACATTTGCTGCTTTTCTTTCCATGAATTAAAGGAGTGCACCTATCTTCTATACAATGGACCCTGTTTAATCTTTACTGTGCAGAGGCTCACTTGCTTTAGTTTTCACTAAGACATGTTTTTAAAAAAGACAATGTATAAGTACCATGGTACTTAGTACAAATATCTATCTAGGTAGCCCACAGAAGCTACTTAGATATTTTCCAAAGGGAAAGGGGACACTGTGCGGAGCTGGCCCAAGCCGCTTGCCTGAGTCCCCATCCCCTGGGCTGGTCCGAACCGCTTGTCCCCCTGCATGTCCTGTTTACTCTTGCCAACTCATCAAGTTGGGCTTAAAAAAGAGACTCTCCTGGTCAAAGTGGGAGGTATGGTCACACTAACTTAGATTACATGAATAGTTTAAACCTGCATTTCTGTACTGGAGATCAAATTGCTTAGGGGTAACATTGCAGAACTCCATGAACTCTCATCTGTGTGCTGGGCTTGGAGCTTTGTTTTACAGAGTCCCCGCCACTATATTTGTAAGTTCTTCAGCACTATCTCATTTGACAAGAAGGGAGACTTGAGATTTGTAGAATTTCTGAACCTTGCAGTCATTTGCAGGGCTATTGCTGAAGTTAATCCAGCTCTTTGAAATTACGGATTTCAGAGTTTGCACTTCATTGAACTGCACTACATGTGATTCCCTAAATGCAAACCTTGTCAACAACTTGATTCCTGTACTTCAAAACATGCTGCAAAATTAAATTTTTGTGAATCTTTTTGAACTGTCTTATTTTGCAGACACTATGGAGGAAGGAAAGGAAATGTCAGTAGGCTGGTCAAGTGATATGACTGAAGAAAAACTGGATGTTTGCAAGAACAGTGGTAGGTGGAAAATTATTGTTTAATTATTTTATTATAACTTTTAGTAAGGGATATACAAGCCTAAGCTACTTTCTAAGATACAGCTACGCTGCAGTTGGGGGTGCAATTTCTAGCTCAGGTAGACATACACACGCAGGCTTTGACTGAGCTAGTAGGCTAAAAATAGGAGTGTAGTCACAGTAGTGCAGGCAGCAGAACAGGCTAGCTGCCCAAATACATACTTACGGTCTTGGACGGGATTGTACTTGGGCTATTTAGCTATGGCAACACTAATGTTTGTAGCATGCTAGCTTGATCAAAGATAGAGCATGTATGTCAACCTGAGCTGGAAATTCTACCTCCAACTACAGTGCAGATGTACCCCACATGTTCTGATTATTTAAATCAGTGATTCTGTCACATCTGTTCCATAACCTGCTGTTTCCCACTACTTAGATCTTAGTGATTTACTGCAGAGCTCTATAAGAGTTCTTTGAACCACTGGTAGCCTCTGCAACATGTGGTGATGGCGGCATTTAGGGCTTTCTAATCTCCCTCCTTTTTCTACTCTGAAGTCTGCTCTAACAATTTCTTCTTTCCATATCCCAGAGTTTGTCATCCATCAATTTAACTTCCTTGTTAACTGATGTAAATACCTGATGCTTGACATACTGTATATAAAAAGCAACAGAGGGTCCTGTGGCACCTTTGAGACTAACAGAAGTATTGGGAGCATAAGCTTTCGTGGGTAAGAACCTCACTTCTTCAGATGCAAGCCACAGGACCCTCTGTTGCTTTTTACAGATTCAGACTAACACGGCTACCCCTCTGATACTGTATATACTTGTTCATAAGAACAATATTTTTGGTAAAAAAGTGACGCAGCAAAGAATGGGGGTCGGCTTATAAACGGGTCTACACCAAAATTTGATGATTTTAAACTCTATGGAATCATTTAATTGAATATCTAATACATTGTCATTTTATTTACCTGGAGCATCTCCAGGCATGGAGCCCCTCAGCTCCCTGTGGCCGCAGAACCCAGCCGAACCGCAGCCACAGGGAGCTGAGGGGCTCCATGCCTGCAGATGCTCCAGGTAAATAAAATGTCCCAACCCGCCAGCGGCTTACCCTGATGGGCTGGGAGCCAAAGTTTTCCAACCCCTAAAATATAGGGTTGGCTTATGAAAGGGTCATACAGTTTTTGCTATTTTTACCTATCCATTTTTGGGGGTTGGCTTATAAACGAACGGGCTAATGAACGAGTATATACGGTACTTGTCATTCCCATGGGTCTTTCTAACCCCTTCAACTGTGTCCTTTTGTTCCTGCACATGTTCCATTGGATGACTGGGGAAAGTCACACCGTTATGCAGCTCCCTCAATCTCTCCTGTTAAAGCTCCTCTGCTGTGGATTAATAATTAACTGTCAATTCAGTGCTTATTCTCTCTTGCCACACACCATCCTTCGCCAGAGGTTGCTACTACTCCTATTCAGATTCCCATGCCTCTATCTTTGGCACTTACCACTTTAGTGTCTAAGGGCTAGATTCACAAAAGCACTTAGCTGCCTAACTGCCACTTTTGGCACCTAAATCCCAGAATCAGGCCCCAATTGGATTCACAGAACCCCTGCTCAGCTGCCCCCAAACCTTTTAGGTGCTTGTCAGTGCCAAGTGAGTTCATTTTTTTTTTTTTTTTTCCCAGTAAAAGTTCCCTAAGAGCCTGTTTTTCTGCCTCTCAGCAAGTGCACTGCAACCTCACTCCAGGCAACCAGACGCTTAAGTTGCAATGCAATGCACTAATCTGGAGGAAGATAGGCATTCTTTCGCCTAACTCACCTGCAGGGCCAAATCCAATAAGTAGTCTCAGAGCTTGCCTACCAGATTACGTCCTCATGGATGAGTTCACACAAATGGAGTGGAGGAAGACCTCCCTTGTAACTCTTAGCCCAGGGGTTAGGAGGTGGGAGATCCACAGTTCAAGTCATTCCCTCTACCTGATGGGGAGAGGGGATTTGAACAGGGATCTGCCACCTCTCAGGTGAGTGCCCTAGGCCAGGGGTCAGCAACCAAAGGTGGCACACGAGATGATTTTGAGTGGCACTCTCAGTGCCCGGATCCTGGCCACCAGTCCCAGGGGCTCTGCTGTCGGCCTGGGGTCCTACCGCTGGCCCCCTTTCACCTGGGGTCCTGGCTCCACTCAACCCGCTGCCAGTCCCGGCCACCGGTCCTGGGGGCTCTGCTCCTGGCCTCGGCCTGAGGCTCTGCAGCTGCCCCCAGTTGTGGACCACTGGCCGCAGCCTGGGGCAGTGAGGGGTGCAGAAAGGGGCAAGAGGGTATGCAGCTCAGCACCCCCACCTTAAAAATTGTTCCAGAGCCATTGTACTGAGATATTTTTAAGTCCTGATTTGCTGCTTTACATCACTATCCCATCACATGAACAGTGCACTGCATTTGACGTTGTGCATGCCGTCTGTCGCGATTTTTCCCCCCACTATAAGTTGAGGGGTACATTTGACAAAATGTCAGCTCCTAAGAAAGCAGTTAGATGTCCGTTCATTTCAGCCTTCTTGGACAGACACGTTTGGATTTATTCAAAAGAAGGACTGTGCTGTTTGTACTTTCTGTTGTGAAAGTGTTGTTGGTCGCACATCAAGTGTTCGACATTTTCAAACGAAGCACGAGAAAACCTTTCTTGACGAAACAGGCAAGACTGAATTGATCAAAAAGGCAGTAGCAGGATACAAGAAGCAAAGCAGTGTTTTTTAAATGCTTAAGTGTAAGTAAAAATCAAGCCACTGAAGGAAGTTACAAGACTGCACAGTACATTGCAAAAAAACGGAAAGCCATTTACAGATGGGGAATATATAAAATAATTTTTTCTCAGCAGTTCAGAGGTTTTGTTCAATGATTTGCCAAATAAAGATGTGTATCTAGAATAAAAGAACTGCCTGTCTCTGCCAGAACTGTTGAGAGACGCATAAGCAAAATGGCAGAAAACATTAACGAAAAGCAGACGACTGCATTAAAAGACACAGCAGCATTTAGCATCGGAGTTGATGAGAGCGTGGATATAAATGACATTCCATGTTTGGCAGTTGTTGCAAGATATTGTGTTTCTGATGAAATCCAAGAGAAACTTTGTTGCTTAAAACCCTTGTATGGCACAACAAAGGGGGAAGATATAGCAGAAACTTTTGTAAACCATTTTGAAGAACAAGAAGTTGACATCAGAAAAATATTTTGTGTGACAACAGATGGTGCTCCTGTCATGGTCGGAAAACAGAAGGGATTTGTAAAGTTACTTGAAGATCAAATTGGCTTCCCAACAGTCAAATTTCACTGTATCATCCATCAAGAAAACCTGTATCTAATTCAGAGCTTAATAATGTGATGAATACAGTGGTGCAAATTGTGAATGTCCTTGTTGCTTGATCTGCTTTGACTCACAGACAGTTTCAAGCACTGCTAGAAAGAGATGGACAGTGCTTATAATGACATTCCACTTCACAGCAACATTTGGTGGCTAAGTTGTGGCAAGGTTTTGGTGCACTTTGTAAACTGTTTTGATGCAATCAAGGCCTTTTTGTCAGAAAAGGGACAAAACTACCCCGAACTGGATGATGACAAATGGCTATGTAAGCTCATGTTTCTAACTGACATCACTGGTCACCTAAATGAATTCAACCTCTGTCTCCAGGGTGCAGGGCAAATGGTTCTGGATCTTTATGAAACCTGGAAGGCATTTGTTATAAAACTAGCAGTTTTTCTTGGGATATTTAAACTTTGATTTTCTGCTACTTCCAACACATAAAAGAGCTATCGACACGTTGCACTGTCAGTGTCGATGAGATTGGAATGTACATGCAAGTACTGGAATCAGAATTTTCTGACAGATTTCAAGATTTCCAGTGATTTGGCCCAATGCTTTCTTTTCTAATTACATCTGAAAAGTTCAATGAAAGCGACTTTTGGATTTGTCTGTATTTCAGTGGATGGATGTTGAAGATTTTGAAATGCAGCTCATTCAGTTAAAAAGCTCAGAATTGTGGGCATCAAAGTTTGGAGATCTGCGGAATGTACTTAAAGCTACTGAGAGAGATCATGGCGCCTCTATTCTGACCTTCTGCACATCCCTGCCAGTGAAATTTAACTGTTCAAAGAAAATTGCGTTTGCAATGCTTTCAGCATTTGGATCCACATATACCTGTATGAACAGGTGTTTTCATACATGAAATCTGTCCTCTGTCCCTCTCAGAGCCGGTTAACAACTGATCATTCAGAAGCCTGTGTACAACTTAAAGTATCCAAATACGTGCCCGACATTAGAAAACTCAGCAAGGAAAAGCAAGGGCAAGGATCACACTAAACTGATAAGATCTGCATTTTAATTTAATTTTTAAATGAAGCTTCTTAAACGTTTTAAAAACCTTATTTACTTTACATACAACAGTAGTTTAGTTATATATTATAGAGAGAGACCTTCTAAAAACATTTAAATGTATTACTGGCACGCAAAACCTTAAATTAGAGTGAATAAATGAAGACTTGGCACACCACTTCTGAAAGGTTGCCGACCCCTGCCCTAGGCTATAGAATATTCTATTGAGGGGCTCCCTCAGTCTCTCCTGTTGAAGCTCCTCTGGATAAATAATCAACTATCTCCCTCCATTCATTGTATAGGAAGCCTGAGCATGTAACTTGGACTTTGTGAATTCCAGTGATTTTTCTAGGTGTCTAAAAGTTAATGTGGTGACACTCACCGTTACTATGTCTAAGTGTCACCGTAGTCTAAGTGCCTCAACTCTTGACATCTCTTCTGAATGTTTGACACCCACCCCGCCACTTGAAGCCCACATCCCTAATCTCAGATCTGGCCTACAGACAAAACTGACACCCTCCACTAGGAACTTTCTTTTTGCCTGGGATCCACTCGGTCCCCTCCTTACCCTCTCCTTTTATTCCGTATCCCAGTTAGATCTCCCTTCTGCTGCCTTTCAGTTCCAGACAGGCCTTCTCATTCCCTTATTTTCACCTAACTACTGTCCTCTGACTTGTTCTGTGCCTTATTCAAACAAGTCCTCTTATACTTCTCTTGCTGGGAGAGTGGAGGTCTGTCCTAGTTTTCCTAGTTTCTACTGTATCTCATTTCCCCTCATCTCCTTTGCCTTTTAAACATTTGACAATGGGTTTACATTTCACCCTTCTATTTCTCTTCCAGCTCTGACCCCTTCCAGTCTGGTGCTTTCCCACTTCACCAAAACTGCTCTGATTAAAATAGCTTTCTCACTTTCCTGCATCTTTCTGCTGCCTCTAAACTCAATAACATCCTCTCTTCAACTACAAACTTCTTCTAGGGTGAAATTTAGTAGCTTATTTTAATTGTTTCAGTTGAGTGCAATGCAAAAGGAATGGGTGATAAAGAAACCACCCTTAAGCTGAATATTTTCTGACGGTCATCTTGACATCTGTTCCATCTCAGTGTTAAAAGTAGCCTTGGTCACTTTCTCCATGGGCTCTCAATGTTTTTGCTTTTACAACCTTCTTCTGATTTTAAATGTTTCTCTTCCCTGTTGCTGTGTGACTGTTCCAAAACAAACTTTCTACTGAAATAAGAGCACTGGCTATGCACAAAGTGCTGTCAAATGCATACTAAAACTAAGATATTTTTCTAATCTTTCAGTTTTAATAATGTTAAGTGTTACTTGAAACAATTAAACATGTTCAGAAAGACGTGTGGTTATTTTTAATTATCTTACCTAATAACTTGAACTATTGTCTCAGTTAATTTTAAAGACATCTTGGCAATGTGTTTGGAATGACTATAATTGTGATGTGAACTTAATGAAGATCAAGTAACTACTTAAAACAAAATTAGAAATAACTAAGGTTAAAGTTGTTAAAGCTAATGCCAACTGGCAGTGTTGTTAGAAATATACTGCAATGCAAATTGTATAAATCCCGTAACTACAGCGATAGTCACAATTAATGAGATTGTTATACTTTCAGACTTTCCCCTTCTAACTGATGAAAAATTTGATTTTGACCTTTCACTGTCTCCTGCAAGGTAAGCTAAGTGTTTAAGAACAAGTACATATTTGAAGTGCAAAGGATTTTACAATATCTTGATTGTCTTGTCTGTCTTACAGTGGAAATGAAGATGAAGTTTTTGTTGGACCTCTTGGACATAAAGAAAAATGTGTTGCTGTCAGTATTGAAGCAACTGAAGATGCTGAAGAAAAGATCTCTCAAACCCCTGATGATAAGCTTGTGTGGAGTCCTCTTACTGGAGAGAAATTTGTAGAAATTTTTAAAGAAGCTCACTTGTTAGCACTGCAGCTAGAAAGTGGCAACAAAAATGAACAGAACAAAGTCACCCAATCAGAAGGACCAAAACCCAAGGTTATAGAAAAATTTGTGCAAGCATCCAAGTCAAAACTAAAAATCTTTCAAAAAGGAAACATAGAAAAAAGCCCCAGGGCTATTAAAAGGGAGACGTACTGTGTGTGGGACAGCCCAATTTGTCAACTGCCACCTTCCTTTCAGAAGCGTTTAGATTTACCTGTGTCTACAGTTGACAAAACTCCTCCAAACACATCTAGTCCAATTAAAATCCATAAATTTCCTAAAATGTCTGTTTCACCTCTAGCCCGAGAACAGCAAAGTGATGAAAAAAATAAAAAGGCAATAAGCAAATTGCACACAAAGGCTTCATCTGCTCTTGGAAAAAGCTATCAACTGACAGTAGAAAAGGTAAAGAATTTTCTTCTGGATAACTTAATACTCAATAAAAAACATGGTTGAGATAAGGGACTGTTTAAATTTACAAGCTTTTGTTTAACAACTTTCTTTTTTAATGCATCTCTCCATTGTTTGAGAGAATCTCAAATAGGAAACTGACTTGACACAAAGAGCTGGTAAATGCACAAGGTAAACTGAAGGCATATTTTAACTTGTTATGCCAATGCTAGTGAAGTAGTAGTTATTAAAATAGTGGCTACAACTGCAGAAAGAAGTCATGTTGTTTTTTTTAATTGACCGAATTTAAGTTTTTACATTTATTAATGCTTGATGTTCCTGACTTCTATGTAAGTATTTAATACTTACTTTGTCATCCCTCTGGTAAAATTATTGCTGTCTTTTGGTGATTTATATGCCAACAGGCTCTTTACTTATATTAAGCTCTCTTAAAAATTGACAGTAATAGGCACAGCTCTGGAGATACAGCAGTAATAACACTTTCTAGTCTCGGTACACACCCTATCTAGAGCATGATTAGCCAACTATGTAAGATTGAGGAGAACCCAGCTATGCAGCACTACACTGAAACACTGCCCAGATACACTAGGGGAAGTGGTAGTTGCGTTAATCATCTCTCATGTACATAAGCCCTGTTCAGGTTGTTTTTTCTCTCCCGTCCTTCTGTTCCTTCCCCTTCATAGCTAAGTCTATGCAACTAGCAAGATACTCCTTCTCTCCATGTGCACTACTGAGGAGGAGGATGTTGGCTCCTTAGTCCTGAGCAGGAGGGTGAGGAATTTTTGCCATAGGCAAGGGAGCGAGAGAGCTTCTATAATCTGCTCGCTTCCTCTTTGTCTCCTATCCCATAGCTTTGATTGTGTTGCTGGTCATGTGGCCCTCTCAGATGCTAACTGGAATAGACTTGTGAGCTGTGCAGTCTAAAACTTTCATGTCTAGCTTTTGGTGTCAACTAGGGAAGAATCTCCTCTGGGCTATTGGAAAGAAGAGTCTGTGTGTGCATTACATTTATGCTTACAAATGTGGGACCTACCTATTTTAAGAAAAGGTAACAGCCACTGCGGTGTCTAGGGAGTAACATGTGCTGAAAGAATCTCATAGAGACTAACTTGCTGCAGAGGTGATCGCCTTATGTTGATTTATCTGACTTAAAGCCAATTTCAATAAATGCGAACATAGTCTATGCTGGATTTAACAACTTTAAAGTCTAATAAAGTCTAAATAAGTTGAGAACTTGGAATTTTTAATGTCTAGCAATCTACATATTCGGTAGATGCAATATGCTTTTCTGTTGGCTGGTATAAAAAATATGGTTACTGAATAAATCAGCTCATGCAAAATCTTTGGAGCTACTGAAATTGTAATAGCTTTCAAATAAATTTAAAATGTTAATCTTGCAGCCAAAACCAGGGAAAAAACATTTGAACAGCCTGGGGTCATCTGAAGATCTACTCTCTGACAAATCCAGTGTTGCTTCAGATGTATGTGACTCGTCATTCAGTGGGAGCTCATCATTACAAGACAAGCGAGTTCTTCCTTCTCAAAGCAAGGTAATGGCAAGTGTTAATACGGCTGCAGAGTGAATATGTTCTTAGAGTGCTGGTCCTCTTACTTATATAAAAATGGAGACGACAAACTTTCTGACTTAGATTTAATGTCATAGTCTTGTCTTATAATGAATTCAAGGTAAAGTTTCTATTCTACAATTGCAATTCTTGGGTGGCTAAGTTATACATGAAGTATTTTTCCTACATTTGTAACAGAGAATTGTTCTTAGTGCATCAACAGATAGTTAGATATTGTGTTAATATGAAATGTAGTATGTAATATTAAGGGGCAGGGAAATGCAGATAATAGACCTCATAGGAGGCTTGTGGATTAAAGCCTTTACTCTTCATGGTCACCTATTGTGTTACTTGGAAAGATTGTCATTTTTCTAGCATGGAACCAGAATAGCAGTGACTCTAGTTACATCAGAAGCCAAATTCTAGGAACCATAGCACTACAATTTAAGTACTCATGTCTACCAAGAATGTGTCTAACCTGTGGAATATAGTTTCTGTCTCATTTTTGTTAAAACTTGTACAACGTTGCAAGCCACTTAATATTGCCTATACTGTTTCCTCTTCCCCTTGCCCCTCCTGCCCCGAGGGGCTTGATCTCTTGGCAGTGGATATAGTCAAATCACCAGATCTGACCCTAATAGAATAGTCTTAGTTATAACAGTCAAACTTGCTCAATCACTTTCCCTAAGAAAAGAATTGTAATAACATGGGATATTGGATGTGAGGCAGGGAAAGATGCTTATCACTTCAAAAATAGCACTCCAATGTACTGTCCCATTAATCTTCATTTCTATATACTTAGAATCCATCTTAAAGATATACTTGAGCTGGGGGCGGGGAGGGAACACCATCAGGCTAACAATCAATTTCTGAGACGTATCCTATTCCAGTTCTACATAAGAACTTAGTTACCAAACAAATGTATAATTACATTTTTATTATTTTTTTTTTTTTGCTTCCCAGCAGTCTGCTTTTTACTTAACTTAAACATTTTAAAACAGGATTATAGAACTTGTCCCTGGGACAAACGAACCCAGAGAACAGTGATGCATAATGATGTAGAAATCTAACAAATGAAAATGTTTTTGTGCTTGTTTAATGTCTTTTGGACAGTTAAATAAATTAGACTTCTTTATTCACAGTTTGGGTTAAGGAAGACGCAGTTAAAACCTCCTAGTGCTGCTAATGGTCCTCTAAGAAAGAACACCTCATCTTCATCGTCGTCATCCATTTCCAGCATGAACTCCAGTTTGAATTCAAGTTTGTCTGCCTCTCCCATAGGGGGAAATGGTAATAATTAGCATAGAGATGCAGCATGCAAATCACTTTAAACTTAAAATAACTAATGGGGTGTTTTTGACTTGCAGGTTCCAAAATGTGTTTGGGGCAATCTGTATTTCTTGCCGATTCAGAACACTAGGCTGTCTTTGGGGTGGAGTTTGGAGTGTTGTTGCTGTATTGTTCCCAGGATATGAAAGGCAAGGTAGGTGAGGTAATATCTTTCATTGGACCAAGAAGGTACAAGCTTTCAGTAGCTTTTCAAGATACATAGAGCTCTGCGTACCTTCTACCAACAGAAGTTGGTCCAATAAAAGATATTATCTCAGCCCCTTGTCTCTTTGGTGTTGAGAACAGGTGAATAAAACTTCATGTAGGCTGACAGTGTGGTAGGTAGTTCAAGTTCTTGACTTCTAGCACTTTGATTCTAAAATCTGGGAATGCCCACTGGGAGCTGCAAGCAGCCATACCTGCGGACGCTCAGGTAAACAAAGCGTCTCGTGGCCTGCCAGGGGCTTACCCTGAACAAGCAGCGAACCAAGTTTGGGAACCTCAGGTATAGATAATAAGGAAGTCACTATCAGGAAGTATAATGCAAGACTGCTATTGGAGGACACAGCTTAATAAGTTTAATAAAACTTCAATTCAAGGGGAAAAAGTTTAGTAGCACATGTCTTGGAAATACTTAATGCGAATGACTAGAAACTGTCTAGCAAATCCAATTAGTCTAATTGAAAAACTAAGATTTTAAGTGAGTAAGTAGAATATTGAAACTTAACTTTTTTTTTTTTTTTAAATGACAACTTTTAAATACTCTTAACTAGCACAGGTAAGGAGACTTCATTGAATGTCCCTTAACATATGTATTTCAGGTAGCTGGGGCAACTATATTGAAAATACAAGTTATGCTTAAATATACCTATAAAGAAGGCATATTTAAGTGCGTCTCAAAATACCTTACTCTTGTTTCATTTGACCTGGAAGCTGATAGTCTGAATCATGTCAAGGAGGCTTTTCTGCAGCATCAAAGACAAATAACCACTTCGTAGACGTTTCCTACGGTTTTTGCTCTTCTAGGATTTCAAAACTAGTGGCTAAAAAGTGGAAAAATCTGAAACCTTTACATTGTAACAACTGCATAGTTCAGATGCTTGAACACCTATCACAAATCATTGCATAATGTTTTCATATCTTCAGCTGCACTTGAGTAAACTTAGACTCTCTTGTAAATAGTTAGATGTACCTTGTAACCAGTTGAGGGAAAAACAACTAGCAATTCAGAAGTATAAATATGAGCTTTCTATCTTTCAGCTAAATCAAATGTCTCTTCAAAAATTTCTGTGAGCAGCTCCAAACCCTCATCTAGCACAAAAAGACTGGCTATGGTTAGACCTATCAGAATGTCATCTGTGCAGGCAGTCCATTCTGATGTGTCCTGCAAGCAAACGAGATCAGTTAGTACTCCCAGAATATCTACTGCTGGGAATTTAGCCAAGTCTTCAGCTTCTGTGACAGAATCCCAAACTCTAGCCAGTGGAATTCAGAGACTGAGCTCAGTTCCTAATCTGCAGAAGATATTTCAGCAGAACAAAGATGGAAGTGCAGCAAAAGGAAATACATGCCCAAAAGACAAGGCTAACGTTATAATCACACCTTCAAATCAGATTAAGGTCCCTAAGAGATGTGGAGGTAAGCACACATTTTGGAAGGCTGTTTTTTGTGTTAACTTGGCTTTTAATTTTAACATTTCTTTGAATGCTCCTCACAGTATGTGCTAATTGAGAGTGAAATATGTCTTTATTTGTATATTGTTCCAAAGCTGTTGGGATGGAATGAATCATGTGACTTGTAGTTGAGGTGTTATCTATATTAGTTTAGTTTTCAACTATAACAAATAGGTAATAACATAGAGTAATATTTTTCTTTTCCCTTAGGTTCATCACCAGAAAATACAGCATCAAAAATAATGGAGCCAATCCAATTACTGTCTTGTGGCACATTTGGAAGGTAACATTGTAATTAGAACTTAACAGGTCACTTGCATGTTTTTCTTAACTATACCTACATTTAAGAGTGTTGTATCAAGCAACTATGTAATCTAAGTGCAGTTCTAATTACTTTGAAAATAACATTGTGAGATTTCTGTACTCTCATAGTGACTTCCAGATTACTCTGCCCTTCCACAAGTAAAAATGTTAAAACTCACCCTGGGATATGAAAGTCAGTTTGGCTTTCTTGGGATTGGGTAACATAAATACCTAACTGGAATTCATTGACAATTCTGATGTGTAAGGGAACAGAATCGGCTTTCACATAGCAGTGATATTTCTGCGGTGCTAATGAGGTGGGTTGGTTTTTGTTTTTTTGTTTTTTTTTTTAAGTCAGGTCTGAATATATTCAGGAAGCAAATCTATTGAGGGCTGTTTTCACACAATACCTGTTCACTAGAGAAGTGCACTTCAAGATTCTGTTACACTGAGTGCTCTGCTTCCTCTTCTGTCTCAAATTAATCTGAAATTTTCACAAAATGAAGGTTTGAAACATCTGTTAACTGAACCTTATCTATGAGGATGTGACCAGTTCCAACATAATACAGCAATCCATTTTTAATGTTCAGGTTTAGTTATCCTAACATTTGCATAACTGTTTGTGTTCTTAAGCCTGCCTTATGTTATTTATTTCTGTTGTCTGACTAGTATTCAGAAAGAAGTTGTAACACGTTTCTAGAAGCTTTCAGTTAATGTATGCTGCATGTTTTCCTGTAGTGGTGTGGCTGTTTGCACTCCTGTCAGACCTTCCAAAGATGGGGCCTCGCAGAACTCTTGTCTTAGTTCCAGGTCCATTTTAATTACTCCAGCCAGTATAAAACGTTCTGCTCTGCCTACTCCCGCCGGTCGTCGTATCTCAGGAATTCCCGCAATGACTCCTAAAACTTTGCCAAGATCTGTCTCCTCTCCACATTTTACGTCTGTTCGTCAAATCTCCAGTGTGTCCGCCAGAAAGACTCTTGCAGCTGGGTAAGAAACCGCAGGTGTAACATGGCCCTATTGAAGTCTATTAAAACTCCTGTTGACTTCAGTGGGAGAAGGATTTTGTCCAGATGTTCAGACGCCGTATGCTAGCATGTAAGAGATTTCATCTACTGTTGAGTAGACGCATGCCCAAGTAACTTGCAAAATAACACAGCTATACTTGTTAGTTCTTTCCAGCATAAATCTCTAACATGGTTTGGTTTGCCTGAATCCTTAAACCAAGGGATAATGTTAGACTCGTGTAAAAATAGTGACGATAAGCACATCTTAATCTGTCACTTGACCACATCTTCAAACCACCTATGAATCAACTTGAATTATGTGCATCATAGAACTTGTATTTGAGGAATTCTGCTGTTTTCAGCCAGCTTACTTGACGTACTGAATAGAAAGTGACTGCAGAAGTAACTTTGTGTTCCCACACAATGATACTTCCAGCTATATGAAAGATAATGCAGGATCTAAACATGGCAATACTTTCTAGATGAGGAAAGCAAACAGGCAGTTAAGTCAAATGAATTATTTTTAAGTTTAAGTTGCACTTTAACTTTAAGGTATTGAACAATCTTATGCTGTCACCATTATAAAATCTGGCATCCTAAAAGAGGCCAAGGATTGAATTAAGACTGAACTATTCTTGCTCCATGAGGTGGTCTTCCATGCCATAGTTGAGACTGGCTAGGTACCAAGGGGAATCTGGGCAGCACCACCACAATTCTGTACCTGTTCTGTGGAGGGGATGCAGTCTCTTCCATAGCTGTCAACCCAAAATCTTTTCACAAGCTCTAAATATATACACAGCTTAAACTAGTATTTAAGGCAGCTTCATGGTGCTGGTTCCCCAGAATAAAATTTAACTAACCTTATATTTCACATTGTGCCCAAATAAAACCTTGTTCCAGTGTAAGCCAAGCATCATCATGCCTGTCTCAAATGTTCAGTTATTTCCTCAAACTACAAATGCAAAATGCTCTTTCTTCCCAAAACCCTCCCCTTTCCCAACTCCACTATCCCACAGATTGTTAAGCTTGCAACTTTGGAATCCTCCAATTTGTCCAATTTTGTACTTTTCCCTTCACCAGCGATTGGACTGAACCAGTGCAGTGACATGCGGTACCGGCACTTCTCTGATATAGCAGTCTTGCATAAGCTTAAGCTAAAATTTTCAAATATGGTATCCTAAAATTATTCACCAAATATGGATTGCCCATTTTTCTTCTACACTGTAGACAACTTTAACTTAATCTATTTAAATTGTAATTCCTCAGGGCAGGAACAGTGTCTTTATGTTCTGTGAGATGCCTAGTATGCTTTTAGATAATAAATAAAATAGAATAAATAAGACGTTATATTCACAAAATGGAGAAAAATAAAGCTATCAAATGGCACTCTAGCTTTTGTTGGGCAGCTAAATGACATGAACCTTTAAGAGGTGTTCATTAAGCATTATATTAAATACTTGCCAACTTTACTTTCCCCCAGTTCTAAACAGGCAAAGGACACCAAAACACAAGTGTCATCATTTGAAGATGATGACTTATCTCCTCCACCTATGATACCTCTTACACTTGTCTTTTCACCAGAAAAGACTACTGAAATAGCACAGAATGAAATACAAAAAGAGACTGAAATACAAAAACAGCCAGCTGAAGGAGCACAAACTAATGAGGTAGGTAAACTGAATCTATTTTTCCCTCTTGTAAAAGCTGCCGTTGAGTGAACTGCATGAAAATGTGAGCTGTCTACTAACTAAAAACTTGCTCAAATTTTGAAGTGATCTAGATTAGGCATATATGTGCCCTCTAGTGTTTGTTTATCATACCACTGAACAACATTTCTTCATTGGGATAAATGTTCCTGGAAAACTAATTTCCGTCACCTGCACAAATAATTGCAGGTCAAATTTAAATTTGCACTCCCAGTTATCTGCACTGGAAAGTCCTTGTGTATTTATGAATCCAATCATGAAACACAATACAATGTGGGGTAATGCTAATAATAATTATGCAATATATCTGGTTTTGGACAGAATTGAATGTCTATAGAGAACTGTTCAAACCATAAGGAAAAAAAGTCTAAACTCATATTTGCTGGAATAGCAACTTGCTTGCAGATATCAGTCATAGACCAAACTAACAATTATTCATTGTTAGTTCAACTGTAGTTATTTTCTCTGGTATTCTGTTTACTGAATGCTGGAAGCTTGCTGTGGATTTTGTTTGATGTATGTAAATACTGATAACAATCAAATTGGACAGAGGTGTGACTAAAGCTAGTCATCTTATAGAACTGTTTCTTTGTCAAAATGTTGTCAGATCACAGTTGTAGGTACAAGGTTAAAACTGAATTGAAAAACTGAAATATGAAACAATCATATTTGAAAAATATTCTCTAGCACTTACATAATACTTTACCACCTCTGCTCTGCACACTAATCCTCCCCTCATCCACCAAGCTATGCTGCCTTTAGGATGGTCTACATATAACCTACAAACCTAGAATTGCTGGTTGCTTTTTGTGGCTTTTCCCTGTAAGTCAATAACTGACTTACCTACATTCTTCTGAAGGAAGCACAATAAACAGAGGAAAATAAACTATTTACTATTTCTAGGTCTTGCTGGTAGATATTGGAATAGATAAAACTCCCATTGCTGCTTTGGAATGTGAAAGCAGACCTCTCATTGACCTTTCTAATACTCCGGAAGTGAATAAAGTTATTCCATTAAAACCTAGTGTGGTAGGACAGGTAAGGTATCTCAATCTTATCTCAATCATTTGTTTCCATAAATGCATAAAAATAGTGCAAAAAACAATTGTTTGGTTGTATGAATTTGTATGTAGAAATAGTTATTTCTCCCCTGTAACAATGTATTGTATATGAGATATGCTTGGCACTAGTACCTCATATTTAATCCAACATTTTTATTTAAGATGAATCCAATTTATGGATTCTTCTTGCAGTCTCTTCCCTTTCAATCTCTAAGGTGAGTGATCATTTTGTTGTAAAACACAGCTATGAATGAGCATCAGTTCATGAATCAAGAATCTTAATTATTCAGCTTTGCATGGCCCATTCTTGCTGTGCTGTTTTTTGGAAGTCAAAAAACTAGCTGCATCAATTATTGTTGTGGAAACACAGCTCTGTGCAGGCTCACTACACTTCTCTTAGTAGCAGTGGCATGTCATGACACTTTTTTAGTACATTTTGTGAGGTTGTACAAGGGACTGGATAGAATCAGCCCATGGACACAGCCAGTCAGGAAGTCATATACAGAGCTTTCATATTGTAGAAATTAATTCTGAGGCACACCACTGCTTACTAGCCATGAACACCAATAAGGCTAGAGTATGTTCCTGCTACTCTTCTCTGCTGTGAGACCATGTCTGTCAAAACCCCTAACCTCAGCACTGGTTTTCAGAACTGCACCAATTCAGACCAGTTTGGCATGTGGAGGTTTGTGTAAAATGGCCCATCACTCCTGATGTGGTCACCACTCTTCAAAAGTCAAAGCAGCTGAGGCTTGACTTTGGCTTTAAAAGTAGCTTGGTCCCTAATGTGCAGGCCAATGGAGACTCTTGGCTTTCCCTCCACTGGAGCCAATATAGAAAAGCAGATATGGTAGTAGTGCACACTGACAATATTCCTAGTGTTTTCGAACTTAACTAAGTAGTCATTCCATGACTTTAAAAGATGTGTTTGGGAGGGAATGGTAAGGGGAGTAAGCTATTACCAAAATCTGTTACTGTGACTCCCTGAAACAAATGGTGCTTTTTAGGGAACAACAACTTGATAAAAACATCTAGTGAAAGTGCTGGTGCTTTTATTTTACTAATTAGTAAGGCCCAGAACCACAAAGAGACATGTGTCTAGAAAAATCACAGGAATACTGTGATCTGCAAAGCCTCAGTTAAGAGTAGGACTAGTGGTTAGGGTACTCGTCTAGGATGTGGGAGCCTACCAGTTAAGTATCCCCTTCTGCCTGGATGAGGGGATTTTATATCCATTTAATCCATACATTTAAACAGGAGTCTCCCACTTCTCAGGTGAATGCTCTAACCTTTGTGAGATATTCTGCTGTCAGTCTCTCCTGTTGAAGCTGTTTCACTTTGGATAAAAGAACAGGAGTACTTGTGGCACCTTACAGACTAACACGGCTGCTACTCTGAAATCTGTCATTTTGGATAAACACTTAATCATTGAAGCAGGGGGACTGGATCTTGGGTCTTGCATATTGTCAGTGACTGCTCTAACCACCCAGCTATAGGGCCCTTCTCATGCATGTGTGCTCTCTCTCTCTGGCCCAATTACTCTTTAAGAGTGGAACTACTGTAGAAAATAAATGTAACAGGGTGTGTGACATTCCCCAGGGTACAATCTGGACTAATGGACAGCTGTGTCCCCCCTCAGTTCTCCAACATGGAGTGCCTTTTACACAGCTCTGCTGTGAGAGCAACTACTCCTGGTCTGCTCACATAAAGTGTGTTATCGTTAAATCACTACCAGCTATACTGTATGAGTGCTACAGTCAGCCACCCTGGAATTACATTACAGGGCAACACTAGAAAGCTCCTAGTCCCAAAATGTGCATTTCCCCCCAAAATGTGCATCTTGTACTGCCCAGCCCCTTCTGGACAATACAAACTCATATATAGTCTGTCATTTCATTAATAGAAGATGATGTGCACAAATCTTGTTCTCTCAAATGGAATTTGCCAAACACTTCAGTCCAAACACACTGGTTTAGATAAAACAATAAAACAGGTTTATTAACTATGGAAACCTAGATTTTAAGTGGTTACAAGTAATGAGGCATAAAAGAATTTGTTACATAGAAATAAAAGGAAAAACATGACTAATGCTTAACAAGTTAAGTGAATTCAAAGCAAAAGGTTTCTCACCACATGTTCTAGCAGTCTTATTGGCTGAATCTTTCAGCCACCATCCCTTCACAGTCTAATGATGCTTCCTTTGACCTTTTTCAAGTGTTGTCAATGCTGTGAGTAGAGATGAAGGGAGAGAGATCCTTTGGGGGGCTTTGTTCCCCATTTTTATCTTTTCCTCCTCTTTTGAGAATCATCTCCAGCTGGGGTTCAGGAGACTGAAAGTCTGTGGAGTTGGAAACTTCCAGCTGTTTTTTTTGACAAGATGTAAATTTCTCGCTCACATCCTTTTTCCTGCCAAAGAATTGGCGCTTAACCAGATGTTAGTCCATTTTATTTTGTTAACACCTGGCTCAGGCATCAGTTTGCCTTTTATATTTGAGGAATTGGTCTAAACTTGGAATATGTCTCAGTAACGCTATACAGTGTTGCCACACATTTTATCAGGACAATAATGATCAGCACATGATGAATTTTCAGATGATGCCTCACAAGGCATACTTTGTACAAAATCCATTATAGTTTTGTAAAAAGAGTTAATATTGGGATACAAACGGTCATGGGGGGAAGGAGGAGGGAAGAGGAGCAGGTAGAACACATGTCTCTCTTTGGCATCTCCCAACAGCTAGTGGAGGTGGGGGGTGACCTACCATCCTGGCTTTTGTGAATCCCATTTTTAGGCACCTCTTTCCCTCTGTTGTACAGGAAATCTGAGTAACTCTGGCTTTGAATCCCAGTGATGATTTTTTTTTTAATCTTCTAAGCACGTAAATGCTGGGTGTTGCATGGCTCAGTGTCACAACAACTGATTCACAAATGGATTTTAGCCCTAAGACTCAGTCCCCAGTATTTTGCATAAATTCTTAGTGTAGCAAGAAAACTAGAGATCAAAAGCAAGTAAAATAGGTATGATTTTTTTTTTTTTTTTTTAACCTTTAGGAGCTAATTCAGTCCTGATAGACTAGCATTCTTTGATACCTTGGATCAAAGTCTTTGGGGCAGAGACTAGGTCTCCTTTTGTATAGCACCTAGCACAAGGGGCTCTGATTGGTGCATGTGGGTTCTGCTAATATTAAACTTTTACAGTTGGGTAGAGAGGCTCTAAATTGAACATCTAAGTGTGGTGTAGGTATTTGTCTTCAGGCACTTGAAGAAAAGATCTTTGACTTAATAGTACTGCTGATGTGCTAGAAGTTAACTGCAATACCATTAGGGCAGAGGTGGGCAAACTACAGCCTGCGGGCCACATCCGGCCCGCAGAACCATTCTCCCCAGCCCCTGAGTTCCTGGCCCGGGAGGCTAGCCCCCAGCCCCTCCCCTGCAGCCTCAGCTCACTGTGCCCTCTCTGGGTGGTGGGGCTGCGAGCTCCTGGGGCAGCACAGCTGCAGAGCCCGGCCTGACCTGGTGCTCTGTGCTGCGTGGTGCATAGCTGGCTCCCACCAGGCGGCACAGCTGCCTGTCCTGGTGCAGCTACGCCGCCAGCCACTGGTGCTTCAGGCAGCACGGTAAGGGGGCAGGGAGCGGGGGTGGGGGGGTTGGATAGAGGGCAGGGAGATTTGGGGGGGGTGGTCGGGGGCAGGAGTGGTCAGAGGGCAGGGAATGGAGGGGTTGAATGGAGGTGGGGGTTCTGGGAGCAGTCAGGGGTGGTTGGATGGGGCAGAGGTCCCAGGGGCGGCAGTCAGGAAGAAGTGGGGGGGTTGGATGGGGCGGCGGGAGGTAGTTAGGGGTGGGGGTCAGGGGCAGTGGATGGGGTCAGGAGCGGTCAGGGGGTTGGATGGGGCAGGAGCCCTGGGGGGGGGTGCAAGAAGCAGGGGAGGTTGGATAGGGCGTGGGGCCGGGCCACTCATGGCTGTTTGGGGAGACACTTTCTGAAACCCAATGCAGCCCTCAGGACAAAAAGTTTGCCCACCCCTGCATTAGGGTAACTGGCTGAAGTTACCTGTGTTCCTGATAGTCCTATGTGTAGAGTAACTATCTCTAGGCCAAGGCCAAGATACTAGCTAAATCTTATGTCACTTCATTTCTGTCTTTCAGCTAATAGATTTGAGTTCTCCTCTTATCACCCTGAGTCCTGAAGTGAACAAAGAGAATCTGGATTCCCCTCTGCTGAAGTTCTAAACTAAACCTTAGCTAAACCCAAAATTTATCTTGGGACTAGCATCTGCAATTTTGATTTGATATATTAGCCATCTGAATAGGACTGTGTGGAGTGAATATCATGCAATAAAATCCCTTTAATGTACTACTTGAATGTAACTTGTGTTAACAAAATGGAACTAGAATAATCTGTTCAGCAAATCAAAATTGGGAGCACTTGATTAACGTGACTGTCTTCATGCATTGTTGCAGATCCATGTAGTTTTAAAAAAAAAAAAAAGTGCTGTATGTCTGCTTTAGTAAAATTATTTTAAGTCTAATTATACATAACAGTAACCTTTTTCTAAAGGTTTGCTAGTAAATAAAATGATCTAAAGTACTAAAATTAAACTGAAAATTAAAGCTAATGTGGTAGTTATCTTTGTATCCAAGGGATTTTAATGGTCTGTATACATATGAAACTATAGGAAGTCTAAAAATAAAATGTTTTTGGGCCAACAAATGTGTTATATGCTAGTTGTGCCATGGAATATTTCAGGAAGCTAAAATAGCTACATTCAATAAAAGATGCTGGATCTAATGGTGCACTTACACATAATCAGGTTACTGTTAAAGGTGGTAATGTCAGAACTTTGCAAAGTTCATATAGATTGAACTGCCTGCACTGAAGGCTTTTTCTGTAACAGATTTAGAAAATGGGAGCAGAGTGAAAACTGCATTAGACTAATTTTTAAATTCTGATAACTTTGAGGTAGGGGAATATGGTAGGAACAGATAAAACAACAATGAGGTCAGCTGTAGAGAGCAAAGTAAAGGATGGGATTTGACAGCCATCTAGTCCACTGTATGAGAGATGTAATTCTAGATGGAAGAAATGATATGAAGTCAAGAATAGGACATAATATGAGAAAATGGGAAGAGCCAGGTATTTTAATCTGACACATCAAATGTAAAGTCTGATCTGCCCTACTTCTTGCTAGCGGTCTTGTTTGGAGGACCCAGAAATGAACTGGACGCTTTTTAACCCTTCAGCTATCAACAGACCTGTACTCTGATGTCCATGGTAATAACTGCAACTCAGCCTGTCTAAACTATAAAAGCAAAAGGTGAAGACAAAGCCTGCTATAGCTGAATTGTTTAGATTTAAAACTCCTGATAAAGGTTCTTTAAGGCTCCTGGTAAATCCATGGGTTCATATGACTAGCTGAAAGATTCTGGAAGTAGGAAGACACTTTTGAAATCACTAAAATGTTTCAGTTGATGTTATGGGTTAAGGCCACCTTCTCTTAGATATGGTGTATCTGGATCAGGGGGCAAATCTGGACTACTAGATGCTTTTGAATGGATCCTGAATTTTTTTTATTTAGTCTTATTATCCTCTATTATTGTTGCTGGGTTTTTTATTATTTTCTCTGGAGTCTGGACCTTGACAAAAAAAAATTGACTGTTTCTGGCTTAGGCCTACATCCTGATCAGACTAGCCAGAGAGGGAACCAATAGCATTACTACCAGCTTTGACTAAAGCCTGAGCACTGCCTGGCATGTGAGACTTGGGTCCTGGCTCTCCAACTCCCTCAGGTCGGGGGCCAAGAGGGCAGGAAACCTGGGTCTCCCTGCCTTAGGAAAATTCTGGTCGTGCCCCATGCTGTAGAATTTCACAAAGCTCAATCTTCCGTCTATACCATCGAACAATATATGAAACAGATCCATCACTCACCTTGACCACTCCTTTGTCAAATGTCAACACAATCCCCTAGCTTTCTCCACACCATCATGTCTGACTTGCTCCATGTGGCTTGAGGCTGCATAACTCCCAGTTTCTATGTAGTGTGAGACCTTTTGGAAATCCATTCCCTAGAGCGGGGGTTCCCAAAGATGGGCTGTGACATAGTCCCGGGTGGTCTGCCAGCACAACTCCATTCTCCAGTCAAACTCTTAGTAAATCTCTAATTCCATGTGACTCATGTAAACCAAGTAAAAACTATATAAATGTAATATTTTGAGATGTATATATTGAACAGAGTTTAGAAATCTTTAGTTTAAAAAAAAACAAGCTGCAATATGTCAACTTTATGTCAACCTGAGTACAAATGTGTTTCACGGCCAGGTAACCTAGCAACATACACACAGTCCACCATTTACAACTGTAAAAAATAGTAAGCAGTATTTCAACCTCACATGGATCGATTTATTTTTCAAAAGCAAGAAGGGTGATAGAGAAGTCCTGGACCACCTACAGCTATGCAAAATTAGCCAGCCAAAAAACATAAAGTGGTAAGAAAATATGACAACACATACCGTATTTTCCGGCGTATAAGACGACTGGGCGTATAAGACGACCCCCAACTTTTCCAGTTAAAATATAGAGTTTGGGATATACTCGCCGTATAAGACTACCCCTCTTCCAACGCACACCAAAAAAAATTAAAAAAACATCAGATTTGATTTCAATATGGTAATTTTAATTCAAATGCTTATGACATGCAGGTACTTAGCAGGAAAACTGTCACTTATAAACATAAGGCTGTTTGTCATCAAACATGTAAACATAAAACAGTGCAAGTGGATTAAACTTTTCCTAATTCACTCTAAAGCTGAAAGGAAGGATAAGACAATAAACCCATGGGAGCTGCCATGCTGTTTGTTTTCTAAGCGGTCAACCAAACTGGAACTGATGATGATAGGAGGAAGATAACAAACAAGAGAGAGAGAGCAAGTGCCGGGCAAGTCCCTGGCGAGTTAGCAACGCCCATCATAACTGCAAGCTACGGTATTTTTACAGGTTTTGCTGGCGTGACAGTTTCCCTTTAAAAGCCTTCAAAATCCTCCTGTTCGTCATCTGATATCATAAGTACATCAATGACATCTTGTGATACATTTGTAAGGCAGTCATCGTATGGATAGAATTCCGTATCAGATGGTGTGGTCTCCGCTTCGGCTTCCTCTTCATCTTGCCACAAGTAGTCGTCCTCCATACCATCTAATGAATTTGATATGCCACACTTCTTGAAAGACTTGATTACTGTTTCCGCATCAATATCATTCCAGGCTTTTATGACAAACTTGCACAAAACATCCAACTGTGGAGCACGGATGTTTCCTCCTTTTGTGAATGACTTTTCGCCGCTAACCATCCATTCATTCCACTGTTCTTGAATGCGATCTTTAAATGGCTTGTTTAGGCACACATCCAGTGGCTGTACCAACGATGTCAATCCTGCAGGAATAACTGCCGCATCTGTGTTTAGTCTTGCAAGTATTTGCTTGGTGCTGGGAGTTAAATGAGCCCTGAACATATCCCACACCAGTAGACTACATTTTTGAATAAGTCCACCTGGTCGCCTGCTCCATACATTATCAAGCCATAGCTTTACCCCTTCTTCATCCATCCAGCCTTTTTCATTCACATGTACAAAACAACCAACAGGGAACTTGAATTTCGGCATTGTTTTTCTTTTAAAAATAATCATTGGTCTCAGTTTGGCGCCATCAGCTGTGCATCCTAGTACCACTGTAAAACTGGACTTCTCATGTCCTGTTGTTTTAATTAAAATTGTTTTTTCACCTTTTTGATGGACAGTTTTATTTCCAACCATATCAAAATTCATTGGAGTTTCATCCATATTTCCAATACTACTTAACGCATAGCCATGTTTAGTGCGCTGTTGTATTACGTATCGATGGAAACTATTTACTTTGCTATCAAGATCTGCAGGTAATTTTGGGGCAATTTTCATCTTTTGCCTCAGTACCATATTATGCCTTCCCATGAATCTAGTACACCAGGATACAGTGGCCTTAAATCTGTTGCTGTGATCTGGGTTAGATTTGGCCCACTGAAGTGCAAACAAATGTATTTTATTTCGTGTCACTACATAACCGTTTTGGCGATGCTCATTCACCATGTCTGCTACATGTTTTTCGAGTTCTGGCCAATGTGGAGTGCCTCTTCTTAATGCACACTTACCCCTTGGCATACTCTTTAATGCTTTTTCATTTGCTTTCCAGTCCCGAACCATCTTTTCTGTTACTCCATATTGTCTTGCAGCAGCGCAGTTATTATGTTCCATGGCAAAGTTTACAACTTTAAGTTTGAAACTGGCTTCATATTTCTTTCTTCTTGCTGGTGGAGCCATGATGGGGTTTTGACTGTTGGACATTTGTATACTGTACTGTATGTACTGGTGCTATACTGTATGAACAGGTACAGATACTGGTGCTGTACTGTATGTGGTACCCAGTATACAACAACCAGCCAATCACGGCAAGCGATTGGCTGGTTGTTGTATACAAAGCCTGCTTGGATTGGTCAGCTCTCCCTGCCTGCCCAGCCCTCCCTGTCTCCAAGACTATCAGAGCGGTAGCGCAAACACGCCTCTTTCACCCGTCTGGCCCGCCCTTGTATCCTATTACCTCCTTCTCTGCCTCTCAGATCTCGCACATGCGCGCCTGCGCCGCTTCACTGCAGTCCTCAGGAGCGAGATCTGAGAGGCAGAGAAGGAGGTACGGTAATAGGATACAAGGGCGGGCCAGACAGGTGAAAGAGGCGTGTTTTTCTGGGCACAGCGCCGCTCTAGCTCTTTTTTCCATACCCCGGGCGTCCCGGACGCCTGCAGCTTGCTCCGCCCTTCACTTACACCTTCCCGGTGAGGCGCCCCCTCACCTCGTCATCGGGCGGGGATGCGGCCGCGGCCGTTTTTGAGCTCCCACCACCATATGCGGCGACCGCAGATTCTCCAGTCCGGCTCGGAAGTTTCAGCACCCGCCCTATAAGACGACACCCGGCGTATAAGACGACCCCCGACTTTTGAGAAGATTTTCCTGGGTTAAAAAGTAGTCTTATACGCCAGAAAATACAGTACTTAAAATTTGGATTCTCCTTTATGGGATTGGATGAGTATCCATTACTTCAGTGTGTTATATAACTTATTTTATATTTTAATATTTTATTTTCTAATTAGTAGAGAGCAGGGTTGAGTCTTTACTTAGCACAGAAATTGAGATTTTACACTAAAAAAATTGAAAACAATATAGTTCAAAGTTGGGACAGCTATTTTGTTTTAAAATTAACAATTTAACAATTTTAGTAACATTGTGTTGCTTATTGTTCAGTTTTATACATTGTGTTTTTCCTGTTTGAACACCACATACTACTCTCAACATTTATTCAAAGTGTAACTGGACTAACCCTGTTTGGCTTTGAAGATCTCGAAGGATTTCTCTGCTAGGGATTTCTCATTACAATTGTTTACATTAAAATGAAAAGGACCCCAGGCATTGTTTATTTGCAGTGTTATAGTTTGTGCATGTAATAATTACAATTAATAATTTGTCTTAAGAAGAGTTAATAAGTGGGCCACTGTGCTTATTACAGCTGGGCCTCGGGGGGAAGTTTGAGAACCCTGCCCTAGAGGAAAGCCTTTCACGATGGGCTCCCGTATAACAGCTCTGCTTGAGGCTGCGCTGCCCTCTGCCACTCAGGGGCTGTCTGGGGGCACTTCCTACCTCGCGACCCGACTCGAGCCTAACTCTTCCTTCTGGGCAGGGGGGCGGGCTCCCTCGCCCTACTCCCCCAGCACCAAGCTGCCAGTCCAGGCGGCTGGGAGAGCGCAGGGCTGCTAGGCCCCAGCTGCTGGCTCTGTCGGCAGGGGACCAGACCCCAAGCAAGCCCTGCCGCGGGAACTCACAGCAAACGCATTTCTACACGGAGGGAGGCTGCACACGCTTCTTAACACCCCCTGACCGCCCCCAGCAGAGCCCCGGGTGGGGGGCGGCAGGTAGAGCCCTGCACCGACCAGCGCACGGCGCCGAGTCTCCTCCTTTCCCCGCGCCCCTCCCCCGGTGAGGGCGGCAACGGCTCTAGGTGAGGGGCGGGTTCGCCTCCGTCCGAGCCCGGATCGGTGGGCTCGGGAGAGCTGCTCCGTGCCGGCGGCTAGTGCTGGCTGCAGGGCACGTTCCCGTCCGCCCCGCCCCCTGCTGCCCTCGGCGGCGCGACCAGTCCCGCGGGCCAGGCAGGCGCCGGAAGGGGAGAGCGGGAGCGGGAGCGGGGCGGGCGCCCCTGTAAGCAGCCCGGGCCCGGAGATGGCGGCGGCGCGGCGCGTGGTGTGCGCGCTCTCCGGGGGAGTGGACAGCGCGGTGGCGGCGCTGCTGCTCCGGCGGAGAGGTGAGGCGGTGGCGAGTGTGAGCGTCAAGGGCCCGAGCTGCGAGGGGGCTCAGAGCGTTAGGCGCCGGGCGCGGGGTCCTGGGGCCGGTGACCCGGAGAGAAGGGCGGGAGGCCGGGACCCATGACGGGGGGAGAAGGCTGGGGTGCCGGGTTTACAATGGCGCCATGGAGCCGGGCCCATGTTCAGAAGGGGCCCTGGCCTGCTCTGCTTGCACTGTGCCCTGAGACCGTGTGACACGAGGGGAAGGGTAGAAGGAGTGGGGTGCCTGGTGTGGCAGGGAGGGGAGGGGTGCTGGGGCCTGTGACATTTGGGGGGAGGGCTAGGGTGCCTGGGGTCTGTGATATGGGGAGGAAGGCTAGAGTGCCTGTGAGAGGGAGTGGGGGAAGGGCTAGGAGTGCCTGGGGGGTGCCCCGTCGTCAGTTGCTGCCTGTAAGAGTATTATGCTGTCCTGATAGTTGTCATGACAGACACTCCTCTTGCACATACCTGGCTGTACCAATTCATTCCAGGCTGATTTTCCTGCAACCTCTGTCCCTTGAATTCATACAACAGTAACCCACCTTCTCTCTCTAATAGTTAACCTGAACAGTGTAACATTGTTCTTCTCTGCAATAGCCTCAAAGTCTTGTTAAACGTCAGGTTATTTAAAATATTAGCATGTTTTCTCACATGATTTTCCCAGTGTAGATATGGGCTTTCAGCGAATGAAATATGAATCTCTATTAATTTTATATCTCATGATTTGTTATGGCAAACTTTTGATACCAAGGTTGAAGACTTTTTAAATTCACTTTTGTACTTACTGAGTAAGAAGGAATTCCTTATTTTTAAACCTGAAGAGCTGTTGAAAAGAGGATAGGTTGAATATTTTCCATTATCGTTGCAGCTGCATTAAGGGCCCTTATATGGGAAGTGCTAGTCTTACACCATTTACTATTTGGCATAGAATTTTCAAACATTGAAAAATTAGAAATTATATGCCTCCTGGGGGATCTATAGGAAGAACAAACCCTTATGTTCTTTGATAGGTTTAGAAACATTAAGTACCAAATGCAGAGTTTTGCTGGGGTAACGCCTGCCCTCCTGCATTCTTGGAATGATTCAAGAGAGGGGCACCAGGGTGCGTGTGAATTTAGGGAAGGAGGAAAAAAGCTGTTGGGATAGGCCACCCTGAAACTCAGCTGGAATGAGCAGAGAGAAGCATCTGCAACAGGACCCTTAGACAGTTATGCCATCTGTGTGACACTGCTTTTTACAGTTTTTACTCTGGACATTCTTCCTTTCTGCTAATTGGCTGTTTGCTCCAACTCCCTCCTGCCCACTCCTTCACCATCTCTTCACTTCAGCCTCAGAGTCCATGCACTCTTCTTTCTCCCCCTTCTCCTTCCCCTATCCCTTACCTACCCACACACACTTTGCCCCTCTGTTATTTTATTCCATCCCAGCAAAACTCAACACCACAAAAAATTTATAAAACTAACATGACCTGCAGCTGATTATTCTTCTTCACTTTGCTGGTATGTTTATTGTTTTGTGTTTTCTGAACATGCCACAATAGGGCCCTGTTTCTAGATGGGATCCTAAAGGTTACTATAATACACAATTTTTCCTTCTCTGAAAAAAAAAAATCTTAAATGTGTAATGATCCAGAATTCAACCTTAGTGTCCCCTTAGGAGTTCTAGAACCAGGTGTTTTTAAATCTGCAAATTCATATTGGACAATAAGTGGGTGGGGGGAAAGGTATCTGGATGTAGAATACTCTGGAAAAACTAGCCACAGACAAAAAATCAAATCAATAGGAGACTGGCTTTTAAAAATTCTTTTCAGAATTTGTACATGAACAGGAATTACTAATATATGCAATGTAAAACAACCCCGGGGGCTTGGCATGTTCTCTGGGGAGGTCAGGTGTTCAGAATGCTGGGGTGAAATAATGGTATTTGGAAGAAGTGAAAGAGGCTCTTGATTTTTCACCAAGCACACATCAATCTGCCTTAATGGCTTGTCTGAGTGTTGCGCTATCTGTAGCAAGAAAGTGCAGTGTGAGGCACTGATGGAATGACTTCTTGACAACTATAAGAACACTCAGATGTTGCCCAGTTGGGACTTGGAAGATCCAGAGTTTGGGTCTGATCCCTAAGAATGTTTTCAGTATATGAATAATTCCTTTCCTCCTTCCTTAGGCTACCAAGTGACAGGGGTATTTATGAAGAACTGGGACACTCTGGATGAACAAGGAGTTTGTTCTGCTGACAAAGATTGTGAAGATGCTTATAGAGTTTGTCAGAAACTGGATATCCCTTTTCATCAAGTTTCCTATGTCAAGGAGTACTGGAATGAAGTTTTCAGGTAGGATTGTTTTAGAGACATTGTCTTCAAAAATATAATTTCTGATAAAGTGTTAGTATGTGAACAGTGAGGGGGTAGAGAATGGCAAAAGACTGACAGGGACAACTTAGTGTCTGTGGAGTCATAAGACAGTACAGAAATATCTTAATGTGGTAGAAATTGTTATTCATTCCTTGTCTTACAAGTTTAGGATCACACCAACTAAGATAGGTATGGGTCTTTTGGCATACTTACATACATTTACTCTTTGAATTGATGGATGGGATTTCTCTGGAATTAGGTTAATTCGGGTGCAGTATGTCATCCAGTTCCAATACCTCCCTCTTTCTCTTTCCATCCATACTAACTAGCTGCAGTTTGAGGAAGAAAATATTTAACAGGAACTTCAGTTACTTTCATTTACATCAAATTGAAGCAAAAAAACCCTGCATATTAGATTACTTTTACTCCAAACCCAAAGTTGTCATTAAAAAATAGCTTTGCTGCTTTCAGCCTCCTTTGCTCCTGGCTTCAGCCTTGCAGGGGGCATTGGGAATTGAGCCTTCAACCCTGCAGCTCCTGGCTTCAGCCCCGTGGGAGGTGCTCGGGCTCTGGGTTTTAGCTGCAGGGTCCCGCAGGGTCCCTGAAAGGGTTCACGAATCCCCAGGGGGCAGCGGACCCCCTGTTGAGAACTGCTGATCTAAGAGACTGCCAAACATATGGGGATTTTCCTTCTAAAAATTGTTTACACTACAGCTTGAAAAGAAAATGGGGGAATAAGGGAGTACAGTTAAAATGAAAGCCTTAGTTAATACTTAATATTTCAAATGTTTTAACTATTTTTTCTTCTTTTCTGTATCTTTAATAAAAGGTTAAAAGGATTTTTAATGGTATGTTTGTTCAGGTACTAAGCACTCTATAGCAGTGGTTCTCAGACTTTTGAGTTTGGTAACACCTTTCACATAGCAAGCCTCTGAGTGTGACGCCCCCTTATAAATTAAAAACACTTTTTAAATATATTTAACACCATTATAAATGCTGGAGGCAAAACAGGATTTGGGGTGGAGGCTGACAGCTTGCGCCCCCCCCCCTCATGTAACAACCTCACGACCCCCTGAGGGCTCATGACCCTGCGAGAACCTCTGCTGTATACCAAGTCTTGGACATTGTTTAACACTGTTTAATGTTGGACAGTGATAGGGTTAACAACTTTAGCCCATTTATTCCATCTAAATTAATTACAACAACCCTACCCACCTCCACTTCCCCTGACTATGGGTCCCTGCTTCCTTTCTCGCCACCACTCTACGCTCCTCCATTCCCTTGTGACTCCCTGCCTCTACTCAATTTCACGCATCATCAGATCCACTTCCTTGCTTCTCCCAGTCCTCTCAGCAGAGAAATACAATGAGATGAAGCATAGGACCTCACTTTGCTCAGCAAGGAAGCACAGGGTGTCCCCACCCCGTTTTCCCTGTTGATACAGGAGAGTGAAGAGGGGCGTATTCTACCCTCTTTGGGAGTGCTAGCCTGGGATCTCCAAATAAGAGAGAGTGCAACTCGAGGTCTTAAGCCCACACTACTGCTTTCTTCAGCCGTTTCCTTCTCCTGTTTTCCCTACATCTTCCCCCTTCGTGCAGGGCTCAGATGCGGTCTTTTACTCTAGCAAGCAGCTTGCCCTTTGCTAGGACTTTCTCTTCTGCCTCTTCAGACTGTGAACTTAACCCTTCCTATGGTTCCTACCTCTTCAGGCCTCCTCTTCCTAGGCCTTTTTAACCAAGAGAATCGCTCTGGGTTTGCCTTTTCTGTAGTCTCTAACCAATGTTAGAGATTCAGCAGCCACTTACTCCCCTTTTCCTTTGTTTTCTGCTTCCCTAAAGAACCTGCTGGCTACTTTTTTTTTTTTTTTTTTTTTTTTTTTAGAACTCCCTCTGACTGACATGAAGGGTTCTTAGCCTATGTCTACACTACAGCCTATGTTGGCAAAACTTATGTTGCTCTGGGGTGCAAATCCTCTACCCCCTGAGCGACATAGGTTACACTGACATAAGCGTTGGTGTGCACAGCGAGCTTCTCCTGCCGAATAGCTTATGCTGCTTGCAGAGGTGGGTTTTTATGGCAATGGGAGAGCTCTCTCCCATTGGCGGAGAGCATCTTCACCACACATGCTGCAGTGGTGCAGCTGTACCCATCCAGCAAGCTTTGATGTTGCCTACTTTCACAGGCTCCCTCTGGGAACTATATCCTTCAAAATTTCCACTGGGTTGTAGTCTTTCTTACAGGCCACAGTACACTCTTATGAATAAATTGCCTATTTGGTCTTGCCCTTGAATGTCAAAGAGGAAAAACAAGAGCCGTGCAGGTGTGGGTAACCCAGCTGACTTAGTTGCTGGTATCATCTGTTAAATGTATGGGAAAAGGTAGTAAACAAAGGAAAAACCATTTTGCTTTGTGTTTTTAAAATAGTCTGTCAAATGTAAGGGACAAGTCTGAGAGGTTGTTTCAGTTTATAAAGAGTAAAAATAAACACCTGTTTTTTTTTGTTTTTGTTTTTTTAAAGTGTAAAGTACCTTTTAATTAGCATGTAGTGTTTGAGGGCAGAATCCCGTGCTGTCACTTTCTATTTATTTGAATGGGAATTGAGGACAAGAAACACTTTGCAGAATCAGGCCCTAAGGTATTTCAGTACACATGCCCATCACCATAGTATTTAGGCGCTGTTGTTAATTGGCACTTGTTTAAGCATTTTGAATGTATAATAAAGCATCATACAAAAGACAATCAGATACTGTGGTGATGAGGCCACGTTTGTCCCCTAGCTAAAAATATAAATGCTAAGCACTCTTTTTATTTTAAAGTACAAAGATGTTGAAACTTAATTTGAGAAACGCTAGTATGAGTTTAAATATGAAAAACTGTAGTTTAGTCCAGTCATGGAAAATCTTAAATGAGTGCTGTCTTGTAGGTAAAATAAAATATTCATGAATCACTCACATGTTTTGCTTCTTGCACAATATACGTTTAGTATTATTGATAGGTCTTAAGCTCTTGAGAGAGAAGTACTTCTCCATACTTGAATAGAATTATCTGACAAAAAAAAATGTTTATAGTCGTACATTTGTTTTACAGTTACCTTGTAAATGAGTATGAATTGGGAAGAACTCCTAATCCTGACATAATGTGCAACAAGCATATCAAATTCAATTATTTTCTCCGTTATGCTCTGGATAACCTTGGTAAGTTGTCTTCAGGTTTGTTTGTATATACCCTATACTGCAAAAATGCTAAAGAGGAGCAAACTCTTTTTAAAATGTTGGCAAGAAGCCTGATCTCATGTGCAAACACAGTTTAAACATCTTTGTAGCCTTATATCAGTATTTGTAAAGTATTTATTTTAAAGTGTTTTCAGAGATGTAAGTAAGTTTATTTCAGGGAACTATCTCTTGTGAAGAGAAGTTTAAATTTTGCATTTGAAGATGCTTCTTGAAGCACAAAAAAATGGAAGTAGTGTATATCAAGAAATATGATTTTTCCATTAAATATTGGGGCTGTATTAAGATTAGGACAGCACTAGCTAGCTATGGAAAGCTTCTCAGATGTCATTTATCTTTAATTTTTATTCCTATAATCATTTGTTTCCAAATATTTCTATAACCTTTAATACTCTGAATATTGTGAAGTTCAAGTGCGATATATATTTTTTTTAAACTTGGCATAGGAGCGGATGCAGTTGCAACTGGGCATTATGCAAGGACTTCACTGGAAGATGAAGAAATTTTCCAACAGAAACATATTAAAAGACCACAAGGGCTTTTCAGAAACCGATTTGAAGTTAGAAATGGTAAGCAGTTAATATGGCTTTGTCACAGATTCATAGGCCCAGTGCGCTCTCTTGGCTCCGTATGGTCCCTGGGAGGAACACCTTTCAGTGTCAGCCCTCCTCGAGGATCTCTCTCTCTCTCTCTCAGGTTAAGCCATTTGACTCCATTGCCTCCTGGACCATACCTCTAAGTTTTCCCCATGCCTGGTGTGACAAAGTCAGACCAGATGGCTGCAAGAGAGTCCCGGAAGGCCGATTTGTTAGCCCTAGAATGTTAAAGGCCCTTTTCCCTACAAGCTGAGAAAGGGTTACCTCAGGTCAATTAGGGACACCTGAATCCAATTAAGGACTGCCTGAGGCCTTTAAAAACTCCTTCTCTGGGGAGAGAAAAGGGGGTTGAGAATGACAAGCTGCTGCCAGGCTAGCGACAGCAGGGAAATGAGCTTCTCCAGGCTGAGAGGCTGTGCTCCCTCCCATAGGGGGAACAGCCAAACCTGAGTGTCTGCTAAGGGAAGGACCGACACCCTGCCCCAGCAAGGAAGCAGGGAAAGGTATCCCCCTTTGGTTTTGTGTTTGAGACTTTCCTTTCTGTTTGGTGAAGGATCACCCCTTAGGCTGACCCTGAAAATGGCCAAAGCAGCACAGAAGGGGGAAGGCACAAGCTGCCCAGAGCAGGGATGATTTACTTCAAGCCCGCCATCGCCAGAGGGGGTAGTGCTAAGTCTGGCGAGATGAAGGAGGTGCCTTGCCACACTGGTCAGATTCAGTGAGCTCTCCTCAGTGAGTCCACTCAAACTGGACCCTTGGGGGAAGACTAGCAGAGAGGGAGCAACAAAAGCTTTAGATTGTAATGACTCTCAGCCAGCGTTGTAAAACAAAAGAATTTATTGGAAGTCTAGAACACAGCATAGAAAGTTCTTGGGTGCCCTTTAGAATAGAAAGTTACAGCATAGTTCATTTGGGTCTTCCTGAGTTCAAGTGGGTCCAGACCCCTCTTTGTCCCCAATCCAGAAGTGTTCCTCCTTCCAGCCAATCACACTATATCACCTTTCTAAAAGCTCCTCCTTCATCCTTTGTCTTCTTTCTTGGGCAAACAGATCACCTGGGCTCTGTTTCTTCAGTCCTTTGTTTTCCCACTGACCAAAGCCGGATGGCTTCCAAGTTGGGGAGGGTCTTTGGGTCACCAGTTACAAAGTGTCCCGGCCATTGTCTGGGGTCCAGGCTGCTAGGTCACACCCCTGGTTAAACATGCAGTACATAGGGGAAACTGAGGCACACTCAATATTCATATAAAACATTAAGAAAATTCCCCACTTTGTCACAGGCTCTTACAGTCATATTAAAAGCAACATGACTTCCTCAGTTTAGGTCTCTCAAAGCACTTATCATCTTAAGAACTTTCCTTAATCGCAGTTATATTTATAAACGTTAAAGAAACAAGATATATATTTGGCTTTAAGCTTAATATTTTCTTACACGGTATTTCCTAGCCCCCTTGGCATTAGGTCATGGTGTTGCAGGGGTCTTTGCCTCCAGTGTTCCCTGTTGCCTACTACTTGTCCCTATAATAACCCGTTTCTGTCCACGACTTAGCCCTCCAGCTAAATCGCATCTGATCTGGATCCCTTTCAGGATAACAGAAATCCAAACATCCCGAACAACCCCTCTTGGGTTACACCTCAACCCATCTGGGTTCAGTTCTCAGCCCCACCCTGGGTTTAATGGTCCTTGTGTTGGAGCTTCTGTGCACCTTCTTTGGGGCAGACCCACCTTCTGCTTTGAGTTCCGGCCCTTTGTTAAGCAGCTAGGCCTGTGCCTTTAGACATGCTGCTGTTTTTCTGGGCTACTTCCTGCCTCCAAGGCCCTTTTGCTGTTTCCCAGCAGGCTATTGTTATTACAGCATCTCTGGGGTTCCCAGATCTCTGGGGCTTCTTTCTAGTTCATCTCAGCTCCTTGCTCCTCCCTCGGAATGCTGACCCCAGAATTGTCTCCCTGCGTCTTGCTCCTTTTCAAAGGCCTATCACAGGGACTAAATCCATCCCTGTGGCCTTTTTCAGCATGTCTTTGCCAGGCCTTTACCCAGGGCCATCCTTAGGCATACCCAGCATAGCGTAGGGCACACAAAAATTTGGGGTACCCCTGGGTCTTAGTGTCCACCCTTCTACCTCTTCCTATCTCTGTTCTGACCCTTCCTGCAGGCTGCCACCACACCTGGCTGCTGCAGCCTGGTGAGTCTTCCTGTAGAGGGGATCTAGTACTTAAAAGTGAAAAAGCCTCCAGCCTGCCAGACCTATTAGCACAACATCGAAACTGTTAAAGAGCCATTCAAGTGGTAATGAAGCATTTGTCAAGTAACAGGCATTTGCCAACCCCCAGATATATACTGTCAGTTTCTGAATTTACTGACACAAACAGTTGTGCATTACTGTGTCCAACACCATCAGGTGGTCCAGAGACATTTTTATGGAACACATCACAGGACACCGCCAATACCACACTGAGTAACTGAGACCGCCGACCAGGGAAATAACCCACTTCCTTCCCTGACGGACCAAGGGACGCACCCCATCTATGTACTTATCTGCTACACCGATACTGACTTGGACTCCTTATTCATTCCATGGGTGGCGTACCCGAGCCCACTTATCCACTGACACTTTAAAAACTCTTGCACCCCAATCTGGGTCTATACAGGTTATGCAATATGTATGTTTCTTTTCATCCTTGCTAACAATACTTGTCTCTACCCCTCCCCCCCATAACTGAAGCCTGACTGCAGATGTACAGTACCTTCCCTCTTAACTTGTGTCTGTTTAATTTTAAACATTCACTTTACTCAGAACATGTTAGTCTACAGGACCTTAGTTTAAAATTTGCTTTAAAAATATTTCATCAGTGTGTAACAGAAGATTATAAAATCACATCTCTAAAAAATCCTTGCATAGTTTTTAAATCACAATCGGAGTTTTCATCTTTAGCCTTAAATGCTTGGATCTTCAGACATATAGTTTTTTAAATAAATCCTTCAAAAGACCACTCTTATCTAAAATACATATGCAAGCTCGGGCTGCCATCAGGCATAAGGGCACCAGTTTAATGATACTGCATAGGGCCCCATAAATCCCAAGGATGGCCCTGTCCTTACTCAAGAGAGAAGTATCTCCCTACCTCTTCTTTCCTGGGCCTCCTTTTTTTGAAGGTGTTTTCCTTTCTCTGTGTAGTCTTCCCTAATCCTTTCACAGCTGGGGTCACTAATGGTAATCAAGCCATCAGGTCAGGATCAGCAGGGGGATAGCTGCAACATCATTGGTGAGGCTGATCCTGACTCCCCTTAAAGGGCCAGCCAGCCTGTGACAGTTGGTTACAATAGTAAATACATAGCAAGGTGACATCTCAACATTATTAAACTTCAGTAGTCAAACTTCTTGTTGTAATGCTTTTTTATAAGATAAAAGAGAGATTCCAGAAGACTGGAAAAGGGCAAATATAGTGCCCATCTATAAAAAGGGAAATAAAAACAACCCAGGTAACTACAGACCAGTTAGTTTAACTTCTGTGCCAGGGAAGATAATGGAGCAAGTAATTAAGGAAATCATCTGCAAACACTTGGAAGGTGGTAAGGTGATAGGGAACAGCCAGCATGGATTTGTGAAGAACAAATCATGTCAAACCAATCTGATAGCTTTCTTTGATAGGATAACGAGCCTTGTGGATAAGGGTGAAGCGGTGGATGTGGTATACCTAGACTTTAGTAAGGCATTTGATACGGTCTCGCATGATATTCTTATCGATAAACTAGGCAAATACAAATTAGATGGGGCTACTATAAGGTGGGTGCATAACTGGCTGGATAACCGTACTCAGAGAGTTGTTATTAATGGTTCCCAATCCTGCTGGAAAGGCGTAACGAGTGGGGTTCCGCAGGGGTCTGTATTGGGACCGGCTCTGTTCAATATCTTCATCAACGACTTAGATATTGGCATAGAAAGTACGCTTATTAAGTTTGCGGATGATACCAAACTGGGAGGGATTGCAACTACTTTGGAGGACAGGGTCATAATTCAAAATGATCTGGACAAATTGGAGAAATGGGCTGAGGTAAACAGGATGAAGTTTAACAAAGACAAATGCAAAGTGCTCCACTTAGGAAGGAAAAATCAATTTCACACATACAGAATGGGAAAAGACTGTCTAGGAAGGAGTACGGCAGAAAGGGATCTAGGGGTTATAGTGGACCACAAGCTAAATATGAGTCAACAGTGTGATGCTGTTGCAAAAAAAGCAAACATGATTCTGGGATGCATTAACAGGTGTGTTGTGAACAAGACACGAGAAGTCATTCTTCCGCTCTACTCTGCTCTGGTTAGGCCTCAGCTGGAGTATTGTGTCCAGTTCTGGGCACCGCATTTTAAAAAAGATGTGGAGAAATTGGAGCGGGTCCAGAGAAGAGCAACAAGAATGATTAAAGGTCTTGAGAACATGACCTATGAAGGAAGGCTGAAAGAACTGGGTTTGTTTAGTTTGGAAAAGAGAAGACTGAGAGGGGACATGATAGCAGTTTTCAGGTATCTAAAAGGGTGTCATAAGGAGGAGGGAGAGAACTTGTTCACCTTAGCCTCTAAGGATAGAACCAGAAACAATGGGTTTAAACTGCAGCAGGGGAGGTCTAGGTTGGACATTAGGAAAAAGTTCCTAACTGTCAGGGTGGTTAAACACTGGAACAAATTGCCTAGGGAGGTTGTGGAATCTCCGTCTCTGGAGATATTTAAGAGTAGGTTAGATAAATGTCTATCAGGGATGGTCTAGACAGTATTTGGTCCTGCCATGCGGGCAGGGGACTGGACTCGATGACCTCTCGAGGTCCCTTCCAGTCCTATAATCTATGAATCTATGAAAAACAAACAATAAAGGCTTTTAAGAACAGAAGGCCAGATCATCAGTTTGTGAAAAATAGTGTTGCTCCCTTGTCTTCAGTGGAATTAGATTGATTTACACCATCTGACTATCTGGCCCAGAATATTTTAAGTAATTCTGTTAAATATAGGTCTTGTTCTCTCCAGCTATTACAAGTTATGGGATTTGTAGAATTCCAAGAAAAGAGTAGTCCTTGCTATCAATATAGGCCAGGGGTGGCCAACCTGTGGCTCCGGAGCCACATGTGGTTCTTCAGAGGTTAATATGCGGCTCCTTGCATAGGTGATGACTCCGAGGCTGGAGCTACAGATGCTAACTTGCCAATTTGCTCTGGGGTGCTCGCTGCTCAACCCCCTGCTCTGCCCCAGTTCCTGCCACCACTCCACCCCTTCCCCCAAGGCCCCTGCCTCTTCCCCTGAGCCTGCCATGCCCTCGCTCCTCCCCATCCCCTCCAGAGCCTCCTGCGCACTGCAATACAGCTGATTGCAGCGGGGGGGTGGGGTGGGGGGGGGGAGGTGCTGATTGGCGGAGCTGCCAGTGGGTGGGAGGCACTCTGGGCTGGAGGGGGTTAGCGGATGGGGGACTGCAAACATATTACTGTGGCTCTTTGGCAATGTTCATTGGTAAATTCTGGCTCCTTCTCAGGCTCAGATTGGCCACCCCTGATATAGGCCATTAAGGATTCTTGTTCTTGTATAATGAGAGATAGAAAAGTTCCTGATCTAACTTCTCTATGGGGTTAATTGTTTTATATACTTTATGTCCCCTCTTATTTGACTCCTTATTCATCTAAGGTATACACTCTTTCTTTATATGAGAGTTTTTCCTATGCCCTTCTTTATTCTTGCTGCTCTTCTTTGAACCGCCTCTTTTTTTTTTTTTTGAGATGGGGTGACCAAGGCTTGTGCTATACTGTACATTTACTTCTGAATGGATTTGGAATAGTCTTCTCTCAACTGAAGTTAAGATAAGCGATTCTGTAAATAAACTGTTGGATAGTTCTAGATCAGGATATTTAATCCACTGTAAGTCACATAAGACTTCAAGTGTGAGTGCTGTAACTTGCTACTTTAGAGTTCAGAACCCCAGTGTCTCGGTAATAAATTATGGTTATCAAATTGCCCTCCCTGCAATGATAGTAAATCATTTCTAATATCGGATAACCTGATTATGTTTGGTCTAAAATCTGATTTTTCAATGGAAAATTGGGTTTCCAACTAAAAAAATATTTAACAAAGCTGTCTGTTTCCTGTGGAAAATCTAAACTTTTCATTAAGAAAATGAATATCAAAAAAATGAAATTTTTGGCCAAAAGAGGTGGGGTTTTTGTTTTTGTTTTTTTGTTTTTTGCTGAAAATTTTGATTCAGAAATGCTGCTGTAGTGTTTCATGCCCCCATTCTCCTCTGTAGGCCTGGCTATTCAGACAGATTAAAGCTCCCCTGAAGCACTGCAGCCATGGTGACTCCCTGATGCACTGTGTCATCTTGGCAAGAAAGGAGGTGGTGTTGCATAATGTTTATTACAAATAATTAATAATAAATAATAGTATTACTATAGCACCTAGGAACCCTAGTCATGGACTAGGAACCCATTGTGGGAAGGACTGTACAAAAACAGAACAAAAAGATGGTCTCTGTCCTAAAGAGCTTAAAATCTTAAGTCAAAGACAAGAAACAACAGATGGATACAGACAGATGGGGGAGTACAAGGAAACAACAAGACAACAGTGGTCAGTATGACAGGCAGTGGTCTCAACACACCAGCAGCCTAACTATTGTCAAGTTTTTTATAGCCATCACAGCAAATTTTAAGAAGGATAATGAGAGAGTTTGCAGATGTTGATGGGAGAGCTGCTCCCAAGCATGAGATGCAGGATAGGAGAAAGTGTGAAGATGTTTGTTTACAAATTTTAACAAGTGGGTAATGGAGGCTGACATCATAGGCCAGTTGGACATGGGAGTCAACATTTCAATAGCAAATGATACACCTGAGGGAATTCTGCACCAAAAAATAAAAATTCAGTGCCAAAAAAATAAAAATTCTGCATACAATAGTTTAAAATTCTGCAAATGTTATTTGTCAATAAATAAATGTGGAGGCTCCAGCATGGCAGTGGGATGCACAGGTTACTGGCTGCACAGAATTGGGAGATCACCCTGCAGCCGCACTCTTCTCCCTACGCCCTGCCCCCGGGACATAGACTCAGTGATGAGGCTGCACCTGATACAGCATAATTGCTGGGCCTTCCCCAGAAACACCCCGGAGCCCTGACCCTCTGCGCCCAGAGCACCAGGTGTGGGCAGGCAGGCTCAGCCCAGCAGGATCCAGGTGTGGGGCGAGAGGGTTCTGTGTGGGGCAATCTGGGTGTGGGAAGCAAAGAAATCTGCGAATTCTGTGCAGGAGCATTGGCGCAGAATTGCCACTGGAGTAAAATGAGAGACGATAGGTAGGGTAGAAATAAACAGAGCAATGAAAGGCCTTCAAAGTGAAGAAAGTAGCTTATATTGAATACCATGGAGAAGCGTGAGCCAGTGGAGGGATCCGGAGAGACAGGTGATATGGTCCAAATGACAAAATAAGAAAATTATGTTTGCAGCAGCATTCTGAATGGCTGGGAATGGGACATAATTACATTTGTCAAGGCCAGAGAAAAGGATGTTGCAGTAATTGAAACATGACATAAGGAGAGTCTGGATGAGAGTTTTAGTTGTGTGGATGGATTCATAGATTCCAAGGCTAGAAGGTACAATTGTGATCATCTAGTCTGACCATCTGTACGACACAGGCCATAGAACTTCCCCAAAATAATTCCTAGACCTAGATCATATCTTTTAGAAAAACATCCAATCTTGATTTAAAAACTGCCAGTCATGGAGAATCCATGACAACTCTTGGGAAATTGTCCTAAATGGTTAATTACTCACTGTTAAAAATGTATCCCTTGTTTCCAGTCTGAATTTGTCTAGCTTCAAGTTGCAGCAATTGGATCATGTTATAGCTTTCTCTGCTAGATTGAAGAGCCTATTATCAAACATTTGTGTCCCAGATAGGTACTTATAGACCAGAAGAAGGCACTTCTAGAATAGACCTGAAAGATAAATGTGTTATCAGCATATAGATGGTGGTTTTATTTGTGTCTTCAGATTAGATTACTCAGAGGTAAGTGTAGAGGGAGAAGAGAAGGAGACCAAGTCCTGTGGAATCCCCAGAGACAGTTGGAGGAACGCTAAGAAGGATCTTCTGCAGGATGCTCTGAAGGAGAGATTAGAGATGTAGGAGAACTAGGAGAGGACTGAGTCACAGAAGCCCAGGGGGGACAAGATTTCAAGAACAACAACATGGTCAACAGTATCAAAGGCAGCTGACAGGTCGAGGACCCTGAGGTTGGAGTACTAGTTCTGAGATTTGTCTAGGAAGAGGTCATTAGAGACTTTGGCACAAGTAGTTTCAGTGGAGTTCAAAGGATGTAAGATGGGAGATGCAGTCCAGTTCATGGTGTCTGTCCCATAAAAGTAAATGGGGGCACAAGGATCCCAAACTACAGCTCCCATGAGGTACTGTGCTAGCATTTCCAAATTGAAAGTTTTCAGCTGCAAGTTTTTGGGGTTTGATTTTTTTTTTTTTTTTTTTTTCTCCCCTGGAAAGTCAGAATTTTCCAGGACAGGGAGAAACCCCACTTTCCAACACATGTTTTGTGACATCTCTTAACTGTCTATCACCATGAATGTGGTATTCTAGGTGTGTTTCCAGACCTATTGTGGAGACTCTCTATTATTAGATGTGACTGACCAGTATCTCAAAACTGTTTCTCAGTCATTTGAAACAAAAGGCACATCGATGTGTTAGCCATGAAACTCCAAAGCTATGATGGAGACTAGTTCTTATCCAAATGGATAGAATATGACTGAAAATTACAATATAACTGTGGTGGAGGCTGACCTCATAGATCATAATTATTACATATATAACACAGGATCAAGTCATTTGTGCTGTTGGGAGGCAATCTGTAGATCATTTGTATAAAAAAGTCCAATTCTGTTTTGTGGTACTGCTGTAGGGCTGGAATGCCTCCAGTGACATTAATGTGGATTTACATCAGTGTGACTTTGAGCAAATTTGGCCTAACATTTTTTTGAAAAACAAGATACAACACTGTTAGCTAATATTACTTCTTTCTACATTTACAAACAGTGATTTTTTTTCAAATATTAATTTATATTATTGCTTTTCTTACCAGGAAAATTCACCGTGATGTAAAAGAAACAGAGGTTCAGCAAAATACAAAATCAAAATCTGTGTAGCTCTTTTTGGTAGGAAGTAGTTTTCAAGGAAAATATTATAAAAATATTCTAAATTGTTGAAAATTCTTGGAAAATTTTATCATTTTATTAAAATGTTTAAGACCATAATAAACAGGCAAAACCAAATATTTGGAATGTTGGGTGTCATAAGTCAAACATTATGAGGTTTTGGACAGGTGTTCCTGTTAGTTTGAGTAATCAGTTTTAATCCCCATTTCTTCTTGTAAAATTGAAGAAGAGATACAATATTAGGAAATGGAGCAATATCTAGATTGTAAAAAGTGCTCCAGATGTTTTCTCATTGCACTCAACAGAAAACTTGCTAAGATGTGTTTATAGTAGAAGTTCTTGTTTTAGGCCGAATTTTAACTAAACTTCTATGTAAATAGTAGGAGTTAAGCTATGTAACATTGAAATATCTTGTGTATTCTGTACCTTGCAGCTGTAAAACTTCTTAAAGGAGCTGACCACTTGAAAGACCAGACCTTCTTCCTCAGTCAGATTTCACAAGATGCTTTGAGGAGAACCATTTTTCCTTTAGGAGGATTGACAAAAAATTTTGTAAAGAAGATAGCAGCAGAACACGAATTTCATCATGTGCTAAAGAGAAAAGAGGCATGGTAACACTTATTAAACTTTTGATTTATATTTATCTCTAAACCATTCTTTTTCTGATTTATATGTTATAAACATTAATACTTATTAGGTAAACTTTAAATATAGTCATAGTTTCTTTTTAATTACATTGCGTCAAATTCAGTTAAAGTATTTGAGTAACATAATAGAATATATTGGTCCTGCTAGTGAAGGCAGGGGGCTAGACTCGATGACCTTCAAGGTCCCTTCCAGTTCTAGGAGATAGGATATCTCCATTAATTAAAAACAAACAAACAACAATATTTGGGCTGTAAATTGAGTTTTGCATTGTTTACGCAGTTGTCTAGCTGTCCCAAAGTACTTAGCCTGGATATTTTAATTTTTTTTTTTTTTTTGTTGGTTGGTTTTAAAAAGCTCCTCTACCATTGTAGCTCTGAGGACTGAGGAGATGGATGTGGCCTGTTTCCAACCAGCACAAGTCACAGAGATAGCTAATGATTTATTTCACCATGGTTCTCTGTATCTCCAATTTATTATAGTTGTGTTGCAGGATGCATTGGTATATATTGGTGTCAGATTTTTTTTTTCCTAGGTCACTTTTTTCACAAGGGTAGTTCTGTTTCCATAGCTAAGGAACTAATATTTTATGGTGTGATCTTTTGGAGTATGAATGTAAGCAGCTGGTATGTTCCTGATTATGTTCCTTCTTGTTTTTAGTACTTGTACTTATCTTCATAGCAAGCAGTTTTTTACTATGCAGTTGTCTGAGCATTGTAATATAGGGTTTTTAGGTGATGTCGTTTTAGAAAGAAAGAAGAACAAATCTGCAGAGATGCTTAAGCATTGCAGTGAAAAGTGCAGAAGTAATTTTCCTCCCTGGCCAACAAAACAGCTAGGGCTTCTCCTGGATTACAGGATTAGACAGCAGCTGAGCAGGAGTTTTGTGGATCAGAGTTGGGTCTAAATATGGTACTTAGGTACCTAAATCTGAGGTTCAGGTGCTTAAGAACCATTGTGTATCTAGGCTTCAGTGACTTGTCTTTGTGTTTAGTATTGTATCATAAGGTAAAGGACAGGTCACTTTTTTAAAATATGCATGCAACACAGTCATCAAGATGTGTTCATGTCTTACTGAGTAACCACGTGAACTTATTGTCACCCGTGTCTTTCTCCTCTTTCCTGCACTTATGATTTTCACTTATATGGAATTTAGTTTGTGCGCTCTTTGGGGCAGCAATTTTTGTAATCATTCTGTGAGGCACCTAGCATGTTTCTAGGTGCATGGGAGGGTAAATCCTTGCTGTACTGATAATGAATGTTCTGACATTAGGATTTTCAAATGATTCATTCTGCTTTTTTATAGTGTGCATTCATTTTATTTTTTAGAGTATGGGAATCTGTTTCATTGGTGAAAGAAATTTTGAAAACTTCATTCTTGAGGCAAGTAACATTAGATCTGGGGAATTCATAAACTTCTGTTCTGATTTCCCTAGTAATTTGTAATGTGGCCTGGGGAAAGATCTTTTACACAGCTATTTTTCTTTCTTGTAGTATTTAGAACCTCGTCCAGGTAACTTTATTTCCATTGAAGATAACAAGGTGATAGGAACACACAAAGGTAAGCAGCTGCCTTTCCTAGCTAATTGATTTTAGGGGGAAGGGGTAGCTCAGTGGTTTCAGCATAGGCCTGCTAAACCCAGGGGGCAACTTAGGGATCTGGGCAAAATCAGTACTTGGTCCTGCTAGTGAAGGCAGGGAGCTGGACTCGATGACCTTTCAGGGTTCCTTCCAGTTCTATGAGATAGGTATATCTCCATATATTATAAATAAACCATTTGTGTAATATATAACAATGCTATTTTATTTGGAAAGACTAGTTCTGTAAAATTCTAAAGGTCTATAATCCTGTTCTGTTTTGGTATGCCTAATGAATCATAGAAGATCCATTAACCCTGTAACTGGCTTTGGCCTGTCTCTCGTTTTTATATTAGTTTTATATTGCAATAAAAAGAAAAAACGTAATTATTGCCTAGCATCACTGATACTTTGGATTACTTTGTTGTCACTAGGTCCTCATTAATTTTATGCTAAAGGAACACTGTCAACTTGATTTTTTTTTTTTTAAATCACTGAGTTTCAATTCCATTTTCTGATAGAGCACCCTTTTAAACATCCAGAAAATTTAAGTTCTTCTTTTAAAAATAAATTAATGCAGGTTGTGATGCACAAAAGGTTTTTTTGGGCAGTTACAGAACACCAGCACCAAATATGCCCAAATTCACCTCTCCTTTTCCCCTCCCTTCCTCTCTGTGAACATCTGCCCGTTGCCTCTTCAGTTTCAGATTCTGTTACTGATAAACACTCTTCCAAGGCCTGCAAAAGAGCCTACACCTAAGATCCCACAAGCCAGTGCATGAAAATCTGATGTCAAGTTAGTGAATGTAATAGGAAGTGAAACCGACTCATTAAAACCATGAAACTGACAAGACACATTTATCAAATTCACAAACTAAACAAGCTGAAATACTGATGGTTTTTCTCTAATTTATTTCAATTATAGTAGTCTTTGGGGAATTGGTCACAACAGCAGATATAGACTTTTAAGATAAAAACTTTTTCAAGTTTATGGAGTCTCTTTAACTTTCAAAATATAAGAAAATTAGACACTTTTTGCTCAGTGGTATACTTAAACTTTTGAAGAGAGGGATTTATGCATTTGAAATATTTTGATTGATGAAACTAAAGAGTTAGGGGGGTGTTACCAGTGTTAAATTTTCATATTTCTTTAGGTTGTTTCCTGTATACAATAGGCCAGAGGGCCAAGCAAAGTGGCCTCAGTAAAGCGTGGTTTGTTGTTGACAAAGATGTAACCTCAGGAAATATCTTTGTGGTAAGTTTTATTTACACTGATACTGTGTGAGATTAATGCAGGCATTGCATGATTCCTACTGAAAAGAATATGATTCTAATCAGAGCCGGGCCACAACATTTTGGCATCTGAGGCGAGGAGCTCAAATGACACTCCCATGCCCCCTCACTTGAGCCAAAAATTTGAAAGGTCTCAATTCTGCCTTCTTCCTGTTCTACTCCTCTCATGGTACTGCTCTGCTGCCTACCCCAATAAAGGAGAACTAGCAACTCAAAATGCCTTGTTCAAAAATTTTAAGTAACACTTACATTTGCTGTTCAGGCATTTGAAAGTTAACTTTTCTTGTCTGTATAAAGCAACAGAGGGTCCTGTGGCATCTTTAAGACTAACAGAAGTATTGGGAGCATAAGCTTTCGTGGGAAAGAACCTCACTTCTTCAGATGCAAGAAGTGAGGTTCTTACCCACGAAAGCTTATGCTCCCAATACTTCTGTTAGTCTTAAAGATGCCACAGGACCTCTGTTGCTTTTTACAGATTCAGACTAACACGGCTACCCCTCTGATACTTGTCTGTATAGTAAACACTGGCATTTTTATCTGTTTGAATAATCAAAGTGGTGCTTTCTGTGTCTTCTTGGTTGCAAAGATTTGAACTGCTTCCTGAAGGTCCATAGTCTGGGCCAGCTCATGCTCTGTTGAGATGGTTGCAAGGCCGACCAGCCTCTCCTGTGTCATTGTGGAGTGTAGATGTGTTTTTATTAACTTCAGCTTGGAGAAGCTGCATTCTCCACTGGCATCTGTTACAGGACGTTTTAGAAGTATGCACAGAGCAACAAAAGCATTTGGAAAGGGCTTTCAGTTCATCACCTAAATCACTCGCATCAATATCGCACATGTCATCATGTGTCAACACTGTCTCTAGTGCCCTGCATTGCTGGTGTAGGCCTTCAGGTATCCTGAGGAGTTTTGGAATATCATACAACATCCCAAATATACTGCTGTGTTCCTTGAGCCGCATGAAATGTTCTTCAACTGACTGTATTGCACAATCTAGCACCTGGTTAAAGAATTCAACTTTGAATTGTTGTTTGGAGTCTCTTATGGGATTATCCCATGACTCGTAATTAAAATGTCGACTTCTTCGGTGACTCTTGTAGTGTTGAATGGGTGGGAAAATAGCTTCAGTGTGAAGTTCCTCTACCAACTTCTGTGCGCTCTTAAGAACATTCTGAAATCCCTCATCTGACCGGTAAGACTGTAGTTCTGACTTTGCTTTGTCCAGTTGTTCCATTGCTCCAGATATATCAAGGTTGACACCTTGGAGTCTCTTGCTTACAACATTTATTTCAAACAGTATGTCATGCCACAACACTAAGCCACACAGAAATTTGAAGTTATGTATGTTTCTGGTGATTCCATTTCCCTCTTCCACTGTTCTCCCACGAACAGTTCCTGTCATAGCATTATCCTCCGTAATGGCAACTATGGCATCATCTATCTTCCCAATTTGGTGTTTGATAGGCTTTATCGCCTCCACTCGACTTTCCCGTCATGTGGCACTCAGTGGTTTCAGTGTCAGAGAGGATGTTCCCAGATATTGCTTCAAAATTTGCCATTGATGAGTTGATGCAGAGAAAAATACATAGATGCTTTGAATTACATTAAAAAATTCAGCAGCCTCACTAGAAGCTGCTGCTGCTGCATCACTGACCATCATGTTCAGTGAATGAGAACTGCATGGGACAAAAAAAGCTCAAGAGTTTAACTCTCGGATCCATGTCTGCACTCCTCTGTTCTTTCCTCTCATGTTGGCACCATTATCGTAGACCTGACCTCTCATGTCAGCTATCACAATTACCTGTATCTTCCAGCTTTTAAGAAGCACATTGTCATACCAGCTCCTGTAGTATCATCAATGTGAGTAAATTCTAGAAAATGCTCTCTGACAGTCACCATTGCTGGGACATTTTCACTAGGTTCTGTTGTTGTTACAAAACGCACCATTAAAGTCATTTGTTCCATATGGCTGGTGTCAGGTGTGCAGTCTGGAATAACAGAGTCATATCTTGTTGACTTCAGATCTGCCACAATCTTCTATTTGACTTTTGTTGCCAGTAACTGTATGATCTCATTTTGAATTGTTTTTCCAAGGTAGTGGTGTGTGTACATTTCTTGGGTGGTGACTCTTCTTGGATGCTCCTGTAGTACAGCGTCAAACTCCGCCATCAGCTCCACAATTTTAAGGGAGTGTTCATTGTTTGGCACATACAGCTGATCTGAAGTGCCACGCAGTGCTAGGTTTTGGGTAGCAAGCATTATCACAATGGCAATGAGCCTTTTCAGAACATTTTGCCAGTAAAGAGAGACTGATGCAATCTTCTCTTGATGCTGATCATCTATGGTGGCCTTTAACCTTAGTCTCAGCTCAAATTCTTTCCACCTATGGAATGCTCTCTGGTGATTTGCTGCCTTCTCATGGCATGCCAGATTTTTCCAGTCCTGTGTTCCTGTAGAACCCAATGTGGCTGGAACATTAGACTGGAAGAATTTGCAGCAAAAACAGTATGCAGCATTCTGGGTTTTTGAGTACATAAGCCATGGCCTCTCCACTTTGTCAGCATTGGGGATTTTACACCAGTAATATGTTGGATGGAAACTTCTATTTTCATTGTTTTTGGGAACATGAAGTTTTTCACGTGCTGTGGCCCAAGGAAGTCCCTCAGGCTACTGCTCAAGTGGGTCCACAGTCCTGGGTCATCTAGACTTAAGGCAGCAGCTATTTCTTGCGCCTCCACCACACTCTTGTCTGATTTACACTTCTCTTCAGGAATGTGCATGGTTTCATCCACATTGAGATGGAGGTATGGATGCTGCAGTAGCTACCAGGTCACCTGCACTCTGACTAACTGGAAGATCAGGCATCTCCTCACCACTCACATCCTCACTGGGGCCGGAAGGCTCACCATGAACATTTGTGTCAATGTATCTCAGGAGAGCTCCTTCCTGCTTAGATAGAAAAGCTTCCTTTGCTTGCTTTCTTTTTCTGAATGCTGCCCCAGAGGGGCATTTTCTTCTTTCAGTCATGACTGCTGTTCTGTGCCAGCTATAGTGGCTTTCAACACTCAGTTGAAGGGGACAAAAAAGCAGGCTGGTAGCAAGGCCTGAGTGAGGGAAGATATCGGTGTCTTAAGGGCCTAACTGGCTCCTACTACTTCAGTTGACTGCCTTTTCTCCTCAAGTGGGTTCAGGGAAACTGCAGGAAACAGGAAGCTCCCTGAGAAGCTGGTGTTAATCAGTCCAGGCTCCTGGGGGTTCTAGAGAAGTACATAAGAGGCTCCTCCTCCTCTTTCTCTCTGCAGCTTCTGCTGCTTTCTGTTATTCCCTCTCACCTTTTCTCCTGCCTGACTGTTACGTCTCTTGTGCCCTCCTTCCTCAAGCACAGCACTCCACCATCTCTGTGCATCTAGAGCAGAGAGAATACTTATGCACCAGCAGCAAACACAATTGCTACATTCTGGGTCCTAGTGGTGCTGCCCCCACAGACTGGCACCTAAGGCATCCGCCTCAGTTCACCTCATGGTAAGGCCAGCCCTGATTCTAATCTATGTAGAAGTCTTCTCTTTCCCATTTAAAAGAGAAACAAAAGCTACCAACTGATATAGCATTAACAGGTTTTATACATCCTGTCCAAAAATTTGGCTTCTGATTAGTAGAAAGTTGTTAGAGATTTTAGCTTGAAGTATGTTCCAAACTATTGGCAATCATCCTCCAATGTACTACTCCAAAACGCTGGTGGTTTTTCATACAGCCACTGTGGCACAATACATAATACTTTATCTAAAACATTTAATTTATTATATTGGCATAGCAAGTTGCTAGAAAATGAAGTATTGAATGGTAGTACAGTTTCACCTCTCTGTGAAAACAGACAAGATATAGCTCCATAAATAATTTCTGCCTTACTGACCCGTCAACATGTAGTATTCTCCAGCATTCTGAAGCACCCTAACATCACTAATGTTTTGTGCAATGTTTGGTTCTCTAATTGGCTAGTGATGTTATTTTTCTTTCTCTGGAGTGTTTCATTATAGCAGATGTGCTTTCTTAAGACAGCACTGTAAACTAAAAAGGGGATGAGGAGAGAAATGAGCATAAGAGAATTATTTCATGCCTTAGAGACACTGATGTAAGAATCTCCTCTTGGTTGCAGCTTGGATTCCTGACTACTCAGATTTGTGGTGTTCTCCCTTATGTCACTGGCAGAATGACAAAATAATAGCTTGAGGAGCACCTCCAGTGGCATGTTTTTTTAACTCATTATGCTTTACCTACTTCTCACAAATTCCTTCCAGAGGTAGTGTGTCACATGAATTGGCATTTGTCTTCTATCACCCAATGCTAATTAATCAATAGAATAGCATAGATTTAAAGTCTGAGCATCTTTGGTGTCTTATGATTGGTAATGATGGTTGTGATAGTTGGGAGCTTGTTACATTACAGCACTCAAAAGTATGAGGGTCACTTTTTTAGAACAAATGGTAAATAAGACGTGGTCCACACCCCTAGAAGGCTTACAGTCTGTTAAATATGATGTGACAAGTGAGGGTAAATCAGTAGAGTGGGGAATGGGTGAATAAGGACAAGGGCACAACAACAAATCAGATTTCCTCATTATAAGCATGTGCACATCTTGATTTCTCAATTTCTTTTTTTTTTAAATATCAATTTGTTTTTTAATGGATATCAAGGAAGAAGTGAATCTTAGAAAGGGATTTGGATGAAGAAAAGATAACGAGGATAATACTGCATAAGGGTCAGCATGGAGAAAGGGCTGGCGAGGATTGTGTGGGAGAAGTGCACAAATGAGCTGACATAACTGGGGGGTGAAGGGAGCATGACGCTGAATAGTAATTCAGATTTGCTATGGCATATTTTTTTCATGAAAGATTTAAGGAAGCTGGTTAGAATCTAACATCTACTTGCTTTACTAGTGGATTAGCTTTTATTGTGATATGCCTTTATGTTTTTCTGAAATCTGTGCTTTCATTCACAACAGTTATGTAATATCTGGCATAAACATTGGTATTAAACAAAAATGTTGTACTTTAAGGCACCATCTACAGATCACCCTGCACTGTATAGAGACCTACTGCGGACAAACCGTGTGCACTGGATTGCAGAGGAACCTCCTGCTGAGCTAATTAGGGACAAAATGATGGAGTGTACTTTCAGGTTTCAGCATCAGATGGCACTAGGTGATTAAACTTTGTACATTTAAATCTATTCAAATTCTGATTCGGGTGATAGATTGAAATAGGGTCTAATATAATTTCTCACAAGTAGATAAAAATGTTTGTGCTAATGATACTTTTCCATTTTTTAAAGACTTAAAAAGCATTATTTTTGGAGACATCTTCACTCATTAGACTTGTTTAAGCCAGTGAAAAACTAGTTAATTTATTTGTGAATATAAGGGTGAGCTAGCTGGCTGTTTAACAACTTTCTCTTTTAGTGCCTTCCATGTTAACTCTAAACCAAGATGGGACAGTGTGGGTGACACTCGTCAAGCCAATAAGAGCTCTTACACCAGGGCAAGTAAGTGTTGCCAGAATTGGTTCTCTTTTAATTTCTATTTACTAGTATCCTGTGTTTTATTAACTGCATAACATCAGTTAGAAGAATGTCAGAATGTTCATCCACCCAGTTTTGCAGAACTGTTGTTTCAGGCTATCTAAATCATCACTCAGTTATTTTTCTAACATTCAGAAAGTTTTCTCCAAAAACCAAAACGCAAGAAACTTGATTTAGAAACTTTTGGCCTCTCTAAAGCCCATTGCAATACATGTAAATATTCCCTTGGATGTTGGGGACTTTGGATCAGACCCTATAAGCAGAAACTGAATCTGTTATGGGTCTAAATACATACACAAATTGAATCAGGAGTTTTAGTAATTTGCTCATTACAAACTTTGTGATACTGACTTTCATATTTAATGTTTGATTGGGGGAGTACTATTGATTTTTGTATGTCCAGAGGTTATCTGCTTCTGACAGATTCATATGTCCCAGCATAAAAGTGAAAAGAAAAATTAAACATTGGTAGGTAACATAACAGCCTTTCACATCACACAAAGAGTTAAGAGTTCAGTACCACACTATAGACTGTATAACACAGCCTTTTGAAGAGGCTCCTGTGAAAATGATACACTCTACTTATGTCACTACAGCCCCTTATTGAAAAGCTTTTCAAACAAAAAGTGTTACATAATAACTAAAAAGAGATTCCATCATCAAGAAAAAGAATTAAAATAACTATCTTACCATTGATTTTTCATGTAATATTGTAAAATTTCATGATGGAATTTCCATCAACTTTTATATTTATACTCCTATGAGTCAACAATTCTATCCATTTGTTCATTCTCTTTACACTCCCATTTTATGTAATGTGGTCAGAGCAAATACAAGGGAATAAATTTAATATGATGGTGACTATTCAGGGAGATCTCCCTTCTTATTGGTCGGTCTCTCAGCATGCCACCTTGCCAGTGCTCTAAAGACTGTTGCTGTGTTTGTCTTCTAGTTTGCTGTGTTCTACAAGGGTGACGAGTGCCTTGGCAGTGGAAAAATCATGAGGCTGGGCCCATCAGTGTACACCTTACAACAGGGCAAAAGCAGAGAGCAGGATTCAAGGCATTTGTTAGCAGAGGAGATCAAGAAGTTAGAACCAGCAACGTAATTCATGCATTTTTCTTGATTGAAAGACTTTTGGGAAACTGGAGCCTTAAAATAAGGAGAACAACAACACATGCACAAACACATTTTCTCTGACAAACTATAACTTCTAAAGGTTGAATTATGACAGTCCTGTCATAGTATTTGACTGATGATACCTGAGAGGGTTTTTGGACAAAAAACAATTTTGATATGGTTTCATTAAAAGAGGTCGGTAAGATACTTCAAATAAGTAACAGAAACATAGTATACAAAAAGATGGGCATGACTGGATGAGAGACATCCTGGCAGTTTCAAGATCAGCATTTTCATGTTTTCAGAATGGGGTTAACTGTAAACCAAGTATTTAATGTTAGAGTCATTCTAATATAAATACACTGTTTATGTACTACTCTGTTCTAGAAATTTATGAAAGTTTCTACAGCTTGAAAAAGCTACTTTTCCCCTCTGTTTCTTATGCTGTGATATCAGCCTTGTGGTAGAGAACTCCTTATTAATGAATTTTCAATATGTAATAAAACTGTTAATTTCCTAAAATTGCTCTGTAGCAGCAGCAGCATATAAAATTATTTTAATTTAAAAAATGCCCAAAACCCTAAACCTCTCTTTTAGGTACAACTGAAAGTATTTTTAAAAATACTTTATCTGTCTATAGTTAAAATGCATACATGATTTATATTAAATTTGTTTGTGTGCATGTGGACTTTCGGAGAAGGATGTGTTGTCTCTTACATTCAAGTTCAGCAGTTTGCATGAACTGTGAGCAATAGGTATTTATTTTTCACTTGCAATAAATTTTACAATATGTATTTTACACTTGTTTGAATCTTATGCTGCTAGTTGTTATGGTTTAAGTTTTTACCATAATTCAGGTTTTGAAATCTAGTGATTTGAAAGTAAATGTGTTGATACATCTAACAATCTCTTATAAAACTGAGTAATGGTATGCCATTTTACTGTAGTTTAAATAATTTTATAAACTAATCAAGGCAAGGACTGTGGATTCTGTGTCCTTGGAGCACTGTGAGTACATTGTCAGTGTGTAACTAAAACCAAATTCATGTTTACTTGATTGTTATATTAAAGCTTGTTATACAAGTAACTTTTGGGGAGGGAGGGCTGGCATTCATGGAAATAGACCGGATACTAAATCAACGTGGTGTCATACTATATGGGAGGGTATTATGAAATGTGTTTATTATTTAAAACAAAAACTCCCAAGACTTTTGATACAGTGAATTGGAGCAAGCCACTGTATCCTGAAGACCTCCTCAGATGGCTATATAGCTCCTTTATTGTGAGTCTTAACAAAAGCCAAGTCCTGTAGTTAACATTACCATATAAATTAACTATCATTAACACACAGCTGCACAGAAGTAAGACTTTTCAAATGGCTGTAGAAGTCTGATGGGTATAGAATTCTTTCTTTATCCAGTTAAGGAGAAAATCTAGAAAGCTGTATCACAAATAGATTATTTCATCAAATGTAAAAGTAAATTATATGTAACCATGTTGTTTCCCCCCTCCTACACACACCTCCCTTTCTATATCCTGATTGCCAGCTTAAGAGCTGCTGTTCTCTGCTCAGAGTAACAAAGGAAAATAAAGTTCTGTCTTTTTCTCCAAAGAGGGGAGATAAATGAACAGAAAACTCTCCTTGCTAACTGCTACTTGCCAGTCTGTGGATTTGCTGAGGACACTTGTACTCAGGTGAACTGTGTGAAGCAAACAAACTGCCCTTCCTGTAAGAAATCTGCACCCACCACTTGTCAGAAATATCAGTTGTCCCATTGGGGGCAGAGGGGGTGTGATTAGAGCCTACACCTGAGACCCCTATTCAAATCGTTCCTGGCCCTGAGGCAGAGAGGGGTGAATTGAACCTGGGTCTTCCACATCGCTGATGCGTGCTTTAAACACTGACCTAAAATTTATAAGATGGGTAGTGACAGTACCACCTCTTCCTCCAGCCAGATTTTGAGTGGGACAGATCCAGTAGGCAGCCTCTGAGCATGCATACCAGATTGAGCCCTGCATGTGACTTAGGTAGCCAAACGTCTGTCTCTCCCTTGTTCATGAATTGCTCTGGGGCTTAGGCGGAATATAGGCACCTGGATGCCTAGACTGAGGCAGCAGTATGCCTGCTCATAGGCAGGAATGTAGGCATGGTGGGAACTTCTTACTCTAAAAACTTAGGCACTGGATGAATTTAGACACCTACAGGATTCAGCAGGAGTTTTGTGGACATAGTGGAGCTAAAACTGGGACTTAGGTGCCCAAGTGTGAGGTTTAGGCACCTAAGTATCTTTCTGGACCCAACCCTTAGTTTTTACAAGTAATAGGGTCAATGACAGTGAACCAATTCTGCCAAACATGGTTTAATTAGATGTTACTCATATCATAAAGTTGTCAAAGTATGTCTTGCATCAGTTCTTTAGGAAACCATATCCATCTAATGTGCCACAGTCACTTTTTGTCCCCCCCCCTTGAATGTAATTACCCTTGTCTGCCTTTCATCTGGACTAAAGAATAGTTATTTTTAAATAAATGTAAATTTTTAAATGGAAACGAACGTCCCCCTTCAGTCTGAATTCTTTCCACTTAACCTGAAGAGGACAAATACTTTCTACTAATCAAGTATAAAAAAATTAATTCCCAGCCATTCATGTTGCTTTAAGGGACATAAATGGAATAAAGAAGACCAGTTGTGAGGAATTGGGCTCCTTGTAAGAGAGAACAATATTACTGAATTTCTGTTGTGCTGTTTTTAAACACCAGAATGTTTCTGTCCGGGGAAGCTCCTTTTTAACACCCCCACCCCCGATACTGAACTTTTAAAGAGTGAGAACTGTATGCCAACTGTGTCTTTGCTCCTTTCTCCAATAAAAGTCAATTCCTAACCTATTTCCTCACAGGAGAACAAGGGAGGTCTACATTACAAAGTTAGGTCGACATGCCACACTAGGTCGAGTTAATAATGTACATGTCTACACTACTGAGTCCCTTCTGCTGACCTAAAGGGCTTGTAAAGTCGACTTCTGTACTTCACCTCCACAAGAGGCATTGCGCTTCAGTCGACATCCATGTATCAACATGGGGATAGTGTAAACACTGTGCTGTGTAATTCTAATGAATTGGCCTACAGGCGATGTTCCACAGTGCTCTGCGGTAACCGCTCTGGAGAGCACTTTCAACTCCACTGCACTTCAGCCAGGTACACAGGGAACAGCTGCCCTGATGTTACAGCCCCGGGAGCTTTTGAATTTTCATTTCCTGTTTAATCAGCGTGGAAAGCTCGTCCACAGCTGACAATGGATGCTCAAGGCTGCAAACGCGCTCCAGCGTGGAGCACACAGGATGTAGTGGATCTTATTGTTGTATGGGAAGAAGAGTCTGTGCAGGCAGAGCTCTGATCCAGCAGAAGAAAGGTTAACATCTATGCCAAAATTGCACAAGGTCTGGGGGAGAAGGGCTACACCAGGGAGAGACAGCAGTGCTGCGTGAAAATAAAGGAGCTTCAGCAAGCATACAAGAAGACCAGGGAGGTGAACAGTTGCTCTGGTTCTGAGCCACAGACATGCCCCTTCTAAGAGGAGCTGAATGTGATTCTAGGTGGCAACCCCACCACTACCTCAAAACACTCCATGGATACCTCCCAGGAACCCCGGGCAACAATGAGGAGGACATTGTTGAAGAGAAGGAGGAGGTGAATGCGTGGCAAGCAAGCAGAAGATCCATTATCTCTGACAGCCAAGAACTTTTTTTAACTCTGGAGGCCATCCCCTCACAGGACCAATTGTTGGTGGAGCGTGATGCTGGGGAAGGCACCTATGGTGAGTAAAGCTTTTCAATCAAACTGTAGGGGTCTTATAATATTATTTTTAATATTAGAGGGGTAGCTGTGTTAGTCTGGATCTGTAAAAAGCAACAAAGAGTCCTGTGGCACCTTAAAGACTAAGAGATGTATTGCAGCCTAAGCTTTTGTGGTATGCGTCTGACGAAGTGGGCATTCACCCACGAAAGCTAATGCTGCAATACATCTGTTAGTCTTTAAGGTGCCACAGGACTCTTTGTTGTTGTTTTTAATGTTGAATCTGAATTTAGAAATTATTGGCAACCACTCCAGCTACACAGAGGGTGCTCTCCAAAAAAGACCGTTTATGTGCCCGGGAATGGCCTGGGAATCCTCCCTTGAGATCTCTAGGAAGCTTTCATGGAGGTACTCTGCAATCCTTTGCAGAAGGCTTCTGGGAAGGGCTGCCTTATTTCGTCCACCACGATAGGACACTTTCCCACACCATTCCAGTATTCACTCTTCTGGCATCATTGCAGCACGCAGCATAAGGACCAGGTCTGTACCCAGACGCTTGCAGCATCTGCTCTCTTTCCGCCTCTGTTACCCTCAGGAGAGTGATATCGCATATGGTCACCTAGGAGAAAGGGGGGGAAGTTTTAAATGCTAGCCCTTAAATCGCAAGCAATTAGATAAGTAATCTGCCCCCGTTTTTGTGAATTCTGGGTCACACAACCACACTTTCTTCGTTGAGTAGCGTCCCTGTGGGTGATCCACTTTGTATCATTGCGCCCCTGCACTCATAACTGGAGATTTAAGGTAGCAGTGCCCGGTTGGGTCGCACATGTGCAGTTCCCATCTCACGCCGCTTCAGGCAGTTAACTAATGCTGTGTGACCCCCACACACCCCACTTCCTTCTCTACTGCCGTTGGTTTGAGTTGGAGTACTCAGCAGTGCCTCACAGCTAGAAATAAGCCCTTTTTCCTTTAGCAGTAGTTCTCAGTTCTTAGTTCAAATATTATAGCCTTTTTCCTTCCTACTTTATCCCCATCCCTTCAAAATATATATAATTTTTTTTACTCACAGGACCTTGTTTCCATTATCCCCAATCACAGTGGCATATATCTCTCCACATCACTGAGAGATACGCTCCCTCCAGATACGGTTCTTCGGGCTTTAAACGCTGCACTACTTACCGGCTTTCAATACCTCTCTCAGACGGACACTCTCAGTGTGTCCTTTACCTCGTGAGGGACACATACCACAAAAGTGCTCGCACTGCCACAACTTGAAAGCCCGCACTAGAAAAGGCAGGGATTTACAGATAAAGCTTCTCCTCATGGAGAAGTCTTTTCCCGGCATCTGAGCCTGAGGTACGAACCCCTCTCTGCCAGAAATCGCCACCTGCCACCTCAGATAAAGGCTCCTTTTACAGAGGCAAAGAGCCTGAACAACTTACCAAGAAGGCAAGGAAAGGGGGCTCCATAGCCGCGACTCTGGAGTTGGCCAAGAAAAGGCGCTCCGATAGCGGCAAAAGACTCCTGGTACCAGCTGCACTGGCCGTACCAACAACCGACAGACCAGGTCCCTCCGGTACCGACGGTAACAAGAAACCCAGAGTTCCTAAGTAGTCGAGCCCTGACACAGGCGGCAAAGGGAAAGTGAAACCCCATGCTGCGGCACCCACAACAACAAACAAACATCGGTACCAAGCATCCCTGTTCTAATATCGCCACCTACTGCTGGCACTATGCATTCCAGCCACACACCTGTGCCCATAAGCTCACACCAGCACACAGTACTGAGTTCCCTCATTCCACCAGGACTGGGCACGTCACAGCAGTTCCTCTCTCATACAGACTTATCTATCTCATCAGTACCACAGTCTCCTCTCCCTGGCACCAACAGTACCACGGTACACTCGGTACTTAGCCAACCCAGTTCTCTACAGTCTTCACACAATTTTCTAGTGGGGAGGAGAATATAGGGTACTTGCTCCAGCTTTCCTCTCCTGTGGCTACACCCACTACACAGGCCCCACCAAGCATGGGTTTCCCTGTAAAATTTACAAATTAAACCTGGTACAGCCAACCCTGGATGTCCACAATGCCCTTCCAAATGCAATGGCCATTCTGGCAGCCATGGGCTCCATATCCATCACAGAAACAGGCAGTACCCACCACTCTGCCCCTAAGTGGGACACCTCAGCCACCCATATTGCCATCCAAGGCACCTTCTGCTGTGTCTCAACATGGAGCTGAAGAACAGGAGCAATTCTTGGACCCAGACGAACCACCTGACGTTCAATTGATTATGCCTCAACCTCCCACCACTGCAGACGATTTCAAGCAGTTTCAGGAACTTTACAAGAGAGTGGCCACTTCCCTAGACATCTCTCTGGAAGAGGTCCAGGAATCTCACCACTAACTGGTGGACATACTATACACGTCCGCTTCATCCAGAATCCCCCTCCCCATGAATGAGACAATTATGGACTCTCTGAAGTTGCTTTGGCAAACCCCAGCAGGGATTCCACCCACATGTAAAAGGTCAGATAAGAAATAATACATGCCAGCCAAAGGCACTGAATTCCTTTTCTCACACCCACCACCACATTCACTGGTTATCGACACAGTGAACGAACCGGGTAAGCAACAATACTATAGGAACACCCTGTATGATAAAGACTGGAAATGACCCAACCTATTCAGCCGTAAAGCATACTTGGCAGCGACCTTACAATTGAGAATTGTCAACTGTGAGGCCCAACTGGCCAAGTATGATCACAATAATTACACGAGTCTCTCGGAATTTATAAATTTTATTCCAGACAACAGAAAGGATCAGTACAAAGCACTCATCACCGAGCATAATAAAAAATTAATGGTTTGGGGAGAAAAGGCTCTTTATTCATTCAGCACACAGCGGTTAGCAGAGGTGTAGTTCACAGCGGAGTATGTGCAATGAAGGGGACAGCTAGGTAAGGAATAACACACATGGCACATTACTGTGGGTCATTGATTAAACTAGTTTTCAGAGCCTTAAGGAGATGCAGCGTACCTCTTATTGCCCTGGGGTCTGGCTGCTCAAAATTGGCTGCCAGACAATCTGCCCCCACCCCCACCCTGCCAGAAACTTTTCTCCCTTTGTTTCACAGATATTATGGAGCACACAGCATGCAGTAACAACAATGAGGATATTGCTTTTCACTGAGGTCTAACTTAGTAAGCAGACTATGCCAGTGAGCTTTTAAACATCCAAAGGCACATTCCACCATCATTCATTAAAAAGTCTTAAAATCCTTCAAAGTCTGAATCAGTCTCTGATTCACCAAACAGTTCATTAAACTTGGCTTCAATCATAGCTGTACCTGCATTGTCATTGTAGATGTCGGCAGCATCGTCTTCAGAGTCAGATTCCCTCTCATCATCAGCCTCTGTTGTGTCATCATCAAATATGGCATCATCTTCTGACCCATCGAGTGCATTGCTGATACAGCATTTCCTAAATTATTTTTCTACCATTTCTGAGGGAATGGACACCCACGCGTCCTTGATCCACTGGGCGACCAGATTGATTTCGGGCTTCATAAGATTTCTGCCTTTTGTCAACTTCGCCATGCTTGAGCACATCCATTCAGACCACATTTTGCGTAGCCTGTCTTTAAAGGGTTAGTTCAGGCAGACATCAAGCTGTTGTAGATCTGAAGATAAGCCTCCAGGTATTACAGTCAAAGTAATTTTCATATTTTGGGCCACATTTTTCACCTCATCCGTCTTGTGTGCCCTGAACATGTCCCAAATGAGCATAGCAGGTTTCTTGAAAAGTGCTTCTGGTCTCTTATTCCACACTTTTTCCAGCCATTCAATAGTCCCACTTTCATCCATCCATCCCTGGATGCATTCGTGTGCACGTACGATGACACCAGCAGGAAATGTTATGTTTTTAGGCAAAGTTTTTCTTTTAAAAATAACAGGAGGGAGCTTTGATCCATTTGCCAAACATGATAAAACCACCGTAAAATGGATTTTTTCATGGCCAGTGGTTTTAATTAAAACTGTTTTTTCACCAACACCGGTTACCGTTCTGTTGCTCGGGAGATCGACTGTCATTGGTGTTTCATCCATATTTCCTATTTGTGACAGTTCAAATGCATATTCCTTTTGATATTCTATAATAAACCTTTGGAAAGATTCAATTTTTTTCTTCCAGATCTCTAGGCAGCTTTTGTGCTATCTTTGTTTGCTGACAAAGACAGAGACCATGATGGTTCATGAAGCGAGTACACCAACCTGCTGATGCAACAAACATTGACAGCTTTACTGACTTGTATCATCTTTCAACATTTGAAGAGCATGCAGACGAATTCCAGTTCTAGTAACAATGTACCTCGTTGGACATTTTTTCTTGCTTCTTGGCATGTCTTTTAGTGTTTTATTTTTTTGCCATTCTCTTACTTGCTTCTAATTGGTACAGAATTCACGAGCAGCGGTGCAATTATTGTTTGCTTCTGCATATTCAACAACTTTAAGTTTGAATGCTGCATGGTAAGACCTTTTTCTTTTGATTTCACTGTTCATTTTAAATACTAGTATAAAAATAGATTATTATTATTATAGTTATAGATTTTGTAGGACTTTATACAGGAATGTCACCTGCTTTATCACTGTCAAATTATTATTATTCTTTGTTTATTTCAAAGCAGCCCTGTAGATTGGCATGTCTGTAGGGATAACAGGCTATTTCAATTTTATTAGAGATTCCATTGATTCTGCACATTATATTTTCATATTGGCTCGAGACTTATGAGGTCTATTTCAAGCCAATCTAGTCCACTAAACAAAGCCTTTGCACCACTTCCCACAGCTCCGATTGCCTGGGAACAGCGAACCGCGGCTACAGGGAGCTGAGGGGCTCCATGCCTGCAGACGCTCCAGGTAAACAAAATGACAGTGTATTAGACAGTCAATTCAATGATTCCATAGAGTTTAAAATCATCAAGTTTTTGGTGTAGACCTCTTCATAAGCCCCTCCCGCTCTTTGATGCATCACATTTTTACCAAAAATATTCGGCTTATGAGTATATATGGTAAGTATATTTTTCAATACCATATTTTGGTTTCGAGTGGCAAGTTTTGCAACTGAATTCCACAAAAGAAAATAAATCATTTATAGACCACTTCTCCGCTTCAAAGGACACATTACAGGAAACCCTCTTGAGTATATTTGTAATTGTACATTTGTATTGAGAGTCAACTCCAGTGTACAAACCTGAACCCTCTTTTGAAGTCTGAAGATAATACTGTACGGTTCTGTGCAGGCATCTGTAAAGGCACATTTACTCACCATGGGCAAATATAGGGGAGTGGCATTGACGTAAAAAAACAGTTCAGAGACTAATGACTTCAAATTGTAGAGACTGTGCAAATTAGGAACTATCTTGATTCAGAATGGAGCTCTGAGGGGGGTGGGTAGCAAGAGGTAGAGAGTCCCTTGATAGACCTCCAAATGCCACCCCCAGCAGGAAAGTACTGAGCTGGGCCCCGCCCGGTAGAGGTGCAAGAACAGCAGAAGAAACTCCATTCAGCTATGGGGGTGCGGAGGGTCCTGAGTTTATCAGTCCTGGGCCCACTCTTGTGCAGGAGCTGTGAAGAGACCGCCTACTTTTAACCCAAGACTGGTGTCTGCAGCCCAAATGCACTCTGTGAGTGGATACATCACTTGGTAGGCATGGCAGCCTTGGCATTGGCTGCTGGAGTTCTACCTTACCTGCTGGGCACTTGTCCTGTATGTGGCCTTCTCCTGAAGCTATATGTGGCACCCTGTACCTCAAAACAGCACTCTGGAACTTCCATATTCACCCCGTCATAGAATTATAATATAGTTTATACAAAACATGCCATGTAGGATATTGTATGAAAGGTCATGATCTGCTGAAACCCATTATTCTGTCAAAATATGTATATCATTAGTGTTTATTACGTTACAAGGTTTTCCTGTATGGTTGTTAGTGAAATATGTTGTGAGTTTGGAAGTCACCCAGTGCTAGTTCTCCAGTGACGACAAAGGAGATGACCAACACTCAGGTGGGCATTGAATGATCATCACCAGCCATTGACCAGCAGGGGAATAGTAAGCAAGGGATTTACAATTCAGTGACAGTTGCAGAAGCACCACACAATGGGGACTGCTCAACTCTGACTCAGTTGCACAAGCCCACACCATGGGGATTGCTCAACCCTGTGATTCAGCAAGGCCCACGAGACATGCCAGGGCTAGTGTCTTCCAGGCACATGGACTGAGGATGTAAAATAGGGGATAGTGGCATCATGCTTTGGCCTATCTGGCACATAAACACCTTGCAAGGCCAACTACAAAAGTGCCATGGGGACACCTGTTCTCACTTTCAGGTGACATAAGCGGACAGCATTATTTCCCGTAAATGTAAACAACTTGTTTGAGCGATTGGCTGAATAAGAAGGAGGGACTGAGTGGATTTGTAGGCTCTAAAGTTTTACATTGTTTTGGTTTTTGAGTTCAGACATGTAACACAAAAAACCCTACATTTGGTCATTGCACTTTCATGATAGAGATTGCACTACAGTACTTGTATGAGGTGAATTGAAAAATAGGATCATTTTTACAGTGCAAATATTTGTAATAAAAATAATATAAAGTGAGCACTGTACATTTTGTATTCTGTGTTGTAATTTAATCAATATATTTGAAAATGTAGAAAAAATCCAAAAATATTTAATAAATTTAAATTGGTATTCTATTGTTTAACAGTGCGATTAAAACTGTGATTAATTTTTTGAATTAATTGCATGAGCTAACTGTGATTAATCGACAGCACTCATTTTTATAAAAAATATTGACTTATTTTTAATGAGTCTTATGGAAGAAGTGAACCTTAAAGAGGAATTTGAATGAGGGGCTAGGTGGACCAGGCTAAGCGGTCAATACGTGCATATGGGCAACACAAAGATGATTGTGGGAAAAGCAAACAAATGAGCTTAATTGTGGGGTGGAGGGATCACAAATAGAAATCCAAACTTGCTATGGCATATTTTTTATTAGATACAAGCCGATTCAAGTATAAGTCTACTTGCTTTACTATTATATCTGAATATATTTTCATATGCCTTGGTATTTTTTTCTGTATGTCTATGCTTTAGTTCAAAAAAGGTTATGTAATAGTCTGGCATGAAGCACTGTATTACACAGAAATAATGTACTGTAAGCATAATGAGGTGCAAAATGATTGCATGTAATTTCAGGTTTCAGCACCAGATGGCAATAAGTGATCAAACTTTGATCTTTTAAATCTATTCAGTTTCTCCTCATAAGTTGGTGAAAAATATTTGTGATAGCGATGTTTTTCCATGTTTGTAGACTTAAAAGGTAGTTATTTTTGGAGCCATCTTGACTCATTAAACTTGTTTATGCCAATAAGAAAGTAGATAATTTTTTGTGAATATAAGGATGAGCTAGATAAATGTAATTCGATACTTCAAAAATGGGACCACGCAGTTTAAATAGATTTAACTTTAGTGTGAAGAGGTTTGGCTTATACAAAGCTTTTTGAACATCTGGAATTGCTTCTCCTCTAATTTCTCTTTATACTGTGTTTTATTAACTGTATAACATCAGCTAAAAGAACTTAAGAATGAGAAATGTTAATAGATTGTTAATCCCACACAATGTCACAGAAAGTTATTGCAGGCCATCAAAATCAGCACACAATATAGAAGGTCTCCTTCACAACTAAAGTGCTTGAAACTGGATTTGGGTCTGATCTCACACCCATTTAAATGTATGAAAAAACTCCATGGAGTCTTTGGATCAGGCCCTATATGAAGAAAATGAGTGTGTCTTTAGAATGACAAATACAGGAGTTTAATAATTCACTGTTTAGAAACATTGTGACACTATGACTTTTTCATATTTAATGTTTGCCTGAGGAAATATTGACCTGTGTGTGTCCAGATGATTGAGTGTTTCTGATTTCCACCTCCTAACATAGTGGTGAAAACAAGGATTAAATATTGGTATGGTGCCTTTCCCACCCACAAATATTAAGAGTTCAGTACCACACTGTAGACTGCAAAACTAGTCTTTTGAGGAAGCTCCTGTGAAAACATTATTCACATAGAAAGGGGGTGTATCAGCCCCTTATTGGAAAGCTGCCTTTTTTTTAAGGAGTTACCTTAGTAACTAAGGAGAGATTTTTGTCATCAAGAAAAATAATTAAAATAATTGGCTTATATTTCTCATGTAATGTTGTAAATGTTCATGATGGCATTTCCATTACATTTTATCTTTAGTTAAACACATAAGCCAAAATCTATCCATTTGTTCTCTCTTTTCACTCTCCAATTTTATGTAATGTGGTCAGAGCAAACACAAGCGCATACCTCTGTTACCTTCAGTACTCAGAGAGATGTTCCCATCTCATCAGCATCAGTTTCCCAGTCTGCACTTTGTGGGTGTGTTAAAGATTGTCACTGTATTTGTCTTCTAACTTGCTGTGTTCTACAAGGATGATGAGTGCCTTGGCAGTGGAAAAAGTCATGAGGCAGGGCCCATCAGTGTACACCTAAAAACAGGGCAAAAGCAGAGTGAAGGATTCAAGGGATGTGTTAGAAGAGAAGATCGAGACTGATGCATTTTTCTTGATTGATTGAAAGATATTTGGGAAATTGGAGCCTCATAATAATGAGAGCATGCACACACATTTTCTCTGATGATCTGTAACTTTTAAGATATCCAAGTCACAGGATTTGACTGATGGTACCTAAGAGGGTTTTTAACAACAAACAGTTTTGACAGGGTTTCATTAAACAAAATGGTGATTTATGCTAATAAGAAACATCAAACAAGCATCAAAAATGATAGTATTCAAAAAGGTTGGCATGTTTGGATATGCGAAATCATGACTGTTTCAAACTCAGCACTTTCATGTTTTGAAAGTGGTGTTTATTGTAAACAAAGTATTTAATGAGTCTTTCTATTACAAATAATCTTTTTATGTACTACTCTGTTCTAGATATGTAAGTGTGCACAACGTGAATAAGTTGCTTTCCATCCTTGTGCTGTGACTACCTGTCCCATGGCAGAGAAAACATTGTTAGTGAATTTGCATTATGTAATAAGACTGTTAATTTCCTAAACCTATTCTGTAGTAGCAGCAACATATATTATTTTTAATTATTTTAAAAAAATCATGCCTGAAATTCTAAACCTCTGTTTTATGCACAACTGAAACTATTTATTTTAAAACACAATATCTATCTATAGATTAAATGTATACATGATTCCTGTTAAATTGGTGTCTAGTGCATATGGTTCTGGGAGAAGGATGTGTTATGTCTCATTCAGGTTCTGTGTTATGCAGGAACTGTGAGCAACAGTTTTTATTTTACAAAGTAGTTATACTTACACTTGTTTGAATCTTAAACGATAAGTAGTTATATTTTAAGATTTTACCATTGTGATGTTGCACTCCATATGTTTATGGAAAAATGCTTATGAGTGTGAATATAGTTAACTGGAATATGCTTTATGTGAAAGGTCTCTTGTAAGGTATCATTACAAAGCTTATAATCTACTGTGTGTGTTCATCCTATTTGTATGTATGTATTATTTTTGTATCTAAAATTAGAAATATGAAGTCCTATTGTAATTATGCATGTGGGCCATTAATGGTGGCTTGGAATCTTGATGGCTCCCATTGACTAGGACAATTGACTGTAGATGGCTCTGTTTATCTGCAAGCCTCTGTGTGGGCCAGTCCTGGAAGAATGAAGGGAGTCTCACAGGACATGTGAACATGTCACATGATACTGGAATCCATCTTTAACCTGGTGCTTTTCCATTTAGAAGGAGGGGTGGGAACCCAGAGAGAGACAAAGGATTCCCACCTTGTGCCAAAGATATAAAACGGGGTGGAACAGAACAAAGAGGGTCCCAGTCATGTGGAATCCCCTGCTTTTCACCTAAGATGGCTGCTGGAACTAACAAGGTCTGTACCGGGGAAAGGATTGGGCCCAGACTAGGAAGCAGTCTAGTCTGTGAAAGAAGCTTATTGGAACTTGTGAAAGTCAGTGGCCCTTGTGCTCCTAAATCAATCAGGCACTTTTGAAAATTCAACTTTAACTTTATAAAACTTTAAAAAGTTTCTTTACTGGGGATTTATCTACCTCAGTGCCTGACAGTGAGAACTCAATGCTAAAATGTAGCAAGGTCACCTTCATTTACACGGCAGCAACAAACTCCAATTGCTAGTATATGCTATTCAGTGAAGACGGTACTTATCAAACTTAAGAGTGGCAAAACTTGCCCGTAACTACTGGCCATCTTGATTTCAAACATGAAATATATTCAGACTTTTTCTTTCAAAATAGATTTTTCTCAGGGAGTGCACAGTTGCAGTGAACAATGGACCCTTGGCCCAGATAGAGAGGTAGCCACTCCCTCCACTTCAGAGGAAGATAAAACATATACACACGCTGCTGTAAGTACAACTTGGAGAGGCAGCTACATGCATTAAATATTGCTCAGTTTTACATTTTTATTCACCATGCCAATTTGATTTTAATTTTCTTCTATTTTGAATTTTGTTTGACTAACTGGAGGAAATGAGATTCATGACTTTGGGTGGACGTGTGAAACTGAAAAGTCTAAAGACATTTGAATGAGATATTTGTGTCATTTCCCTTTTGTACCACATTTTAAATGTTTTTAGATTTTATATTAAATGTTTCTATATTAATAAAGTACTATATATAATATACCATTGTCTTTGTTCCTGCTCACGAGCTGAAGGCTTTTGTTAATGTACTCAGCTATGATTCCAACATTTACTTCAATTTTTCCTAAGAAGAGGACGGTATTCAGTTTCTTATCCAGCTGGCAGTCCTCCTGGGTATACTTGGGTTGCTAAAATGCTTTCATGGCACTTTTTTTTTTTTTAATGTTCTGTGCTGCCTTTATGTGGCTGCCACTGTGAACAATAGGACTATTGGCCACTTCTGTTTTATTCAAGAATGACCCGCATGAGTGCATTTCAGCACCAGTGACCTAAGCTGTCCCGGCTTGAACAAAAAGCCATATTTCCCCCCATCAGCTATAAAGAAATCTGAGCCTACTCCTATTCTCAATATTCAGCGATGCACTTTTCTAAGTGTTCTTCTTGATCAGCTGATGATGTTATAGTATATTACACCCTGACCCATACACAAGAAATAAACAGCCATCGGTAAAATAAACAATGTTCAGAGCTAGTCAGTGGTTTGACAAGCAACTACTCATAGCTCCTTGAGGCAGGAACCATGTTTTCCCCCTGGTTTATGCAGGACTGAATCATACTGGAGGTGTTCACATCATTAATAACTTTTAACATTAAAAATACAAAACTACTACACTGCTTAAATTGTTGTGTCGTAAACGCACAGCTCTTCATGCTATCACTGGTTCTGCCAGTGCATAAACAAGCTCACAAATATAATGGTAAAAACCATTTCAGTGTCTTTATTTCCAAAATACAACAACATTGAAATACTAAAAAGCTCATTAAACAAAGACCTATGAAGAGGCACTCTGGAATGACAAAAAGCAACATGTTTTGGTAAATATTAGCTGAAAATGATCACATCTTTCAGTCTGTTACATTTGTAGAAAAAAACACTACCTGTATTAGTTACTCAAAAGGAACCTCATCTAATATTTTACAACTGTACAGTTAAAGAGTGCCAGCATCTAGAAATTAGTTCTGCTTAACTTAGTGTTCTTTATTCATGTGATTAGTTGAATTGATTGTCAACAAACAGACTAACAGGCATATCCAGCCACCACTGATCTGGGTACAATCCTTTGGCTTGTTGTAGATTTTGTACATGGGGGAATATAGTCTAAAGATGGATTGTAGTCCCCAGTATGCATGGCCAAATGTCATAGTAACAGGCCAAAGCCTCAGCGGAACTAAGCATGCATTGACTTGCATGAAGAACCAAAAACTGCCTTGGAACACTTTTCAGCATGATCAGCCTCTTTCAGGATTTGATATACAGTTTTTATTAAACACTTTTAAAAACAATTAAACTCATAGCTCTGGCTGCATATTGCAGAGTGAATCACTAAGGCTGTTGCAGTGAGAAGGTCAACCTCTCAAGCATTTGCCCAAACTGATTTCTGTTCAATGGATAAAATAGTCCGCAACTGACTGTATTGGAATTGGAAAAGGTTCAGAAAAGGGCAAGTGAAATGATTAGGGGTATGGAACAGTTTCCATGTGAGGAGAGATTAATAACATTGGGACGTTTCAGCTTGGAAAAGAGACAACTAAGGGGGAATATGATAGAGGTCTATAACTAGGGCTGGTGTGGAGAAAGTAAATGATGAAGTGTTATTTACTCCTTCTCATAACACAAGGACTAGGGGTCACAAAATGCAATTAATAGGCAGTAGGTTTAAAACAAACAAAAGTATTTCTTCACAAAGTTCACAGTCAACCTGTAGAACTCTTTGCCAGAGGAGGTTGTGAAGGCCAAGACTATATCAGGGTTCAAAAAGGAACTAGATAAATTACTGTAGGGCAGGTCCATCAATGGCTATTAGCCAGGATGGGCAGGGATGTACCTAGCCTCTGTTTGCCAGAAGCTGGGAATGGGTGACGGGATGGATCACTTGGTGATTACCTGTTCTGTTCATTCCCTCCTGGCATTGGCCATTGTTGGAAGACAGGATACTGGGCTAGCTGGACCTTTGGTCTTACCCAGTATGGCCATTCTTATGTAACTTGTCTTTAAGTTAATTGTTTGACATGCACGTGCCAGTTTAAAGGCAAGGGGTTAAACAGCTCCTTGTGCTGCCTTTGCAAAATGCGGTTGCACAGATTTTATTTTGGTATCAATTCAAATAAATGAATTGATGCTCAGAATTTGTAATGTTTCAGAGCCCCTCCTCCCCTGAAATCTTTACTATTATCTTAGTTGAAGAACTGTTTGGGTTTGGGTATTTTTTTTGCTCATCCATGGCCAAACTTGATCTAAACAGCTAAATCTGTTAGCTCAAGCAAACACAGTGGGGAGGTTTGTCTGCTGTCTGGCTTCTGTAAATAACACATGAAAGCAGAAAATTTGCTTAGACCAAAGTTTGAAGGGCCCGATTCTCATTTGTAGGCTAGCATTGTAAACAAGACTCACCCCCAAAATGTTACTGTTCCACTTAAAAATAAACAATACAATAAATTTTTAAAAAATGAATAAGGTGTTCCTCTGGGCTCAAGCCTTTTGGTTTGTTTAGTGCTGATTTTTGGCAGCCTTAGGTTTTAAAACTTGCAACAGCCCCTTCATTTCAATCCTGAGTCATTATAATAAATATTATTTCTTTCACCGACCCCCACACTCTGCCAGTTTATTTCATGAGTTTCAGATTAATTTATTGAAAAACTGCCCAGGTATTTAGAAGTAATTCAATTAAAAAATGCTGGCACATTCTCACATGTCAGTGCTGTGCCGCATAAAATACATGAACCAAAATACGTGCACCAGTGTACTAAAAAATTTCCCATCTTAATTTTATTTACTTCTAAGGAATGGAAAGTAATATTTATTATAATAACCCCCCCCCCCCCATCGGTTCACTAATGCCAGCCACGTTAAGTTTGCTACACTTAGGTATTTTGGAAACAGATATTTCCCCCTTAAATATAAATGGCTACAAAATATGGTACAGTTTGGCTGGACTGGAAGTTTGCTCAGAAGCAGTCCAGGACAAGAAGGTTGTTGGTAGATACAATTTCATCATTTATTTACAGTGTCGGGAATATGCCTTTTTAACTTAAGAAAGAACAGTGCAGGTCACTGGTGCTGAAAATCATCACTGGTAACCAAATCCTCAGGCCCTTATTTTGGTTTGAGTCAGCCCTTAATCCAGGGGTGGGCAACCTCCGGCCCGTGGGCTGGATCCGGCCCACTGGTTCATTCATCCAGCCTGCGGCAAGTCTCTGCACCACAGTCTGCAAGCCCTGAGCATCGGTGCCCTCTCGCCAGGCTGGAGTTGCGAGCGCCAGCTCACCAGCATGTCCCTGCAGCCACAGGTGTGTGCTGCCCCCGCCCTCAGCACTGGCTCTGCAGCTCCCATTTGCTGGGGCAGTGCCTGCGGGTATGGGCAGCGCACACCATGCAGAGCCACCTAGTCCCTCTGCCCAGGCATGAAGCTGAGGCCGCTTCCATGAGGCTGCCTTAGCCCCGCTATGCCACCAACCGGGAGCCGCCTGAGGTAAGTGTCGCTTGGCCAGAGCCCACCCCTCCCCACCGAACCGCATCCTGCCCCCTCAGCCCCCAGCACCAGGTCAGAACCCACTCCCGCACCCTAACTCCCTGCCAGAGCCCGCATCCCCTCCTGCACCCCAACCCCCTGCCACAGCCCTGAGCCTGCTCCTGCACTTCAAACCCCTTGACCCCAGCCCGGAGCCCCCTCCTGCACCCCAAGCCCCACCCCAGAGCCTGCACCTTCAGCCAGAGCCCTCACTCCAACCCCCTGCCCAGAGCCCCCTCCCACCCCCCAAGCCCTTCATTTCTGGCCTCACCACAGAGCCTAGGGGAAGTCCTGAGCTTCCACACGCCCCTGAGGGGCTGGAGCCACAAGCGCCTGCTCGCCCCACTGCGAGGGGAAGCCCTGAGCCTCCGTCTCCCCCCGGCGGGGATGTGTGTGGGCTCCCGACTGAATTTTTCTGTGGATCAATGGTCCCTGATAGAAAAAAGGTTCCCCACTCCTGACTTAAGCAGTCAATTTCCACTGAAATCAGTGGAAGTGAAAATCAAGAAAAAAACAGAGTAAGGGCCAGATTTTTAAAAGTATTTAGGGGCCTAAAGATATAGCTAGCTGCCTAATAAGATTTTTCAGAAAGTGTGTAACTCTCCAGGGCCTAAGTAGCTGGGGATTTGCCCTTAGAGCTTAAGGGCCTGATTTTGCAACCCTTCCTCACACTGACCAGTACTTCCACAAGTACTATGCTGACCATGGGTCCACTCTGTTGATTTTATCAATTTAAATAGGACTACTTGGATAAGGCAGTATTACTCCTCATCAGTAAGGGTTGCAGAAGACTGGACCCTAAATGAGTATTTTTCCTGTCAAAGACTGTAGGATATGGGCCTGTATCTTTATTCACTACATCCATGGACCTTACAGCACTTGCACATGGTCTAATAGCTGGCTTTTTGTTATCTTTATTTTTTTAAAGAGTAAACAGAAGTGACTTTGTTAAACACAACATACATCTGTCAGTTTTTTTACCCCCAAAATCAATGCTATTTAAGTTGCAGGATTTCATTCCTTTTCAAATCTCCAGGTTTTTTCCTTGACTCTAAAATCCTCTTCCAAATTTTTGCTACGTCAGTCTTGGTAACAAATCAAAACAGGCCTTAAACCTTGTTCAGTACAATTAAGGCACTTTCAAAACAAGCATATAAATCAGTGATACTGAGGCCTGGTTCCCACTAAGCCCCCACTTCGGACTAAGGTACGCAAATTCAGCTACGTTAATAACGTAGCTGAATTCGAAGTACCTTAGTCCAAACTTACCGCGGGTCCAGATGTGGCAGGAAGGCTCCCCCGTTGATGCTGTGTACTCCTCTCGGCGAGCTGGAGTACCGGCGTCGACGGCGAGCACTTCCGGGATCGATCCCAGAACATCGATTGCCTGCCGCCGGACCCTCCGGTAAGTGAAGACGTACCCTGTGGCTTGCGAATGGCAAGTGGCTCTTTAAGTGTCTCCTGTGGCTCTTTGCAGCACGATATTAAAACACTGTGTGATTTAATTATTAACCAATCCAGATGCTTTCACTATATTATTAAACAATGAAGTTATCAACTTGCATCAACTTATTTTCTGTGAGAATATATATTTTTCCAATCATACTGTTTAAATATGGCTAGTACTATAATAAATGAAACAATGAATTAACACTATTGTGATTCTTTTGGGTAATGTTGATCACTAATTTGGCTCTTGCACCACTGAGATCTAAGTATCACTGGTATAAATGCTTTCCACAAACGGGATTAGAAATAACAACTTTCACAAAGCAGAGATGATGCTATTAGGCTATTCTCTGAAACAGAGGTTTTCATAACCCTACAGATTACACAGGGATTGTATCCAGAGTATAGTCCCTGCTCCTCAATGCTTGTACTCGAAAGAAGGTTCACACAGTAAAGCTTGGGAAAATGAATTTAAGATTTAAGGGCTAGATAAATTCTGGCTGCCTGTGCTCAGCCATGTGAGCAGAAACCTGTTCCTGTATCATGCCTTATAACTCCTTTCCAACTTCTATTTAGCACCTACAATCTCCATAGAAACTCTATTTACTTTCAGTTTAGTGGTGAGGAGCTGTAACTCCATAGAAAAGGTCTCACATGTGGAGTGTGAATGGTGGGTTTGGGGACTGAATTGCAGTATATTGTTTTGAAATAGTGGATCAGTGATTTGTGTTATCTGCCTTTTTTTGAACAAAGGGAATAATTCAACATCTCATTGGCTTTTATGACATTTTATAACATTTGGTGTGAGTTGCCTGAATAATTATAATGGGGGAATGGAAACTATCACTGAACAGATGGATTTGAGAATCTAGGATGTGCTTTTCTATGGAGAAGCTTTCTCACTCGAGAAGAGACTTATTTGCCAAATTCTTAACTACTTGGCAGCCCGTGTGTGTATGTGAGATTCACACACTCTCCCTCCCCCACGGTTGGGTGTGGGGCTGCTATGCAACCATCCTATTGCTACCACTCACTTCTCTATGCCAATTGGATAGGGTGCTGCCAGTGGCTGGATCTGTGTCAATGTTGAGCTGTGGCCTCTTTCTTTGGCCTCTCCTTGCCTTTTGTGACTATTAGCACAAAATGTAGTCAGGAATGCGGGGCTTTTTCAGCTTGGGAGGAAAGGGCTATTCACATCTTTTGTTAAGATCACCATCTCCAGGCGGTGTCCAGAGGGGGCATTTTATGGCGCTGTGTCTGTGAATCACAGGTGCAGCTTTATCCCCTTTTTCAATCTCAACATCAGGGAGTGGGGCTGGAAAGAAGTAGATGGTGGGCCAAGAGGCCCCTTATTACCTGCTTATTCTTTCACATCTGGGCTGTTCTCCTTCTCTCACTGCTGACTTTGGGAGAAAGAGAGAGTGCTGGGCATGGTGACCTGCAGCAGTAGCTGGGGATGTTTGCCTGGATGGATGGCCACGGTGCCCCACAGAGGCAGCTGGGGTGAGTTGCCCAGTACTTTCCTAGTCTTTTACAAATGGCTGGAAATTGCCATGCCGCTTGTGTGATATTTTCCCAGGGAGCTTAAGGAGGGAGAACAGCTATAGCTTTAGGCAGCCTCAGTTTCACAGTGCTCTTCTGGAAGAGTTGCTGCCAACTCTGACTGGGACAGCTGGCCTTCCTGTCCAGAGGTAAAACTTCTTTCCCCACATCCCCTTCAATTTCTTTGCTCTTTGGTCCTGTGCTCCTGGTTCAAAGGGAGGGGCTGAAATTGGGCTCAGGGATCACTCCAAGATATTTTGGGTGATTCGAGCTCTCTCTCTGCCCTGAAAGAAGCTGAGCTTATTTGCTCTCCTCCTGCTCTGGGACCCACTTCACGATCTCTTGAGGAGAGGGATGGGTCTTGGGAATGGCTCCCCAAGAAGATGGATGGCCTGGGATCAGCTTACCCAGGATGGTGGGTCTCGTGGCCCTACTTCTCTATTGCATGGGTCCCCATGGGTCAGATGGGCCTGCATTTTCCCTAAACTTGGGCTATTGGTAGGGAACACCTGGAAGGCCTGCTACAGGAGTGGAGCAAGGGGAGGGATCTGGGCTTGGAGGCTTCTTATCACACTTTCCAGTGCAGGGGTCGGCACCACCATGTTGTACGACAGACACTTGACAAAATTACCTTATTTAGCGACGGACATTTGGGGAGGGGGGTGGTGGTGATGTCATTCAGTCATTCAATTTTTTAAAATATTACCACAGACCTCAACATTTTTACCACGGAAACTTGTGTCCACGTACGGACATGTTGCTGACCCCTGCTCCAATGTCCATGCTGTGCAGCCTGAGGGGAGGGGAGGAGGCAGCTGAGTTGTCAGTGAGAGGCAGGGCTGTCAGTGCAGGTCTGAGGAACTTAGGTGTGCTCTGCCGAGTAGCCCTTCAGTTGTCATTCCCCTTACAGAGATAGGGAAGGGAGCCGCTTGCCATGGGCCGTGGCCTCTCCAGTCCTCCCTACTTCCCTTCCTTCCAGGGGTGGGGTAGCGGGAGCTGAGGCAACTCTGCCCAGATTGTGCTGTGATGAGGGTGGTGAAGCCGGAGACAAGGAAGTTACTCACTTTGTGCAGTAACAGAGGTTCTTTGAGATGTGTGTCCCTGTGGGTGCTCCACTTTAGGAGTTGATATACCCCGGTGCTCGTAGCCGGAGATTTAAATAGCAGTGCCCAGTTGGGCCACACATGTGCAGACCCCGTCTGGTGCTGCCTCAGGTGATTAACTGATGCTGTGGGGCTAAGCCCCACCCCACTTCCTTCTCTTCTGCAGAGTCCGTATAGGCTAGAACTCCAAAGCAGAGGGGAGGAGGGAGGGTAGTGGAGCATCCACAGGGACACATCTTGAAGAACCTCTGTTACTGCACAAGGTGAGTAACTTCCTCTTCTTCTTTGAGTGATGTCCCTGTGGATGCTCCACTGTAGGTGACTTCAGAGCAATGCCCTCCGGAGGAAGGAGGGGGGCTTTGGAGTTGAAGTCGTAGTGGATGAGAGCACCGTGTGAGCAAATAGGGTATCAGAAGATGCGTGTTGTAGCAACGCATAGTGTTGTGTAAAAGTGTGCGGTGAAGTCCAGGTTGTGGTTCTGCAGATTTCTGCAATAGGGCTGTTGTTGAGAAAGGCTATTGATGTTGAGTATTAGAGGGGTAGCCGTGTTAGTCTGGATCTGTAAAAAGCATGCTATTAATGTTGAGAGACTCCTAATAGAATGTGTGCAGATCCCCATAAGGGGTTGTCGCTCGGACTGGAGATAACAAAGTTTGATACAGTCTGAACAGGCATTGTTTAGAAATGCCCTGTCCTTTGGATCGATCAGTGATGGAAAGAAATAATTTTGGAGACTTGTGAAATGATTTTGTTCTGTTGATAAAAATGGCGAGAGCCCTGCGGATGTCCAAAGTGTGTAGTCTGGCTTGCCTACTGTCTGTATGTGGCTTTGGGAAGAATGTGGGTAAGTATATCGTTTGGTTGAGGTGAAAGGATGATACCACTTTAGGGAAAAATTTAGGATGTGGTCTGAGACACACTTTATCTTTAAAAAAGATGGTATAGGGTAGGTCAACCATGAGAGCCGCTAGTTCTCCCACCCATCTGGCCGATATAATGGTCACTAGAAACGCAACCTTCATAGAAAGATGTAATAAGGAGCTTGTAGCTAAGGGCTTGAAAGGGGATCCGGTGAGGGTGTGGAGGACCAGATTGAGGTCCCATGGTGGGGCAGGTTTTCTCACGTCTAGATAGGAGTTCAAGAGGCCCTTTAAGAAGCATTTGGTGATGGGATGTGTAAAAATAGAGAATCCGTTAATTTTTATGATGAAAAGCTGTAATGGCTGACAGGTGGCTGCAGATTGAGGGTGTAGAAAGTCCAGTTAGTTTGAGTTCCAGTAGAATAAGGGGTAAAGAGGCCAACACAGGTATGGTCTGTTTACATTGGCACCATGATTCGAAATGTTTCCACTTACGTGTGTATGTGTGCCGGGTAGTTTTCCTACGTCTGTTTAACAATATGCTCTGTACTTCTGTGGAACATGCCATTTCAGATCCCAAGAGCCATGGAGTAACCAGGCTTTGAGTTGAAGTTTGTGGGGATCTGGATGGATGATGCGTCCTGGGTCCTGTGATAGGAGTCGAGGCAGAGGGGGGAGCTTGCATGGTGGACAGACTGCCATGTGGAGAAGGTATGGATACATTTGTCTTGTTCATGTGGGGGCTTCTAGGATCACTCTGGTCCCATCCTGTTTTATCTTGTAGAGTACTCGGGGTATGAGGGGTATGGGGGAGGAAGACATGGGGTGCGGGGTGTTCCACTTGATGAGGAAGGCATCACCCAGAAAGTGATGGCCGAGTCCTGCCCGGGAGCAGAATCGGGGGCATTTGGAGTTTTGTGAGGTTGCAAAGAGGTCTATCATTGGGAGCTCCCAAATTGGAAGATATCTTGGATGACCCGGGTGTTCAGCTCCCATTCATGGTCTTGATAAAACTTCCTGCTCAGAGCATCTGCCATGTTGTTTTGGCAGCCAGGTAAGTATGATGCTATCACATGGACATTGTGTTTGTTGCACCATTGCCAGAGGTGCATGGTTTCCATGCATAGGGAATGTGATTGTGCTCCCCCTTGTCTGTTTATGTAGAACATACTGGTGACATTGTCTGTGAGGATCTGTATCGTTTTGTTTTGGATCAATGGTAGGAAGTGTGAGCTGGTATTACGAACCGCGTGACGTTCCAGCAGATTGATATGAAGTTGGGACTCCACTGTAGATCAGCAGGCCTGTACAGAATGCATCTGAAGGTATGCCCCCAGCCTAGGAGGGACGCATCCGTAGTAATGGTAAGGGTAGGTGGATTCTGTATGAAGGACACTCCGGTGAAGACGCTGTCTCGGTTGATCCACCATAACAGGGAATCCTTGACAGCGTTGGGCATGGTGAGGAGCTTGTGCATGCTGGGCATGTGAGGCATGTACTGTATCTGTAGCCAGGCTTGAAGATAGTGCATGTGTAACCTTGTGTGTTGGATGACACAGGTCGTAGTGGTCATTTGGCCTAGAAGCTGTAGGCACATCATGGTAAAAACCTGTGGGCTGTTCCGTGCTGTTGAGACTAAGGTGGCTAGAGTCTGAAAGCATTTTATTGGAAGGGAAGCAGTTGCTTCGAGGGAGTGGAGGTCTTGTCTGTGAAGAGCTTGGCACCTTCGAACGATAAGTCCTTTGGACTGGACTGGCTTTGGAAAGCCAGACAGGTGAAGCCAGGAAGCTCTCCTTATAACGACCGCTGTGACTATGGATCTCGCTGAGGAACCAGCAGAGGCAAGGGTGGCTTGAAGCACTGTTCTAGTGATGAGGTGACCCTCTGTAATGATGGCTTTGTACTGCTCTCTTTTGTCTTCAGGAATAAAGTTTGTAAATTCGGAAAGGCTGGCGTAGTTATTGTGATCGTATTTTACCAGTAGGGCCTCATAATTGGCAATTCTCAATTGTAATGTCACAGCCGAGTATGCTTTGCGCCTGAACAGATCAAGTCATTTCCAGCCTTTATCATATTCCTATAGTGTGGTTGCTTGCCCTTTTCATTTACTGCGTCGATAACCAGCGAATTTGGCGTTGGATGTGAGAAGAGAAATTCAGTGCCTTTGGCTGGTACGTAATATTTCTTATCAGATCTTTTACAGGTAGGTGGAATCATTGCTGGGGTTTGCCAGAGTAATTTGACAGGGAGGGCCATTTTGGATGAAGTGGACATATGTAGTATATAGTATGTCCACTAACTTATGGTGTGATTCCTGGATCTCTTCCAGAGAGATCTCAAGAGAAGCTGCCACTCTCTTGTAGAGATCTTGAAGCTACCTGAAATCCTCCCTTGTGGTGGGAGGTGGAGGCATAATTGTGTCACACGGGGGGGGGGGGGGGGGGGGGGGGGGAGGAAAAATGAGTGTCAGCTATGTCATCTGGGTCTGAAAATTCCTCCTGTTCTTCAGCCCCCTGTTTGGGACATTAGGTGGTGTGTGGAAGGGCAGCACAGGTGGTTGGTGTGCGCCAGTTGCGGGCAGAGTGTTGGGTATTCCCTGTTGTTGCTGTTGTGAGTTTGGTGCCCACGGTTGCCAGAATGGCCATTGTAGTTGGAATGGCATAGGAGGCATCCAAGGCTGGCCGAACAAGGGTTGCTTTGCAAAGTTTGCAGAGAAGCCAGTGGCTGGTGGTGCCTGTGTGGCAGGACTAATTACAGGAGAGGAATGTTGAGGTGAGCCTATCGCATCCTTTTCTCCCTCGTCCTCCCCACTATAGCAGTGTGTTCGACTGTGGAGAGCTGGGCTGGGAAACAGCCCTGTGTATCAAGGTGCCATCGGTACTGAGGAGGGGGGACTGAGGTACCAACAAGACAGATAAGTCTCTGTGGTGCAGGACTTGCCAGAATGAGGCCAGGGTCAGTACCGGTGTGATAGGGGAACACGGGACTGTATGCTGCATTGTATTCACAGGTGTCTGGCTAAAATTCATAGTGCCAACAGTAGGTGGCAGCATGAGCGCTGAAATGCTCGGTACTGAGGGTTTACTGGCTGTTGTAGGTGCCAAGACGTGGGGTTTAACTTTCCCCTTAGTGCTTGTGGAAGAGCTCGAGTGTTTAGGAGCTCTCTGCTTTTTGGCATCGTCGGTACCGGAGGGCCCTGGTGTGTCGTCCGCGGATATAGCCGATGCTGCTGGTACTGGGAGTGCTTGGTTGCTGTCAGAGCTCCTTTTCTTAGATGTCTCCGAGGTTGGGGATATGGTCTCCCGTCTCTTTGCTGCCTTCTTGGCAGTTTGGTTGGGCCACTTTGCCCTTGAAGAGGGGCCTTTGTTCAACGTGGCCGGAGGTGGTTTCTGGCCAGGAGGGGTTTGTAGCTCCGGCTCAGATGCTGGGCGAAGAGATTTCTCCATGAGGGAAGCTTCAGTTGTAAATCTCTTGCATTTCTTGTGTGTGCTTTGAGGTTGTGGCAGTGCAGGCAGTTTTGTTGTATGAGTCCCTCACTGAGACACCATTCACACTGTGAGTGGCCAACTGAGAGGGGTATTGACAGCCGGCAGGTAGCACAGCGTTTAAACCCTGAGGGGGCAGGCATGCCCCAGAAGGAGCGTAGTCTCTCAGTTGTATGGAGAGAGTTACTGCTGTAGAGCTGCTGCAGTCGCTGGGTAAATGAAACTTAGGGTCCTATGAGGAAAATACATTTTTTTTTGAGAGAGGGAAAGAGAAAAGGGAGATAGTATTTCAATGAGGACTACTAACTACAGGTAAAAAGGGAACAGAAGAGGGACTTAATAGTAACTGTGAGGTGCTGCTGAATGCTCTGACTCGAGCCAAAGGCGATAGAGAAGGAAGTGGGGTGGGGGAGGGTTGGCTGCACAGCATCAGTTAACCGCCTGAGGCAGCGCGAGACGGGGTCTGCGCATGTGCGGCCCAACCAGGCACTGCTACCTTAAGTCTCCAGCTATGAGCACAGGGGTGCATCAACACCTAAAGCTAGGGTTACCATACGTCTGTTTTTTCCCGGACATGTCCGGCTTTTCGGCAATCAAACCCCGTCCGGGGGGAATTGCCAAAAAGCTGAACATGTCCGGGAAAAATACCGTCCGGGCACTTCCCCTCCCGCGGCTGTTCTGCGAGTCCTCCCCTCTCAGACTTCGGCTCTGTTTAAGAGCCAAGCTGCCCGAGCCAGCGCTACTGGCTTCGGGCAGCCCCCCTTGCCTCCGGACCCCAGCCGCCAGCCGGACACTTCTCCTCCCCGGCTCCAACTGCTCTGCTCCGGCGGCTGGGGTCCGGAGGCAAGGGGGGCTGCCTGAAGCCGGTAGCGCTAGCTCGGGCAGCTTGGCTCTTAAACAGAGCCGAAGTCTGAGAGGGGAGGAACAGAGGCAGCTGGAGCCGGGGAGGAGAAGTGCCCGGCCGGCGGCGCAGGGTCCGGAGGCAAGGGGGCTGCCCGAAATCGGTAGCGCTCGGGCAGCTCGGCTCTTAAACAGAGCCGAAGAGTCAGGGGAGGAGCAGAGCCTCCGGCCGCGGCGGCTCTGCTCCTCCCCTGACTCTTCGGCTCTGTTTAAGAGCCGAGCGCTACAGGCTTCGGGCAGCCCCTATGCCCCTGGACTCTGCGCCGTTGGAGCCCAGGAGGGGAAGTGACCGGCCGGGGGCGCAGAGTCTGGAGGCATGGGGGCTGCCCGAAGCCTGACCGCTGCTGGCTTCACGGTTTGCCGGGCAGCCTCCAGACCCTGCGCCCCCGGCTGGTCGCTTCCCCTTCCGTGCTCCAGCTGCGCTGGGGAAGCCCCGGCCGGGGACGCAGGGTCTGGGGGCTGCCCGGCAAACCGTGAAGCCGGTAGCGCTCGGGCAGCCCTTTTCGCGTGGCTGGGAGTGGGAGGGAGGAGAGGGCGGAGTTAGGGCGGAGTTGGGGTGGGGCTGGGGCGGGGCTGGGGGTGGGAAATGAGCGGGGCCAGGGCCCTGTGGAGGGTCCTCTTTTTTTATTTGTTACATATGGTAACCCTACCTAAAGCGGAGCACCCACAGGGACAGCACTCGAAGAAGAACCAGACCTTTCCTTTTGCCTTTGGCTTTCTCAGCCTACCTCTCTCCCCGAAGCCTGCGGGGGCACCAGCCACAACGCCTCATGACGGGAAGCAGTATCAAAGGGAAAAACTCCCCAGAAGTCAAACACAGCCCTGGGACGCAGCTAGGCATTAGCCAGACATCTCATGGAGCCCAATAACCAGAGATTTGAAATGGGAGTATGGAATTTCCCTCAGTAAAGCAGCAGGGAGAACTGGAATGTTCTAGAAGGAAGAACCACAGCAGATAACTAAATGGTGGAATCAATCTAGAGGTTGTAACTGAACCAAATGGTAAGATGCTTGTACATGGTCAAATTAGATTGGTGCAATCTGTGGCCCTGATTCAGCAAGCTCATCTGCATAGACAGAGCCCTGTGCTTGTGCAGAGCCCCATTAACTTAATCATAGTAAGAAATGGATTAATAAATTTCAGCATTAGAAATGCAGCAGGTTTCAGGAAAGGTCATCTTGGGAGAATACGACATGTAGCATCCAGCTCACAGATATGCCCACTGGCATATTCAAAATGAGGCTGGATGCTACAGGATGATGTACAAGCTAATTTAATAGGCATTTCCTCTCTCTAATTTCTATGCTCAGCAACCTTCCTCAGAAGCATAACCACAGATTTAAAATCTCGCAAGCAGTGCTACTTTGGTGCTAAACATTCTTAGAGTTTTTCAACCTTTCTGTTTCACAGGAGAGTGATTGTTATCAGTACAAACATTACTTCTGTCTGCATTTTCAAACAACTCCTTTACAAACGATAGGAAATGCTACTCAAAAGTTGTCCATTTCTACTTCAGTACTCCATGAAAAATAAACAGCCAGAGCAGGAATACAAATTAAAAATCTTAATTTATTCTCCATTCATCTGTGCTGCAATTCCAGTGTTCTGCACATTAATAAATATACATTTTGTTAAAAAACCTCCAGTGTCTAACCTGCCATAAAGTTTTAACAAGTCATAAAAATAGGTTTTAATTTTTCTGTCATGAATACAACTGACACATTTACTGAAACAGTTCTGATTGAAATAAAAACTAACTACATCTCACTGGGGCAAAATATACATACACAGATGCAAAATGATTAACACAGGTTGTACACGGTATCTGAGCACACAGTCAAGTGTGACAGACACTTAAACATAAAAAACATTTTTCAATCAGAAAATTTCACGCAGTATGTTGCATAATTTTTTAAAGAGACAGTATCCTTTCCCCTTTCCAAAGGCCTCAAGTAGATTTAAAAATGCATAAGGATATAATAAAACCAATATTACTACAGTATATGCTTTTTTTTTGTTAATTTCCTGCATTTTATCCAGCCTGTCATATTGTTTCTGTTTATTCTCCCTCACATGCACATTCATACAAAGGAACAGCTAATAACTTCTCAAAATGGTCACTATGAAAAATTACTATAGTGTGAAATACATAACACTAAGAAAAGGTAGATAACAAATGTATCATTTTCACAAATGGAATTTTAAGGACTCATTTTGAGTCATATATTCAAGCCAAAAGGAATTGCTAACAGAAACATTTCCCTACATACTTATTGTGGACAACTATTTTGTAAACACGGTAAAAAGATGAGTTTGGCAGACACTACACGTTTCTTACACTTGTGAAAATATGTTTAGCGTGCATGAAACATGAAATTGTTTAATACTTGTGTTTGTATTGCAAAACAACAAGATAGCCAGGAATTTCCCAAACAGTTAAGAAATGAAACACAGATATCCTTAAAGACTCATGTTTCTGCTCCAATTGGCAAAATGCTGACTCAGAGTAAAAAATGAAAAGTAAAACAAAACAGTAAGCCTCACACCGTATTTGTGCAATGGTGGAACTGCACAAATGTGTCCTCAGAACAAGACCCTGGTTTGTTGTTTAGTAGGAAAAATGTGATGAAAAGCTAAGTCAAAAGGTGACTAGCATGTAAATTACACAAGCTTTATTTTAAATAGGGAAATTTTGTAAACCAGAATTGATTTCTCTCTAAAAACTGTTTTGAAATCTTTGACTAGCTGAAGACACAATATCTTTTAGCTGTGAAATTCGATTTCTGTTCTTTTTAATGTAAACACCAATTAAAAAAATATGGGAGAAGAGGCCAAAACACCTTAAAAACAAATGAACATTTTTGTTGGTTTTAGTAGAGGTTATCAAAAATACACACTGCATCCTTAAAATATTCCATAATCTGGAAACAGAAACCTATAAATTATATTTATAAATTTAGAATCAACCTTTTCACTGTAGTATTTTAAAAACTGCACTGCATTTTAGGGTGGCTTTGATGCAAACATCAGTTACATTATCAAATGCCAAATTCAAGTACAACTGTGCAATTTTTAATATAAAAAATAATCAAGAGCTCTTCCCATTGATTTCCTAGCATCAAATGAAGAATATCAGTATAAATGTAAAATATACAAAGGAACTTTTCCTTCTTTAGAGTCACCATACAAAATATATAAAATTATCTACAATTTTTTAATATTTATATATTTATATATAAAGGACATTTTTTTAAGACGCTGTGTCCATCAAAGGCTGGTAAAGATGCTGGCATAGATATGGAAGGGCACTTGGTGTGATATTCTTCTCTCTAGAGTTCACGAAGCTGAATGGTTCACACTGTAACAGAACAAGACCTCAGCAAGAGGCATCTTCTAGTGCTTTTCTTAAGGCTGATAATTTGACTTGTAGTAAACACAATTTGTTCTCCTTGTGTAAGTCATCAGAATGGGCTGCGCACATGAGCAGTTCCTGTAGCGTTGCTGTGACTCTGTCAACGCTTCTTATAATCATTCATCCATCATAATGAGTCCCTGTTATGTCTCCAGGCATTTTGGCACAGTTACATATTCACACAGCCATTGAATGTACCACGATGTAGCCTTATCATGCATGTCTTGGGTACTATGTTTCATGTATGAGCAGTCAGAAGTCTGCCATAATGTGTAACAGCAGAGGAAGCAGTACCATCCTCATCCTCGATATGGAGCATCTCCTGTGAAATCCGAGGTATCAAGGAAGTGACATCACAGCAAGTAGTCCCCGGGTGGAAAAGTCATCACTGTTTCCTGATGATTCAAATTGAAGTTTCATTACTGCCTCTGTTCATGAGAAGAAGTAACCATGCAGGCTTAGGGTTAAATAGAGACAGGCAAACAATTCCAAGTGAAACTACCTATTCCGTTTTAGTAAATCACCATGCTTCACCAATGAAGTGCTTGCAGGGCAGAGGTCGTTCTTGTTACAAAGGACAAAATAAGGAAGAAGAAAGTTATTTACAGGAGATGCAGATAGAAATGCATGATGAGAGGAAGGCCTGTACAGTGCATGTAATTGGTTAATGTCTAGAAGGAGGCGTGCATTTCATAAAGTACTGAAATCCTACACGGTGTTAGAAACTTTGCATTTCAAACAGACTCATGCCATAACTTATACATAAATGGTACAAAGATGTAACAGTATGTATGTTTTCTTTAGCATTGTAGGCTGGCCAGCTATTCCCTATGAGTGAATACTACTACTGATAGCAGCAACTAGCTACTATTAGTGAGTAATACTTAGGCTTGTTGGCTAACTGGGGAACATTACAATAGCCAACTTCCAAAGATCAGAGGGTAGCTTTTCAGATGGAGCTTAGAGAAGTCTGTGTACCAGCTTAGAGTATGCGTACTGGAGCTGGTCACGATGTCATGGTTAAGGCTGTGTTAGAGATTTTCTTATGAAAAGAATTAGGATATTTATTATTATTGCGGTACTTAAAGGAAAACTGAACACGTAAAGTAAAGTTTGGGTATAGAAGGAATGTATCGGTATGTCATTTTCATAATCTGAACTTCGGACATGTTACTAGACATGATTACTAATGAAACAATCATTCCATGAATACCTGTTTTAGGAAAGTGAGATGTGCTTGGGATTAAAATCTAGCTTTAGTTCATAATGGCAAATATATGCACCAATTTCAGCCTAACAGATTTACTTCTGTTAACCACATCTATGATATTTTTAAGGACTGTATTATCATATGTCACTGTTCTCACCAGCTCCGTGGACTTCCCTAACAACTTGACTCATCTTCCCCCAGCACTGTTCCCTCGCCCCAGCCATGCCAAGCTCCTCATGCCTTTGACCCAAACTATCCACTCCTTTCCCTCACACTGCTCCCAGCCCTCCTGAGACCCAGTTCCTTGGGGCTCCTGCACACTGCTCTTCAACTTTCTTCCACTGCTCCCACTGCTCTCAGCCTTTCTGGCACCCTGATACTTAGAACGCCCTCCCCCACTCCCACTCCCCAAGATCTCCTCACTCTCAACTCCCCAGAGCACCCACTCATTGACATCTTCCCCCTGTGCCAGAGGCCACAGACCTTCCTAGGTCTCCAGAGCTCCTACCCCCTTCCTCCCACTGCATGCAGCCCTCCACGCTCCCAGGACTCCCACTTCCCTCCCTCACACTTGGACCATCCCTCCTTATCTTCCTGGAGTTCCTGTCCTACTCTGCCTCCTGGTACCCCCAACTCCCTGGGGCTCCTGCCGCCGACTTTCTATCCTGTCTGCACTAGACTCCCCATAGCCTTGGTCTTCAACACTGGCCCTCTCTGCTCCCTAGAGCATCTGCTCAGCATGCACCTTCTCCACTCTCTCACTGCTCCTAACCATTCCTGACTCCCAGTCCTGTCCTGGGTGACCAAAGCACCTGCTCCATAGCATCTCACGTCCCTTCTCATGCCTCCACATTTCCCATTCCCCACGCTCAAGAGACCCTGCTCAGTGGAATCTCCCTTTCTCCACTACCTCACCAGACCTCCCACCCTGCTTAACCCTCCCTTTCCTTCCCCCCACTACAACTGGCCCTCCCAGCCCTCCGGTCCCCCACAGCTCCACAACACCGCCTCTTCCTCCTCCACCAATGCCCCAGTCCTCTGACCACTTCCTCTCTGCCACCAGTCCTCCAAGCTCACTGACTGCCTGCAGCCCCAGCCCCTGACCGCTTCCTGCCACCCCCTACTGCCCTAGCCATCCTGGCCTTTTTAATTTGAGGCTGCTTGAGAGGTGTTTTTTCATGTCTGTGGTTGAGGGCAAAGAGAGGGTTGCTTTAGTCTAGAGTATGTGTTCAGTTGTAATATGTTCTATTTAGTGAGAAGCCAAGAAGCCTTTGGGAATGGGGCGCTGTATAAATAAGAAGTTATCACAGTCATTGTCCCAAGTCTTTAATCCAGTAGCCTAGAAAATCTAAAAAATGAGACGGGGCAGCCTCGTGTGGAAGTGAACTCGAGGTAAGGAAGAGAAAGGAGCAGAAGGCAGAAGCCAGTGATTGTGGGAAGACAGTCTCAAACTGGCACTTACTCAGAATCTGAGGTCTCAGCATTCACTGTTCCCACATGAACATTCATGGCCATTCCATTGAGCTGATCTCGAGACTGTTCCCTCCGTGGATTTTTTATTGTCACCCCAGTGTCAGAGGGTGAACGAACCCCATCATTTGTCCCTAAGGAAGCAGTCCTGGATGAGATAGTGGTTTGATTATAATCCGATAACTTTTCCCGTAGTCGATTCTTCATATTCTTATCCATCAGAGGGGGAGGGTAGGTGACTTTATTTTTCAAGATGCCTGGTATAGAAAGAAAGGAGGATCAGAAGTTTTAATCAGGTTGGTAATTTTATTTAATCAAACTGAACAAATGCAAAAGCATCATTTACCCTTTATTAGCAGATTGTTTCAAGTTTGCCACCATTATTCCATGTTAAAATAAAAAGGTTAGACCCATACAAAAACAGTCCCTACAGCTACTGCCCCTCCACAGACCTCTCTGGTTACACAGACTGAAGCCAATTTGAAGGGTATTATGCCCCTACAGAGCAACCATATTCCACCAAAACATGAATGGTGCTGATGGCCAAGCCTGCCCACGCCTGCCCCTGCCCAAGTTTTGTTGCAGATTGCTAGAGAAGCCATTAGGCTGAAGGGAATGAAGGGGAAACCTGGCAAATTCCCCACTTTCCTAATGTGGCAATAGAATCCTTCAGCTTGGATCATAGAATCTACAAAACATTTCACTTAGTCTCTCACTTGTTTCTAATGCACTGGGGTTGGCTGAGTTACCTTTCCTCTGTTCCGGGTGCTGGTTATTCTGCTGTTGTAGAGGTTTGTTCTCTTTCTGCTGCCCTTCATTCTCAGTTTCTTGAGGTGCTTCATTGCTGTGGTTCACTTGATTTTCCCTATGAAGCTCTACATTGACCTTTGTCTCCACTTTCAGTTTCTGCTTCCCACCTGGATCCTCCCCATCGCTTGTTGTTATGCACTCTGTGGGCCAATAGGGTTTCACATGATTGGATATAGAATCAACTGCAATGCAAAAAAACACATTGGTTCGAAAACCACCCTTCGACAAAACTTAAGGTTCTTCCCTCCAGTCCTGCTCAACTAGTCCTATTCTCTGCAATAGTTTCAGTGGAACAGTCATTTGCAGCAGACCATTTCTAAAGATTAGCTAGTCCAACCTGCTGCTGGAGGGCTCTAACCTGCCAGTTAAATACAGTCCTAGTTGAGGACTGGTACATTGCCCCAGGTGGAGCTCTGGGAGGAATTCTGTTTCCCCAAGGCAGATTTTTTTCCTGGAGCTCCCTGTTATAGAGGGGGGAGCAGCAGCAGCATACTCTTCATCCCTTATGTGCCTGAGTAGTTCTACTGGCCGATACACATGTATGTGGAGCATGGCCCTGCGTTCTCCTCTCTGCCCTTTGAGATGTCTTGCCCCCTTGGACTTAAATGGAGGGAGCAACCCCTATGCTTGAGGGAGCACAGGAACAGCAATTGGGCTGCACTGCTGGCCAGCAGTGCATAGGGCGTGGGAGCACATCTCCTTGCACCTTCCTTCATTGTCCAGCAGTGGAGCACAATCTGGTCCTTAAACAGGAATGGCTTTATACTGTTCTTTCCAGAAGATTAACCTTTCCGTGAAGGAATCTTATAATTGTGCATTCCTTTGAAAAGAAAAAGGAGATATCTCACGCAGTATTAGAGCAGTATGTTTCCTAGGAACCCAGAAGTTGCCCTGTATGCCTGAGGCTAATAAAAGAAAACGCTGGGATACCAAGCTAAATGGAAAATTCACATTGCTGCACAAATGCTGTGATGGAAGCACCTACCATTGTCAAGGTATAATTATAAAGAACTGAATTTAAAGCCATCATCATCAATTCAGCCATAAGCCTAGTTGCTACAGTAATGAATGGATTTGTAGAAAACACTCTCTAACCCAAAATTTGCTCCAAGGCTGGGTTGAGTTTCAATCACATCAGTTTACATTTGTGGGAAAACTGTAGCAATTTTGGTTGAAGTTTACTTTGTGTTTGTTTGAATGTAAAAATCAAAAGGGAACTGCAAACCTGTATAGGATGAAACAAGGGAAAGTGTGAATGAACACCAGAAAGCCAAAACCCACTGAGTTTTGTCTGACCGTACCAGTCTCTCTCAGCATAAGAACGAAACCTGTATCTTCGAAGAGTCACGGAGGGACACGGTGCACAGAATGTCCATGTGACTGATACCAAGTGTTAATTTCAAACCTTTCAGTTCCATGCCCTCCTCTGACCCCAGGAAATCTCCATTATTCTATTGTACGGGGAAAAAGTTGCAGGTGTTCCTTTTTTTCCCCAAACTGCCATGCTCTTTTATTGCCTCCTCTTCCTGTCCCCCCTCTGCTGATATTTAGATAGCTGTGTAGTGCCATTTCCAACCACATGTGTGGAGAGAAACAGCCCTGCAGGGGTCCCTCTGCAATGCTAACAGCCATGTTGCATTGGTACGCTAAGTAGCTGGTGCACACTTGCTCAAGTGTCCTTTGTTCTTGCATTCATTCACCACAGGGGACAAATCCTCTCAGCTTGGGGAAACAAGGATCTCTTGGATATCACCAACAATAAGAAAACAGGGCTTCAAAGCAGCTGTAGCTGTACACTGTCCTGGTCAATTCCATGCATCCACTACTCGATTCATTTTATAATACGGGAAATAAATCTATTCCTTCAGCATGAGCAGCGGCTTTACCTTTAGGAGTGCTGTGGATTGGGCCACGCTCGTTGTTTTTGGATGTGGTTGTGTTCCATTTTTTCTCCGTTTCAATCCCATCTTCCTCACTCTCTGATGAATGGGAGGAAGCGTAAGAGCTGCTCTGTTCATCAAGAGACAACTCGCTGTCAGAATCAGAATCATGATCTGTCGAGGTGGAGGAGGCAAAAAACACAGGGATTAGAACCTGAAAGGCAGTCGTGCAAATCTACATGCCAAATGAATGGAGTGAAAGAAAACCACTGTAGGCTCCCAGTGATGGGCACTTTAGAATGCTTATGCCTACACAGCCCAGCCAGCCACATGAGAATAGATTATTAGTGTAGCAGTCTTTATCCGAGGAAATCAAGTGAAACAAAATTGCACAGTACAGCTAACTGGATAGGATACTTTAATGTTTTATATGGTTTAGTCTCCACTATTGTGGCTCCTGTAACTGTTGCTAAAGTTTAAATGTGTTTAAATGTGTGAGAAGAAGAGAGAGACTGAAGTTCATTAGTTGGCTAATTGCTATGTATACACAGTGGCTGGAGAGCACAATTCTCTCTGCTATTCAATGTGCAAAATAGTCATCCGGTGCCATCTTGGTCAAAGCAACACATTCACCCTCCAACATAAAGCACCAAGAAGACCTAGGAACAGAAAACTGAAAAGTAGTAAAAGGAAGACACTTCCTCGAGCTTTCAACCAGTAAAAAATTTCCATCTGAAAAGCAAGGAAGAAAAGCTGTGCATAACTTTGTGAGAAAGGAAAGAGAATCCAGAAACAATCACACAATTCATGGCAACCTGCCATCAAATCAGAAATAGATCCTAATACAAAATAGGCACGTGATATTTCTACTATGAAACCTTGTCCTAGATAAAGATACTCAATAACTATGGCAACACCTTTATATCTTGTTATGCCAGTACAGCTATTTAAACTGAGAGTGAAACAGAGTAAGGTGGAGAGGTTACTACCTTAATTATAGGATCTTTTTGAAGAAAGTATCTTTATTAAGCTGAGAAGGAAGAAATGCACACATGGTTCTAAGCAATTTTCCAAAAAGCTCTTACCATTGGATTTTGATGGATTCCTATGAAAAATGGAGGAATCTGCTTCTGTCTGACCTGCCCTTGCTTGGCTTGAGGACCCACTGAGCTTCTGAGCAGCCTCATCCCTAAAATATGGGGGAGTAACATTTTTGGTCAACATGCTATTCTTAGTGACAAGACAGAAATACAGAGACCATTCTAAATCTCCATTATGCACTGTCAAATGTAACATTTTAACAAGCAAGCTGTACAGGACTAATAGCACAAATACTTATAGTATTTCATTTTAATTATAGTTTGAACTGCCCACTAAAGTTGCATGCAAATGAGAAATACATAAAGGAAGATGCAAAGATAACAACTGCATAAAGAGAATTGCTATGACACTGGACAAGTAGCATTTGAACCAAAACATTAGTTGGTTTTTGTTAGGTTTTTTCTCACAAAAGCAATGAGAAGGGAAAAATAAAGGCCTGAAAGCCATGCACCCACCACCCGATTACCTGAGAATGTAAGCAAGGTAGCTATTGTGGCTCTTGGCTGACCTGATGGTGCTCTCTAGGGAGACTGTGGATTCACCAATATTTGTGCGATACACATTTGGCTCCTCTATATATGTGTTGTTACAGTTCAGAGATCGCTGAGGAAAAAAATAGTAGTAGTGAATGATAACAAATAAACAAATATCTCTCCTTCAGCTGCTCCCGGAATGGCTATAGAGCAGAAGAACATCTAAGTACATGAACCCCAAGATTTCACACTTTTAGTTGGAACTGCTTCCCCCCATTGCAATCAATGTCTCTCAGCTCCCAAACATCACAGTTTGAGTGGCCTGAGCACAGGACTGGGAATGAGAAACTCCAGAGTTATAATCCCAGCTCTGACAAAGGCTTCTTCCCTGGCCACAGACAAGTCACATAGCCCCTGATTTTCAGAAGTGCACCACAAACTCAGCTCCCATTGACATTCTTTTCTATTTTTATAAGTTCTTATACATGCTCATTACTGCAGTATTGAGCACCTTCCAGCAGTGCATTAAGCAATGTGACTAACATCTGTCGTGTGTTATTTAATCTCTTTCTCATCCTCTCCCCAGCAGGAGAATTCTGCGTGCAGTGGAGTGGTTTGGTTTAGTAGGCAGGTTGATTATTTATGTATATGCTGTTCGGTGTTTATTAGAGAAGGCAGATTTAAGAAGTGCACCTGCCTTTTGAAGGGGAAGGTGGTGAGGTCTGTGATAATCCTTAGCGTATGTGGGAGTTTGTCTCAGTCTCAGACCAGCCGCTGAGAAAGCTCAGTCATCGGTCCAGACAAGCTTTACCCTGACTGTAGAGTTTTCTTGTGCCTGAGGAACATAGTAGTTGACCACGGTCCTTATCCTGGAGATTCAGGTGATCATCTAAATATTGTGGGCCCAAGCCAATGAGCACATTGGTGATATGGACCATGAGCTTAAACTTTACTTGATATTCGATGAGAAGCCAGTGTAGGAAGCAGAGGACATGTATGGTGTGTTTGCAGTAGCCTGTGTTGCACTGCAATGTTCTATCCTTGTTGGAATTTCCTAGGTGCTGAAGCTTTCTGCCCAGGTATAACACATTACTTTAGTCCAGCCAAGAGGTGATGAAGGCATGAATAAATGAGGCCACGTCTTCATCTGCCAAGATGGTAAGTCTCCTAGCCAACTGGAGATGGTAGAAAGCATTACTAGCGGGTGCTTTTATGGGAGAACTTAATGTCAGCATGGAATCCAAGAATACCCCCAAACTATGAACTGAATTGACCAATTGTGGGTGTGTACTGTCAATCAAAGGAGCCCATACTGTGGCTGCAAACTACTCAGAGTGCTTTCTTCTGCCCATCAGCATCACCTCTGTGTTGCTGCGGTCCTGTTTAAACCTACTGTTCTTTATCTATGAGCTGATCTCGTCCAAGCACTGGCCATCTTGGTGGTAGGGTATGATCATAGGTAGTGAAGGATAAGCAGAGTTGAGTGTCATCTGTATATTGAGTCCATGTCATCTCACTAGTTCACCTAATGGCTGCATGTAAATGTTGAGTAGGCAGGAGAGAGAAGTGATCCTTGTTGGGACTCCACATGAAAGGGGTCTAGTGGCAGAGGTAAAGTTTTCCATTAACCCTCTTTGGGGGCAACTGTGACTGCTCAACACTTTTGAGAATCAGGTATTTAATCTCCCTGCCTCAGTTTCTCACTGGTATAATGAAGATAATAAAAGCTGCCTCCCAGGGAACTAAGTAACGGTCTTATAAGTAGGAACATGAAAAGTGCCAAGCAATAACTACCCAGAACAAATCTTTACATATTACCTTATGGGGGAAACTGTAAACAAGAATCTTTTTATGAACAAGGAATTGCTTTTACTTTCTTGAAAATATGTGCAATACAATTTCAGTGGCAGCTAGCTATTCTACTTAACAACTTTCAACTGCCACTTATACAAGTTAACATTATTACAAACTGGGCAGAAAACTGCTGATAAATAATCAGTTTAGAATAAAATGAATAACCACAGTTAACAGACACTACCTTTACTTTCAACTTTGTGAGAATAAAAAAAGAAGTTCTTAGTAAAAAGCCAGGCCACTAGCATTTGCACAAAAAGTCTTGTGCAAATAGCTAATAGCTTCATGATGCTCCGTTTTACTTGAAGAAAATAATTTCCTGCCCCCAAAAGTTTTCATTTCTGTTTTAAAATGAAAAGGCTTTTAGTGAATCACTCAAAGCAGGGAGAAAGAATTAATTTTGTTATGGACAAGTTAGTTAAAATTATATGTATGTGTGGCTGACAATTATAAACAAGAAAATGTTTTTCCAAGATGGCGTCTTACGGTTAATAATGTAGCTCTTGTTGTAGTAGAGTCATCTGGAAGGGGTTTCTTTCCAGTTAACGTGTTCTTCAAGTGCTTCCTGACTTCTTTATTAAAAACGCAGTGGAAGAAGAAAATGAAGAGCCCCTGGGTTGTTAGACACAGAGAGAAAAATAATCTAAGATAAATGCATGACTTATTACTGTTGGACTGAAAATACAACTGGAAATTAGTGAACAGCCTTTTTCAAACCAGCTCTTAATTCCAGCAAATGGTACATGCTTTTAATGGCAATGACTGACCACCACAGCATTAAACACTTGCTGTCCTTAGTGAATTGATAATGGTCAATCCCTCAGGGATTCATGCTTTGCCACCAGCTACTTGTATTACCACAAAAAGACTGGGAAAACACAAACACAATTTTCCTCTGAGAGCTGCATGGTGCATCTCAGAGGATGGTTGTTAGCACCCTTGTAGTTTGGGAGGGAAACATTCTATTCAAATGTGCCCAAGAGAGTTCAGGTCCCTTGTTGAATGGTTCAGGACATTGCAGGATGCTTTTGTGTTGTACCAACATTAATATTTTGGGGTTTGTACACTGGGTATGGGTCCAAATCCTGACAGGTACATTGGAACCCATCAAAATATCATAGCCAGCAGTGAAACCTTGGGAATGGCAGAAGTGGGCCACTTTTGTGCTAGATCCCCTTAAAAACACTGGAGAGAGAGAGAGAGAGCACGCGCTCTACAAACCCTCTAAAACAGGAGCTGCGGAGGAGTGTTAAGGGTAGGACCATGTGCTAACAGGTGTATGTTCCTCTGAGCCAGCAGTCACCCCTACATTCAGCCTCTTTGCAGGTTACTCATACTCCTGGCAGGAACACTGTAATCTAGGGGCTGCTTATGTAGCATGTGTGTGTTTGTTTGGGGGTCATTCGGTGCAGCTGCCAAATCTGTTATTTATTTAGGTTGCAGGTGTACTACTTTGAACTCATCACTCATGAAGTTACAGCAGCACCAAGATGCCTGCATTTCATGATTTCAGACAAATCAATTGAGGTAGATTAATATTAAGCTTAAGGCGTGATCTCTCTAAGCATTCAATCAAATTAGTCCTATCTGACATTAGCTCATTGGGATTACTCATTAATGAAATTCACATAAATATATCTTTTAAAAAAAAAAAAGTTCAAAGGCGGCAATGATGTGAAACATTATGTACCACTTTGACTCTCCAGGCAAGGTAAGAGGAAAATTCCAGTCTCTTATTTTCTTCCCTCTGAACTTATGTTGTATTAAACATCCTTTTACTTGAGATTTTTTGTTCAGGCTTGTGAAAGATTTACATCTCTAATAACTGAATTTATTTCCTTACAGACCAGTTGCAACACAGGCCGTGGCACTGTCAGCATCCCCTATGCTGGCCCACTGATGTGCCTCCACCCTGAGCTGAAGGAACCACCTTGAGAGGAAAAAGAAGAACAGGAGTACTTGTGGCACCTTAGAGACTAACAAATTTATTAGAGCATAAGCTTTCGTGGACTACAGCCCACTTCTAGTCCACGAAAGCTTATGCTCTAATAAATTTGTTAGTCTCTAAGGTGCCACAAGTACTCCTGTTCTTCTTTTTGCGGATACAGACTAACACGGCTGTTACTCTGAAACTTGAGAGGAAAGTGGGGAGTTTTATTTTTTAACCCACTCAATCCATGATCTCTTTACTGAGCCTGACAACCAGGGGACCCCATTTCTGATGGTGGTTTTTATATTGTGGATGCCTGTCCATTAATTCATTTCACAGAAGCCAACAAGATGCAAGCGACTTTTGGTCACTACCATCATGGGCCACATTCAAACTAGTGATCGGATTCTGAATCCCATTACTATCTCCTCATCAGGTCCCTATTAATCAGCTGGGGGGTGTGCTATGACCTTCAACCTGTTAACAGCTTCTCTAACACAGATGAAAGTCATCTCCTCCATTTGTCTTTCCTACGGTAAATTCAATTGTAAGCTGTCCACATGGGATGGAAAACCACAACTTCTTGTTACTGCTAGCAAGAACGCCAGTGTTAATACAGAAGAGATGATAACTAGAGTTTATTTGACAGTCTCAGGCAGGAGGTTGTGTCTGAGGTAAACCATTTCCTTTTATTAGTGGTGAAATTGCCCACCATGAATTCCACTAGCAGTACATCTGGAACCACTGAGAGAACAGAAAGCTCCATTTATTGAAGGGTCTGATTATCTCAAAGGGGGAGATTAAGGGGGTGGAAACTGCACCTAGGATCTTCCATCTTCTTCAATTAGAAACTCAGTTTTAAAAGGTAGTTGCCCTGGTTTGATATTGGATTTAATGGATTTTCCCTGTTAATGGAGCATCACTGCAGGGAGATGGCTGTTCAATATGCAGCATGTTCTAGATCTGAAGAGATACATTAACTTAATGTTATATAACTTACTTGTAAGCAGCTGAAGATGGCAAAGAGATAATGGAATGTCATGACATCACTGTTCACTGCCATCAACCCCAGTAACCATGTGGCACTGATCAGCAGCAGGAGGAGGAAAGCAGTTCGCAGCACGGAGCTAACATAAACATACAAAGTCACTTGCATTAAGGCAGAAAAATAATAAAATAATATAATCTAACACCCTATGAGCCAGCTACAATTCTTAATGCACTTTGTTCATTCACTATACAGGGCACAGGTCCTGGCTTGGAGAGGCAGCATGGCCCAGTGAACTGTTTATGGGTCTAGGTGACAGAAATGCCAGAGCTTTAATCCTGGCTCTGTCAATGACTCACTGTGCTCTTGCACAAGTCATTTCATCTTTTGGTGCCTCAGTTTCACTATCTGTAAAACTGGGCTAATAATGCCTGCTGATGTTCCTCCCTGGGTTACTGGTGTTAATTAGTTAATGTCTGTGAAGCACTTTGACAAATAAAGTGATCAATAAGCACCAAGTTATAATTATCGCTCCTGGCACAGACAGACAGTTCCTGGATCCACAACTTGCTGCAGAAAGGAGGAATTGAGGCTGGAGCTGCCTGGCTCCTACACAATCTTAGCTCTGAAGTTTGGTGAGTGATTCCGAGAACTTCTCTCAAACCTTAGAACATTCAAACAAACATGTTAGAAGTCCACTTTCCTTGACATTCTGCTGTTTGTTTACTTCTTGAATTTCTTCTCCATGGACAATAAAATCAGTAGAGTCTATTTTAGTTCTGTTTGTCAGTTTCACTTTCAGGTTCTCCTATCTGAGCACAATGTTGCAAGGTTTGGATTGCAGATACTCCGGGAAGTATTTATTTGTTTAAAAATACTATTTTCACATACATTTAAAAAAACGCATGGGGATAGTTCTATTGGTAAAGTCTTGTTTTTATAGAATATAGATTCTGGGATAAATATGACCCTCCATTATAGTCAATTAGACTCTCATCACTTAAGGAGATTAAAAAACAAACAGAGCAAACAATCACTTTTTTCTTATTGTTTCTAAAACTGCCCACCAGTCCATGTGTTCAAGGAACAGATAGTGGATGCCTTGGGAAATCTCATATAGCTTATTAATTTGAAAAACGGGGCTGTCTAGCCACTAGCTAATCACATTATAGTTCACAGGTAAATTACAAGCTTCAGGCACAACATGACTTAAATGGAAACAGTCTATCACAGAGCCAGGAAACTCAGCAAGTTTCAGCATGTGGAATTTCTGACTCAGCCCATCTCAAATGGCGGTGAGGAGAACATATCCTTCTGTGGATTGGGATGGACATGTTGCCTCAAAAGACCTTTGCCAAGACAGCAGCAGGAAAGAGCACTCCTGGAGGCAAACCTCTGAATCTGATGGTGCATGAGGAAGAAAGGGAGAGCTCTCTGGGCCTCATGTCTACATTGCCACATGTGCCTCTGAGGAGTCTGCCAACACTTAGCTCAAAACCTCCTCAGGGAGATGTATTTTGTGATGGGGAACTTCACGGAAGATAATGCTGAGAAAATTTGTGGTAGATTGGAACGATGCCATGTGGAGTTGCCAATCCCTAAACTTTTCCCCTTCAATGCCTTGCTATAACCCCACCAAAGGTGCAGAGCCCCTGGTCCATGGAGGGGTTTCTACAGAGCCCAGGAGTGGGGGAAAGGGAGAAAGGATGGCACACTGGCTCAGCCTCTTTTGCTCAGCACATACTTCCCCTGTTTGTACAGCATCCAGCCAGGGCCGGCTCCAGGCACCAGCATAACAAGCAGGTGCTTGGGGCGGCCAAGGGAGAGGGGCGGCACCTGTGGCAATTCGGGGGTGGCAGGTCCCTCACTCCCTCTAGGAGTAAAGGACCTGCCGCTGAACTGCCGCTGCCGATCGCGGCTTTTTTTTCCCCCCCCAATTGCTGCCGCCGATCGCCAATCACGATCGCGGCTTTTTTTTTTTGCTTGGGGCGGCAGAAATGCTGGAGCCGGCCCTGCATCCAGCTTCTTTCCCCACCCTCTACAGTTCTTTTTAGAGAGGACATGATCTGTCCCTTTATTATTCCTGGTCAGGGATCTTCTCATCAGTTTTTGAGCCTCAACTGCAAACTTACATGACTCCAGTTCTTTCAAATGAGCGTTGTCTTCGTCTGCATGATGCTTTCACTGCTAGTATGAAGATGACTGTGTTGATCTGAAAGGGAAATGTAAATAACACAAAGTAGATCTTTCTTCCTGAATTTGTCAGAGCCTGTCTATCACAGAGACAATGGAATTTTTTTAACATCAAAAGTCTTCAGTGCCAAGAGCTTTTCTCTTGTAGTTAGGAGTTTTTTCATATTTCCAAATTGACCAAGCTTTGAGCCAATGTCCATTAGCAACCTTCTTGGGATGCTATGCTACTGAGTTTGCATTAATACAAATCTGGTAAGACAGCCCTAAACAATGAGCTTAAATGAAACTCTCATCAGGGAGTAGGAAAAAGCAGAAAACATGGGCCTGACCATGTAACCATTACTTATACAATCAGTCCTTTCTCATTCAAGTACTGATTTCAATGGGAGTACTCATGTAAACTGCACTTACTTTCACAAGGGATGCTAGATTGGATACAATAGTTTCACATTTAAATAAGATTATGAATAGATAGCGATCAAACAAAAATAAAAAAACAGTAACAGAGAACAGTCAGTGCAAGATGCAAACTCCACAGTACTTACGACCACAACGATCACAATAGGGCCTGCAAAACTCCAAATAAGGGTATCATGAACAGAAAGCCAGCAGAAGTCAGGGTTCCCATAGCCCTGTGGGTCCAGACCCACAGCAAGACCTAAATCACAAAACAGAAAGAAAAGGATAACAGGGAAAATTACTGATGACCACTGTAGGATCAGGATGTTTATGCCATGCCTAATCAATCACAAGGTTTTAGAATCAATCCAAGTGATGAACAACGATAACATGGTTAATACGAAATTCCAGAAATAGAAAACTACACATACACTTTTCCAAAGTCTAAATGTAAAACCAATCATCATTCCATATTAAATACTACTCCAAATTCTTCCGCTGACCAATACAAAGTTGGACCATATAAAACCTATATTAAATGTGTTTGCCACAATAATTCAGTTTCAATTAATTTTATATAGCAGGATTAATAGATAGTAACAAAGCCTTTAGGGTGAGAGACATTTTGCGGAATTTCAATAAGTCGGTGCCCCATAATGACATACATAATTATTTCTTTTATAAACCAAACAGAGATGAAAGTCTCAACCTAAGAGATCCTCCTTTTGCAGTGGCTTGAAACCAAATATTGTAGTTTCATGGGTAAGTAAAACAATTCCTTCTTTTCTTAAAAAAACTTAAGTGAATTTAGTGCTTATGACAAAAACTGGAATGAGAGCTCTAGAAAATGGAGACATTTTTCCACAGAAGAGGTTACAGCCTGGGCAGAAGCAGCATAATCTACTTCAATCCTGGTCTGGGGGAGCCATCTCTAAGACAGTCCCTATGCCCATACAGTCCTTAGTCTCTTTACTCACAGCACCTACAGTGCTGCCAAATATGGTGGTAGATTTTGCGATGTTGACACCTGTCCATGTAGAAATGGCTGAGACCATCGACTTATTTCATGTACAGCGCTGCACAGCTATTCCTTCTTAAAGATGCAGAAATTTATACCAGATATTATACGGGAAATGACTACTGCATATTATATTATTTGGGAGTCAGGAAGATGGTAACTGCAATAGCTTTAGGTCCTGATTCAACAAGGCATTTAAGCATGATAACCTCATTCACTTATATGGGAGCACTTGTGCACCTAGTCCAATACATGCATAAATACTTTACTGAAAGGGGCCTTAATGCTTTGATGAAAAGGCACTGAGTAGGGCAGAGGGAAGGTAGCTGCATTTCACCCTGCCTATTTAAAGCTTGGCCTAAAGCCAACGTTCACATCTGGTACAGGCCTTCTAGTCTATGAAAATTCATCTGTGGCTGTTTGGCAAAGGGATATTGGATCGGTTTCCTCTGAAGTATGGAACTGAGATGGGACTGCCTCCTCTCCCTCTCACTATGATTGGTTCTTGCACCACAGTCTTTAGCAGTCACCATCCAGGAAGAATTAGCCATAAATGATTAAAGGATCATAACATATTTTATACAGCTGTAATTCTGCAGACACAGACTCAACGCTCAGGACTCAATCCTGCCATTAGTGGGGCTTTAACCAAAATTTGGCCAAACGTCTGGCTCTAAGATTATAGAGTAAAAGTTATTTCACTTTCCAAGTCCCATCCTATAATCCTTTATTAAATGAATGGGGCAAGCTTTGGCTCTCTCAGGTACACCATTCAACTACTACTGAAATCAATGATAAGTTAAAAGGGTACATCATCTGAGAGTAGGATTGAACCCATAGAATTTAATACAGGTGGCACAGAATCTTTCTTAAAATTTCTCAGTTCGATTCAGTAATATTCAGCTGGCATGACAAAGGTTGCCATAGTATCTATAGAACCCTCCAGCCCAGCCCACAAAGCCTCTCTGTGCACTGTGCTTCCCTCCCACCTATGCAGCAGAACTGCTCTGCTGTCAATTAGGGCTGTCAATTAATTGCAGTTAACTCACGCGGTTAACTCAAAAAAATTAATCGTGATTAAAAAATTATAAAATATATATAAAATAGCACTGTAGATGTTCAGGCTCAGGCTGGAGCCTGAGCTCTGAGATCCCATGAGGATGGAGGGTCCCAGAACTTGGGCTCCAGCCCATGCCTGAACATCTACATTGCAACTGTATAGCCCTGCAGCCCAAGCCCAAGTCACCTGACCTGGGCCAGCCACAGCTGTTCTATCGCAGTGTAGACATAACCTTAGTCTACCAGCATAGGACGAGCAAAATCTCTCTAAGCTACAGAGAAAGGAATTACAATACAGACAATGTTACTTCTGAGTGCTTTCAATAAATCTTGATTTAATCTGAATTCAAATACGTTTATACCATTGTAAACATCAGAAAATTACTTTAATTAGGGCAAGCAGCATTCATTGCGCTGATTTGTCAAGTTCAGTCTGATGTCTTCGTGTTTGCTGGTGGTTATTGCCCTGATTCAGGAAAGCACTTAAGCCCGTGGTTAACTTTAAGTCCCACTGATTTCAATAGACATTAAGCACATGCTTTAATGCTGTCCTGAATAGTGGGGGAGGGGAAAGGAATGGTGTTGTTTTGGCTTTTCAGCATTGGCGTCCTTCTTCCCCTACCTGTTATAATAGCAGGAATCCCCCAACCAACGACATAGTAGAACCTCATATGTCCAAAATTGATGTTCCTCACTTCAGTCAGCATGCGGTATATGTGGAGCTGTTCTACGAACATCCAGGCAAAGGTGCTCATGTAGAAGTAGTGCAGAAGGATGGCTATCACAGTGCACACAAACTGGGGATGGAAAAAGAACATTGAGATTACAGCTGCTCCTGCCGAATCAACGACCCATGCAACACACACAAGACTGGATATTCACTAGATGCTACAGAAAATATGAATAAGTCTTTGGAAAAAAAACTGTACATTAAAATTTATTTAATTATTTTGTCATAGTATTAAGAGCTTTAGAAAAGTGATTTTGTAAGCCTTTATTTTTAGATTGTGTGGCCTGCATGTGGTCTGACTGTTGAGAATTACATATTTCAGTCTAAAATTCTTTCAAAACCCCCACCTCTAGGACTCTTTTCTGAAGTTAATTTCTTTGTGTATATTTGCTATACATTTGATGACTTGGGCCATTCTAACACACTCACCTTGTGCTGTGTGCAACACAACAATTTAACAAGAAAAAAAAAAAGTTACCTTTCCGTAACTGGTGTTCTTCGAGATGTGTTGCTCATGTCCATTCCACAATAGGCGTGTGTGCTCGCCGGATGCACCGGTGCCGACCCTTAGCAATATCCGGAGGGGGGGGGGAGTGCCCCCCGCGACTCCTGGAGTGGCACTGCCATGGCGCAGCATAAGGGGCGCTGCACACTCCCCCACCCTCAGTTCCTTCTTGCCAGATAACTCTGACAGAGGGGAAGGAGGGCGGGATGTGGAATGGACATGAGCAACGCATCTCGAAGAACACCAGTTATGGAAAAGGTAACTGTCTTTTCTTCTTCGAGTGATTGCTCATGTGCATTCCACAATAGGTGATTCCAAGCTATATCTGTTGGAGGTAGGTAGGAGTTCACAGACACTCGGGACAGAACACCGCCCTGCTGAACCCGGCGTCCTCCCTGGTTTGGGAGACGATCGCATAATGCAAGGTGAACGTGTGAACCGATGACCATGTGGCAGCCCTACAGATGTCCTGAATAGGGACATGGGACAGAAAGGCAGCCGACGAGGCTTGTGCCTTGGTTGAGTGCACCCTCACAAACGGCAGTGGGGGGACTCCCGCCAGGTCGTAACAAGTACGGATACACGAGATGATCCAGTTGGAGAGCCACTGAGTGGAGATCGGCTGGCCTCTCATGCGTTCAGCCGAGGCGATGAACAGTTGCGAAGACTTCCTGAACAGTTTTGTACGTTCCAGGTAAAAAGCCAGAGCCTGTCTTACATCCAGCATGTGGAGGCAGCGCTCCTCACTGGACGCGTGGCGTTTTGGACAGAGCATCGGCAAGAAAATGTCTTGGCCCATATGGTAGGCGGAAACCATCTTAGGGAGGAACGAAGGATGTGGTTGAAGCTGGACCTTATCCTTATGGAACACCGTGCACGGGGGTTCGGAGGTCAGGGCCATCACAGGGGAGGCTACCACCAGTTCGGGCATAGTGAGGACTTTGTCCATCCTGTCTCTGGACTGGGAGAATACCGAGGCCAACCAGAGCTGGAGGGGCCGCATTCTGAGTCTGGCGGGACGAACCATGTACGTGCATGCCAACATATGACCCAGGAGTTGGAGGCACGCTCTGGCTGTGGTCACGGGGAACCTTGTGACTGTGTTGGTGCACTCCCTCAGGGTTTCGAATCTGTCTGGTGGGAGGGAGGCTCTGGCCGACGTCGCGTCCAGAATTGCCCCAATGAACTCTATGCGCTGCACCGCAACTAACGTGGACTTGGCGTTGTTTACCAACAGGCCCAGCATGGCACATGTGGACAGGAGGAGTGATACAGGATCCTGTACCTGCGACCTGGAACTGCCCTTGACCAGCCAGTTGTCGAGGTAGGGAAAAATCTGGATCACCTGACATCTGAGGTAGGCCGCTATCACAGACATGCACTTTGTGAATACTCTGGGAGCTGTGAACAGGCCAAACGGGAGGACAGGGAACTGGTAGTGTTCCTGCCAAACCATGAAATGGAGGAAGCGCCTGTGTCCTTCGAATATATGAATGTAAAGTACATGTCCTGTAGATCAAGGGCGGCGTACCAGTCCCTGGGATCCAGGGAGGGGATGATGAAGGCCAGAGAGACCATGCGAAATTGAGCTTTACCATGTATTGGTTCAGGACTCGCAGGTCCAGGATGGGCCTGAGCCCCCCTTTGGCCTTTGGGATAAGAAAATAGGTACTCAAGTACCCCTTGAGTCTGAACTTCGCTGGCACCACATCCACCGCTCCTAAGACAAGGAGCTGCCTCACCTTCTGCTTGAGTAGGCTCTCGTGAGAGGGGTCCCTGAAGAGGGACAGTGATGGAGGGTGGGTGGTTGGGGGGTTGAAGTAAACTGGAGGGTGTAGCCCCAGGAGACGGTGTTGAGCCCATCGGTCTGAGGTCAGCCGCGACCACTTTGGGAGAAAAGCACACAACCAGTTGGAGAAGGGAAATTTTATTGCAGGTGGATCCCTGGTATGAACTGGTAAGTCGCCCCTGGGCATCCCGTCAACACTGGCGCTTACCCACCTGCTTACCCTTAGAGGGCCCAGCCTGGGGCACAGGCCAGGATTGCCTTTGCGGGCGCTTTTTATAGTCCCTTGACTTTTTATAAGGGGGCTCATATCTAGAGTTGGTGGCCTGACTGGGAGCCTGCTGCAGTTTGAACTTGGTCCTGGCCAGGGCCAGGACATAGAGGCCAAAGGTCTCTTTAATGTCGTGTGGAACTCCTTCAGACTATGTAACTTCATGTCTGTTTGTTCCGCAAACAGGGCCTTGCCATCGAACAGAAGGCCCTGTAAGGAGTCCTATGCCTCGCTGGACAACCCAGACAGCAGGAGTCATGATGCTCTCCTCATGGACAACACAGAGGCCGTAGATCTTGCAGCCGTATCCGCAGCATCCGAGGCTGCCTGAAGGGCCGCCCTGGTGACAGCCGTGCCTTCCTCAACCGGAGCCTTGAACTCTTTTTTGTCATTCTCCTGGAGGGAGTCCACAAATTTGGACAGGAAGCCCCACAAATTGAAATCGTATCTACCCAGCAGGGCTTGGTGATTCACCACCCTAAGTTGGAAGCTTGAGGACGAATAAACCTTTCTACCGAATAGATCTAGTCTCGAGCCCCTTATTTGTAGGAGTAGGAGTGGGTTGACCTTGCTGCTCCCTATGGTTGACCAACTCGACCACTAGAGAGTTGGGGCAGGGTGGGTATACAGGTATTCATGTCCGTTGGCAGGCACAAAATATTTCCATTCTGCTCTTAGAGATAGGGGGTAAGGAAGCCAAGGTTTGCCAAAAGGCATTCGAGATATTTGCCACCCCTTCATGGAGTTGGAGAGGCACCCTGGTCGGTGCCGAAGCCGAGAGGACGTCTGAGGGTTCCTCCACCTCCTCAGCTTGTAGGTTGAGGCTTGATGCCACTCTTTTCAACAGCTCTTGGTAGGCTTTTGTGTCCTCATGAGGGACAGAGTAGGGACCGTGATCACCTCATCCAGGGAGGATGAGGATGGGGATGCAGTACTCTGTGTCCCCTCCGGTGCCGCAGGTCCCACCACTTTGTCCTCTTCTGAATGCGGGACCGGGGATGAATGCTCCACCAACTCCTTTCTGGGAGGCCGAGTAATGGAGGCTGACAGTCTCTCCAAGGCTCCAGCCACTGAGCAAGCCACCGCCGGGGGCTATGTTGTGGCCCACGGGGCCCATTGGTACCATGGCACTGGTCAAGGAGCCCGGTGCCACTGCACCTGATGTGGCACTGGCGGAGCGGGCTGTCCAGCCTGATTAGCCTGGCCCATCGACTGACGACTGCGAAGGGAGGCCGGGCTGGCATACGATCGACCTCTATCCCGGGATTGGGATGAGTGGCGGCATCGGGAGTGATGTTGACCGTGAAACTGTGATCCCGGCGTGGAGAGCGGGAGTGCCGGCGATCGATGCCTGGGGCTGCAGGAGCGGTGCCGCAGCGGGGACCTCAAGCAAGACGAACAACAGGAACGGCATCAATGCCTGGGGCTAAAGTAACTTCTCGGAGACAACGATCTCCGGTGCCATCTGGCCCGGTCTCCACAGGGCATGCTCTCCTCGTGAGGTCTACGTTCCCTCGAGGCGAAGCGGTGCCTGGAACCCCTGCCATCGGTACCCAGCCAGACAACCTGGTGGGGGTCGACGGGGACCAGCGCAGACTGCGCACGGGGCAGTCACTGAGTGGGGAATGGCATTGGGAACCTTCCCTCGACCGTGAGCGGTACCATCCAGGCAGCGACTGAGGGGGTCCGAGCGGTGGCTTGCCTCTGGACTGGGGAGCCGACGACAGTGGTGCTATCGGTACTGGCAGAGACATAATGTCTCGAGTTGCCTGCAGGGCCTCCGGCATGGAGGGCACCTGAATGTGGCCACTGGTGTCCAGGGAGGCCGGCTCGGAGTGGGCCGGGCTACTCTGCTCAACTTGAGTCAGAGGCCGCGAGGCTGATGGGGACCAAGAGCTGCCCAACGCGGGTCTACTCTCTCCCCCAGTCTTGCTCCGGTGCCTTGGCGGGAGAAGACCAGTTTTTTGCCTTTTTTGACTGTCCCGTGGATGGGGAGCGGTGCCGACTGGTGGATGGCACCGTTGGGTCGCCATGCACCAATGCTGTGGTGCTCGGTACCGACTCGGAGCGGCGCAGCGGTGTCGGGGTTAGGGCCAACTCTATCAAAATGGCTCAGAGCTGAATGTCCCGCTCTTTCTTGGTCCGAGGTTTGAAGGGTCTGCTAATCTTGCAGCGACTGCTGAGGTTGGTTTCCCCCAGACAGCAGAAACAGTCCGTGTGCGGATCACTCATGGGCATAGGCCGTTTGCAAGTGTCGCACGACTTAAAGCCCGGGGCATGCCCCAACCCGGGCGCACTTAACTAATTCTAACTAAAACTACTTTTCTTTTCTTTTCTTTTTTTAAACTACAGGCACTACTAACTATGAACTAACAGAGTCTAAGAGGGAAAACTACAGCAGAGCTGGAGCAGAGCAGTTCCGAAGCACCTTCACGAGCGGCAAGAAGGAACTGAGGTGGGGGGAGTGCGCCATGGCGGTGCCACTCCAGGGGTCGCTAGGGACGCTCCTCTGCAGGTACTGCTAAGGGAAAAACTTCCGGCACCGGTGCACGTGGCAAGCACACACACCTATTGTGGAATGCACATGAGCAATCACTCGAAGAACAGCATTTTTTGCAGAAGCAAGGCATGGAGTCTCCACTACTTTTAATAGTTTAAGTTTCACAAAACCAAGATGGAAGCCAAGAGGCAAAAAGTTTCTTAGCAGGGCTGCTGTTTGCAACCTCTGACTTTTGGCTCCATTTCACACTCAGAGGGATCATATAGATCGTCCCCTGACAATGTAACACATACACAATGGCAGAGTCAGATGGATTCAACAAAGCTGGCTTAGCTGCCACATGAACATAATCACAGATGGTACATTAGGGCTTTATGGGGCTGACTGATCCCTACCCTGAAGCCGATCTACAACTAAAAGCTCCCAAGACATCTACATAGGTTCTACATATACTTCCCTAATCACCGTAAGGCCTAAGAACCTTCTAATGGTGCCCTAAGAGATGTGGCTAACATCTGCCATGTGAAGTTTATTCTCTCTCACACCCTCCCCCCAGGGGGAGGATTGTGTGTGCAGTGGAGTGTTTTGTTTTGGTAGGGCTTTGTTATGGTTCTGTTTTTTTTTAATGTGCATGCTGTTGTGTGTTTATACTAGAGCAGCCTAGGCTGAAGAAATGTGCCTTGCACAGGAGTGGAAGGTGATGAGGTTTGTGATGGTTCTGAGTCCCTGTGGGACTGGACCCTGAGAAAGCTCTGCCCCTGCACTAATGAGCTTTACCCATGCGATAGAAAGTGCCATTACGCCTGACGAATGCAGTTATTGGCCACAGTCTTCATCCCAGATCCCAGTGCGATCTATGCACTTGTAAAAGTTAAGTCTCACCTCTCTCTGAGCACTGTCTTCTCAGTTAAAGGTACATAAGCTTAATAAGTAGAAGAAGGAAAAAATACCCCATGCAAGAGCCTGCACTCGATTAATGCACCACTAAAGAACCACTTAGCCCTAAGGTGAATTTCACCCAAAGGATCTTGGATACCATAGCTAATTTTCCAATGGTGTAACAACTGTGGTCTAAGCAGGCCTACCCCAATTGCAAGTTCAATTTTTGGAAGGTGGGTGAAAGTTTATAGAATGAATAACAACTCATGGGGGAGGTCTAGGTTGGATATTAGGAAAAACTTTTTCACTAAAAGGGTGGTGAAGCCCTGGAATGGGTTACCTAGGGAAGTGGTGGAATCTCCTTCCTTAGAGGTTTTTAAGGCCAGGCTTGACAAAACCCTGGCTGGGATGATTTATTTGGGGATTGGTCCTGCTTTGAGCAGGGACTTGGACTAGATGACCTCCTGAGGTCCCATCCAACCCTGATATTCTATGATTCATAATGAATGCTGATAGAAAGGGTATTGTTAAGTATAAACTAAAAAGGGCCACTGATCTGACCCAATGACTATACTAAGGGTCATAGTTTGAAACTGAGATATTGGTAATTAGGTTAATTGGTGAGGTAGATAATGAGGAGATGGTCTATTCCACCCATCACACCCTTTTCTAACTCCTTAAAAAAAGACTACAAAGAACAAAAATATGGATGTTTGGGGGATTCCCTTGGGAGTGGCTAATAGGCCGCTGCTTCACTCCTGAGACTCCGCCCATTGTTGATGAACCTCAAGGATCTTCGGAGACATCCAGACCCTCAACAGGGCAGTGAAGAAGCCTGACCATCACCAGCAATGATCACAGATTGATACATGTGAGATCTAGCTCTGTTCAACCTAAGAAGGACTCACGAAAGTGAGAGATCTGCCAAGACTAACCAGATGATGTCAGGCAAGTAAGCCCCAGAGCAACATCCATCATGGATGAGCTGCTAACCCAGAGCATGCGTCAATGACCGACCAGCTGCCCTGATCCTGTGAATTTACAGAAAGCTGTACTTCCCCACACCTTTACTCTCCTATTTCTCCTCCCCCTTTTTTCTGTCTGTTTGGCCAAAGGTGGAAATAATCATAAGAACCCAGAGCTGAGTTAAAAATCCAACAACAGAACTATCACCTTTTTCCCTACAAAGAAAGGGTGTTTGATAATACAAGGGACTCTACCCGATATCCTCTGAAAAGTTTTAAGATTGGATTGCATAACCACTCAATTTTAATTTCAAAACCTGTATTCTTTGTTTTGGATTCTTTCTATTCTGTACATTACAATCAATACATTTTCAGATCCTGGCATGACCTTTCTAACTTGTTTGCCATGGGTCTCAGTAGGCCAAAGTCTCTGTACTCAGAACCCTGAAGCATGTCTAACTGTTCATGTTGAATAGTGATATGGTTATGGTAACACTTTTGACTCTCTCTTTGACCCCTCACATCAAATTCCATCAAATTTAATACACCAAGCACTGCTGAAAGTTTAGCCCTCAAAATAAAAAGCTTTAGCTATATTAACAAAGGTGTGGTTCTTTATGCTTCCATTGGCACATATCTGTGCAGGCTGCAGCACTGAAACTCTGCCTTTTTCAGGTAAGGAACAGAGAAAATAAATCATTTTCTGTCAATCAATAGTCCACGGGGGATTAAAAACCTCTCCCTCAAATGTGATTGTTCGTTTACAGAAACTCATAAAAGCCAGGCCCAGTGCCAGCCCCTTAGTATTATTTGTGCTCCAACATTCTTTTTCTTTTTATGTTCATCAGTGCATGACTCGTTAGACAACTCTCATTCCACACAGACAGATGAATAATTGCCTCAAACACACATAGCGTACAGTTCTCCCTGCTTCTTAAATTGACTGGGGAGGTTGCAAGGAGTGGCCTTACATGATATAAAATGTATTCTCTAACTTCAAAAGACTTTTCAAGATGGCTTAAGGTTAAAGATGTTACAGTAAATTATAGTAACTGAATCACGGCGAGGAAAATGAAAAGAGTGGTCATGTCCCTGACACAGTGGACATTGCAGTATGAAAATACCAGGAAGTAATACTGATGGTATTAACAATGCTTCTGAAGTAAGCTGCTAAAAATGAGCTAGTCTACTCTTTTTATATCAATTAACTTAGCACTTAGTTTACAAAAAGTAATTGTAAATGAGGGGCGTTTCTACTGGGGTCCTGCAGGGATCTGTTTTTGGCCAACTGCTGTTCAATATCTGTATCAATGATCTAGAAGAAAATATAAAAAGACTGTTAGTAAAATTTGTAGATGACACAAAAATTGGTGGAGTGGTAAATAATGATAGGGAAAGTTCAGTTATACAGACCGATCTGGATCACTTGGGTAAGGGGCTTATCTGAGCAACATGCATTACAATACAGCCAAATGCAAGGTCACACTTCTAGGAATAAAGACTGTAGGTCACATTTACAATGGGAGACAGGAATGCAGTGACACTGGAAAGGACTTGGCAGTAATGGAAGATAACCAACTGAACATGAATTCACAGTGTGATGCTGTAAAAAGAAGGCTAACACAATTCTTGGATGTATAAGCCAGGAAATATTAAGTAGGAGGAGGGAAGTCATATTACCTCTGTATATGATATTAGTGATACCACTATTAGAATAGCATGTCCAGCTCTGGCATCCACACTTTAAAAAGGGATGTTGAAAAACTGTAAAGGATTCAGTAAAGAGCTACAAGAATTATTTGAGGTCTGAGAAAACATGCCTCATATAGCGAGAAACTCACGAAGCTCAATCTATTTTGTTTATCCAAAAGAAGGGTAAGAAGTTACTTGATCATGATCTGAAAGCATCTAAAGGGGGAAGAGATTTCTGATAGTAGATACCGCTTTAATTTAGCAGAAAATGCATAATAAGATGCAATTGCTGGAGGCTGAAACTAGACAAATTTATACTAGGTGCAAATTTTTAATGGCGAAAGTACATTGTAATCACTTACTTAGGGACATGATAGAGAATCTACCACCTGAAGTCTTTAAATCAAGACTGCATATCTTTCTAAAATATATGCTACTGTCCCAACAGAAGTTATGGGCTTGATGCAGAAAGTACTGGATTAAGCTCGTTGGCATGTATTATGCAAGAGGTCAGACTAGATGATCACAATGGACCCTTCTAGTCTTAAAATCTACATGTCTTTTGCACTTCTCTCACCTTGGACAATGAAAAATCAATGCAATCAGCTTCACTTGTGTTTATAGCTAGCTTCTCTCTCAAGTTACTTATCTGGGATTTAGAGTAAAGGCTGTTTAAAAAGATATATTTCCAACAGAACTTTCAAATAATATTTGAGGAACATTTCTAATGGTCTTAATTGTAAAAGCTTGTTTGTATGATTTTATATTCTTTTCACTGCAACTCCACGCCCCATCTGTATGTTGGCTGTTTATGCAGACTATTAGTTCTCTGGTCCAGGAACCTTGCCTTCTGCCTGTCTGCAATGAACCCGGTATACTTTGGATGCCATTAATAAATAATAATAATTGCTACATAAAAATGGCTACGAATGAGGCTCTGATTATAAAACATGAAAATGTCATGTATATTGTATTTCCCTCATTTACAGTTTCAATCCAGGTTGCATCTCCTCATGCACACTGGCCACTGCAGGAGAAGCCTGTACTAAGCTATAAAAATATTCATGGCGTGCCAAAATCAGAAACCACTGTGAATGGAGAAAACAGTGCTAGGCAATGGGTTTCCCTGTGGTGCCAGGAGGTAGCAAGCTACCTGTGCCAGGCAATTGGCTTCTCCAGCATGACCGGTGTCAGTATGGGACATGCACACTGCTCCTGCATGGCACAGGTGCTTGGTGACATGCCTTTCAGCACTAGGAGCTTCTGCGTGGGCTTGTAAAGGAGTCTGTTCTGCACAGTACTGAAGCGATAAAGTGAGGCAGAACATTATCAGGCAGAACGGAAGGAGGAAATCAGTATGTTTAGGGTTCAATTCTTAGGTCACATTTGCCCTTTGGGGGGCAGTTTTCATTTGTTATCTGGGGGAAAAACATACAATGGGATGGTCCTATCTAATGGGACTACTATTCATCCCAATGAGTGGTGTATAAAAAGGTGTAAGCTTCATACAAATGAAACCTTTATTCATAGCTCAGGCAGGGCTCCTTTATTCATAGGACATCAGGGTTGGAAGGGACCTCAGGAGGTCATCTAGTCCAACCCCTTACTCAAAGCAGGACCAATCCCCAACCATTTTTTTGTGTGTGCCCCAGATCCCTAAATGGCCCCCTCAAGGACTGAACTCACCACTCTAAGTTTAGCAGGCCAATGCTCAAACCACTGAGCTATCCCTCCCCCTGGTGCTGCCCCCAGCCCCCCCGCCCCCAAAAAGGAAAAAGTGAAGTAGATAACAAATGATCAAAACTTGCGGTGTGAACACTCTATTTACAGCTTTACACAAAGCTTCAGTAATTGAACGGCAGCTGGTATCCCAAAAGCACTGAACTGTCTCTTACCGGGTTTTCTGTCTGGTTGATTCCAATAAGAAAGACCAATTCCGAGAAGAAAAGGGCAGCCACCAGGTTTTTGTGAATGCTGTGCAGGTTTGAACGCAGTGTTCGGATCAGAACTAGCAGTATGAAGGTCATCAGCAAAGCCACCAGTGAGATGGATACAGTCGTGTAAGTTACTATCTTCAGAGGAAGCACCTCGCCATTCTGTGGAGCGACAGATTAAAAACATCTCTGTGAAGCTTTCCATCTAATTATGTTTTTTGTCTGATATGATTCCTTAGAAAAAGAATCTAACCTTTAGCTAATATCCAGCCAGCAGATTTACTACAGAACAGATGGAAGTGGGGACTCAACCTCTTGAGCATGAAGAAAATGTATCATAAGCCCATTTAAAAGTCAGGTAAAATTAACTCACTCTGGGGATTAAAAATACAAACCCACCATTCAGTGAATTTCAAACTACCGAACCAGTTTTATTTTTGTCCTGATTTACAGCTTCCTGAAGAAAATCAGTGTTAACAGGAAATCAGTATGTGCCAAGCAAGAACCCCTCAAGATAGTAAATTAAAAACTAACTCTTTTAAAATTGGCATTTTCACAGGATCTATACTGTAGTTTTTCAATTGACAAGTGTTGTTTTGTGCACTGTGGAGAATACCAATGTGAATCTGGCCTCTGGATTTAAGTAAAACCTATGCTTAACTATAGATAAATACAGTACAATCATATTTAGAAAGATGATCATGAATCTCTACTTTTATGTCACTGTAACTTCTTAGGTGGGAATTGAGAATTTTCATGAGCTTTGCATTAGTGGTTAGTTTGTCACACTTGACTCTCTGTGGAGGAAAGCAAAACAAGGCTGTCTTTATGTCCAAATCTTGCTTAGCTTCCTCCCGTGAGTATTGCCAGCAAACAAACAAAGCAAGCAATTGGAAGCAGGACATTACATTCCATAGATGGCATTTCATGCAGAAAGACTGCAAGGGTTTTAACTAACTTTTGTGCAGAGCAGAGGGCTCACAAATCTGCATTGAAAAATATGGGTCCCTATGGAGCGGGGGAAAGGCTAACAAGATGCTCCCTCTCTCCTTTTAGCCATTTTCCCCTGCTCAAAAGATCAACATGGTCCCCAGACTGACCAGGAGTAGGCAGGCAGTAGACAGCACACACTCTTTACAGAGTAGGTTGTGCCTTGAGCAGCAGTAACTCTCCACTACATGCTCTGTGGCTCGCCTATGCACACTCACAGAATGCAGCAGGACATCATCACCAGTGACAGTGGACTGCCAGTCTCGCTCTGCTGCTATCGCTTGGGGACGGGGAGGCATGGTGGGTGGGGCGTGGATGTAGGGCAATACAGAGTGGGTACACAGGGTTGCGAGCAAGGATCCAAATAATCACAAGACCTCCATTGCCTTTTTGGGCCCTGTTGCCTGCCCGCCCTGGACCCTATCTGCCCCACAGACTGTGTGGGGAGAGTTACAGACACTCAAGTTTCAGTGGACCTGTTAAGTTCATGCATTTGTTTGTTCCCATTTATGTATTTCTGGATGAGGGGAGCATGTGGACATTTCTACATAAGGACCACTCACATATCTATAAAGCGCAGCCACCTGTGGTGTGGGAAGAAGTCTTCATCTATAGAATCAGAGAATATCAGGATTGGAAGGGACCTCAGGAGGTCATCTAGTCCAACCCCCCCGCTCAAAGCAGGACCAATCCCCAACTAAATCATCCCAGCCAGAGCTTTCTCAAGCCTGACCTTAAAAACCTTTAAGGAAGGAGATTCCACCACCTCTCTAGGTAACCCATTCCAGTGCTTCACCACCCTCCTAGTGAAAAAGTTTTTCCTAATATCCAACTTAAACCTCCCCCACTGCAACTTGAGACCATTACTCCTTGTTCTGTCATCTGCCACCACTGAGAACAGTCTAGATCCATCCCCTTTGGAATCCCCTTTCAGGTAGTTGAAAGCGGCTATCAAATCCCCCCTCATTCTTCTCTTCTGCAGACTAAACAATCCTAGTTCCTTCAGCCTCTCCTCATAAGTCATGTGCTCCAGACCCCTAATCATTTTTGTTGCCCTCTGCTGGACTCTTTCCAATTTCTCCACATCCTTCTTGTAGTGTGGGGCCCAAAACTGGCCTCCAGATGAGGCCTCACCAATGTCAAATAAAGGGAAATGATCACGTCCCTCGATCTGCTGGCAATGCCCCTACTTATACAGCCCAAAATGCCGTTAGCCTTCTTGGCAACAAGGGCACACTTATGAGACTGATTAAAGCAAAGAAACATGTCTCATAGCAAGACACTCAAGGAGCTCAATCTATTTGGCTTAACAAAGTGAAGATTAAGGGGTGACTTTATCACAGTCTGTAAGTATCTACACAGGGAACAAATATTTGATATCTGGCTCGTTAGTCTATCATACCATGGTATAACAAGACACAAAGCAGCCTTTTCTGAACTGAGAAGGAACCTGCACCCACCGCCCCCACCCCACAACATTCTAATTTGTGGTCTTCTGTATTAATTTTTAGTCCAGAACAACATTTTTATGACCATGTAATAAACTCAATGAGAATATGGACATAGGCCTCACTGCAGCAGCATTGGCAGGCACCACAAGAATACATCTCTGACATGCTGTTGGCTTTGTTTGCAGGAGAAGCAAAGAAGGAATTAACCAGTTGGGGGAAAGCTCTTAAATCACACCTGAGGCCCTTAAAAACACCTTTAGCCTGGCAGCTGCATGAGTGCGGCCACTCACCTCTCGTTTTGAAATGTCCATTAGCACTGCAAAGCTGGTCATGTGATTGCACTGGCAAGAAACATGGCTCTGGTTTCTGGAAAAAAGCTCACACCCTTTGGAGGACCAGCCTCCAGTCCCACCAACTCTGTTGAATGAAGAAAGCACAAGTAAAGTGATAAACTTTTATTGTTCTAGAGCATCCCTACATGACCACTTCCTCCTTTCACACCTCACCCCAGCAATGATACTAATCACTAATGCTGCTCTCAGTTTTAGACTAGTGGGGAAAGCATCCTAGACAAAGATGAATATTGGCAGCCTTCACCTGCATTAATTTACTGGGACACTATCACCCTGAAATCTAGTCAGTTTCAAAAGCTGAGTCAGAAATGGTTTCAGATATAACGTGCATCCCCAAGTCCCACTGCCCAGTTTTTGTGGCAAAACCAAGTGATGTCACTTGTGCAAAGTAAACAAACTGAAAATACCGAGAAATATATTTTCACCTTTAATTTCTCAGTTATCTTAGGTATTGTTTCACCCATGATTGTTACAAGTATTTTCAAACGGAAGTGTGAGATTTTAAACTGTGTTCTTTTAAAATCAGATTGGAGAAAATATGAAAAAACACATTACAGAGAACAATATTCTATATCGAGGGATATCCTGCACCAGCACCAGAGAGGATCAGATAACCCAACAAGGCTTCCTAATTCCACCAGGTGTAACTCCTCTGACTTCAGGGATGAATTTGTTCTGAAACCTAATACTCTAGTCTGTAAAAATTATGAACAACAAATATTACTGTATTCATTTCAAAGGCTTCTAGTTAGATATTTTAACTGTTTTTTCCATTTGGCAATATAATATTTTAACTGTGTTTTTAAGATAACTAGCCCCTTTAAACATAGTTAGCTTACTTAAAATTCTTTTGTTACAAGAAATTATAAAGCCTATGAACAAAGTTGGTTTTTAACGGCAATTGTGAAGAAGCCACAAAACAGACTGCAGTACCAATGAAGTAGTCAGCAACAAAAGAGGCAAAATATCAAACTATTTAAAACTATTGAATTATTTTAACCCGTACTATTACTGAAAAACTTTAGGAACATAGGAATTATCATTCTCTTTTATCAGCTATTCACAGAAGCAATTGTTTAAGGTGTCAAGAAATTGCTTCTCTAAACTTAATTACTGCTGTTTTAGATTTTCGTTGCCTCTTTGATCTCTCTCTGAAAAATGCACACTCAATATGTTTTTCCTGAAAAAGAGACTATTATAATCCTATTAGTATATTTGTAATCTCTTGATTTGGGACTTTCATTTTTTATATTTATATATTGATTTTAATACCTCAGATTTATTAAATGCTGAATGGGAATTTAACTCAACACAAAATGTTCATTCCTTTTCCCCACACCCTTAAAAATATTTGAAAGAGGACTGCTCTTTATATTTTCATGAAGTTGTAGAATCCCAAAATGCTTACACAACATAATATTGTTCATAGCATTTGCTGTATCTTTAAGGAATATTTGAGTTTTCAACTGCTCTCTTTACCAAATATGAAAGACTAGACTAGACTGAGAATATTTCTTCTTATTCTCCCTGCATGAAAGTCACACACAGAAACTGCTGCCTGATCATGATGGCACGATGGCCTGAAAGATGGAATGAGAAGGGGTCAAAGGTTCCATAATAGACACTTCCCTTCCCACCCATTCACACATCCCTTTCATTTTTCACAAAAACAAAGACAAATAAGCAATGGTCTATTGGAGGAAAGATAAGTTACTAGTAACTAGCACAATTGTCCTTGTGATCCACTTTTTATTTCAAAATGATATTTTGAGGTTAGATTGTGGTGTATGTAATTCAGTTTAAAATTTGTAATCTCATCAACTCTGTTTAAGAATCACATTTCCACTTGTTCTTGTATGAAGAACAGCTAGCTGTTATAATTGTACTCATATATAGCCAAATTGGGCTTGGTCATGCCACAGAGAGTATGGGAAGGCACAGGGAGTTTTCTCTACTATGCGCCCCTTCAACTGCAAGGACTGGAGGATGGAACAATAGGCAAGGAACCCAGCAAGCAAATCCTCACACAGATTTCCTTCCCAGAGCTCCCAAAAAGCTCACTTGGAGTTTGTAAAATCACTGGCTTTCCTACGGCTAATATTTCACTGTGATAAGATATTGCAGAAAGTTACGCATCCTGCAGTGAGAGTTTGTTAGAAAGCCACATTTTTAGAGGATCATCCTTTTGTTCTCAGGAGATATTCTAATTACTTTTATATTGATAATGCCTCGTGGAAAGTGACTTCATGTCATTATTCCCAGACTGCCTACATGAACAAACTAAGAACAAAAGGGCTCATATTAGTCTTCTACGGTGCCTCCTTCTCAACCTGAACTTCTGAAACCTGCACTGCAATGGCATGGTATGGCATGGCTCCCTTCCAAAATATTAAAGAAGTCACCAAACATACATGATTGAGTGGTTCCAGAACACACAGACTGGCTTAGTTCTCTCCTCTGTTTCCAGCATGGCATATTCAAGTATAATGGGCTTTTCCAGGAGGTTCGGTACAGGCTCCCCATCACTATGAATTGTGGTGCTCACTATGGGTGTGTTAATGATGGGTCGATTAGGTAACCTGTGGAAATAAAGCAAAGTTGCAAAAAGATTTTAACATTAAAATACAACAGCCCAATTTTGCAGCTACTGCATATGAGTGTTGCAATCAAGGAGCTGTCATGGCTGCACAATCAGAACCCAAGGTGTTTACATTTCTCAGACCTAGCATTGCTGATCTGGTTGCTCTCACACAACAGCCTACAGTCTCAAATATCTAGAACAAGAGAAGGACAGATCTGCAGACAATTATTTTTACAGTAACAAATGGATTACAGCTGATAACTGAGAAGTATAATTGTAATATAATAGCACCACTGACCATCTAGCATTCAAAGCAAGTCAGAGGGATTCTATGAGTTGTTCACAGATGTGTATAAGGTTTACCTTAAGCTTCTTCTGTCAGGATCGTAGTGCTCAGGTAAAAGTTGTCCTAGAGATCGGTATATAATCACCATAGCAACGGCATGCTGGTTAGACTCATCTGGGTTTCGCTTCTTTCTCTTTGTAAGTGCATTCTCAGGGTTTAAAATACCGTTATCCGGCTTAGAGGATAATTTTTGGTTTGATGGCTTCATTGTAGGTGCCACTACAAAATCAACACAAATATTCAAGTCTAACTCTTTCCCTATAAGTTTGGGCTGCCATTTAAACAGATGTTTACAGTTTGTTACCTATGTTAACATTCGTGCGCAGGTAACTTAAGATGCTCAGCACTGAGCACATTTTTGAGACCATGTTTCAGGATACTTTATATGACTACATTGCATACTATATAATCATACAATTGAAAATCAAATAACAATGGAACCATCCTTCTATCTAGTTAGAATATGAGCAGTTCTGGGGCTAAAACAGGCACATACATTTAAATAAGATGTGCAATTTAAGGAGAAATATTAAAACCCATGTATATTATCCTTCTTATGCTGCATGCACCGTGCAAGATTAACAGTACATTGTGTGCCTTTCCGGAGTGCAACAGTAATGGGCCACAGAGTTTTTACTTTAAATTGGCACCTCCATATGATCTTCAAATTTTGGCAATATCTCCCTAATTACCATAGGGCCTAAGAACCTTCTAACGGTGCCCTAAATGATCTGGCTAACATCTGCCATGTGAAGTTTATTCTCTCTCACATCCTTTCCCTAGGGGGAGGATTGTGTGTACTGTGGAGTGTTTTGTTTTGCCATTTGCTTTCCCCTTACAGAAAAGAGACAGATAGCGTAAATATATTACTTATAAGAAAAATCTTCATTACAAATGTATTACCTTATATATTATTTATTTTATACTGATCTATTTTTATATTGAGGATACTCAGCCATACATAACGTTTGACACTTTTAATGATGCTATTGGGCTATTCTCTCTGACTGTGTTGACCTTGTCTTGTGGTTTTATCTCAACTTTCTTCAAATGTCTCAAAGGCAGAACTCTGCATCTTTGTGAGAGGTCCACTTTCAAACATATCCTTAACTTGCCTGTTTCAGTTAGACCTTCTATTTGCCTTTGCTGTCTGTTAACTTGGCACCATCCTCGATTCTGGCCTCTCCATCTTTCATGCCATATTGTCTGTAAATCTGTCTTTCACTTGCTCTGCTCATCTGTGCCACCACTGACTGTTTCTGCCGAAATTCTCACTCATGCCTTCACAGGAGACCAGGTGCATCTAATGTCCACTTACATACTGTGGATTTTATTGAGTTCCTATAGAAACAGGGCTATATTCCTGCTATTTTGGGGTGAATAAGAAACAACTTCCCTGTCTGGAATGAACAGCTAATCTCTGAATACAAGTTTTCATTAACAATGATGTTTGAAGGGTTTCTGATACAATGATTTGCAGTATCTTCCGTTCCAGAACAGATACAAAAAATGGCAGATCATCAAACTGTCAGGTGTAAATCTGAGCTGTGGGATTTTCAGAGAATCGTCTAGCCCTAGAACATATGTCAGTCTATAAGAATTTCCCCAACTCGGGCAGGTTGACAAGATATGACTGTACTAGGGCCAGCTATCATTTGGATGGATATGCTGTGAAGCCTGTGGGTGCGGGGAGGCCATGAGTGCTGCCAATAGTGCTAAAGGCCATTCCTGTGTGGAATAAATGACAGGACCATTACTGTGCACAGTGACAGAGCAGTGTGAGGGGACTGATAAACAGGTATAGCAAGTTTCCCAACCCAGATTGCTCCCCTTAGTGCCCTGAAGACATTATGTCTTACAGGTCCGCAGAGTAATTATATCTCTACATAAGGTTCACTTAATGTATATAATTATCCCACCTCCGCCCCAGGACAATTCTGCCTCATAAGAGGCATAACTGATCCCTAAGAGTCGATTGGAAAATTACTACTGAAAGTTTCCAAAATGTCTGGAGAGGTGTTTTACCTTTTCTATCTGAAGGTCTGAACAAAGTATCAGGGAACAAAACAGATGACTCCAAATCTTTAGGATAATCTTCTTTAATCCTGTCAAACCGTGGTACTTTAGCGCCCGTAAAATTAGACTTGTCAAAGATGTCAACAGCAATAACTGTGAAAAAAAAATTAAGTTCCTCATAATATTAACTTCATTTCAATCAAATATGGTATTATCCAAAAATGAAATTTTACCTATAGTTTAGAAAATCCATGGCATTAAGAAATTTGAACCAAAAAAATGCCAAATGTAATCTCAATAATTATTTTCAGTGATGACTGAAATCATATGTTACAGCATTATTTCATATTTAAAGAATATAAAGGTACATGCATATGTAACGGTTACAAATTTAACACAAAAAATATTTCACATTAATAAAGTGCTATTCTGTCCTGAACATAAACTATCTAAAAATGGCAGATTCTAACTCAACAGCCCAACTTCTTGTATGTGTTCAAATAGCCAGATATGCTATTTCAAAAATAAGTTTTTACTATTTCTTTCTCCTGTTTGCACTGCAGAAACAACACAACAAAGAAAATGAGTTGGATTAAATTTCTGTGCAAGATCAATGGCAGAGCCATACTCAGTCATATTTATCATTGCCCTTAATTGAGTTGCACATGTGTACCTGAGGTTAGAATTTGTGCTGCAGAATCTTTATTGCTGCTGATTACGAACAAACTGGAAAGACCCAGCTTGACTTCTATATCCCAGGTTATATGCAATGCTGTAACTCTGTTTAAGCCTCACTCACCTAGTCTCTCTAATATCCCAGGCTAAGCAGGTAGAAAATGCAGGTAGAAAATGTATTTTTGCTAGCAAAAAGCAAATTTCTCTAGTGCTCATTGAGAGACAAATATGAACTGGCAGTGTCAATTTTCAGAGTCTACTGCACTTTATGTGATCTTCTGGAAAAGTATAAAATGTAGACTTTTACATATGACAGTGGGGAAGAAGGCTGGTAAGAGGAATGGTAGGAGGGACAAAAAGGAGGAATGCACAGGACTGGTAGTTAGAAAATATGGATTCTATTCCTAGCTTCACCATACATTTCCTGTATGGCATTGGAAAAATCGTTGCTGGTTCAGTGGATGGACAATACCTGATGCTCTCAAGTATCAGGGAATTTCATCTAACAGAAAATGACAGTTTCCAATAGCTACTCACTCATATTTGTGGCAATAATGACAAAAGGTTTTAGGTACGTTTTCTTCATGTTCTGGGCCACATTGTTGAAATATTCCTCATAATGTTTCAGTAAGTGGGATGTGCCACCCTCTGTTCGCTGGATCTGCTCCCAGTGCTCCTTGGTGCTGGGGTCCAGAAGGGCACTACCCACTTTAATGAGATTCTAGGAACAAAAATAAATATACACCTAAATGATTAGAATACCCAATAAAAGGCAACTGGGAGAGTTTAGCTGGGCTAGGTTTCAAGTGAGGAATATTGTAAATGATTTGCATTACTGCCTCAGATGAACGCACAATGAAACATTTTAAGGCATGTTCTGCTCCAGCCTTATCAAATAAATGCACAACTTTTAGTTACCCACAGGTTGTTTTACTTATAAGAAATCCCTTCAAGCTTTTCATTAGCAACCTGCACAATGATCAGAGACTACAAGAAAGGGTTTTTTTAAAGCAGGAAACCAATCAAGACAACTCAGAAACAGGGCTGGCTCTGGCTTTTTTGCCGCCCCAGGCGGGGAGCGTGGCAGGGGAGGGTGGCGGGCTGGGCTGCGGCCCCGCTCTCTCCGGCCGGCTGGCCGGAGCGCCGGGAGGAGGGCGGAGAGCCTGGCCAGGGCCCCGCTCTCCCTGACCGTCCGGAGCGCCAAGGGAGGGTGGCGAGCCCGGCCGCAGCCCCGCTCTCCCCGGGTGAGCGCTGCCCCCCTCCAGGTGCCGCCCCAAGCACATGCTTGGAGGGCTGGTGCCTGGAGCCGGCCCTGCTCAGAAAGAACACTTAAACATACTGGCTTTGCCTCTCACAGAGATGAGACAGGACAGGCAGAGACTGCTTGCTAACGAGGTTAGGAAACACCCCTGGGGAAGTCAGATGAATAAGACCTGTTAAAAATCTAATTTTCCAACTGGAAGACACGGTGTCCTATCTTACAGAGTTTCATATTTGTTCAGAATCATCAAGGAATCTATGAATCAGTCCCTGTTTTTCATCTTGTTGGGGAACATACGTGGCAAGAACTAATCTTAATTTGTGATTACAAACTCATAATCCTGAAAGAAAATTGAAATTATATGTTGGGTGTTTTTCCATTTCTATGTTGTGTTAAAATAAAAATCTGTTAAAAAAAAAGGCTCTTGGATAAACTTCTGCATATACAGCTCTTATTTAGGAGACTAAACAAAATATTACAATGGAACCTTGAGACACAATAGAAAAACAAGTAAACAAAATAATACTGTATAAGGCTCAATTAAACAAGAACACTGAAATTCTTACAAGAAGCTCTTGGAGCAAATGTAGAAAACACTATTGTATGGTATCAAAAAACATAACATATGAGGATAAATTTGGATACAATTATGGTAGGAATTAAATTACGCTCCATGAGGGCCTAGACTAACATGCCTATAACCATCCTCCTAAAAACATTCATTTGGCTGGCAGAGGGGAAAGATGCCTCTTAAGTATTGGTCTGAGATAACAAAAAGAACTGACAACATCTTTACAAAGGACCCATATATCACCTGGTTAGCTAAAGCCACATTGTAGCAGAGTATGGTAGCAGCCTTGTGTACCAGGGCAGTCACCCCGCTCCGGCCCTGAAAGGTTAAAGGCCAGCCCTTGGAGAGGGCTGAGGCTGAGAGCCAATCATGAGCAGGCTTGAGGCAGCCAATCAGGGCCAGCCTGGGCCAGTACAGCATAAGAAGGGCTAAGGGAGGCACTGGGTTAGTCTCTCTCCAGCCTTGGAGGGAGAAGGGTCTAGCTGCCTGGGAACAGAGGGTACCTGATGCAGAGCAGTGCTGGGGAGCTCCAGTCTGGCAACTCCCCAGGTTGAGGCCTTGTTTAAGGCCTGAAGAGGTACCGGGGCTGAAGAGGTGTAGCCTGGGGATAGGCAGAGGCAGCTGGTCCTACCCTCTTGCCAGTGATGAGCGGCCATTACAGACTGCAGTCTGCCCCAGAGAACTGGGGCTAGGTGATGACTGGCAGTAGCCACTGAGGCAAGGTGTATATAGAGGGTTGGGGGGTTCCCCTGGGAGGGGAGACCCAGAGTGTGGGGATACTGCTGTGGCAGAACCCTGAGGTAAAGGGCACCGGGGTCCAGGAGGGACACAGGGGTCTGAGACAAGGGCAACACCGGCCAGCAGGAGGCACTCTGAGGGCTGGAAAAGAGCTAATTCCTGGATGACCAGCAGGAGGTGCAGCACTGGTGAGTGTCAAACTGCTACATCTTGTAATAGAACTCACCAATTTTCATGACTGCTATTTGCATTACCCACTCTGCTGCGTTTTACAGTCTTCACTCAACAATGACCAGCAAACTTCTTCTGCCTTTCCTTACCGTTTCTCAGCCTAAACCATATCATCTTCTCCATATGGGTTCTCGTTAAAGATGCATTAGATGTCCAAAACATACTTACTTTAATTCTTGATCTCTCCTAAAAATACTTAGGTAGCTACTGACTATTATGGTGGGTATTTTAGTGCTATGTACATGAAAATATTTTAAATAAATGGAAGTCAAAATTTCAAAAGTAGATTATTTCTCTTCCTTTTTGTTCATACTTTTATTTAACAAAACCCACTAAGTTCTTATGCATTTCCATCTCAAGGCTTGGGTGTGTAAATTCATCCAAATCCAGTGCCTGAAGCTACAAGTTTGTTGGCACAGTGTTTGCATTAAGGAAGAAAAAAAGAATTTCTTAAAACCTGGAGAATCTAAAAAGTCAACTGTTTCAAAAGTCTTTTTTACTATTTGTAAACTGAATAGCCTGAGATACTGAGAAATTTTCTACATCAGCGAGGAAACCACTTTGTTCCTAAACTGCATTGAACTCTCTATTTTTATAGGATTTTTTTGGATTTGATACACCATCATCAACAGATATTTGTCTGCAAATTAACACTAGCACAAACAGCCTACCAGTGCTCTTCTGTGGATAGAAAACCAGGAAAAGGAGTATTACTACAGAATACAAAATTGTCAGAAAAGTTTTTAAAGAATTCTGCAGGGGAGCTTTGGTCAAAATGCTACTTCTGTTCTAATGAAAACAAAATATAAAACTCCAGAGCCAGTAATAGACCAGTTATAATTTTGTTTGTATTAGAAATGCATAAATAAAGGATTCTGATGCATTTTCTGTAAAGGAATAGCTACACTGGATATTATAGGCAAGGTATGATACAGATGTATATTTATTCATTTTTCACACTCCTCTAAAAGGATTTTTAAATCCAATGTGAGGACAACAGGATAACCCACCTTCAGAGTTAATTCACCTTGTGCATTTTATGTACTATATTGAAATGAAAGTTTGGTAATATCTGGCTGGTTTTCCATTGAACAGCAGAATGTGATAAACAAAGCTATTTTACTCAATATTAGCACTTTCCCTCAATTACTTTCTAGTTTTGAGAATTCTGCTTTTTGGATGGTACTATCATGACCTTTACCTATAGTCTCACTCCCTACATAGTCAAATTTAATTTCAAACTATTCAAAAGAAGGAATAATTTGTAAAAACAAATTAAATAACTCATTGGCACATTCACTCCGTCTGGGTTTGAGGTGAACTCATGAATTTCTAAATGAACATATCAATGAGAACCTATGAGCACATCATATCTCTCTTACTTCATTGAATTCTGCATCTCTTGTCGCAGCTAGGTCAAACCCTTGCTGCTGGCTCTCATACTGCAGGACCCTGATCATGAGCAGGTATGCTGTCCTCAGATCATTCCCATACAAGGAGTTGGTGTACTTGGTGGCATTCTGCAGCACTTTAGCAATCTGTATGGACTTGTCTCCATCCAGTTTGGTCTCATTGAGATGTAGTTTTTCATTCTGAAGTGGAAAGGAGAAAAAATAAGAGAAAACAATTTAGCAACAGTCTTAGTTCAGTCATTCCAGTAACAAAGACACTGTTGCTTTCCATCATCTAGAGATTTATGGGACAGAGGAATCATCTGATCCAAACAGAGATACTACTGGGAAAGAAGGGGAGAGGACATTGCATGACTGTCAGAGAAGGGAAAAGGTTCTAAAGGGAAATGCAGGGTCTGAAAGTTTACACGGCTGGCAGATGGAGCCTGGTAGTGTCAAGTTGGAGACTGGGATTGTCTGAGATGATGAGCATTAGAAGCAGAAACTAGAGAAGATAACAGGGGTTGGGGATTTTATTTAGTATGTACATTAACATCATGTGGGTTTTCCAGCATGCAAGACAAAATTTGCCAAAGATGAGCATTTAAAAACAGGATGACACATCTCCAAGGGCCTTTACCAACAAACAATTACTAAAACTCATCGGAAATTCTAATAAATCCCCAGGAAAACATTGGGCCAGATATTCAGTTGTTGTAAATCAGTGTTCTTCCACTGAAGTCAATGTATTAATCAAGTGTGACTGGGGGCCACAATGAATGTCTCCATATTTGGACACTGATGTAAGCAAATACGACTACAGTCCTAGTGGCCATCACCGTATTTGGGAAGCTATATGTCTATTCATTCATGTTCAAAGTATGTCCATAATGTATAGACGCTACTGTGTATTGGACAGGTCAATAAGACTCTGGGCTGCTAGGAATAAGGAAACATTTCCTACCATGATTTTAAGATCCACAAAGCTAACGGTGGTACAGTTAAAAAGCTCAGGAGGGAGCCAGCCTTTCTCACTATTACAGTGCCGAACTGCATTCCCTGAAGAAAACAAAGCAAAGGATTAACAAGGCCTACAATAGTTCTGCACAAATCAATATAGAATTTGTTAGAAAATTAGCTTTTTACTTTCAAATCATTTAAAGAAAAGCACGTATTTCACCTTGCAAACTAGCATTCCTCAGCCTCAGGAAAGTTACACAGTTTGTTGTTGTTCCTGAATAGATTTCCCCAGCAATGGTCTATGTTAGCCTCCAGATATCTGTCTAAACCTGTCTCATGCTAGTTGCCAAAGCATCCTCTGATGAATTAAGCAACCGTGAATCTAAGAAAGATTGTGCAATTCCTAAACACCAAAGATGAGAGAAACATCTATCCTACATAGGTGAGAGTTCATTCAGGTGGGTCTCTTGGATAAATGCTAGCTGCGCTTCACAACATGTGAGCACTGTAAATGTTACAGGTAAGCACATTTTCATAGTGAACACTTTAGCAACAAATGTAAATTCTTTTTTTCATTTAGACTCGTTTGCAAGCAGCTTTCTACTTTATTTAATTTATTCATTATTTGAAATTATTTGCCAACTAATTTCTACAGATGCTTCTTGGTTTGTAGATTCCTTGTGAACAGCTGATTACGGGTATTCATTTTTCAAAATTTTAGCTATGTTTGTTATCTCTGATTGGATACAAAATCTCATGATATTGTTTCTGTTCCCTGACTGGCTGTGATCTAGGCTCAGGTTTCCAATTCAAATATCCACATTTGCAAGTACAAAATGTGCTTTCTGCTGATGTTCTGGAATGTTCACTTAAAATTTGCTATTTCCACAGACATCTCTGCCTGTTCTCTCATTTACTAGAATACACACATAAACAATCAGAAGAGGAGTGCAAATATCATTGATGAAAATGTATTTTATGCAAAAAATTTATATTAGTTGAAAATTGAAATAAAGTTAGTTAAAAAAATAAATTTACTCTCCCCCCACCCCCGGGAAGTTCTCAGAACTGGAGACTCAAGGGCAACCAATATTCCTCAAACATATGGAGTCAATGCTGATACTCCATGGTGCTACTTTTAAAAGTTATATAATCATTTACAGTTCATTCCACTTGGACAATGATAACAACAGATAAGAGTTGGCAAGTGTAGAAATGAGATAAGTAGTTACAGAGATTTCATTTTCCACAAAAAAAATTCTCCACAAGCTATGTGAAAATAATCTTATTTTAGTCCATTGTTGTAGTCTTCAGTGAAACACTCATATTAACAGCTGCTACTGTTTGCTGTCCAAGATCCTTTCTTTATCCCTATTCTCTTAATCAATAATACTTATTTAAGAAAAAAGCTCATTCTCCAAATACACAATGAATTTCAATAACAGAAACTTGCTTGGAAAGGTGCACTAGAATATTGTCTAATTTTCATATTAGATTGTCCTTCACTTGTCTCCTTCATCCCACACACATATACTTTTGTCACATGTGATCCATCCCATTAGATATAAAGGATAATAGTCATAACAAAATTGTGGAAGCACAGATGTGTCCATTATAATCAATGTTTTATTTAGAAACACTAAGGCAGCCCAAACCTGCAGCTGCTGCTACTCATACAGAAGGAGAAGTCATGCTTACATTCTTGATAAAATGCAATCATCAGGAATCTAAAATGCTGCATAAAAGTAAAGTGCTTGATGGAAACTTTTAGCTACATTGTACCTCTGAAGTTCTATTAGCCAAAATTTAGTAAAGCAAATACCATATAAATAGTACTCCACATTTTATCCCTGTCTCCATGAGTTATATCACTAAAGGTCATGTGTAATCCATTATGTGCTGAAAACAAAACATAATAATTACTTTATAGAGTGAATGGAAAGTGAAACATTTGACTGTGCTCATTTACAGATATCGTTTTAGACTCTTTTCCATATTACATTCACTTGTTTATTTATCTACTGCATTTTAATGTTCTGCCTTTCATTTGTTAACCTGAATGTGCTTTAATTAATTCTTGATATGGAAGTTATACCCAGATAAATCCTTCAGCTTGTGACAACCACAAGCTACATTGTAATCTCTAGACTTTTAAAATAAATTCTTCTCTATGTATACACGTTTTTTCACTCTCATTTTTTCCCAAACCACAGCTTCAGATAAAAATGTTAATGTTCTACCCAGGCAACTTACCCACTGATCCCTTGGGACATGGCACAGCAGCTGGCTGTCCAAACTTAGTCTGTGGCCACCAAATGCCAGCTTCAAATGCTTTGGGACACCCATTGTAAATCACTGTGATAGGAAAAAGAAATAATGCAATTTTTCTAGCAATGTAAAGTTAGGGAACTAATAGTAAGAAAGGCTTTCCCTGCACTTAGAACCTTACTGGGAATCTCCAACAGCTTCCATAGGGAACCATTTATAGTTGTTCTCTTTTGAAAACCAGTGTTCTCCAACCTTTAACCTGAGCGCTATTCAATTGTGCAATCAAAGACATATATGCCAAGGAAGGGTCATTATTAATTTAGGACTCTGGATGTCACACCATACACTCTATCTTTAGCTACTTTTCTGGGCATGAATTTCCACTTCACTTTACCCTGACACAGTTGTGAGACCAAGAACCAACCACCTGAGTGGGAAGGTAAAATATACAAATCATTTGAAACCACTGTCAATGTGGTTTCATGGGTGGCCAGCAGAGGGCACCCTAAGAATGGTGCAATCATCTCCTCCTACACAGACTCCTTCACATAACCGATCTTAACAGGCATAGGGAGCAGGAGGTGTTAGGGACTTCTTGCACAGCATCACAATTTGAGGTTATTATGATGCTATCAGACTGATTCATGTATCTATGTCTCATAAATAACAGGACAAGAAGGTTTTGCTTTTTTCTTAACTAGCACTTTCCACATTTGGAATAAATTAGATAAAATATTAGTCTCAATTAATTCTCTTCTATTTCTTTAAGTAATAACACTTAATAACATTTAAAGTAATAACATTTTAAAAAAATGTTAGAAGCAGTTGATGACTGAAATGTATGGTACCTTCACAGCCCTGAATGGTAACCTCAGCAAAAGGGTTATCGCAACGGTTACACTGTCGCCCAATCACCCCAGGTTTACAAGGACACTGTCCTGTCTCCATGTCACAGGAGCGAGTATGAGAACCAGAAGGGAAGCAGTCACATGGATAACAGGTGTCACTGCTTTGTGGCCTGTAGTAGTTTGTCTGGAAAAATAAAGAGATAGACACACAATATTTTAATTCTGCCATATTTCTTATAACCCTTTATTAATTATATTTTTTAAGTTCTTCCTGGATGGCTTGTGAGTCTGAAAATAAGAATTAATGAGTGCCCAGACACTATGATGTTGGGGGCTTTAAAAGTGCACAGATGAAGAGGTTACTTATTTACACAGTAACTTGAGTTCTTTGAGATGTTTTTCCCCTATGGGTGCTCCACTATAGGATGTTCATGTATCTGTGCACCCTTAGCCAGAGACTGTAAAGCAGGGTCTGTGGGCCTGCATCTATACAGAGCAGTTCCTCATGCTCCCACAGGAGGGCATAGGAGGGAGGCGCGGACCTGCCACCACTCAGTTCCTTCTCAACTGTGTAGCCAGAGACTCTGCAGCAGAGGGGAAGGAGGGCGGGAGGTGGAGCACCTAAAGGGGACAGAACATCTTGAAGAACTCAAGTTACTGTACAAGTATCCGCTCCTTCTTCTTCATGTATATGGCCCTGTGAGTGCCCCACCATGGGAGGCTCCCAACCAGTAAATCAACATACAGGTGGGCGCTGATGAGGCAAATCCAAGACAGTTCGAAACACCGCATCACCAAAGGTAGCATCAGCCCTGGGAGCAGATAAAATGGCATACTGCTTCACAAACATGAGCGCAGATCTGCAGATTTCTGCTATGCAACATCTTTCAGGAGGGCTATAGGTAAGGACTGAGCCCTAGTGGAATGTGCTGTCACTCTGTGAGGGGATTGTATTCCAGCAGTCTCCTAGCACGTTAAGATGCAATTGAGAGCCACTTCGACTATCTTTGTGGGGAAATGGCTGTCCCATCACTCTTTCAGCAAAGGATTCAAAGAGTCTGGAAGAGATCCTAAAGGTCTTGGTCCTGTCTAAGTAGAAGGCGAGAGCCCTTCTGGTATCTAGTGTGTTTAGGCTAGATTCCTCTCTGAAAGCAGGAGGCTTTGGAAAGAACACTGATAGATGGACTTCCTGATTAACAAGGTATTCCAAAGAGACCACAGGGAGGAAGCGAGGCTGAGGAATTAGTGTGACCATGTCTCTGTAGGAGGTAATGAATGGTGGGTCTGCCATGGGCACACTAAGTTCTCCCATTCATCTAGCTGAGGCGATGGCTATAAGGAATGAGGGCTTGAGGGAGAGGTGGAGGAGAGAACAGGTAGCCATTGGTTCAAAGGGAGGGTGGGGGCATTCCTTAAGGCACAAAGAACAAAACTAAGGTCCCATGGAGGAGCAGGGTTTTGTAAAGAGGGAAACAAGTTGTGTGTCAGCTGTTGAGGAATCTGGTTGTGATAGAATGGGAAAAAACTGAGAAGCCCCCAGTGGGTGACTGGAAGGCTGGGATAGCTGCCAGGTGTATTCTGACTGAGCTCACTGACAGACCCTGAATCTTTAAGTCTAAAAGGCAGTCTAGAATCTCAGAGAATGGAATTTCTGATGCTTGAGACGAGTGAAGAGAACACTTGGAATAGAAACGTTTCCACTTCTGGAGGTAAGTTTTGTGAGTAGTAGGTTTCCTGCTAGATAGGCATACTGACTGGACGTTATCTGGACAGGTAAGCTCCATGCTAGAGAACAATCTAGGAGCAATGCCTTCAGATTCGAAGAGGAGAGGTTGGGATGGTTCAAGGTGCCCAACTTCTGTGACAAGAGATCCTCCTGGAGAGGAAGGCGGAGAGGCATTGCCATTGTGAGGTGATGGAGATTCGAGAATCGCACTCGTCTCGGCCATGATAGCGCTATGAGGGTAACATTGGCTTTTTTCCTGTCTCAGTTTGAGCAAGGTCTTGAGAATTAGAGGTAGAGGCGGGAAAGCATATCGCAGGGTGCAGGGCCACAGTGTTATTAGACCACCTCCCAATGAATTGTGGCCGCATCCTTCCTAGGTGCAGAAAAGGCAACATTTCGTACTGGTTTGGCAGATGCTGTGGAAGACAGAACCATTGAGCTCCCATTCATGGTTCTGATGGACGTTCTTGCTTAGGGATTCTGAAGTTGTATTCTGGAGACCTGGTAGATAAACCGCCAAGATTTCTATCTGATGTGAAATGTACCAGTTCCTCAGTTTTAGCGATTCTATGCATAAGGACTGGGATCTTGCTCCACCTTGTTGGCTTATAATACATTGCTGCCCTGTTATCCAGCATTATCCTGATGGAGTGGCCCTGTACGTTGTGAAAGAAGTGCTGATACACCCAGTGGACTGCTCTCAGTTCTAGAAAGTTGATGTGAAGTGTTATCTCTTGTGTGGACCACTTGCCCTGAGTGTGGCCCCCTGTAGGTGGGCCCTCCAGGTGTCCATCGTGAGGGTTTTTGAGGATGGAGGGTGTGTGAACGGGGTTCCCCTGCAGACTTTCAGTGGGTCCTTCTGCCACGGGAGAGAGTCCAGAACTTTCAGAGGTGCTATTAGGTGTTTGGAGAGACTGTGCCTGTTTGGGGTGTACACAGTCCTCAGCCACATCTGAAAGCACCTGAGGTGTGACAACCGAGGAGTTATGTGGCCCAAGAGTTTTAAGCAGGTCCTTGCAGTTGTTTGTGGGCTATATTGTATTGTTGCGATTAGATTGGACATAGTCCAGCCTCTCCTTGGGCAGGTAGGCTCTCACACTTAGGGAACCCAGAGAGGCTTCAATTAAATCTTTCCTCTGGACTAGAGTCAGTGTAGACCTCTTCCAATTGATAGAGAGACCCAGGAACTGGTATAGGGCTAGTGCCTTGAGGGTTGCTGGCTGAACCTCTAGAGCTGACTGACCCTTAAGGAGCCAATCGTCCACATATGGAAATACTGCAATGCCCATGGACATCAGGAGTCCGCTACTGCTGAGAGGATCTTGGTAAAGACCCTTGGGGCTGTGGAGAACCTGAAGGGGAGAACTCGACACTGGCAATTATCTGAGCCTATTATGAAATGTAGGAAACGTGTTTACCACCAGAGAATTAGGGTCAGGATGGGAGAAATATTCCATTCTATGGACTGGAATATATTTATTATCTGTCTACCTACAGATGGGAGGAATAGTGGCAGGTGTTTGCCATAAAGAATGTACAGGCCTCTTCCAGTGGGATCTGGAGGGATTCCACCACACATTTCACTAGACCTTGGAAGGCCGTAAAGTCATCAGCATACGAGGATAGTGGCGGCATTATAACCTCATCCAGGGAGGAGGAGGACTTGGCTGATGAGGGTGAGCTTCTCTCAGTATGTAGTTCTTGCTCCTCTTGTGCCTCTCCCAGTACCTAAGGGGCATATGGTGCCTATGAGTGATGCAGTTCTGGTAGATTTTGGGGTTTCTTTCTAACTGGTATCCTGTAAAACTATTCACCCAAGTGTCTCCAGGGGGTCCAGTAAGACGACTGAGGAGGAGGGGGATAGAGGAAATACCCCCAAGGGTATTCATATCCCCAAGGTCCAGGGCACCTGGCGTGCTCCAGAAGGTCTTTTTCAGCGAAGGAGCTCAGGGGAATATGATAGTACAGTTCTGAGATAGGGCCTTTACCAAGATCTCAGAGACTGAAGTCTCCCACCCTGGGCTAAGGAGGGGGGCCTCAGGCATTAGTGCCAGTAGCCATGGTTGGAAGTCTGAACAAGATACATGTTACAGCTGATGGAGCGGTACTGGGGAGGGGGCTATAGTAGAGCTCCTTAATAGGGAAGACTCTGGTTTGTCTGAAACCAGAAGGTCGTCCAGGTAAAATAATCTGGAGGGTGGTGGTGGGCTGTGATAGCTTATGGACAGAGTCTGAGTTCCATGCTGGAGCCAGAAACATGGGTCGGTGGCAAGAAGGAGTTGCTGCATGTGGTACTGGAAAAAAACAAGGAGCTGTAGGAAGATGATGGTACTAGAGCGTGGGGAGAAACCCTATGTATATCATGTGCCAAGAGGTGTCAGATGGTACTGAGGGAGGAGCCCTCTGTACGTGAAAGACTTCTCCACGTGACTTCTTACGTGCTACTGATGCCTCTATACCAATTTCAGTTGGAGCCTCGGCAGTATCCCTTAAGGGATGCAAGGTTTCCCAGGAGTGAGATTTATGGGGTGACCTACCCCTCTTTGTCTCCCTGGTAAGGGAAAGAGGCTTCTTTTCTCAGAAGTCTTAGTCTCTGGGACTGCTGCTGAGGTTCCAGCAGTCACCAAAGTGTCCTGAGATCCTGAGGCCGATGTACAGGGAGGGTGTAGCCTCTCTGCCTTCTCTAGACCTGCCTTTAAACCCCGAGCAAACCTTGTAATTTGATGGGATGTGGGTGTCTCCAGGAGTGCCCATTGCTACAAGGAAAACACCTGTGGCAGGTCTGTCAAGGCTTAAACCCCAGGGTCTTCAGCATAACCTGATGTGACAAAGCACTAAATCAAAAGTCCTGGAGGGGGAGGACCTCCTTTTGAAAGCACAACTTTGATGAAATTAAAATAAAATAAAAATAACAAAATAAGTAAATAACTAAATAAAGTGACAAAGAAAAATTCATAGTGAGAAAAGGTGGGAAGCTGTAGAACAGCAGACACCAAGTGCTCCCTCTTGAGCGACAGCCGGGTGAAAAGGAACCGAATGGTGGCAGGTCTGTCCCTTCTTATATGCCTTCATATGGGAGCATGGGAAGCTGTTCTGTAGAGGTGCAGGCCTATAGATGCTGCTTTACAGTCTCTGGTCGAGAGTGCACAAGTGCTCACATGTCCTGTGGTGGAGCACCCATACAGACATGCACTTGAAGAAGAATTATACTATTATCACTGCTAATAAATATGGGAAATAGTTTGTTAACTTTTGTCTCTATTGTAACTGATACAGCTGATGACATTGCTTAACATCATCAGTGTTTCCTTCTAATATCCAGGAGCGCCTTTGCCTTCGTTCTATTATACTTTTCTCTTCATTTAAGCCTAATTGAAAAAAATGATATTGGTCATCAACCTCTTAAAGAAGCAGGAATACTAATAATTTATAAGGTACAACTAACTGTATAAATGTGGTGACGACGCAGGAAACAGAACGCCAGGTTTGTTGGTAGCCAGAGAGCTTTACAAGCCTCTTGCAAAAAGCCTCCCAGGAAAACTTTCCTGGGGTTTTTATTTCTCTCCTTGCTTTGTTTACAACTCTTCTTAGTGGTTACATTCCTGCGCATAGAAAAGCCAGCCAGTATACATGCACATAAGATAACGAACCCATCTCTTGAGCGCGTGAACACCAGCTGCGAGGGTACAATCAAATCAGCCAAATAAGTTTCCCAAACACAAATGCTGGATTGAAGGTCACTCCTGCCTCGTAGCCATGGGAGCAGTTTGCCGCGCCCATGGGCTGGCGATTCGGGAGCTATGCATCCCTACAATAAATAGTAGGTCACTATATGGCAAAACGCCACGGGATCCTGAACATGAAAGCTCTATATGGGGAGAGCTCCCAGTGAAGTCCATGGGAGGTCTGCATGCAGAGTACTTGCAGCATCTGGCCATGGTTTGCAAAAATGAGTGTAACTTACATGCCAAAAGATGATCTTGCTTCATCTTACATAAGTCAGTTAGTTGTTTCTTCAGCTCCACCCTCCTTCTGACACCCTCCTTCTGCCTTATGGTATGAAAGTTACTCTCACTCGCATACCCACAGAATATCCAGCAGGCAGAAAATACACTGCTTCACTTTTACACTTACATACTGGTGACTCAAAGCCTGGCCAATTTACATCATTACTGTTAATGTTGAATTTTCTATCACGTAATCATGTAGGGCCTGATCCCAGCTCTGCTGAGTTTACGTTCAGCACAGAGGGGTAGAGTGGAAAGCCACCTGTCTGTCTCCTGATCTTAAGGTCAAACTTTGCTTTACATATTTGCTTTACATATACATGATTTCAGTAAGGCTTTTGATGCAGTCAAATGTGACATTCTCACAAGCAAACTTGGGAAACATGATCTGGATGAAAGTACAACAAAGTGGGTGCGTAACTGGATGAAAAACCAAACAGAAAGAAAAGCTTTCAAGTTTACACAGAGCTCTTCAGAGCTCCAGACCAGACCAGACCCAAAGAATAGCACTGTGTAAGCTCGAAAGCTTGTCTCTTTCACCAACAGAAGTTGGTCCAATAAAATATATTACCTCACCCAACCTGTCTCTTTGAGAGTGGGGTCATATTCTGATCTTATGAAGACCATTATAAAACAGAGGATCAGAATCTGGCTCCTTATTCTCTCCTTTGCTTGCAATAATTTAGTTAGTAATGAAAATAAGGAAAGAAGAGCTACATTATATGGCTAAAATGAAGGACTAATATCAGAAAAATATATGATTCCCTATGCAAAATAATTATGTTCTATATGATACAAAACACAATTGTACAGGAATGTATATTTTACATTGCAGTTATCCAACTAATTAATTATGTTTTAACTTGAATATTTCCACTAAACGGAAATTCTTTTGCTTACCTTACACTGACACTCTCCATTAGTCTTATTGCAGTCAGGGTCAAATCCTTTACTGATCTCACAATTACATGGACCACAAATGGGATTTCCCCACCAGCCTCTGGGACAAGGCAAGTCAATTCTACAGAATAAAACAAAATAGAAAGGAGGCTCTTTTAAGTTCACTTCTGAGGGGAAAAAAGGCATTGGGCCAAAATTTGCTCACAGTTACATTACTGAGAGTATAATTTGCCCCAGTGCCGTTGCCACAATTCAGCACATACAATAAAAAATAGAAACAGCTTTTGTTCTGCAGGATCATTTCTCAAACTGGCATTGAGTCCAGCTCCTCTCTCTTCAGTCTCTGATAGACAACACTCCTGATTCTGTGCATCTTTTCCCTGCTGCTTATTTATGGCAAGACAAGCTGCTTTCAGTGCATTTCAGAGAGCAGGTTGAATTCTGTTATTCCCCACAATTACAGGGCTAGTATTCTTATGTATTTTTATGAGTAAAATGTAAATGATGAGTGCTAAAGGATTATTACAGGAGTCTGTGTAAGTGATGCCAATTGGAATATCTGCCTTTCTGGTCCAGACAATGCGGCTGGTTTTGGAAACACTGCAACCAATATGTGTAGCTGTACAATGCAACAACAGAGAGGGTCCAGGTTGCAGTTTCCAAGAGGACTGATGCAGCGGATGAAAACACTCCTAAGTGACACACAAAAGGGGACAAACATAGTTCATTACATGAGACTTTCCATTTTCCATGGACTTTATGAATTACCCATATTGCACTCAACTGGGACAATAGATGAGAAAGTGCTAGGTTGCTGTTTGCCTCTCCATGGCCAGCTGGCTCCTTACCAGAGGGAAGGGGTAGGATACCAAGGAGCCCCTGTTCTGTAGAACTCTTAAGTTCTACAGGAACAGAGCTGAACTCTTGCTGTGCTTAGGAGCTCTGCAGGACAAGGGATCTGCCAACCTTTATTGTTATCAGCTCTCAAATGACAAGGGGAATTTTTGTTGAAACAAAAAAGGGGGGCCATTGCCTTATACTCATGGAAGGAATAGGGGAACTGGGAAAGATCAAGACATTGAACAGTAAAAATAATTCTCTTACTTGCTCTCACAGTACTGCCCATAATAGCTTTGTCCACATTCACAGGTGTACCCATGGGATGAGCTAGGTTTACGGACACAGGTGGAGACATGCTCACATGGGTTCAGGTTACACACATCAACACAGTCTCTCCCAAAGTACCCTGGGGAGACAAGGTTATAAGATTACAGCATCCACTGTAATTTACGATGTGCATGTCTTAGACCATCTATTTTAAGCTTATACACTAATAACACATCGTGGATAATCAGTAGATTTCCCCAGAGATACTGTCAAGAAAGATACCTTTTTTTCCCCTCGCAGTAAAAAGGTAACAAGCTATACTTTACAACAGTTTGCAAAAACACCTTGGGTGCCCTTGGATCAATAGCTTCTGATTGTTTGCTCAGGTCAAGCATTACAAATAGCTCTATATTCTCTTTCTGCAAGTTCAGGAGGTGACTGAACTCATGCAGGCACACACCTCAAAATGAAGACTGACAAAAGAAGAGTTTCAAAATGTCCCTTAGGGGCCTTGGGGTGTAAAACATAAATCTAACACTAAAAGTTTGTGTGTGAGATATGAGAACATAGAGAAGATGAACTTAAAAAATCCCAAATAATATCAAAGCCCTTTGCAACATAACTAAAACCAGATACAATTCCAATGCTCGAACTATTATGCCCAATTTTCATGTAAACTCCTTTACCTGGGTCACAGACACAGGAGTAGCTGTCCCAGTCATCAATGCAGTAGCTGTGTTGGGGACATGGACTGGAATCACAAGGGTTGTCTACTTCACAGCCTTCCTTTATATTGATCTTGATTGCCTGTTTCATGTTCAACGTAGCTACATTCGTAGAAGTCTCCCCCATTCTTACTCCCTGAGCACAGAAAAACAGTAACATCAACTAAAGAGAGTTTTCCTTTAGGATACAGTGGTACATACCCCGAACAATGCATCTCACTAACTTCTTTAATCTATAATGTGATCTGCTTAGTCAGGTGCCAGCTTTTTTTTTTTTTTAAAGTGTTGGACTTTGATTTAAATCAAGAAGGGAAAGAAGAAATTTCTTGAGGTCAAAAGAGACTGGATTCCTACATGAAGAAAAGGGCAATATTTAATATTTTGGTGCTTGGATATGTTATAAGGATTTAAAAGTTATGCAGAAAACAAAACTCAGGAGGAAAAGGATAATAAATTATTTCTTTCAGGTATCTTCTCATAAATGCAAGCTACTACATATTTTATTCTTACCTGCATACAGCCATAAAAACCCTGCTGCACTGAGACTTGATCTCCAGAGATACCTCCCACAATGATGCTTTTCATTTTTAGTCCAGGAAGTTGATTTCCAATCTGCACAGTGCTCTGTTAAAGAAAGAAAAGGACAGAGGATAAGGGGGTCACTGTACTATTATCCTTTCCATCAGAGAGCACTGCTTTCCTTATAGCTGCACTAATTTGATAGCAATTGACAGTAGGCTAAAATAGAAAAATTTACTAACGAAATTAAGAGCTATTTATCTGATCTTGATTTTACAAGCATGGTCAAAAGATAAAACTCCACTGATTTCAGCGGGTTTACACTAAGTGTAAGTCACTGAAGAATCTGGACCATATACGGCTTGCAGTAGGAGCAGTATATGGTATTTGTTTACCATCCCTTCCCCATTCCCTTCTTTTTAAAGACCCTCTGTGATGATGAAAGAAAGGCCAAGTTATGATGCATCTCACCTGATACAGCCCATAGTCCAAGGACATAACAGCCAGGTACTTGATGTCTTTGCCCTCTTTAGCACTCTTTAACTCTATTAACAAATGATGCCATTCACCATCACTGACTCGTGACTGGGTCATCTTCAAACTAGCAACCTGGTTCAGGCCGTTGTAAACTTCAAATTGCACATAGTTGTTCAAGATCTGCAGGAAACAAATATCATCTCTATTCATTGCTGAAATACTGAATTATTCTTAAATGAAGCTCATGATGGACCACCAGTATGAGTGCAAGCAAACAATACTTCTTAGAGTAACGAGCTGTGTAACCTGGGAAAAACTCATAAGTGGTACAGTTGCAACCCCTCCCAACACAATTTAGGGAATTCTGCTTCTAACCTACAAAGAAAGAGAAGAAGAAGATGACAAAGACAAAAATGAGGAAGAAGAAGAATAAAAATGATATGGAATCTGAGTTACAAACACAGGTCAAATCTTTGTGTCAGGACAGAACTCAGCACATCTGGGAACAAGGGGAACAAGGTGATGAAATCTACAGTATCTGATGTTACATATGTTACTTTTAGCTACCTGCATGAAGATACATACTCAGTTTAGCCCTGTCAGTTGATATTTGGGGAAATTTTCTGAATTCTGTTCCAGATTAAGAATGCCACACACTTACCTGAATGTTGATCTTGGATGAAGTTCCTGCATTAGCTTGCATTAACATGCCATTAACTTTCCGGGTCCTGAACATGAGTCCAATGTACCATGGTACAGAGATAGTAATATCAAGGTCACTCCAGACAATAATGCTCTCACCACTGAAACGCTGGGGAGAAGGCATTACTGTAAATCAAGAGACAAGAGATTAAAAAAAAGAACATTTTGTATCTTTTAACACAAGGACTTAGAGGGAAAAACAATACAATTTGCCATGGGTTTTTCATCTGCAATTCGTTTTTATAAATGGACCTTATTCATTACTTGTATAGAAGGAGATATAGAACACTGAAGCCAACGGGGGTTGCTCCTGCTTATGTCAAGGCTAAATTTGGCCATACTTCTATATAGTGAGCAACCAATCAATTACCATAGATACTACAATTGTCCCGATAATAATTATATCATTTGCCAACAGTTACCACATAGCGATATCATGGCTATCACAATTATTTCCTGTTCTAAATCCAGAAAAGAGAATGTAGTATCTCGGAAAACATTATCTGGTAACTGTAAACTTCATAACGGTAATCAATGGATTTTGCCTACAATAAAAAATGAAGTCCTAAAATCATGATACAAATAGGTTTGGACTATTCTTGCATAATTTCTCTATATCTGATGAAAATTAAGTTCTATTGTTTGTTTGATTTTAGTCTAATGTGTTACAGTGTTTATGTATATCATTGCTAATTATGGAATCCCAAACCAAATTAAAATACTGTAAATGTGTTTTGTCCCATAGTCAAGAGTCGAGAACTGCCCTTATATGAGGCTTCAGCTCAGAAAGGGCACTTAAGCACTTACTTTGAAGTCACTAGGATTTAAGCCCATGCTAAAATCGTGCTGCTGTTTTGAATTGGGGCCATAAAAACTAGCGAAAGCGACAGAGATAGAGAATCATGTTGTCTGTTAAATAACATTTTTTTGTCTCAATTGAAGGGCTCAGCTCAACACTGAAACAGATCTTCATTAACATCTTATTCTAAACAGTGTCTTTTCTTCTTTTCTATGATGTGTTAACAAACTCCTTTTATAAAAGAAGTGTGTTATAAAACTATAAAAATATTGTATCATAATATTTGCACGAGATTTCATTAGTATAAATACCTTACTAACATGGCAAGAAACAATGTAGTATTATAGACATTATTAGCAGTTGATGCCTCATTTTATTGTTATTAAGTCAGTATCTTATGAAATCACCAATAGCTCCATATTTTTGCCAGTTGCTTCAGGTATACAAAATAACTGAAGACATCTCTACTAAAGCTAAATAAAAACCTCAGGGTGCTACTATATTACAGAGAGATGTTTCTGGAGAGAGAAATTAAATAAAAAACAGTTATTTACCTGTATTTTAACTGTTGTTGTTGTTGATGTGATGCAGACGTGTATTCCACATAGGTGTGCGGGCGCCCAGTGCACTGGAGCTAGAGAATTTTGCTTAGCAGTACCTGGAGGGGCGGCGCTTGTACCTCATGGCCATATACCCTACCCTGGCTATATGAGGTGGCACTGCCCCTCCCCTCCATTCCTTCGCACCAAACCTCAAGAACATAGACTCCAATGTAGAGGGGATGGAGGGTGGTTTGTGGAATGCATTTCTGCATCACATCTCAAAGAACAACAGTTACAACACAGGTAACTAACTATTTTTTTCTTCAAGTAGATGCAGCTGTGTATTCAATGTAGGTGACTCACAGGCAGTACTTGCAGGTGGGGCTCAGTCTATTTAAACAAGGATTGAAGGACTGCCTTCCCAAAGTTTGCATCTGCTCTGCATGCAGCGGTAATGGGAGAGGGAGGGATAGCTCAGTGGGTTGAGCATTGGCCTGCTAAACCCAGGGTTGTGAGTTCAATCCTTGAGGGGGCCACTTGGGGATCTGGGGCAAAATCAAGTACTTGGTCCTGCTAGTGAAGGCAGGGGGCTGGACTCGATGACCTTTCAAGGTCCCTTCCAGTTCTAGGAGATGGGATATCTCCATTAATTTATTTATTTATTTATTTATTTAATGGCATAATGGTTCGTAAATGTATGTACAGATGACCAAGTGGAAGCCCTGAAAATGTCCAATATTGGAACATCACTTAAAAACGCCAACAAAGTAGTTTGCGCTCTCGTAGAATGAGCTCACACCCTTCGAGGGGGCATGGTCAGAGCTACTCTGTATGATGTCTTGATACAGGAAGTTATCTATCTAGAGATCATTTGTGCAGAGACTGTCTGTCTCTTCATTTGGTCTGCATATGACACAAACAGATGAGGCAAAGTGGGAAAAGGTTTAGTCCTGTCCAGGTAAAAGCTAGACATTGCCTGATAGCCAACGTTTGGAGATGTTGCTCCTCTGTGGTTGAATGCGGCTTAGGAAAGAACACTGTAAATACATCACCTGATTCAAATGAAACTAGGAGGCCATTTTAGATAAAAACTTGGTGGGTGGCCACAAGGTCACTTTGTCCTTGTGTAAGGAGCATCTGCCATCAAAGCCTGCAGCTCATACACTCTCTCTGCAGATGTTATTGCCACCAGGAATGCAGTTTTTTGACACAAAAGAGAAAAAGAACAAAATGGCTAAAGTTCAAATGGAGGCCCTATCAGAGTTGCTAGGACTGTATTAAGGTCCCACAAAGGAACTGGTTCTCTCACTTTCAAGAACCTTGCTACCATGGTATTCAAAAATACTGACCTCCCATGGATGGGTGGGTGAAATGCTGAAGTCACCACCAGGTGCACCCTCAATAAGCTATGTGCAAGACATGATGACTGACGATGTAACAAGTGTAAAAGTATAATTAGGCAGACCAAAAAAGCATTTGAAGAGCAACTTGTGAAAGACACAAAAACTAACAGCAATTTTTTTTAAGTACATCAGAAGCACGAAGCCTGCCCATCAGTGAGGCCACTGGACAATCGACGTGCTAAAGGAACACTCAAGGAAGACAAGGCTGTTGCGGAGAAGTTAGATCAATTATTTGCATCAGTCTACACTGCGGAGGATGTGAGGGAGAGTCCCAAACCTGAGCTATTCTTTTTGGGTGACAAATCCGAGTAACTGTCCCAGATTGAGGTGGTTTTGGAATAAACTGATAAATTAAGCAGTAATAAGTCACCAGGACCGCATGGTATTCACCTGCATTCTGAAGGAATTCAAATATGAAATCCAGAATTACTAACTGTGGTACAAAATCCATTGCTTAAATCAACCTCTATATGAGATGACTCATGGACAGCTAATGTGATGCCGATATTTTAAAAAGGCTCAAGAGGCAATCGTGGCAATTACAGGCTGGTAAGCCTAACTTCAGTATCAGGCAAACTGGTTGAAATTGTTGCCAATAACAGAATTATCAGATACATAGTTGAACCTGATATGGTGGAGAAGAGTTAACATGACTTTTCTAAGAGAAATCATGCCTGACCAATCTATTAGAATTCTGTGAGGGTGTCAACAAACGTGTGGACAAAGGAGATTCAGCAGATATAGTGTACGTGGACTTTCAGAAAGCCTTTGACAAGCCCTGGGATGATTCTGGTCAGTTTTATGGGACTTCCTCCTCAGCATCCCTGAAGCAGGTGAGTGGTTCTTCCAACTCTTGGGGGAGATGGCAGCACTGGACTGAGGAGTGACCTCATTCACCAAGTCCAAAGGCGACTGCCAACCAGATGTGGGCCTTGGTGCCAAAACAGCCCTCATGGCCTGCTTGGGGTGCTGCTTCAAGTGCAAGTCTCTGGCCATCTGGTTTCTTTTGGTGAACAACTTACAGATAGAACACCGTTCCCTTGTGTGCCCCTTGCCTAAACACAGCAAGCACCTCATGTGGGGGGTCAGTATTAGGAATCACTGCTCCCCCCACCCATGATGGGCAGTGCTTGAACCTTGGAGTGGGTGTCACACAGGAAGTCCTAACTAAATCTAACTTAACCTTAACTAACACGATCCACGGTACAGTAGAACCTCAGAGTTATGAACACCAGAGTTACAAACTGAGCGGTCAACCATACACCTCATTCAAAACCAGAAGTACACAATCAGGCAGCAGCAGAGACCAAAACCCCCCCAAAAAAACTGGCAAGTACAGTACAGTACTGTGTTTAACGTAAACTACTTTAAAAAAGGGGAAAGCAGCAGTTTTCTTCTGTATAGTAAAGTTTCAAAGCTGTGTTGTCAATATTCAGTTGTAAACCTTTGAAAGAACATAATCTTTTGTTCAGGGTTATGAACATTGCAGAGTTACAAACAACCTCCATTCCCGAGGGGTTCATAATTCTGATATTCTATTGTACTACTAACCATATAAAAACTACTTACATGAAGGGAAATTCTCAGAAAAACGGAGATAGGGAATGTGAGGTGATAACCACACACAGCTCTGACTCCAGTCACAGGCAGTGAGAAGGAACTGAGGGGAAGGTTGGGGCAGCGCTGCCTCATATAGCAAAGGGAGGGGCTACAGCCCTGAGGCGCAAGTGCCACCCTTGCGGGTACTGCTAGGCAAATTTCTCCAGCTCCAGTGAGCTGCGCTTGCACAATACACGTCTGTATCTACTTGAAGAACTATATACATATCTCTTTTGGTGTTGAAGTGGTAAACAAAGCAGGCAGTACGAGGGTGGTAATTTGCCCCAGTGTATCTTGGATTACTTGATTTTAATTAACAGATTAAGCACAAAGGAAATGGCTCTGAGGCAACAGGAAACTTTTAATGAATTTCAAATCTTCCAGAGCCAGGTTGGTGAGTTGTCTGAATTACCCAACCTTTAGGCAGCGGGTATGCTCTTGTGCAACTAATAAAATATCTGCACTAGCAGCACAGAAGTGAATGCTCCAGTGTTAGGAAGAAGCCCACAGCATTGCCCCAATCTCTAATCTTGAGCAAATATACTTTACGCAGTGAACCACTGGGCACAGCCTTCAGTGAAAAGCACCTTATTGTCAGAGTTGTGTCCTGCAGTTAGGTCCCCATCCTGCAACACTCATGTACATGTAACTCCTACTGAAGTAGATGGGAGTTTTGTGTGTGTAGAGACTGCAGGATTAGGCCCTTAAAACAGCTGTTCTACAGTACATCAGTAGATGACAGAAGCACAAGTTCATCTCAAGGGACATTAGAACCCATAAGACTTAAGCTGCTGCTTGCAATTTGAAACTGTTATGTAAAGCCTCCGCTCAAATGCGATTGTAAGATCTGTAACTTATATCATTAAGTTCTGCAACCTTTTTGCAGACTTTGTAACTTCAGTTATTGTTAGCATAGCCTTTTAAGTTTTGTAACCTTTGCAAGCTCTGTAACCTTTTCAAGTTACCACTTGTATGAACTTCCAAGCTGTGTAATAGCCCATCACACAATCAGAGAGAGTGTGAACAAGGGAGTGTATGTGTGTGGGAGTGTAGAAACTGCAAGGAGAAAGGAGCCCAGAGACAGGAGCCAGGTGTGTATGATATAATCTGCCCTGAGAAGGCCATCACAAAGTTCAGTAAAGAGAAGAAGAACCTGGTATGCATGAAAGGAACTGGTCTGGGAATGCTTCTTAGTGACGGACACAGAAGGAAAACTCAGTATACGTGACAGGAGCCGCCCAGTTCCAGAAAAAGGAAGCAGCCATGCACACAAGCAGCTGCTGTTCCTTGACCTGCTCAGCAGCCTGGATTCGTGACCGCAGGCGGACACACCAGATCTCCCCCTCTTCGGCTTCTCGGTCTCCATGCTGTCTCCGGTAACTCTCCGCCTGTGTAAGTGTGTAGGTGCATGAGGGTATGAATGCGGTGAATGCGGGCGTGTTTGATTAAGCTCCATCTCTTTTCTATCTGACCCAACAGCGGCATCGTAATAAAACTAATACAAGTGTGACCCTGGGTTGGTTTTTAGGGGAACAGAGGTAACAGGAACACAGTCCTCTAATTAGTCGTGCCTGTCTTCTAACAGCTAAGTTTTCCCACGCTCTACAGCAAGATGAATTCATTTCTCTAAATAATCAGTACTCCACAGTGCAACACTGTTGTATACACTTGACTTGATTCACTCCTGTATATATATATATATATATATATATATATATATATATATATATATATATATATATATATATAGTTTCACCCCCTCAGAGCTCCTCTCCCCTAAAGGTCTCACCAATGGAGAGCAGCTTTAAAGTGCAGTCAGAACTCCACAGGAGCCCAGCCAGTGGAGGGAAAAATCAAAAACACTGGTCTGCAATCAGAACCGCATGTATTCCACAGTTGTGGCATTTGCCACAGAATCCACTCTTTGCCTATCCTTTGCTGCAGAACTATGCTCCAAAATCTAAACTTTCATTTTTAAAATAAATTTTATGTTTCTAGCTCTCGTTTGCAGGATAACCTTGGCAATATGAACCGAGTATAAATAATGCAGCGATGTCTACCTGACCCTGCAGACAGCCTGAAACAATAGCTCTGAGGGCTTATCCATTCACCTGATTGAGGAGCTAAACTGTACCCTAAACATGATTATTTAAATGTCAACACTGTTTATGGTTTCACTGCTCATAATTTTTGCAGAAATATCCAGAAACATCATTAAGCAAAGAACCTCAAACTGCTCCCCACACCACAGTGTGTGCCAAAAGCTCCAAATGTCCCCTATCCAGCATCCCCCCGACTTCTATAACACAGCTGTGTGTGGTCAATACTATAATCTCTGGCAATCTGAAAATGTGGGGATGTAAACAACATATGGGCTACTTGTATTCTTCCTTCCTTCTTTTTCATAATTAACTTGTTAAAATATCTCCGTTTTTTAATTTAAATGAAGCTATCACCAAATGTCCTGCCTGCCTCACCAGAGGGCCACAGGATCAAGGGACCCTGACACAGAACTTAATTCCAGCTTGTTGTGGAGGACATGGGGCCTTGTCTACAGATGACAAATGTTTTGTTGTTGGGTTTGCTAATGCTCTGTTTAGATTTCCACACACCCAAGGAGCTAGATGCAGGTTTCTTCTTCCATTTATGCTTTGTACTCCTCTAACCCCCAGGTGACTCCTAGGTATTGGTATAATGAATTATTACTTGTGTTATGGTAGTGTACAAAAGGACCCATGAGGACTAGAGGTCCCATTGTGCTAAACACTGTACAAACACACAGGATGACATTGTAAGGATAAGGCCTTTTCCTGTAGCCATATTGTAAGGTCTGAGGCCTTTGTCTGCAGCCACATTAGGAGAACCACAACCATGAACTAAGAAGCATAAAGTCATATCCTCACATTTCATCTAAATTACATTAAAACAGCTTAATATCGGGCTGTTAAGAAGGCGATCCTGTCCTAATAGTGCCCATCATCACCAGATAAAGAAACAGATCTTAAGATGGTTAAAGAAAACTTTGTTTGATGGCATTCTATCTGGTAAGAAATCACTTATCAACAAGTTGTGGTTGTGAAATCCCTACTTCTTTACTGTTTGTCTTTATGGTCCCCACTTCTCTATTGTTCATCTGTATGGTCTCTGTCTGGTTCTCTGATTGTTTCTGTCTGTTACATAACTAATTTTGCTAGGTGTAAATCAATTAAGGTGGTGGGGTATGATTGGTTAAAGAATTGTTTTACAATATGTTAGGATTGGTTAGAAAACTGTTTAGTAATACTTTAGTTAAATGATTGGTTAAGGTACAGCTAAGCAGGACTCAAGCTTCACTATATAAACTGGGGTCCAAAAGGAAGTGCTTGGGAACCAACTCCAAGACACAACCCCAAGATCAGAACTGCCAGACCTCAACACCATGCAGAAGCTGTAGTCCCCCACATGACCTGATCCTGACTGGCCAGCAGGAAAAGTTTGTCTGCCTAATTGGGAATGGTGAGCATTGTATGCTTTGCATGTGCATTCTGTTTTGGTGATTGTTAATAAATAGAGGTTAAGTAGGATATTACTGTGTAAGGTTCTTTCACTGGTAAAAAACCCCGTAAACCTGCAAAAGATTAAGCCCTGAGTCCACAGGGAATGGGTGTTTTCCCGGAGCCCACGGAGGGGTAGAGCCTGGAGCCCACGGAGGAGTAAAGTTAGGTACCTTTCCCCTGGAGCCCTAGGAACTGGGAAAGGATGGGCGTGACTAAATCAACCAGGTTATACCTTGAGTCCGAGGATCTAGGTAGAGGTGGAAGCCTTGAGCCCTAGGAACTAAGTAGAGGTGGGATGTTCTAGAGTGTCGGGCAACAAATTTAGGGTAAAGTTGGGTGCCTTATACCCAAAGCCCTAGGAACTGGGAAAGGGTGGGTGTGCCTAAAGTAACAGGGTTATGCCTTGAGCCCATGGAAAGGTAAAGGTTAGTGCCCTAGAATGTGTGTAACAGAGAACTGTGTGCAGGTAACAACATGGCCCCTGTCCTGAAGAGCTTAACACTCAAATAAGATAGATTCTTGGCCTAGCCAAGTTCACTGATATATATTCAGTGAGGTTGAAAGAGATGCAAAATTGCTAGAACAGCTGTTCAGAATGTATCAGTCAACTGAGCCCAAATAAGGATTTTACATTTACATGTAAACTTTTCAAAAGCAGAAGTCTCCCAAGTCTATATTTAGGCACTTAAATAAGCGGCCTGAATTTCAAATGTGCTGAGCATCAGTAGCTCCCATTGACTTCAACTTTAGGCTCCTGAAATCATTGCCCACATTTGGGTTCCCTAATAGTTCCCTTCTTTTTGAATTTCTGAATTGTCTTTAATGGATATTTTGCCCCACAGCTATATTATGAGAAATAAGTAAGTTATTTGTGACCTGTTGCCTACAGACTGAAAATTCTTCAAGAAATTGAAGCTTTGGCAAGAATAAGCATTACAGCACTATATTTAATGCATGAGAAACCTTTGCAATGGGGGATAATACTGTTGCATTTACCATGAATCATACTGGTTAGCTACATGATTACGTATTAAAACGTACCTTTTAATTATGTAAAATAGCCAGTAAGGTAATTTTTTTTACTCCAAAAACCTGATGATCTGATACTTTTTTTCTTGGTATAACAGGTAAAGAAAATATGAATTTGATACAACTCTTGATCTTTCTACCCAAAACTAGGAGAAAGAGAAAAGAGACTCAGGCCCCTTGACTTCAGTGGAATTATTCCACATTTACACCAGTATGAATGATATCAGAATTAGGTCCTGCCATTTTAGCCAATCATCCAATCCTGCAGTTTCAGCACAGTTAATCTCAGTGGAGAGATTAACCAGTCAGATGCTATATAACACATGATGAAACCAGCGAATGGTTGACAAAGCCACCTGTTATCAGGCAACATGACAAATGAGATCTTTCTTTTTGAGGAACCATTATCCAATAATCACTCTAGCATCTATTTCCTGCTAGCGGGAAGCAAGAGGGAGCCTAACTTCTTTTGGATACGGAATAAGGAAACCCCTGCTCAAATTTCAAAGAGATAGGAGTCAAACTACATCAGTGTACATCTGGAATAATTCCATTCACTTCAGTGGAGTCCCTCCAAATTTACACTAGGGCAGGTGAGGCTAGAATCTGAACTTTTATTTCTTAGAAAGCAACCTAAATCTAGTTTTGCTGGGATTTTCCCCTTAGAATGGGAGCATCACTACAAATTAGCAACCTGTACTAACCTAGGCTAGCTGCTATTCCCATATAGACTGTGGGTCAGGGCTGTAATGCCAATGCTGCTGCATTGAGCCTCAGCCTCCAGCTATGGTTTTCCTAATGAGGAACCTCCCTTACCTCCCCAGGAAAGTAACAGGGTCCAAATTTTTCATTCCCTTATAAAGCACACCTGCTGCTCCTTTCCTATATTTTATTAACAGGTTTTACATATCTGTACACAGAGTTTTCTGTCATAAGTATAGCCCAATAAAATGTAAAGTGTTCTTATTAAGGAGGGATTGCTCAAGGAAGTAATAATTAAGTCCATGTTCATTTTGGGCCTGACCCAAAGCCCACTAAAGTCAAAGGGAGTCTTTCCATTGATTTCTATATGCTTTGCATCAGATGATTTTATTTTAAGTAAATTATCAATAGTGCCAATCTTTGTAGAACTAATTCACTAATGTTAGTAAATAGATAGGAAAAGATAAAAGCTATTACTGTTTATCCCAATAGGATTTCCTGATTGATATTTTCCTGCTTTTTGAACCAAAAGTCAGCAACCATCGTTAATATATAGATGAGCACACACAGTTATTTCAAATATATAATGGATGAATTTTACACTTTATTGCAATATTCCATTTTCTGTCCCCTAAAGCATCTCAAACTTTCATATACATTATGAGAAGTTAATTATTAAAAACTAAATGCCAAAACACACAGGTAAACTTGAGGACACATACACTGGGAGCCTTGTGCACCTACCTTGCTCACAGTTTTTCCCACCATACCGCAGGGGGCAATCACAAGTGTAGGTGTTCCATTTATTCACGCATGTGCCTCCATTTTGACACCAATTAGTATCACAGTAGTTCTTCTGAGCTGCACAACCTGGAATTTAGAAAGCAGAGCTATTCAGCCTAAAACCATTCCACATCCGTGTATTTGGTAATGGTGGTTGCATAACATCAAAACAGACTTAAAATTACTTTAACAATACGTTTCTGAGTGACTGTTTCTGGGCTTTTTTCAATTCTGAAGGCAAAGGAAATCATTAAAGCATTACAACACTTTGAGAGCCATATGATCAAAAGAGACCAAGAAACCTCTCAGATAAAGACCAAGGGCTTAATTCTAGTGTAACTCTATTGAACCCAGTGGAGTGATACTATGTAGGAATGTGCCTCCAAATCAGAAAGCAACCAAACTGAAATCTTTCTTTGTTCTACTTCCCCTGAAACAGGAGCACATTTACCTAGATGAAAAACTGAATTGTGTTCAGCTAATTTTAAGGTAAAGACACAATCTGGCAAAAGCCAGATAATTCAAAGTTAGTGCTGAAGTTCCACTCTTAACTCATGGTCATTACTCATTAATTACCTGAAAAGAACACACAGGATCAGAAGTGAGTGCCTCCTCTAGTGCATCACTGAACTAGACCTCCACCAGGCCATGAGAAGAAAGAACTAACTACTTTTACAAATCAGTGATTTGCTCTGCTCTGTCCTGTGGAGATCTGAGCACCACTTCCCACTTGCTGCCTCTTCCAATACAGGAGCCAGACAGCTGAGACCGTACTCAGAAACTGGTCACTTTATAAGGCAGTACAACGGTATTCAGCAGCCCAGAAGAAGTGCAGCTCATGTTTCATTTTTAAACCACAGTTTTTTAAAACTCATGATAAGTATGCACAAGCTTCTGAGCAGCTTGCATTTCAGGTTTGGAGAGCTACTGCATTTGTTTTAAAGTATAACCAGAACTGGTTAAAATATTCCATTCTTCTTGACCTCATTACACTTCGTTTCAGAGCAGAGTGAGCTTTAATAGCTGAGATGCAAACATATGAAAATGGAAGGTTATTAAAAGAAATTCTGGTTCAACTGTTACAGTTCAGGGCAGAAGTGCTGCTCAAGAACCACCTTGCCATCAGAGTGCTTGGAACACGACTTAGAGCAATGTTCATTTAGGGCTAAATTCTATGTGCAAATCCCTGAACGATATTCTCCTCAGGACCTACAGAAGCTTTGTGAACCTCCTAAGTGCCATTTCATTCTTTAAGTGGTGCACACAGCCTCAGGACATTGTGTGGGTCTTCGGCACTGGCATGAATTTCACCTCACTCAAACAAATGAGGTACATGTAGGGGATTTATACAGTGACCAGGCTAGAAAAACTTTTCCCTTATTTTCCAGACTGCTCCATGGTGGCTACTACAGATTCAAAGATGCAACAGCTTCTGTGGCTGTTATATTTCTCCCAGAGAGATGGCAGAGGGGTTGGCAGTGAAGAGTAAAAGCGTGTTTCCCTCTCCCCATAACCCTATCCAACCTGCTCTGCACTAGGGTTGGGCAGACTCCTTATTCATACTCCCAAATCCTCCCCTCCACTGTTCAGCTGAGCTGAAATAATTCCAAGACCAACTGGGCCTTCCATATCCAGTGGCAGCATTGCGGGGGTGGGGTGACGGAGTAGGAGGGCAGGATTTCTCCCGAGGCAAAAAACTTCAAGGACTGTCGTCGCAAAAATGTTCATGTGCCTCACTGCTGTGTACATGCGCAACTAGCTGACCTACACCATTTGCACCCTGCCAATCAAGTGCTATTTTTCACATGGAAAGGTTGCACTTGCAGTTTTCCATGCATACCCCATGCACCCGCCTTTGAAAATCTGGTTCTTGGTGTGCACAAGAACTCTGAGCGTGACAGAAAGCTTTTTCTTGTGGCCTTTTGAAGATCTGGAAGCTTATACCTGCAAGAGTGCCATTATTGGCTATGAAACTAGCCATATCGATTGGCTTGTTGTCAATGGAGAGGTTCCTCATACAGCCAATAAACTCTCTGTTGTGCACAGGGAAGTCTTCAGGTAAGTTTGGGACACCCCCAAGCAGGAGAGGTCCAGTCAGGTCCAAAGATCTAAAGAAGTAAGAAATTAGCTGGATTATTTTCATGTCATTTGTTTGGCCTCCTTTACTTTACAGTTTCTTCACAGCTAATCTGACTAAAGAAATCTGAGATATTTAACTGTTTTCTGTTAGCTCATTATTTGCAGGATTTAGCTTCACAAGACTGTAAGTACCGATCTCAATAATAAAAAAGAATCATAATAAAATTAGCTGCAAATTTGTAATTTAGGACTGTAGGAGCTGCCATACCAACCACACCAACAGAGTCAAATATTGGTCTCTGACAGTGACCAGTACTAGCTATGTTAGAAGGTGTAAATGGAAAATTATGAAACAACATGCATCTATGGAAATTTCTTTTTAATCCCAGGTAGTGAGATGTTGATTTATAGCCTAAAGCAGGAAGGTTAGTATGATATATACACTTTTATTCTGGCTGGTGTAACTATGGATAATAATCTTGTTATTCATAAATGGCTAGTCCCTTTTTGAATCCTCCTAGGCTCCTTATGTTAACATCCAGTGGCAGTAGGTTCCGCTGGATAGTTATAGAACCTATAAAAAGTATATCTTTTAATCAGTTTTAAATGTTAACGAGTCTTTTAACTTCAATAAGTGTCCTCCTCTTGTATTTCGGAAAAGGGTAAATATAATCATCTGACTGGCATTTTCGATATAATTCATTGTTTTTATATATTTCTATCATGTCTCACCTGTTAGTAATTTTCTCTCTAAACTAAATAATACTAATCTTTTCAATCTTTCTTCAGACAGAAGGCTTTCCATGTATCTAATGATTTTCATTGCCCTTCTCTGGATCTTTTCTATTTCTCCTATAGCCTTTCTGAGATGGGATGATGTACCATTAATTTAAAATATGATGTCAAAATCTTTTTAGTATTACTCTCTTTTTCTTAATGCAGCCTCACAATTTATTTGCTTTTCTGACTGTTGCTGTAAATGAACAGATGTTTCCACTGAGCTTTCAACAATGATACCAAACACTTTTTCTTGTGTCTTTACAGTTATTTTAGACTCAACAATGTGCATGAGCCATTTAAATTGTTCCTTCTGATATACACTGCCTTTCACTTCTGTACTCTGAATTTCATCTGCCAGTTTAGTCAGTTTGGTTTCTTATAAAATCTTTGCTATGTGTGCTTTTCTTCTCACTGCCCATGTGTTATTGCTCAATTCCTTTTAAATATGAGAATGAATAAGAAATATCTATAAAAAGCCCTTACTTTTTTGAGCCACTTTGAGTTCCTTGGGCAGCACATGTGTAGTTCCCAATGAGACTTCCGAAGCGCACAGCCACTGCAGTGTCACAGTCATCCACTGTTACTACTGCCACCTTCTCTCCTGAAGGTCCATGAGGAATTCCTAATCGGCCAATGTGGGGCTTCAAGAAAATAAACAACATACCTGTAAATAAGGCTACAAACTCAGCAGAATCAACATGCCTGCAATCCACTCATACAGCATCATTCTGTTTTTAAGATGACTAAAGTAGGCTGTGCAACCAAACATGCATTACTTAAGGCAATCTCACTTACAACTCAACTGTGCAAGAGGAAACAAAATGGCTGACTTCATCTGAGAATAGTAACAAGCATCTAGAAGAACAGCGTGACAATTCCGCTCCTGTCACCAACTCTCCCCTCTCATCTAAAGTGAAGAGCTCACTTTAAAATATTATATTTCTCAGTCTTTTCCTTGCAAAAACAGCTTTGACAATATAAACTGACACAATATGTCTCACTAGGGTTAAAAGCGTGAAACCAATTTTTCATTTAAAAGAATGATAGCCCCCTCACAGCAACCCAGGACTGGGCTTTAGAGTGCAGAAAAAAATACAGCGACAGGCTACTTGATTTTGGGAAAGATTCCAGATCAAGATCACAACTTTATACCACTGTGTCACCCAACTACTGTTGATGGCACTAGGGCTGCCTCAGAGTCCCAACGACCCCTGGTCCTCTGCTGAGCAGACAGAACGACCTCAGGCCACAAGGAGAGGCAGTTCCACAGAGAGGCAGCATGGTGTAGTGGACTCAACAAGGGACAGAGAGCAAGGGATCATTCTCAGCTCTGACACTCAGTCCTTCAATGGCCTTGCTTCAATCACATAGGCCAACATTTACAAATATTTTTGTGGGTGATGAGAGACATGGTCACAAATGTTTTGCAGGGCTGGCAACAAATGTTAAGGCCAGTTCTCATCTTATACTGTCTATCTGGATACTCACACTATAGCACTGAGCTCCTCACTAGCATTAATGAGTTTACGCTCACACAACACCCTTGTGAGGCAGAGGTGTGGCATTTTACAAACAAAGAAATGAGGCACAGAAAAAAAATGATTGATGGTCACAAAAGTCTACAGCACCACCAGGAACTGAACACAAATCTCCACCCAGGGTCTTAACCACAAGAATATCCTTTGACTTTTTATAGCTCCATTAACTTCAAAAGAGTTATTTCAGTCTGACACCTGTGTAACTAAGCGGAGAACTAAACAGTCACCAGGAAACTGAGATACAGATCCCTCAAACTGAGGAATAACATATTTGTAAGAGACACAGTAACAGTGTGACAAGGTGGGGGAGGTAATATCTTTTATCAAACCAGCTTCTGTTGTTAAAAGATACATGTTTTCGAGCTCACTGTGAGAAAGAGCTCGATGTATGCTCGAAAGCTTGTCTCTTTCACCAATAGAAATGGGCCAATAAAAGACATCACCTCACCCACCTTGTCTCTCTAATTATCCTGGGGCTAACAGGACTACAACAACATTGCAAACAACAATAACAGTATCAGTCTAAACTAAATAACAACAATTGATAAAAGAAAGTCATTTTTCATATTTCATACCTGTAGAAAGCAACTGAGTCTTTCTTCTCTAACGTCACCGCTTCTATGAGAACACTGTATGTAATATACAGCATTGCATGAGCCAAATCCTGCTCACTTTATTCATGTCCCACTGAGGTCAATGGGGCTACTCAGTATTTAACACCCTACCTATTACATACTTGAAATCAGAGAGATATTCTTATGATCCTTTGATCATCAATAGTAGCAACTGTTGAAAAAAATAATGATGCATGGGCTTTATTAAAGTTTGCTTTAGCTTGCAGTGCATTCCCTTCACAACTTATATAGTCATTTACATGGCACATTTCTTTGGTATTGAATTTATCTGTACTGCAACCTAGGAAGTAACGGGGATAAAAGATCAATTCTGTCAGTTTCAGATTTTGCATGAATTTACTGAAATGGTTAACAGTCCCTTTCATTAGCTGCAAAGAATAACAGCTTCATTTATAAAGCTAATTATACTGGTGCATAAAAACATTTTAAAATGAAGTTTCCTGGTCTCAAACAATTCCAGTTGGAAAGTATTTTCCATTTCCTCTATGAACAGATAACATGATCACATAGTTTGGCAGCTGTTCATGTAAAGGTTTTGACCTCTATTAAGTGATATTAAGGCACGTTTTGTATTTCCCAGATTCTATGGGCTACACAGCAGCCTAATTTGGAAATGATTGGGAACATACATAGATGTGATGCTGAAAATGTTAGTAACAAGCTGGTCAAAATTAAGGAATTAATAAATAAAATATTCCAGCTAATAGCAAAACCTTCTGCTCCAAAGTTGTAATTTACATTTTTGGTACTAATGTTATATATTTTGAAGAAAAACTTAACACTTAAGTTCAAGATGTTTTAGTTAAACAAGTCTGTTTATTAAATTAGAAGCACCAGAGGATATGCCAGAGGGCGTCTTCTCCCTCCACTGGAGGAGTCTGCTCACAGTTAATCAGGCTTGCAGCCTGGATTTCCTAGTGAATCCACAACTGCTTCTGGATATCAAGAAGCTGCAGTGGCTAAGGCAGCTCTTTGTCCCTTATATTTGACTAGGAATTGCAACTTTTTCTTTTAGCTGATGCTTTGTCACAGTGATCCTGACCTTTGACACCTCAAGATTAGATTATTAGAGTATACTCTACAGTTCTTAAAACAGGAAAAGCTTGGAAGCTTAAACTGATACAGAATATGGCAGCCTGTTTATCATCGAGGGGTCCCCAACTACATAACTTTCTCCTCGCCTCAGTTCAAAAAAATCCTGAATCTTCTGACTTGCTCATCATGTTGCACGGCCTGTTTATTCTCCAAGACTCCCTGAAAGGGAGGGATCAATTGCTGGTAAGGGACAAAGTTTGTTGGTGATTTAGTGGGCTATGGAGAGTCTTTTTTTCCTTTTAAATATGGTTACAATATCCACCTTTCCAGCACCTGACATGGGACATACTTTACAACAAAAAGACAAACATCTAAAATGATGTAAGTAAATATTAAAATAAATCAAGTAACTGTTCCTTATACAGAAGGGTTCAAAGCAACAATGGATCAGGAATAACAGTGCAAAGAAAAATAAACTGGTGAGACTACATGATAGCAGACAAAGCATTCCTATTTAAGGTCTGCTTCTTGCTCATATGGAAGACAAATGAGTTTTGCCATTGACTTCAACAGGAACAGGACTGGGCCCTTACAGAAGATAGGTTCAGTAAAAAATAGCAACATCCACACTGTTATTCTCAGAGGGAGATTTCAAGGACACAAGCGGGAGTTAGGTGCTCTGTTCCCATGACTTCTAATGGGAACTGGGCACCTAGCTGCCCTTTGTGCCTTTGAAAATCTCCTCTTGAAACACCATGCTACCTAAAAGCCAAGTTTCATTAGCTTTGCTGTACAGTAATTCTGCATTCATGAGTAAACGTTCAGTGTGGTGCACAGGAATTTACCAGCATGACTCCCATTAATGTTAATGGAAGTCATGTAACTAAGTCCTGCTCACAGAGCTGAAAATTTACCTCTCACTGTCTAACCCTAAGGGCTGCCTTTCCACATAGTGTTTGTGTGGAAATAGATTGGGGTTCAAACTTCAAAGACCACATGTTGTAAAAGTGAGAAATATGCAGAGGTACCAACAGCTCAATAAATAAATAACCAAAAAATAATCTACGCAGAGGTCTCAGTTCCACATATGCAAATTAGAAATGAAGTTGATTCTTCCTCGTCTCACAAAAACAAGCTGCACCTTGCAGAGCATTCTCGTCATTATCATGCACCAATTCTTATTTTTGCTTGCTACATTGCCAATGAATGACCTTACAGAGTCTTGTCTTACTTAGATAAGGGTAAGAAGCAGCTCTAGCTTATCAATCAAGCATAGGCTTTTGGGAGCCAGGAACCCCTCATTTCTAATCCCACTTTGGACACTGACTCATTCTGCAGCCTGGACATATCACTTAGCCTCGTGTATTTGACTTTCCCCCACCTGTAAAATAGCAATAATAATATTTACCTCCCTCAGATAAGGGCAATTAGCACACACAATCTCCACAGAGCTTTAAAAACATTAACTATGCCTCAACACTCCAGTGAGGGAGGTTAGAGTTCTGACACCATTTTAAGGAGGGGCAATCTGAGGTTTAAGGTTTAACCCATGACATTCCCCATGACACAGAGGGAGCCATGGTTAGCCTCACGATTATAATGAAGAAGTTCCAGACTCCCAAGCCTGTTTAATCAGACCACCTCTCTCCTTCAGACCATGATAAAGCCACCTGTGAGATGTCTCAGACTCAATGAATGCCATCAAATGTGATCTGGAGGAACCATCTTCTCAGAGCCCAAAGGTAAAGATGACATCCTTTTGGGTGCAGATTTTTTATTTCTAAGGTCTATAGCAGACTCAAGTGACACCTCCACACATGTATTTTATTCAAGATGTCAAGTCAGATTCTGGTAAGATCCAGCTGAGGAATGGCAATCTGTTTGGCTTTTTTCCTGATTCTTCAACATAAACAAATATACATATACTCTCACAGGTGTCCATTCACACATTAAAATGCTAATAATCTTAATCTGTGAAATTTCAGTTTTACCGTGATGGGGTCGTCAGAACATGCATCTGTCTTATAGTTTGCAAATTTGATATCCTTTCTGTCAGTATCTTACTTTAAAAATCAGAGACAATGCTAAATTGATGTACTTCAATATGATTTAGAAGTTCCAGCCACTGAAAGCACATATTTAAATCATTGATGCTCCATTCAGTTATCCATTAAAGGTACAGATGGTCTCGTGGTAAATACTGTAGAGAAGAGATCCACAGATTAAGGGATAATGCAGGCTCTGTCTTAAACACTTAATGGCTACATTTTTTGTACTGTATTAATTATATTTCTCAAATGTCACAATCTAAGTTCAGTGGCCAGTTTAACAAAATGGTCCAAACTTCTGTGGATTTATTTGTAAATAAATCAGATCCATGACATTTAATATTTTGTACTTAATGATAATGGTTGCAGAGTAAAAACTGTTTCTTTGGTCAGTTAGTGGCAGAGGTGGGAACCCAATTCTAGATTTTCTGCTCTGTGCTTAATCCTCTAGACCACATGGCTTTTATGGTGGCATCACCTTCATCTCCTTCATCAGTGGCAGCTTTCTCAAAATTCACAAGTGCACATTTTTGAGTGGAAGTGCCCACTTTATTTTTCCGGAAACATCCAGAGAGTAAAAAATATTTTTATTCAACCTCATAAAATTGCTCCACTTGTATGGATGTTTCAGGAACTCAACGCAGGCTCATTTCAACAATAAACATTTCTATTATAAATATTTCAGTCGGCTCTAGCCTCTTTGCTTTCTTTGAAGCAACTGACAACAGAGGAAACGGCTTTGCAGCAAGCCGTAGACAAGAACAACAGTGTGAAAAACATAAATGAGTACCCTTGAAAGGGAGACACAACAAACCTAGTTAAGGTTGGCATCTGTCCATTCTTCTCAGGGGACAGATATGAAGGTGCATATTATAAACATATTCTTTGCTTAGCTCACTGCACAAAAAACATCTATTTTAAAAAGTTAAGCTATTAGACTTTTTCGGTCTCAAGACTTAATACACAGTTCAACTTGTTTGCCATCATCATAACTTATTTTTAAAAAGAAAAGCCATTCCAAAACCAACGGTACCCTTTCTCTATGAAAGCTTCCAAGTTTTTGTTTCCTGGTCAATAAGTCACACATTGTTTTTGTTAATGAGTAGCTAATGATTTATTGAGTATTTTCAGAGGTTAAAGGTTAAAAAGAATCTGTTTCCTAGTTGTTCTTTTTTAAATTAATATTTTTCTAGACTTTTGTTTGTTTAGCTCAAAAAATTATTAGTGTAGGGTAAAATGTAGCATGTTAATATACTTTCAAGCCAACTTATTTCACAATTTTTCTAGCTCCAGTAATAATTAGCAGAAAATGGAGCACCTTCCAAAGTCTACTGCAGATGCTGGAAGTTTGTGGTGCCGTTTTGGTTCAAACATGCTCAGTCTCATTAGGCAGCTAGCCATGCTCAGAGAACCCTTTCATTAACCCGTTGGCCTCAGACCAACTATCTAACCCAGGAAAGGGGGGGAAAAGCCTTCAGATTCCCAGGCAATACTTCACTGCTTCAGTGGTCAAAAAGCTCATTAACTGACAGCTACAGACACCGTCTCGCTGGGCACAGAAATGGAATCAACCCCCTCCAAAAAACAAACAAACTGGAAACAACAAATAAAGCAGCAGGAACCAAAAAAAGTGTGACATTTACAACTTAGGGAGAAATAAATTCGTAAATACCAGACAAGCTTAATGCTGCTACATGAACTTATAGATTGCACTGATCAGAACAGTCAGTCAGGCAACTGGAAATTGGGCCAGATTAGGACAAACACACTAAAGTTAATTTCTGCTTTGTAAAATTGCCCCTTGCTGATTTCTAGAGGAAAAAAATGAACAGCACCTTTAAAACAAGCCAGTATAAAAACTGGAGAATCCGTCACATATTTCCACTCTGATACATTATGATAGTCACCAAAGGTAAGTATGACAAATTATTACACAAACTTTCCATTCCTTTGATGTGCATTATTCCTTCATTACTCACTGAATAGTCTAAAGGCAATTTTTTTGGTACGTACTTGCTCTTGTTTGAATCTGTACACACCCACAAGAATTTGTGACAGAAAAAAAAGCACTTTACAGTAAATGGATCAAACGCTGCAAAAACCAAATCACCATACCATTCCCTTTCCTAGACAAGTGATAGCGACATCCTGGGACTCCTCACAATCAGGATTCAGGCTGGGTCATGACACTGAGCTGTCTTTAGTAGCACAGAATGGTGACTATGGCTATGTACAGAGGCCAAACTTTGATGTTCATACAGCTTGACCTGCTGGTGGCTTTTGACATAGTCAATTATGAGACACTGCTCATCTCCCTACAAGATCTAGCTGGTGTGAATGGTGTAGCACTCAACTGATTTTCATCAATCCTTTCTACCTCACTCAAGAATGGTAACAGGCAGCAGCTTCTCATCCTCACAAGCTCTCACATGTGGAGTCCCACAGGACTAGTTCTGTCCCCTCCCCTTTTCAATATATGTGATGCCTTGGGAAGAAATTGTGTAGTGCCATGCACACGTTGATGGCATATGATGAAGCTTGTCCCAGGGAAGACAACCATAATGTTGGTAGGGAGAGTGAAAGAGCCAAAACCTTGACCGCACCCTTCTTTGGAAGCCACCAGTCAAAATTGTGCCCAGCCGCTAAGTATTACTGGATTCCTCTCTGCTCCTTGATAAAGAGGCAGCAGCAAGATGCACCTTTTTTCACCACTCAGAGACTATGTCCATTCCCCTCAGACAAGGGCCTAGGTACCACAATCCATACAATCATCACCATAGGACTGGTCTGTCTCATCCACCTTGTACAATGTTTTTCTCAATTCTGTATTGTCACTGGTTGTTGGTTCCTTTACCCCACCCTTTTCCTACCACTGCAACTTTCCAGCTGCCTGCCCTCACTGTTTCTGCCTACTATGCTTCGCACCCTTCTTCTTGTTCCCCTCCGCACATTTTCCCTGTCCTTTACACACTCCTCTTTTAGTCCAGCAATCCCTTCCTCACCCACACTTCAGCCCTAAACACCCTTCATACATAAGCATTATGGTATGTAAGTGTTCTGATTCATCATGTTTAATTGTGTGTTTGGAGCTCAACCATTACTGTGATCAGAGTCCTACAAATACCTAGAAACACCAAATTGTGCCACTCTTATTCATATTGGATAGTATCTCACTTAGGAGTAGTCCCATTTTCTTCCATAAAACAACTTGCTAAGAAAAGTATCATTCAGCATGAGTAGAGGTGACACAGCCTGGCCTTCAGAAATTAGTTCTCTCACTCTCTCTCGGTTCAATAAAAGTACTTTGTGTGATTGTGTGAGGTTAGTGGCCTTTGGAAGGGACCCAATAAAGTACATGAGGATTCCTGTGTGGCCAGGTGCAAAGACAGTTCCTCCAAAGTGCTGTTTCCCCTCACCGCCATAGATGTGAAATTCTTTAAAAACTTCTCTGTAAATCAGTGAGTTACTATAGGTTTCTGTGTGATTAAATACAGATAAGAGCACACTTCAAAGTATTACACTGAATTCCTGAGGTGCCATTTAAATGACTCTGCTAGAAACAGTGCACAGTGTTAAAATGTTTTTTCTCATTAAAGTAGATTACAAAAAAGATCTGCTCAACAGAAGGGAGTCCTGCTGCAATAAGGCCATGCCTGCTTTGAAACAAAAGAGTAGCAAAGGTATAGATAAAGGGACATTTAAAATTGTTATTATTACATGTACAATACTTGGTTAAAATGTTGTAATGTAGTCTGGCGGGACTGGGATGTTCACTTGCTTCATGCCCAGTTTTGTGATGTTTATAAGAGGAAATGTTCAGCCTGCACTAATGTGGAAAAAACCCTAATAATCAATGTCAGAAAATCATCTACTGCAGTAGATACAGAATAAGGCCTTAATCCTTCCCATCCATATTTGGTGCACATTGCCATATACCTTAGGTCTGCCTACCCACAGCTGCCTTTCCAAAGTACATAGAAGGGCTGGAAGGGTCCTTGAGAAGTCAGTAAGTCAAGCCCCCTGCGCTGAGGCAGGGCCAAATAAACCTAGATCATCCCTGACAACTAAGTTCCCTCTAAGCTGCACAGTCGTGTGGCTGCGCAGCAGGCTACCAAGGGCTGCGCAGCCAGGGAGAGGTGCTCCTCCCTCGGCCCACCCCAGCCAGAGCTGCCATGGCCAGGGAGAGGTGCCTCTCCCCTGGCCCTGAGCTGCTGTGGTGAGAAAGGGTTGTGGGGAGTCCTCTTTCCCCACCCCAGCCCTGGGGAAGCCTGCATCCCAAACCCCTCATCCCCAGCCCCATCCCAGAGCCCATACCCGGAGCCAGGGCCCTCACCCCCGCCCCCGCACCTCAACCCTCTACCCCAGCCCTGAACCCCCTCCCACATTCCAAACCCCTCGGCCTCACCCCCGCCACACATCACCTCCATATTGGTGCACATAACAAAATTCATTCTGCATATGGATGCAAAAAATTAAGAGGGAACACTGCCTGACAGGTGTTCATCCAACAGATTTTTAAAGCCTCCAATGAGGGGATTTCAAAACCCCCCTTGGAAGCCTATTCCAGAGCTTAACTACCGTTGTAGCTGGAAAGTTTTTCCTAATATCCAGCCTATATCACCTTTGATGCAAATTAAGCCCACTGCTTCTTGTTCTACTTTCAGTTGATCACCATCCTTTTTATAATGATTCTTAACATATTTGAAGATTGTTAACAGGTCCCCGCTAAGTCTTCTTTTCTCAAGACTTTTCACAAGACTAAATGCCCAGTTTAACTATTCCTTACAGATCAGGTTTTCTAAACCTTTTAGCATTTTTATTCCTCTTCTCTGGTCTCTCCCGAGTTTGTCCGCATCTTTGTTAAAGTGTGGCGCCCAGAACTAGACACAGCACTCCAGCTGAGTCCTCACCAGTGCCGAGTACCGTGGTACAATTACTTCCCATGTCTAACATACAACACTTGTGTTAATACACCTCATGATGCTAGCCTTTTTTCCAACCGCATCATACTGCTGATTCTTGTTCAAGTTGTAATCCATTATAACCCTCAAATCCTTTTCAGCAGTACTACCACCTAGCCAATTTCCCTCCATTTTGTAGTTGTGCATTTTATTTTTCCTTCCTAAGTGCACTTGTCTTTACTGAATTTCATCTTGTTGATTTTAGATCAATTCTACAATTTGTCAAGGTGGTTCAGAATTTGAATTCTGTTCTCTAAACCCCTCCCAGCTTGGTGTCATCTGCAAATTTTATAAGCCTGCTCTTCTTTCCATTATCCACATCTCTAATGCAAATATTGACTAGTACCACACCCAGTACCATACCCAGACTGCAGTGCCCCACTAGATACACCCTCCCAGTCTGATAGTGAACCATTAATAACTACTCTTTGAGTATGGTCTTTCAACCAGTTGTGCACCCACCTTATAGTAAGTTCCTCTTGACCACATTTCCCTAGTTTGCTTATGACAATGTTATGTGGGACTGTCTCATTAAAATCATAAAAAAATGTCATGTATCAGAGAGCTAGAGTGAGCACATAGGGCACAATCCAAAAGCCTCATTAAGGCAAACTACCATTGGGAAATCCTGCAATTCTCATTTAGGGCCTTGTCATCTTCTCTACCTCTGTGGACAGAGGGGCAAAGAATCATCACTGCAGGAACCATACTTTCAAGGGCTTCCACGATGCCCCATTAAACCTCCTTGGAGGATTCTGCAGTACGGGGCAGGTAAGCTGCCCGAGTTAATACAGCCTCAGGCTGTACTCTCTTGTGCCAGCTTCCCCTGTGGGTTTGATGGGGGGGGAAGGCAAATCTGAAGGAGGAGAATCCTAAATTTTTAATGAATCAGTAAACTCAGGGGTTGAACCATATGACTGGAGAATTGCTAACATAGTTCCTATTTTTAAGAAAGGAAAAAAAGTGATCCGAGTAATTATAGGCCTGTTAGTTTCCCATCTGTAGTATGCAAGGTCTCGGAAAAAAATTTGAAGGAGAAAGTAGTTAAGAACATTGAGGTCAATGGTAATTGGGACAAAATACAACATGGTTTTACAAAAGGTAGATCGTGCCAAACCAACCTGATCTCCTTCTTTGAGAAGGTAACAGATTTTTTAGACAAAGGAAACGCAGTGGATCTAATTTACATCGATTTCAGTAAGGCATTTGATACAGTTCCACATGGGGAATTATTAGCTAAATTGGAAAAGATGGGGATCAATATGAAAATTGAAAGGTGGATAAGGAACTGGTTAAAGGGGAGACTACAACGGGTCATATTGAAAGGTGAACTGTCAGGCTGGAAGGAGGCTACTAGTGGAATTCCTCAGGGATCGGTTTTGGGACTAATCTTATTTAATCTTTTTATTAATGACCTTGGCACAAAAAGTGGGAATGTGCTAATAAAATTTGCGGATGACACAAAGCTGGGAGGTATTGCTAATACAGAGAAGGACCGGGATATCATACAGGAAGATCTGGATGACCTTGTAAACTGGAGTAATAGTAATAGGATGAAATTTAATAGTGAAAAGTGCAAGGTCATGCATTTAGGGATAAATAACAAGAATTTTGGTTATAAACTGGGGACACATCAGTTGGAAGTAACAGAGGAGGAGAAGGACCTCAGAGTACTGGTTGATCACAGGATGACTATGAGCCGCCAATGTAATATGGCTGTTAAAAAAGCTAATGCGGTCTTGGGATGCATCAGGCCAGGTATTTCCAGTAAAGATAAGTCATTATGCAAGGCACTGCATTTAGCCGTATGGAACGGAAATCCATCAACCTCATGAAAAAACTTGTACAGATACAGACAGACATCATCTTCCTTTCCAAATGCAAGCAGATGGACATCATACCAAAAGGACTAAAGGTAAAAAATCCATTACAATCTACATATCACACAGACTATGCTGAGAGACTGTGTCACACACTCTCAAAGAAACTGCGAAACCACCTGATCAGCATCCTATACAGCAAACAGGGAAAGATTAAGAATGAGCTCTCAGAACTGGATACTCTCATAAGAAACCAACCTTCCACACAAACTTCCTCATGGATAGACTTTACAAAAACTAGACAAGCCATTTACAAGACAAACTTTGCCTCTCTACAAAGGAAAAAGGACACTAAACTATCTAAACTGCTACATGCCACAAGCAGCCACAACAGTAGTTCTCTTAACCCACCCAGCAATATTGTTAATCTTTCCAGCTATACTCTTAGCCCAGCAGAAGAGTCTGTCCTATCTCGGGGCCTCTCCTTTTGTCCCTCCAGACCCATGAATATGATACAGTTCTGCAGCGACCTAGAATCCTACTTTCGATGTCTCCGACTCAAAGAATATTTCCAACATACCTCTGAACAGCATACTAACCCACAGAATCCTCCCTACCAGCACTACAAAAAAAAGGATTCTGCATGGACTCCTCCGGACGGTCGAAACAACAGACTGGATTTCTACATAGATTGCTTCCGTCGACGTGCAAAGGCTGAAATTGTGGAAAAGCAACATCACTTGCCACATAACCTCAGCCATGCAGAACACAACGCCATCTACAGCCTCAGAAACAACCCTGACATCATAATCAAAAAGGCTGACAAAGGAGGTGCTGTCGTCATCATGAATAAATTGGAATATGACCAGGAGGCTGCTAGACAGCTCTCTAACACCACATTCTACAGGCCATTATCCTCTGATCCCACTGAGGATTACCTAAAGAAACTACACCATCTGCTAAAAATACTCCCTGACAAAGCACAGGAACAAATCCGTACAGACACATGCCTAGAACCCCGACCAGGGGTATTCTATTTGCTACCCAAGATCCATAAACCTGGATATCCTGGACGCCCCATCATCTCAGGCATTGGCACCCTAACATCAGGCTTGTCTGGTTATGTAGACTCTGTCCTAAGACCCTACGCTACCAGCACTCCCAGCTATCTTCGAGACACCACTGACTTCCTGAGGAAACTACAATCCATCGGTGATCTTCCAGAAAACACCATCCTGGCCACTATGGACGTAGAAGCCCTCTACACCAATATTCCACACAAAGATGGACTACAAGCTATCAGGAACAGTATCCCTGATAATGTCACAGCTAACCTGGTGGCTGAACTTTGTGATTTTGTCCTCACCCACAACTATTTCACATTTGGGGACAATATATACCTTCAAGTCAGCGGCACTGCTATGGGTACCCGCATGGCCCCACAATATGCCAACATTTTTATGGCTGACTTAGAACAACGCTTCCTTAGCTCTCGTCCCCTAACGCCCCTACTCTACTTGCGCTACATTGATGACATCTTCATCATCTGGACCCATGGAAAAGAAGCCCTTGAGGAATTTCACCATGATTTCAATAATTTCCATCCCACCATCAACCTCAGCCTAGATCAATCCACACAAGCGGTCCATTTCCTGGACACTACTGTGCTAATAAGCGATGGTCACATAAATACCACCCTATACCGGAAACCTACTGACCGCTACACTTACCTACATGCCTCCAGCTTCCATCCAGGACACACCACACGATCCATTGTCTACAGCCAAGCTCCAAGATATAACCGCATTTGCTCCAATCCCTCGGATAGAGACAAGCACCTACAAGATCTCTATCAAGCATTCTTAAAACTACAATACCCACCTGCTGAAGTGAAAAAACAGATTGACAGAGCCAGACGAGTACCCAGAAGTCACCTCCTACAAGACAGGCCCAACAAAGAAAATAACAGAACACCACTAGCTGTCACCTTCAGCCCCCAACTAAAACCTCTCCAGCGCATCATCAGAGATCTACAACCTATCCTGAAAGATGATCCTTTACTCTCACAGATCTTGGGAGACAGACCTGTCCTCGCTTACAGACAACCCCCCAACCTAAAGCAAATACTCACCAGCAACCACACATCACTGAACAAAACCACTAACCCAGGAACCTATCCTTGTAACAAACCCCGATGCCAACTCTGTCCACATATCTATTCAAGTGACATCATCATAGGACCTAATCACATCAGCCATACCATCAGGGGCTCGTTCACCTGCACATCTACCAATGTGATATATGCCATCATGTGCCAGCAATGCCCCTCTGCCATGTACATTGGCCAAACCGGACAGTCTCTACGCAAAAGAATTAATGGACACAAATCTGACATCAGGAATCAAAATACTCAAAAACCAGTGGGAGAACACTTTAACCTGTCTGGTCATTCAGTGACAGACCTGCGGGTGGCTATATTACAACAGAAAAACTTCAAAAACAGACTCCAAAGAGAGACTGCTGAGCTAGAATTGATATGCAAACTAGACACAATCAACTCCGGTTTGAATAAGGACTGGGAATGGCTGAGCCATTACAAACATTGACTCTATCTCCCCTTGTAAGTACTCTCACACTTATTATCAAACTGTCTGTACTGGGCTAGCTTGATTATCACTTCAAAAGTTTTTTTTCTCTTAATTAATTGGCCTCTCAGAGTTGGTAAGACAACTCCCACCTGTTTATGCTCTCTGTATGTGTGTATATATATCTCCTCAATATATGTTCCATTCTATATGCATCCGAAGAAGTGGGCTGTAGTCCACGAAAGCTTATGCTCTAATAAATTTGTTAGTCTCTAAGGTGCCACAAGTACTCCTGTTCTTCTTTTTTTGGTGTTAGTACCGTTATATAAGGCACTGGTGAGACCTCATCTGGAATACTGTGTGCAGTTCTGGACTCCCATGTTTAAGAAGGATGAATTCAAACTGGATCAGGTACAGAGAAGGGCTACTAGGATGATCTGAGGAATGGAAAACCTGTCTTATGAAAGGAGACTCAAAGAGCTTGGCTTGTTTAGCCTAACCAAAAGAAGGCTGAGGGGAGATATGATTGCTCTTTATAAATATATCAGAGGGATAAATATCCAGGAGGGAGAGGAATTATTTAAGCTTAGTACCAATGTGGACACAAAAACAAATGGATATAAACTGGACATTAGGAAGTTTAGACTTGAAATTAGACGAAGGTTTCTAACCATTAGAGGAGTGAAGTTCTGGAACAGCCTTCCAAGGGGAGCAGTAGGGGCAAAAGACATATCTGGCTTCAAGACTAAGCTTGATAAGTTTATGGAGGGGATGGTATGATGGGATAACCTAATTTTGGCAATTAATTGATCTTTGATTATTAGCCCGTAAATATGCCCAATGGTCTGTGATGGGATGTTAGATGGGGTGGGATCTGAGTTACTACAGAGAAATCTTTCCTGGGTGCTGGCTGGTGAGTCTTGCCCACATGCTCAGGGTTTAACTGATCGCCATATTTGGGGTCGGGAAGGGATTTTCCTCCAGGGCAGATTGGCAGAGGCCCTGGAGGTTTTTCGCCTTCCTCTGCAGCGTGGGGCACGGGTCACCTGCTTGAGGATTCTCTGCACCTTGACGTCTTTAAACCACGATTTGAGGACTTCAATAACTCAGGCATAGGTTAGGGGTTTGTTACAGGAGTGGATTGGTGAGATTCTGTGGCCTGCATTGTGCAAGAGGTCAGATTAGATGATCATAATGGTCCCTTCTGACCTTAAAGTCTGTGAGTCTATGATAGGGTGACTAGACAGCAAATGTGAAAAATCAGCACGGGGGTGGGAGGTAATAGAAGCCTATATAGGAAAAAGACCCAAAAATCGGGACTGTCCCTGTAAAATCGGGACATCTGGTCACCCTAGTCTATGAATCCACTGCCTCTTAACCCCCTCCAAAATCACAGAGTCCATACCCCACGAAGTGGCTTCTGCAGGCTTAGGGGAACGGAACAGTGTGAGGCTAAATCTGTAGTCTCCATGCTGTGGAGGGGAGCATGGGTCCCCGAGTGAGGAATTCAGATTCTGGCCCATTGACTTCAGGGAGAATGGTGGGCGCTCAGCACCTCTTGGGATCAGGATCCCTGTCCTTTCCTAAGTAAAACTCCCAGAATTCCAATGGCAGTTTTGTCTGCTTGGGACTGAATAAAGACTTCAGGACTTGGCCCAGCATGCAAGAGGCAGACTTGTTAAATGAAAACTTTAAATGCACCGTGATGATTGTTCCTGGAAGATTTGTTTTAATTTGTGCATAAAGAACAGAAGAAACAAATCCCTTGAGATGCTGGCAAGCTAGTGAATTCCACAGACAATAATTAATCAAAAAGCTTTTACAGAGGAGAAAGACATTAAAATGTTATGAGTTTGTATGGTCCATTTCTTCCCTAACAGTATAATTGGTTCTTTAAAGCCATCATGAATTATATCTGAACTTGTATACACAATATCTGAGCAGTTTCACTCTCTAGCACAGAATACACTTCACAGCTCTGTGTCCCTGGAATGACTTTTGCTGCTCTACCCCTTCGTTTCCTGATATACAAAGCTAGACACAAGTTACTTTTAAGTCCCCATCACAACAATAAAACATCAAGTATCATTACTTTAGAGTCAAATCCTGGCTTCCTTTCTTAGGTTTTATTCAGTTTTCACTCAGCTCTTAGCAGAAGAAACTTCTACTGACTGGGGTTTGCCTGAGGAAAAACTCAGTGAAATAGACTGTCTTCCACATACCGAAGGGACACTTCACATATGGATCTTCTCCATCTCCCATCCCACACGGAAGTGGAGAACAGCTTCCTCTACAGCACCACACTACCACCTCCTCTGGACCCTACAGAGGGCACTTGGTGGAGCTGAGGACAGTAGCTGGTTGCGAGGGGAAAAGGAGAAGCAGCAGATCCTTCAACCAGCCCTTCAGCGATTGTCTGAAAAAGACACCATGGCCTGGAGCTGTGTTATCTTTTTCCCTCTCCCTCCCTCCCTCCTTCCCTCCCTCAAAGATTTTAAGGCCAGAAGTGCCTATTACAATCATCTAGTTTGACCTCTGACATAGCACAGGTCATAGAACATCACCAGTGACTTCTGCACCAAGTACATAACTTCTGGCTGAACAAGAACATATCTGCAAGACAGCCATCCAGTCTTGACTTCAAGTGATGAAGAATCCACCATGGCCCTTGGGGAGTGGTTCCAGGAGTTAATTATTCTCACCACTTCTTATTCAAATCTGAATTTGTCTAACTTTAGTTTCCCACTGTTGGATCTTGCTATGCCTAAGGATCTTCTCTGGGACCCTCTATTGGTTGAATGAGAGAAACTGCTGGTGCCAGAGCTAGAACGGAGGCATAGGCCTTCTGCCTGGATGGCCTGGGTTGAGAGTGGGCCCAAGCCCTATTCAGTGAGGGTGAGGGTGGGACAAATCCCATCCCACTCCCTGACAGAACCATCAGGGAAGGGAGGATCTCCACAAGGGATCCCTCTCAGAGATTTCTTAATCCCAAAACCTCCTCTCACTGTTTATTCTATCAGACAGGATGATGTGGGCCTAAGCAAGGACCTCCATAGCACAGGTCATAGAACATGGGGAGGGATCCATCCATGTTTCCCGCTGCTCCATGTGCCCCTGATTAAAAGCCACATATTTGACCCCTAGACCGGAACACTGGAGCACAGAACCAAATATCACTTGTTCAGTGCGCGTCTCCTCAAACACAGTTTAAAAAGCTATGTTTTGCACTCAGTAAAATGAGTAGTATTTTACGTTTGATTAATGAAAATGGTTTGAACTTTCAGTCACACAGTTCTTAATGAATTTCCTTTAAATGCATTCAACAATAAAACATCTAATTTCTATACTTTCCTATATATGCTTGTAATTGTAACTGCCACACATTTTTAAAAAGAGCAATGTCAGTTAGTGCCATAGAATAAATAATACAAATGACCAATAAAGTACATATATAACCTCTTCTGATTCATGGGATAGATCCATGTACTGTATGTGCGCCTCACACTCTAAACAGCATGCTGTTCAGTAATTGTATAGTTGGGACAAACCCTCCCAGATAAAAACCCAGCCAAATAAAAAAAAAATCTGCTGATGCAGTAACTTTTGTTCTTGTAAGGAGCTCCCCTGAGACCATCATAAACCTATCAGGCTACCATATCATTAACTCAGACAAAAACTTTTTGGGCGCTCAAGTGTGAGAGTAAATTAAACATGCAACCCACCTACAGGACTCTGGTAAATGCACTGTCCATGGTAAGTCAACAACATGTTTTTTTAGTGCATTACTTGAGTTGCATTTGAGCTTTGTGTAACTGAAGGGCTTCCTGCAAGTTGCTCTGGGAAGAGAAGGCTCTACTCTTACGCAAATATCCTCATATGGGGCCTTTCTAGAATTACAAATGAAGGTTTCAAACTCAGTCAAATTCTTTAAGTTTTTTGTGTCCTGTAAATCTCCTTATATGAAAACCATGGCAACAATTTGGATCCAACAGTAGCTTTGTAGAGGAAAAGTCATTCAGTACAAACGGGGGCTCTTACTGGGAGCTCTTTAGGAGCTTTGCAGGAAGCTGATTTTCATCATTGCCAGCTTGCCTGCTGCATGACAGCTAACTTGACCAGTCTGGGAATACATTCTATCGATTACTAACTATTAACAATGAGAAGAGATACACAAGGGATAACAAACCTAGAAACATAACTAAATCCATAGTAACTGGATACTATATTAGGTCTGATAGGAACATCTGATTTGTTCCAGATAGAAGCAGATTCTGAAAATGAATAAAAACACGATCAATAACTTTCCACTGATTTCAGCATCATACTCTAGATAGAGGCTTTAAAAACTGAGTCTGTTACACTTAGAGCCGATATAAATGTGAGCTTGGAAGCCTGGACTCACTAGATCGGGAATTCCCTACATCTTCTACTGGAGAAAGGTACAAATGCCTAAAAGCAGCTGCAGTGTTCCTAACAGTGGGATCGGAAGGGAGGGAGCTGGGTCCATAGCTTTGCATTTTCAGTGCTCCCTTTGGTGCACTGTGTAGTGAGGGGAGCCATCCCTGCATACCCCCCAAGCACTGGAATGGTAACTGTGACAAGCCCTTGTGTGGGCCATGCGGAGGGATCCATCCATGTTTTCCCCCCTGCTCCATGTGCCCCTGATTAAAAGCCACAATCTGGCCCATGCTATTTAGTCCATACCTTTAGATGGATTTCTCTGGTTATTTTGGATCTCACCCAGTTGGGAGAAATGAGGTTTTTTGGTTCCATCTTGAGCAAACATTTCAAGAGTGTGCAAATTTCCATATTTAATATCTGCAGTCCTTGGAAACTTTAGCAAAACTTCCTAATTTTTATTTTAATAGGAGCTCCAGCTCCTACTAAAGTCAATGTAAAAAAATTCCCATTGATTCTAATGGTTGATTCTGGTCATAGTGGCATTAAGATAATCTTCTGCAACTGCATTCTTTATGCAGAAAATCCCACTTAATCCTTTAATAAATTAGTTTTGAAGCCATTAGGATTTATTTCATGAATTGTCTCTGTGGCCACAATTGTCTCTCATCAGATGTCATTAGTGACGGATAACTACATAATAAATGTTTCTGCTAAACTACATCTACTAATCTTCAGACTTCTCTTATGAAGTATGCTTTTCAATAGAGGTCTAATATTTAATATTCAAAAAAGATACTTATGAAGATAATAAACCAATCACTTCTCTCCCCAGTACATGTGTAGCTGTGGCCTTTCCAAGCACACATCATATTATCGAAAACTGTTAATTTCTATTTAAGAATATAATTGCCAATCACATTTCCAAATGTGCAGACTACCAAGTAAAAGGAATTGGTAAAATCTATCACTTTAGGTTCAAATAGTGACTGAAAATTGTTGCTCTGTGATGGCTGTTCAGTGGCCTACGTACAACGAGTCAGTGATCTCTGTTCAGTTCCTTTTATGGCTGAATCATAAAAATCACCAGCATAACTGGCAGTCTCAGTAAAGAAACCAAAGAGTGAATGGGCATGGAGAGCAAACTCCCCTTTTACTCACAAAGGGGGCCCCTCCAGATAGGGCTGAGGTGCACTAGAAGGCAGCAGAGAGAAGTTAGCATTGTTTCTATAGCTGCATATCAGTTATGTGGGAACAGAGGACTTCAGGTTGCAGGGCTGTCAACCCAGCACTTTTCACAAGCATTAAATTCACTTTAAAAGAGAGAGAATACCCAATATTGCCATCAATGGCTTTTGAAGCGATTGTATAGTTTGCAATCTGAGTTTAACCCCAATGGTATTTGATAGCTTGCTTTGTTCTTACGAAGGTAACAGTGGGATACCAAGGGGGTGGGGTGAGGTGGGGTCAATCATCATTGCTGGATATAGAATCATTCTGTTTCCATAACAGGTGAATTTGCTATCATCACACAAGGTCTGTGTTTGCAGATGGAAACGTGATAGCCTATCTATCAGCTCCACCAGCAGCCAGCACTGTGGGACATGTATGCTACAATCAATGGGGCCTGCATTTGTCTCTCCATTGCAGACTGTTGTGGTGTAGCCATATTTCATCCGATCCTATTCAAAACAAACTGCAACATTAATCTCTAAGGCAGACTAGTACAACTGTCACCTTCTAGGAGTCTGCTCATTCTGCTCACCCAGATGCAATGAGTTTAGATCAGGGGTAGGCAACCTATGGCACGGGTGCCGAAGGCAGCACATGAGCTGATTTTCAGTGGCACTCACACTGCCCGGGTCCTGGCCATCGGTCCGGGGGGGCTCTGCATTTTAATTTAATTTTAAATGAAGCTTCTTAAACATTTTAAAAACCTTATTTACTTTACATACATATAACTCCTTAAATTGGAGTTAATAAATGAAGACTCGGCACACCACTTCTGAAAGGTTGCCGACCCCTGGTTTAGATTAAAGGTCAGACTCTGGCTGTCCTTAGGCGGGGAACACAAGCTCAGGGTGCCACTTTCCCCCATCAGTACACCTGCACAATAGGCAGCCAGACAGCCACTGTTCCCTCCCCAAGAGGGAAGGATGCAGCTGGCACAGCCAGATGTGTTCCACGTCTCCACTGAGTGAACTGGGGCCATGACCAGGCCCCATCCCTCTATGCGCATACTTGATCTCAGAGGCTGACCATGCCCCTTTAAAAAAGGCACATCTGAGCATGCTTCCCCAGCCCCTGTGGAAACATTCTGCCTCTGGCTACACACGTTCTACACCTCCACATACACTCTTGCATGGCACAGACTCCCAGAGCCAAAACAGAGCCCTATGCACATAAAGTCCTTTGTCAGCAAGGAATGCTAACTGTTCGCTACACAGGGAGACAGTGAAACTGAGTCCTGCTAGTCAGCTGCAATCAAAATACATTTTCTTATTGGAATAACTATAAGAATCGTATGAGAGTGAAGCTAAGGGGTTGTCTTCACTGCCTTGTTAGCTCAAATGGTTACACTCGAGGTACTTCACTCCAGCTAGCCAGCCCGTGAGTGACAGCTGGCAAGCCGGAAAGGCCAGCTCAAACCATCCTCAAGTTACCGTGCACTCATGGCCACAGTACTGAGTCCAACAAAGGCACTTGCCTTCTGGGGACATTTCCTTTGGTTCTGAGCACCGCACTATTCTGAGTTGCTCCTTCCAAAGTCTCATGGTGTATTTTGGGAAAACAATGTTTGTCCGTTCTGGTCACATGGGCAGAAGTGGTGTGTGCCTGGCAACTTGCTGCAGCACAACAATTCTGCTTGTGTTTGTTTCTGTGTTCCAATGGAAAGCCATGGGTCCTATTCTGAATAGGATGGGATGCAGGGCTTTTCTCCACCCAGCTCCTAGTCCCCCTGCCCGGCATGCAGCAGCAGAAATAGCAGGCCAGAGGTTCCAACTCTGGGAGCCTAATCCTTTTTTTCCTGACCAGATCCTAATCCCCCTGCCTGGCTCGGAGAGTCAGGGGCAGTTTGTGGAAAGCCTTCTCCAAACGTGCCCGTATTGTGATGGGATTGACTAAATTAAATTGTGTTAAGTGCCCAGCCCTCTCTAGTGCAGTCAAAGCACTCACAAAAGCAAAGGGACTGAACAAAGGAAGGATTCAAAGTAAATAACACTATCAATATCAATTTTAAGCATCTAATAGTGCAACTGTGCCTATCTCTGTCAGTGCAGCTGAATTAACCTTTCACTGTGCATCAGTGACTAACAGTATTGGTGCAGCTGCCTTACGAATTAATTAATGTAAAAGTGAAATATACTAGCATCACTGCTGCTTTGAATTGTTAACAGTGAACAATAGCAGCAGTCCAGCCCAGCTGCCTTAAACCAGGTACAACGTGCACAAATGGCACAGTGCAACGTCACGTGAATGCGATGTGCACACGGTCACCTCTCATCACACCACTGTCCCTGCATGGAGGGTGGAGTGATGATGGCAATCCTGACCCTGGGAATTTCCTTCCATGGACTGGCTAAGCCTCCACTCAGTGGTCGCTGGCTGCATAAGCCCGGAGTAAAGTTCAGGCCAATGTGAACAGGCTGATGAACTAGATGCAGGAGCATCCATCCAATGGAGATGTGCATTTCCACCCCTCCTTTCCCTGCAGCAGTGTGAGTCCAGTCCTGTATTTCCAAGAGACTTTTGAAGTGCTCTTGACTTTACACCAACAAAGGCCTTGCCACAGACTTGCATCCTGGGACAGCATTATTTTTTAAAAGTTTGCATGGCCTCTTTAAATGCTAAAATTCTAGTGCCATGTGAGAGAAAGCACAGTGCTGAATACCCTGCAAATGCTTGTTCCCAGGGCCGGCTCTGGCTTTTTTGCCACCCTAGGCAAAAAAGCCACCCGCCGCGCCCCCTCCCCCCCCCCCCCCGCCAGCACGGCAGGGGAGGGCGCCGAGCAATCCCCGACCAGCCAGAGCGCTGGGAGCAGGGCGGAGAGCCCGACTGGGGCTCTCCACTCTCCCCGGCGGCCAGAATGCCGGGAGGAGGGCGGAGAGTCCGGCCGGGGCTCTCCGCTCTCCCCAGTGGCCAGAGCGTCTGGGGGAAGGCAGAGAGCCCCCGGCGGCCAGAGCGCTGGGAGGAGGGCGGAGAGCCCAGCTGGGGCTCTCCACTCTCCCTGGCGGCCAGAGTGCCGAGGGGTGGGCAGAGAGCACATGGTGGCCAGAGCGCCGGGGGGAGGGCAGCGAGCACGCCACAACTCTCTGCTCTCCCCGGCGGCCGGAGCGCCATGGGGTGGGCGGCAAGCCCAGTCGCGGCCCCGCTCTCGGGCCGGAGCACCCTGCCGCGCTGCCCCCCTCCAGGCGCCGCCCCAAGCACATGCTTGGTGGGCTGGTGCCTGGAGCCGGCCCTGCTTGTTCCCACCCCCAGTTCTGTGTCTGCAGGCATTTGTATGCTTGTATTAATAATGCCTGCTTTGCACACAAGCAGGAGTTTAAATCTGGAAAGATAGCAGCTTCGTATGGCCAGCAGGGAACACAACACAGACACAGCAGCAGCAGTGAAGCCTACCCTCTGAGTACTGGGAGTGTGGGGGAGAGAGGATGATGGTTTCCCACATGCAGCAGAGAGTGGGATAGACAGGATAGTAGCTGATCTCTGCCCTCTGGATGCTCGGGGTAGAAGGATGGAAATGGCAGTACCCATTCTAAGAAGGGTTGTCCACCCTCTACCCAGCAATTGCCATCCTCCACCTTCCAATACTGTTTCAGAGTGGTAGCCGTGTTAGTCTGTATCAGCAAAAAGAACAAGGAGTACTTGTGGCACCTTAGAGACTAACAAATTTATTTGGGCATAAGCTTTCGTGGGCTAAAACCCACTTCAGCAGATGCATGCAGTGGAAAATACAGTAGGAAGATAAATATAGACAGAGAACATGAAAAAACGGGGGTTGCCATACCAACTCTAATGAGACTAATCAATTAAGGTGAGGTATTATCAGCAGGAGGAAAAAAAACTGTTGTAGAGATAATCAGGATGGCCCATTTCAAACAGTTGACAAGAAGGTGTGAGTAACAGTAGGGGGAAAATTAGCATGTAATGACCCATCCACTCCCAGTCTTTATTCAAGCCTAATTTAATGGTGTCCAGTTTGCAAATTAATTCCAATTCTGCAGTTTCTCATTGGAGTCTGTTTTTAAAGGTTTTTTTGTTGAAGAATTGCGACTTTTAGGTCTGTAATTGAGTGTCCAGGGAGGTTGAAGTGTTCTCCGACTGGTTTTTGAATGTTATAATCCAATACAGATTAGTCCTACCCAGGCAATGACGGGCCCTTATATTCCCCCCTGACAATGGAGTTCTCATCTGGCTGAGGCAATGCTGATTCATTTGCCACTTCCTCCCTGATCTGTTTCTCCATCTCCTCCCTAGAGTCCTGCATTAGGGCAAAATGGCTGTGGCCCCCATTGGTACGTGTCAGCTTCACCTCACCCAAGACTCTGTGGTTGGCGACAGCCCCAGGTTTCCCTGGTGGTCCTTCATCTATGGTCGATCACCCAGGAACTTCCCTTGGGGTCCGGGAGCTGTCCAGGGTGTAAGTGGCTCCTTTCTGCAGCACTAGAGAGTACCTGGTCAAGCCACTTGTAGTATGGTGGGGTTTCACCAGACTGGGAGATTTGGTCCTTTGCCTGGCAGTGGTGTCTTCGGGGGTTTGATCCTGTCCTGACATAGGTGGCCAGTCTGGTGGATCCCTTCCTCAGACAGTTTGGATGAAATGTCACCATTCGCCTGCTGAGTTGTGGTCTTGGACCCCAACCCATAAGCCCTGCTGGCAGTGCATCACAATTAAACAAGCAGCTTGGTGTCGTCCTGAGGCCAGCTAGCTGCATGCTGGGAAGAAAGTGCCTTCCCCCCTCTCCCTCCCCTGGGTCACCATCTGAATGATCAAGCATAATCACAGAGCTAAGATAAACACTACAGGTGCAGACATGTAAGGCAAGGTCCAAACGCTGAGGTGGGTATTTATAGTGAATAGAGAGACGGTCCAGTTAATAGGCTGAGAGGACAGAAACAACAAATACCCCTAGGTGGGAATTTTGGGAAGGCATTGGGGGACTCCCAGCACTCAAATGGACTGTAAGCTGAGTCCCCATTGCATTACCAGCTCAAGCTTCAGTGGCACTCAAGCTCCAACCCACTCCCCTTGATAGGCTTGCTACCTTGAACTTAAAGTGCTACTTAACTCTAGCTAGAGATTTCTGAATCTGGACAGGAGTCAGTTTAGGGGAAAACCTCGAGTTATATCTCAAGCTAACACTTAAGTGAAGATCAACTGTAAATGGCCATGATTACTTTTATGTTTATCTTGCACAGAAGAATTTGCATGTTTAGTTTGGAAATATAGAGAAATAAAATTCAATTGTCTCTAAGAGGTGGACCCTGCACTCAATTTCTTACTCACAAAGGGTAGCCCAATAAAAATAATATTTCAAGGGTATTACTCAGGTGAATATTGGCTATTTATGTAAGAGTTAGCAGGGCTGGGCCATGTGATTGTAAACTGGATAAGGGTAGGGAAAAGCCAGACCAGAAAGATGTCTGACATTGTGCTCTAAAAGTGACCTGACCTGACAGTCCATCAGGAAATGTTAAACAGAGAACCAAGTTCTCCCTGATCAGAACATCCTGTACACATACCACTCTGGGAGCTGGCAGTAATACCCTTGCTAATTGTAACACCTGTGAAAGGAAACAAGATTGTTTTAGAAAAAATTGGTGCACTTGAGCCTTTCACCTAGTGTCTAAAACTTTATTCAAACACCTGAAAATAAGGACCAGACACTGGCTCAAGGGCCTAAAGAAATCCAGTGAATAAAACAAAGGAATAAAAGAATCACACCCTACTGCATACTGTCAAGTATAAGAGGACATCCTTCACCCAATTACAGCAAATAGTGTGGTATTCATATTATATACACTTACTTACTGGAAGCCTTAAGGCTCAAGTGACACATTCCAGATTCTTTCTGAAGCATTTATACCTGCTGCTTTTATACTTCTTGGGCCCTGAGCAGTTACAGCGAATGAATCCTTGACCACCAGTGGAAGATTGAACAGCTTCTCTCAGAGACACATGGTCTGATCTTGCAAGCCTTACTCTTGTGAGTCATTTCATGAGTCATTTAGTGAGATGCTCAAGTCATTCTGTGGTTTGATGAATTACTGCAACATACGCAGTACCTATATAGTCAAGGTTGCCATAAGGATTTTCTGTTCTGTGCAGGATTCCTGGCCTGCAGGGAAATTACCTTATGTTCTATTGAGCTGCTGAAAAAGCACACACAGCCTGTAGGGCAGTAACATTTTTAAGCAACCCGGACTTAATTTACATATAAACACATAAGTACACGCCACATAAATATACACATACATGCCCTGTAATAATCAAAGAAACATGTCTATACTTAAAACATTTTTATCTCCTGCCAAATGACGAATAACACCCTTAGGTGATGAGTCAGTCAGGAATAACTGGAATATAACTTGAATTCTGGATGTAACTTGAATTCTGAACAAAACTGCATTTGTACTAAAAGTTCGGAACAATAGGTTGAAGTTTTCAACTAGTAAAACACAATCTATTATTACTAGATTCAATAAAACCTCCTCAGACAAATACAGGCTGTGAACAAGTGTGGTGCTGCATATGAAATTAACCCTGGATTTCTTAATCAACATTATCATTACTGAAAGTGGTTACCACTGGGTGGCCTAGTGGTTTTGTTCCTATTCTTGGTGGATGAGTGTCAACATCACTAAATGTAATCCATTGCCACTCATGTTGGCAGACTCCGCAGAGGCCAAGGACTTAATACAGTAACTCCTCACTTAATGATTAAGTGAAATGATGTTAAGCGAATCCAATTTCCCCATAAGAGTGAATGTAAATGAGGGGTTAGGTTCCAGGGAAATTTTTTTCACCAGACAAAAGACTATATTACATATATATATATATATATATATACACACACACACACGTGTAAGTTTTAAACAAACAATTTAATACTGGTACACAGTGATGATGATTGTGAAGCTTGGTTGAGGTGGAGGAGTCAGAAGGGTGGGATATTTCCCTTACTGCTAAATGATGAACTAGCAATTGGCTGAACCCTCAAGGGTTAACTCACTTTTCAAGGCGGCAGGAGTGGAGGGAGATATGCGCATTCCCCTTTAAGTACACTGCCTTGTTAATTAGATCAGCTTGCTGAGACCGCAGTTGCTGCAAGCTCCCTCTGTCCTGAGCCCTGGTGTGTCCCTCCTACTCTATGGAAGATGGGGTAAGCAGGGTGCAGCTGCAGGGGGAGGGGGACACCCTGACATTAGCTCCCCTCTTCCTTCCCTCCCCCCCCCCGCACAGCAAGCAGGAGTCTTGGGGAGCAGCTCCAAGGCAGAGGGCAGGAGCAGCACATGGCAGTGGGGGGAGGGACACAGATGAACTGCAGGCAGCTGCTGCACAGGGAACTTAGGGGAGCGGGGAGCTGTTAGGGGGAGCTGATATGGGGGCTGCTGGTCCACCCTGGTTCCAAGCCCCCACCATCTAGCTGCAACAGGCTGCTCTTCCTGCAAGCAGTAGACAAAGCAGGCGGCTGCCAAACGACGTTAGAAGGGAGCATTACAAAACTTTAAACAAGCATGTTCCCTAATTGATCAGCAACGTTAACCGGGACGACTTTAAGGGAGGAGTTACTGTATTTATGAAGACGAATCTAATGTCTCGCCTTAACTGGGCTCACTCTAGTTAGAGTAGAGGCACATTAGCAGAGTAACAGGGGAAGCTTGCACTGCTACTGCCCATTACTTTATCTGTTCTGTGGCTTAACAAAGGACTTCAACCTCCAGGGCTATCACTTTTCACCAACATCTAGTTTACCGGCGATAAATCTTCCCCCATTACTTCCGCCTCTTCTTTCAAAGTAACAAATAATTCCTAGAGCCTGTCTATACGGTGAAGTGGTGAATATCAGTGGGGTGTGAATTCTAATCCACACCAGCTGGCCCGTGTTGACCCTGCTAGTGTGCACTGAAAGTTCCCTAGTGCATGTTAACATAGTTATGTTTGAAACAAGATTACATTAACATACACTAGGAGCTTTTAGTGCGTGCCAGAAGGGTCTAAATGGGCCAATTAGTGAGTGACACACTGGTGCATATTAGAATTCACACCCCACTGATGTGCACAATTGCACCAGGTAGACAAGCCCCTATATTTATGAAAACATCAATCTCAGGGAAGTGGGACATGCCCATCTCGAGGAAGATTTGCAAGGAATATTTAGCACCAAAAAACAAAAACAAAGGGACACTCCCTTATCCCTCTCTTCCAAGAAATGTGTCTTGGTTGGAAGCTCAGCTAATTGAAATGCAAATGCCAATGGGACAATACAAAAATTTCCCAAAAATAACAATTATCGCACTTGCTTTATGTAAACTACCAAACCCAAAGGAAGATTTGTCAGTACGCTGTCAAGCTGGTGTTTAAAATACAGTACAGTACATTTTGCTGAAGCCTTTCAGAGACTCACTATCCTTGGAAAACAGGGGTTCTTTAATGTTTAAATAAGGTAAGAAAAGACCCTTGCCATAGATTCATAGATTCTAGGACTGGAAGGGACCTCGAGAGGTCATCGAGTCCAGTCCCCTGCCCGCATGGCAGGACCAAATACTGCCTAGACCATCCCTAGTAGACATTTATCTAACCTACCCTTAAATATCTCCAGAGACGGAGATTCCACAACCTCCCTAGGCAATTTGTTCCAGTGTTTAACCACCCTGACAGTTAGGAACTTTTTCCTAATGTCCAATCTAGACCTCCCTTGCTGCAGTTTAAACCCATTGTTTCTGGTTCTATCCTTAGAGGCTAAGGTGAACAAGTTCTCTCCCTCCTCCTTATGACACCCTTTTATATACCTGAAAACTGCTATCATGTCCCCTCTCAGTCTTCTCTTTTCCAAACTAAACAAACCCAATTCTTTCAGCCTTCCTTCATAGGTCATGTTCTCAAGACCTTTAATCATTCTTGTTGCTCTTCTTTGGACCCTTTCCAGTTTCTCCACATCTTTTTTAAAATGCGGCGCCCAGAACTGGACACAATACTCCAGCTGAGGCCTAACCAGAGCAGAGTAGAGCGGAAGAATGACTTCTCGTGTCTTGCTCACAACACACCTGTTAATGCATCCCAGAATCATGTTTGCTTTTTTTGCAACAGCATCACACTGTTGACTCATATTTAGCTTGTGGTCCACTATAACCCCTAGATCCCTTTCTGCCGTACTCCTTCCTAGACAGTCTTTTCCCATTCTATCATTAAACTACCATCTATCATTAAACTACCAATTGAATATGGTAGATGGATGGTGGCTCCCAATTTTCTATTCGCCATATTGGACATAGGAATACACTGAAGATTGCTTCACTAGTGACCTGAATAGGGGTTAAAAATGAAACAAACCAAAAAACAAGTATTTTCAACAGTCTGAATAAAAATCACCTTTCCCTTTTCAATTAACCAGGTTTCACTTTCTTGATATATACAGTGTCATAATCCTACCACGTCTCTAGATGTCAAAAAATTCTTTAAGGTAGAACAGGGTAGGTAAGACTTGAAGTCATAATGTAAAATATGCAAAATTAAAAGACCCCCCCCCCGCAGAAAAAAGTTTAAAGGCCTTCTTTATGCAATATAAAGTTACAAAAGGGACATTAAAACATGTTTTAAAATAATGCTGTTTATATTGCAGGCCACCTTTAAACTCAACAGCACCCCTCCCATTGACTTTAATGATAGCAGGATCAGGACCCCTGCAGATAAACAATTTTCACATGTGCACCAGTTGAATCGGTGAAGATGAAATGAAAAATTTCAAATACATTAACTCTCACCCTCCCTTCCCTCCCAAAAATCAGCAAACATCTATTACTCCAAGAAACATGTCCAGGTAAACAGATACCTTGTTAATGGGGAGCGGACAAGACTTTTAATATGAGACTGAAACTGAACCAAAGTCTTGAAACAGCTCTGGATCACCTTCACTGGCTCAAAACTCCTAGTTCTTTCCCCACAGTGTTTGTTATCCAGGAAATTCAATTCAGAATCACAATTGCCACCACTAAGACATCTATCGATCTGCCATAAGCATTTAAATTGAAATCAAGAAGGCTGTCAACTGATGCCAAAGGAGGGGGAGGGGGAGAATCATTTTCATCAGTACATGTTATTAAAACTTTATTCCTGCCTCTCCTCCTCTGATAATTGTCATTTTTGCTACTGTAATGCTTTTGCATAAACACACATTGTTTGTAGGAGAATGCTGATCATTTGAGCAAGTGCAGAGCTGCTGTGATGTTTCCTACTGATCACTGCTGCACATTGCCTAAGTCTGAAATGGAAATACACTGCCCAGTGGTCACTGGCATTAAACACCATCAGGGAGTAGTATGATTAACATGCTACAGCTTAAAGGGTGGTTACGCTCTCTATTTCCCTCACCCGCACTTTGTAAAAGAGCGAGGTCAAGGTTGATCATTGCCCCATATAGCGTAATTTTAAGGATAATATCAATGTGTGTGAAAGAGGATTGGGGAAGATGAAAACAGGGACACAAAACAGCATAAGCCTTGCCTCCAATTATGAAGTCTGAGAGGAAGCCCCTAAGGTTTCCTAATGGCAGAAGCAGAGGCTTGTAAGGAGCAGACAGACACCAGCCTGAAGAGGGGAGGAGGAAAGGCATCAGGGATCCACTCTTCAGTAGAGGAGACAGGCAGGACAAACTCCACCCCCAAGTACTCCTCAGGGAAAGAGAGTAAGCGGCCCCTTAGAGACAGTAGCAAGGAGGCCATGGACCCCTGCTCCTGGTGAGCACAGGGGCTACACCCCAGGAGCACAGATCCCCCAAAAGGGGGTAGGGAGGGATGAGCTAGTGGTGGCACAGGGCCATAATCACACTTCCCTTTCCCTACTAGCCCACACAACGGGTTGACTGTACACTGGGGGAGAAGCCTGCGCAATCCACATTGATGGTGCAGCTTCCACGTGCCCCAGGCCTGCTGGGGAGTGAAAAGAAGGATTGTACCTCCTGAGCCACCCTGCAGATAAATGATCCATTTTCTTAAGCACACAATCTGGCCCTTCGGCACAGCGGGGCTCTCACACTAACACCCCACCACTCCATGCTCCTTCTAGTATAGGGGTCAGCAACCTTTCAGAAGTGGTGTGCCGAGTCTTCATTTATTCACTCTAATTTAAGGTTTTGCGTGCCGGTAATACATTTTAACGTTTTTAGAAGATCTCTTTCTATAAGTCTATAATATATAACTAAACTATTGTTGTTTGTAAAGTAAATAAGGTTTTTAAAATGTTTAAGAAACTTAATTTAAAATTAAATTAAAATGCAGAGTCCCCCGGACCAGTGGCCAGGACCCGGGCAGTGTGAGTGCCACTGAAAATCAGCTCGCGTGCCGCCTTCAGCACGCGTGCCATAGGTTGCCCACCCCTGCTCTAGTACAACCGGCTGCACATTTACTTTCCTTAGAAGAATCAGTACTATATGCAAAACTGGGGTAGAGACTGACCTCTTGCTTCTGTATTTAAAACATCTGTCTCTTCTCAGAGACAAAGCAACTGATGAGGAGGTCACTTTCTGACTAACACTCTGTTAATAATGTTACTAGTAACTTTAACAAGCAAACCTTTTCTGAATTCATTTTAAACAAACACCTGGGGGGTCATTTCCACTCTTACCTCATTCGTACCCACCATCACCTTGATTCAGCTGCAGAAATAAATCTAAACCCATAGCTCACGAGTACCCACACCACTGGCCTGTCTTGGAAGAGTTGAGACTTGCAGGCTTGTATTTTAAACAACCAACTGTCAAACAATTAGAAACCTCCTATGAGACCCCACACACTCCCAAATCAGCTGTTCATGGAATCCAAATTTCAGGGACACTCAAAGTGTCACTGACTGCTTTACAAATTTCACAAACTGCTTGCACTTTGTTCAAAGCTAATGATTCAAAGATAAGATCGGTTCATTCATTTGCATAAAATATAAACTGACTGACGGTTAAAATGTGTCTTCCAAGACAGCCTGGTTAAATGCTACTTTCCCTACTCACTAGGGCCGCTCCTGACATCCCTCTGTATATGGAAGTCTCACTGAAGTTAATGGGAGTTTTGCATAGATATCACAACCCTCGCAGCAGCAATAGCTGCATTGGACCCAATTAGAATCAAGGCCTGTTTGTGCTAGGTGCTGTACAAACACAGAAAGACGGGGACCCTGTCCTGGAGAGCTTACAATCTCTTTGAAAACGACATTTTGAAAGGGGGGTAACAAACCAAAGGAAGGAAGGTTAAGTGTAACAATGATAAGAATATATAATCACACAGACCTGCTAGGTGCACATCTCCAACGTTCTGAGTTATTTGTTTGTGGTAGCACCTACAGTGTGTTAGGCATTTTCCAGGTGTACAAAAGGGGAGAGCCCTGTCCCAAGGAGTTTGCAGCCTAAAGACAGACTGTCTACCTGTCTGAGGACAGAAAACAACAAAAGAGCTTTTCTGTACAAATCAGTAAGATACATTGTAGGCAGCAGGGCATTAGTGAGTTTTAAGAGTGGAAAGGCTTGGGCCTTGTGAGTGAATTCAGGGAGCTTAAAACGTGCAAAAGGGTAGTGCATTAAAGGCACAGAGGTGATGGTTCAGGACACTGACAAATGGATGGACCAGAGTGAAGTAGACGTGAACAATATGGAGTTATCTCCCCCTTCAAACCTGCTTGTGTGGGTAATTTAAATGAAGCCATACGTTTTAGGCATTCTGTTATTCAAACATGTCTGAGTTATATCAAGTTTAGACATAACATCCTATTTATCTTGGCATAACACAAATCCCTACATTATCTGCCTTAGCAAACTCCTCACAGGGACTTTTTATCTTCAAACCTTGTTAAAACATAAGCCTGCCAAGGAATTGCCTTACAAATAAATATCACTAGAAGCAAAGACCCCTAACCATCCCCTCGGTTACACCAGGGTGGCCTCAAGAGGGGGGCTCAGGAGAAGACAGGGCCATGGCTCTATCTTGCCAGCAGCCAGTCCTAGCAGCCAGTCCTACCCAGCCAACAAGACTGGCGTCTGAGGAGCATGCTGCAGCATCCTTGAGAGATGGTGCAAGGTATGCACGCCCCTGGAGGGGCATTCTAGGAGCCTGAACTACAGTTTGCATTATTTAAGTACTGCACATGCAACTAACTTTGAGACCTGAGTGTGATTTCCCCTCTCCAACCCCAATGCTAGAGATTCCCCAAATAAATTGCTGAAGATACCAAAGCTTGATTTACCACAGTAAGATGGCATCGTCTTTTACATTAAAAGGCAGAGGTATGTGTACCTCTCAGAAGAGTGGTCACCACATTGAATGCATGGTTCATCACTGCGTTTTATGCCAGTTCAAAGTCCCTGAAGTCAATGAAGCTACGCTGGCATAAAACGGGAGTAGCAGGGTGGTGAATCAGGCCCTATGTTTTGATGTCTAGTATCTCCAATAGGCTTATAAATCATGAACAATAACTGTGGCATAACAATAACACTTCAACCTCCCTGGTCACTCAATTACAGACCTAAAAGTCGCAATTCTCCAACAAAAAAACCTTCAAAAACAGACTCCAACGAGAAACTGCAGAATTGGAATTAATTTGCAAACTGGACACCATTAAATTAGGCTTGAATAAAGACTGAGAGTGGATGGGTCATTACACAAAGTAAAAACTATTTCCCCATGCTAATTTTTCCCCTACTGTTACTCACACTTTCTTGTCAACTGTTGGAAATGGCCATCCTGATTATCACTACAGAAGTTTTTTTCTCCTGCTGATAATAGCCCACCTTAATTGATTAGTCTCATTAGAGTTGGTATGGCAACACCCATTTTTTTCATGCTCTCTGTGTATATATATCTCTTCCTACTGTATTTTCCATTGCATGCATCTGATGAAGTGGGTTTTAGCCCACAAAAGCTTATGCCCAAATACATTTGTTAGTCTCTAAGCTGCCACAAGTACTCCTTGTTCTTTCTGTGGCAGTGAGTTTCCGTGCCTGGAATCAGTGGAAAGAAAGGGAGTGATTATTCAGAGCCCCTACAACAAAAATACAGCATTAGGGTGATTAAAAGCAATATCAGACCTTTAAATCAATAGTATGAGACAGAGACGATATCTACTGTTAACTACCCCACTGGGTTGTTTACAAACGATGAGAAGGGACAATTCGCTGAAAAGTGAAATTAAGAGTGAAATAATTTTTGATTCCTTCTACCCTTGCCCATAAAAATTCAACAATCCTTCCTCACTGCACCACTTTATCACATTAGACTATTGAGCTATATTGTTCTCTTAAGTCCTTATTGTATTCAGAACTTATTAAAAGGAACCATAGCATTTATTGCGTTCTTCGGTGCTTGATTTTACTCTTAAAGTTTCACTCCTTTTTTCCAGGCCATCCCTTTCTATAAAAGTGTGGGCCAATGCCCAATGCTGACCTCTCTTAATGAAAATATATTTTTAGATTCACTGTGCTAGCTTAGCGCCCTGCCCCCCGCTGGCCCTCTCATTTCACTTCTTGCTTGCAGACAAAAGCCCTGCTCAGGTAGACTCCTATATCATTCACTGGGGGCAGGGCCAGCCTGAAGAGATTGCAACTTCTTTTAATGTCGACAGCCCTGAGAAGACCAGAGAAGGGGGACAGGACCAACTTTGGTCCCTTGTCCATTCCAAAAAATAAGCTGCTGCATTTTTAACAAAAGACTAGGAGGGGAAGGGGAATAACTACCCTCTAGGGCAGAGGTAGGCAACCTATGGCACACGCGCCAAAGGCGGCATGCGAGCTGATTTTCAGTGGCACTCACACTGCCCGGGTCCTGGCCATCAGTCCGGGGGGCTCTGCATTTTAATTTAATTTTAAATTAAGCTTCTTAAACATTTTAAAAACCTTATTTACTTTACATACAACAATAGTTTAGTTATATATTATAGACTTATAGAAATAGATCTTCCAGAAACATTAAAATGTATTACTGGCAAGAGAAACCTTAAATTAGAGTGAATAAATGAAGACTCGGCACACCACTTCTGAAAGGCTGCCGACCCCTGCTCTAGGGAACAGCATCTGGGGAAAGGGGAAGGAACACCTGTGTGTCCCCTTCTCCCCACAGAGCTGGAGCAGTCTGGGAGATAGAAGGGGAAAGGCCCATACACACACTGGAAGGCTCAAAACTGAGCATCTGTGACCCCCAAGAATCTCCTCCAAAGAAGATGGCAAAGCAGGGAGAGTATTTCAGGGAAGCCCAGCAGGCCAGTTACTGACCCTGATCCCAACTGTTGAGCTCCCTGTGCTCTCCTCCTGGCATGGCAGAACTGACAGAGGCCCCTCTGTCCTCCCTCACCAGTGAGCCTTGATCTGCTGTTGGGAGGAAGAGGGCAGCACACAGGTCCCAAGAGTGCCCTCACACTGAGAGCCACTCTCACAGCGGGACTTTGTCCACTCTAGCTCAGAGGGAGGGGTACCATAGTCAGAGGCAGACAAATAAGCAAATGCTTTAAAACAGTAAAATGTCCTTCACTATGCTACCAGAATAATTTATATTATCACTTCAATAAACAGAAACAAACTCTGAAAATGAGTCAAAGGTTTATTTTTAACCACTGCATAGGATCACTTTTCCTTTTAGAGAATAGTCTGGAACTGTTTCAACTCCTTATCTTTTTGGCAGCACTTTAGAATTTTAAACTAGTAGCCATACTATGCAATCCAACCTTTCGCTGATGTATGTTCCTTTCCCTATGCTTGCTGGCCCATGAAGAGAAATGGCTCACCATGAAATATGTTAAGGGTTTCTTTATCATTTCAGTAAATAACTCCCTTTATATTAAAGCTACTTACTGGGGGGAAAAAAGCCAAGAACATGCAAAAACAGTGTTTTACAGATTACAAGAAAGACTTTCATTGTGTCCAGGGTCACATACATACAAGTTACACTTCTGTTTCTCTGTTGTACAGTGAAAATAAAGGCACATAATACAGGAATAAATGCATAACTGGATATGATTTTATTTTCTCCATAAAATATCCTTAGGCTAGAAGACACTACCTACGAATCTGATGAAAATTCTAATCTTCTCATTCAAAGTCGCACACAAATTGTGATGAAAGGACACAGCACTGGGAAAAAGAACTTGTTGATTATATTAATCCTTCATCTTCTATTTATCTTCTTACATTAGTATCCTCTTTCCTTTATAACACAGCCAACAGTACTCATCTATTTCTTTATTTAATCCTTCATAATGCTATCATGTCAGACTAAAAAGCATCAATTTTAAATAACCATACGAATTATTTAATTCCATTATAGATACAGGAGCTCTGAAATGTGTGTCTAAACTATGACCCAATATTTAATCTCAAAGCCCTCTTTTGTTCTTTACAGAAATGGCTTGTGTACCTAGATCCCTGACATACCTAGATCCCAGCAACTTACATCTCCCATAAGCTACCCACAGAGCACATCAGTATCCTTGCACCCTTCAATTAGTTCGTTGAGTGTATGGAATAGCCTTTTTTCCATTAAATCTAATCTCTTATATCTTTGTGCATGGCAAATGAAAATTATTTAGTAGGAACATTCCTGATTACTCGAAAAATACCATATCATAGCTTAATTTTCCAATTCTCCGTACACAGTATATTGTTTCCTTTACATGAATTTTCATAGGAGAATGCACCAAAATAGAAGCATTCTTGCAGTGCTGCCTGCTTTTTCAGTACTTAGCTACCGTAATAAATATTAATACTAGAATCTGGTAAAAAATATCAAAAGGCAATAGCAGACACTGTCAGAGGGCCCTCAAAAGGAAAGTCTACCAGTGAGGAAGCTGTCACAATCTTCCCTCCACCTGTGAGTCTGAGCAACCCCAAAAGTGAGTAGGCTTGACCAGGCAAAGGGCATGGACAGAGTGGTTGGGGAATGTGGTGATTCAATGCATCCCCTCAGCAACTGTTAGGGGTTTCAGAAGAACTGAAAACTAGAAAAGCCCAAAATAACTGAACATTTTCAATTTTATTCTTCCTCAAAGGACACCCTGGACTTGAGCCTGCGCTCCTATTGTGACTAGACTCTAAAAGAACATGAAGGGGAGTTTTGCCTCAATCAGGTGAGCAGGACTAGTGCCAGGGTTAGTTAAAAATTAAAACAAAAACAGAAATCCCAGGGCAACTACATAGGCTGGGCCAGATCCTTGTGTGGTGTAAATTCGTGTTATTCCATTGAAATCAATGAAACTGTGCTGAGGACACACTAACTGGCCCATTGTCTTTACTACTTTACACATAGCGTTCTTGAAGTGTTCTACCTTACCTTGTTGTAGTACTGCACCTGAACAGAGTGCCACTGTCCATCACTGACCCCTCCTGGAACAAATGGTGCAACTGTTGTAGTGGTCTCCCCTGAAATGTTAGTTGGAACATGAGGAGAAAAAAAAAAAATAGTCACCATGATGGTTACTCTGATTTAGTGACCTGCTCAGCACTGTACAAAACACGAATAGAAACACAGTCCTGCCCGAAAGACACCCATGAAATCCAGGCCTAATACAGTATATACACTAATGGTAATTTAACAAGCAAGAATTTGGAGTGTGAGTCTGAGAGTTGCTGAGTACTCTCAGTTTTACTAGAGTCTATTTTGGGTGCACAAACATAAAATTGACTTCTGTAACACGTCAGTGAAACATGTTTCTTTTTGCTGCTGCAGAATGTAAAAGGAGATGTACAGGATAAACAAAGCTATTGAAAAAGTTGTCAAATGAGAACATATCAACACGAGTTTTGTTGCTTTTTCTGTCGTTAACAAAAGTGTGAAGTGTGATTTTTGGTTTGAAGAGTATCTTGCTGGCTAAAAGCACATCAATGAAATCGACTTCTAATCCAGGCTGAGAAGCTGGAATCTGACAGCTATACTGGAAGGAGTGTTACAGAAACAAAACACTTTTCTCAGAAGAATTTTTAATTTCTAAACTTGTGGTTAAGGAATATTGTTTGCAGCCACTCATTGATTAAAATCAGCGTTGCTTTGTATATTATATTTGTAAGAGTAGAGGGTGTTAAGTCAGGTATGCAAACCAGAAGAACTAGCATGGTGATTATTCATTGCTGCTGTGAAGTAATGATAAAACAAACATTTACAGCAAAAGTACATAAGGGCCTGGCAAAGTGCTTTGGATTTCCACCCCCCTTTTTAAACACTGTGACAAAAGTTCCTGTTACAGAGGAAGAAGAGAAGAAAGAACATTAGACAAACTACCTATATAATAAGTCACAGAAAAAACAACTCCCCTCCCACAAGTTAACAAAGCTGATAGTTTCACATATTGAACATAAAGCATGCATTCTCCTCTATATTCATAAGTAACCTTTCACTATTCTCTTCTGTGTCTATGACTATCCCTTAAATACACCCTGATTATTCAAACAGTACAGACTACAGTTTAATATCTGGTCTACATTTACCTTGAAAGGGACCTCAATCATTGATAAGAATAATGAAAAATTATGCTAAAAGTTCATAAGCAAGTTTTTGTGAAGAAAGACACATTGATCTCTAATTATTTTATCTTGATCTCTGCTAAAAAAAAAAAAATGTTGCTACATATTACTCCACAGGCAAAAGTGACTGCCAATATGTCCAAAACTTGTACCTTCCTGTTAATTTTTACCCATGTATTCAAAACAAACCATTCTCCTTCCAAAGAGAACAGCATCTCTAAATATACTGGGCCAAATTCTGCTCTCATTTGCCCTGGTGCAAATCCAAATGAAACTTCATTGATTTAAATGGATTCCCCAAATATACACCAGCTGAATTTAGCCTATTCTCATTCATCCTCAGGCTGTCTTCCTAACAATCTGATTCTTGTTTAGACAAGGAAAGGACAGGCAATACAGAATAAAACAAAACTCGCAAAACAGAAACACATTATTTCATAACACTTACCCATTAAAAAAAGTCTATCTTAAAACATGCTTTTGGGCTCTGTTGGTAATAATATAGAAATAAAACTAGAAGCATTTAAACATAAAGTGCCAATGTTGCTCACAAGTACATTGGTGTAAATCAATGGAGTAAATATAAATGGATTTACAGTGGTGCATTTGCGAGCACCCACACTCCAGGGGAAGTTAGGCTTCAAATTCTATTGGTCTTACATTTTGTAAATTGTATTTTAAATAAAACCCAAATTGCTGCCAGATGGGACCCAATAACATTCTTTTTAAAGTAGAAAAAATTAAAATAATAGGATTATTTCATTTAGAAAATGCATATGTTATTATACGTACATATATATGAATAAATATACACACGAACATGCTAAAGGAGCACTCAAGGAAGATAAGGCTGTCACAGAGAAGAGGAATGAATTCTTTGCATCATCTTCACTGCAGAAGATGTGAGGGAGATTCCCACACCTGAGCCATTCTTTTTAGGTGACAAATCTGAGGAACTGTCCCAGGTTGAGGCAGCAACAGAAGAGGTTTTGGAACAAATTGATAAATTAAACTATAATGAGTCACCAGGATCAGACGGTATTCACACAAGAATTCTGAAGGATCTCAAATATGAAATTGCAGAACTAATAAATAGTGGTATGTAACCTACTGCTTAAATCAGCCTCTGTTCCAGATGACTGGAGGAAAGATAACATAACACTGATATTTTTTTTAAAGTTTCAGAGACAATCATGGCAATTACAGACTGGCAACCCTAACTTCTGTACCAGGTAAACTGACTGAAACTGTAGCAAAAACAGAACTATCAGACACATAGTTGAACTTGGTATGTTAGGAAAGAAGCAACATAGCTTTTGTAAAGGGAAATCATGCCTTACCAATCTATTAAAATTCTTTGAGGGGGTCAACAAGCATGTGGACAAGGGTTATCCAGTGGATATGGTGTACTTGGACTTTCAAAAAAGCCTTTAGTAGACCCCACACCAAAGGCTTTTAAGGAAAGGGTACGTCTTCACTACCCGCCGTATCGGCAGGTAGCAATCGATTTATCCGGGATTGATATATCGCGTTTCGTTAAGATGCGATATATCGATCCCCGAACACGCTCACCGTCGACTCCGGAACTCCACCAGAGCGAGCGGCGGTAGCGCAGTCGACGGGGGAGCCGCGGCCGTCGATCCCGCGCCGTGTGGACCCCAGGTAATTCGATACAAGATACTTCGACTTCAGCTACGCTATTCACGTAGCTGAAGTTGCGTATCTTGGATCGATCCCCACCACTCCTAGTGTAGACCAGCCCAAAGTAAGCTGTCATGGGTTAAGAGAGAAGGTCCTCTCATGGATCAGTAACTGGTTAAAAAAAAGGGAAGGAATAAATTGTCATTTTTCACAATGGAGAGAGGAAAATAGAAGATCCCCCAAGGATCTGTACTAAGACCTGTGCTGTTCAACATATTCATAAATGATCTGGAAAAAAGGGTGAACAGTGAGGTGCCAAAATTTGCAGACAATACAAAATTATTCAAGATAGTTAAGTCCAAAGCTGACTGCGAAGAGTTACAAAAGAATCTCAAAAAACTGGGTGACTGGGCAACAAAATGGCAGATGAAATTCAAGGTTGATACGTGCAAAGTAGTGCAGATTGGAAAACATAATCCCAACTATACATACAACACGATGGGGTCGAGATTAGCTGTTACTAGTCAAGAAAGAGATCTTGGAGTCATCATGGATAGTTCTCTGAAAACATCTGTTCAATGGGAGCAGCAGTTAAAAAAGCCAACAGAATGTTAGGAACCACTGGGAAAAGGACAGCTAATAAGACAGACAATATAATGCCACTATGTAAATCCATGGTACACCCACACCTTGAATACTGTGTGCAATTCTGGGTGCCCCATCTCAAAAAAGATATACTGTATTAGAATTGGAAAAGGTACAGAGAAGGGCAACAAAAATGATCAGGATTATGAAACAGCTTCCATATAAGAAGAATTAAAAGATTGGGACTCTTCAGTTTAGAAAAGAGATGACTAAGGAGAAACATGATGGAAATCATGAATGGTGTGAAGAAAGTGAATAAGAAAGTGTTATTTCCCCCTACACACAACACACAAACCAAGGGCCACCAGTTCTTAATTTGTGCTAGGGCTGAGCCCTGGCACCTCTAAGCTTGGCAGTTCATTGCCCTGGCACCTCTGGGATTGCCACATCAGTTATGAAAGTAAAAAAATTTCTTGAGCCCAGGCACCTCTTTCATTACAAATTAAGCACGGGGGGTCACTCAATAAAATTAGTTGGCAGCAGCTTTTAAACAAACACAAGGAAGTACTTCTTCACACAATGCATAGTCAACCCGTGGAACTCATTGCCAGGGGATGTTGTGAAGGCCAAAAGTATAAGTGGGCTCAAAAAAGAATTAAATATGTTCATGGAGCATAGGGCCATCAGTAGCTATTAGCCAAGATGGTCAGGAACACAACCCCCTATTCTGGGTGTTCCTATATTTCTGACTATCAGAAGCTGGGACTGGACAACAGGGGATGGATCACTCAATAATTACTCTCTTCTGTTCATTCCCCGCGAAGCATCTGGCACTGGCCACTGTTCGAAGACAGTATACTGGACTAGATGGACCACTGGTCTGATCCATACTGTATAGCTGGCCCCATACTATATAGCTTCAGGACAAAAGAAGTTCAACAAGACAAATAACCTGCTCTTGTATCATGGTTGTTCCTATTTTTAATACCACTCTCTTCTTCCTCTCAATAAAGGAAGTGTTTGAGGCACTGTCAGATAACTGATGCTATCCAGATGAAAATCATCATCTAGCCCAGGGGTCGGCAATGTTCGGCAAACGGCTTGCCAGGGTAAGCACCCTGGCGGGCCGGGCCAGTTTTATTTATCTGCTGATGCGGCAGGTTCGGCCGGGGCCACGGTTCGCCGTCCTGGGCCAATGGGGGCGGCAAGAAGTGGCGCGGGCGAGCGATGTGCTTTATAAAGCCTATGGGCTTTATAACTGGCATGCTGACAAGCCCTTATCTACATAGTGGGTGCCACCGTTATAATATAAAGCCTGCCACAAGCTGAAACATCTTACTAATCTCATCACACATTATGTCATGAGAGTTACTGCCTATGCAGGATCTGCAGCTTAATGCCCCATCTAATTAAAAGAATACTAGTAGTAATATTAACTACAGCAGATGAGCACCTATGAATACGAAAGAACAATGACCCATCTTTAAATGTTTGAATGCCATGGGAGTTTATAGTGAACAGTTGCCTACCAAAAAGCACCTTTTCCAAAACATCAGACTTCACTTAACAAGTACCAAGCAGCTACTTGATGTGTAGTAACACTGGCAGTTCTCTTCTCAAGCTCATTGCTCTCTTTAATCTTTCCCTTTACTTAGAAATGATGAATTATTGATACTGCCCAACAAATACAAAGATTGTGCACTCTCTTTTCCACCCTTACTTCCAAGGACTGAGAGGTTGATCTAATATCTAAAGGCCTCTGTTCCTCTAGGGCCCAAATCTATTCCCATTGAAACCAAGAGGAGTTTTTCAATGGACTTCAGTGGGATGTGGATCATGTCCTCGGTGTGTTGTTCTGTAGTTAAAATGGTTTGATAAATGCCCTATGTTGTAACGGTTGATGATGAAAGAGCTGCTGAATGCAAACCACAAAAATAAAAAATAAAGAATACAAGCAAAGAAAGTAAAAAGATCTGGGTAAATGAACTGTTATACAATACAATAGTGCAATGTTAATCATTTGTATAAAAGAGCAATAACTTGGTAAAGTTTTAAACTTAATTAAAATCTTTAATTTGGGATCTATGAATCAATCTAGGAAACCACATAAAATCTTTAATGAGGTTCATTTCAAAATGCAGTGAGATGTTCTCTTCTCTGTAAAGTTATTGCTAGTATTTACATATAAAAGTATCAAACTAAATGGGCAAGGAACACCTTACCTGCAGAGAATGTTAGTTGGATCTGTTCTTCAATGATCTCAAGAGCAATAAAGTCATGTTTCTCATTAAAACGTCCGTTGTAGAGGAGCAGAGCATTCCTTTCTCTGGTTGCAAACCTGTAACATGCAGACACAAATTTCATATTTAATTATCTACAAAGTGAAGAACATACAATCCAGCCACTCTGAAAATAGATGACATAAAAGCTACCAGTCACCATGATCTCAAGACAGAATGCAGCACTATAACTGCATAACGCATCGGTCTTAAAATTCATTCTCCTTTGTTACCCCTTTCGCCAGCAAATAATAAAATTAAGATAATTAGTAGTACATATCATTTTGATGTCTACAGGAGTCAGCAAGAGAGGACCTTCCAGTGGTCAGAATGGACTGAGTTATTATTTTTTGTTGAGCGTCCGAAAGTGTGAAATGCTACAGCCTAAATTCAAAATGATGCAGTGAGGGTCATACATAGATGAAAAAGAGTCGAGGAGGGGAAAGACAAGACTCACATTAATAATGTCACATGGTTAATCAGGGCTTGATCCTGCACCAGTCAAGTCAATTGGGAGTAAGACAAATTCACGCATCTTGATGATTCCATTAAATGAGTTGGGTTTTTCTTCATTTTTAATTTAATGTTCTCTAATCTCAAGAATTTTATGCTCCAGAAGCAGGAGGAGTTTCCGCTTTTGTGCTAGGAAATAACTGATAGCCCTAGTTTTAGAAAAGCCTAGTTTTGGCCTCTGCAGCTCCTTTAAAATTTGGGTAGGGCTCATTATCAAATTCTTTAAATTTATCTATATCTATAACTAATTTTAATGTGTGAAGAAAAACAGAAGTCATCGGAAGTTTTTAGAATTCTAAACAGTAGTAGTCTGCATTGATTCTCAAAAAGAAGAACAGGAGTACTTGTGGCACCTTAGAGACTAACAAATTTATTAGAGCATAAGCTTTCGTGGACTACAGCCCACTTGGAAACTTGCATTGATTCTGTATCATCAACCTCTAGAAAGCTTTGTGACCTAAAAGTTTGGGGTGTTCCAAAATAACACACTTGTCTTATAAGTCTATGGAAGACAAATTTGAATTCAAAGCTCTGTTCCACGGAAAGAAGAAATGGCCTCTACCATAGGGCATGAAATGTGGCACCAATTAGTGGTGCTCTTGTGGAATAAAATGACCACAATCTTCTGAATCCTGACTCTAGAGAATTAGGAAGAGGCAGGTATTTCAGAGCACTGTGTCCTGGCATCTTCATTTTCCAGATCATAGTTTAATTCTTAACAAGACATATAGGTTATACTTACCATATGTTCTGCCTAAAGAAACAGATGCCAGAATCAGAGCTGGCTGGAAACCAGAATTTCCATTCTGTGGGAAAATCTGACATTTCAGGGGACAAAACTGTTCCAAATCAGAATGGAAAACTGAAATTCTGAAGTTTCTCATGAAACAAAATTTCAAAAAATTTGGATTGGGGCAACTGAAATGTGTCATTTTGTTAAGGTAAAATGTGTCATTTTGATTTTATAGTTTTATTTTTTTAAAACATGTACATTATATTCACCTATTAAATATATTGTATATATGAGTGTAGCATTGAAATTAATATTGTACTATAATACAGAATTAGAAATGAAATAAAATATAATAATAATATAGAGAGATATACCTATCTTATAGAATTAGAAGGGACCCTGAAAAGTCATTGAATCCAGTCCCCTGCCTTTACTAGCAGGACCAAGTACTGATTTTGCCCCAGATCCCTAAATGGCCCTCTCAATGATTGAACTCACAAGCCTGGGTTTAGCAGGCCAATGCTCAAACTGCTGAGCTATCTCTCCCCCCCTCCCCTCCCCTCCCCTCCCCGCCCCGCCCAATGATAACATTGAAATGAAATGTTTCAATACTATCAAAATGAGATAATAAAAGTCCTGTAGAAAATACATCAAAACTGGCATATTCCTATGAAATGTTTCAATTTTGACTGAACTGTACTTTTTGAGAGAAAACTGTTCCATCAAAACAATTTCGACCAGCTCTAAACAGAATATATCTAAAGAAAAGAGAGCAGAAGTGATTAGTTAGTTGGATAACAGTGTCAACTTCATATTTCTGTCTAAAACTGTTACTAGAAACTACTAATAAGAGTATCAGGGGGTAGCCGTGTTAGTCTGTATCTACAAAAACAACAAGGAGTCTGGTGGCACCTTAAAGACTAACAGATTCTAATAAGAGTACTATAACTGAACGTGGGTAAAATATATATTTTTTCTATTTTTTTCAGTTTGTTTACCTTGTGCATTTAACAATACTTTGTATAAATTCAGTTTCACTGTTCTGTTGATGGTCAATTGAACTTCCTGTCTCATGCACTAGCAATTTGGTGTTCTTGCTTTAGCTCTCTTTGCTGCAAAGAGCTGTATATACACATCAGCTGGGGAGCAGAATTTTTTTTAAAGGGAAGGTTTTGGTTCTTTGTTTTAATTTCAGGACGTACTACTTACAGAGTGCTTTATCAGAGACTGGAATAGTTTGAAATAATCTTTTTAAAAAAATCAGTTGACAATTCCCTTTAAGTGAGGCTGAATGACTAAGAACTCTTGGGAGAGAGGAGAGATGGAGAGGAGGTGGGGCACATCTGATAAATGTCCCAAAATAACAGTGAGATTTAGCATGCAGAAATAGGGTATATGGTAAATAAGCATCAGACTACTTGTTCTCTTTCCTTTTCCCTTCTGTAAGAACATATGGTGAGTATAATTTATAGGTTCCAAACCATTTAAATGCTCAGAATGCCTCATTAGCTTGTAACATAGTCAGTGAACATATGGATTATTTTTTAAATCCCATTTTAGTCATGAGAATGAACTAGACAAACCTCCCACTCTTTGACCTCTTGGCGGAAAGTGGGGCTGGAGGACGCTAGACACCCTGAGATAATAGGAATATTCACAAATCAAAAAATATGTAATGGCAAATCCTTTGTCTAGCCAAACTTCTACTTCTTGATTATCCTGAAGTAATGTTTCCCTCCTGCGTTGGAGGAGAATAAGGGGCAAGAAAATACTCAGCATAAAATCTAAAAGCCCATATAGTTTGTCATCCTGACCCATATAGGGACAAATTCTGTGCTAATTTACATCCTGTACAATGCCATGAAGCTAATGGCACCTCTACCCCAATATAACGCTGTCCTTGGGAGCCAAAAAATCTTACCGCGTTATAGGTGAAACCGTGTTATATCGAACTTGCTTTGATCCGCTGAGTGCGCAGCCCCGCCCCCCCGGAGCACTGCTTTACCGCTTTATATCCGAATTCGTGTTATATCAGGTCGCGTTATATCGGGGTAGAGGTGTATTTAATTCAGCACCAAATATGCCTATGGAGTTTTTAAAGATTTTGAAGTGGCTGCCTGGTGTGAAAACTATGATGCTAAGCTTTACTGTTTGCTGTTTCTCAATAAGGCCCACAAGGTGACTGTGAGCCATTCTAACCTGCAGCAGAACAGTTTCACACACCACACTTTGAGAAGCCTGTAAAATGACACCATGCGCTGCTGGAACAATTCTCTGGTAGTACAAGAGCTGAGCTGGCAGCCTGCCTTCAACACTCCCTTTGCATTTCATGTAAATCTGACAGTTCCAAGCCTTTTTCCCCCCTCAGCTTTCTCTTGTCTAGCAGAGTTGACGCTTGAAAACCTTCCTATTTGGTTTTGAGATCTAATTTTGATCAGAATCAATGCAAAGCCATTCTATATATTCTTCACAGTTTTCACAACCTTCCATACTAACCTTGATAAGTTATATTTATTGTAACTGCATGCTTTGATTTAACCATGGTTTCAAGACTCCACAAAAAAAAAAAAAAAATTGACCACTGTAGAGTTAAGGCAAGATCAAGAGTAAAATGGAAACATTCTGCAAAGAAGCAGCAATATATGCTTGAGTGTATAACAAGAATAAGCTAACTTTGAGGGTTTTCTTAGACTAAGTAAGGTGATTGATTTTAGCTAACTCAATAGCTAACCCGGACCTCTTTTTCTAATCTAAGCAAACACCCAATGTTAGCTTCTTGTTGTTGTTTTTATCCATATTAGGTAACCCCAATCCTTTCACTGGCGTAGACGCAGCTTAGCACATTTTACCTTGACTCCGCCAAAGTCAACCCTTGGCCAGCTAAATCATGGTAAAATCTACCTCCAAAGAATCATTCTTCCAATCTTTGGAGCTCACAGAGATCCTTGGGTGAGCGTGTGCATTCATACACATGGAGACGGTGATTAGGACAGGAGAAGGTGGTCTGGGAGCAGAGACAGATGCCATCACCTCCCTGCTTAAAGTCTGCAGGGGCTATGCAATAAAGTTAATTTAGCTTAAGGAAGCAATGAATTTTATGCAGCTGCATCTGTCCCGGTGCTATACAACCCTCTTTGTAGGAGTGCCAGGAGCAGCAGAGAGTGGTAGAAGGAGCCAGCAACCCCAAATCTGCTGGGTGCCCCACTGGTGATCAGCACAGACTCAAAAGTGGGCAGCAGTAGTTGGGTAGAGGCATGGCCAGGCCAGTTGTGGGACATGCTGTTTTAGTCCATCTCCTCGCCAGCCTCTGCCAGATGCAAATTGAATATGCTCTCCTCCAGCAGAATCCCACATTTCCTCTCTCCAGGCACAGTGTCTCCTGCTGGCCCAACTGTGCCCTTCGGGGCAGGGACCATCTAACTGCTCTGTGTTCGTACAGTGCCGAGCAAAATGGGGCCCCACTCCTGGCTACCTTTTGGACAATACCATAATAACATAATTAATAATAATCTCAAGTAGCATGATTCTAATTCTGCTCCCATAGAAGTCGATGGCAGACTTCCCACAGTAACCACTTTCACACATATTTAACTCTGGGGGCTACAAATATACAAAAACATTTGGCCCTAAATCCAAATCAAGGAGAGATTTGGACTGAATCCTTTCTTATCAAGACAGAAGAGAAACAAACTTACATGAGGGAAACAGTGAAATGGAAGCGCTGTCTTAACCCTTTGAAGGTGACAAACGACTGTGGAGGGAAACTTCTTGTTGTCATCTCACAGTAAGGTCTCTCGTACTCTCCTGGGGGACACTCGCATTTGAAACCTCCTACCAGCAGATTAACACAGGTTCCTCCGTTTTTACATACTCCCGGTACGCAGCGGCCAGAGCGGGCATTCACTTCGCAATACTCGCCTGGAAGAAGGAGAAACAAAGATCAGTAGGAAACACTTGGCGCTAGATTCCAACTAAACAACAAATTGCCAGAGATACCAGTGAAGGAGATCATTTACTATAGCTTAAAAAAAAAAAAAAGCTAACGGGTTTTTAAATGTCTGTACATCAAGTTAAGTAGTTGTAATTGCAACAGAGTGTATGTACATGCCGCACTGTTTCTCAAATTTTAATTCTCTGCATAGTTTAGGATAGTGTTTCTTTTTCAAATACTTCACAATGCTGGCTCTAATTTTTAGATTTCTAGGCTGCTTTCAGAACTGGTGGTAAATATATACCAGGAAGAAGGTGACATTATCATGTAAAAACCTGAATACTTCCTGTCAGCTAAAAAATGTGTCAATGGTTCCAGCATTTGATATTGTTTTCAACCACCCAGGATCAAATGTTCACTCCCGACTGTGAATGGTGTAAATAGATAAGTGTTGCATTTTCCCTTTAATGGAATTCAGTTTTACTGCAGGTGTCACTAAGTACAACTGAGCCAGGAATATAGTATTTTTAAAGTGTGTGCATTTATATAAAGAATGGGCAGGATATAGGTGACATGCATAGTGCTTTCATTTTTTTTCCAGAGTGTCCTGCCGACATTTACTTCGCTTTCCAAACAACTATACAGTCAAGTCATTCAGTTGTTAAGAGACATGTATACTGATTTACAAACTCCTGAAGTTTTTTATCCTCAAATGCTGTAATTTTATTCCATACCAACCCCCACCCCAACCCTATATTAAGATTTTTGATAATTTTAAACTCTCAAAATTCAGGAAATAGCAAAGGTAAGTTTGTACACAAAACCTTAGCCCTAATGACTTTTGCACATGCATTAAAATTTGGTCAAGATTTTCAAAAATGCTTAGTGAGTTTGCAGTTTACAAGGTCTGTAGGAGACATTCTTGAGCCCCTTTACACCATACAAAATCTGCAGAGGCTGACGCAAAGGCTGCTGCAGAATTAACTGTTCTACAGAAAACTAGTTCTCTCTCTGTGTTAATTGTTTAAAATTTGTCTATCAGAATGTGGGTTGTGAGGTAACTGCCGTTGTTATGCTTGATTATATCTACCCGGATTCTGCATGTAAAAAGTGTTCATAAAAACGAAAGTGGGTTTATATAATTAAATTAATCCCAGAAACAGTGCCAGATAACTAAACGTAGAGCAAAGCTGTGTGGCACAACCCAACTGAAGAAAGAAGTTTCCAACACTATAATATTTGCATAAATACTAGTAACAGGTCTATATAAAAACTTTGTAAGCGCATTCCTAAAGAATTCAAAACAATATTTAAGGAACTGTGTCTCTCACATACAAAACACAGTAGCATAACAAGTATACCATTATCACTCAGCAAGTCAAATTCAGACCTATATAAGAGGGTACAGCTCCAGTACAGCCTACATCATCAGATCTGAATTTAGCTCAGTCAGTGCCTATATTGCTGATTATAATAAAAGTTACCTGTTTTAGGCAGCTGTGTGATATCTATAGGCGTCTGCTTGGAAACAATCAGAAAGTTGGTATCTTAAAAAGTACCTATTGCGAGGCATGCTAGATCTAACCAAACAACTCTGTTCCAGGGTTGCCAAATATCTGTATAAATTGGAATTATACTCCGCATCTTCCCCCAAGACCCCAGCCCTGTCGCTTCCTCCTCTTCCCCCCTTGCCCTCGCCACTTACTGGATTGTCTCCACCTCTCTCCTTCTGCCCCGGGGCTGGGATGGGAGCTGCTGCAGCCTGACAAGAGCTTGCCTACAAGTAGGAGGTGGCCCTGGCTGAGCAGGGGCTGGCATGGGTTAATGACCTGGCACTTCTCCTCACCCCGGGGTAACCGGACTTTTGGTGTCAGGTCAGTACATCTGACCAAATGCTGACAGGTCTCCTTTTCGACCGGACTTTCCAGTTGAAAACTGGGCACCTGGCAACCCGAAATGGCGCCCAGACACAAAAGCCAAAAACCAGACTGTCCAGGTAAAACCCTAAAAAGAAATCTTTCACACAAATCTAGAAACAGCAAAAGCCACAATCCCTCAACCAGAAGATAAAAATCAAGGCCCCAATTCAGAAAAGCATCACTGCTGAGGAAAGCATTTAAGCTAGAGCTTAACTTTAAGCATGTGCTTGTCTGAAGCAGGGCCCAAGTTCCTAAACTCTCATTTTATCAAGTTATTATTAGAATTCTGAAACAAACCCTTGAAAAATCCCATCTATTTTCCACTACCAGCTGTGGACACCAATTCAGACAGGATTATCTGAATGGATACCCAGCATTAGCCAAGCAAGGAGGTCAGGTAGATTACAGTGATACACAACATGGTTCCCTCATAAGAAATTACTATAAATCTGTATACTCAAGTGTGGTACTGAATATGAAGGAACAAAATAATCAGACAAACAAGTTTACTAAGAAGATATTAAGGAATGCATTTACTGGTGAGTAGCTTTATAACCACAGGCTCCCTCTCCACCCCAACAATCAGAGCCCAAGCTCCAGCCTGAGCTGCAATTTGAAACCACTGTCCGCAGAGCTATTTTTAGGGCACTAGCGGGAGCCCCGCTTACCCAAGTCTGTAGACCTAGGCAGGGAGGCTCACTTCTGCAATCTGTGTAGACCTACCCAAGGACAACTCACCCCTCTTCAAGAATTAGAATGACACATTTTCTACATAAAAGACTAAGCATGGGCTTGCCCCATTTTAAAGGAGTAGGATATTTAACGATATAAATCTCCAACTCCAAATGGAGTGGAATCCTCAAGGCCTGCTGAAAAGAGAACGATACACTTGACAAAAGCAAACAAGGCACAGAGCTGAACACAAACAGACATGATACAAACAGGGAGGATTGTTTCCATTCTGAAATGCTGTTGGAATACCATGGCAATACAGAGGGTTCTCATAATATAAGACTCTAAGGCTGCATTCATTAATCCTTCCTTATTCTTCTATGCAGAAAGAGTGCATAGACACAGTAGACTGCTAATTTAGATACAAGAATAATTCCTGTTTATAGCAGACAAATATAAAACCATTTAATAAACAAGAGAAAGGGTGATCTTGTCTGAAATTGGGGATCTGCAGTGGTGATGAGAGAACTAGGGGATCTGCACTGCAATGAAGAACGGCTGCCGCAACCTGTGCGTATAGCTTAATCGTCTGGTTTATGACTCAGCCAATCTACCCCCGACTGTAACTAGCAACCTTTTCTCTATTAAAGTAATTTAATATTTCCTATAGTGTTGGTATTTGGGGACTCCCTGAACATACTTCTTATGTATCACAGCTCCGTGAAATCCAGGCAGGAGGTGTAATGCTACAGTGTCCTTTAGTCCTCATAACATGTAACAGAGTCTTTTTCCACAATGAAACCTAGAGTGTGCATCTTTGGATAATTCTGCTTTATGTGTGGCTATCATGCCTCATGCAGACTTTTGGACTTTGAGAAATCTTTAATAAGAGCCAGCAACCAGTCAACTATAAGTCAATCAATTTGTAAACACCTACAGGATTATAGGGTTATGCGGAATAGTCAGAATGTATTTGTTAAGAACAAAAAAAGCCAAATCAACCTAATTTCCTTCTTTGACAGAGTAACTGGCCTAGTGGATGGGAGAAAGCAATACATATGATATATCTTGATTTTAATAAGGCTTTTGACGCAGTCCCACATGACATTCTTATAAGCAAACTAGGGAAATGTGGTCTAGATGAAATTTCTGCAAGATGGGTGCAAAGTGGTTGAAAGACCTATTCAAAGAATAGTTGTTAATGGTTCACTGTCAAACTGGGAGAGTGGAAGGGGGTATCTAGAGGGATCCTGCAGAGGTCAGTCCTGGGTCTGGTACTATTCAATATTTTCCTTAATGACTTGGATAATGGAGTGGAAAGTATGCTTATAAAATTTGCAAATGACATCGAACTGGAAGAGGCTGCTAGCACACTGGAGGGCAGGATTAGAATTCAAAAACAACCGTGACCATTTAGGGTATGTCTACACTGCAATTAGATACCCAGGGCTGGCCCATGTCAGCTGACTCGGGCTCATGGAGCTGTTTAACGCAGTGTACATGTTCAGGCTTGAGCTGCAGCCTGAGCTCTGGGACCCTCCCACTTCGCAGGGTCCTAGAACCCAGTTCCAGCCAAAGCCCAAACATCTAGAGTGCAATTAAACAGCCCTTAGCCTGAGCTGAGCAAGCCCGAGTCAGTTGGCGTGGGCCAGACATGGGTGTCTAATTTCAGTGTAAACATACCCTTAGAGAACTGGTTTGAAATCAACAAGATGAAATTCAATAAACACAAGTGAAAAGTACTTCACTATGGAACAAAATATCAAATGCATAACTACAAAATGGGGACTAACTGGCTAGGTGGTAGTACTGTTGAAAAAGATGTGGGGGGCTAAAGTGTATCACAAATTAAATAAGAGTTAGTGTGATGTAGTTGCAAAAAAGTCCAATATCATTCTGGGATGTATTAACAGGAGTGTTGTATGTCAGACATGGGAGGTAATTGTTCTGCTCTACTTGGCACTGGTGAGGCCTCAGATGCAGTACTGTGTCCAATTCTGGGTGCAACAATTTAGGAAAGATGTGGACAAACTTGACAGAGTCCAGAGAAGAGCAACAAAAATGATAATAGGTTTAGAAAACCTGACCTATGAGGAGCAGTTATAAAAAAAACTGGCATATTTAGTCCTGAGAAAAGAAGATTGAGGGGGGAACCTGATAGTCTTCAAATATGTGAAGGGCTGATATAAAGAGGACAGTGATCAATTGTTCTCCATGTCCACTGAAGGTAGTACCAGAAGCAATAGGCTTAATCTGCAGCAAGAGAGATTTAGGTTAAATATTACAAAAAGCTTTCTAACTATAAGGATAGTTAAATACTGGAATAGATCCTCAGAGCAGGGGGCTGGACTTGATGACCTCTCGAGATCCCTTACAGCCCTACATTTCTATGATTCTTCAATGCATAATAAATATATTTTCTGATAAAATTTAAAAGAATTTTTCATGTGTGTTAATACAATAAAGTATTCTGATATGTGGCAATGGGAATGGTATAATAACAAGCAGAAGAGAAAACAGAGAAAGAAATCCCACTGCCTAGTCAAAGTGCTTTTATTTGATCTCATACTGAAGGGTTCCACTCTATAACCAAATCAAATAATTACTGATTGTCTTACCAGATCGATCTCTCTGTAAGATATGATAGGTGTTAAAGGATTTAAAGAAACAAATAATAATGATGATGGTAAAAATTAAAAGAAACAAAGCATGGAGAAATAAACCCATAATTGCAAATAAATTGTAAGCAGAAACATTAGCTTTTGATTATCAAACTGCATAGTAATTTGAATCAACGAACAAGTCTTTGCAGAAAAGCTCCGGGTTTGGTTAGTTAACTTGATTTTACAATGACAAAGCATAAAGTCAGCTACTTTTCTAGAAACAACAATTTAATGACATTGAAAAAAAATAAGGAAGTATTCTAAAAGCTTAAATCAGATACTGCAGATACCTCAGAATACTGTACCATTCTATGACTGTTTTAACTGGAAATACCATGTTAAACAAGAGTTAGCACAAACCAGCAGGTCTGCACTGAATTGCTTTTTTCAGTTTTTCTTTTTCATTATGCTATGGATACATAGTAATTTTTTCACTCAGTATCTGTAACTGCTTCACCTGAGCTACAGGCAGCTTGGCAAGTGGACTGCAATTGCAGGTCTAAGAAGAAATACATTCTTTCAGTATTTTAATGGAAAGAAGAAACAACAAGGAATAGGGCAGCAAAATTCTTTTAAAAAGCAATACCCCATGACCAGTTTTCTTGAAGGACAACCAACCATTTGTGTGCAAATCTCCTTTACATCTTAAACATTATACAAAAAAATCCCTCTTCCTCCTCTAACAAATATAACTGAAAAATGGCTCTGGTGATGGTACTGAAACAATCTGTACAACAAACAAAGCAACTATAAAAATAAAAGGGGGAAATCCCCCCAGAGCAATAAATATCCATTTTTAAAATCTACTTCATTAATGTGAAGTCTTCACTCCTTCTGAACTTTGTATTGGTTGGCAGAAAGCCTAAGTAACATGAACACTCAGCGGAGAGATAACCAAGTAACAAAATCTCTAAAGCAGGACTCTTAAAGTTCTATATAACACTAAAAAAGACTAGGATTCCATTAGAATCTCATCAGGCCTCCAAGTTAAACATTGATAGACTGAGTGAATAGCCACTACAAGGAGCTGGTGGTATACAGTTACAGTAAGCAAGGAAACTGACTGTTCTAGCAGTTGCAATCTTGTTGATACCTGTTTAGAAGTGAGTGATGCTCTTTGCAGAGGCAAGTAAGACCATGTCCAACAAAATGAACAAAGAGTATTTGATGTGCAACCTGTAAAAGGAAATTTTTCCTTTCCAATCTACTCTGCAGGTATCTAGTTTATATTCTCCACTCATTTCATATACAGGAGTTGTGCAGAACATGCATCAGAGAGCTGTACTGGGGATAAGAGATACCTGGAGGCAAATTTATGTCTGTTGACATGAGATACACAGAGCCAAATTCATGACTTCACTGACTCCACCAGGCATGAATCTAGCTCTCAGTGTAGACTGGAGAATTTTGCACTAGCTCTGGGTATGTTTCATCTACAAATTAAAACATTGCAAAAATCTTTCTTCCAACTTTATTTAAAAAAAAAAATCATACAGCAGTGAAGCAGAGAAAGTGACCCCGTCAGTCCTCTGGGATGAAGAAGAGGATGGATTCTGGAGTGCTGACACTGTCTGAGGACTTGTGAATGTGAAAGCCAGGAATAACAAAAGGAAACACACACACACACAACTGTGTCGTCTCTATCGTCTATGGGTAAAATCCTGGCCCCACAGAAGTCAATGGCAAAACTCTCACTGCCTTCCTTGGGGCCAGGATTTAGCCCCATATATTAAGAAACCGCCCTCTCTCTCTCTTTTTTTTTTTAAGATTGTCATTGATATAAACTACTTTGGGATTGATTCTCATCTCAGTTACACTGGAGTAAATCCAGAATAACTCATTGAAGTGGATCAATTATTCCAGATTTAAATCAGAAGCTGACCACCTTTTCCCCCTTCTCAGCCCCCACCGAGACTGGGCTGATCCACAAAGTTGAGACTTGATCCAAACTTTCTGAAAGTGTGGAGATGTTCAGTTTCAGTGTTTGGTTTGAACCTGTCTCAGCTCTTGTTTGGTTTTGGCGCTCTTTACAATTAGAGCTGAGAACAAACTTACTAAGGATCATTTTGGGAAACAGATTTAGCATAAAAAAATTAAAATTCTACCTAGGGCTGTACTCTCTTTCCTCATAATGATATCTCTGGATCTAAGATCATTGTACTAGTGGACATAACCAGCAGTAAAACCCTGAATAGTGAAGGATGAATTGTGCGATACAACTACCGCTCTGCCAGCTATGTCACCTTTATACCCATTCAGCTCACACTTCCACATCTGTCTCTTGTGCTTTTTCCCACAGTACCTTCTGCACATGCAATGTAGTCCTCATCCCAGTTCACTACCTCCCCACGTTCAAGCTCCTCTAAAGACTCACTCCCTTCTGCACTGCCTGGAAATGAGCCAAATTACACACAGGGCCTGATCCAAAGCCCATCTACTGTCAATGGCAGTCTTCCAACTGATTCCAATGGGCATTGGATCAATCCGACACACTTCAGAGGTACAAATTATTGATTCTTCTGGGCTTCTCAGTGCATCCTGTCTGCTATTCTTGTGCTTGATCCTGTAACTACTTAGGCCAGTAAGTTATTTTATTTATATAAGCAGCATTGGATAGATGTACTGGACTACATACTTGAGTAATGTTATTGGCAGGATTGGGCCCTTAGATTATAAACATCAAAGCACTATTTGTCACCTTTTCATGTGCTCAGCAAATAATATTTAAACTAATAATGACAGAACAGCAGCCATATAAAGATATGCAGTTTAGCTTGATAAAGCTTTGCAGTACTATGTACTAATTTCTAAATAGATGATTGGTTTCACAGAATGTGCCTTTATGTGGCTGAATAGTTAGGTACAGATTCTGATACTATTACTCCTGTTGAATAGAGCTGTACTCCACAAATAGCCCCTGTCAGGGTTCCCTCCCCACTCTGAACTCTAGGGTACAGATGTGGGGACCCCCATGAAAGACCCCCTAAACTTATTTCTACCAGCTTAGGTTAAAAACTTTGCCAAGGCACAAATCCTTTCCTTGTCCTGGGATGGTATTGCTGCCACCACCAAGTGATTTAGACAAAAATTCAGGAAATGGACCACTTGAAGTCCCTATTTCCCCAAAATATCCCCCCAAGCTCCTTCACTCCCTTTCCTGGGGAGGCTTGAGAATAACATACTAACCAATTAGTTACAATGTGAGCACAAACCAACCCTCTTGGTTTTTAGGACACTGAAAATCAATCAGGTTCTTAAAAGAAGAACTTTATTATAAAGAAAAAAGTAAAAGAAGCACCTCTGTAAAATCAGGATGGAAGGTAACTTTACAGGGTAATAAAAAGATTTAAAACACAGAGGATTCCCCTGTAGGCTTAGCTTCAAAGTTACAAAAACAGGAATAAAACTCACTCTTAGCATAGGGAAAATTCACAAGCTAAAACAAAAAATAATCTAACTCATTTCCTTGCTTTACTTACAATTTTTGTAATCTTAGATGCTTATTTCATGTATGTTTTTAGGAGATGTTTTTTCCTGCCCTGATCTCTCTCTCTGTCCCAAGAGGGAACAAACCAAGAGAGCACAAACAAAACCTTTCTCCTTCCCCCCTCGCCAGATTCGAAAGTATCTTCTTTCCCCATTGGTCCTTCTGGTCAGGTGCCAACTAGGTTAATTGAACTGATTAACCCCTTACAGGTAAGGCAATTCAGTACAGCTACTTAGGAGGGATTTTATGCTACCCTTAGCTGTACGTTTATGACAGCCCCTCTGAAGTAATTCAGGATATTTTTGCAGTCAGGTACTATTAACACGAGAAAGAGTATCAGAAGCCGCAGGAAGAAAATACCTTAGGCTAACCTGTTTTCAATTAAATCCACAGTGATTCCATTTACTTCAGTGGAGTTACCCTAATACTTCAATAGAGTCTTTGCCTGACTAAGGACTGCAGGACTTGACCCAATGAGATTATGAATTGCTCTGATTATGGTACATTTCAGGAAAAATAAAATTTGCCAAGAAACGTGAAAAGCTTGGCTCAAAGGTAACCACACTGAGGTGAAAATGGAGGGATTAGAGATGGCAGTAAAGGTAACCATGTCTTAATCACAGTCTAACAGAAGTAAACAATACTATGGAGGTCAAAATGGATTTACTAGAAAATAAGAGGAAAGGTAGAAGTTTGCAGATTGGGAGTTTATGGACTCTTTCTCATTGATCGGTTGGGAGAATTCTCTTAAAATAGTGATTAATGAGCCTCTGCAGGCTGATCCCACACCAGCTCCGCTTCAGATAGATCCTGTCATTCCTCACTTTGCTAAGAAAATAAAAGTCTAACTTGTCTTCTTGACTGAACTTGTTTTGTATGTCACATGGTAGGACTAATACCTATAACCTCCCTCTAGGTTATACACCCTTCCATATTTTAGCCAAAAAGAAGAGAGCCTTTGATGCACTTGAATAAAAAATGGTTGAGTGACAAAGGGCTAAACTGTCCACTTTGTTCAGTCGCAATTTCTAGCAGACCAGGAACTAACATATCTCTCCACCCCAGAAGATACATGAGAGGGAGGAATAGCTCAGTGGTTTGAGCATTGGTCTGTTAAACCCAGGGTTGTGGGTTTAATCCTTGAGGGGGCCACTTAAGGATCTGGGGCAAAATCAGTACTTGGTCCTACTAGGGAAGGCAGGGGGCTAGACTCAATGACCTTCCAAGGTCCCTTCCAGTTCTAGGAGATAGGACATCTCCATTAATTTGTAATTTATTTATTTTATAATAGCTAAGAGACTCTTGTATCTTTTCATTCAGACTTTCAGCTACTTGTTTGTTTTTTTTTTTTTCAAAATGTATAAGAAGTTAAATAAAATTCTCTGGGGACTTGTTTATATGGAGATTTAGTGCATGGCAAGTCGAGATATAAATCTACAGTGCCCTAGGATGCCATGGAAGGGGGTGGGTTGGTAAAGATCAGCCTCGTTAGTCTGATCTTCCTTTGCCTGTAGATGTAGAAGATTATCCTACACCCGGAGCATATTTATTTGTCAATGGGTATACTGGTTACTTTTGTTTGTTTTATTTATACCTGGCTACTTGATGATGGGTTATTGTTAAAGTCTCCCTGTTTAAATTAATATTACTATATAGGATAACAGTGCATTAATGTGGATATAATCCTGTGCAGCATTTATTTATATCAGTACTTTGTATCAGACACATATTTGGCTCTCTCTCCTATCTCCAGATGGACTCTAACCAATCTGTTGAAAAAAGGATTTACTCTGAAACTCTAGAAAAATGTTCTGTTACGGTTAAAGCATATTAGACATTGTAACTCAACAATAATCAATGTTTTCCTCTTTCTATTTATCATGGTTTGTATTTGCTTCAGTTGTAAAATACTGCAGAAATCAAAGAAAATGTTTTTGTTGCATGTTAAAGTGAACAGTTCTGAACTGACAGAGGGGACGGACTAGTTGGCTTTCCACAAGCCTTCGACTCCTAAGTGCCTAAGTAACTTTCAAAGACGTTATTTATGCCACGTTTGAAGATGTTAACCCATGTTTAACAAGCAAGGCACAGTGTTGGCACATATTATTCCAAGGACACTCCTCCTCTGACTAAGCAAAAGGAAATATTTGCTTTCTGGAAGCTGAACATTTTTCTTAGGTGCTGCAAAGATTTCAAAAAACCATTGTCCTGGTTCTTAAAAAAAGCATAATGCTAAATGCAGCAGCAGTGGATAGTGGAGAAAGGTGTCTGACTGATGGTCTATATGTTGTCACCAGCCCTCACCTAGCTGGATGAACAAGCAGCTGGGAAAAGAGGATGAAAGGAGTTTTTTCTCCTTATGCCTGGCCCTCTGTAGAGGTACAGTTGTAGTCATTGCACTCCTGGCACACAAAAACTGGGAAGTCAATGGTGCAAAACTCCTCAAAGCATATGGGACAAGAGTAAGGCCATGGCTCTGCCTCCACCTTCCAAACCCTATTTCCCGCCAAACAACAAAGCTGTGCTAGCACAAGATGGAGTTCACACTGTAACCTGTACTACTGGCTATCATGCTGATCAATACAGTCTCAGGTTTCCTTGTATTCCTCCCCGATCTGTCTGTATCCATCTGTTGTCTCTTGTCTTTTACTTTGATTGTAAAAGACAACAGAGAATGTCTTTTGTTCTGTGTTTGTACAGCACCTAGCACAGCGGGGTTCTGGTCCATAGCTGGGGCTCCTAGGTGCTATATAATATAAATAAGAAGTAAAAGGAAGCTGATGGGTCTCTGTTCCTGCAAACTCCCATTGGAGTTGTGCCTGCCTGAGGCACTGTACTTCCATGGGCAACTGCTGGTCCACACAGCCTTCCTCCTCACCCCCAGCACAGAGAGAGGCTTAAAAGCACAGTCCTGACCTAAGGAAGGGAGAGATGTGCCACTTTCCCCTTCCCCCACCCTGCAGACTCACAAAACAAAACAAAAAGCACCCAATGGGGATGGATGATTAGGGATTCAGTTCTTTTGTCTCATTCAAATGAGAAGGAATAATTGAAAAAAGAAACAATACTGATGGGGATTACAGATATTTAGGGCACATCTGCTGGAGAAATGAATTAGTCTATGGCCTGCAGAAATTCTGAACACATTCTCAATATTGTAATATCAATTTCTGATGGCCACTAAGGGCCGTTCAAAGCTCTTTATCTCCTGTGTAACTTCTACTCATGTCAATGGGATCTATGTGCACAGCTTGAGGCCGTGATATGCTAATACACTTTCTGCCTTCAATGTTTGTTAAGTATTGAAAGCTCCTAAATCAAAACTTAGGCCTTGTCTAGACTTGAAATATCTGTAATCAGTTCCAGCAACAGGACTAGCAATGATGTAACTGAGTTGCCAGTTCTTATCATTTGATTGTAAATCTTGCAATATTTGATGTTTTTCTTAAAGTCCCAGCAGTTGGAGTCAAGAGAGTGCATGAGACTTCAGCTGTCTTTTTTTGAAAAAAGTAAATTTCTAGCCCTCGTAGCTACAAAGAAAAGCTTCAAAAGAGCACCCTGAAAGCTCAGAAACTAGAAGACAAAAAATACACCTCCAATTTTTTTTTTAAGGGTAAGTCTACATTGACAGAGTTACAGTGCCGGCAGTTACAGTGCGCTCAGAGAGCACTGAAGGGAAACCACTATTGTGTGTTCACACTGTGAGCTGCCTGCACAATAGCATGTTCACACTTGCGGCACTTGCAGCGGTATTCGGAGCAGTGCACTCTGGGCAGCTATCCCACAGAGCATCTCTTCCTCTTCTGCTGCTAAGAGTTGTAGGAAGGCGGAGGGGGTCGCAGGGCATCCTGGATCCTGTCCCAATGTCCCGTGATGCATTGCTTCGCATCCCAGCAATCCCTGTGCTTCCGTCTGCATTTGGCGTCATCTTTCAACAGTTTGTGTACTGCGCGCTCTGCCTCTTCGGTCTGTAGGAAGAGATCCCGCACTGTTCACCAATATGCTGCTTGCTCTCACTAACATGTCACGGGTGGCAGTGGAGCTATTCCTTAAACTACAAAGGCAAGAGGAGTGCGACATTGAACTTGCCACGCGAAGTAGCTACGACATGAGATTGCTTGTGGCATTCATGGAGGTGCTGACCACCGTGGAACGCCGCTTTTGGGCTCGGGAAACAAGCACGGAGTGGTGGGATCACATTGTCATGCACGTCTGTGATGTCGAGCAGTGGCTGCAGAACTTTTGGATGAGGAAAGCCGCATTCATGGGACTGTGTGATGAGCTCGCCCCAGTCCTGTGGTGCAAGGACACGAGAATGACAGCTGCCCTGCCACTGGAGAATCGCGTGGCGATCGCACTGTGGAAGCTGGCTACTCCAGCCTGCTACCAATCCGTCGCTAACCAGTTCGGAGTGGGAAAGTCGACCATTGGACTCGTGTTGACGGAAGTGTGTAGGGCCATTAATCGCATCCTGCTCCAAAAGACCATGACTCTGGGTAACGTGCATGACATTGTGGATAGGTTTGCACAAATGGGCTTCCCTAACTGCGGAGGGGCGATAGATGGCACGCATATTCCAATTCTGGCACCAGACCACCTAGCTACCGAGTACATTAATTGGAAGGGGTATTTCTCTATGGTTTTCCAGGCGCTTGTGGATCACCGTGAGCGTTTCATGGACATTAACACAGGTTTACGATGCATGCATCTTTCGGAACACTGGCCAGGGCTTTTAAGAATAAGATTCAATGGGGCACATGGGAATGAAAATTACACAGAAGTTTCCAGTTACTGCTGAGCACTATAGTAGGTGCGCGTAAAGAAAACATACTGCAGTGCAAATTACACTGATTTGGCATGAGATATGGTGATGTAACACACAGCCTTTCAAGGGCTTATGCTTATCTCCATATGTATCTAGCAAAAAAACCAATTACTATATGTCTAGAGATACAATGTACATTAAGACATGGTGTCTGCAATTTATATTATCGCACTTGAGATAATATAGTCTTGGAACAGACTTTTCTAAAAATTCCATCTCCCTGTTATCCTGTATTATGTACATGATGAGAAGCCTTAAGGCATATGCACAAAAAACACGTCTACCCCCAACACATTTACATCCATTTATAAGCTTTGCAGAATATCCCTTACTCAGTTGATTTGTAATGGAAATAACAATCTTAGAGTTAAGAAGAGAAGAAATCTTACTCTGCCCTGAAGGTATATAGGCCCGATGCTCAGCTGATGCATTATTTAGTGTCTTCCTTCTACACCACCTTGACACTCATTCAGAATAGCTATTTTAAAGAAGGGGAAGTAGAAAGAATGGGAAGCTAGATCAAGCTGGACATGCTACAGAAGGGCTAGATTTTGCAACACCTTCTCATATTAGTGAGCACTTAATCAGTTCCACTGCCTTTAGGGTGACCAGATCACCCAAGTCAAATATCGGGACGCGGGACGGCGTGGCGGGGGGGGGAAAAACGCTTCCTCTACACACGCTGGAGGGAGGCCCTGGGAGACGCAGGGGAAGCGTGGGGCCAGGGTGAGTGAGAGTCCAGCCTGGCCCGGAGCAGGCAGGACTCAGTTGGGCAGTAGGGAGAGTAGGGGGGTGGCCCGCGGGGCCAGGCAGCGGCTGTTCTCCCCCCTGGGCAGCGGGACTCGGGAGACATATTACTGTAAAAGAAATCCACATACAAAAGCACAGTATCTCTGTCATTACTACAAGTTATACTGTAGGTTAAGGTGCTTTGCTTTAAGTGGTGCACAGAACTAGCAAAATTAATTTGATGTCCATGATATCATTCCGCTCATGTCTCCAAAAAGAGTTCCTGAACAAAGAATAGTCATCCAAAAAATATAGGGAGTAGCATTAAAACCTTAACCACATGATAAAGATAGTTCTAAATAGTCTAAAAAAGAGACATGTAAGTAATCTAAAAGCAAAACCAACCCTCCCACCCCCACCCAAAGTGACAAAGAGCTGGTCTACACTTACAATGCTGCACCTGCGCTGCTGTAGTGCTTTAGTGGAGACGCTACTATGCTGATAGGAAAGCTTCTCCTGTCGGAGTAGTTACTCCACCTCTGTGAGAGGTGGTGGTGATGGGAGGGCTTCTCCCATCAACATAGCACAGTCAACACTCAGGGGTATGGATTTTTCACACCCCTTAGCAACATAGTTCTACCGATGTAAGTTGATAGTTAGATCTGATCTAAGACAAGAAACAGCCACATTTTCTTAACATCTTACAAAAGTCATTGGCCATGTGCAACGTACGGTATCTTGTGTGCAAAACCTTGAGCTAAGCCTAATCTTTGAGCTATAACTAGGTAGAAATGTAAAAGAGTACATTTTATTTTTAGGCTTTTAGGTTTTGTTTTTTTAAAGGGACGGATGGAAAAAGAATCCTGTCAAGTTCCACAGCTTGTAATTAAACCTTATTAATGCTATTTTCTAGATTATTTTCCTGCTATTTTGCAAAATATGCTTTCATTTTAAAATAACTTTAAAAGATTAAGAACAGCCATAGTGGGTTAGATCAATGGGCCACCTAACTCAGTATCCTGTCTTCCAACAGTGGCCAGTACCAAATGCTTCAGAGGGAATGAACAGATCAGGGCACTACTGAGTGATCCATCCCCTATGGTCCAGTCCTAACTTCCAGGAGTCACAGGTTTAGGGACATCAAGAGCATGTCATTGTGTTCTTGACCATCTTGGTTAATAACCATTGATAGACCTATCCTCCATGAACTTATCTAATTCTTTTTGAATACAGTTATACTTCTGGCCTTCACATCATCCACTGGTAATGAGTTCCCCAGGTTGACTGTGTCTTGTATTAAACAACTGCAAACAAAGAATAACTATTAATTGAATGATATTAGATTGGAAGGAGGTCTCAAGTGGGGCTCCACAGGCATCTGTTCTGCATCCAGTGTTTAACTATTTATTAATAACCTGGATACAGGAATAGAGAGCATACTGATCAAATTTGCAAAAGACAAAAAAACTAGGCAGGTTGCCAATACTTTGGAGGATAGCACTAAAATTCAGAGGGATCTTGATAAATTGGAGAACTGGGTTATAGACAACAAAATGAAATTCAAAGACAAATGCAAGGTGCTACACTTACAGAAGAAAAACCAAATACACAATGGGTGATAACTGGTCTGGCAGCAGCACTGCTGAGAAGGACCTGGGAGTTGAGGTGGATCACAACCTCAACATGAGTCAGCAATGCAATACTGTTGCAAAAAAAGCAAATGCAATTTTAGGTTGCATTAACAAAGGAATAGCATGGAGGTGATAGTATCGCTCTACTTGGCGCGGGTTAGGCCTCAGCTGGAGTACTGTGTCCAGTTTTGGTCACCAATGTATAGAAAGGATATAAAGAAACTGGAAAGGATCTAGAGATGAGCAACAAAGATGCTAAAGGGATGGAATGCAAGCCATATGAGCAAAGGCTGAAGGAACTGGGTATGTTTATTTTGGAAAAGAAGAGATGGAGGAGGGACATGATAGCAGTCTTCAAATACTTAAATGACTGGCTGCCATGAAAAAAAATGGAGAAAAGTTGTTCTCTTGCCACAGAGGGCAGGACAAGAGGCAATGGGTTCAAACTACAGCATAACAGATTTTGATTAAATCTCAGGAAAAACTTTAACTGTAAGAACAGTAGCACAATGGAACAGACTGCCTAGGGAAGCTGAGGAAGCTCCTTCACTGGAGGTTTTCAAAAGGAGGCTGGACAGCCATCTGTTGTGGATGGTTTAGACACAACAAATCCTGCATCTTGTCAGGGGTTAGACTAGATGATCCCCGTGGTCCCTCCTAATCCTATGATTCTATAACTACTTCCTTGTGTTTGTTTTAAACTTATTAATTTCATTGTGCTCTTGTGTTATGTGAAGACTTATAAAACACCTCCCTATTCCCTTTCTCCACATCATTCATGATTTTACAGACCTCTATCATATTCCCCCTTCATCGTCTCTTTTCTAAGATGAACAGTCCCAGTCTCCGTAATCTCTCCTCATACGGAAGCTGTTCCATTCCCCTAATCATTTTTGTTGTCCTTCTCTGTACCTTTTCCAATTCTAATATCTTTTTTGTAGAGCTGTCAATTAATTGCAGTTAACTCATATGATTAACTCAAAATTAACTGATTAAAAAAATTAATCACAATTAATCGTGCTGTTAAACAATAGAATACCGATTGAAATTTATTAAATTGTTGGATGTTTTTACATTTTCAAATGTTACTACACAGAATACAAAGTGTACAGTGCTCACTTTATATTTTTGATTACAAATATTTGCACTGTAAAAATGATAAACATTAGAAATAGTATTTTTTCAATTCACCTCATACAAGTACTATACTGAAATCTCTATCATGAAAGTGTAACTAACAAATGTGGATTTTTTTTGTTACATAACTGCACTCAAAAACAAAACAATGTAAACCTTTAGAGCCTACAAGTCCACTCAGCCCTCTTTCTTGTTCAGCCAATCACTAAGGTAAAAAAGTTTGTTTACATTTACGGGAGATACTGCTGCCTGCTTCTTATTTACGTCACCTGAAAGTGAGAACTGGCGCTCGCATGGCACTTTTGTAGCCGAAGTTGCAAGGTATTTATGTGCCAGGTATGCTAAACATTTTTATGCCCCTTCATGCTTCAGCCACCATTCCATAAGACATGCTTCCATGCTGATGATGTTCATTAAAAAAAATAGTGCACTAATTAAATTTGTGACTGAACTCCTTGGGGGAAAATTGTATGTCCCCTGCTTTGTTTTACCCGCATTCTGACATATATTTCATGTTATAGCAGTCTTGGATGTTGACCCAGCACATGTTGTTTGATTTACAAACACTGTCACAGCAGATTTGAAAAAACACAAAGAAGGTACCAATGTGAGATTTCTAAGGATAGATACAGCACTTGACCCAAGGTTTAAGAATCTGAAGAGCCATCCAAAATCTGACAGGGACAAGGTGTGGGGCATGCTTTTAGAAGTCTTAAAAGATGCGGAAACTACAGAACCCACACCACCAAAAGAAAATCAACCTTCTGCTGGTGGCATCTGACTCAGATGATGAAAATGAACATGCATCAGTCTGCTCTGCTTTGGATAGTTATAGAGCAGAACCCGTCATCAGCATGGATGCATATCCTCTGGAATGGTGGTTGAATCATGAAAGGACATATGAATATTTAGTGCATCTTGCAACGCTGGTAAATATCTTGTGACGCTGGTTACAACGGTGCCATGCGAACACCTGTTCTCACTTTCAGGTGACATTGTAAACAAGAAGCGGGCAGAATTATCTCCTGCAAATGTAACCAAACATGTTTGTCTGAGCAATTGGCTGAAGTATGACTGAGTGGTCTTGAAGGCTCTAGAGTTTTACATTGTTTTGTTTTTGAATGCAGTTATTTTTTTGTACACAATTCGACATTTGTAAGTTCAACTTTCATGATAAAGACATTGCACTACAGTACTTGTATTAGGTGAATTGAAAAAACTCTTGTTTTTACAGTGCAAATATTTGTAATTAAAAATAAATATAAAGCGAGCACTGTACACTTCGTATTCTGTGTTGTTGTAATTGAAATCAATATATTTGAAAATGTAGAAAATATCCAAAAATATTTAAATAAATGGTATTCTATTAACAGTGTGATTAATTTTTTTAATCTCTTAACAGGCTTACTTTTTTGAGATGGGGCAACCAGAACTGCACACAGTACTCAAGATGTGGGCATACCATGGATTTATATAGTGGCATTATGATATTTTCTGTCTTATCTCTTTTCTAACATTATATTAGGTTTTTTCACTCCTGCAGTATATTGAGCTGATGTTTTCAGAGAACTATCCATAATGACTCCAAGATCTTGAGTGGTAACAAGAAAGAGACCCCATCATTTTGTACGTATAGTTGGGATTATGTTTTACAATGTGCATTACTTTGTACTTAACGACACTGAATTTATGCCATTTTGTGGTCCAGTCATCCAGTTTAGTGCGACCCCTTTATAACTCTTCGCAATCAGCCATGGATTTAAACTATCTTGAGTAAAACTAATTTTGTATCATCTGCAAACTTTGTCACCTCACTGTTCATTCCCTTTTCCAGATCATTTATGAATATGCTGAACAGCACAGAACTTAGTACTGATTCTTGGGGGACCATGCTATTTTCTTCTCTCCATTGTGAAAACTGACCACTTATTTCTATCTTTTGTTTCCCTATCCTTTAACCCAGGGATTCTCAAACTGGGGGTCATGACTCAGCACAAGGTTATGATGTGGGGGGGTCATAAGCCACCTACCTCTGAAGGCAGCGCTGCCACCGCCACCTACCTCTGAAGGCAGCGCTGCCACCAGCAGCAGCGCAGAAGTAAGGGTGGCAATGGGGCATGAAGTCTGCTGTGAAAAGTGATAGTCACAAAGTTTCTTTGCACCCCCCCAGTACTAAACAGTAACTATTTAGAAAAATAACTTTTCTGCTTATAATAACTTGATAAGTGTGTTTTAGTCTTAATTTAAAAAGTGAGAAAAGGTAAATTCATTTTAAACAATAGGGCTATATATTTAGCATTTAAAATAGTGTTAAATATAAAAAATGTCTTTTTAATTTATAAGGAGGGGGTCACACTCAGGCTTGCTGTGTGAAAGGGGTTGCCCATACAAAAAGTTTAGGAACCACTGCTTAACCAGTTACTGATCCATGAGAGGACCTTCCCTCCTATCCCATGACTTCTTACTTTGCTTTAGAGCCATTGGTGAGGGACCTTGTCAAAGGCTTTCTGAAAGTTCAAGTACGCTATACCAACTGGATTACCCCTGCCATGTCTTGTTAGAGTAAGTGTGCTTTGTCAGCTGGATTGGTTTTTAATTATTAATATAGAGCTCTTATATTCACGATTACATTTTTTACAATATGTATGTCAGTGTGCTGATCTCTTCAGGGTGGGTGGCCCATATTTACCTAACCTATGGCTCCTTCTTAGGCAACAGGCAAGTGGGTTGTAAAATATAATGTATAGGTTCCCATACACAGTTAAAGCTGCATTTGAAAGATTACTTATAGTAAAGGTTTTTCAGTTTTCAATCTTAAAAAATAAACTGAAAATTTAGAACAGTGATTGCTTTAAAAGCTTCAGGCTTAACAATCAATAGCACAGTACAGTCTACTCTTGCAGAACAAAAACAACCTGTATGAGTAGCATGGAATTTAGATGCAGTTACTGAACCATGACACTCTAAACAAAGGAGCGTTTGCAGTAACAATAAAAATCCAGTTCCCATAATGCTTCACACAACTGTATTTCAGAATTCTAATTATCTTGATGTTCAAATCCAAGTGCCTCACTTTGTTGCTCAACTGTTGAAAATTTTAGCCATTGTAAAACAGAGTGCACACAAAAAACTACTTTAAACTTTGCCTCCTTTAACAGGAGACTCCTTGATCACCCCTTCTCTCTCCACTTTCTGAATGCTAGTCTCATCTCTAACTTTATATTTCCTATAAAGTGACCACCTGTTCATTGATGGGGAAAATTTTTTTTGCCTGAGGATGGAAAAAAATGCAAAGAAGCTCCTTATTAGTTTCCATAATTTTGTTCTATTTTCATTGATAATTTGTTTCCAAGTACTTAGACAGGACAAAATCAGACCTGCTTAACCTCCAGCTTTTGACCAAGGCTCTAGTTTTCTCCAGCTCTTCCAATATCTTTGTTTCCAGACTTCCTCATTTGCCATTTAGCCATTTTGCTATTTACATGCATTTTAAAGACAGCTTTGCCACTTCCTATTATTCTAGACCTTATCCAAATACTACAGTAGTCTATAATAATGACACCAGCTATCACAGTAATATTACTGTTAATCACAATGGTTTGGACAAATGTTGTGGAATACCAGTATGTTTTTAAAAAGGAAGAATGCTCAGAGCTATGTTGTGCTACAACTGCAAAAAAGAAAGTGACAACAGTTGAAATTTGTTAACCAAAGCAAGTGTCAAAAAGCAACAGTCTTAAGGAGACAAGGTAGCTGAAGTAATCTTTTATTGGACCAACTTCTGTTAGTGAAAGAGACAAGCTTAATGATATATGATTAACTTTGCATTCACTGAAGGTTAAAGTGCCATTTCAAAGACATCACAAAATCTTGGTGTCCTAGCAATGAGATGGAAGCAAACCGCTAACAAAACTAACCATATACACCAACCACCTCACAAGAAAACTCCCCCAAATTGTGACTGGATCCCACATTTTTGTAGTATTAATATAACAATTAACACAGAAATGTCAGACATAGCATCATACTACGCAGGAACCTGCTAACTCTGGCAGAAACCTATCTTTGTCACTCTTTGGAAACACATGCATAGTTTGTAATGACAATAAAGGATCACTGAATTGAATACACTGACTTTGAATCACCTTTAATGATAAGTACATCTCTGTGCTGATGCAGTGTTCCTGCAACATCAAAAGAATACCTTTCTGTTCTTATTATAACAACATAAATGAATAGATAAACACTTCTTTAAGTGTGAAGAATACAATGGATCTTGTGTGGTTATATTTGTGCTGACCAAAATGTATTGACACAAATCTCTACTGTAAACACATTGCATTTTGCCTTATTTTAGGTACTTATATGGCATCTGAGCACTTAACAGTCTTTAATGTATTTAATATCCTCACACTGCTGTGAGATAGGGCTTGTCTACACTGGCACTTTACAGCGCTGCAACTTTCGTGGGTGAATGCCCACTTAGATACTATTCAGCTATTTAAGAGATGCAGATAGAGAGTGACTGAAGATGTGTTATCAGGGCAGCACATTCAGCTTCCAGGGCAGAGGTTAAGTGATTATACTGGTGTTTGGTCTATCACTTTCTTTTACAAAGCACCCTTAATACAAGCACTTTAAAGTGCTTTGTAACAACAAAAATCTTGTCAAACCATTATAAAACTAATTAAAAAGAACAAACAAAACATTAAGTCTTTAGTTTGGTTTTAAAAGACAGACAAGGACTTTGATCTGTGCAAGTATTTCCACAGGAAGAGGTATAATACATAAAGCAGGAGGCTTCAGAAGGAGTCTAAACCCCAGGCTCTTTCAACAGGCTGAATTCACTGACTGCCATGGAATATGCTGAAAAGAAAGTCTCTGTGATAACTGGGTGAAAAATAAAGGAAGGTTTTGTACAAACCTGATAAACTTGGGTAGCCAGTGGAGGTACATCAGGACTGGGGTAATAAGATAAAACTATTTTCCCCTCCTAGGGAAACTGATGTTAAACCTGGAAGCAATTTACAGTCTTTGAAGAATACAGTCGAGGACAAACGCATCACAATAATCTAATTAGGAGGAGACAAGGCATCCACAACAATTTCTGCATCCTGTCAAGTAAGCACTGATTGTGGAATTAGCTGCAGGAAAACTCCAGCAACGTCTGTGGATCCAATATAAAGTCCAGATTTCCAATGCGAGTTTCTACTGCTGTAACAAAGTTTCGTCCATCAAAAAGTATGGACAAAAATTTAGGTCAACCATTTTGGATCGATCAAAAATCAGTTTTACAATTTGGACAGTCACTCCATGACAGAAAATTTAGTTGTGAAATCACACAACAAGGATCCACAAGAACCAAGAGGAGAATCTGAGTGACAACCAGACAATCAAAGCTAGAGCCACAAATAAAACTGACAAACTTGAAATCTACAAGGAGAAGACCAGGGCTAGAATGGAACACTAAGCACTCCCAAGCAATTACAGCAGCAGCTAATCAGCGTGTTGCCTACTCTAACAAGAGATGTTCTTAAAGCAATTTTAAAAGTTAGCTTAGCACTTCTACCAGCCAATTCATTCAGGCTTCAAAGAAGTTTCACCCTGTTCTCCCCATGGCAGCAAATAATAGATATAGATTCTCTGGTGAAATAAACTGTTATGTGAAAGGGAGAATTAGTGTCTACAGCAGGGGTGGCCAACCTGAGCCTGAGAAGGAGCCAGAATTTACCAATGTACATTGCCAAAGAACCACAGTAACAAGTCAGCAGCCCTCCCTCAGCTCCCAGTGCCTCCCGCCCACTGGCAGCCCTGCTGATCAGCGCCTCCCCATCCGTCCTCACAGCTCCCAATCAGGTATTTTGTGGTGTGCAGGAGGCTCGGAGGGGGAGGAGTGAGGGCATAGCAAGCTCTGGGGAAGGGATGGAGGGGGGGCAGAGCCAGGGGTTGAGCAGTGAGCATCCCCCAGCATACTGGAAAGTTGGTGCCTATACCTCCAGCCCCGGAGTCGGTGCCTATACAAGGAGCTGCATATTAACTTCCAAAGAGCCGCATGTGGCTTCAGTGCCACAGGTTGGCCACCCCTGGTGTACAGTGAAGAGGTGGAGAAAACTTTGTCTCTTCACTAAATAAATACATTTTTAATTGCAGTTTTTAACTATTTTAAATTCAATCATCATGAATGGACTTCTCATAGTCTTCAAATAACAAGATGAGTGAAATAAGTGGTGAATCCAGCCTGGAATCAGTAATGTATTAAACCACTTTGATATTACATGTAGAGTGGATAAATTAGAGTTAATTATTTATGTAAAATCCCAAGAAGAGGTACAAGCTTTTAGCACTGCTCTTATTTTTTAAAAAAGTGTGGTTCTGTCCTAAAAATATGACTCTACCAAAATGAACTTGTGGGGTTCCCTCATTGTGACTCATTGACTTCCACCTATTTGGTCATTTTGCAAATAAAAAGATTGTTTTTACTTTTTGCTAACTGCTAGCTCCATAAATTCACCTTGAGGCCTGGCTGTCAAGCTAGGTTCATTTAATATCACACAGAATCTACAGGCACAATTATATCCTGCACTAAACCATCTTGAAACTAACAGAGCAGCCCACGTGAGAACACAATCTGAAGACAAAGGGTTGCATAAATGTAACTGAGGGCATAACTGATCCTGCTAAATCACTGATGGTGATGTACGAAATGGAAAGAATCAGAAAATCCACACTCACCAGCTAACCACAATGCTCATGCATCATAAACTCTACAGTGGTCTGCATTCTAATTATTAAGCTTCTACTGGTTACTATGGGTCTAGCTAAGGGTCATGGGAGGGCCCTATCACTAGAAACATTTTTGGATGTATAAGAAGGAAGAATCTAGCAGCTATGAAGAAAATCTTCACAGCCAACACTATTGACCCAGTAAAAATGGAGAAACAGACAAAGCAAGCTTTATTGTACGCTGTCCCTGAAACTACTAGTAGTGGGCAGCTCAGAGGCGGAGAGAGATGACAAACAATGTATTTAGAATGTTTGTGGTTTCAATTTTTAAGAAAGCTTGATCCAGGTTTTCTAAATAGAATCTTTGCTTCAGAACGACTTCTGTGTCTGTTTCATCTCAACTTTTAAAAACAGATTATGAGATTTTCACCCCTTTCTGTGGCGCTGATTTCACTGTTAAAGTATTAACTTCAATATGATGCCAAATATATTGCACCTGCATTTGTAGCTGAGCAATTAAATTAAATGAAATATATTGTATATAGAACTCAAACTGTCAAAAGTGGAGCCTAAAATTAGATTCCTAAATCCATATTTAGACACCTAAGTAGAGGTGGCCTGATTTTCAGAGGTGATAAGTATCTGCCGCTCCCACTCACCCTCAACTTTCACATGAAAATGATTATCTTGCAGGCAAAACTGTGGCTGGCCCTGTGTGAGTGACACAACTGGGGAAGACGGTCTCCTTTTCCAGCTTATACCAGGTCATATCATGGTGTGGCTGAGGTCATTGTTCTTTGCTAGTTAGTACCACCCTTGGTGCCAGCATCCCACGTGCAAGGAGGAGCAGGGCACATGCTGCATCCTTCAAAAAGGCAGTGCAGCAGTTGCTTCAGTGTGTGCTTCCCCAGAGATCCAGTTGGGATTCTGCTTAGGTCAACTGGAATCTCTACTGTCCCAGCACCAAGGTAAAGGAAAACAGTCTCCCCGAACCATACCCCCAATCCCGCCTGTTACAGACAGTAGAGCTAGATACTTGAGCCACTATGGAGACTCTATGCCACCAGAGAATTCCCCTTCACGGGTGAGATCCTCCAGGATAAAGGGCACTTGTGCCAGTGGAGGAGCACAGGGCAGCCAGAGTGCAGGGGGAAGGTTATATTCCTGGCTTTGCCCTAGAACTGGTGAATGACCCTTGCAATTTCAAGCCTCTCTGTGCCTCAGTTTCCCTACCTGTAAACTGAAGGTAACAACATCTCAAAGACCTGCTTTTGAAGCTTAATTCATCATTATTTGCAAAGAACATTGATGCTTTATAAGTGCAACATTTAATTATAAGAAACCAAGGTTCTTTTACAAAACACAAAGAGGTTTTTGACAAATGATACATCAGCATTAAAATCCCTCTTACGGTAAAGTGCCCAAAACTGATGAGCTTGCTTCCATGACTATGAGATACAAATGGGGCATTACCCAAAAGAGAAAATCTCAATTATATATCCTAAAGGAGTACGGTGTTCCTGAAATGCAGATCGGAATGTAGAATAAATAACAGAGGAAAGACCTACTGTCTGTGGTTAATTGCAGAGAAGAGGTTGTAGAGATTCCTCATACGTTCAGTTCAGATATTAAGTCAGCTCACACAGAAACATCTGGGGTTCATTGCTCCTCAGCATGGTTAAATGTAACCGTCATAAGGGAAAACTTCAAAGCACCGAGAAATAAGATTTATGAGGCATTATGAGTCAACGTGCATAGTTGTTACAGAGGAAAGAAGTGGATAGGTTTTTCCAGCTTTAGTGCTAGCTGTGCCCTCTAAGCTGTTTGCAGAAGCTAAATGCTACCTCTAGACACCACGCTGCATTGCCAAAAGTTTCAGCCCATGGAATGCTTTTAACCTTGCTGGTTTTAAAAGGAATACAAGTTGGGTGTAGTGAGAACACTGGTTGTTCCCAAAGCACTATGGGTACAGACTCCATTTGAATCAAGGAGAGGGCTTCCAACAGCAGCCTCAGAGCAATTAAAATATCGGTTTATTTAAATTAAAGGTAAAGGATATTTTCCATCATGGACAGAAAGAAGGCAAGAAAAGGAACTAGAGAACAGCCATACAGGAGGTATTAGGCTTAGAACCGCTAAAAATACGAGGACTTCCTCTGGTTCTGTAAGGACATTTTAATTTATATTGAAAACAGGTGCAGACACCAGACTGAGTTATGGTGATGCAGAGGAGACAGGCATAAAACAGACATAAAATGAAAATGTTGTTTCATGACCATGCAGCGATGCTTTGTTAGAGCTACGTGACTGTCATAAACATACAAACGGGACCTGAGTGAGCAAACGACTAAGACAGGACCATGATAATAACAACATGACACCCTACTGGGGAAACAGAGGAGAAATTTTCAGATTTCAAATTTAATAGGACACAGGACTTTCTTACTTCAAAGGATCTCTCTCATTTTAAAATCAATTGTCTTATTTCAATACCTACTGAAACCAGAAGTAAAAATAACCAAACACTCCTCTGAGCACTCCTTCAGGAAACAATCCAAGGAATTACAAAAGCAATACTCAACACTCTCCTTGACTTTCACACAAACAAAATTAAGAGACTATTTTAGTCAGAAAAATGTTTAGACTTGTTACAAGTGGGAAAGGTGTATTGTGCCCATTATTAAAACATTGTGAGCCATTCACTGCCCTACCCACTGTCTGGAATTAATACTTGTTGATCCGTTGAAAAGGAATCCTTATAGGAAGACTTCCCATTGTTTTCAGTATATTGACAACATACAATTCTGCTGAATTCAGGTGGATGTGCATTTGAACATTACCAGTACAGTCAGCTATAAAGACTGGGCCAACAGTCACTCCTTTGTAGTAGTGAAGAAGAACTAGTTACAAGACAGTAGAAAAAGGTTTTAAGATTAATCTATCACTTTGTTGTTCTTTAACATTTGCATCTGAAATCACAGAGAGATGATCCATTAAGCAGTCAAAATTTTTAGATCTAGAGAAGCATTTGGGAACAACAGGATTTGTTCATTATTGTTCTTATGTGTCAGATTATTAATTTGGTCATCAAAATTGTTTTACAGTACTGTAATCCCTATAGCTACATAAGGATCAGCCTAACAGTTATGAATATTGGAGAGTCTCCAATAATCAAACCCAGACTTTAGGACTACAATCAGGTTCCTGAAGGAATCATATTAAGGTACATTAGGCAAGATTTTACTCTGTTACAAACAAGCAATCCTTCTGACTTAAATGGAGCTGCACAAGTGTAACTGGGAACATAATTTAAGACATTCTGCCCAACATAATATGCTCATTAGGGCTAGCCTGGCTGCCAGATTTCCGGACTCATCATGTTTGTGGAAGATGAAAACCTTCTGAGTAAGTATACCTGGCTTGAAAAATTAGAATCTCATCTCAGATGAAGACCAAACTGGGATATTATTGGCTAAAGACTAGAAATTCCTGATGATATCACAGAACTGAATGAATCTCTGCATTTTCTCTTACTGTTTGTACATAACTTAAAAGCTTCATGACTGGATTGAGGACTTACTGCGCTCTACAACTGCTGAAGAATGAGTGGTTTTTCCAGCATGATCTGAATCACTAAACTAAGGACCGGCTATTAAACACTGGCAAATACAACATGAATAAAACGAAACAGCCAGACTTTCAGGGCTTGCCTACACATGGAACACTAGAGCAGCACAGCAGCAGTACTGCAACTGCACTGCTGTAGCGCTTCAGCATAGATACTACCTATGCTGATGGGAGGGAGCTCTTCCATTGGCATAGGTAATCCACCTCCCCAAGAGGCAGTACCTAGGTTGATGGAAGAACATTGCTGTCTACACTGGAGGCTAGGTTGGCTTAACTACATCTGCTCAGGGGTATGGATTTTTCACACCCTGAGCAACTTAGCTGGGTCGACCTAACATTTTAGCATAAACCAGGCCTTAGAGAAATACAATGAATTCTGCTGCTCTGAATATCTCAGTACAGTGTTACTGGACAGAATCTTAACAAGAATTTTTCTGTCTACCTAGCAACTGCCTGTCCAGGAAGTGGATTAAACTACAATGACAGGAGAACCCCTCCCATCACTGTAGTGAGTGTCTAGACTGAAGCAATACAGTGGAGCAGCTGCACCACGGCAGCTGTGGCATTGTTGCATTCAGGGCCGGCTTTAGGCCAATTCCACCAATTCCCCCGAATCGGGCCCCGCGCCTAAGAGGGCTGAGTGGGGGGCAAGTGGCAGAGAATCCCTTCCCTCGCTAGAGGCGCCTTTTTAATTTTTATTCACCCGACGGCGCTCTGTGTCTTTGGCAGCATGTCCTTTAGTGCCACCGAAGACCCGTAGCGAGTGAAGGACCCGCCGCCAAAGACTAGGAGCGCGGCCCAGTGAGTACAAGCCCCATGTGTTTGTTTTGTTTTTTGTTTTTTTTAAGTCAACCCTGCCGGGGCCCCGTCGAAACTATTTGAATCGGGCCCCGCACTTCCTAAAGCCAGCCCTGGTTGCATTTCAAGTGTAAACATACCCTTAGCTATTCTCTATGTAAGAACCACAAAAGTGTAAATTAAGTGTGCAATAGTGGTGCTGCCTTGCAGTGAAAAGGGCACTATTTTAGTCTGCACAGAAATGCAAACTGAACACTGAAACATAAAAATAGTAAACTTCTCATATAGAAACAGTGTGAACACTAGGTTCACATTGTTTCTATATGAGAAGTTCACTATTTTTATTTAAGGCATGGTACTTAGAAGACCAGGTCCTTGATTAGGCAAGTGGAAAGTTGTGATTATTTGTGACTGCCTTACTAAGAATTGCAAACATCCTACAATATTTGTTACCCCATCTCATTTGTTTGTTTCGTGCACCTGCTAGTCTAAAAGACAAAGCATATCTCATACAGTTGTACGGCACTTAGCACAATGATATCCAACCTAGTTGTGGCTTTTGGGGACTACTGCAATAAAACTGTTAAAAAAATAACACCAGCAATGATGATCTGCGTGACACACAATGGGAGAGTAAGATTTCACTTTTCATGGTAATACAGTAACATGACAGTGCAGCTTACAGAAAAACTGCAGCGCAACATGTAAAAGATCTCTCTGAACACTACATTTGATTACCTCGATGATTTAAGATTTACATCCCCCTCTCTCAAATAAAAGTCAAAGAAGAGGTGCAGAGGGCCCAGGAAACTCTGAGGCAATATTTATATAACTGCTCCCCCCAGGTGTTTGGGTGGCCAAAGAAAAGGCAGAAGGAATACCCTCCACTGAAGGAGAGTAAAACATTGATGGGGACAGATCCCTCTAACTTCCCCCCGGTTGCATCTATGCCTCCAACGACTGTGCCGGTCTCAGGATTAGGCCCCTGCCTTCAAGAGCACCAGGTATATCGAGAGCTATACCACCATTTTTACTTCTGTCCATGCCCTCACTCATATTCAGGTCTAGGGATTGTTAGCTTGAATTCCCAGCTGACCTTAACTGCTTCAACTGCTCTCAAACAAAGCTCTGTGTTTTAGGCACATATAAAGCATGAAATACACCTGGAAATAAATACATGAAGTAGTTATTCCACATTACTTTAGTTAATTACATTTGTTTGCTTAATTTGAAATACCAGGCCCTGTAAATTTAAGCCCTCAGTCATGCACTTAGTCCCATCAAAACCAATGGTGGTGTTATTATTGTGTACTGTTTTCTTAACGCTACCAGAGTACTCAGATTTGTACAAAACCAAGAAATGAAGACAGTCGCTACTCCAAAGTGATTGTTATAAACATATGTCTCCTGTTCACTCACCTCCTTACATCACAGGAAGTGAAGCCAATCAGTAATTAGCCAGTATTCCAATTTCAAAAATACCTTGTAAAAGCTCGGTTTACCTTTGTGCTAGTAACTGAAGACTCCTGAAGACAGAGAAACTTTCATCATGTATAAATGACTAATAATTACAGCAAAACAAATGGAGAACTTCAAAGCAGTGGGGGGGAGGGGAAATGGAGGGAAATTCCAACTTATTAGGACATAATTATCTTCTATAGGAAATAAATACTATATTTTAGCAGATAACCAGAGTGCTTTTATACTGAGTTATTTCTGTTTTATGATGCATCATCAAATTTTCGTGTTCCTCATCGAAGAGATGACAGATTTTACCATTTTCTTCTAATTATTTTTCTAAATATGACTCTTTATAGGGAAAGGGAGATTTTATAACTTCCAGAGCAGGCTACATTCCACTGAGCAATACCACTCCAATAGGGATAAGCCATCTTTTAAGTATATTTAAATATTCAACAATGTCTCATATTAATATGATACTGCACTGAATCAATATCGTGACGGCATTTCTGTAGGGCCAATATTCCTCCACTTTCAACCTGTTTATTTTCCATGCATAACCATACCAGTGGGCAAATTTTTATTCTATTCATTAAAATTTACTAATTTTGCATTCAAGTAAACAAGCAATGTTCGTATTGAAAAAAGCCCTGCATTATTTGAATAAATAAATATGATTTTTTTTATAGTTTTAAGCAGTAAATTATATTTTTTAACATTTTAAAATAAAATATTATGGAATATGAATAGCTATAAGTCAGATGTGTAAAATGGCTGAAATCTTATTTTATATAAGACAAAAATCGGGACAGGGACCATCTTTGTGTTTTGTGTTTGTACAGCGCCATGAACAATAGACTCATGGTTCATGACTAGGGCTCATAGGCACTACAGTAATACAAATAATCAATAATGATGATAAAGCCAAATGCTCTCAGAGTGCCCAGGAGATACCTGTGGTCCACCCTGTCGAACGCCTTCTCCTGATCCAGGGACAGGAGGGCGAACGACAGACCATCCCTACACCCGAGTTCCAAGAGGTCCTGGACCAGATACAAGTTGTCGAAGATGGTGCAGCCCGGGACGGTGTAGGTCTGGTCTGGGTGGATCACCTCTGCCTTCATGGTTTTGAAGAAAATCTCAAAAACATTAACCAAATATAAACCAATACAGTGTTATCTCCCTGAGCCTGCAATAAGTCTGAAGCAATAAAGTTGGAGAAGTGTGAACAGCCCCATTCATCTCAATGGTGTGGTTATCTATGGAGACTAAATATGACTATTCAAATGTCAACATTGTTAACTAGTTTTAGCACAAACCTCCAGCTAATATGACAAGTGGTTCTGAAAATACAAGAAGTGCATTGCACTTAATGTAGCAATTATATATTTATATCACCTACACTATAAATACAGAGTAAATATGCAAAGAAATCAAATGATTAGTTTATGAGAAGCATTTAAAAATACCTTTTACATTTTCATCTGTTCATCTATTTATTTGGCAAGCCTTTTCCCCCAGAAATTTCCAGCAAAGAAATTTCTGAACAGATGAAAATCCAAATTATTGCAAATTCTAAAACATGGGTTAATTAAGTTTGTTAATGTGTAAGTTTTTGTTTAATAAACTGTTAGTCATAATCACTTCTATTTATACTGTAATGTTTATTATAGAAAACATTTTTCATCAAATTAATTGGTCATAAAACTTCCAACACTGTCTCACAGCCCGTTTCAGTGTTCACAGGTTGAGTTACAAGTTTATCATTTGGACCTTACGAAAGGGACTGTTCTCCGTCAGACTTCCTCTGATCTCTAGGAAAACCCCACATCCTGTGCACCTCTTAAGGGAGGTCTTTTGTCCACTGTCCCTGGCCTCGTACCAACCCCCCTCCCCCAGTGCAATGCTCCCCCTGACAGTGCTGCCCCCTCTCCACCGCCCCATCCTTTGTAATCTGTGGACCTGACCCAAAAGCCACTGATGGTAAAGAAAAGACTTTCCATGTGGGGGGCTTGGAGCAGGCCCTATAAGCACATACCATTCAGACATACATTTTTGTAAATATGGCTCTGTATATGTATAATTTTCAAAAAGATAAAACTTTAGAAATCTAAAACGTCTGCTGGAAAAAATGCATGGGGCAGTGGACAAAAGATATTCAGCTAGAAGAGATGGAGAATAGCTGAGGTTCTCAGGAGTGAAGCTGACCAAAGAACAGGGCTAAGGAAACTTGGGAGCCACAAACAATCATATTTGCTCTATTTAAAGTCTTAAACTCACAGTGGAAGAAAACGTCTTAAATAATGTTCCAGCTTTCTCTGCCTGGCCTCAAAGGTTTTCAACCAGCCAGGCTGCTGTTTTGAATAGAAGCTGGAGGAAGCTGGAGCACTGGTTTAAGCATTTCCCAGTGCACAAAGTTTCAAATAGAAGAAATATGTTTATTTGACAGCCTCCCCAGCTCTGCGGCCATTCCCTCTCCCCACCACCTCATCCCTGGCTCTCAGTCCCCCTGTTAAAATAGATTAATTTAAGATTTATTTATTTAAAAAAAAAAACAAAAAACAGCCACACACCCTGGAAATTCCTACACAAAATATTTCTAGTGAATGTTATTTAGACATTTAATATTCAGCTATTCAAAGCGCACAAGCAAAACATCTAATTTTTAAAAGAAAAACAGTAATTATTTAATAACAAGCAAATTTAGCCTCAAAGTATCATTAAAATTTTAGCGCTTTAGAATAGGAAATACCCTCTCTTCCCTCCTCTGCATTTAAAAAAAAAAAATTGCTGATGCTAAAAAGACATAGATATTACACTTCGTTTGTTTTTTGCTTCTACGATATTTCACTCTGCTTTTTAACTACGTGGTATAAGATATAAGCTCCTACTGATGCACTGAGTAAGCATACTACTGTATTTTCATTGGTTTCAAGAAGAGTTTTGTCACTGACTTTCATGGAGTAGGAGCAGGCACCAGACCTAAGAACTCAGAAAATATTTCAGTTTCATCTACATCAACTCCCACAATGGATACACTAGGAATACACTACTACAACAGATAATATTGCAGGAATCAGCAGGAACTTCAGAAAGACTATTTATTCTATAAATTCCTAACCACCCAAATAATTGTAATTTCTGTTAATTGACAGTGTGTCGTTCACGTTTTCTCAGAAGGTCAAACAGCTAAGAACTTTGCCATAATGTAAGGGCATGGCTACACTTGCAGATGTAGAGCATGTGAGTTAAACCCGCTTTCGGAGAGCGCAGTAGGGAAAGCGCCGCAGTCTGTCCACACTGACAGCTGCAAGCGCACTGGCGTGGCCACATTTGTGGCACTTGCAGTGGCATTGGGAGCGGTGCATTATGGGCAGCTATCCCACAGAGCACATCTTCCCATTCTGGAGCTGTGGCTTGTGGGAGGGGGGCGTGGAGTGCGGGGCATTCTGGGTCCTGTCCCAACGCCCCGTGATGCATCGGTTTGCATCCCAGCATTCCCTTTGCTTCCATCCACATTTGGCGCCATCTTTCAACGTTTTTTGTACCGCGCGCTCTGTCTTCCCTTTGGTCTGTGGGAATGGAGCCCGAACTGCTAAGGAGTATGCTGATGAGTCTCGCCAGCACATCACATTTGGCAGTCGAGTTATTCCTTATGATCCAAAGTGACAGTGAGAGCTCCGATGATATCGACTCGAGTAACGCATATGACACGAGTTTGCTTGTGGCATTCATGGACATGCTCATCACCGTGGAATGCCTCTTTTGGGCTCAGGAAACAAGCACTGAGTGGTGAGATCACATCATCATGCAAGTCTGGGATGACGAGCAGTGGCTGCAGAACTTTCGGATGAGAAAAGCCACTTTCATGGGACTGTGTGATGAGCTCGCCCCCACCCTGCGGCACAAGGACACGAGATTGAGCGCTGCCCTGACGGTGGAGAAGCAGGTGGCTATTGCAATCTGGAAGCTGGCAATTCCAGACAGATACCAATCGGTCGCTAACCAGTTTGGAGTGGGAAAGTCGACCGTTGGAATCGTGTTGATGCAAGTTTGCAGGGCCATTAATCGCATCCTACTCAGAAGAACCATGACTCTGGGTAACGTGAATGACATTGTGGCTGGCTTTGCACAAATGGGTTTCCCTGACTGCGGAGGGGCGATAGATGGCACGCATATTCCAAATCTGGCACCAGCCCACCTAGCTTCCGAGTACATTAATCGGAAGGGGTATTTCTCTATGGTTCTCCTGGCGCTTGTGGATCACCATGGGTGTTTCATTGACATTAATGCAGGCTGGCCCGGAAAGGTGCATGACACACACATCTTTCAGAACACTGGCCTGTTCAGGAAGCTGCAAGCCAGGATTTTTTCCCCAGACCAGAAGATCACCGTAGGGGAAGTCGAAATGTCCATTGTAATCCTTGGAGACCCCGCTTACCCTTTGATGCCGTGGTTCATGAAACCCTACACAGGGAGCCTTGACAGCAGCAAGGAACGGTTCAACAACAGGCTGAGCCAGTGCAGAATGACTGTGGAGTGTGCTTTTGGCCGTTTAAAGGGCCGCTGGCGCTCTCTGTATGGGAAGCTGGACCTGGCTTACGACAGAATCCCCGCAGTTATATCCACATGCTGTACCCTCCATAACATTTGTGAAGGGAATGGTGAAAGATTCAGTCAGGCATGGAACTAGGAGGTTCAACACCTGGAGACTGAATTTTAACAGACAGAGAGCAGGGCTATTAGAGGGGCCCAGCGCAGGGCTGCAAGTATTAGGGATGCGTTGAGGGAGCAATTTGAGGCTGAAAGCCACCAGTAATGTCTGGTGCCCTGCACAGGAGTGAATTGCAGTGGTTCCAATGTTAGTAGGAATTTGTGTTTGCTACGCTGACTTGCAGTGCCTGTTTCTTTCCTGGGCTAAGGTATCTTTTACTTTATGCAATAATAAAGAATATTTTCAAAGCCAAAAAAGCCATTTATTGAAAAGAGACACAACTGTTTGGGGAAACAGAAAGGGCAAGGGAGTGGGGAACGGTACAATCACAGATTTGTGTATGTCCTGTCTGGAGTGCTGTGCTGCACTTCAGGATGGCTATACTGCATGGTGATGGGGGTTGAGTGCAGTGGGTAATAGCTGTAGTTTTCAGAGCTGTGTGGGGAAACTACAGGTGTTGGAATCAGCTGGTGGTGGTAAGAACCCAGATGTTTGGGAAAGTGGGTTGGAGGTGACATGGGGGCACAAGGAAAAGAGTTTTGGGACCAGGGCTGCCGGGAGGGCGGGCGCGGTAGTGCTCCGCCTGCATTGCTACAAGCACCTGTATCGAGTCCACTTGGCGCTTCATGATGCTTAGCAGCCACTCTGTGCTTTGGTGCCGGCGATCCGCATTCTGCTGGCGGACCCTCCTTTCACTCTCCCGCCACAACTGCACTTTTTGATTTCATTACTTGAATGCGGCATTACTTCATGCAACATGTCTTCCTTGCTTCTACGTGGTCTCTTTCTGATTCTTTGGAGTCTTTCAGCCGGTGATAACACAAACGGCTGAGATCTCAAGGTTGCATCTGTAAAGGCAAAATGCAACACTTAACAGAGGCAGCATTGTTCACACCAGACAGAGCAATGATTCCCCCGTACTTACGGAAAAGCACAGTCTACACAATATCATAATTTGCCTGTCCCAAAGCGAGCGCACATAACTCACGGAAGCCCCAAAATGGTGAGTAAGCACAGGGTCAAGCGTGACTGACTGTTTCACGGCTGTACTGTCCTCTGGGTTTCCGTGCCTTGAGGACAGCCAACAGTGGCAGGGGGCCCCTATACTGAACACTGTCCCCACATTTTCCACAGGAGTTCGTCCTGGAAGATATCTCGCTGCTGAGGGTGACCTGGGAAGCAAGGGAGGGTCTTCTACTGCAATGCAGCTTCCGCCCTGGCCCATATGCAGCTTGCTTGTGCGCAGCAATGGTCCCCCCGCCCCTCACGGCACAGTGGCGCGGACATGTTAGCCTGACTGGGACAAGGACCACAGTGGCTCTCCCAAGAAACCTGCACAAGCGCATTGCCCAAGTTCTGGATGAGACCTTTTGAAGAGATCACTGAGGCCGATTACCGCGATGTGAGAGAGCACATCAATGCCCTATTCCGCATCTAGGCATGCACGCAGCCCTAACCCTCCTCGCTCCAAGAGCCCACACCGAATAACTTCCTTGCCAAAATAAAAGCCGCTTACTGGGAACTGCCTCTGGTGTTTGTCCTTCCCCAAGCACCGGCCGCTGTGACTGGCCACCTTCCTCCTGGCTTGAGAACAGCTCCTGGCTGCATGCATCTAGGGATTCCGGGGTGTCTTCCTCTGCCTCAGCACCTTTGCTCCCGCTTTGCTCCTCCTCCTCTTCCTCCTGCTCCTGCCTTGTTGCACTGGGCTCTAAAGTGTCCATGGTGGTCCCCAGAGTAGAGGTGGGGTCGCCCCCAAGGATCGCATCCAGCTCTTTGTAGAAACGGCAGGTCGTGGGGGCAGCACCGGAGCGGCGGTTTGCCTCACAGGCTTTGTGGTAGGCATTCCGCAGCTCCTTCACTTTAACCCTGCACTGCACTGCATCCTGGTCATGGCCTCTTTCTAGCATGTCCCTTGATATCTGCCCGAAGGTATCGTAATTCATACGGCTGCAGCGCAGCTGGGACTGGACAGCTTCCTCCCCCCAAACACTGCTGAGGTCCAGCAACTCACCATTGCTCCATACTGGGGCTCGTCTGGAGTGTGGAGGCATGGTCAGCTGGAAAGATTCGCTGAGAGCACTCCACGCCTGGCTGAGCAAACAGGAAGGGGATTTTTCAAAATTCCCAGAGAACTTAAAGTGCGGGTCTGACGGTTGGTCACCTGAGGGCAGGGCAGTAGAGTTCAAAGTGATGACCAGAGTGGTTAGCACAGGCATTGTGGGACACTTCTGGAGGCCGATCAACGCACACTATAGGACCAGGGCGTCCCCACTGGCGCCGCAGCGCTTCAGCGGAGGAGCAGCAAACATTATTCCACTTGCCGAGGTGGATTACTAGCAGCGCTGTAGCTGCGGAGTCAGAGCGCTCTACGTGCCTTGCCAGTGTGGACAGGGAGTGAGTTAGAGCTCACTGGGCAGCTTTAGTACGCTCTAACTTGCAAGTGTAGCCAAGCCCTAAGTCTCAGCTGAGAGTTTAGGCCTCATTCAGCAAACTACTTGGACACATGCACAATTTAAGTTCATAAGTAATCCATTAACTGTAATGGTTCTACTATGTAGCATTTAAATTTTCTTCTTCTTCTATACTCTTTACAAATATTGCAGAAGTAGCACTTTAACCTTTATTAATTGTCTGGTAAATTATGAGATAAAGTAACTCCATCAACAAACTGATAAAGATGAACATACCAGAAGAATGACAACAAGAAGAAGCAATCTTATGCTCTTTTAAACATACAATTTCTAGAAAGGAAATTGGATCGAGAGATTATATTTGCCTGGATGGGTATTCACAAACTGAAGCTTACATACGGTATTTCCCACGTTTACATTATAGTAAGCTCTTTGAGGCAGGGACCATCTTTTTGTTCTGTTTGTACAGCACCAAGCCCTACAAGGTCCTGGTCCATGACTGGGGCTTCTAGGCATGACCACAATACAAACAATAAGTAGTAATACTAGTTCAAAATAAGGAGTGTCTCCTCATAACATGTTGCACTCAGAGAATACTGATTTACATCTAGCACTGTTGGCTGTTTTGAGTATTACTTAAGGGGTAGAAGATAGTTGGATGTGCAATCAGGGACCCTCTTTTCCCTCCCAGAAACACAATGTAAAAGAAATGTGTCCAAACAAGACATTTTAAAGCAAAGATATGGGATATAGTCTAACTGCAAATGTGACACATTAAATCCTTCTCTCTACCAGAGTTTAGTGTCAGACGCTTTCTCCATTTGAGTAAGAATGTCAACAATTTCAGCTTGATACTGAACTGACTCAGTGGATGGCCTAACATATAAATCATGGGTATAATAGATAAGATAAACACATACCAGTGTAGTCCTCATAACATTCGCAAGTGTAGCCTCCTTCTCGGCTCCGACAAAGCCCATTATTGCCACAAGGGTTGGAGTAGCAGAGATCAATCTCTGTTTCACAATAGTCGCCTGTAAAGCCAGGGGGACACCGGCACCTCAGACCGTTGATGGGATGGATGGGTCGGAACAAAACGGTGTTTGAACTAATAAATGGAGCAGAGCTGTCAAACTTCAACACCGAGACGCACTTCATATAGTTCTCGCAAGGCTCTCGCAAACAGATATTGTCGTCAAAAGGCAGGACCCGCTGCATAGAGATCATGGTCAGTAGCGTCCTGTTGAGGTAGATCTGTTCCTGGAGGTCCTCGGAGGGGAAGAACTTATTTCTAATGCCACCAGGAAGTAAAGCGGAGAATGTTACGTTCAGGATATTGGAGCTGACGTCTGTATCATTTTGAATGTTGAAGACGAAGATGTCATCCTTGGTAGTAGACAGCACCGTCGCCACACCCTCCACAAAGAGAGAGAGCAGCGGGGAAAGGAACTTCTCCTGGGACATGTTTTCCAGCCGCACAGTGATACTGTTGGTCAGCATGTCGTCAGTGATGATAGTCACCCTCAGGGTGCAGACTGCTGTGACACTGTGAACACCATCTATTGGCGGGAGGGGAGGGGGAAAGAGGGGGAGAGAGAGAGAGAGATCAGAGTTATTTCAAACAACATCCTCTGAAGTGCTTTGGCATACAGACCAGGCTACTGAGGCATTCTCCAATAAACACAACTGAGATGTGAGACATTCCAACCTTCTGGGATGTGAAAGGGAGACAGACAGAAAGTGCTTTGGCTTCTGCACTGGAAAGAACCTAAGTACAAGGGACATCCAGGTATGCGCTGTCCTAGACTGTTCCACTCAAACAACTGGAAACTGCTAGCAAGACAAATAGCTGTGAGAGGGTTAAGGGCAAGAAACTTCTTCTGATACGTACAGTACCTATCTTACACAAATCACTGCTAGCCTACAACTAATGCTGTGAAGCTGTCACTTTCTGCAGCACAACACCAAAATTATCTTCTCCTGCAGCGGTCTCAGGCTTAAAGTACCAAAACTATGCAGAGCAAGAGAAAGGATTATCAGGGCTTTAGATAAAAGTCATCATAGGGGAAAAGAGCTAACTACATTTGATTTCCTTCAGGAACCTTGTATGAAAGTTAGAGATGGAGCCAATTAAGCCAATCTCTAATGAAAGCAAGCATTTTTACATTGCCCCATTATGTCTTTGACAGATCCATGTTTGTTTTGCTACAAAACATTTCAATGCACATACAGCAGTGATATCTGATACTAAGGAGTGATGGATGCCAGTACAACCTGCAGTACAGAGTAGACTTATATTAGTACAATGTCTTTGCAAACTTTACAGCATCATTTCATTATGAAATATAATTATTGACCCTGGGCAATGTGATGGGTTCTATATACATTATGTATACCGTATACATAAATGAACACGGAATTTGCAATGAGCAGCTACATCAGAGAGATCAAACCCTCTTGTTTGGCTGTCTCCTTGCTGACGTTAAGGACTCTGTCATTTTTTCACTAATATATAATATTTTATTTAGAAAGTACAGATCATAGAGTATTAAATTATTTGTACTATAGTAGTGCCTAGAGGCCCCAATTGAGATTGTGGCCTCATAGTGCTAGGCACTGTACAAAGACATAGTAAGAAACAGTCCCTACTTCAAATATTGCACAATCTAAATACAGCAGAACCTCAGAGTTATGAACACCAGAGTTACAAACTGACCAGTCAACCACACACCTCATTTGAAACCAGTCAGGAAGCAGCAGACACACACACACACACACACACACACACGCAAGTACAGTACAGTACTGTGTTAAGTGTAAACTATTAAAAAAATAAAGGGCACATTTCTTCTTCATAGTAAAGTTTCAAAGCTGTATTAAGTCATTGTTCAGTTGTAAGCTTTTGAAAGAACATCCATAATGTTTTGTTAAAAGTTATGAACATTTCAGAGTTATGAACAACCTCCATTCCCAAGGTGTTCATAATTCTGAGGTTCTACTGTAGACAAGATGGACAAAGCAGGGGAAGGGAAACAGAGGCACAGAGAGTTGGCTGGTCAGGTCAGTAGCAGAGTTGGAACAGCACCCAGCTCTCTAGACTCCCAGTCCAATACCTCATCCACTAACCCAAACTGCCTGCTACATGGTCCTTTCTAATGTCTAACACTGAATAGTCACCTACTATATACATCTTCTCCAGCTAAACTGAGATACACACACTGGGCGTGATTTTGCATCTCTTCAATGTAAATCAGCAGTAATTGCATTTGAATCAATATAAAACCAATGTGAGATCAGAATCCGGTCCCAACATTTCATATATAGGCTTTTTTTCCTTTTCTTTTTTCGATTGTTGGGTTTTTTGTGTTTTAATGGGGTGATAAGCAGAGAATCATCTCGTGCCAGGTGAAGTTGTGTCCATGTTCAGAATAACCACCTAGAAAAACAGAAAAATCAGAGCAGCACCTATTATCTAGTAATATCGTTGGGTATGTAATAATGCAATCTGGATTTAAAGTTAGATTTCTTTTCTAGTACTCCAGGTGGGTCTAAACCAGGGGTCTCAAACTCAAAGGACCATGAGGGCCACATGAGGACTAGTACATTGGCCGAGGGCCGCATTACTGACACCTCCCCCTGCCACCCTTGGCCCCACCCCCACTCCACCCCTTCCATGAGGCCCTGCCCCCATTCCAACCCCTTCCCTGAAATCCCCACCCCAACTCTACCCCCTTCCTGCCCCCCAGGGAGGGCAGGAGGGATGTGGGGTGTGGTGAGGGCTTAGGGCAGGGAGTTGGGGTGTGGGGTGCAGGAGGGGTGTGGGGTACAGCAGGGGATTGGGCTGCAGGAGGGGTGCGGGGTACAGCAGGGGGTTGGGCTGCAGGAGGGGCTCGGGGGGCGGGCTCCGGCCCGACACGCACCGGGGGCAGGGCAGGCTGGCTGTCTGCCTGTCCCCGCACTGCTCCGCTCCGCTCCTGAAAGTGGGCGGAACCTGGGGGAGGAGGGGCACAGGGGTCTGTGTGTTGCTGTTGCTTCAGGCATCACCCCCCGCAGCTTCCATTGGCCAGGAACGGGGAACTGCGGCCAATGGGAGCTGCTGGGGGGCACTGCCTGAAGCAAGAGCAACACACAGAGCCCTGTGCCCTCCCCCTTCCCCATGTTTTGGCCGCTTCCCGGAGCGGCAGGGGGCAGGGCAGGCAGGAAGCCTGCCTTTCTCCCAGTGCGCGTTGGGCTGGAGCCGCTCTAGGTAAACGCTGGGGGCGGGCCGCGAGGAGCTCATGGGCCGCAGAAAACAACCCCGTGGGCTGCATCTGGCCCCTGGGCCGCGTGTTTGAGACCCCTGGTCTAAACTAAGCATTTCCCCCCTACCCGGGAATGTCTATAAAACCTCTGCTGCTAATTGTTTTTCTTTCATTATACAGCAGCTGCAAAGCAAATAAAATATTTTCTCATGGGTGCTACTTTACTACTTAATGGCTAAAAACAAACAGTGGTGGAGTTGTGGCAAGTGGTCATTATTTTGGGTGATCTTTTTGTAGGACCCATCACACCAGCTGATTTTTTTTAGCTTTCATTTTCCCCAAGATGGGTATTCCACAGAAAATTTCCATCTCCTCTTCCTCAACCTGCTTCAGACAGACTGTCCTGTTTCCGTTTCCACAGAAGAGGCAAAACCGCCATGCATGATCTTCAAAGCTTTTCAATAGCCAAAACCCTAATTATAAACTTTTAAAAGTGCATAGTCTGCAGGTTCCCAAACAACGGAAATATCGGATGCATATTAGTACAATTAATGAACTTTTTTTTATAAATGACAGAGTCAGACTAGCTTAACCATTTCTGCCAACTACATAGTCTATTTCATGAGAGAACAGCAGCAGAACTAACTATTCATGCATGGTTCTACAGCTATTGTCATTTTGACTGGCTGGTCTATAGGGTGTCTGATCTATTTTGTTATATGCCGCACAATGTATTACTCAAGTTCTCTCATAACATGGAGGGAAAAGGATGCCAGACAAAGGGCCTTTTTCTTAAGGAAACACTGATGTATAGTCCATGGTCTGTATAGTAAGAAGACAAAATACTATCTGCTGTCTGACAACCGACGAGTCCACAAACTGTCATAATCAATATCAACTGCCACAGTATACAAGAGCGTCCCAGCATTCACAGCAACTATTCTGACAGAGTTAATAAATCACTATAAAAAGCCCAGTGCTGGACACCGCATAGCTTTGTTGTTCTGAAGAGAACACAAAAGAAAACTAGACACATGCATATAGCTACAGATACTTTGAAATTACACATAATGCTTTAAAAGCAAATATAACCGTGTGCAACACTGTTGCAAAAAAATTAAAAAACAAAAGGCAGCAAAAAGTATTTTAAAATGTATTTTATGGAAAATAACACAACTAGCATTTTCAGAAAAACTGGCCCTTTAATCTTACTATGGGCTATATCATACCATCAAGTTTGAAAAGAGAAATTCCCATTGGATGATTTATTCCATCCACTGGAGAGTTCTGTTTAAAAACTGATGCCACTTTTTGTAACTAGTATCTATTTCAGTCCAAAGCATGTTGAAATTAATGGGAATTTCCCCCTTAACTTCAATAGAAGTTGAATTAAGTCCTGTTTAATAATAATTAAGGTTGTGAGTCTTTCACGGAGGTCACGGAAGTTACAGATTCCATGATTTTCCGGTACCTCCATGACTTCTGAAGGGGCTGGTGCAGCTGACCCCAGGGCTGCCCGAGCAGTCCGGGAGCAGCAGCAGCGACTGGGCCCCGGGCCGCCCCCCTGCCTGGAGCAGCAGAGGAGCCCTGAGTGCCCCCCCTCCCCCAGGATCAGCAGCACCCCCGTCCTCCCCCCAGCGCCTAAGATTTAGTTAGGGGTATTTTTGGTAAAAGTCATGGACAGGTCACCAGCCCGTGACTTTCTTGTTATTGCCTGTGACCTGTCCATGACTTTTACTAAAAATACCCATGATTAAATCATATCCTTAATAATGTTTGCAAAATGCTTTGATATCTTCATATGAAAGACATTGTGAAAGTGCCAAATATTATTCTTATTGTTACAAACTACAATGAAATCATTTTATAAAAGTAATAGCATTTCATGAAATACAGTTATATTATACACCTACGCATCTTAACTGTCTTTGCACTGCATGGCATGCCTAATATGTACAAATGTCTGGCATAAATGCACAAGTCCTGTGCTATTGCATAATAGTGGTGCTTCTTACAAATGCTATAATGTAAATCTAATTTTTCATGGGGGGTTGCACTACACTATAAACATCTATGCCAGGTTTTGGCCTGAATAAAATGTCTCAGAACAATGAATACTAAAAAAATATTCAATAAAACTGAATATTTTAATACAATTTTAATAAAATATCTCAACTCAATTTTCTGTCACACTTTTTCTTCTTTTGACTGTTCAGAATGTGGCGTGGTTTTAACATTTCAGGTGATGTCTGGCTTTGTTTGCGGTCAGTCACTTTGAGATAGCCCAGTTCCTTGCACTGATGTCAGAAGGTAACCAACCTGTAGTGTTCCTCTCAATCTTTTAACTTGCAGAGAAAGGATGGTCCAGTGGTTAGCATGCTAACCTGGGCATAGAGGACCATTGTTCAATTCCCTATTCTGCTACAGAATTCCTTTATGGTCCTAGGCAAGCCACTTATTCTCTCTGTACACAGTTCCCCATCTGTAAAATGTAGATGATAATGCTGCCCTATCTTATGTGCGGATTAATGCATTACAGATTGTACAGATACTACAATGATGAGGCCATATAAGTACCTTAGCTAGACAATCAAATATTATCCTGAAGATTGCCAGAACCAACTTTACCAGAGAGAGAAAGGTATATATCTAATGTCTCACATATTTGACTGTGTTAATGAGAAGTGAAGACAACCTGCAGAGTTGTGAACTGTTGTGTGACTGTATGGGAAAAGAGGTGGGCAATTCAGCAGTAGTCTATCCACCACTGAATTTATTTCTCAACAATGCTTCTCTTTGCATGCGTATTTCAAAAGAAAACTTCAGAGCTTACATATGCTCCCAGTCCTCTAAAACACACCCACTGCAGATAAGTTATTGAATGGTCATCATTATATGAATAGCTTTTCTTTATGAAAAGATGGATCGGATCCGAGGCTTTTAATCTTAGCTTTCTATTGATGGGCACTTCATGAACCACAGAATTTTATTACCTAGCAATATAAACACAGCAATGTTTAACTGAACGGTGTACCTGGCTCTGGGAGTACCTGGTCAACAAGGTGTTTTTTTTTTTTTAAAGTATAACAAAAAATAAAATTATGAACACTTTTTTTGGTCTTATTAGCTATAAAATAATCAAAGCAACGTATTTCATAGCAATGTCCCAGTGTCACGGGCTTCTTGCACAGATGCCCCAATCTTACGTTCGTTCTACTTTCCCCCTTAGGATGCAGCTGGAAACCTTTAATGGATGTCAGAGTTTACAACACGGCTGTGCAAACTCCGTCTCTCGTAATAAAATAAGGGCACCCCTTAGGTTCTGAAGCTGCAATTCAAATGGTCTCATGTGTGTCAGCGAACAAGGAGCAAACAGATCCCCCTGCAGGAGATGTGCCTTGGTGACATGCCTTCAAGTGAGTGACCTTCCATACACCAGTCCATTCAAAGATGATATATATACAGGACTTTCTTTACACAGTGTACAAGGCCACACCAAACAAAGCAGCAATCCCCTGCAGCAAGCAGTGGTCCATGGATTACAGTAGCACTCACAAGCCCCTTCCATGACCATGATAGGCACACGACGAATATAGAGCTAGCGATAGTCCCAGCCCCAAAGAATTTACAATCAAAACAGACAAGGCAGACGGACTAAGAGTGGCAAGGAAAAGAGAGATGGCCAAAGTCGCACTGCTGGTTAGTGGCCCAGCCCAATGTCCTATCCACTACTAGACCATATTCCCTCAATCAAAGACAGCTAGCCAGACAGTGTAGATTATCTTCCCCATTTGCACCTTTCAAACATCATTGACATACAGTTAAAATGCATAACATACTTGCCAAATATGACTTTTCCTTGTAAACAATTGTTGTGGTTACTACAGGGAGGTTCTATGATTACAAATGAGAGGTAGGTGAGAGTCCATGAGACAACCTCTCTATTAAGATGTCCACAATATGTAAACGTTTGAGAACCCCTGACATAGAGGAAACATTCAAAGGAAGGTGAATTCTACAGAAAATGAGTTACTGGAACCTAAGTAAAATGTTTAATTAAAATGGTAGAAAACTTAATTAACAAAAAGAAAAAAATATTTTTAGGCATAGCTAACATTAACGTGGAAATCTTACAACCTGAGCTCTAGGCCACAGCCCCTAAACACCTTTTATGATGGACCCATGGACTGCAATGTTTCAAAAGGGCAGGTATCAGGGCAGCCAACTTCCTCTATTAGCCAAAGGCTCTCAGTGATGTGATGGTATGCGCACGGCCAGTCAGAGTTTGGCCCATGTCCTGTAGTCTGAATGGATCAAAGTGTGAGTTTTTCTTTTGCTCTCAAAAAGGTTGATGTTACACAGTGCAATACATGAAATAAAAGGAGCACAGCAAGGACCTTAAAAAGATACCCCCTTATCTACCTTTCAAAAACCTTAATTTGTTCCATATAAATGCAATACGATCCCTGGGAACAGCTTTAACTGATTCTGCTGTAGCCTACCAGTCTCCAAATCCGGGATCAGAAATACTGCTGAAAAGCAACACCCTTTACAATAACTTAACCAACATGACAAGTAAATGAAACTAGTGTTATTCTTTTTGCTCCTTCCTTCATTTAATACCTGTCCAACAGGACAGATTACAGTCTCAAAAGCTTTGTGTTTTTATAAGGAGCTATGGCTGCCAACAGAATTTTGTCATGGGCTGGAAGGACTATTATAATTTATTACTTGAGTAAGGCCACAGATGTTTACAGTACAAAAACAATGAGCCCATATGCTGACCAACTTAGCATGCTAAAAATAGCAGGGGAGCCATGGTAGCATGGCAGGCAGCATGGGTTAGCTGTCCAAGTACAGTCCCATATGAGACCCTAGATAAAAGTACAGGTGGTTAGCCTGAGCTGCCCCCTGTGCCACCACAGTTACACTGCTATTTTGAGTGTGTTACCTTGATCGAAGCTAGCATGTATACGTCTACCTAAGCTTGAAATTACACCTGTGGGCACACCCGAAGGGCCTGATCCAAAGCCCACTGAAGTCAATAGAAAGACTCCCATTGACTTCAACAAGCTTAACCTAAAAATGACTCCGTGCAAGCAGGCTCTTGCACTCATGCAGCGCCTCAGTGAAGTCAATGGGGCTCTAAGCGAGTGCAGAGGTCCCCCCAGGCAAACCTCGTTTCAGGATCAGGGCCTATTAGTTAAGACAAGATAACAATATTTGATAACAGGAGAGAGCTGAGGGGGATAAGGGTGAAGAAGACAATATGATTATGTAGTCACAAAAGGTTCACAGGATTACTTTTAAAAACAACTTTACCATTTTTAAACTTCGATGTCTACAATCAGATATCTAAATCCATGTTTGGGCACCTCTACATTTTCAGCACTGTTGAGCACCAGCTGTTCATAGAATCATAGAATATCAGGATTGGAAGGGACCTCAGGAGGTCATCTAGTCCAGGGATTGGCAACATTTGTCCCGCGGCCCGCCAGGGAAGCACCCTGGCGGGCCGGGCTGGTTTGTTTACCTGCTGCGTCTGCAGGTTCGGCCGATGGCAGCTCCCACTGGCCGCGGTTCGCCGCTCCAGGCCAATGGGGGCTGCGGGAAGCGGTGGCCAGCACATCCCTCAGCCTGCGCCACTTCCCGCAGCTCCCATTGGCCTGGAGCAGCGAACCGCGGCCAGTGGGAGCTGCCATCGGCCGAACCTGCAGACGCAGCAGGTAAACAAACCAGCCCGGCCCGCCAGGGTGCTTACCCTGGCGGGCCGCGGGACAAAGGTTGCCAATCCCTGATCTAGTCCAACCCCCTGCTCAGAGCAGGACCAATCCCCAACTAAATCATCCCAGCCAGGGCTTTGTCAAGCCTGACCTTAAAAACCTCTAAGGAAGGAGATTCCACCACCTCCCTAGGTAACTCATTCAGTGCTTCACCACCCTACTAGTGAAAAAGTTTTTTCCTAATATCCAACTTAAATCTCCCCCACTCCAACTTAAGACCACCTTGTTCTGTCCCACTGAAGTCAATGGAGCTTATGGGTGCAAAACTTTAAATGTAGACACCCATGTTTGAAAATATTGGCCATACTTGTAAGTCTCCTTGAAGAAATAAAATTTGAGAGGTGGAGATATGGCAGATGGTGTTAAGATGGGGGTTTCCTGGTACATACAGCTACATAAAAGAAGACAAGGCATTCATGGAATAAGGGAAAAACAAAGCCATTCAGACAAGTGGCTTGTGGTGAACACAGAGGTGCTAAACGAGACAATATGCTAAATGTAAGAAGGAGCTAAGTTGTAGAAAGCCTTGAAAGCAAGAACTAGGAGCTTGAATTAAATTGAGGAGTCAGCAGAGAGAAAGTGAACATGGCTGTAGCATGTATCATAGTAGATACTTTTTTCAGTAAAGTTTTGGACCATCTGGTAGCATCAAAGTTCTCTTTGAACAGTTCCAGAGAATTAGAGGATCTAAGTGACAGTGTTACTTGGCAAAACCAGATTTGCCACATTTGTTTTGTCGCTATATCAGCTTGTACCTTTAAAGCAGCACATGTGTGATAAGCATGAGGATAACAGTTATTTTTTCTGATGTGCATCAACAAAAAAAGTTCATCAAAAATACTATGACAAATAACTATTTTCTATTTGGAATTTTCTGTGTATTTTTATCCATGTGGGATCTGTTTTAATGTCATTTAGGAAAGTAGCTGCAGGCTTCCTATACAGGAAGACTCCCTGGGATAGAGAGTTCATTATATATGAAAGGACCTGGCCTTACCAAAGGCTTTTACCCAAATATTCAAGGAAGGACAGGATATCCTTTAGGACAGGTATCAGAGGTGCTTATGGTACACGAGTTCAAAAGAGGACTTTGAAATGGGCCAATGCGCTTAAAATGCTCAAACATTTGGGGAGGAAAAGGAAAACACTGTGGGTGAAATCCTGTCTCTACTGAAGTCAAGGAGAGTTTTGCCACTGACTTCAATAGGCCATGATTTCACCTTGTGAAATGGAAAGCAGTTAAGTACTTTGTAAAGTGTGAAAGACATTGTGTATTGAGTTCGAACTGAAGAAGGAGACAATGTCTATATTGTATAACATCCTAACAAGGACTTCTAATGCCTAAGATCAACCAAAGAAAGAACCTGAGCTAATGCCTGCTATCTCCAAGGAGATAGTATCAAGACTGAAGATAGGAACTTTATGGATTGAGATAACAAGAGCATGTTATTAACATGTAAGGTCTGCACCTACCAATCTTTTTGCTTTGTGACTGCATCCCATGGCCCTTACTAGCATGACTTTCCACAAACCATGACTCAATGAGAGCAAAATTAAATGTGCTTTCTTTTTTCTATATTTCTCTATTTTCTTAAATAAACTGCGCGAGAGTCTCACCTCTACTCCAGCACCTTTACACCAGGTAAAAGGGCCAGAGCAGCCTAAAGGGACTCTAAAAAATCCAAGTTCCAGTTGAGGGAGAGAGTCTTATCAGGGTAGGGCCACGACACACAGCACTGCAAAATCTCTGGGCAGTGCTGCTACCCACTGGCAGCTGGGGACAGACTACCATAAATTAGGCACACCTGCCAGGGATGTCTAAGTTACCTTGGGGTCTGCTTCGAACCCCAGAGAAGTACAGATCCGAAGCACAATACAGAATTCTACCCATGGTTATTCAGATTCTAGATTTAACTGTTGCTTGAGGTTCAAGTGTGGAGAATGTCCCCGGAGAAAGTATCTGCCCTTGGAGGAGGAAAGGAAAACGTGGGATTAACTAGTCCAGCGGTTCTATCTGGGGACAGAGGGATGCCAGAACAGGACAGACCGAGGTCTGTGCTGGCACAGAGTTAGCCATTTAGAGATCCTGGGACAAGCTTTCCTGTTGTTACAAATACTTTTTATTATTTTTCTGAGTCCAAAGAGAAGGAGAAAATGAAAAATAGTGAAGCATAAATTAGGGATCAATCCAAGGAAAGCATGTGGCCAGTTTCAGAGTAAAACTAGACACAGTACATATCTAATGACAACTTTCTTCATTTATGTCGGCTGTGGCTGGGCTTTCAGACAAAGACACCATAACAAACATTGGCCTTAGACACACTTACAAACACTCATCATGCAATTGTCATTGATTTATTTTTGAAAGATGAGTCACCTTAGTGTCCTGATATGGTGATCTATAAAGCCCTGAAAAAGGCAGCAGGACCTAAAGCTTGGAACTTCTTGGAACTCTCACTTAGAAATCCCCTCTGTGGAATTCATGGCAGCACAGGCTAAATTAAGAAGATGAGCTCTATATGTAGGGGAAAAGCAGTGGGGAGGAGGAACTGTATCCATTGTATAGAACGCAGTTGTTAATTCCTGACCTATAGAGGAGAAAACTGGGTAAACGCTTTCTTGAAAATCCTTGTCCTTTAAACGCTCTGTTACTTTGAAAACAAATTTTCTTTGGCTGCCTGTTGCCAGATTAAGATTGCTTGTATTCATGAGGTAAGATTGTGATTAACGAAATAGACACCTGGAAACGTAACATTTGGGTGGCAGATTGGGCTGATAACACTAGCAATTCAAGTGGATGCGTTGTCTGAAGTGAGCCCGGCTGAGTCTTGACCACGCTGCTGGTGAAACATCCCTATTTTCTGTATATGCACTCCTAGGCACCCTGATGCTGGGTCTGGAATCAATTGGCGGGTGTGCTGAAAGTAAATCCGGGGGGGAGGAGGGGATAGAGGACCTTGATGAGGGCACTGGTAGGAAAGTAATGGCAGGAGAGCAGACAGATGGGAACAAAAATACCTGTTCATAGGGGAGAGGGATATAAGCAGAAACAGAAAGGAAGGGGGTTGCGGTGCTTTGAGGTGGAAGTGGGAGGTATTAGGAACGAAACACAAGCAGGGCTTAAATTCAGCTGGTGCCATCCGGAGCAGAGCTCCGGTAAATATTTTCAAACCCATGGGAGCTCCAGTGCCTCCTGCAGGGCTTAAGTCCTGACCTCCAGAATTTAAGCCCTGAGCACAGTATGCTAATTACCATCTCCTTCACAATGTGTATGTGAGGACGAGCTTGTCCTTAGACAGCCAAACCCTAAATAAGACTCCTCTCTCATACACTGACACAGGAGTCGATTCACCCAACATGCACTGACCACCTCCCTGCACCTGAGTCAGGGTCCAGTGGGTGATCCAGCAAGAGCAGTTTTAAACTCCAGCTGGCGTTCAATAGAAGCTTTGCTAGCACAGGCTGCCAGGATCTCCAGGTTACCCTAACACACCTAATGTGTGGGCTGAGCCAGCCAGCTCCAGCCACACAATGGCAGAGAGGCTGCAGGAGGCTTGTGCAGCCATGGCCCAGTTCCAGGATGATTTTCTACTACGTGGGGCCCACAGTCCAGGTTCTTCCAGTGGAACCTAGGCAGAAAATGCTGCCCATAGCATTGCAGAAGCCTATCCCAAAGCCACTACAAGATTGTTCATGGCAGTGTATTTCTAGTATGCTCTTATCCCGGAGCTGAAGAGATTGTGCCAGTATTCCCTATTCTACATTAAAGTCTAAGGTGATTATAAATATTACTACATTAACCACACCTGCCCAGGTTACAACCAAACTTCACACCATTGCAAAAGTTCATTTTCTGGGAAAGAGGGGGCTGGGGAGGAAGGAACTCAAACCTCTCCCATACAGCTTTGTCTTCTTTCACTTATGATTAAACCTATTATCTTATTACTGGTTTATAAGTCATCTTTCTAAGCAGGTCTGAGCTATTGAAAAAAACTATTTTCAAGTCATTTATGTTTTCTTTCAAGGTCAGTATGTGGCCTCGAGCTACAAGACAGGCTTTTGTTTCTCAAGGTATTTGCTTTGTTTCCTGTGTCACCAGTTTACACCCTCTGATTCTCTGCTCTACAAAGTCCTTCAGAAACTGTAAATAGTGGATTCCTGAAGTATCACACAAGCACCAGACTAATTGTGACCTGGGATACTCAACTAGTAATCTGAATTCATGAGCATGCACTCCAAGTAAATTATGTATTTTGTAAAGATTGAGATATCGCCAGTGTGTTTACTCTAAACCATACTTTTACGTCACTAACTCCACTTCAAAAGAAAGAGCCCCACATTCGGAATGCCCAGCTGCTTCACCTGGCACAACTCACTAGAAGAGTGAGAGGGGTCCCCACAAAAGATTTTTATTCTCTACTTAGCTAGAGCTCCCTTGTAAACATTTTTCTCATGGTTGATTAAAAGAAGAACTTCCTGTGGCAGGCAAGGAATTAATTTAAATCTCTCTGCCAGTTTCAAAGCAAGGATAGGTTAATGTTATTTTGGGGAAAGGAAAGGGGTAAGAGAGAGAGACAGCTTCTGAAACAGTACAGACATGAAGTGAACAGCACCTGTGCTTTGAAATGTATGCTCACATCATTGTAAAGTAACCTAATAGGGCTCTTTTCAAAACAATGTTAGTACAGCCAAGCCTTTCACAATTATTTTCTAATAAAGCTAAGTATTTCTATGATCCTATGATTCATTTTTTCCAGATTGTGTTTTATTCCCAATGGGCCTCATCCAACTCCCAATGAAGTCAACAAAACTCTTTCCACTGGATTAGGCCCAATCCTAATGCTTCACCCAGGCTGGAGGAAAGTAAGCACTCAGGGCAAAATCAAGAGTTGAATACGGTCTTTGGAGATGGCTGCCATTCTCTCTAGATTAGGGTGACCAGATGTCCCGATTTTATAGGGACAGTCCCGATTTTTGGGTCTTTTTCTTATATGGGATCCTATAGCCTCCCACCCCCCCATCCCAATTTTTCACACTTGCTGTCTGGTCACCCTACTCTAGATAGCCTGGCTGACCCTGACCCCCACTTTCTGCTGAGGTACAGGCTCAAGAAGTTAACTTATCAAGTAACTTATGAACCTTTCAAATAACAGTTAAGTGCACTACTTTACTGACCACCCTACTTTCCTTCTCATAATGTGATAGTACTAATGAACATCAATGTCAGGAGCAGTTTGAGTGATCTTGTTTTTACAGGTCATGGCCCTAATTCAGACAACTGTGTAAGCAGATGCAACTTCAGGGCTTGTCTACACTGGCACTTTACAGCGCTGCAACTTTCTCGCTCAGGGGCGTGAAAAAACACCCCCCTGAGCGGAGCAAGTTTCAGCGCTGTAAAGCGCCAGTGTAGACAGTGCGCCAGCGCTGGGAGCTACGCCCCTCGTGGAGGTGGATTTTTAGAGCTCTCTCTCAGGGCTCTGCCGTAACTACACAAGCCACATTAAAGGCTGCCGCGGCAGCCCTATACCGTTGCCAGTGTAGACTAACCCTCACTGACTTGAGTGAATTCTGTAACCCAGAGTTCAATGTGTGTCCTGTCTCCCACTCGAGGGGCTGGTCCCTAGAAGTTAATGGGACTATTCAAGTGTTCTGAATTAGTTATGTGCTTGAATACTTTGCTGAATCAGAACTTTTAAGAGAAACAGCAGTAGTTGGTACCTGTTTATATTGTGTGATTAAAACACATACATACAAGGTCAAGAAGAAAACATCTTCCCCAAAATTTGCTGTTTCTGGACAGTGTCTGCAGACTTAGGCAGGCTTTGGGTTAAAACAGGGGTCGGCAACCTTTGGCATGCGGCCCATCAGGGAAATCTGCTGGTGGGCCAGGACAGTTTGTTTACCTGCAGCGTCCACAGGTTCGGCCAATTGCGGCTCCCACTGGCCGCAGTTCGCCGCTCCAGGCCAGTGGGGGCTGCGGGAAGCAGTGGCCAGCACATCCCTCGGCCCATGCCGCTTCCTGCAGCCTCCATTCACCTGGAACGGAGAACAGTGGGAGCTGTGTGTGACTTTGTGCAGTCTATATGGTTTTATAAAAACATAATAAGAAGTGAATATAATGTAACTGGAATATGTTTCATGCAAAAGGTCTCTTGTAAGGTATTATTACAAAGCTTATAAGCTACTGAGTGTGATCATCCTATTTGTATAAATGTACCACTCTTGTATCTAAAACTAGAAATATGAAATATAACTCTGAGGGCCTATTGTAATTATGCAAAGTGTGGGCCATTAATAGTAATTTGGAATCTTGATGACTCCCATTAACCAGGACCACTGTCTGCAGGTGGCTGTGTTTACCTGTTAGTCTTCCTGTATATGTGTATGCTGGCAAGTGGATAATGAAGTCTTGCAGTGACATGTGATCATGTCACCTGACCTGGAATCCATCTTTAACCTGGGTGCTTTTCCAGTGGGGGGGGTGTGGAAAGGCAGAGGGACAAAGGATTCCTGCCTTATGCAAAAGATATATAAAGGGATGGAAGAGAAGAAGGAGAGGGAGGAGCCATCATGAAGAATCCCCTTGCTATCACATGAGCTGGAACAAGAGCTGTACCAGGGGAAAGAACTGTGCCCAGGCCTGGAAGGTGTCCAGTCTGAGAAAAAACTTACTGGAGCATCTCTGAGGGTGTGATTATCTGTATTCAGTTTGATTAGACATAGATTTGCACATTTTATTTTATTTTGCTTGGTGACTTACTTTGTTCTGTCTGTTACTACTTGGAACCACTTAAATTCTACTTTCTGTATTTAATAAAATCACTTTCTACTTAGTAATTAACTCAGAGTATGTATTAATACCTGGGGGAGCAAACAACTGCATATCTCTCTATCAGTGTTATAGAGGGCGAACAATTTATGAGTTTACCCTGAATAAGCTTTATACAGGGTAAAACGGATTTATTTGGGTTTAGACCCCTTTGGGAGTTGGGCATCTGAGTGCTAAAGACAAGCACACTTCTGTGAGCTGTTTTCAGCTAAACCTGCAGCCTTGGGGCAAGTTATTCAGACCCTGGGTCTGTGTTGGAGCAGACGGGAGTGTCTGGCTCAGCAAGACAGGGTGCTGGAGTCCTGAGCTGACAGGGAAAACAGGAGACAAGGTAGTCTTGGCACATCAGCTGGCAGCTCCCAAGGGATTTCTGTGATCCAACCCGTCACACTGCAATCGGCCAAACCTGTGGACGCTCCAGATAAACAAACTGTTCTGGCCCACCAGCAGATTTCCCTGACGGGAAGCGTGGCAAAGGTTGCCGATCCCTGGGTTAAAATCTCTAAATTTTACCCAAATTCTCTGCTCAGAAGCAATCACCACAATCACTTTTTTAAAACACTGCCTGGCTAATGAGCTATGTTTCACTAGCCACTGGTAATGAGATCACCATTTGGGGGGAGGCGGGAGAAGGTTGGTTGTACAGTCTATTGAGGTTATTCCTGGACTCTTGCCATTAAGCTAGTTCGCTGAACACTAATCAAAGGAGACAAAAGCACTTGTTTCCTGTTTCTATAGCCTTCAACTTGCAGTGAGCATTTTTCTCCTTTTGGGATTTACTATACAGAAGAGAAAAGCAGCCCATCAGACAAAACTGGAATAACTGAAAACCCACAGAGATTTATGTTTATGTACATATCTAATCACTGATGGCTCATGCAAAAAACTACATGCCAAGCGATGAAAAATTTAAAATGCATATAAACAGTGATTGCAAATCTTTGGTTAAATTTGTAAATACTAAGCTGACTTCTAGATATGATACTATAATCCCAGAAGCTCATCTATATCAGAGCACAATGTAGTGTTTAAGTTAAGAAATGAAATTGCTTTTTATAATTTCTTTAGATACAATTTGCTTACACCCTGTATTTTGTGTACTTATTACACCCTGTATTTTTATTATAACTACACTTTATCATGCCATAAAAATCAAGTAATTGTCCTAAGTAATTGTTTCTGTCCGACTTGGTTTAGAAACAAAAGTGTAACTATGTGATTCTTTAAAAAAAAAAAAAAATCAGATGCAATTCTCTGCCAAACATTTTATAAGGTAGTGATCCAGAGTGAATTACACAATACAAGTATTAATGGAAAACTCAAAATATTTTGCACCTCAGACTTATAGCAAATACAGAAACTAGTGGAGATTGTTTTAAAATCACACCTAGTTTATGTGAATGTGCTAGAATGGATAGCATGGGAAAATGCTGGTGCTCGCACCAAATATTGAATTTTATATGCCACATGACTAACACAGCAGAGTGGTGTATCAAGGTGTGGACAGGATTCTGTGTGACTCTCACAGGGCACAGTATGTAGAGAATACAGTATGTAGAGAGTGGCTGTGTAAGGACCAGGCACAACTGCAGCCTCTGCTCTCCAGGGAACACAGACTTCCCAAAGGTTGCACACAGCCCAAAAGGGGACAGGAAGGTGGACCAGGAGGCCAGGTTATACTGTACATCTATCCAGCTATGATCTGCCCAGCCATGTAAGGGGTAGCAAGCTACACCCTGTGAAGTGTTGTACTAAAAACAAGTCCACAGCCTGCATGCACCTGGGAACCCTGCCAGTCACCTTCTTCACAAGGCAGAATGCCTCCCAGTGCCCTCTTTGCGGCAGCATGGCTTTGCATCACCCGCAGTGCAAGGCAGTGCCTAGACAGCATTATCAAGCCCTTAGTAAAATAATGAAAATTCCCTAAGTTACAAATCTAGAAACACCAGGCCCAATACAGGACAAGCCACCCATGGAATAAACGTGACACTGCCTTCAAAATAGCAAAGTAGAACTGTGTGGGACTCAAGTAACTAGCTCAAGGATATCTGCTCTTCCTTATTGAGTCTTAAACATCTATACATCTTTCAATAATTGTAATGACTATAAACCTGGGGTGACATCTGTAATGTCGTATTTTTCCATTACCTTAGTTGTTTTGTATAGAAAAAATGTCATACAAAAAGACTGCAAAGAAAGTCACCAAAGAGTAAACGCTGCTGATTTTTAACTTTAAATTACAAATAATGCAGGTGAATTGGGAAAACCCTTCCTCACAGTAGGAGTCTTTACTCTCCCAGTAACCCCACTGAAGTGTATGGAGCCACAATTTGTGTAAGGATTACTCAGATAGTGGTTTCAAGATTGGGCCTCAGTCCATACTCCAGCACACCTTCTGAGGAAGGACTGCGTCAGAACTGCATGATCCGGCCCTGCATTTTTTGACATTCTGTCCTCCTTTTCTGAGCACAGTTACTGCATGAAAAGCACGAATGTCAGTAACAAATGTACAGGCAATAGGAGCTGACTGTTACTCCTCACTGGGTGTATTTGCCATGCCAAGAAACTCTGTGGTTGAAAACCAATCCATTCAACCCGTTCATGCTACACTGGCGATTCAGAGTTGCAGCTTTCAAACAATAGTGTATGGCTCTTGCTAAAGTAAAGGTTGTCATTGAGAAGAGTGGATCTAAACTTCTGTTCAATGCTTCACGCTAGATAGTGATTGCCAAAAAGCTCAGATGATTTTATATGCAGTGTTGTTGAAGCTGTGTTGGTCCCAGGATATTAGAGATACAGGATGGGTGAGGTAATATCTTTTATTGGACCAACTTACGTTGGTGAAAGAGACAAACTTTTGAGCTTACACAGAGCTCTTCTTCAGATCTAGAAATTTCCCAGTGTGGCTCAAAAATTTGTCTCTTTCACCAACATAAGTTGGTCCAATAAAAGATATTACTTCACTCATCTTGTCTCTCTAATATCCTAGGACTGACACAGCTACAACTACACTGCATGCAGATAATACTATGTCATTCTAGCAGAAATGGTGCTGGAATCTATTTGGTTTGCAGCAAATCCATTTATAAGCAGAAGAACATTCTTTGCTACCTCAGTTCGCCTAAAATATGTACTGATAAAGTTTTCAGCCTCCTGTGAATGACATTAGTGTATCTAAAGTGCTTTCTTTTCTTATGCTTAGGTACAAGAAGCCTGTAGGAGCTACATTCCAGAGCTCTCTGGTGCTGTGCTATTTCAGCTGCTGCCTTGGCATGACAATGGTTCCTTCACATTACTCCTTTTGCCACTGTCAGTCTTGGTTTACAGACTCTCCCTCCTGCTGACCCATCAGAAAGCAGCCACTCCAGTCAGTCACAGGGGTTTTCTCACTGGAGTGTTAAACAAGGAGCAAGCATTAAACCCTTCATATTGTCAGAGCCCAGGTCACTGTTCCATCTGCTGACCTCTGCCCTGCAATTACTACAGGGATGCCTAGGGACTCTGTGTGGTTCTAAAGCATGTCTCTCTACCAACGGAAGCTGATCCAAAAAAAGATATTACCTCACCCACTTTGTCTCTCTAATATCCTGGGACCAACGTGGCTACAATTACACTGCAGAGGGACTTCTACCACAGGCTGATTATTAAGCTGGTGGCTTGAACGTGGAGTTACAGGCCTATGACTGGGCCTGGGTCTAAAAGACTACAAATAGGGTTCTGCAGGACGTGGCTGCCAAACATCTCTTCCACTTTTGTTTCTTTACAATGCTGCTTTTAACTTCTAGCTATAGGTCAGCATAAATACGCCTTGAGGCAGGGTCTTGCTAACACTGATCTCGTTATGATCTCAAATGCATGCACCTGTGAGGCCAGAATGCCTTACCCTTAGAGTAAAGCTACACCTAAATGGTGCACGCAAAGTTTGCAAGAGTTTTGAAAATTGTACTGGCATTATTTTCATCTCCCTCCAGCCACAAAGCCAGGTTCACTTAATTAGGGTTACCATACGTCCGGATTTTCCCGGACATGTCCGGCTTTTGGGGGCTCAAATCCCTGTCCGGGGGGAAATCCCCAAAAGCCGGGCATGTCTGGGAAAATCGGGAGGGAGGGAGGGCTCGGCCGGGGCCTCTTTGGCCGGGGCCGGTGCGGGGCCGGGGTCGCGGGGCCGGGGGCATGGTGCTGGGCCGGGCGGGGAGCCGGGGGTGCGGTGCCGGGCCGGGGTCCAGGCCGGGCCTGCGGGGCCGGGAGCCGGGCCAGGGTCGCGGGGGGGTGCGCTGGGCCGCGGGGCCGGTCCGGGCCGCCGGGGGGTGCGCTGGGCCGCGGGGCCACGGGGCAGGAGCCGGTCCGGGGTAGCGGGGGGGTGCGCTGGGCCGCGGGGCCGGGCCGCCGGGGGGTGCGCTGGGCCGCCGGGGGCCGGCAGTGCTGGGCGGGCCGGGGGTGGTCGGGCGGGGGCCGGCACCCCAGGGCCCGAGCCGACCCAGGCTGGAGCCGCCGGGGGGCCAGCCTGGGCCGCGCCTCCTCCCCCCACACTCCCCCTTACCTGCTTCAGGCTTCCCGCGAATTAAATGTTCGCGGGAAGCAGGGGAGGGGGCGGAGACTTTGGGGCGGGGCCGGGGCTGGGGGCGGGGCCGGGGCCCATGGAGTGTCCTCCATTTGGAGGCACAAAATATGGTAACCCTAACTTAATACCATGTGTCCGCTGCACAGATTTCAGGAGAAGAGAAAAATTTAAATAGTTACATTTTAGGGGTTTTCTACAGATTCCTTAATTTGCTTTTTCCATATAGAATAACGTTATTTTTTAGGATCTGATCTCTTTGGACTTTCCTGGCCTAGAAGTAAGTGCTGTGTATCCTGTTGAAAAGGGAGGATTCCTTGCTTTGTACTGGTGTATTTCACCTAGCAGTTGGGGCACCAGCCTGTGACACCAGGATTAATTCCATGCAACACCAGACTTTCTATGGGACTTGAGTGAGTTCCCCATTTCCCTGCTACTACCTCCTGTTAATGACACTTCCCTGCTTCACAGGAGTTTGGTGAGAATTAAAAATTGTGAGGCAGGTGCCTAAGATTGATAAATGCTAGCCCTGATGGATTGTAGATATAGGACCTTATAGGGTTAATTGGTCTAGAACAGTGGTTCTCAAACTGTGGGTTGGGACCCCAAAGGGGGTCATGACCTCATTTTAATGGGGTCACCAGGGCTGGCTTAGGCATGCTGGGGGCCAAAGCCCAAACCCCACTGCCTGGGGTTGAAGCTGAAGCCTGAGGGCTTCAGCCCTGGGTGGCAGGGCTAAGGTTACAGGCCCCCTGCCTGGGGCTGAAGTCTTTGGCTTCGGCTTTGGCCCCCCAGCTCAGGGTGGTGTAGCTCAGGCCAGGGTGGTGGGGCTCGGGCAGGTTCAGGCTTTGGTCCCTTCCCCTGGGGTCGTGTAGTAATTTTTGTTGTCAGAACGGGCTCACTGTGCAATGAAGTTTGAAAATCCCTAGTCTAGGATAGAATATTGCACAGCATGAACCTCAGACACGTGATATTTGAGCACGGAGGGGGGCATGGAGTCAACATCTCTGTCAGGATAGGACTGTGGGGGTGAGGTGGGAAATCAGGGAAGGAGGGCTGTCTGAAGCTGCTCAGAGGTTTGGAAAGTTAGCAGTAATACCGGCAGAGGTGGATTAGTGGGCAGACTGCAGGTGAGAGGGTCAAAGGTGATAAACTGCAGTTACCAGGCACATGGCTCCCACAATGTATCCCACGGATCACCTCCACGTCATGTGTATAGATAGTCACTCACACACACACCAGCAAGTCTTAACAGAAGGGAAAGGACACCCCTCCTGTAACTCCCCCTGCAGAGAATTCACACCATAAGTATTACCTCAGAAGCAGCTGGCTTCTCTGCCCTCCTGGTCTAAACAAAATGCTACATTTGCAATTACTGTGAGGAGCAGACTATACAATGAAAGTACAAATAAGTTCATCTAGACCAGTGGTTCCCAAACTAGGGCCGCCGCTTGTTCCGGGAAAGCTCCTAGCAGGCCAGGCCGTTTACTTACCTGCCGCGTCCGCAGGTTCGGCCCGGCGCGCCAGGGTCTTTCCCAGAACAAGAGGCGGTCCTAGTTTGAGAACCACTGATCTAGACTGAATGTTGTGGGTATTGAAAGAGGAGTGCATTTCAATGGGACTCTTTGTGTGAGTAAGAATTATTTACTTAAATGAGGCTTGCAGGATCAGGACCAATATTTTAAAAATCATTTTACCAAGTTCTAACCTCAACAAGCTTTACATTTCTTTAAAAAAATTAATAACAGTAAACCTTGTCAGTTTTCCAGATTCAAAATCATCAAAATATTCTCTCCACTCCCCCCCCCCCCCTCCCAAATAAGGTTGACATTAGTAATACTTCTCTGCCTTTTCAGAAGCATATCTGGAGAAAAGACATCTTACGAGCTCTTGGATGATGTTATGAAATGTGAACTTTGTGTTTGCTTTCCAGGACTGTCACCTGTTTCATGCCTAACCACTAATCCTTTTGCATTTGACTTTGAAACCAATTCCCAGAAACAGGAAACCTCTGCTATGACACTGGGCTGCTACACAGAGCCTGAAACGCCTCAAAAGCCATCCACTCTTATAAAAAAAAAAAGCTCAAGCTCTGAAAAATGACCCTTCTAAACTCCGTTTCTCAATTCACTGCAGACATCTGTTCTCTCAATGCTTCTTCCACAAAGGTAATGTTAATCTGTAGAAAATGTTGTAACAGGTGGTTAAATTCAATGCAACGCTCAAAGTGGAAACACTTTAGCAATTCTGATCTAACACAATAAGCCATTTTTTAATTCTTACAAGCACATTCATAAGTAGCATTTGTTCTTTGTGCAACCCTATGACCGACATTACTCAAGACCAAGAGGTAAAAAGCTGGTTTGTCACAACAATCAACAGCTGCTTACCCATCTCAAATGATAGCAGTCCTGGATCTATATGTAGGAAGATACAAGTCTCATTCTGAAATGATGCTGTAGTTGAACTGTTTGCTGTAGTATTTGACTTGAGAGGATTGAAAGGCACAAGGTTCTTTGATGCACTGTAAATAGAGAAGCTTCATCTGTCTTCTTTAACTTCATCAACATTTTAACTTTCTAGATGACCTCTAGTTATTGATCCCTTCACAGATTTAGTTAAAAGTACCACTGTTACTGAGGCCTTGGTTATACTGGTGGTGTACAGCGCTGCAACTTGCTGCACTCAGGGGTGTGAAAAAACACACACCCCCGAGCGCAGCGAGTGCAGCGCTCTAAAGCGCCAGTGTAATCAGAGCCTGCAGCGCTGCAAACTATTCCCCTCGGAGAAGTGGAGTACATACAGCGCTGCGAGAGCTCTCTTGCAGCGCTGGCGGCGCGACTACACTCACGCTTCACAGCGCTGCTGCGGCAACGCTGTGAAGTCCCGAGTGTAGCCAAGTAGAAAGTGCTGTGGCAATAATGAATCACTCCTTAAGTGTTCACATAACTGGTGAGGCTGGAATAATAATTATACTATGCTTGACATTAGCAGTCTGTGTTTTCTATTTAGTTCCTCCAACAGATGCTCAGCAGTATATTCAAAAATAATGTGAGAACAACGAAGTTTTAAAACAAAAAATATTTAAAAAACTATAGCTATCCAGACTAATAGCTGTATAGACAGAGGCCTGGTCCACACTAACCCCCCATTTCGAACTAAGGTACGCAAATTCAGCTACGTTAATAACGTAGCTGAATTCGAAGTACCTTAGTCCGAACTTACTGCGGGTCCAGACGCGGCAGGCAGGCTCCCCCGTCGATGCCGCGTACTCCTCTCGCCGAGCTGGAGTACCGGCGTCGACGGCAAGCACTTCCGGGATCGATTTATCGCATCTAGACAAGACGCGATAAATCGATCCCAGAAGATTGATTGCTTACCGCTGGACCCGGAGGTAAGTGTAGACCTACCCTAAGGGTACATCTACTCTGCACACTCCTGATGGCAGTATGTAGAGTACATACACTGCACGCCACCTAAATATGGGTATAAATAGCAGTGGAGACAGTGAGACACGGCTTCGGCAAGTAAAGAAACGCCTGCACCCTTAGGGTGTGCACCCTACATCGATGTCTGCGTACCCAACCACTGCCTCCACTATACACACTGCTATTTTTAGTAGTGCTCTGTCTCACTGCCTCCCCGCTGCCAGCCAGAGCCTTTCCCCATTACAGGAAAAGATTCTCCAGCAGGGAAAAGATTTCCCACTCCCTCCCTCATGCCAGAAAAGCCTGGGCAGCAGCGAAAGGCTCTGGCAAGGGAGAGGCAGCGGGGAACAGCTCTGGCAGCTCACCACTGCCAGAGCCTTTCCCCCATCAGAGCCTTTCACTGACGCGTGTAGCTACACGCCGCAGTGTGGATGCAGCCCGCTTTTCACTGCAGCATGTAGGTGCCTGCACACTGAATGCCATCGCCAGTGTAGACAAGGCCTAATAGCTGTAAAATATATTCTTCCTAACTGTTTCTCCATGGCACATAGTGTAATGCTTATCTACATCAACAATGAAAGAAAATACATTCATAGATTCTTTCCCTTAACACACAATGTGCCCAGATTCTGACCCAGAGCTACACCCGTGATTTCAGTAGAGTTATTCTGGATTTACACTGGTGTAACCGGAGATCAGAATTTAGCCCAATCACTTTAAAAAAACTAAATTGTTTGAGATATTAAGACCTGGAAACCCACCTCCTAATACTCCATTGCTCTAATTTCTCTTCTTAAAGAATTTGCACCAGTAATCAGAAGTGATCACTGAGCTCCATATTGCACCTTTAATTAACGTCTGTTTCTAAAAAGCCCTGTCTAGATGTTAATCCCTCTGTGCTTAGCTGCTAGATTTTCAAAGCAGGGCAAGGAGACAGATGTATGTTTTGGGAGGCGAATCAGGACCCTGTTTGGCATCACAAACTGTGACAAACAGCCTATTGGTAGTGAAGCCAACTAATTCAGATGCAAATAGTCAACATTCAATAATACGGTGACCAGATAGCTAGTGTGAAAAATCGGGACAGGGGGTGGGGGTAATAGGAGCCTATGTAAGAAAAAGCCCCAAATATCAGGACTGTCCCTATAAAATCGGGACATCTGGTCACCCTATTCAATAAAGAAGTGGAGCAGAGAAGCAGAAGCAGGAAAAAACCATGAATACAGGGATAATTAATCATGGTAGTGTAACCATGCAATCAAAAGAACTATTTCTTTGAGTTTGGTACGGTTAGTTTAGAGCAAGGTTCTACCAGCCCTTGCATGGGGAAGCAATGGTGAGGAAGGGTGCACGGACTCTAGCAGGGCCTGAATAACAGCCTGGCTGAATTGCAGAATACATGAACTTTGCCCTCCCTACTTCGCTGGGGCCCCAAGCAAGGGGGAATGAGGTGGAAAGGAGGCAAGAGTGGCAAAGTGGAGGTAGTAAACTAACCCATTAAGCAGTTTTGGAGCAAACGCTCCACACACAAGCCAAGGAGGCACAGGAGACATTCTGCCTTGCTGAGGCAGAATGCCTCCCAGTACATCCCCGGAGAGAGACAGGGTGGGTCAATTCACTTCCTCCTTTCTCTTGCCAGATTCTACCACCCTTACCCATAATTAAGGCTGCAAGCCTTTTACAGAGATCATGGCTTCCGGAACTTTCTGGGACCTCCATAACTTCTACAACGGCTGGTGCAGATGACCCAGAGCAGCAGCAGCGGTGGCAGGGCTCCAGGCCACCCCCCAACAGAGGAGAAGCGGTGGTGGGGTGACCCAGGGCCGCCCCCTCCCCAGTAGTAGCAGCGGCGGCGGGGTCCCGGGGTGCCCCCCCCAGCAGCAGCAGGGCCCTGAGTGCCCTCCCCCCCGGATCAACAGGGTCCCTGGAAGCGTCCCCCTCCCCCAAAACCTAAGATTTAGTTAGGGATATTTTTAGTAAAAGTCATGGACAGGTCACCAGCCCATGACTTTTTGGTTATTTTTGCTCATGAGTTGTCCATGACTTTTACTAAAAATACCCATGACTAAATCGCAACCTTAACCATAATACATTGCCACTTACCCCTCTGCCCACTAATGATGCTGTGCTCAATCATCCATTTGTAAATTTCTCCTAGCAGTGTCTCTGCATCACCTTCCAAGATGCCCTTTATACACAGAATACTGCTCCCTTAACCTAGTCCACAAAGTCCTTTTTCCAATCCCAGCTCAAAACTTTCAGCTAGAGGAATACCTATAGGAAACTGCCAACTGGTAAATAATGGTCAGGCAGTGCCCCAGTAAGACTTGCTTAGATCTATTGTAGTCATATATTTATTAGAATCTTAGTAAATATAAATTTATTAATTCATTAATATAAAAGGTTCCAAACCATCCAGTATGTGCACATACAAACAGTTAGTTACCTTTGCCCTCTCCTGCCCCCTTTCACACATACTGATTTTTACCCCCACTTGTGTCTTAATTCAGTCTATCATTGCATGAGAGAGCTCACTTTTTGTTCCGTGTTTGTACAGCACCTAGTGTAATCTTGCTTGGGGTCTCAATGCACGGGTGTAATACAATAAAATAAACAACAATATAGTATGAACCGGCTTGTAAAGAACATGTATGATCCCAACGAGAGCATTTGTCAGGAAGTTATTGCATAGGTAGATATTTTCTTCAGCCAGATCGAACTGCATCTTTCACATAAGCCAGTGTATAGAAGAAGAAATTTCTATAAGAGACTCTTTAAACTGCTGACTAAGAAATAACCCTGGACAGGAACCACTAGAAAGAAAGATGAATTCAAATGATCGCAAGGATCACTCTGTGGTGAGGAGCCTGTCCTGAGGTCTCCATGACCCCCAATAAAGAAAACAGAATGATATTCTGACTTCTGGGTGAATGCTGGTCTGGAAGGATAACTTGAAAAATGTGAGGAATTTCCACTAATTGTCATCCATATATGGGCACTAATGATATGAACGGAGGGAAATTCAATAACATCAAGGATGACTTTAGGGACATGAGAAGAGAAATGAACACACGGTTGACACTGGTGACCTTCTGAGATCCTCCTGGTGCCAAGTGCAAACAAAAAAAAGAAGGTTGAGACCACATGTCAGCCAACGGACACAGCAAAAATGTAGAAGGGGAGGACTTGAATTCATGGAAGTTAGGGATGCTTTCTCTGGAAGGCCACTGCTAGGATTAGATTGTGTCTACTTAAAGAGATAAGGCGCTAACCACCTGATTGACAACTGATAAGGCATTTTAGGTGAGATTTATGTGAGAGGAGGAAGAGAGGTAGCTTTCATTTCATTCAAATATCTGGCAGCATAAAAAATAAAACAGAACATGGATGCATTCATCTTCTTAATTATTTCCTAAATGTGCATCACACTTATCAATGGAGTAGCTAAACACCGTTACATACATTTTAAAAAGTCAAAATACTTAAGGCATCCTGATAGCCAGCATGTGTATCTTTTGCTTGCACACCTGGATATATGCGTATGCATGTACACAGACACACACACATGTCTAAATAACTGGGGTTTTCTGTGCACTTAGGAAAATCTGTATATGTAGGTTTTGAAAATCCAACCTTAGTGTTCTATTTGCTTAAAAAATAAACAAATAAAGCTGCAATGGTAGATAAACATAAAGTACAATTATAATTTACTAAAGTGTTTGTGTGCAAATACACAGGGTATTGCAAATAAGCATGATGATCCAGAAGTGTCAATAAATAATGCAATTTATGACCAGAGGGCAAAACTGATATTTAGAGTAATGATTCTCATAACTGAAATAGGAGAGACAAAAGGAAACAAGAAGTAGAGTGTCAGCACAATGTTAAAAGTATTTACATTGTTAATGAGATAACTATAACAATGAAGAGGATTGAGGAGGAAATAATTTAGGTAACAATAAATGGAATGAAAAACAAAGGATTAAGTACAATGGAAAAAGTGTTGCAGACCGCCAGCAATAGAACACAACACAAATGAAAAATCCCTTGACCTTAATGTCTTTTATTAAACACACTCAATACATGCATCATTATAGGTTACATAGGGTATGTCCACACTAGGCAAAAAAATGGAGGATTAACCACGTCAGCTAACACATGGTAACAAAACACCCTTTTCCTAGCAAAGATAAGAGGATAGCTTTATGATGTAGAAAGAAGAGAAGCCAATAGGAAAAGATCTGGGACATACACATAAGTGGAAAGGGACTAGCAAACATAAGAGTAATAGGAAAGCTCAGTACCAGTAATCAAACTCTCTGAATTCAGCATATTCAAAAATACCACCACTTAATTCCAGCCATGCTGGATAATTCAAAGATGATAGCAGTTAGTTTAGCTTTACAGGTAATTCAGCTTTGCTTCTTGCACATCTCTACTACTGGCTGTTTTAAAGAACACATTATAGTAGTCAAAAGATTTTAAAAGACAGTGCTGCTTGATTTTAAAAAGTCACCTCCAATTCACGTGGAGGTAACAGACAGTAGCAATATTACGCTCAGAGCTTAAATTCTCAAAGATTATTTCCTGGAGGCACCTCATCCCCATACAGGACTGAAGGCTTCAGCTATGGGTCAGGGGTCTCAGGAATTCTGTGCCACAGGGCGTGCCAGGGCTCAGAGTTTCAGCCCCATGGGAAGCGCCGGGGCTCCCGCAGGTTTGAAAATATTTACCGGAGCTCCACTCTGAATGGCTCCGGCTGAATTTAAGCCCTGAATATGCTGAATATGCAACTGCTGCTGTTGAAAATATAATGGTGAGTGCCACACCTCTCTACTTTTAACTGTCACCTTGTCTAGTTTAATTTATATCTCTTTGCAGCCAGTTACAGTGCACTATGTGGACTTGGCTCAAGGTGCTCAATGAAGTCATTCAGAGAATGCACATTCAAATTTCAAATCAAGAACAGACGCCAAGGGCAAATTTCTTAGCCAATCAGGCAGCAGCAGAATGCTAAATGTCAGTATTCCCTTGTTCGCTTCCAGAATTGAGTGTAGCTCCCCTACAAAGTCTGTGTTTGTTCACATCAATGAAATAACAGCCGGTCTTGAACAGACAGTGCGAAAGAAGGAGTAGGCTTTCAGTTCCAGCTGAACAATACAGATTAAAGTCCTTATACTTATTGTATCCTGACTGATTTCAGAAGCACATACAGGATGGTTATTCAAACAGCCGCAGTCACCAAAGTATGTTTTAAGCATTTTAGTAAACTGGAACTTGCAGGAAACAATTATATTTTCAACTTTTTGTCATGTTTTCTACAGAACGATACTACATTCTACTTTATTTAATTAAATCCAGAAACTACAGAACTTCAGGTTAATTTAGTTACTTATATTGAAATCATACATTTTTGTTTTGTTTGTAGGAATAAATACTTACTGCCACTCTGGCTCCCTCTCTTTAACCTTGGCAAAGTCACCTGACGTGCTTTCCAAATTTAAAATTAAATTTTGTCTATAAAATACCTTGTAAACTATGTCATAAAAGTGAGCAATGTAACATTTTGCTAGTCCTACAACAGATAAATCCAGCAGTTCAAAGAACAAGAACAGGACTTCTCAATTATTCTACCTTTTTAAAAATCTCTCTCTCTCTCTCTAGCTTCATTATAGCATTATAGATCATACCTAATGAAAGTTGTCATTGCATACAAATATCAGCTTTGCTCCACTATATCACAATGGGAATCCAGCATTCCAAGTGGTAGCCCATACAGCATTTCAAACAGCGCAGTGACTCTTTTTAAATTGCTTCTGTCCAAATCTCATCAATCTTTAACACTGAGCAATCTTTTGTTATTTTTAACCCCTACTTCTCCAGATCTGTAGGTTTGTCTTCCTGGTACTATATTCAAGAAAGAAAAAAAAGAAAGAAAGAAAAAACAAATGTAGACTTACTAGCCAGAAATAATTTAACATTGTTTAAAGTTCCTGAAGACAAAACAATTAATAGCTATTCTTATCAGGCTGGAAGCCAGGGAGAATGGAAGGCTAATAGGTCTGGAACTCATATTAAAGAGAAAATAGCCAAAGAGGACTCAAATCAGACATACAAAGCTATTGCTAGTATGTCCAACTTCCATCTCACTAGAGAAGAATCAAAATACTGTAATATAAAGCTTGGACACCAGATTGGTTGCCTTGGCAGAGGCCAAGGTCTGAATGGGCACGAAAACTCAACCAACCTCTCATTCATATGGGTGGTCCATTCACAGGCTCATGGTTGAGACATGTGCTGAGGTAGTGTGTGCAGGCAATTTTGCACTAAGGCGTTAACTCTTCTGTGCATATAGAAAAATTCAATTTCTCTAAGACTGTCAATCTGAAACTTTTCACAGGCACTAAATCCACTACAAACATTATTAATGAAAAAACAACTCATGATTGTGGAATTATATTCCAAATCACCCAAAGGCACAAACCTGCCTGCTTCCCCATGGTTCTCCTTAGGAAGGAAGAAGGCATACAGAGCTGCTCCCACAGCCTCTCCCAAGTCCCCCTTCCCTACCCTGCCAAGGGCAGGATTGCAACCTATGCTCTGGAAAGCACAAGGTTATTGCCTCCAGCCTATGCACCACAACTACAATGTGTGAATTCTGCTGACAGTGGTCATGTCCCCAGGGTGGCCAGCACTAAGCAAGGGAGCACAATGGTTTGTATTTTTAATACTAACAAGTCAAGCCCACCACATCCATTCCCTATAGCCTCCCTGAGCAGGGCCGGTGCTTCCACTAGCGACCCTAAGCGGTTGCCTAGGGCAGCATGATTTGGGGGGCAGCATTTTGCCGTTCCCGGCAGCAATTCGGCAGCAGGGGTCCTTCTGCTCCGCGTCTTCGGGGTGCTTCGGTGGCGGGCCCTTCACTCGCTCCGGGACCTGCCGCCGAAGTGCCCCAAAGACGCAGGAGCGGAAGGACCCCCGCCACCGAATGCTCTGAGGAGGAGCACTGCCACCTAGGCGGCAAAAACCCTGGCACCGCTCCTTTCCCTGAGCCATCCTGCTCCACATCTGGGTGATGGCTCTGATTCCTACTGCACAGCTAGCACTACCCTCCCAAATGCCTGACAGAAAGTGTTGTCCACAGTTAACACCAATACTCTTTGACATTTGAGCATTATTTACAGTAATGACAGTATTTACACAGGCCTCTAGCTATCAATGGAAACTCAGAATCTAGTCACTGTTTATTTTACTGCAACACTTGTCAAGGTCAGCCTTGAACAATCACAGCCAATTGAGAAATTGAACAGGAAGGCCTAGTTCTGATCTCAGTAACACAGGTGTAAATCCAGAGTAACTCCATGGACTTCAGTGCAGTTACTCCAGATTTACACTGGAGCAAATGAGAGCAGAAGTTGGTCCAAAGTAACAAAATAATACCTACAACATATACAGCAAATTCCTCTTCCAATTACATTCACGTAAATTTGCTCCAGAGAATATATATTTTTAAATACTTTTCATCTATTGTTACACAATCTCAAGAGGATAACATTTTCTCTTTAAAAATATGTTCCTCTTTTTGTAATAGCATAACTTATATGTAGGTCTGTAAGCAATGTGAATCTGCAATGAAAAGGGAAAAGTGCAGACTTGGTATAATTGGTAATTGTACACAACTGCACTGAAGCCAAAGAAGTTGTACATATCACACCAGATTTGAATTGCCTATAATCATATAGCAGCCAGTACAGCCACCCCACAAGTAAGGGTGCAGCTGAGTTTCTGTACTTTAGTACATATGGAAGCTTCCATAGTATGGGTAACCAAACTGTTGACAGAAAGGCTGCACACAGATTACAGATAGCACTCTCGATTGCAACATACATTATTTCGTTTCAGGCATGTGCTAGTGGTGAGAGGGTTCAGTATTAAAGTTGTGGGACCCAACTCATCCCTGGTGTAATTCCACTGACTACAACATGCAACATCACCAATGCAGCAAATTTTGAATGAAATGGGGGATTGTGGATGGGGTGTGGGGGGATGGGTTAGAGCAGGGGTGGCGAACCTGTGGCTCTGGAGCCACATGTGGCTCTTCAGAAGTTAATATGCGGCTCCTTGTATAGTCACCGACTCTGGGGTTGGAACTACACGTGCCAACCTTCCAATGTGCGGGGGAGGTGCTCACTGCTCAACCCCGGCTCTGCCATAGGCCCTGCCCCCATTCCACCCCTTCCTGCCTCTCCCCTCAGCCTGCAGTGCCCTTGCTCCTCCCCCCGCCCCGCCTGAGCCTCCTGCACGCCACGAAACAGCTGATCGGGGGGTGCGGGGAGGGAGGGGGAGGTGCTGATCGGCGGAGCTGCCGGTGGGTGGGAGGCGCTGGGACCGGGGTGGGGGAGCTGATAGGGGACTGCCGACATATTACTGTGGCTCTTTGGCACTGTACACTGGTAAATTCTGGCTCCTTCTCAGGCTCAGGTTGGCCACCCTGGATTAGAGAGACAGAAATCTGCTAGTAGTTTTGAATCCCTTATATTGGTGGAGTGAATGGGAAAAGAGATCATGTGTGGAGTGTAGATTCCATGAGGGAGTATTTTAATGGCAAAAAACAACAGTCCCAGCCTCTCTAACTTAGATGACTGTTTTCTAACTTCTCCTGCCTTAGGTAAGTTGGTTTATGCCTCTCCTAAGCAGTGGTGCAAGTAGATATAATTTCTTGACAGTACTGCACTCATGGGAGGGACACGGGGGGGGGGGGGGGAGGTGCACGTGACCTCCCCAAGTGAGCCTCCACATGACTCCGCCCTGCCCAGCATGGGGCCCCCCACGCTCTCCCCGTCCCCTCCAACACCCCCCTTTGTATATACAATCAACATGATTAACTACTCGCTTTCCCCCAAAATATGTAGTATTCAGTCTGTTTATATGGAATATGGGAGTTGGGTGAGGAGCCATTTCAGCATATGTATGACTTATCAAAAGACAATTTTTAAGTAGAACTGGATCCTAAACTGCTCTATGGTACTGTACCCAAACATTGCATTTCAATGGGGGATTCAACTTCCTTTATAGGAACAGACTCCTGAAACTCTTACCAGTCCACAAAAGTGGTCCATAGTCATGCAAATAGTCCCAATGTCTTCAATGGGATTGATCAAATGATTAAGGGTTTACAGAATTAGGTTCCAAGTTTGTAAATTGTTCTGGACGAAACTGACAATGCCTGAGTTGTCAGATCAGAAGGCGTTTCATTCAAATAAAGGTGGGCAGATGTGTGATAACTCTTAGCTCCGTTGCTAAGATGAGAAACATATTTTCAGCAAAGTTCTTGGCAGATTCCTGAGGCAGCTGGTATAAGGCCGTCAGCGTCCTCTTCACTTACAGTTCTCTCACCCACAAAGCTGGAAAATGAGGCACTTGATTTTTTTGTTTTGCTGCTCCAGTTCCAGTTAACAAAATGCATGTTAGACTAGTTTGTCTGCAAAGAAGAATTCTATGTACATTGGGGACAACACCTTATTTCCATCAGGCTGCAGAACTGGGCTGACATCAGAATCCAAACATCCTCTGATCAGTGCAAGCAGAGGCATTCCTCTAATGATTTGGACTTGCTGTGATGCAGAATGAATGTCATGGATAATTCAGACCAATGGGGAGAAACAGAATCAAAAACACTGTTTAAACACCTTCCATCCCCCCATCCCCTCTTGAGGACTCCTGATCAACCTAACAGCACAACGCATATGCCAACAAACTTAAACAAAGCCTTTGTTTAAGTTTGTTAGCATATGCATTGTGCTGTTAAAGCCATATAAAGAATGAATGCCATGTTCTGCTCCTTTAAGAAGCAGAGTGCAGGGGCCTCCTCCTCCTCGAGGTGCTAGCTCCAAGTCTTTCTGGTACCCTGTAAAAAATTCTTGCCGGTACTGCGTAGTGGAGGTTGCTGCCCTACTTTCACTCCTGCTCCTAAGTGAAAAGTATGAATATTATTGCTCCTTGAAGATCTCCACAGGCAGTTTTTTTTTACCTTTTGTTCTTTACTCTCTGTAGCAAAGGACCTGAACCAAAACTCTGGATTCAAACATCTCAAATTTGGGGTAAATACTGTATGAATCAAGATGGGAATGTCCTGGCAAGTCCGTACTTTAGTAGTGGGTTAACCCAAGCCCCCAATTTGAATACACAACAACTTTGGAGAACATTTGATTCTAGATCAAGGTTTCAGCTCAGCCCCCATTCTCTTTACCTTTTCTTGGTCAGGTTTCCTCTCCATTGCCCTTGTTTGTTTCCTCTCACCTTTCCTGGCCAGTGTGGCTGATTGGAAGAAAAGATGCATTTTGTCTGTGGCAGGAAGGGCTTGATTGATATCAGCTGGCTCGGCTTGACATACAAGTAATGTAGTACAGGAATATAACCCACTGTGACAGATATGGCAATTTCCTGCACTATCCAGGGGTGCCATTTCAGATTTTTTTTGGGGGGGGGGGACTTTAACCATGATTCCAAAGGCTACTTGGGCACCTGAAAACTCTTGGTTTTTCTGCAGCTAATAGCTTAGATACAGTGCTCCTGTCAGTTAATAATGTCTAATTCCTATATAAAGAAAGAAAATTAAATAAATTTTAGATCCACTCAGCTCTAATACTTGTTCTGACATCTTGTGTCAATTCACTTAAGGGACACTGATTAGGTTTAAAAAATTAATGTATATTCTTACTTTGTTACTAACTTTTGAATAAAACAATTGAAACAACTGTAGAAAAACCTAGATTACTTTCTATCACTTTTTTGCAGTTCATCAAGCTTGGAACAGATCAGGGGTGGCCAACCAGTGGCTCTGGAGCCACATGCGGCTCTTCAGTTAATATGCGGCTCCCTGTATAGGCACCGACTCCGGGGCTGGAGCTACCGACGCCAACTTTCCAATGTGTTGGGGGGTGCTCACTGCTCAACCCCTGGCTCTGCCACAGGTCCTGCCCCCACTCCACCCCCCCCCTCCCGTCAGCCTGGAGTGCCCTTGCTCCACCCCCTCCCCCCCAGAGCCTCCTGCACGCCACGAAACAGCTGATTGGGAGGTGCGGGGAGGGAGGGAGAGGCGCTGATCGGCAGGGCTGCCGGTGGGTCGGAGGCGCTGGGAGCGGGGTGGGGGAGCTGATGGGGGGCTGCCGACGTATTACTGTGGCTCTTTGGCAATGTACATTGGTAAATTCTGGCTCCTTCTCAGGCTCAGGTTGGCCACGCCTGGAATAGATCATATAACTTTTGGAAACATCCTATTAGGGCAAGGCCCAGTGAGTTTATACTTCACCTATTTGGGGCTCTAGGGGTGTTACCCCACTACAAATAATAGACTATAAAATGATTTTAAACAGGAGTGAAACTGACACTTTCAAGTCAGTTCAAGTTGACACTTGCCAACCCCAAATGTTCAAAAATCAAGCTCACCAAAAATCATGAGATTGGCTTTAAAATAATGAGATTATGTAAAATTAACAGACTTGGTGTTTGTTTTCTTTTATTTACATTCTGCTTTTTGAGCCTTTAAGGTTCACTGGAATCACATTTTGAAGCTTTCTCCACAGTCACAAGGGCTAGACACTTCATTTTTCTTTAAGAATGAAGGTTGAAATCATCCCATATCACTTGACTCCAGGAGCTGGGGCGTTAAGGAAAACAATAATTATCATAAGACTCATGACAAAATCATGAGAGTTGGCAACACTTCTTTCACTTCGGTTTAAAGGCTAGTTACTTTCCAGAAGGCTCTTAAACACAACACTACAGTGACTGAGTTGCAGTTTTCACAGGAGAATATTTTAAATCAAACACCAAGAAAATTACACGTTTTAAAGTTGGGGGGAAAATTGAGACTTCTGAGGTATATCAGGGCGATTGCAGGCAGGAAAGGAAAATAAACAAGCACAAGAGCTCTTGGCAGTTCTTCCTCTTGAAAGAAATTTGGAGGGTGAAAACTTCTAGTCCATAATCAAGTAAAATGTCTATTGCCATCAGTGCCTGCCTCCACTCATATATTCAAACATCACAGTGAACATGTGATATCATGTGTGGTCAATAACTATATACTTCATACTTAAATATCTGAGCCATCTTATCCAGAGTTACACATCTTATTTGCATTGGCTCCGGAACTACATTTTCTGGAATATTCTGAACAGTGCCGAGTGCACAGATCATGCCCCAGTGAATAATACAAATCATGACAATAATGGTTGACTTTATGGACTCTGTGGATGCAATTTCTGTTCTTTGTTCTGGAATTGGTCTGAATACAGCTGAAACTCTAAGAATTTGATGTATAATCACATCGGATACTCATATGACACTTTCTCATTCCTTCCTTTTCTCAACCTCAGAACAAAAAATGACAAAACAAAATGGTTTTCAGATAAAGTCTAAAATTACACAGCAGGCATTGCTGTACAACTCAGCCTGGTGCAGAATCTGCCATCCATTGGCAGTTAAGTGCTCTTCTCTCGTCTGACTCTCAGTCTCTTTCTTCTTTCTTCATCCTTCCTGACCTCTGTGCTGCTTTTCATACTGTCAACCATCCCAATGTTCCCAATCATCTGGGAGCAACTGCTGAAGTCTCAGAGAACTGGCCTTCTTGGTTTTGCTCCCATCCATCAGAGGCCTCTTTTTTGCAGCATGCAGCAGAGAGAAAGGCTGGTGCAGTGGATAGGGAGCTAGTCCTGAGAGACCTGGCTTCTACTTCCCCCCTTCCCCCCACGGATTTCCTGTATGACCTCAGGTCAGTACTTATGGCAGTGGTTTTCAAACTGCGGGTTGCGACCCAGTACTGGAATGTAAGGCACTGGGTCGCAGCGGCTCTGGTCAGCACCACCGACCGGGCCGTTAAAAGTCCCATCAGTGGTGCTGCCTGGCAAAGGCAGGCTAGTTCCTACCTGTTCTAACACCGCGCTGTGCCCCGGAAGCGGCCAGCAGCAGGTCCAGCTCCTAGGTGGGGGGGCCATGGGGCTCCGCGTGCTGCTCCTGCCCTGAGCACCGGCTCCACGCTCCCATTGGCTAGTTCCCAGCCAATGGGAGATGGGGAGGGTGGTACATGCGGGCGAGAGCCGCACAGAGCCATTTGTGCACCTATGCCTAGGAGCCCGACCTGCTGCTGGCCGCTTCCAGGATGCAGCACGGTCCGCGGTGCCAGGACAGGCAGGCAGCCTGCCTTAGCACCCCTGCTGTGCTGCTGACCGGGAGTTGCCTGAGGTAAGCCCGTGCCCCAACCCCGCACCCCAATCCCCTGCCCCAGCCCTGAGGCCCCTAAACCCAGAGCCCCTTCCTGCACCCCAAACCCCTCATCCCCAGCCCCATCCAGAGCCTGTACCCCCAGCCCACAGCCCTGACCCCCTCCCGCAACCCAGCCCCATGCCCCAGCCCAGAGCCCCCTCCCACACCCTGAAACCCTCATTCCCAGCCCCACCCTGCAGCCCTCACCCCTGCACCCCAACCCTCTGCCCCAGCCCTGAGCCCCTCCCAAACCACTTATCCCCAGCTTCATTGGCTCACGGGCATCAAAAATTTTCTTCAACTGGGTCGCCAGAAAAAAAGTTTGAAAACCACTGCCTTAGGGACAGAGTTTCAAAGGTTTTTAGGCACCCAAAAATGGAGCTAGGCATCTAGTGAGGTTTACAAAGCACCTAACCTTCTAGGCACTTTTGAAAATCCCACTAGATACCTAAATACCTTTGAAAATCTGGCTGTTAATCTCTCTGTGCCTCAGTGCCCTATCAGTACAATGGAGATAACAGCACTGCTCTAACTCACCAAGGGGCTGTGATGCGAGGTGCTCAGATACTACAGTGATGGGGCCACATAAGTACCGAAGGTAGAGTGGGAACTTCTCTATATCACTGCTATACCTTCCCTGGGTTTTGGCCCCTTCTTTTCACTTATGCCCCTCACATCTTCCTATTTTCTGTATGTAACCTGGGCTTAGAAGGCTTGGCTGTATTTCTTCTGAGTCCCCTGCGTTCTCTCTTCAACCCCCCTCCCCACCGCATGCCCCCACAGGGATTCCTGTTTTCCAGGTTCATTTAACACCAAATCCTTAATTTAATTACCAGCCTTTTCTTATCTTAATCACCTTACCTCTGTTTGTAAACAAAACACTGACTCCCTGCCCCAGGGACACAAGCTGGGAGAAGCACCTCTCTGCAGAACTCACGTTCCACACTAATGTTGTGCAATTAAGAGCTCCATCTGGGAGCACACCTCCTGTATGAAACTCACACCTAATTGGCTGCAGTATCCTTGGGAGAACTTATTGAATTAAGTTTAAGTATCTTTGGGATATTAAATGAATGAATGATTGATGTGTTATTGTGAGCCAAGATTGTATGTAACCTCTTGAGGTGGGAGGTGTGACAGATGTGAGATCTGGGGGTTCAGAGGACTATACTGAACAATGTGCCAGCCACGAATGGACTTCTGGAACAAAAAGCGTTAAGAGGTTTTCCTGAGGAATATCTAGGAGGAGGTGAATGCAAATTCCCCACCTCTGGGTATGCCAAAACCCATCCTTTCAAAGCTACATCCCGAGGAGTGGGCCACTGTCTGCTGATCACCTGTTACGTGAAACCCAGGTCAAAGGCCCCAGCTGTATAAAGAAAGGACTGCACTATTCATGGCTATTCTGGTTCTGAATCTGAGACACTCATGCATTTTTAACCATGGGAAAATCCTAGTTGTGGGTTTTGAAAGATGGACACATACCAAGGTTGGAGTTAGCAAGAGCTCTGGTAAACTTTTTGACATGTGTGTAGATTCTTCTGTTGTTTTTAATGTTTTCACTGTAATGCTTTCACCTTAAGAATAAATGTGCTTGCTTAGAAAGAGCTGTATAGATTTATAACTTTATAACTGCAGGCCATTTTGTTGTTCATCACCTCTGAAGAGAATGCAAAGTGCAGGTGCTGGTCTGTTTAGGCAGTCTGGCTTGCTGAGAATATCAGTGTAGGCAGGGAACTGTACAGCCTTGAAAAAATCCTGGTCAGGAGGGAGACAGACACAGGTCGCTACCTAAGAGTTGGTACCCTTGGTGGACCACAAGGAGGGAATACAAGTGCAGTTTCCCTGAACTGTGACGCCCACACGTGGGGACAAAATAAAAAAAAATACTGATATTAATGTACAGGCCACATTAGGAACCCCTGGGATCTGTTCTCTGACCACCAATGCTCTGCAACTAGTACATTAGCCTCGATTACTGCTTCTTTCATTGTTGAGAAAAGGTCTGAGGTCTGGTTTACATTAAAAAATTAAGTCAACCCCGCTACGTTGCTCAAGGGTATGAAAATTCCATAGCCCTAAGCGACACAGTTCAGCTGACAACCTCCAGTGCAGACAGCGCTACTGCCTCTCCTGGAGGTGGATTAGCTGCGCCAAGGGGAGAACCCCTCCTGTCAGCGTAGGTAATGTCTATACTGAAGCACTACAATGGTGCAGCTGCCACTGTGCGGCTGAATCATATTAAGTGTAGTCAAGCCCTTAGTAAAAACAGGTTTGGGTGGTTGTAGAGTAGCTACATTTCTAATGACTGGCTAATCCAGTAAAATATTTGAAAAGTAAACTGTGGCCTTCTGAAAAACTAGAGCAGTCAAGTGAATCTGAGTTCCATAAAAATATGCAATTAAAGCCCAACTGCTCTCAGTCTAAGTAAATCAACTAATAACTCATTTTAATGTACATACATGTAAGGACTAAAACAGAGAGTTTCAAAAGATATTCTCATGGGGCAAAGGGGAGTACGTGAGGTATTAAGTTCTGCCCAGAAAAGAAGCCTACGGCAGCTTTTGTCTCAATATTTTCATAAGCAGCATTTTGAAAAAAACTGACTCAATAAATGTCAAGTGTTTTACCATTTGCTAAAGATTTACAGACTTTGCTTTGTTGCTCAGTTTAATATCTGATCTATCCTCAGTGATCTAATACTAAATACTATGAGCCACTATAAAAATTTGACATGGCCCACAAATTAAACCATAAAGTACAATTTACTTCTATGGACTTCTAAGTGAACACATTATCTGTCTCTTGTGTCTCTCTAGCAACTGAATGACTTCTGGCACAAGTCTGCTTCAAGGAGGACTTTGGCGCTAACTTGGAAAGAAAAAGAACTTACTTAGCCAGTTATTTCCTGGATTCTCTCTGGGCCAAATTCAGAGCATGCCTCTACTCTCACGGAGAGGCAGGAAATGAAGATTATAGCCTCATCTAGACTAGGATTTGTAAGGTGTTAGCAAAAAAGTTTTAAACATGCCTTTAGAGGCGCATTGATTTGTCTACATTAGGCTGTATTTAATTCACGTGTTCACTAACATCCTCCAAATCCTAGTCCAGACAACGCCAAAGGAGGCCTCCACAGCAGGCTTTTCATATTGTAAAGAAGGGGGGTGCAGCAGAGTGCTCCCCTGGTCTGCAGGGGTGGAGAGAGAAAAACACCTTTGTTTCTCGCCTTTTGTGCAGCCCACTTTTGCTTCTGCTGCCTAACCTATAAAAAGTGAAATGGGACGAGGACAGGGAAAGGTAACAATATATAAAGAAAAAGATAAGCAGAACCATCATAATGCATCTATATCAACTGTACAGCCATGTGCATTACTGCCTGCCCTTATCTTCCTCCCCAATTTCTCTCTGACTTCAACCCTCATTTGTTGATGAACTTTTATTGGGAGGAGGGATAGCTCAGTGGTTTGAGCATTGGCCTGCTAAATCCAGGGCTGTGAGTTCAATCCTTGAGGGGGCCATTTAGAGATCTGGGGCAAAATCAGTACTTGGTCCTGCTAGTGACAGCAGGGGGCTGGACTCAATGACCTTTCAGGGTCTGTCCCAGTTCTATGAGATAGGCATATCTCCATATAAGAAGCTCTTTAGGGACCTTGGTTTTGGGTGCTTGAAAAATAATAAACAGAGTAGACCGGACTAATTAAACAAGCAAGGAATTGCAGACAAGACAAGACTAGTGAGGAGTTGCACAGCGCAAGTCAGCAAGGACCAAGTCCCACTTTGAAAGTTAGCAGTGAGAAACACTAATGGAACCCTAGCAGCATTCGCTCCTAAACGGATTTCTCTTTGGAAATCCACTGGAAGGATCATGATGTGCAGAATGTTTTCCTTGAGGCTTCCTTTCCCCGACTCCCACTCTGCCAGACCCATAGAGCTCACATGCAAGTGTTTCTGCAAGCTCCTTCAGAGGGAGGAGCAGGCTGCATGAGCTTCTGCTCCCTTGCCCTTCATGAGAGACCTCCAGTCTTGTGCTCCTTCTCTTCTCCATAGTGTACCAAAGATTTGTTGTTTGTTTGTTTGTTTGTTTTTAAATAAAACTTTAGTTTGGGGGAGAGGGGTACTTGATCCTTCTTACCTAGACAATTTCCACTATCCAGAGTTTTTTATATGGTCCTACATAAATAAGGAGAAAAGATAAGCCTACTGGCATTTAAAATGAGTTAACAAGTAACAGACTTTGATTAAGCCCTTTGTATGACAAAAGGGCAGAGAAAACTGCTAACCAAACAATAATCTGACCAGTACCTGAACTAAGGTCTATTACACTGGTTTCTGTTTAACAATTTCAGCTGCCCAGTAGGTGAACAACGAAGGACCCAGTGTTCCAGTCCTTGATCAGGTAAAAGTCCACTGAAGCCAAAAGGAGCTTTGCCTGAGTACAGACTTCAGGACGGGGCTCGGCTCCACAATACCATTTTGCAGTGCTATAGCACATTTCAGAAAACGATTGTTTTCAGAATTTTGGTCTAAAACAATAAAACTATAATCAGTTGACTTATGGAAAAAAGGCACAAAGTAATCACATAAAATACATAAAATGCACTCCAGTCAAAGCAGACACCTTGTAAACGTCTAACTACACAAATGATCTGCCCATTGAATTTCTCAAGCAGCAAACCCCCCAGCGTAAAGCTGTGTGACTACAGAATACTCAGCCCTGTGACCTTAAACTGGCAAATGGGAGGGACACCGTGAAAGGCAACAGTGAATAAAAGACAGTTATCTTTCGTAACTGCTGTTCTTCGAGATGTGTTGCTCATGTCCATTCCATTGTAGGTGTGCACCGGTGCTAGATGTTTTTCCCCCAGTGGTATTCGTAGGGGATTAGCTCTGGTACTCTCTGGAGTGATGCGCATATACCTCCGGCTCCCCGGACTCTCAGTTCTTTCTTGCCAGAAACTCTGACAGAGAGGAAGGAGGGCGGGTCATGGAATGGACATCTCGAAGAACAACAGTTACAAAAGCTAGCCATCTTTACTTCTTCAATTGCTTGCTCATGTCCATTCCATTGTAGGTGACTCCCAAACAGTACCGCCAGAGGCAGGTGGGAGTTCATGAACGTGTTGATTACAACACAGCTCTGCCCAAGCCAGCATAATCTCTGGCTTTCTGAGTGATGGCGTAAGACGTCGTGAACGTGTGTACTGAAGGTCATGTCGCAGCCCTACAGATGTCCTGGATAGGAACATGGACCAGGAAGGTAGCCAAAGACACCAGCACCCTAGTCAAGTGAGCCTTCACTATCGATTGAGGCACAGCCTGTGCCAACTCATAACAAGTACAGATGCAGGTGGGGGCTCAAATTCAAAATCCTCTGAGAGGACACCAAAAGGCCCTTCATCCTGTCAGCTACCACGATAAAGAGCTGGGTGGATCTGTGCAAGGGCTTGGTGCACTCCAGATAGAAAGCCAGGGCGCACCAGACATCTAGAGTGTGCAGCCACCTCTCCTCATTGGTTGTGTGCGGCTTTGGACAGAACACCAGAGGAAGATATCCTGGTTGACATGGAAGTACGACACCACCTTTGGCAGGAAGGCTGGATGGGGCCGCAGCTAGACCTTGTCCTTGTAGAATACTGTGTACAGGGGCTCCAAAGTGAGGGCTTTTATCTCAGAGACACGTCTCACTGAGGTAATAGCTACAAGGAATGCAACCTTCCACAATATGGAAAGGGAACAAGAAGCCAGAGGCTCAGAGGGCGGATCCATGAGCCTGGAGAGGACCAGGCTGAGGTCCCATTGGGGAACCAGGTCCCGGATCAGCAGAAAGAGTTTTTTAAGGTCTTTTAGGAACCTGATCAACATCTCATGCGAGAATACCAATCTATCCTGGATGCGAGGATGGAAGGCCGATATGATTGCCAGGTGCTTTAAGTGAAGCAGGTAATCCAGGATGGATTGCAGAGACTACTGGGTCAGGGACATATTCCGCTCCAACGTCCAGCAGAAGAAACGCTTTCATTTTGCTGGGTAAGTTGCTCTGGTGGAGGGCTTTCTGCTCTCCAAGAGAACTTGCTGTACCTGACTAGAGCAGGCTTGTTCCTCTGAATTCAGCCATGCAGCATCCAAGCTGTGAGGTGGAGAGAGGCGAGGCTCGGGTGCAGGAGCTGACTGTGATCCTGCAAGAGTAGGTTCAGGTGGCTGGGAAGTGGCCTAGATCATGCCGAATCAATGCTGGCGAGGCCATGCTGGGGGGGGGGGGAATCATAATGACCTGTGCCTTGTCCCTCTTGATTTTTGAGAGGACTTTGCTGATGAGCAGAATTGGCGGGAAGGCATACATCAGGTCTCCTGACCATGACAGGAGAAAGGCATCGGAAAGTGAGCCTCTGCCCAGGCCTTGGAGACAGCAGAACTGATGACACTTTCTGTTCTGTCTGGTGGCAAACAGGTCCACTTGCGGGGCGCCCTACTTCTGGAAGAGCATCCTGACAAGCTCCAAGTGAAGGGAACACTTGTGATGAGAGAAGAAGGACCTGCTGAGGTGGACTGCCAGCATGTTCCGGACACTGGGGCGGTGCGAGGCTTCCAGGTGGATCGCATGCTGGATGCAGAAGTCCCACAGATGGAGGGCCTCCTGGCACAGAGCCAATGAATGAACTTCCCACTGCCTGTTGACATAGAACATGAAGGCTGTGTTGTCTGTCAACACCTGCACCATCTGACCAGACAGTTGGGAAAGGAAGCCACCGCAACCCAGATGGATGGCTCTGAGCTCCCTGACATTTAAATGTAATGTAAGCTCTTCTCGAGACCATAATCTGAGTCCACAGTGTACCGGGATGTGCTCCCCAACCAAGGTTGGACACATCTGAAATCAGGGAGACAGCGGGTCATGGGCTAGCGAATGGCACACCTTCCAACACCAGAATCGGGTCGGACCACCACTGCAGTGAGGTAGGTACCCCCGGTGGGATCGTGATGATCATGTCTAGGTGATGTCTGGCTGGGGAGTAGACCAATGCCAGCCACATCTGGAGGGGACATGTGATGGAGTAGGGAGTATTAACCTGGTAATGTTGCATGGGAGTTTTACTAGTTTACTGTCTGCATTGGTACTAGATGGTGATGGGAAATAAGGGTGTGACTTCACTGACGGATGACAGTTGATGGCCAGCACATAAAGGATGGCGGCTGCCCTTCGTAACCTGAGCCCACGAGGGGGTTGGGGCCAGGTGACACCTTCTGCCCGGGAAACTGGACAAAGGCTGGAGGAGGAGCCGGGGGAGGGGTTGTGGCTGGGTGAGGCTGCTGGAGGGAGTTTCAGTTTGGAGCTGGCTGGGGAGACGGGGGAGGCCCAGGCCAGAACCTGGGTCTGGGCTCCCCACACCCCAAGATGAACGTGATTGAGAGGTCCAGTTTTCTGTACCTACCACCTGTTTTAGACTGTGTTCCTGTCATCTAATAAACCTTCTGTTTTACTGGCTGGCTGAGAGTCAAGGTGAATTGCAGAAAGTGGGGGGTGCAGGGCCCTGACTCCCCCACACTCCTTTACAGGAGGTAGCCTGGGTCTCACATGTCAGACAACGTACGTGCACGCTGCCATGTGCCCCAATAGTCTGAGACAGACCCGGGCAGTGGTGGGCAGATGGGCAGTGACGCTGGCAATTAGATCTGTGATTGCCCTGAACCTGGCCTCTGGCAGGAATGCTCTGGCTCGGGTAGAGTGGAATACCGCTCTGATAAACCTATCTGTTGGACCAGGATCAATGTTGATTTTTGTTCATTTATCAACAGGCTCAGAGCTTGACAAGTGACTCGCAATGTCTTGATGCTTCATTGGACCTGGAGCAGCCCTTGATGAGCCAGTCGTCAAGGTATGGGTAGATCTGGATACACCGACGTCTGAGATAGGCCGCCCCACTGACGTGCACTTCGTAAACACTCTTGGCCCCATTGCTAGGACAAAAGGGAGCACTGCGAATTGGTAGGGCACAGTCCCAACTACAAGACATAGGAACCATTGGGGTCCATGAAATATTGATATGTGAAACTAAGCGTCTTTCAGGTCAAGAGTGGCATACCAGTCTCCCGGATCTAGGGAAGGAATGATGGAGGCCAGGGAGACCATGCAGAACTTCAACTTCTTGAGACACTTGTTGAGGATCCGCAGGTTGAGGATGGGGTGTAGAACTCCCCTGGCCTTTGGGATAAAAAAATTGCGGGAGTAAAACCCTTTTCCCCTCAAGCGCAGAGAGACTTCCTCCACGGCTCCCACCCACAGAAGGCGCTGCACCTCCATGAGCAGATGCTCATGAGAAGGGTCCCTGAAGAGCTAGGGAGGGAGGGAGCGAGCAAGGGATATCCTTAAAATATTTCAGAAATCCTTAAAATATTCATAAGCAATGATAACAACTTTCATTTTTGCCAGCACTAAAACAATCATTTTAGTGATGTATTGTAGTCCACTTCAGCAACAAGAAACTATACGAACATCCATTCACAATTCAGAATAGGGGGGGGGGGGAAAGGTTTATCAGAATTTGTTACACACCAAAGTTGTACCACTGTGACTACACTGGTACAGTTAGAACAATACAATCCCCTTAGTGTGGATGCAATTATACAATTATATAAAAGTGCTATTATTGGTAAAGCCATTCCTGTACAGGAAGGGGAGTAAACTATATTTAAACTTGGAAGGATTAGATTTTTCATTAGTAAATGTCTATTTCATAGTACACATACAAACCAAGGAAAAGCTATTTCCATCAATAATAATAAAAATTTACAGATAGGCAAAGTAAGCAAAATGCTGCTTGAGAACTTTTTAGAGTTTGATTCAAGGACATTTGCTTTGTATATTTTGACATGCAATGTTTGTGTTTTAACAGCTATAAAGCTTTAACTTTTTTAATCTCAGTATCTACTGTCATTAAATAATTGCCTTACCCCCCATTTTCTGTCCCCGCATAATTTCCCACAACTGTGAATATTTAAAATCAATAAATATAGAAAAATGCTTACTTTTTTTAAGCCAATATTATCCATCAAAATTACAAACAAATACAAATCAAATTCTGCCAAGCCTAGCTATACTGGTAAGGGCACTTTTATAGCAGGATAGCTCTCCATTCTAGGAGTGTACTGTCTGACTAGTTTGATAAAAACGGAAATAGATAACATTTCACCGACTCTGTGGTGCTGTTAGCTCATGTGCTACACTTACTGCTTCTACAGACTAATTCAGATGTTTTTTACAACTCATTTAGCAGTAAATTATTCCGCACCAAGTAATAACTTTGGGGGTTTTAACCAGTCTGAGGAGCAGCTAAGCCCAGATTTCAGAGGTGCTGAGGACCCACAGCTCCCATTGATTTCCACAGGAGTCAACTCTTTCACAACTTCTGACTGTCCTAACAAACAAATTAGTCGTTCTCCCCAGTTTTTCTATCCATCAGAACAGATACTATCCTGCAGTAATTCTCTTGGTGACTATTACATAATGACCACTATGTATTCCTTGTTCTCACTAAAGAAAAGATGTTTTTAATTATTAACCACATGAAGAGTTTTCCCACCACAGCTGTAGAACTGAATTGGAATGCGGAACACACCTACCTACATGTGTAGCACTTACTCATCTACTGCAAGTATTCCTTGAGACACTATTTACCCGATTACTACTTTGGTACCAAATTAACTCCCTAAATTATGATATACAGTACAATCCAAATATCGTGGGTAGAAGAGGAAAACCTTGGTAAGTATGGATAATTGAGCTCTGATTAATGGAGGAGATTATCAGAATAATTAATAGGTATTTTGGATAACAGTGAGTTTCAGATAATTAAAGCTTGGATAATAAAAGCTGTTCTAGATCACAAATAAGACTAAATGTACTGAATTGTCCAGAAAGTCAAGCGTACTATTACTAAGCAGTAGGGCTCCACACAAAAGCTGTGAGGGTTTAAATGTTTTGTGGCGTCCCATGTATGCTAGTGACCTCAAAGACACCACAGTCAGCAATGACATACCATAGCCAGAGAAACAGGCATGATTTCTTCACTAACTTGTACCTCCTCTAGTTATTACATCTGTGAAAAGTGATTGCAAAGTGGGTGTAGTATGCAGCTCATAGGAGCAGAAACAATGTTTTGGACAATGTAAGAAGCTCAATAATATTGCTGGGCCTATCTACATAACACCTAAGCCAATACAGAATCCTTGCTGCCAGAAGTTCTCCCTCCCCATAGTCAATCAAGAAGGAATCTGCCCCTCCATTTAAACAGTGTAGAAGTCACTGTGGAGTTTCTAAGAGTTGTTACCACCCACCATTAAGGAATGTCACTTTACCTAATCCACAACTGAAACATACTTCAGCATTTGGGAGGGAAAACCATCTTTGTCACTGGCTTTTGGGCAGAGTATTGTCAGCTCTGAAGAATGCAGTCATTGTCTGAGTCTATGCACATTTTCAGGAAAGGCTGCCCATTCACAAGTATGCTAATAGAGTTGTTTGGAGGCAAAAAACAAAACAAAACAGAGCTTGAGTGGAGCAGTTAGTTATACAACATGCTAGGTAACATGATGAAGGAAAGACACAAGGCCCAGAAAACCAGTTAAGTCTGGTAGAAGAGGCACTGCATAACTTGAGACTATACTGAAAAAAGAGCAATTTTTTAAGCTGTCATTTGAATTCTTGTGGAAAGTTAAAACATTAAGACTATGTGCCAAATTTTGTTTTCAGCTACGCTGGTATCAATATGAAGTAATTCCATTGATTTTGATGGAGTTTACATCAGTGTAACTGAGAACAGAACATGGCCCTCTGCATGTCAATAATGAAGTTAATTAATAACTTATCAAATACTGAAACGGTACCCTTTGTGCAATGGGACTAGGAGAATGCTCTTAAAAACTCAGCATGCCCCATTCCCAAATGTGCTTTTTTACTATTTAAATCCAGATTTACATTTTCTATAGCCCAGCAGCTCTAGTATCCTGAGAGATGCTGAGTTTCCCTGTGAGAGGCACACACACAACTCCTTGCAGGCAACATTCAAAACTTTGAAGGACAAGTTCCTAATTCAGATCATATTCTTTATGCTGCATTAAGTGGGCTGTAGTCCACGAAAGCTTATGCTCTAATAAATTTGTTAGTCTCTAAGGTGCCACAAGTACTCCTGTTCTTCTTTTTGCGGATACAGACTAACACGGCTGTTACTCTGAAACTTGCCTAAACTAAATGTATCATATGCATGCAAAGAAAGGGGGAAAAGGAGGAGGGGGGAGAGAAGAAAATTGAAACTAGATCTAAAATGTAATTTATTTTTCATCACTCTCTTTTATTTAAGGTTTCCTCTTTCTAGTGGGCACCATATGATAGACTTCTAATACCACCATCTTGAGAAAATGCAGGGCAAGTCATATGTTCTCACACGAACACTGCAGAGCCAATACATAGGCACTGTTTTGACATTTACATCCTCTTCAACCCTGTCACAGGGCGAGCCTGCCTGTAGGACCCTCCCACAACAGGCTGCAGCATGACAAGTGATCCTGCCTCAGTTTCCCTCCTTACGAGTCCCAGTGATTCTATTCCAGGCTCTCTTGCCTCAATAATACCCTCCTTGGGTTCAGTTTATTACAAATTAATAGTGCAAAATAGTCCATAAGAAAGTCGCCAAACATGGTACATTTATCACTCCTAACACACGTAGTCCTTAAATCCCCAATATCTAGTTCATCTACATAGCACATATCACACTCCCAATGTCCTCCACGACACCTGGGCTCTTCTTCAGTCCTCTCCTGTCCGTTTACCATGACAGCCACCCCAGCCCTTTCAGCTGAAGCCCAAATTTACTCTTCCAGCAGAGAAGCTACAGGGATTCCTGCTCGGGAGTTCATCGTCATCCGGGGTGCATCTATCACTTCCCCCGGCCCTCAGCCTTCTCCGGCCCTCTGGCTCCAGCTCTCCACCACAGATATGCCAGCAGATAAGTCCCCCACATTGCTCCCCTGCCTTCATAGCCCTCTCTGGCCCTTGGTTTTAGCTCCCTGGCATTAGGATAGCCAGGTGTCCAGTTTTCGATTGGAATGCCCTGTCGAAAAGGGGCCCTGGTGGCTCCAGTCAGCACCGCTGACCCGTGCTGCTAAAAGTCCAGTTGGCAGCACAGTGGGGCTAAGGCTCCTGATTGCCCTGGCTTCACGCGGCTCAGCCGGAGCCCTCACCCCCTCCCTCACCCCAACTCTCTGCCCCAGCCTAGAGCCTCCTCCCATACTCCGAACCCCTTGGTGCCACCCCCCGCCTGAAGCCCCCTCCTCCACCCCAACCCCTCATCTCCAGCCCCACCCCAGAGCCTGCACCCCAGCCAGAGCCCTCACCCCCTCCTGCACCCCAGCCCCCTGCCCAGTGAGAAAATGAGCGAGTGAGTGAGTGTGGGGGAGAGCGAGGGAGGGAGGGGGGGATGGAGTGAGCAGAGGGCAGGGCCTCAGAGAAGGGGTGCTGCAGGGGCAGGACCTCAGGGCGGGGGGTGGGGCAATGGTGTTCAGCTTTCTGCAGTTAGAAAGTTGGCAACCCTATCTGGCTTAGAAGTCAGCAGGCAACTCCCTTTGCTGCTCTCTGGCCTTCAACTCTCTCCAGTCTTTGGCCCTCTCTCTGGCTTGTGGAGGTAGGCTGGCAAAACTCTTTCTGCTGTGCTGCCTTCCTCCATGTGGCTAGGTCTACACTAATGGGGCTGAGCCTGAGACCAAAGTCAGTCAGGAAAAGTGCCTGACTGGGAGTGAGAGACTGTCAGGTGAGAGCTACCAAAGACCAGGAGACTGTAGGAGATCTCTGAAGAAAGCTCTTCAGGGACCTCCTACAGTCTCCTTGCCTTTGGCCCGGGTGTCTTCTTTTAACTCCAACTGGGAAGCAGCTGGTGAGTCACAGGTGCACTGACTTCTTCCTTCTTAAAGCCCAAAATTGCTTCCATTGCGCCTCAAAAAGAAGAACAGGAGTACTTGTGGCACCTTAGAGACTAACAAATTTATTAGAGCATAAGCTTTCGTGGACTACAGCCCACTTCTTCAGATGCATTCTATATGCATCCGAAGAAGTGGGCTGTAGTCCACGAAAGCTTATGCTCTAATAAATTTGTTAGTCTCTAAGGTGCCACAAGTACTCCTGTTCTTCTTTTTGCGGAAACAGACTAACACGGCTGCTACTCTGAAACCGTCCATTGCTCCTGGCACTTGGAAGCAGACATATCCAGGAGCAGCAGCTGTGTAATACCAGTTCAGGCATTCTGCAGTCACTTTGAAATTGCCTGGTTCATTCCCAGGACGGAGTACCAGCCCATTGCCATTTATAGCAATAGGGCTCCTGGGAATGGGTCGAGACTGTGCCTCAAATATTCCACACACAAAAGGGATGCTTCACATGTATGAGAGCTGCAGGATCTCTCCCAAAATCTACAGTCACCCAATATCTCGTTGGTTACAAATTATTAATATTTAATGTTTATACCGTGGTAGCATTCTGCGACCCTGATGAGCTAGGCACACAGGCAGACATGGTCTCTGCCCTCAGGAGACTGAAATGTAAGAATTTTTGTTGTGTGTGTCAGCTACTATTACTCAGTCCCTTTTCACTTGAAACGTATAGTTCATATTGATTGCAGATGACAGACAAGTCTATTTGCAGAAGCTCCTTCAAACAAAAAAAACTACTGTCAACAGCAAACTATGCCAGTAACATTAGTGATTACTACCTTAACTAGAAAAACAATGTGACAATAGAACAATATCCCTACCATCTCCCTATGTAAACCTTGAGGCAAGTAAACGTGATTTCACATGGGCATGTATCCAACAGAAAGAGAAAACATTTTGGTATTTCATAGGGTTCCCAGACATCCAGTTTTCAACCAGAATGCCCAGTCGAAAAGGGACTCTGGCGGCTCCCGTCAGCACTACTGACCAGGCTGTTAAAAGTCCGGTCAGTGGTGCAGCCGAGGTCCTGCCTCCCTCCCTGCCCTAGCTCTGCGCAGCTCCTGGAAGCAGCTGCCAGGTCCCTGCAGCCCCTAGGTGCAGGGGTGGCCAGGGAGGCTCTGCGTGCTGCCCCTGCCCTGAGGGTTGGCTCCGTAGCTCCCATTAGCCAAGAACCATGACCAATGGGAGCTGCGGGGGTGGTGTCTGCAGGCACGAGGGCAGCACACAGAGCCTCCCTGGCCACCCATGCACCTTGGGGCTGCAGGGACCTGGTGGCCACTTCCTGGGAGCTGCAGTAAGCACCGCGGGGACCCCGCACCTCCTCCTGCACCCAAACTCCCTCCCAAAGCCTGCACCCCACACTCCCCCAACACTCCAACCCCTTGCCCCAGCCTGGAGCCCCCTCCCGCACTCTGAACCACTCATTTCTGGCCCTACCTGGAGCCCACACCCCCAGCCAGAGCCCATGCCCCCCACCCCACCCCAACCCCCTGCCTTAGCCCGGTGAAAGTGAGTGAGGATGGGGGAGAGCGAGCAACAAAGGGAGGAGGGATGGAGCAAGCAGAGATGGGGCCTCAGAGAAGGGGACCTCAGGGAAGGGGTAGGTCAGGGGTGTTCGGTTTTGTGCCGTTAGAAAGTTGGCAACCCTAGTTCTTCATCATAAACATTTCAGACCTAGGACCTCAATTTTCTTCCCAAACTGCCTATGTGAGTGTTGTGTTAACAAAATTACCAGCATTTTTACAAAGAAACAATTATCAGATCTGAAATGCATATGAAAAACCAATACAAACATTAATCAATACAGTTAGGCCTCAGGCAAGTATATTTTTAGTTAATACTTCCCACAGCATTCTTAGTTCAATCTTGCCATGCCTAGGACTTTGAGAATACGTAATATGGAAGATGACTCAGATGTCCATCACCTATGAACTTACCACGCTAACTGTACCAGCTAGGGCTCTGCTTATGAAGACCTGGATACGCTGCAATAATTGACACTCTTGTCACAGACCAAAAAATGAATCAGCATCAACCATCCCCTCACCCCTACAGTAACTGCTGGTTCCTACGCTGGCCTGCCAATGTGCCCCAACTCTCAGAGACCACCTCCCGGGGAGAAAGGTTAGTTCAGTCTTCAAGTCAATCCCATTTTTGGCTTCTTAGTTGAGACAGATGGCAACAATGCCAATTACTGCCAATTGTGGTGGGTGCTTTCGTGATGTAGGTATATCTCCACTAGTAACTGAACCGCCGCTGCCGTCAAACACATTCCATATCGATCACGGAACAATAACTAATGGTTTTATTAATACACAAAGTGCTTAGTCACTTGAATGAGGAATTATGAAAGGAACAGCTGTGAATTCCTTTTTGTGTTAATCATTAAAATGCTGGCAGTAAAATTAAAATTTATCTGAAAGCATGATGGACTCAAATATTGTTGGGAAATCAAAAAGAAATCTGTGGTCAGATTTAGATCTAGGATAAACAGAATCATTCCACTGAAGTACTGTATACGGATTTTTACCCACTTACATCACAACTCAGTGAGACTCTTCTTTCATTTAGTAGCTTGTTTACCAAGTTTTATCCTACTGTAATTTAAATTTACTGCAAAATCAGGAACTATAATGGAAGTGTGAAAATCAGGATCTATAACAGAAAGGGTGCAAGAATTAAAACTGGCCTGATATCAATAATGTATTTAATTCAGCTCCCATTGAAGTCAATGCGAGTTTTGCCACAGACTTCAACGGGAGCAGAATAGGTAGAGCTCTGCAAATCTGCAGATATCCGCATCCGTGAATGCAGATATCTGCGGACCATGTTTGCAATCACAGATTGGATGCGGATACAAATTTTATATCCATGCAGAGCCATCTATCCATCCATGACTTCAATGGATCAGTTAGGTATATCCAATACAAGCAGTTTCCTGCAGCTGATGGTCCTTGGTTCTGCCCTTCTCCTTTTTTCCCTTCTCCATCTTCGTGCTCTCTCTTTCCCTGCTCTGATCTCACTTAACACTGGCTTTGCAGCAGTCCAGAGGAGTCACTCCTGATTTACAGTGGTGTGAATGAGTTCAGAGTCAGACTCTCTCGTTCTAATGAGAAGTCTCACTTTCTTCATCCATTTAGATGATAAACCACATGGGGTTAGGACAATGGGTTCTTCTATGCTTTATATAGCCCTGCACACATGGTCAGTGCTTAATAAGTAATAACAATGTTCTCTCTTAGGCTGGATTTCTGTTTCTCTCCTGGGTCATAAAGCTGCAAAGATTTCTACTGCTATTCAAAAGGCATTTCTCTTGAACCAGAACAAAACACACTACTTGATTTTCATTTCAGAGGCTTTATCGTGACATATAGTTGCAAACACTTCATGTATACATTCTTACAAAGTAGTCCATCACAAATTTCAAAGGACTATGACCCGGAAAACTATGTATGTAAAAACAGACATCTTCACAGTAATGTTACCTTGAAAATAAAAAGTTACATCTGTGCTAGTTAAGGTTCTGGCTTGAAGGCCCCAGAACAGAATTCTCACCGCTGAAACAATGATATTTTGTGTGTAATAAATGTAGATGGAATGTGCAATTTGGGCTGTCTTACTCACTGAATATGTAAATAGGCTTTAAAAGGTCAATTGATAGATTAATACCAAAGTCTAATTAAAAAAACCCAACACCACAGAATCCTAAGGATGAGGTAAGAAGTAGGAGTCACACATTAAAATGAGGTTCATCCCCACCTAGAATTACTCATATCTTTTCCCAGTGTTTTCTTTCCCTGGACCCAAATAAACAATTTTTATCAATTATTAATGTATCTGTTTTAGCTGTAGATAAGACTTGTCTATATTACCCACTGGATTGACGGGCAGCGATCGATCCAGCGAGGGTCTATTTATCTCATCTAGTCTAGATGCGATAAATCAACCGCCGAGCGCTCTCCCATCGAATCCGGTACTCCACCAGGGCAAGCTGTGCAGGCGGAGTCGATAGGAGAGTGTCAGCTGTCGACTTACCACAGTGAAGATACCGCTGTAAGTAGATCTAAGTACGTCAACTTCAGCTACGTTATTCACGTAGCTGAAGTTGCGTAACTTAGATCGACTCCCTCCTACCCCCAGTGTAGACCAGGCCTTAGCTATAAAGTCCTTCCTTAGGGAAAACTCCCATTCACTTAAAGTGTGTGAATAAGAACTATAGAATTAATTTAAAAGGGAGCATGATTTTACACACACAAAAATCTCACTTCTAAGGCTATATATATATATATATATATATGTAGAGAGAGAGAGAGAACAATACAGTGTTATAAAGTGGATTTATCTTAATCTTCGTAGAAGACAACATCTTCTACTTGAAAGTTTTTAGGAAAAGCAAAGGCCTACAATAAACATTTATCCACTTACACAGATTTCAATCACCATATTTTACACAACAAGCTAATTGGTGGTATTGTCTTGGGGTCACTTGTAGAAATAATTATATTAATATGCAGTTCATAAGCAAATAAAATCATTACAATGGCTATATAGTTTTCTAATATTTTCTGAGGGAGATTAGAGTTCAAACATGGCATTTGTTATACTCTGTTTACAACCATTACACTTAAATTAAAGTTACTTTCTACCACATACGACATGTAGCGGAGGAAAAACAGTGGAATTACAATGTAATATCTCTGCTATGGATAACTAAAAAATCCTAGTTTACATTTCCTGCATACAAGCAACAACTAATCTTTGGAGTAAATAAAATAGAAGCATAAATAAAATGGATAATTTCCTTTTTCTGAATAAGTGCTTACCATGTCACACAAAGAATGTTCTCACCTCATGTGGATTAGTTTGTCAGTGAACCTGTGCCACAGATTGGAGAAAGTTAATTTTAAAAAGACACAGATAAAGACCACTTGAACGAAGTGGTAAACTTATTGAGATTTTAATCCTTCACAATATTGAGATTTAAAGGTGATATTCCTACTTAACACAAGTAACTGTTACACAGGGTATCATAACTATAAAGGGAAGGGTAACCACCCTCCGGTGTACAATACTATAAAATCCCTCCTGGTCAGAGACACCAAAATCCTTTTACCTGTAAAGAGTTAAGAAGCTCAGGTAACCTGGCTGACACCTGACCCAAAGGACTAATAAAGGGACAAGATACTTTCAAATCTTGAGGGGGGAGGCTTTTGTTTGTGCTCTTTGTTTTGGGGGTTGTTCCCTCTTGGGACTAAGAGGGACCGGACATCAATCCATGCTCTCAAAATCTTTCTGAACAAGTCTCTCATATTTCAAACTTGTAAGTAACAGCCAGGCAAGGCGTGTTAGGTTTATTTTGTTTTTTCAACTTGGAAATGTTCCTTTTGCTAGAGGGTTTACCTCTGTTCCTAGAGGGGGTTCCTCTGGGCTCTTTAAATCTAATTACCCTGTAAAGTTATTTTCCATCCTAATTTTACAGAGATGATTTTACCTTTCTTTCTTTAATTAAAAGCCTTCTTTTTTAAGAACCTCATTGATTTTTCCTTGTTTTAAGATCCAAGGGTTTGGATCGGTATTCACCAGAAAATTGGTGAAAAAGTCTCTCAAGGCTACCCAGGGAAGGGTTATAGTACTTGGGGAGGGGGGAAATATTCTGGGGGGAAGGTAAACAAAGTTTCCCAAATGACTCATAAATAATTTGGGTGGTGGCAGCAAAACCAAATCTAAGCTGGTACTTAAGCTTAGAGGTTCTCATGCAGGTCTCCACATCTGTACACTAGAGTTCAGAGTGGGGAAGGAACCTTAACACAGGGATACTGGTTGATTGTTGCATTACCATGATTAACATTTGAATATATAACATATTTGACTTTTAAAGAGGGAAGCACATTTCCAAAATGCAAAATGCTGACTGATCCTTTTTAGGACTTAACACAACTATGTGTAATCGCTTTCTTCATGTACACAGCCAGTAGTTGTTTAAGGTCTTCTATTCCTTTGCTCATGGAACAATGCTAAATCATTCTGCATTAGACACTGCCTTTCTGCCTGATTACTTTCAAAGCTAAGAATGTGTGGAATTGCTTTCCAAAAACATCTAACAGTGCTGAGAATGTGCTTCTGCATAATGGTTTATAAAAGCAGGCAACATCAGAAGAAAAGAGAAAATCAGTCTCAACATTTTAAGCTAGTGATGGTAGGTAAAATAGAGGAGTTACTTACACTCCAACTCCCAGCTCCAAAAGTGATGTATGGTGGAAAAGTCATTCTGTTTAATTTTGATAAAGTTTCCAGCAAGGTGTCTGTTCTTCCTGGGTACCCAGGAAGACTGGGACTTGAATGAGGCAAACTGACTGAATCCAGGTAAGAAGGATCTTAGCAGCAGCCTGGAACAAGGATCTTGAGAATATGGCAGAGCTGGCTCCAGTCCTTAAAACTGAGGATCACAATTTGGAGGCAGACACTGAGTCCTTCTCTGCTCTTGGAATCCCAGATGATGATGGTGGCATGGCACCTCCTTTAATCTGCATGCAGCCAGTGTTGTTTCTAATCAGATCTAAACCAGATCCTTACTCACGCCAATTCCAACTGAAGTTAGGGTTGCCAGGTGTCCGATTTGGCACGGGATTGGCAGGCTCCCTACCCGGCTCTGTGCAGCTCCCAGGAAGTGGCCGGCATGTCCCTCTAGCTCCTAGGCGTAGAGGCGGCCACAGGGGCTCCGTGCACTGCCCCCACCCCGAGCACCAGTTCTGCAGCTCCCATTGGCCGGGAACTGCAGCCAATGGGAGCTGCAGAGGCGGCGCCTGTGGTCGGGGGCAGCGTGCAGAGCCCCCTGGCCTCCCCTCCACCTGAGAGCTGGAGGGACATTACTCTGCTTCCCGGGAGCCACCTGAGCTAGGTGCTGCCCGGAGCCTGTACCTTGAAACCTCTCCCGCACCCCAACCCCCCCCCCCCCGCCCCAGCCCTGAGCCTGCTTCTGCAATCAAACACCCTCCCGCAGCTCACACCCCTTCCCGCGCCCCAACCCCATGCCTCAGCCCCAGGGCCAGATTAACTCTCCTGTGGGCACGGGGCTACTAGATTTTGTGGGGCCCCTGCATACAAGTCTTTTTCCTGGGAGAAGGTTCGGGTGCAGGAGGGGGCTGGAGCAGAGGGTTGAGGTGCAGGAGGGGATGCCAGGTCAGGAAGGGAGTTTGGTGCAGGAGGGGATTCTGACCCGGGGCAGGAGGTTGGGGTGCAGGAAGGGGTGCGAAGTGCAGGTTCTGGCTGGGAGGCACTTACCACAAGCAGCTCCCGGCCAGCAGTGCAGCAGGGCTCAGGCAGGCTGCCGGCCTGCCTACCATAGCCCCATGCTGCTCCCGGAAGAGGTGGGCTCCTAACACATCTCTGCAGCCCCTGGGGTGGGGGGGACAACGTGTCTCCATGCGCTGCCCGCACCCGCAAGCACTGCCCCCATAACTCCCATTGGCTGATTTTCGGCCAATGGGAGCTGTGAGGATGGTGCTGGGGATGGGGGCAGCGCATGGAGCCACCTCCCCCCCACCCGCCAGGGGCCTCAGAGATGTGCTAGCAGCAGCCGGCCGCTTCTGGGAGCAGCTTGGGGCTATGGCATGCAGGCAGCCTGCCTGAGCTCTGCTGCACCGCAGGACTTTTAGTGGCCGGGGATGGAGATCGCTGACTGTGCTTTATTTTTGCAGGACCCCCCTTGAACCGGGACCCTGGGCTGCAGCCCCTAAAGCCCCTGCCTTAATCCGGCCCCGCCCAGCCCTCAGCCCCCTCCTACACTCTAAACCCCTCGGCCCCAGCACAGAGCCCCCTCTGCACCCCAAACCTGTCATCCCCATGCCCCCAGCCAGAGTCCTCACCCTCCTCCACACCCCAACCTCCTGCCCCAGCCCAGAGCCCCCTCCTGCACCCTGAACTCTTCATTTCTGGCTCCACCCTGGAGCTCACACCCCCAGCCGGAGCCCTCACCCCCTCCCACATCCTAAACCTCGGCCCCAGCCTGGTGAAAATGAGTGAGTGAGGGTGGGGAAGAGAGAGCAACAGAGGGAGGGGAGATGGAGTAAGTGTGGGGGCTCAAAGAAGGGGCGAGGCAGGGGCAGGACAAGGATGTTCAATTTTATGCAATTAGAATGTTGGCAACCCTAACTGAAGTCAGTTGAAATTTGTCTGGGTAAGGATTAATCTCCAAGTAAATACAGAGCAAGGACTTCAGAATTTGGCCTAGTGAGAGTAATCGTGTGAGTTAGGAATACTCACATGCGTAAGAATGACATGATCAAGCCTGTATTCTAAATGGTATAAATCTAACCCAGTACTAAAGATACTGCAGTATTTTACAAAATAATGTGGGCTACCCTCTGGCACCGGAAGCCAAATATTGTTTTCAATATCGGATCAGATTACACTGAAATCTCAGCATGCTTACAAGGTTCTCCTCTTACTTCACTCTGGCATGTTGCCCCTAGGGCATATGAGGTATCTATGAGTATCATGCTCAGCCAAAACCTTCCTAGTTTTCACCCATTATCTTTAGGCAAAAATATTTACTCATCACCACCATTTCATTAAATTAATAAAACCTGTCAAAAAGACAAGTGTGTTAATACATAAAAGTGAAATTATAGATAATCAGAAACTGTATACAATTGAGTAAAAGCCTGTGCTAGTTCTGTAGTGAAGGCATACCTTTAGATGCCTATGTACCAGACTGCACCTTCAAATCAGGCAGTTAAGCACCTAAAGGGTGCAACTGGGACTTCAGTTAATAGTGCCTGCATTTAATCAGAGGCAAAAATAAGACTGATAAAAATCAGGGCCAAAAAGGCATAGCAATTACAGCTAATTATGTACTATTGAATTGCAGATAACTACGCATAAAGATAGTCAGCACAAGTTATACAAAATACACAAAGACAAGTATTTTAAAAATAAAGAGGCCTTACATTATGCACTTCCTTATTCCCCTGGTCCCAGAAAAACTTCAAACAATGAACAAAAAAATCACATTGTGTGTGTGCCCTTGAGGACTGGAGATTTGGGGGCAAAGAGGATCTTGGGGCTGGAAGCTAAAGTGTGTAGTTCCTTCATATGTAGCCAAATCTTTCAATATTATTTTCAGTTAGTCCTTGCATCAAGCCATCTTTTCCATCAGCTGCTGGGTAATGACTGTGGAACAGACAACTGAAAAAGACAGAACAACTCGGGTGGGCATTCACTCAGTAACGCTGCAAAACTTGAGGACCTGGTGGGCAGATCCTGACTTCCACTTCCTAAGAACAGTCCTTTCAGCTACCAGGATAGAAATTGCTAAACCTTGTTGGATAAGGTTGTTGCATCAAGTCTTCCTAGTGCTCTGAGTTAATTATTTTAACTGAAGCAAACCACATTTAATTGGATATCACAAAAAGACTTTGCTCTCTTAAGGAGATGGTGTCCTTTCTTCCCAGACAATAGCCTACCCTGGAGTCATCCACACTCTAGCCACCACCAGCTCTCTGTACCTGAGACTGAATGTAACTGCCATATCAAGGTTACAACCAGTTCACCAGGCAACAGTCCTGAACATCACCAACACAGGCCAGTGCAAGCACATATCTGTAGAGCCCTGCACGGATACAATGTATATCTGCGGATGTGGATATCCGTGGATATAAATCGGTATCCATGGAACCGCAGGGCTCTCCCGGGAACCGCAGCGGCAAAAGGAGCAGAACATGGGGCCATCGCTCCCAGGAGCCAGCACCTCACACCGGCAGCTCCTCTGGCGCGGCTGCATAGGCCCCAGCCCCGCCCACTGGGGCGGGAACCAGGCTCACCAGCAGCTGTCCCTGGTTGTGTTCTTGTGTTTAAGGGGCACGCACTCCCCCAGACAGGAGACACAGAGAGCTGCGTGGAAGGGAAGGGGGCAGGGCTGGGGCGGGGCTGGGGCTAGTACAACTGTGCCGGAGGAGCTGCTGGCATGGGGCACTGGCTCCTGGGAGTGGTGGCCCCACGTTCTGCTCCTTTCACCCCTGCGGTTCCTGGGAGAGCCCTGCATTTCCACGGATACCAATTTATATCCACGGATATAAATTTGTATCCATGCAGAGTGCTACATATCTGGGCCTTGCAACCCCACTGGCTTCCCATTCATGTCAGGTCCAAATTCAAAGTCATAATCTTAAACGACAGTTTGGGACACAGCTGTCCAAGAAACCAACTCGTTCTCTGGGACATCTCCACAGGGCAATGTAGTTGAACAGATTAACATCATTAAAACATAATCAATATAAATATATTTTTATACTATTTAATTAGGAAGTATTAACCAGTTTATAAATCCTCGTCACATAAATGTCAGAAACATAATACTAATGAAGAGAACCATCAGGGCAGTAGCCAATGGGCAACCTGCAGGAGTCGTGAGGCCCTACAGACCATGGAGGTCAGGAGATACCTACCCCCGCAATGCTATTGAAATCAGTGGGGCTACTCATGTGAATCACTGCTAACCAACACATGCACGGGGATCACAATAGGGCCACAAATTAATTGGTTGATTAGAATGGAAACAGCTTCTCTTCACACTCCACTTTTCTCCTGGTTCATGATGATAAATAGGAAAAGGGAATGCTCCATAGAAAAAGTAATGAGGGTGAACTAGCTTTGCACAAAAATGTAGGTAAGTTTTGCTGAAGTCTGACAGTGCTTCTTTTTAAGAAACACTTTTAAACTGTAGCAAGTTTTTAAAAGCATGTTTTTAAAAGGAATATATTGTATTTGGCAAGTAATTTTCTGTGACTCTTTTTTGCAGATATTAAAGCAACAAATCAGGGCTTTCTCCCTCAAAGCATTGCTGCCCCTGCATGATCCTGCAGTAAAAGTCATATTCCTGAGCTTATTACATTATTAATATATTACAAACTCAATACTACAGGCCAAATTCTGTACTGATTTATACATTGCGCAATCCACTGAGGTCAAGGAGGTTGTACAAGGGGTCAGTCAGGGCAGAATTTAGCCCTACAGCTGTACTGGAAGATCAATTGGGAAGAGAAAAAGAGTGATCATGGAGAAGACATTAGTCAAATAAAAGTCTCTGTGGTATTTAGCAAAACACAGTGAGAAAAGTTATGAAAACCATGTGAACAATGAATGGATTATCTTTAAATCAGACAGATTAGAAAGTGGTCTCTGGCATAAAATTCCCTCTTGGAGTTATTTGAGAACAAAATACACTGAGCCAAATTGTGCCATCGGAAACACGCATGCAATTCCCATTGAAGTCAAATCCTACTGAAGTCAATAGGAGCTGTGTGCATAGGCTTGAGAGGAGAATTTTGCTCATCAAATGTAAACTTGTTAACTCCTAATTAAAATTCTGAAAGTGAAGTATGTTGACAATGCATGCTCACAGTACACCATTTTATAGCTCCACCTAATTATAGCTGTCCCCTACAGTGTTGTTGTAGTTTATAGTCTGTCGCTGTTTTATTATAAAGCTCTTCAGATTTCATCAGCCTGAAATATGGCACACAAGTCTTGTCTTGCAACATTTAAAATAAATGATCACGTAAATTAGTTGATGAATTTTAATTTAGGGCTGAGTTATGCAACTCTTGTTCAAGTTGGTAAGCATTTACTCACATGAGTAGCCCCATGAAGTTAATGGGATTATTCACAAGAGTAAATACTCATTACCATAAGAGTTGCCGTAGTTGGGTCCTCAGACACCAGCAAATAAAGGCTTATCTACTCTTAAAACTCTACAGCAGCACAGCTGTAGCGCTTCAATGCAGATACTACCTACGCTAACGGGAAGGGTTCTCCCATTAGCGGAGCTAATCCACACTCCCTGAGAGGCAGTAGCTAGGTCAACAGAAGAATTCTTCCAATCGACCTAGTGCTGTCTACATGGAGACTTAGGTTGGCTTAAACACTCCTGATTTTCAACACCTCTGACTGACATAGTTAAACTGACCTAATCTTCTAGTGTAGATTAGGCCTGAGGCTTGCATTTGCTCCCATCCAAGCTAAAGTTAAAATTCACATTAGCTCAAATGGTGCAGGACCCAGCCCATAATGCACTATTCCCAATGCTCCAGATGACTTTTCCAGCTATACTTTTGTAAGGGCTTGTCTACACTGGCAATTTACAGCGCTGCAACTTTCTCGCTCAGGGGTATGAAAAAACACCCCCCTGAGCACAGCAAGTTTCAGCACTGAAAACTGCCAGCATAGACAAGCGCTGGTATTTATGCCCCTTGTGGGGGTGATTTTTTTAGAGCTCTGTAAAAGCTCTCTCCCAGTGCTGCGCCGTGACCACACAAGCCAGGTTAAAGAGCATTGCCAGTGTAGACTAGCCCTAAGTAGTTCTTTGAGTGACAAAAGTGTTTTTCATATTCTGACTGAAAACAGCTTTGTCTGAGTTTTGATATGGGCCATATATTAGAGTTTGGAAATGGTCAATATTTCAGCAGAACTAGCAGGAGCCTCCTGGTCAGGCCAATCAATTACTAACAGTTGGTTCTGCCACATTATCTCATGTTGTGTAATACCTTACTTCCAATAATTTCATTAAGACTACTCTTGAAACAAAGGGACCTTCAATGTAAGTATGGCGGAATTAGGTTCTGTATTAACACTGGCGCAACATGGTATACAGCTGAAAGAGCCTCATGTTATGTAGCTGAAATATCTTTTTTAATAAAAGCAAGCAATTTTGAAATGAAAACACAGGAGGTTGAGAAATCTCATACAGAACGTGTTACATATCTGTTTGTTAACGTGATTGTTTTTTTTATCCAAGGCCTGGATCACACATTGGTTTAAGGTCCTCTTGTAAAGAATCATATTAGCTGTAATACCCAAGTACGACAGACAGAGATAATGATGCTGAATTGTCTTGGTTTTTTTGGTCTTAAGTTAGATCCCTAACATTAGCTTAGCAGCCTTTTCTTTTTTTCTTTTTTAATTTAGGCTGACAAGTTCAATGCTGCCTAGAGAATTTGGATGCCAAAGTCCCATTAACTGTAACAGCAACACCTTAAACTGGTATAGGAGCTTATTTAAAGACCACAGTTAAATTATCACCATTTACAGTACACACGCAGTCACCCAATAACAGTCGCTCACAGTTTGCAAATGCTTTAATCATCTGCACCAAAGGAAAGCAGTGATCTGCTTAGAGCAGTCACATCATCCCCAAGTGAGAAACTACAAACACAAAATGGGGGAGGGGGCCTAAGATACAAAGGGGCTGGTCCTGAGAGATTCTGAGCCCTTTCAACTCCCACTGAAGTTAGCACCCTCTGGGGATCAAACCAACAAAGCTAATCTCCATTTCACTTTCATTTACTTGGACCCAGGTTAGCTTTAGTAACAACAAAGAGTGTTGCAACTTATGAAAGAAAATGGGAGACCTTCACTGCTCCTGCTTTCCTCCCACTGTGCATAGTTAATCACCACCCACCATCCCCAAATTTTACCTGCTAAAGTTACTTGCCCGCTTTGATTCTGCTCTCTGTTATGCCTGTTCATATCAGATTTCCATGAAATAAAACACAAATTTTACCCTCAGTTACACTGAGATTACACTGGTACCATGAACTCTAGTGGAGTTTACATCAGTATACAGCCAGAGTAAATTAAATCAGAATCTGATCCTAACGAATGGTGCCCTGCAAGAAAGAGACAGAGCAGCAGCAATTTACATCGCACATCAGCTCTGACAGATTGTCAAAGGGCCATAAATGTCATGTGGTGGAGGGGCAACATGACAGCTATACTATACCAAGGTCCTTACATCACTTTTCAAGCATCTTTTCCCCCAATATGGGTTTTTCCAGAGATGGGGTAGGTCAGGCCCACTGTGACATTTTCCTCATTCCCTGAACTATATACGAAACAGCAAGCTCTAATGGTGAATATAAATCATGGATATTCTGCATCAGTTCAGAAACTGTTCAGAAAAAGAAACTTTGAACCTGGAGCACAGACCTTATCTGTCAGAATTTTAGATCTAAATCTTTCCCAGATTCATCAACATATAACTTGCACCATTCTGTAGCGGTAGTAGTCGTTCAATAGTTAAGGCTCAAAGTAGAGACCATTGAAGATAGTAGCAGAACTCCTATTGACTTCACTGGAGTCCGAATTTTACCCTAATTCCACAAGAAATTTTGCAGGCCACACATTCGCACAGGGCAGTTTGCATGGGGCAACAGTAAATGGGGAAAGATGGTACCGTATGTATAAAGTTGCTGTGTCTCTTAACTGTTCATTTCCAAATTTACATACTTTTGAAATGTTTTTGAGGCAGAAGAGTTATTCTCTTGAAATTATACTATATTTTTTGAGCGTCAGATAGATTCCACAGATACACACTTTCAATCCCAAATGTATCCTAACGAAGGTTTTTGATTCCTAAAATTGTTTGATGTTTATCAAGACAATTATATTAAATTACAATGGAAGTATATGCAATGTACACCCAATGAACCCTGCTGTTGATGTTTTCAGGAATTCATTATAACAAACACTGTGGGAAAATAAAGCATTTTATAAAGCAAAACCAAAATACTCTTGAAAGAGCTACTAATTTCCTTGAGTGACCACACAAACTATAACTGAGTAAATAAAAATGGCAGGACCATTAGCATCTTTAAAACTATGGGCCAAATTCTGCATTGATTTACATACTGTGTAATCTCATTCACTTCAGTGCAGCTGCATGTACTATAAACCATGGCAGAATAGAACCCAGTGACTTCCTATGTTTACTTACAGAATTGGGGCCTCTATCCTAAGAAACAGTGACTCTGAAAAAGATTTGGGGGTTGTTGTGGATAATCAGATGAATACGAGCTCCCAGTGTGACACTGCGGCCAAAAGAGCTAACATGGTCCTGGGACTCATACAGAGGGGAATCTCAAGTAGGAGCAGTAGGGGTTTTTTTTACCTCTGTATTTTGCACTGATGCAACCACTGCTGTAATACTGTGTCCAGTTCTGGTGCCCACAATTCAAGGATGTTGCTAAACTGGAGAGGGTTCCGAGAAGAACCAAAACAATGATTAAAGGATTAGAAAACCTGCCTTATAGTGAAGATTAAGAGCTCAGTCTATTTAGCTTAACAAAGAGAAGGTTAAAGGGTGACTTGATCACAGTCTATAAGTATCTACATGGGGAACAAATATTTAATAATGGGCTCTTCAATCTAGCAAAGAAAGGTATAGTACAGTCCAATGGCCGGAAGTTGAACCTGGACAAATTCAGACTGGAAAAAAGGCATAAATTTTTAATGGTGAGAGTAACTAACCATTGGAATAAATTCCCAAGGGTTGTGGTGGATTCTCCATCACTGACAATTCTTCAATCAAGCTTGGATGTTTTCTAAAAGATATGCTATAGGAATTATTTTGGATAAGTTCTATGGTCTGTATTATACAGGAGGTCAGACAAGATCAGTGGTTTTCAACCTGTGGCCCGCGGGCTGCTTGTGGCCCAATCAGCACAGAGCTGTGACCCATGTGACATCCTCAGGGCCATAGAGGTAGTATTGGATACGGCCCATAATGGTAAATAGTTGAGAACCACTGGACTAGATGATCACAATGGTCCCTTTTGGCCTTGGAATCTAGGAATCTACTACAGTCAGCAAGTTAGTTTGACCCACTATAAGTAAAAAAGACATTACAAGGCCTGATCTTGAAAATGGGCTAAGTGCCCTCCAGAACAATTGATTTTAATGGTAGGTTTCAGAGTAGCAGCCGTGTTAGTCTGTATCCGCAAAAAGAACAGGAGTACTTGTGGCACCTTAGAGACTAACAAATTTATTAGAGCATAACCCTGATATTCTATGAGTCTATAAGCTTTCGTGGACTACAGCCCACTTCTTCGGATGCATATAGAGTGGAACATATATTGAGGAGATATATATACACACACATACAGAGAGCATGAACAGGTGGGAGTTGTCTTACCAACTCTGAGAGGCCAATTAAGTAAGAGAAAAAAAAAACTTTTGAAGTGATAATCAAGCTAGCCCAGTACAGACAGTTTGATAAGAAGTGTGAGAATACTTACAAGGGGAGATAGATTCAATGTTTGTAATGGCTCAGCCATTCCCAGTCTTTATTCAATCCTGAGTTGATTGTATCTAGTTTGCATATCAATTCCAGCTAAGGTTTGCATCTCACACAGAGACTAAGGGAGTGAAGGAGCGGTACTGGGCCAAGAGGACTCCATCCTTCAGCAGCTGTGGTACCTGCTTCAAGTGGAGGATGTGCTCAAAAGGGGACTCTGACAGTCAAACAAGGAGGGAGAGTGAAGGAGAGGCTGTCTGAAGGGAGAAAGCCAGTTTGCAGCTTCTGTGGACAAACTGATCTATAGGAGAAGGTCTGAACTATAGGTGAGACCCAACTGGGAGGATAAAGGAATGACCCTTTTCCCTCCCCCACTCCCTGCTGAGGGAGAATAACTGGACACTAGGAAGAGAGCTGGGAAATGTCCAGTTGACTCCTGCTGGGGAGGGGGACTCCTGCTGGAGGGAAAGTGGGCTGTGACACACCCCAAACCGAAAAGGAAGTGGGGAGGTAGGAAGCAGCTCAGGGAAGTCTGGTGCAACAGGAAGCACATTAGGAGCACTAGGAAGAGGCAACAGTCATTGCATGCCCCCTCTTGAGTCCTGGGCCAGGACCTGGTGGGAGGCTCAGGTCCCCCTACCATCTCTCTACCCTGTCCATCTAGGGCACCAAGGAATTGACAGGCATGGTCTTCCCACTGGGCCTGCTAGCTCCTGAGTGAAATCCATGATAGGGTGCAACGACTGTCAAGCCATAGCCTGCCTATTAGGCCTGCTGGCTTCTGAGTGAAACTTGCTACTATTATTATTACTGTTGTTGTTAATAAGGCATCAATTATGTGCTCCATACTGTACAAGACAAAAAAATAAAGCTAGTCCTTGTCCCAAGGAATTTATATCAGTGTAATATCCTTAATAAAACAACCAGACAAGGTATAAATGATGAACAGATGTACCTGATGGATGAACAAAAGTAGTTAATCCTAACCAGAGACAAATAAATAGGATACGGCAGTCTTTTAGAGACATTGTATAAGTAAACTTAGTATTTCAGTTATAGAAATTATTGTTAGGACATTACATTTATCACAATATTGGTTCTGATAACAATGGATCTCAACAGCATAAACACCTAGGAATATTCAGAGAGGCAAAATAAGCATAAAAACAGGATAATCAAGCAACTGGTCAGAATTGTAAGAGAACCATTTAAAGACTACAGTAGAAAGATCAGCTGCCTGTAATAAATGCCCTGGTCTTGTGAGAACATGATGTCTAACTGTGGGATTCTGCAGGCCTGGTACTCACACCAATAGTTCCAATGAATTTAATGGAGCTGCTCAGATGAGAAAGGACCATTCACATGAGTAGGAGTTTGCAGGATCTTGCCGGAAAGTTGATGGAAATTACCCCAAATTTTTCATGGTTACAGAATTCTAAAGGTTTACGGTATCTCTACTAAGGCCTTGTCTGCACTACAGAGTAGTTTCACTATTTGTAACTGTACTGGTTTAACTGGAAACCATGCACTGAACTCATACCAGTCAGGCTGAATCATGATTCACCCTGGCCAATTTGCCATGCATCCATACTAGTGCTGTTCTAAACTGTCTCAAGCAACATGTTGGCCTCTAACTATGCATTCCACAGTTCAGGCTGAAAGTTAAAATTAAAATTGGGATTTAACCCTGATAAAAGCAGGACTGCTCCAAAAATAGTTTGGAACACTTTTGTGTGTGTAGACACAAGGATCTTAGCATAAGAGATCTCTTTGCATTTCCAAAATTGTTCCTGTTTACTATTGCCATAGTAGTGGTAATATAAATAATGTGCCATTGTACTTTCTGTGTTCCAAAACTATTCTGGGCCCTTTCCAACTTGATTGTTGAAAAGTTCTTTGAGCTAAAACCTACCATAAACTAGTTTACATTTGAAAGGAGGTATTTATTTTATGAAACTGGTATCAGCTCAGCATCATATTACATTCTAGAAACATGAAAAATATAGTGACTTATTGAGAGGTCTATCATGATGAGAGATGCTTTCACTTCAATTTAATCCATGTACACTATTTTTGTCTTACAAAGTCCTGTTAAACTTCCAAAAAAAGTTAAAGGAAAGCAGTAACAGATTGTGTACAGAAGGCTAGAAATACATTAGGGATCACCTCATTCTTGTGAAAAGAGCCACCAACTTATGCAGGACAACTTGTGTGATTCTCTAAAACCAGTAGTGTTTGGCCTTAATGAAGTGGCCTATGAAATAGCAGATGGATTTTAATGCAAGCAAATGTAAAGTAATGCACTTGACATCTAAAACAACATATATGATGCTGGGTAACTAAAATGTACTGCCAATTAAAAGGACAGAAGTTATCAAGGGAAAAAAGGGCTAATAGAATTCTTGGCTACACTAAACGGAATCCAGTATGCTATGGTACAAAACCATGGTGAGGCCATACCTGGACTACTAACTCCAGTTTGGGGCACTTTAGCCCATAAGGATGCACAAATCACACCAACCACACCAATTTTGATACCTTGGTTCCCCTTCCTACACAGACATCTCTGTACTTTCTGCTTGGGACATCCTCCTAAAGTCTATCCTCATCTTCTTCCTCAAACCCTACTTCTGCAACAGGACTTTGGAAGCAAAAAGTGTGTGCACACTAACCCCACGCCACTCCCCGCCATCCTGAGCTGTGTTTGGCACAAGACCCAAACAGGGGGAGGAGGACAGAGCCAAGCTTGCATTCCCCTAATTCTAGGAGAAGTAGGGACCAGTTTGGCCCCTGATGGAAACTATATTAAACTGACTGGTACCATCTCACCAGGGGCCAATATGCAGCCAAGAATCAGTGGAGCACAAGGTACTCTGGACACACATCCTCCTGCTTGTGATACACCCCTTACTCTGACTTTTACACTAAAATATTGTGTTTGCTGAATAGTCATGAAGTAATGAAGTGGTGTTCTGTGTGTTATTCTGTTCCTAAATCTGTATGCATACAACCTGATGCTGCTTTTTTTGTAGGTACACTTTCTTGCTCAGGATATTAAACATGATAATTACTCTGAGGCTTGGATTGATCACACTTGTTAAAAGAGATCACTTAACTGGCACTGATGAGTACACAGAAATTACATTTCTTTCTAATACACACAGGCATAATGGCCAACTCAAATGCCTTATATATCTTGTAATTAATCAATGATGAAAAGCATTGTCATCATTCCTGAGGCTCATACTAGAGCCAAAGGAAACATGTTTAAGAAAATTATAAAGAGGAAAAAAGTCTTCACTCATATTTCATAGAAAAGGAAAGGAAAAGAACTTGGATGCTTTTTCTCATTGCAGAGCAGAGATGTATGCTTTTCAACAGAACAAGCCTGTTTCATCTGGCTTGTATCAGATAACCTTTTACATCCTAACTATTCGAGTTTTGTCTTCTCTGGAGCTGTGAAAATTCCTCCACACCCCTCTTGTATGGTCAAAGATCACATTTACAAATGTAGCATAGCACTCTTGGTTACCACAGTAACGGGTGAGCCCTCTGAAAGGCTCAGTCCTTTTCTATTTAGCAGGTCTGCCACTCAGACTGTTTATGAGTAACTAAGGAGACAATGATATTCACTGAGCACTTGTTCAAATTACCAAATGCCAGATAGACCTGGGAAATGGAGAAAAGTCTGCCGAATGAAACAAATACATGTGTTCACATGGTGACTGGTGAAGGTGGACAAGGAAACCATCAAATTTTAGCTGCAGCAGGAGAGGATATATGTGCTGGTGGTAGCAATAATAAAGAGAATATTAAAGTTCATTTCCCCGCCAGCTCTATTGCTCTTTTAAAAGGATTTTACAGTGTGTACTTGTAGTAATTTCTCATGTGGATAATAAATGTAGATGGAATAGTAAGGTATGTATTCGCTCAAGCCACAAAGCTCAGAACTGAATCCAGATTTGAATTTCCCTTAATGCTAGGAAACTGGAGGAGAAAGGTCAGATCTGTTTTGTTTGGAATAACATACTTGAATTACTATTAATCGATAGTGACTACTTTATGAAGCAGCTCCTTCAAATATCACCATTTTGTGCTGCCTAAAATCCATCACTGAAATTAATTTATATTTGCCCGGAAATGGAATTTTGTTAAATATTGTAACACAGCAACTTGCACGAAAGGCAGAACACTGGGGTTTTTGAAGTATGACATAAAAACAGGAACAGGGGTATAGTTACTGTAAGTGTTATGGGTACAAACGTTAATTAAATAAGCAAACAGCAGCATCTGTCAATCCTGATTGGAGCCTGTGGGGGCTACTAATCTATATTAGGGTTACCATATTCTGTGCCTCCAAATGGAGGACACTCCACGGCCCCGCCCCCAGCCCCGCCCATACCCCCGCCCCAACCCCGCCCCCTCCCCAAAGTCTCCGCCCCCTCCCCTGCTTCCCACGAACATTTAATTCGCGGGAAGCCTGAAGCAGGTAAGGGGGATGTGGGGGGGAGGAGGCGCGGCCCAGGCTGGCCCCCCAGCGGCTCCAGCCTGGGTCGGCTCGGGCCCTGGGGTGCCGGCCCCGGCCCCCGGCCGACCACCCCCGGCCCGCCCAGCACTGCCGGCCCCCGGCGGCCCGGCGCACCCCCCAGCTCCCCGGCTGACCAGGCTCCCCGCGGGCCCGGCTCCCCGCGGGCCCGGCTGACCGGCTCCCCGCGGGCCTGGCTGACCGGCTCCCCGCGGGCCCGGCTCCCCGCCGGCCCAGCTGACCGGCTCCCCGCCGGCCCGGCTCCCCGCGGGCCCGGCTGACCGGCTCCCCGCGGGCTCGGCTGATCGGCTCCCCGCCGGCGCGGCTCCCCGCGGGCCCGGCTCCCCGCCGGCCCGGCTGACCGGCTCCCCGCCGGCCCGGCTGACTGGCTCCCGGCCCGGCACCGCGCCCCCGGCTCTCCCTCCGGCCCCGCGCCCGGCCCGGCACTGTGACCCTGGTTCCCGGCCCGGCACCATGCCCCCAGCCCCGCACCGCCGGCCCGGCCGAGCACCACCGAGCCCTCCCGATTTTCCCGGACATGCCCGGCTTTTGGGGATTTCCCCCCGGACGGGGATTTGAGCCCCCAAAAGCCGGACATGTCCGGGAAAATCCGGACGTATGGTAACCCTAATCTATATAACCCGCAATAGTAATCTAAGTATTTGAGTGAGCCATTCACTGTGTATCTGAGCCCCAAATAGGAAATGGATGTTAGACAAGCACGGACGTACACTGAGATAATAAAGCAGACCACATTTCAGTTATACTTCATTACTGCTGAGCCCCAAAGAAAGGATCGAGCAACTATGCAGACTGACAGTTGTAGAGTTTTAAGAGAGGCAGCAGCAATCATGCCAGCTTCTCCACACAGCCACCATGCTGCATGCTCCAACGCTGACCTACGGGTGACTTCTAGGAGTATGGGTTTGGTTTACTTGGCCATTCAATCTTTGGAAACTCCACTGAGATTGCCAAAGGGTATCCGAGGGAGTGGAGTATGGGCACGGTAATGAGGGCACATGTATGGCACAGTTTGAAAAGCTTAAAGGTCAACTTTAATATCTCCAAACACACACCAGATCTGAGTCCAATAACAGTCGAAAGCAGGCCCTGCTCCCACTCAGATGCATTTTCCCAACACACGAATAATGAAGTCACCATCTTTTGTTTGGCAAAGCTCCATTTACAGAAAGGAAGTAAAACAAGTGAGTCCTGGCTGAGCACTTCTGCAAGAATATATTTTTGAAGAAAATCCTTACAAACTCTGACAGAAATCAAGAGATATAGTAGGGACCAATCTGCTCTTGTTAAAGTCAATGGCAAAAATCCCATTGATTTCAGGGGGAGCAAGAGCTAGGTTCTTATTAGGTACTCATTACAGCAGGAGTTGAGCACTTCCAGAAATTACTAAATATACAAAAAAATCTGTTTCTCTCCCTCATGTCATCAGGGATTGAACTTCAGGTTGGATTTTTTTGTGGGCTACAGTGTTAAAGCCTGATTCTGCACCACTGAGGACTTTGCCATTGCCGTCAAAGGGCACGGGATGAGACTTTTTCTGTGAGACAGTTAGGTCAAAAAAGTGGGCCCTTGGCATACAGGCCCATGTTGCCCAGAGTTTAGTCTTGACAAACCTTAGTTCTGATTTCTCCCTTAATAAAAGTATGCAATAAGTCATACCAGAGGAGCCCAAGTATGTATGGATACTTTCTGCCAGAAGAATTTTTATATCGCCCTTTCTCATGCTTGTCCTGCCACAAGTACTGCTCTTGTCTCGTCCCAGTTCATCCAACTAGATATATACTTTCTTGCACAATTAAGACCCTATCCTAAGAATATCTTTGTGCTCTTTTTCTGTAAATACCAATATAATACAGAAGTAACAATGATTTAAATATATGTAAGGTATGCTGAGCCAAATGGTGTTTTCTATGTAAAGATGCTTGGGTATAGTCTATAAATGCATTGTTTAGTATCCTCAATATGCTCTAAATAAAATTTAAAAATATAAACTGCACATTACTCTAACATAATTCACAGTGGCCATGACTGTCTGTCTGTGTGCCTGGGCGATCACAGTAATGCTGGACCTTCACTAGCTCTTCTCAAACAACTGAACATCTACCAGGGAAGATTTCCCAAGCTGTGCTTTTCAAGCTTGCTCATAGCTGGTCATTCATGGCTAAGTATTAAATCTGAGTGTCTTCTTAGCAGCTTTTTTCTATGAATCTAGGGAACCAAGCTGTGATCCATGCATAGGCCTAAAAATCTGAGCCTGGCAATACCAGTGAAATTGAAACTTAATTCCCATTGAGACACTTCTTGTTGAAAGTAATTAAAATAAGCATTGATACACAAACAGTTCTCCAGAGCACCATTGTTTTACAAGTGACAGAAATCTGCATTTAGACAATGAAATGAGCTCTTCAATTTAAAGGGTCCCCTGCTTTAAAAAAAGCACTACAAAGATGCATCTTGCAGCCTACTTTTCCAGAGGAATGTCAATGAGGAAGTTTCAATCACTATGACAACCCTTTTCTAATGCCAATCCTTCTCTAGTCCAGACAACTCTTTCTTGAGAAAGGGCATGTTTCAAGGCTCTGCCAAAACTATGATTAAAAGCATTACTGACAAGAAAACAATCTATGAGGTTACTGTTTTGGCAAACATCGGCTCTTTAAGAAAACTGGGAATTTTACGTGAATGTTGGCAAAAAGAATGCTACTCAAAGGGAAAGAAAACACTGAATAAGAAAAAGGATGGAATCTAAGTAAATTATGTTTTTTAAAAAAGCAATGTTAGGTCAGTAATATTTTTGGCATCCTGAATGTTTGGAAATCAACAAAAATGTTCTGCATACAGACAGATGAGGCGACAAAAAAATCCATACAAAGAGGAGACAAAAAAATCCATAGATTCTTTTAATCTGCAACAAAGGCCCTCTTTAATACTTGTCAGTATCTCAGTTTGCCAAGCAAAGTATTCAGGTTTATGTATCTGTCCATCACATAAAATAGAATCAACTTTTAAAAAGATAGTTAACATTTTAGATAACATTTCTTGTACTGTACTCATGTTCTCTAGACTAAACAAATGAAGGGTTTTTCTCATTAGTGATCCTACATCATTTTAATAAATTTGTTAGTCTCTAAGGTGCCACAAGTACTCCTGTTCTTTTTGAGGATACAGACTAACATGGCTGCTACCCTGAAACCCATCATTTTATTACTCCCTAAGTGTCACACTTTAGGAGCATGATCACAGAATGGACTCTTCAGCACTGATCCAACAATCAAATATGATTTGAGAGAACATTAATTGTTGTTTTCTACTTTTTTTGTTTATTACATATTACTTCCTCTGTGGAAGGGGAAGCTAAAGCACAGAGAAGTTAAATGACTTGCCCAAGGTCACACAACATGTCAGTGACAGAGCCATGATTAGAACGCAGGAGTTTCTGAATGTACTTCATTGCTATGCAGAGTCTGAATTCAGCCTGCTGCATCATGTAATATTTTAAGAATTCGATACATCACAAAATTCCTACCAGCTGTTGCTCTAGAATCTGAAGTATGGAAAAGTGTTATCAGCGTATTCTAAGCTACTGCTTTGGTCCCAGGATGATCCAAATGACAAAGGTGCTCCAGAGAGAATTGTATAACTTTTATTTCAGTGACTGCTCTTTATATTCATGAATATAAAGACAGAAGTTTTCAGCATTACACAACATTAAAAAGGAAAAAATGGTACAGTTTTCTGGTGGAGGTCTCTGTATAGAATATATTGTGTAAAATATCTGAGTAGCACTTGATTCTCTGAGAGAGAGAAGAGTGTGACATTGTACTGAACCTTCTGTTGCAAAAGTAATACTTAGGTACACATACAGATATTAGGTCTGTACATTTCAGTATTGCAGGAATTCAAATAAATCTGAATATCTCTGTACCCATATTTGTGATTTTCACTAGTATTTGTTGCCCCAGGGAACTATATAAGGAGCTAAAATAATACACTCTCCTGAAATAGCTTTGTCAATAGCACTGTGCTGGCAGAAATTTTACTGGGACAACTTTCTAGTGTAGATAAGGCCACAGAGTAAGCATTGTAACTCACCATGCTAACTCCTGCTGTGGCCTTCCCTGAACCATCATCTTTATTGTCGAAGAGATTAGATCTTTAAAGAAAAAGGCAGTAAGGTCTCAATTCAAGATGACATCCAATGAGGCCTGCATGTTCAATTCCACAGACCAAGCAGAAAGGCACTTTAATACAGTTTATTAAAGATGGACAAGAACAAATGCAAATCTGGGTTGGCTTGGCAGAGGTGGTCTATGCTGAATTATGGGAGAGCTAACTTACATTTCTGAAACTTATCCTCTTGCTCAATGGGCAGCAGGGCAGGCAGAGCTATGTAAGCAATATATTCCGCTACGGGCTATGCATAGCTATTGTACACAGGCAACAGAGCCTGCCAATCAAGAACTCTTGAAGGGTTTAAGAAGGAAGCCTTGTCCAGTCCTCCAGATTGGAGGCTGAGTGCTGGGTATTATCGAGTTAGAGGAGTAGGGAAGAATTCCAAAAGGGCCTAAATGGTAATGCCCTCAAGAGTCCAACTAGGTCAGTGGTCCCCACACTTTTCACATTGTGGCCCGCCCCCATCCATGCACCCCACCCCCAGGAGCCGCAGACAGGGGTAAGGGAGCCAAGGCTGTGGTCACAGCAAGGGGTGGGTCTGGGGCCAGAAGCAGAGCCGTGGCCAGGGGCTGAGGCTAGGGCCAGGGCTGGGAGCAGAGCCGCAGGCCCTGGTCAGGGCCGGGAGCCACAGAGCAGGGCTGCAGCTAGGGGCTGGCCTGGAGCAGAGCTGGGGAGCACTCCCTCCCCGTCCCCCGTGGAGGCTGGCCTGCGCCCCACTGTGCCCCCTGAATGTTCCTCTGCACACCCCTAAGGGGCACCCCCCACAGTTTGGGGACCACTGATCTAGGTCAATTGAGGCACAAAGTACAGAAAAAGGGAAACTCAGCCCCTCTGATCTTGTGATAATCATAGAAGGAAACAAATACCAAGGACCTCAATAAAGGTGATGGTCCAGTGAGGGCCACAGCAGGAGTTAGCGTGGTAAGTTACAATGTTTACTCTGAGGGCTTACCTACACTAGAAAGTTGTCCCAGTAAAAGTTCTGCCAGCACAGTGCCATTGACAAAGCTATTTCAGGAGAGTGCATTCACACTCGTCCACTCATATCAGTGCATTGTGTCCACAAAGCATTGTGTGCCATCAAGAAGTACTGGCAAAAAGTCTTCCCGGTGCCAAGGCTTCCCGGTGTCCTCAGAGCTGTGCTATTTTTGCGAAATTTCTACTGCGTATTGTGGAGCAGTTGCTGTGCATTGCTGGATACCTGTATGTAACTTGGGGAATGGCCCACAATTCCCTCTGTTCTATCCCATAATCAACTGTTCACCCCTCCCCCTCACATTTTTACACACTCACCACTGCAAACATGGCTGCAGAACAGAGAAACATACTGCTCTTTACCACTGCAAGGGAATTGCATATGATCCTGTTACATTTGCAAGGATGCAGCTCTCAAGACTCAACTGAGGATGACTGGACAGCGAATGCAGCAGACACATCATCAGTACTATTCATGGAACAAAGTCAGTCAGTGGAGTGGCAGTTTTGGGCCCATCCACTGAGCATCAAGTGGTGGGGCCAAATCATCATGCAGCTCTGGGATGACCAGCAACTGCTCCACTATTTTTGGATGTGGAAAGGTACATTTCTGGAGTTTGTTCCAGTCCTGCAGCACAGAAACACTAATATGAGAGCTGCCTTTATCATGGGGAAATGACTGGTGCTCACTATGTGAAAGGTCACAACCCCTGATTGGTGGGGAGTCAATTTAATGTTGGAAAAATCCACTGTGGGGGAGAGTTTAGTCATCACCAAGGTGTGCAAGGTGATAAAGCATGTCCTGCTAGACAGGGTCATCAGGCTGGCCAATGTGCAGGAAATAACAGATGGATTCAGTAAGCTGGGCTTCCCTAACCATGCTGGGGCAAAAGATGAGAAGCATATCCCTATTCTGTACTCTCCACCCCCAACCTGCCTCACCTCTAAGAATATAAACTAAAAGGGCTACTTCTCAATGATTATGCAGCCCTTCGTGGATGGCGATAGATACTTTTCTGACATAAACATTGGCTGGTCCAGAAAAGCCCACAACACTTGGACTTTTCGAAACACCAGACATTTTTCTGCATCATTCAGTTAACACAGATGGTTTTCTGTGCCAATCACGATTCTGGTGGCCCTGCCTACCCTTTATTTCCCTGGCTCATGAAGCCATACATCAGAAGCTGGAAAAATGCAAAGAAATGTTTAGCTATCACTGGAGCAGTTGCAGAATGAATTTGGTGTGGCCTTTCGGAGACTGAAGGGCAGGTGGAAGTGTCTTATGACAAGGCTTAATCTCAATGAGTTGAACATTCCCACTTACTGCTGCAGGCTGTACATTGCATAACATCTGTGAGACTCAGGGCAAGAACGTCTTGCCATAGAGGGTGAGGTGGACAGGCTGTCTGCTATGTAATCATTAGTACAATAACTGATGGTGCACTGCTTAAACCTGTTCTTTTTTTTAAATATATATGAATTAATTTTAAGACTGACAGTGTACGTATGTGAGCAATAGTAAAATAATTGCTAGTGTATTTCTAAACCAAGCAAAGGCAATTGCTCTTGTAGTGTACATGGATTACTGACTTCTAAATACTCTGCTAATTTCTTTATTGAGTTATGGAAGCCTTTCTGGCTACATGAACTACTTTCTAGTACTCCAGGCAGCACTGTAATCCCAGAAATAATCATTTCAGCCAGCGTGTACTTCATTAGCACCAAAACAAAAGGCAGAAACTTATAAACACACCACAACCCTACTGATTCCCTCCACACTGATTCCTATGCAACAGGAATTCATTAATGCCTCTTCTCTGTATAGAATCCAGCAGCCTCCATTGTGTCCTTTTCAGAATATCCTTGGTCATGAGCTTCTTAGTCTGTGTTATAATGTTAGAGGCTATTCAAGCCATGAGGGGCTCATAAGCATTTATACACTACACAAAGAGCTATACTAACACAGAAAATATTCTTAAGGATCATTTGCACTTTTGTATGCATTATGGGCTCAGGTCTGGTCTTGATAAAGTCAATGAGAGATTTGCCATTGATGCCAATGGGATCAGGAGCAGGTCCTATGTGAAGTTTTTGTTAGGAAATCATGCATTTGGTTCAGCCGGGTGAGGGAGATGTTGTTCCTGGGGAGATTATGGTATACAGTTTTAATTACCCGTGATACTGATCTAGAAGAGGGTTGTTGTGATACAACTCTGGAACACAGAATTAGTATAGTTTAGTTTAATTAAAACAGACTTTCTTTGTGAGCTCTGTTTGAAGTGGCCCATGTCTGTCAAGAGACAAAGCTGACAGCCCTTTGGCAGAGTCTCAAGCAATCTGAACTTTCTGCAGCTTTTGTAGAGGCACATTTCACTCAAAGCTGACATAGTCAAGAGCACTCTTGTAATCTTTGTGTCCATTTTTAATGCTGAGTTAATAATTCGCTGCTCAGTCATTTGTAAAGGAAACAATATTTGAAAGATTTTTTTTAAAACTCCCATCTATTAACAAAACTGGTAGAATAAAAGCTAAACATACATATTGTATTATATTTTTTAAACAAAACAGCTGCTCAGTTATGTCCTTTTTAAGGCCATGCAACATTTTTGTTATAATAATTTATATTCCAGATACAGCTACAGGCCCCAGTCAAGATCAGGACCTGTTTGTGCTAGACACTACAAACATATAAACACCATATTCCACAATAATGAGAGGAAGAAACCGCAGGGCAAACATTTTCCAGGTGAAATCTTTTGAACAGGTTTAGCTGGTAACTAGAAACAATTTCAAATCTAATCCTCTAAGGACAGGATCTACCCAACCATCTTCCCTTTAATTTTAGGAGGAAGCCCTGAGGTCCAACTTTCAGAAAGACTGTTGTTCTCTACAGCGCTGTGACAAAGAGCCCCCTTATTGTGCCACTCCCAAAGCACAATCTGTCAGATTTCCTAAATTAATTTGCTGACTAGATAATATTTTTTAAACAAGGCTACAAAATTCCTGTTTTCTCTGAAGTTAGTGGAAAGTATATGGCACTTCTTCAATAGAACTGTAACAGTGCACTACTAACCTAGCTTTACCACAATGAAAGATTCAACAAAAGGTCTAAAGGGTAGGGCAGCCAGGTCTTTCACTGTCTTGGCAAATTGGAAATCTCAACCAGGGAAACTACATTGAATGTAAGAGAAAAATACAGGGAATTTTCTTAGAGATTCAAAAGTTATATCACATAACTAGTAAAATGTTCCATAACTAGTAAAATACTAGATTCAGATTCATTGCCTAACTGCTCAGAGAAAGTCTGAACAAATAAATAAATAAATGGTCTTCAGTCTTACTTCTCTAAGTGGAAAGGGCTGAACTTTATAGCCTGTTTCAAGTCAGCTGAAGCCAAACCTTTCTCCAGTGGATGAAGTAATACATGGCCCTCCTCCTAGTTCTCAACCCAGCAGATAAAGTAGTGGGTCAGTTGAACAGGCACATATTGAGCTAGCAAACACCAAATCAAAAATATAAAAATGTCTCCACTGCAACTGGTTCTTTATTTCTCTATGAGGTCAGGACCCCTAAGTTTTCCTCAAACATGGTAGTGGAGGTTTGGGATACAGTTAATATTCTAGTACTGAAATTGATAGTAACTGTATCTCAGTTACTCACTCTGGGGGGATGAACAAAGAGAACAACGAAGTATAAGATGAAGGGGCCCTGACATGTTTCAGACAGAAGGCAGCAGCAAGTGGCAACAGATGCCAATGGATGGGAGTTTTTTAGGGAAAAGCTACATAGGCTTTGCAATGACATTTTTCAAGAATGATGTAAACACGGTAAAAATGATACATTGAACACAAAATTCAAAGCATCTTAGAACAATGCAGTTAACACCTCTGTAATCTATTACGTTGTTGGACATGACTGGGGCATAAATACATGACTGTATAGCAGAGTGCCTTCCCTCACAGCATCCTGAGCTAGCCGGCCACCCAGCACTTGAGAATGTGTGCAACCAGCATAACTGCAACCATTGGCAACCCATATTTCCTATGGAGATTAGAGAGATCAGACCATCTATAACCTATCTCATAGAACTGGAAGGGACCCTGAAAGGTCATCGAGTCCAGCTCCCTGCCTTCACTAGCAGGACCAAGTACTGATTTTTGCCTCAGATCTGTAAGTGGCCCCCTCAAGGATTGAACTCACAACCCTGGGTTTAGCAGGCCAATGCTCTAACCACTGAGCTATCCCTCCCCCCACAGTGCTTAAATGTGCAACCAATCCTCTACCAAAACACAGCAGGAAAATACTAACTAGAATAATTCTTGCTATTTCCCCATTATTTTTCTTATGAGTGGTCTCACAAAGCTATTCCCAAATGCTCTGGGCCCTTGGCACCCACCTGCCTTGCTCCCTGGCTGTGCAGGTCAAATGGAGTCAGACTACCAGGGCTTCCCTACCACAGGAAGAGGGCCTCTGGCTACATTACCTGATAAACTCCCCGGAGCCAATGAAAGGATAATGTGAGTGCCCTTGGTCCTGTCCACTTCAGCTCGCTCCCCCTAGGTCCAGTGTCTCTCAACCTTTCCAGACTACTATACCCCTTTCAGGAGTCTGATTTGTCTTGCATATCCCCAAGTTTCACCTCACTTAAAAACTACTTGCTTACAAAATCAGACATAAAAATACATTAAAAAAGAGAGAGAGAGAGAGAGAAATATCACAGCACACTATTCCTGAGAAATTGCTGACTTTCTCATTTGTACCGTACAATTATAAAATAAATCAATTGGAATATAAATACTGTACTTACATTTCAGTGTATAGTATACAGAGCAGTATAAACAAATCATTGTCTGTATGAAATTTTAGTTTGTACTGACTGCTAGTGCTACATAAAAATGTAGCCTGTTGTAAAACTAGGCAAATATCTAGATAAATTGATGTACCCCCCAGAAGACCTCTGCATACCTCTGACTGAGAACCCGTCCTAGTCCATGAATCCTGAGACCCACTTAGGCCTGGTCCACACTAACCCCCCCCCCCCCCTTTGGACTAAGGTACGCAAATTCAGCTACGTTAATAACGTAGCTGAATTCGAAGTACCTTAGTCCGAACTTACCGCGGGTCCAGACGCGGCAGGCAGGCTCCCCCGTCGATGCCGCGTACTCCTCTCGCTGAGCTGGAGTACCGGTGTCGATGGCAAACACTTCCGGGATCGATCCCAGAAGATCGATCGCTTACATCCGGACCAGGAAGTAAGTATAGACCTACCCTAAGAGCCCTTTGTGGCTGCAAAGGCATCTGAGTCCTCTGTACAAGGAGGGAGACTGAGGGAGATCTGTGTGTGGAGAATGGGCTGATTCAAAACAAACCCACAACTCATGAGACATTAAAGCAGATTTCTTCCTTGGGCTTCACCAAGCTGTCTTACCATTATACATTACAATTATTTCTCTACCTTACACCGCAATTGTTAAGAATGACTTGTAGTGTGCCATACATTGGAAGTGCAATACCCTTCTGGAGCCTGACAACAAAAGCATGAGAACGCCTTCTGCTTTTTAAGCTGCTAGCTCTGACAAGGAACAAAATTATACAGAGGATTTTAGGAGAAAAGAACAGAAACCTTAGCTTCAGTGGATAATTAGATACTTTTGACCTAATGAGTCAATACACCTCCTTTTTCTCTCTAACCATAAACTGTAACAGGGTCTACCAGTCAATCCCAAAAGCTCTAAGAAAACCTAAGAACAATACTGATTCTAAGAGGAGTGGAGTGCCACTTCCAGTTGTGTTTAAGAATGTGGGACCTGTATTTTCACAAACCATAAGATAGGCAATTTCAGTCTGAATTTGAGGTTTTCACACTTTTATGAGTCATCCTACTTGGTTTGACTCACCTCCACTAGCACTCACCAAATGTAAGCTAGTACTGGCAAAATCCCATTCAGCAGGTATTGTCCCATAGGAATTATTATAGCTAGCTGATGCCCAGATGTCCTGCCCGAATCTAAAGACACTTTGGTGCTGCGTAGGGCCACATTCAGAGGAACACACGTGGCCAAATTCTGCTCTTTGGTCTTGTCAATACTAGGCTTTCTTCCCCATATTTGCTAAATGGGTTCAGCTCTATCAACAGTTAACAATAGTGGGAGCGCTAGTGTAGACAAGGCTCAGGCTGCTGAAACTCTGAGCAAGTTTAGATGACACAGTGCTTAAAATACCATTGGCCACCTGGAGCCTGGTCCCTACAATCATTCACTCCCAGGAGCATTACCATTAGTAGAGCTGTTACCCAGATTTGCAAAGTTAGGGGATTTTCAGGGTGTAGTCACAGTCTATTATTGGGCAATACCAATGAAGCCAGAGGGGTTTCCCAAGCATAACCGATGTCAGAAGCCAGCCCTTTGTATTCTTTCCCTTTTGTTCAGATCAAGAATTGTGAAACCAAATCCTGACCCTATCAGTGCACATGATGAGCACCGTGAGTAAGAAGCATCCAGCAGGGTGCTGCAATCAGAGAAGGTGAATCTGATTTGAAAAGTTGTATTTATATAAAGACAGTAAAATAGTAAATAAGGAATCTGTCCTGAAATGTGAAAGAATGCAACAGGTACCTACTGCTTCCCTGTAGCTGTGGTGAAATCTTCGAAATATTATCAGGGTTATCAGCTCTCCAGCACTCACTTATCAGTTAAAATAGTGCCTAGATAATTCAACAGGACTTATCCAGGGCAAGTAAATACACATGCTTACTCAACACTTTTTACCATACTGAACTCAAGGTTTTATAGAATTTCTTATATCTTTAAATAAGATTGGTTCCGAGTTTAATCAAAGGAATCCAGAAACACAGCCACATACTAGCAATGAGTTTGTTATCAAGCTGTTCATTTCTGAGTCCACACTTCGCTAATCATATTGTCTTCTACTCTGGGAGTTTCTAATTTATGCACGGGTCTTAAATTATTATAAATTTAGTCTTGTATGGCGCTGACATGAGTAACACAGATACATATTGGTGTCACTGGATCTGTGGCAGTTTCAAGCTATGGGGAAACTGTAGGGTTTCACACCCGCAGGAGGGAGAATAGCAAAGGGGCCTGCCATGCAAGGCAAACAAACAAAATCAGAACAAATTTTGCCCTCCCTTACAAGTCAGTGAGGTTGCATACATGTAAAATCAGGGCCAGACTATCCTTTGGGGATCCATATGTAAAAAGGCACCTTCTGCCTATTCATGGATCATCCCCTGTCCCTTCAATGGGACCCAGAACACAAGTGTGGAGAGGGGACAGGCCAAGTGCAATGGCGGTAAAGTTGCTCAAGCAGTAAAATTTCAGGAGTAAACAGAGAGTCATTTTCCCTTTCCTTGTATTTGGTATGTCCAGTTCACTTATTTTGTTTTCACATTTCAGTACAAAGTGTTCTTCATATATTTTTAAATCTTTTAAAAAAGCTTAATCTCTTCCAAATTTAAGATCCTTTGACGAAGAGATGTAGGGATATAAAAAGTATCACATTGCAGCAAGTGACTCATAAGTACACGGAAACAGAATGATGCAGTTAAAAATTTCCATTTTAACCCCTTTGTTGTCATGCCATAAACTTTAAAAGGCATTTCTTAATGGGCACAGTGTACCCCTAATTTTTAAGTGAATCCTTCAGCACCATTTGGAGAAAAAGGAAGTTTTGTTTAAAATCAATGGCTCTGTATAGAGCCTAGGTCTGTAGTTGCTTCGTCCTGTTCAATACAAATAATAAAATAAAATAAATAAATAATAATATGATGGCCCAATACTGTCAATGAGAAATGAAGAGCTGTATACATCAAATGCTTCTTTTTTGTATGTACACTGAGCTTCGTCAGAACTTCAAGGAGTTAACTGAGTTACAAGACTGCAAGATCTCAAAAATCCAGCTTTGCTTTATTTCTTTCCATATAATAGCACATTTATTTTTAATATGAGGATTTATTTTTATTTGTAATTTTGCTTTAAAATTGATCCACAAAGCATCCAATAGTTCTAGTTCAAATTTTCTTGCATCTTCTTTTTGCTCCAGCACACTATCTTTCTCCATGGCTCAAAAGAGACCCCACTTCTAAAATGTCAACTCCTTGATAATCCTCTAATTCTTTTATATTTCATTTTATTTTGCATTTCATTTGTCTAATGCTGGGTTTTTCTTTAGACCTTTACTTCTACAAGAAAACAAATACTTAGAACAGGAATCAATGTCCAAGAACAAATTTCCTCAGTGTCAAATTCAGGAAGAGAACTATTATTTATTTAGATTCCACCGTAGTGGAATATATATATTAGCACCACAGTATTCCAGGTAACTTTTCAAAAAGAGAGGAAGATACGGTCCTGTCCTGAAGAGACTAAAAGTTTGAAATTAAAATGACATTTTGAATTAAATTTATAATTAAAACTCTGGCAAGTGAAGTGTAAAAGTATAATTAAGCAGGCCAAAAAGAGTTTGAAGAGCAACTCAAATATAAAATTGCAGAACTCCTAGCTGTGCACATAACCTTCCACTTAAATTAGCCTCTGTACCAGATGACTACTGAATAGCTAATGTAACACCGATTTTTTAAAAAGGCTCCAGAGGTGATCCTGGCAATTACAGGCCGGTAACCCTAACTTCAGTACCAGGCAAACTGGTTGAAACTACAGTAAAGAACAGAATTATCAGACACATAGATGAACATGATATGTTAGGGAAAGGTCAACACAGCTTTTGTGAAGGGTAATAATCACGCCTCACCAATCTACCAGAATTCTTTGAGGAGGTCAAACAAACATGTGGACAAGGGTGATCCAGTGGATACAGTGTACGTGGACTTCCAGAAAGTTTTTGAAAAAATCCCTCACCAAAGGCTCTTAAGCACAGTAAGCAGCCATGGGATCCTCTCGTGGAGCAATAATTAGTTAAAAGATAGTAAACAAAGGGTATAAGTAAACGGTCAGTTTTCACAGTGGAGAGAGGTAAATAGTGGGGTCCTCCAAGAATCTGTACTGGGACCAGTGCTGTTCAACATATCCATAAATGATCTAGAAAAATGGGTAAACAGTGAGATGTCAAAGTTTTCAGATGATATAAAACTACTCAAGACAGTTAAGTCTAAAGCTGACTGTGAAAAGTTACAAAGGGGTCTCTCTAAACTGGGTGTCTGGGCAAAAATGCCATATAAGGAGAGATTAAAAAGACTGGGACTGTTCATCTTAGAAAAGAGACAACTAAGAGGGATATGATAGAGATCTATAAAATCAATAATGGTGTGGAGAAAGGGAATAGGGAAGTGTTGTTTACCTCTTCAAATAACCAGGGGTCACTCAATGAAATTAATAGGCAGCAGGTTTAAAACAAACAAAAGCAAGTATGTCTTCACACAATGCATAGACAACCAGTAGAACTCATTGCCAAGGGATGTTGTGAAGGCCAAAAGTATAACTTGGTTCAAAAAAGAATTAGATACGTTCATGGAGTATAAGTCCATCAATGGCTACCTATTAGCCAAGATGGCCAGGAATGCAATCCCATGCTCTGGGGGTCTGTGGCAGGGCTGGGGTAAAACCCCTTGAATGCCCTGCCAAAAGGCTGGCCAAGCCCTGCTTTCTGGTAGGGAAACCAGGTGCAGGGGCCTGGGCAGCCAGCAGAGAACCCAGCTGCAGGCCCTAACGAGGGCCAGCTCACAGCAATGACTTGAGCTAAGTAGAGACAGCTGAGCTGAGGAAGGAGCGGGCTATAAAAGCCCTGGAGAAAGCTCAGTCAGGAGGCTAGCCTGAGAGGGGATAGGAGGTTTACATCTCTGTCTCCTCACCAAAGGCAAAAGGCCTCATGGGCCAGGAGACCCTGGGAAGGGTCTGACTGGGGACAGCTGTTGCGGGAATAAGGGGGATTACACTGTTGCACTGTAAATAAAGACACAAGGGTGAAGCACTGAAGAAGATGTGGGGACTCTTTATTTAACCAGCCAACACAGGGCACTGGCTCAAGAGGGCAGAGACCTGTGCGGACCCTGTGACAGGATCCCTAAGCCTCTGACTGCCGGAAGCTGGGAGTCGACAACAGGGATCACTTGATAATTGCCATTCTGTTCATTCCCTCTGAAGCATCTGGCAACGGCCACTGTCAGAAGACAAGATATTGGGCTAGATGGACGATTGGTCTGACATAGTATGGCCACTATTATGTTCTTATGTTAAAACAAAATTGCTGGTAAAATCAAATCTAAGGCCCCAGTCCTGCAAAGATTTATGCCTGTGCTTAAATTTACGCATGCAAATAGTCTCATTGAAGTTAAGAACATATGTAGGAGTTTGCAGGATTGAGCCCAAAATTAAATTAAGTCAATGTTTTATTTAGCATAGAAATGAAAGTTTAAACTAGAATGTTTGGACAGCTAAGTACACGAAGTAACTTGAGATCAGTGCTAGCAGGGGCATATCAGGAAATATTCCATTTTAGTTTTAACCCAAGCGATACAGAACAAGATAGTTACCACATGCTTTAAAGGGAATTATCAGAATTCCCTCAGCTTTATCAGTATGTGCTGCATGTGCCCAATAGCCAGGCTAAGAGGTGCATTCAATGCATCATTTACTTAAAACCCACTTTGTTCTTAGGTCCCTCCTGGGCTGACCAGACCCATTATTCAGATCACCATCTCCTGGATACATTGCAGGCATTACTAATCCTGAGAGATTATTACCAGTTCTTTTGCCAGATCACCTTTAAAGAACTGCAGATGCCTTGCGGGAATCTGAAAAAACATTCTGACCTACACCCTGCCTCTTTCATGCAAATAGTCAAGATAAGCAGGAGCTGGTCTTTTGCTTAGAGACAGCTTCTCCCCTTGTCATCTACTGTCCAGTTTTTCTTTCTTTTGATTATTAAAGACACTTGGATCTTTGCTGGTTATTCCTTTCCTGAAGTCATAATCATCTCCATCCTAAATAGTGCTATCATGGAAGACTAAGCATCAGTTAGTCAGGGGTCTGCAATCTTCAGAAGTGGTGTGCCGAGTCTTCATTTATTCACTCTAATTTAAAGTTTCGTGTGCCAGTAATACATTTTAACGTTTTCAGAAGGTCTCTTTCTATAAGTCTATAATATATAACTAAACTATTGTTGTATGTAAAGTAAATAAGGTTTTTAAAATATTTAAGATGCTTCATTTAAAATTAAATTAAAATGCAGAGACCCCTGGACCGATGGCCAGGACCCCGGGCAGTGTGAGTTCCACTGAAAATCAGCTCGTGTGCTGCCTTCGGCATGCGTGCCATAGTTTGCCTACCCCTGAGCTAGCGGATGTCCCCAAACAAGGGACAGTATGGCCCTGCCACACCTCACTAAAGTAATGGCACATTTTCCAAGTGGCAATATTATTTCCCAAAGTGATAGTATCTGCAAAAAATGGTGATGGTACCACCACCACCCCGCCTTTTTTTTTTTTTTAAGGAATAGGCAATGGAATGCCACCCAAAAAAGCAAAATAAGTTCCCAACTTTTGTCTCAACTTTTGTATTTCCCATTCTGGCAATGCCAAGTTGGAGTTGGGGGGAGGGGGAGAGAAAGGCATAATTAGCATGAATCCTCTTGCCCCCAAATTCAAGTCTTGATTCAAAGGTCTATAATAAAGAAGAGGAGAAAAGAAATATAGATTATTTGAGAGGTATTTGTCTGTGTCATGATTTTTAAAATATTTCTTTTCAAAGTCTTCCATTAGATGTCAGCAGGGCATAATACAATAAACGCTTAAAGAGAAAATTAAAAACTGCAAGATATCTATTAAAATAGATATTTAATATTTAAAATGTACTCATAAAGAACAGAAGCAGTGGCTGTTTGTTAGTTAGTGTTCTTAAATTATTAACTATCATGCTTTCTCAAAGCTATCAAATTACTTTGCAGCTTTAATGAGCCAGCTTGTCACAAGCAGCTAGAAAGAAATCATCTTTAAGGGGCAGATTGTGGCCCAAGTTTTGTGTCCTACAGTGGCAAAGGGAAAGCAAAATCTGTGCCCCTTAGCAATCACCCTGGTACACCCACTACCCTATAGCAGGTGGACAGGGAATGGCGCAACTGAGCCAGCACAGGGAGGCCATAGTCATTTTCTACTTGTATGGGCTAGCAGCAAATTACCAGCCCGCTGCAGGAAGTGGGGAGTATGGAAGAATCATGAACATGGCTTGTGGTAAAATTACAGTCAGATCCATGATTTCTTCAGCGACAGAGCTAACCAGGGAATCATTCAGAGATTATAAAATGAATAAAACATTGCAAAAAGAAAAAAGGAGAATGTGAACATGGACAAGCAGCACACTAGAGTTGTCAAGCTGAATCCTCTGCTAATGTAAATGGGTGCACCTATTGACTGAGAATTTGCCCTGTTGTGTATTATGTGATATTGTGTATACTGTGTGTCAGAATAAATAAAGCAAAAGAAACAGAAGTTCAGTAGCTCGACTAGATAACATTTCCTAAAATTCCAAGTCACCAACATAATAAAACTCCATTGGCACTTTCCTACTACTACTGACTTGTACCCACTTGTTAAAATACAGAGGGAGTGGGGAACTGACTGTGCCTCAACTTCTTGCAATATTAACGTAGTAAAATGGAGGCCTAAATGATTTACATTCAGTGTACTTGGTAAGTTGGTTGTTTACTCCACAGAACTCCTTTCAGTCTGAATGGACACCCAGTAATTAGGGTGAGGCAGCATTTTTAAATCAGGCATAAAAGTTATCACTTAACTTTCCCTTTAGGCCTTAAAAAAAAGCAATTGGATGTTTTGACAGTTACAGTCTGATTAAGAGGATGAACAGCAAAAACAAAGGAGTCACTGACACCACATGAGAGGCAGGTGAAGCTATCTTGGTTGAAAGAATCACCACAGCAAACAAAGGCATTGCTGCTAAACCATTACCAACAGTTCTAAAGAATTTGGATAATTTTATCTCATCTCAGCATGTAGGCTCCACAGCAATCTAAAAGCCATGCATATACTGTAACAGAGCTTCTTAAATTAGTCAACTTTGCTTAAGAAATCCCTGATGATTTAACATGATGTGTATTTTTAAAGTAATTGTACTAAAATTTCATAAAACTGCAATAGACAAAACAAAAACAAAAAAAACCCACTGCACACCAGGTAACAAACATTCTTGCGTCTCTGCTCCTACTAGTTTTTATTAATGTTAATAATTCACATCCATCAATGCTGTTGAGTAACAAACAGGAACTGCTGAATTTAGAAACCTCTTAAATCTGTGCTAAATTACAAAAACAGCAGAAGCAGATACACTGAAGAGGTGTTAGTAGATACTTTTGTGATTTGGACAACATAGGCAACTGCAAATAGTCAAATGGAATAAAGGCTGATCAAAGTAAATATTTGAATATATACTGGGACAAATTCTGCTCTCAGTGACACAGGTGCAGCGCCCATTCACTTCAAGAGACCAGCACCTATGTCTCTGAAAGCAAAATTTATCCCATTAGGTATTTGCATACTAGAATTATAGATCTATTTTCCAACACACATGCATACACCATTTTAATATCTGTAACAAAAAGCAGGAATGAAATGGCTATGGCAAAAACATTCTTCCATCTGTATTCAGCTGTCAGCACAACAAAAATCTAGGATTCCCAAAGCATTTTACAGGGTATAGCCATTTCAGTGAAAAAAAAGGGCCCTGTCTTTCATCAGGGTGGGGTCTGGATTGTTCTCTCCCAAAAGCCAGTGATTTCACCTCCTGTAACAGAGGGTCAGGTCCCCTGAATCTATACACATCTCAAGAGACCTGTAGGAGGCAATGTGAATCTATACAGATGGCCCTAGTCTTCCATCTGTCACCTGGCCCTGCAGGGAAGGGCAAACCCACATATAAAATACACAGAGAGTGAAGAAAAAGACAGGGAGATGGGAGAAAGGGACAGCCAAAAGAGGGGTAGGGGGAGTGAAAGTGAAACCTGCCTGAACTTTCAGATGCAAGGGTGAGGGGGCATGAAAGAGCAGGCTTGCTTGCTGCAATCAAATTGGAAGTACCCACTTTAGCAGACAACAGGTAACAAGCGTAAATGCTCCAGCATCAAAAACACCATCAGCAGGGCTCCAGGGCAGCCCAGCATGCTGCCATCCCACTATCTCCCCATCTTTCATGGCTTTTGGTTATCAGTATCTGTGGTTACTAATTAAGTGTATTACAGTAGCACCTCAGGGCCCCAATCAGGGATCCACTATGGTAAGTCCCATAGAAACATGTAGTAACAAGGCAAACCCTGTCCCAGCCAGGGTCCCGACTCTGCAGTGAGTTGTATGCCTGGGGAAGGGTAAGCACATGACGACTGCATTGCAGAAACGGATTAACACAGAATTGCCTACATTAACAAGATAAAACAGGTGGGGAAATAAACAAACGGTGGGAGGAAAGAAGGATGAGGTAGCAGTAAACTAGCATATTTTGCATAATAAGCAGGAGTCTCAGTTAGCCACCTGCCTGGTAACATTTTCAGGCCTGGATGTTTAGGGGTATATTCTGCATTGTACTTTGCATAAAAATAACAAATGCAAATTCAAAACATGGCATCAGCATTTTGGATTAGTTGGTTCCTGACCTCCAGTCATTCTAAGCAATAGATGAAGATTACAGAAGGAGGCATCCTCAAATGGTACTTGCAAATACTGCCCAAGAATCAATACCCAAACCAGAATTTTAGATTTATAATCTGAATGTAGAAAGTTGTCTGATACTTTGACAACTCTCAGTCAGAAAACTGCAATGAAATTCATGTTATCATCACTTGGTAAATTGAGGTTTTGCCACTACCACATTATTTAACTTAAAAAAATAATTAGTGAATTTTGTGCTTGTGAAAGGTCCCAGACTGGCTATCCTGGAGACCAAAAGCATATAATTAGTTCTGCCTTGTCTCCATCCACCTTTTACTGATTCTAACTTAACACCTAGGCAACATCTCTCTTACATTTCAACACTTCAACTTTTGGAGCATTCACTAAGACTATACTATTTTATATGGTCCCCGCAGACTCTTCCCTAAAAACTTTGGAAAACAACTGAAATGAGTGGACTAAAGTCCACTAGCATCATTACTGCTATTAGGTCAGTCATCTCACCTTTAAATAATAAGTCAATATATATTTTAAACCAGTATGTTAGCCCTCGAAAATTAATCCTTTTCTGATTAACAATCAGTGTCTAAAATGAAAATGTATTTGAACAAACCAGTGGCTTTTATGCATGCTAGAAATTTAAGATGAGGGAATTAAATTAGCAAACAATTACCTGCCCGACGGCAAGCTCACCACATAGAGCATACGCACCATTACGTTGCACCGAGTCAATAGAATAGTAAAAAAAGAGGCCAACTTCTAGGATATACATGTATACCCCATTTAGGGTAGACATACTCCTAACAGCCTCATATTAGTCAGTGTTAAATACACACCTTCCTCAAAAATACTGCAGTATGAATTCAAACCACCTTCTTCCTCTTTTTAATGACTTCTGTGCCTACATATTGCATATTTGTTTATTTTCAAGATGATTTCACTGAGCCACTATTGACAAGAGATCTGCAGCTTCTTTATCATGTGTGTCATGATAACCTACCAATTCAGACATCAGCATGAGCATTGCTGGAAAAGCCACACACTCTAAGAAACAAGCAACAACATGCAGGTAATTACTGGCGGGTCTATCATCCTGACAACACTACACTGAGGAGGAGGATTAAGAGTAGGTGAAGATATGTTAAATTCTAGTTGTTGAACAGTTCATTAGGCTGATCCTATGAATCCTATTGTAACGGACCCTTTAATCCACATGTGAAGTCATGAGACTCACTCAAATAGACATACAAATAAATACCCATAGGCAAATGGGGGCGGGGGAATCCATTTTAACACAATGAAAATACCCCAGATAACCCCAGACGGCTGGGTAGAAAAGAAAGGCTCTGAAGAGGAGTCCTAGAAGAAGAGAACAAGCTTTGTTTACATACCGACTTTGCACTGAAATAACTAAATTGATATTAGTTCGTTCCTTTTGCTATTTCCATGCATGTGTGTGTGAAGACCAGCCCTTCGACTCTGAAAAGATCTTAGTGCCAAGTCTTGAAAGGAGCTAGAATGTCTTTTGTGAGGGGTGCCAAGTAGGCAGCACTGGCAACAGTTAAACCCGTGCCCTATGGTGTCTGGAGGCTGGAGAACATATGGTATATTTGTGTCTAAAACATGCTCATTATTGCTTTAGTCAGTTTGTGACATAATCTTCACCTTATTAAAAAAATAAATAAAAACCCAGCAAATTAACTTTGAAAAATTGCACACAATGTATTAAATTGCCTCCTGCAGAGTCATAACAGAATCCAGTCGGGTAAATGCTAAAGATTCCACGAGGGTTAGCTGTGACCAGTCTGGATACTAATGTTAACGTCGTGAGTTAGTACTGTTCAACAGGAATAAGGGTGGCAGAACCCGGAATTAATGCAAGGAGAGGGTACAGCTTACAAACCCTACAGATCCACCACGTGCTCCTGCCCACATGCCAAGACTTGCTGCCACTGGCTGCTCCTCAGTCTCTAAACTAACTCCCTCTCTCCAAGCCAGGGAGGGGCTTTAATGTTAAGTTCCATTGTGTAGCAGTATTAACTCTAATGAAGATTTCTAATCAGAAATCCGTCAGGTCCCTAAGGGTGGAGCTGCAAAGAGAAGGTGCTAGACTCTACCCATTCCGCACCTGACCTGAAGTCACAATTCTGCGATATAACTCCTGTTGTACCCCCTTCCACAATCTCCACCTTAATTCTAGCTAGTTTTGTTCCCTGTGTAAATGAATGGAAGCAACAGGCCCTGTGAGAATGTCTACACTAAGAAAGGGACCCAGTGTTGACAATGGTTGTTAACAATGGGTCCTCCCTCCTTCAAATGGTGTTGAAATATTCTGACCAGATGGAGCCAAATCATTTCCAAGTGTACAAGAGATCTGGTGGAATGTGGTCTCTCTCACACTTTCTTAACTGTGCTGAAAACAGACTGGCCCTGTATAGCTTTCTTCGTACTTGATAAGGAAGGATAATGTGTTCAGTGCTTATTATGTTGGCAGTATAAGATTTAACATGTCCGTAACTTTTTACTGCCTTGTTTTTTAATGCTTGGGATTCGTAAATGAAGGAATAGGTAAGAAGACTGTTGTAACTTAGCAGTTTTAACTGGCTGTTTAGAGAAAATCAAAATCACTTAATTTCCTTAGTGTAGATGAATCCTAACTATCTGTCCAATTGTTTTTCTTTAACCACAACGACAGCTTTTATGAAATCTTTTAAAAGAATTCCCTTCCTATGGGACAATACCAACGTTTTTCCCTAAAAGGGTTTTTTCTCCCCATGGCGTAATAAACTCTTGACAAATCTGAAAGACGAGTTATAAACAAAACAAACAAAAAACCACCTAAACATTTAAAAAACAACAACCCAGAAACTCCAAACAACTAAAATATTCACAGAACTAACAGAACACTAGCAACCCTCTCTTCTGTGTTACAGTCCTTTCCCCCACTCTTTCTCTGTCTTGTCTGTTTAGACTATAAGCACAGGTGTCACCGGCTTCCTCCGGCTCCCCAGGGTGCTCAACCCCCAAGGCCCCGCCCCCACCTGCCCTCTTCCCCCAAGCGCTACCTCTACCCCTTCCCATCTCCGCTCCGCCTCTTCCTGCCCAGTTCAGCCCCCTCCACCAAGTGCGCCCCATCCCCACTTCTCCCCCAGTGCCTCCTGCATGCCGCGAAACAGCTGATCACAGCAGATGGGAGACGCTGAGAGTGAGAGGGAGGAGTTGATCAGCAGGGCCCCCCAGCAGATGGGAGGCACGAGCGGGGGGAAGAGCTGGCTGCCAGTGGGTGCTAAGCACCGCTAATTTTTTCCCTTCCGTGGGTGCTCCAGCCCCACAAAGTCAGCACCTATGACTGTAGGCTCTTAAGGGCAGAGGTCATCTTTTACTCTGTGTTTGTACAGTACTTGGCACAATGTTGCTACTGCAAAATAATAATGATTAGAAATATGGACAGAACTTTTTCTCCTGGAATCTGCACAACTATATGTACATGATGAGCCAAATTCTGACCTTGGCTTCTCTACTGCAAATTGACAGGAACCCCACTGAAGTCAACAAACTCCCGTGAAGGCTGGGCCTGTATTTACACACACACCCGACATACAACAGGAATGTACTAGATGAACAGGAAATCTCTATATAATAGGCCGTAATATTTTCCATGCTGTTTCCATTCTCCTTGTTGATGATTTTTGGAAACTTTCGCCACATTAAGAAATACATGTTAGGATTTTCCATTCCTGGAAAGAGAGAGGTCCTAAAAAGCAAGCAAACAACATAAATATGCCACCAGCCACAGAAACATCAAGTGGCAAACATGCGACTGTTCTAATCTGCATCTCAACAAGGCTACTGCTGTGAGTAAGGCTTTCCAGGACTGAGCCCCCTCTGCTTACACTCTCCTTTATTCAGTCTAACTGCAAGATAGTCGTGAAAAACAGAAAAAGGCAACAGAATGCCACCTACGCATACAAATGGAAGAAGGCATGTTTCTTGTACAGGTGTCAATGTAGCTAGAATGCTATATAGCCTTAAATCCAAGAAAAATGCTGTAATCATAGACATCAATACAGAATAATTATAAAATGAATAAAAGCTATTAGAGATGCTATGGAAATTTGTCAGAAAGGGTTGTTAGAACTTAGTCACACATCAAACCCTTTTTATTCTCCAACAATTCCCTCAGGGAATTACTACTGGTGTTTTAAAAATTATGGCTGGGATTAACAAAGAGAGTTAGGTACCCAACCCAAACTCAGTCGGATTTGGGCACTTAACTCCCATCTGTGTCTTTGGAAATCTCTCCCTACATTCCTTTTTTTAAAAAGTAGTTTAACTGTAGCACATGTTAGAAGAAAGTCACAGGGGCTTGTGAAGGGACAGTGTATGAGCCATCCTGGAGAGGGGCTATGACCTTGGCTCCCCCTTGCTCCAGGAAGGAATAGCCTGTGACAGCCCTTTCCCAGGAGTCATTTACTTCTCTCTTGGTGGCTCAGCAGCTGGACAGTGCACTGAGAGGTCAGAGCCCAGGCTTCACCCCCTTCCCACCCCTTTCTTACAGTGAGGAGGAAGGAGTAATAAAGGGGCTGGGGTCTGCTTTTCCCCCACACCTGCACCCAAGCTCCAGAGAGATCATGCAAGAACATGGGGAGGGTCCCCTGAGTGGCTGTAGAAGTCTGGGCCACGATCTGGTGCTTAATAACCCAAAATTATTATTTCTACCTTTACTGGGCAGCAACATAATATTAATACTGTGACTCTTCCTTCACTGCCACATCTCTTCCCCACTTAAGAGACCCATCACAGGGTGCTACTCACAAATACTGAATAGCAACATAGCAACCAATTCCTGAACAATCCATAAACTGAAATTTGTTCACACAAACGATCACACATTTACCACTCTAATCAGAAGTAATGTGTTAGAAATCACTGCTTGTTTGCAAATAATTTGAAAACAGAAAAAGGGCTACATTTGCAGACAAATCATTCACAATGAATCATTTTTCCAGCTCTAACTACCACACCTGGTGTGACTTTCATCAGGTGACATTCTATACAACTGTACCTCCCTGACCTCCATTTACATCTTTAGCCTCATGTTTCCTACCCCCCATCCTTAATCTTCCACTTCCTACCTCCTTTTATGGTGCACTGAGTACAAACCGCTGTTATACTGAGGGAAGTGTATTCACTGTGTAAAGCCATCCTAATTCCAACCTCTGTAAAACTGCTGAAGTGTCAGTCATTTTTCATTTCAGTCATGCACAGGGGTTCTCAAACTTTTTTTTGCTGGACCCCCACGTTGAAAATATTTCAGGCTGTAATGACCCCTGTGATAGCAAATTACTGTACATATTCATAGGTGCATTCTCCTGGTATTGCCCCCCTTACTTCTGCACTGCTACTGGCAGCAGTGCTGCCTTCAGAGCTGAGCAGACAGAGACTGGAGGCTGCTGTACCCCACCCTCAGCTCCCTCTCCCCCAGCAATATTTTTTTGTGATCTTGCAACCCCCTCCCCCCACAATAGCCTTGTGACCCCCTTTTGGGTCAGGACCCTCAGTTTGAGAAACACTGATCTAGAGGAACCCCCAACATGTAAATTAGCATCAACACAAACTATGCAAACACTTACCACGTGCATAACTTTAAACTTTGGGATTGGGCGTAATGAGAATACTTATATGCATAAAGTTAAATGTTTGCAGAATTGGGGAATTAACCATTGTTAATATTTCATTTGCCATGTCTGTGAATTTAAAAATGAAAAAGTCAGACACACTTCACAGCACATCCAATTCACTAAAAGTTAATGAATCCTAAAGTTGTTACCAGCTGCTCTTTTTCCAGCATAAACAGCAACCTTTTAATATTAACATCAGCCAATTAAAAGTGTTCTTTTGACAACTGTATTCCATTAATGCCTATGTGTGTCTAAAGAGTCCATTACAGTAATGTATCCAAAAAGATAAAAAGAGCACTAAACCTCTGTAATCACAAGTAGCACAGACAAACTATTTCAATGCAATTCAACAATTCCAAATAACAACTGATGTCCTGCTAAACAGCAGAAATAGAATACAAAACTTGTTGGACTGAGATAGCCAGTTTGCAGCCCTCATGAGAAAAGATCTCTGTATTTCATTTACAATTTTGACTAGGCTGACGTTTCACTCTATTTCTCTTATCTAAAAATGAGTGACTACATATATTTTATTCATCTCTTAGAGATTTACATGGATGGCATTTTTTTTTAATTTGGGGGAGGTGAGAGAACTGTAATATGCCATATACAGTAGAACCTCAGAGTTACGAACACCTCGGGAATGGAGGCTGTCCGTAACTCTGAACTACATTAGAGTGCTTGTATGAGGTAAATTGAAAAATACTATTTTTTTTTTTAAAGTGCAAATATTTGTAATAAAAAATAATAGAAAGTGTACACTGTACACTTTGTATTGTGTTGTAATTGAAATCAGTATATTTGAAGATGTAGAAAAATATCCAAAAATATTTATAATAAATTTAAATTGGTATTCTATTAACAGTGTGATTAAAACTGCGATTAATCACACTTTTTTTAATCTCACGATTAATTTTTTTAATTGTTTGACAGCCCTAGTTATAAACTTTTGACTTTGTGGAGTGAGATTCAGAAATACAATTATATTGTGTTTAGTACATCTCAGTCAATGACATATTAGTGTAGCTGTAGAAATTTCTTGTTAAAGGTTTGTTGCAAAAATAATAGATGTACATAACACATTATGTATACATAGAGATATAGACAGAAACAAATATCTTCAATGCTGGTTACTTTTTACAGTAACACTTTTCAAAAGGATTATGATGAATAGAGAAATTTTAACCTCACCATTTTGTATGATCTATTTCAATTGGCAAAAAGCTATTGCTGCCTTTTTGCTTTAATATGTGTTTCCTTCCATTTAATTCATAGGAGTGGTATATTTTGTTTCAACAGGCAGGAAAACATTTGCTGCTAGCAGAGCAAAATATTTCATGGAAACATACTGACAATATAATGCTGTATTGAGATAAAGGGACCTCTGCTACAGATAGGTAAAAAAAAAAAAACAAAAAAAAACTTAGGCATAGTGACAGATAACTCGCTGCTATAAACTAGCATGTTTTTTTATTAATTGTGATCACCAGAAAAATAAAATAAAATAAAATGTTCACTTTTTAAAGAATAGTATGGTCCAGAGTTCATCTGCTACTCTACACTTGTGAGCCAACAGACACAAAAACTAAAGGTACATACAAACATTTATAAGGGCCAAGTGCTCCCCTCGACTTCCCCAAGTGAAGTGGAACAAACAGCAGTGAATCTGGGTGAGAAAGGGAAGAGGGAAGCACTAGTTATATTGCATACTCCACACTTTCTCCTGAGCCCACAGAATACCCTCCACCAGTGCTCCATAGATAGGGAGGGGCCACTCTTTCTACAATTATCCTCTTAATTAACTCTGTGAGAATTCCAGAAGTAGGTCAGTACTGACCAGGGGTGAAAGTAACTTACAGGACTTCCCGGTACTACCGGAGTACTGAGGGGGCGTGGCCTCATCTGGAAGAGGCGGGGCCTCAACCGGAAGAGGCGGGGCCTCTCACGATTTAAAGGCCTTGGGGCACCGGCTGTGGCTGGGAGCACCAGGGCCTTTAAATCAACCTGGGGCTCCCAGCTGCAGAGGTGTCTGGGAGCCCCCGGGGCTCAGGGGCAAATTAAAGGGCCCTGGGCTCCGGCCGCCATGGAGTTCCAGGCCCTTTAAATCCCCACCGCAGCTCCGGCGGTGGAATCCCCACCACGGAAGCCGGTGTAGTCCAGCACGGCATACTGGCTCTTGCCAGTACGCTGTACCGGACCGGCTTACTTTCACCTCTGGTGCTGACTACCAGTTAATATCCCCTCCACCTCTTGGTGGCCCCCTGCCCTCCAAGGAAGTAGATCGGGAGGGCAGGGAGTGGCAGCCAAAGATACTTTGGGACAACTATTCTTCCAGTCACTCCTCCCCAAAACGTCAGTCTATATTCTGAAGAATGAAGTTTGCAACATTTCATGAGTACATATGAACCATCATACCTAGTATCAGGGGGTAGCCGTGTTAGTCTGTATCTACAAAAACAACAAGGAGTCTGGTGGCACCTTAAAGACTAACAGATTTATTTGTAACACCTACAAGATCTTTATCATGCATTCGTAAAACTACAATACCCACCTGGGGAAGTGAGGAAACAGATTGACAGAGCAAGACGGGTACCCAGAAATCACTTACTGCAGGACAGGCCCAACAAGGACAATAACAGAACACCACTGGCCATCACATACAGCCCCCAGCTAAAACCTCTCCAGCGCATTATCCACGATCTACAACCTATCCTGGAAAATGATCCCTCACTCTCACAGACCTTGGGAGGCAGGCCAGTCCTCGCTTACAGACAACCCCCCAACCTGAAGCAAATACTCACCAGCAACTACACACCACACCACAGAAACACCAACCCAGGAACCTATCCCTGTAGCAAACCTCGTTGCCTACTCTGTCCCCATATCTACTCTGGCAACAGCATCAGAGGACCCAACCACATCAGCCACACCATCAGGGGCTCATTCACCTGCACATCCTCTAATGTCAGATATGCCATCATGTGCCAGCAATGCCCCTCTGCCATGTACATTGGCCAAACGGGACAGTCCCTCCGCAAAAGAATAAATGGACACAAATCGGACATCAGGAATGGTAACATACATAAGCCAGTAAGTGAACACTTCAATCTCCCTGGTCATTCTATTACAGATTTAAAAGTCACTATCATTGAACAAAAAAACTTCAGAAACAGACTTCAAAGAGAAACAGCAGAACTAAAATTCATTTGCAAATTCAACACCATTAATCTGGGCTTGAATAGGGACTGGGAGTGGCTGGCTCACTACAGAAGCAGCTTTTCCTCTCCTGGAATTGACACCTCCTCATCTATTATTGGGAGTGGACTACATCCACCCTGATTGAATTGGCCCTGTCAACACTGGTTCTCCACTTGTGAAGTAACTCCCTGCTCTCCATGTGTCTGTATATAATGCCTGCATCTGTAACTTTCACTCTATGCATCCGAAGAAGTGAGGTTTTTACTCACGAAAGCTTATGCCCAAATAAATCTGTTAGTCTTTAAGGTGCCACCAGACTCCTTGTTGTCATCATACCTAGGTGTCTAGCCAATAGAATACTGGGACCTTAAAGTCTGATGTTCTTTGCTTGGGTGTTCCTGACTTAGACCAAAGTTTTCAAAATTGTTCTCTAATTTTGGGTGCTACAGTTTCTGGGTCCCCAAGTTGAATTGGCTTGGGTCTGATTTTCAGGAATGGTGGAGCACCCACAACCTCTGACACGTGTGGCTCAGACTCCCTCTCCCAGCGCAGCGGCTGCTCCACTTCTCCCACCTCCCAGACTTGCGGCGCCAATCAGCTGTTTGGCGCCGCAAGCCTGGGAGGGGAGGAGAATTAGAGTGGTGCCCCTACCTGTGTGTGTGTGCTGGAGAAGGCTTGAGGGTCTGGCACAGTGGAACAGGGTAAGACAACCCTGGTGGAATGGGCGGAACCAGTGAGACCACAGCACACCAGGTGGCATCCCAGATGGGGGGTTCAACCCGTCACAGGGAGGGACAGATCATAGCCCCACAGAGTGTCTTCTGTCATTATGCAGTCAGGTAGTGCTTTGGGGCAGGGACCATTTGTATCACTTCCTGTTTGTATACTTCCCAGCAAAATGAAGAGCCGATCCTGATTAAGCCATTTGGACGCTACCACATTTTAAATAAATAATGATGATGATTCCTTCATCATTTGAGTAACGTAAACTTCCTGCAGCTCTTTTTGTCTTCTAACACACAGCCAAAAGTAAGAATTATGGACTATAATCATGCAGCTGTCTTTCATAGACAAACACAGACTAACGTGATCAATAACAACTTACTCCCTAGTCTTTTTCAGTCTTCAGATTATTGCTGTTTCTCAGATTACTTTACCACGGGACGTGCCAGCTATTGCACTTTCAGAGCTTTTCAAGATCAACAGGAATGTTCCAATTCTAAATTACAGTTTTAGGCTATTCCCACTACACAGTGGGTTCTACGTCCACATGATCATTTTGTAAGAAACCTGATGTATCTGTACATCGTTATCCAAGCATCATGATAGGAATGGGGAGCATTAAAGGTCATCCATCCATAAATACACTGTAATCTTGTAATTGTATATAACCTGCAAGGATGTCATGGCCAATGATGTTCTACACTTATAGAATTTACTTCCCTAGTGGCTACAGGGAGGCCGCAGCAAGCAGTTCATGTGTTAATCCCTTCTTTGTTGATGCCTGAAACCAGACCTTTTCCCCAAGCTACCAGTAACTTTATGAATGATTGAAATGAAAGCAAGTTCTTGCAAAAAGGCAGAAACATCACTCATAAAGGAACTGGTTACTCTGCATAGCTGAAACAACAACAAGAAGAAGAAAAACCCAAGCCCTCAGCATCTCTATAGGGCCTGATCCCAGATCACTGAAGTCACTGGCACAATTCTTCATGAACCTAATAAAGCAAAATCAGCCATATAATAAAATGCAAAACCCCAAAGATGTACACAGTCTACACTTCCATAAAGCAATGAAACACTGGACCTCATCACTTGGGGTCAGATCATTCATTCTTTGCAAACCCAAAATGACCTTGCAAAGTTTTCCCCCAACCCCTCCTGTTGTATTTCCATGCCTTTTGTTCTTTTAACCTCAAACCCTGCTAAAAATATCATAGGTGTTTATAGAGAACTTATCACTGTAGTATCTGCCCTCTGTCCATGAGGAAACTGCAGCTCTAAAATAGACAAATAATACAAAACAAGGTGCACAACCTTCTGTTCTATTTGTATAGAAAATGACTAAACTGGTAATGGGGTAACATTGGCATAATGACTTTTTAACTACAATAATGAAAATTATCCCTTGACGATCACGGAGTTAGAATAATAAACATTTATTGCACCATTACATGAGTCTTATCTTAATTTGGGTTTTTTGGTGTTATAGTGACTTCATTAAATCCCACTTTAATATCTAACGTATGGTCAGAAGAACATAAAAGGAAATATTGTTAGCTCACATACTTAGTGGTTTATTGAAAGCACATAATTGAAAACAAACTTTGAGCACTGCCTTCTTTAAACATAACTATAAAATGCCAGCAATAACAACAACTTGATAATTTAATTGCTCTTATCTGCTATAAAGACAATGGTAAAGAAAACCATATTCAAGTTCCTTACTTCTACATTTCATCATAATTATAATTAAGGCTGAGTGTCTGTCACGGAGGTCAAGGAAGTCATGGATTCCGTGACTTTCTGTGATCTCTGACTTCTGCAGCAGCTGGTGCTGGCTCAGGGACTGCCTGAGCCGGGCAGCCCCTAGGCCAGCAACAGTTTGGGTGTGTGGGAGGGGGCTCAGGGCTGGGGCACGGGGTTGGGGTACAGGGCGGCACTTACCTGAGGGGGGCTCCCCAGCTCATCCCTGCAGCTCCTAGTCAGAGTGGCCACGGGGTTCCGCGCGCTGCCCGCGCGTGCCACCCCTGCAGCGCCCATTGGTTGCAGTTCCTCACCAATGGGAGCTGCAGATCCGGCACCTGTGGCGGGAGCACTGTGCAGAGCTCCCCTGGCCGCCCCACCCCTATGAGCTGCAGGGACACGCCGGTCGGAGCCAGGAAGGGAGCCTGCCAGCCCTGCCAACTCTCCCCCCTCCCCAGCACCAGCAGGGGTCCCAGGTCGGGAGCCGCCGCCCATCTCCCCCCCAGCACTAGCAGGGGTTTCGGGCCACACACCACCCCCAGCACCCACAGTGCCCTGGCCCAAGTTTTAGTTAGAGGTATATAGTAAAATTCATGGACAGGCCAAGGCCGTCAATTTTTTTTTTACTGCCCGTGACCTGTCCATGACTCTTATTAAAAATACCCGTGACTAAAACGTAGCCTTAATTATAACAAAACTCATTTACAATTGAAGTGTAGGTGATGTGCAATATTAGTAGTAAATTAAATGCACAGTATATTAAGAAACATATGTACTGAATTTAGGTATTTGCCTTCAAAATTGAAAAATAGAATTTTAGGTTCCAATCCTGCAATTTGCATTGGACAGGCAGACAACTGGTCCTGCCAGAGACCCGATAACCAAGGTGGATTCCACAAAGGCACAACTGTAAATTGCAGGATCAGGGTCTTAGCTACATTGACAATGAACTGAGGTACATAGGAAATAATTCATAGTTATCTCCATCTAGGTCTTTTTAGAACACTTATCACCATGATACCAAGCACCTAATGGAAAACAATTTACAACAAATTATTCACTGCTGGTAAAAGTACCTATGCAATTTAAGAGTCAAAGCCCCATTTTCAAAAGTGGCTTAGGCACACGGGAGTCTAACTCTCATTGAAAGCCTTTGGAAATTAGGCTTCTAAATTACTTTTGAAAATAGGACTTTGGCTCCTGTCTTAAGTGTTTTTGAAAGTTTGACCCTAAACTTCAACCTCAAGTTTTGAGAAGGATTAAAAATGGAATTTTGCAAAAGAAAAAGTCCTATAATACTCCCTCTAATTTACAAATTAATTTTTGTTTCAGCCATCTTTGCTTTCCATTTTCTGTGACCTCTCAGAAAGTTTCTCTCATTTTCCCAAAAGATGATTTTGTTTCTACTAATGTGACCAAATGGCAGCACCAATAACCACCAAAAAAATCAAATGGAAATAATTTCACAGAGAGTGATGATCAGAACAGATTAGAAATAATCCAATGAATGATAATGAAAAAAAATCAACTGGTGCAAAATGACTGCTGGCATTTAATTTTTTTACTTAGGGTTCTCTATTTTTTCCTATAGTCCTGTTTTTTTCCAGAAGAAGAATCACAGGTTTACTAGGGAAACAGTTTTAAATAACATTTATCAAACTTAAACTCATCTAACACCAACGAGTAGAAAAGTTTATCAGAACAAGCAGCTGAAAGGCCCACAAACCTTGTTATTTTTATTCAGTTTCCATGTTTCCTGTCACACCTGAAAGCTTAAATCATAGAATCATAGAATCATAGAATATCAGAGTTGGAAGGGACCTCAAGAGGTCATCTAGTCCAACCCCCTGCTCAAAGCAGGACCAATTCCCAGCTAAATCATCCCAGCCAGGGCTTTGTCAAGCCGGGCCTTAAAAACCTCCAAGGAAGGAGACTCCACCACCTCCCTAGGTAACGCATTCCAGTGTTTCACCACCCTCCTAGTGAAATAGTTTTTCCTGATATCCAACCTGGACCTCCCCCACTGCAACTTGAGACCATTGCTCCTTGTTCTGTCATCTGCCACCACTGAGAACAGCCGAGCTCCATCCTCTTTGGAACCCCCCTTCAGGTAGTTGAAGGCTGCTATCAAATCCCCCCTCATTCTTCTCTTCTGGAGACTAAACAATCCCAGTTCTCTCAGCCTCTCCTCATAAGTCATGTGCTCCAGACCCCTAATCGATTGAATGCTTTTGGTAAAAATATTCAATCTTCATACCTTTAGATCTCTGCAACTGGAGTTAGCAGCATGCTTAAATTTTGAAATATTTAAACTATTAAAAGATAAGTTACATACTGCAATGTTCTTTTGTCTTTTAAAAATATATTTTGAGGACATTGTCTCACAATCTGATATTAATACATTTTGGCAGTTTCAAGCTGACGTGTCCCCAGAATTCAGAATCTAAAGTTATGTGTTCTGGGGACAGTGGGTTGAAAAAATAAAATAATATGATTTGGTTTTAAAGCACTTTAGATACAAAACCAAGAACTAAAAGTCTCCTTCGAAAAATACCTCCAAAAAGCTCTACTGCAATCTGGAAAAAGAGATTTGATTAAAGGGGCACCAGCAAATGGGGACATAAATAAATAAATCACACTTCTGTCTGAAAGAGGTTTTCTTTTAAACTACTTTTTCTACAAATAATATTTAAGATTATGAGAGAGAAATTAGAGAAAAAAATTATTTTATTCCATGTGTTTATTTTGTGCATTTGACCACATTGATGTACAGTTATTTTCATTATTTTACCTGTGTATTCATTTACGCTCTGACCAGGTACATATACTGAACATTACTGATGCAAGTTGTCCCACTGAGATCAATGGGAATACTCATGATAGTAAAGTTAAATGTGCACACAAGTGTTTGTGGGATCGGGCACTTAAAGTCCCATTCAACTGACAAGTGGATCCCTATGCAAGCTTGGGGCCAGAATCAGTTTTCCACTCCTGTTTGTTTTTTGTTTTCCTTCCCACAGCCATAGGCATGGGAACTAAGGGTTTGGGATGGGGGTGAGATTTTACATAGGGTCCCAGCTGCCAGCCCCAGCTTCGGCCCCCTTGCCCCTGTCTGCATCTCCCCACTCCTGGAGACATGGCCCTGCTCCAGGTCCCAGTTCTGAAGAGTGGCGCAGTAAAAAGTTTGGGGACCGCTGCTTTACAGTTTCGCTGGCTTTCAGCACCCCACTATAAAAAGTGTTCCAGGACTGCTGCCCACAGCACAAGAGGAAATATATATATATAATTTTTAATACAGGAAAATGGTACTATAAACTGTTAAAATTAGCAGGGGGAAATTAGGGGCAGATGCTTTATATCTAATTACTTTTAACTCATTTTCACAGACTGACTAGACTGCAAGTTGACGGTGTCCCTTTAATTTTTGCTCATGTTGTTATAGGTGAAGAAAAAGAACATCAGTTCATAATCCTGATAATTTTACTAGTTTCATGATTTGTAACAACACTAAAGCAATTGCAGATTCTAAAATTCAAAACCTTTTAGATCCCCAGCATGAAATCCTGACCCCATTGAACTCAATGGTAAAACTCCCAATAATTTCAGTGGGGTGAGTATTTCATCCCAACTATTCAAAAATTCACACCTTGTGATCCCACACACAGGCAAGGGAAATATAAGGCCAGACCATCCCTTCCTGTAGAAAAGTCCAGTGCAGGTGTAAAATAGAGGACAACTGTGAGATTTCTTTGCAAACTTTCCAGCAGTGGGGGCTGGGACAGGATTTCTCCCCATTTTCCTGCAGAATAAACTGGGGCCCAGAGATCCACTGCTATCCAGGTTGTCCTGCCCTTAGCCCATGCCCTATGAAGGGAAGTTTCATGCATGGAGGGGACCAGCTCAAAGACTAATTTTCCTCTGCCTTTCAAGAAGATTCCCCGCTGGTTGCCATAGGAAAAGATGTACATTAATAACAGTCATCCACACAACCTCACCGCTGCTAGGCTTCCTCTCTGTGCAGCTATCCCAGACTTTGTTGTGGGCTTTCAGAGGCATCTAGGGCCAGGAGAAACAGTGCCACAGCACAGGAAAATCCACACACAGAGGAATCCCTCTTTCTGGACTGTCTGGCCAGAGTCTCAGGGCAGCTCTACACTACGGAGGGGATCGACGCTCTGAGATCGATCCACCGGCAGTCAATTTAGCAGGTCTAGTAAAGACCCGCCAAATCGACAGCAGGTCGCTCTCCAGTCGACCCCTGTACTCTACCCCCAACGAGAAGAGTAAGGTAAGTCGCCAGGAGATTTTCTCCCGTCGACCCCCTGTGGTGTAGACCCTGCGGTAACTCGACCTAAGGTACATAGACTCCACCTACATTATTCACGTTGCTGGAGTTGCATAGCATAGGTCGACTTATCGCAGTAGTGTAGACGTAGCCTCAGTATGGCTTCTGCAGCTATCCATGCTGTTGAAGGTGACTATGTTTTTAAATGAAGTGGGTCTCTCATTTTCAAATTTCACTACATCTATAATTCTATTTCCTGTTTTTCCAGAGATTTTTTAACAACAACTTTGGACTTTTGTTTGCCAAATAAAAACATGCATTTTGAAAAGTCAATTACAGATCAAATAAAAGAATGCTGTTTTATCCAAATGTCAAAGTCCCAAGTTAATGTAATTGTATAGTACAGGGGTGGCCAAACCCTGGCTCGCGAGCTGCATGCGGCTTTTACAGTTAAAGTGCGGCTCACAGAGCCTCCTCCACCCCTCCCCATTCTCCACCTACCAGACTGGAGTGGGGGGAGCTCGGGACCTCTGCCTTGCAGCGGGGTAGTGGGGTAGGGGCTTCAGTCCCATGGGGTGCACCTGGCCAGGCTCGGGGCTTTAGCGGGAGTGGGGCTGAAGCCCTGAGCCCTGACAGGCACCCCGGCTCTCAAAATTCATATGTGACTCGGAGGGTCAGTAAGTTTGGCTAGCCCTGGTACAGTATGTCTCATCTCATTTGTTTAAGACCTATCACATCTGATCAACTTAATTTTTTATTTACACCCACACTTATCCACAGTGCCTTCACAGCAAACCTCAGATGTAGCCCATGTCAGTAGGTGAAAACATGATTGCACAGCAGCAACAGCATTTTGTATGCCCCATAAGAGTCCATATACATCTCAAACTCCCACAGACTCTGACAGAACTTTTGCCTGCATCAGGATTGCTTGCCTGGGCTGATAGGTAGGTTAATGACCACCCAACAGACACATTCTTCAGTTAACTACAGATAACAACATTGAATATTTCACTCCAAGGCTGTTCATCTCTCCATTTCACTTGTTAAAGAAAACTGGAGAAAGTGGAGAGGTGAGAGTTTCCTAAATGGAATCACAAGCTCTGAAGACCTCTGCCCTCTTAAATACCTCTATGTAGCAATCTTTTCCCACACACAGAAAACTTTTCAAAAACAGTATCAAACTGACTTTGATGCCTGCCAAAATTACTTAAGAATGCTAACTGACAAAAACGCCTCTTTCAAATATCCCCAGGGGGGTGCAGCTGTGATAGGGATAACCAGTTTTGAATATTACAGAGGCGTTTCAGTGCTCACATTCTCACAAAAATGTAATAACAATGCATTACTCATCATAGCTGTATTACATGAGACCTCATAAAACAGCAGTTTAACTGTGCTCTAAGCATTCATGTCTTCATTTCCATATTTTTATATACATTTCACCCACTGAAATCTGCATAAATGGATGAAGACATTATTAGGATGAGAAAGGAATGCTATCATCTTCTACTTCTATCCCATATGCTCTCCAAATCTAGCCCATTTTAATCACCTTTCCAGCCTTCTTGCTTTTTGTCCAATTCTTTATCTCCTGCTGTTAGATAAGAAGCTACTGCTTTCTGTCAGCTGGTTCAGGCTGATTATGACCATGTAAATCACATATATGCCTTATTTCAAACTTACAAGCCAATTGCCTGTTTCTCTGTAAGCTTTCAAAGAATGTGGAAATAACAGTTATGAGCTAATTTTACCACAATAGTTCCCTTCTAGCATTTTGCATGAAATATGAACCCATTGCCAGATGACACACACTAATAACTCCAGTGACTGGAGTTAACACCACTTTCCTTTACCCTGCAGCAAACAAAGACCCTGATCCTGCAAACATGACAGAGCATAGTGCTCTCTACCATGAGGCCCACTTATCTTAGTGACGCTACTAACAGTAGCAAGTGTTGCCAGGATTGTGCCATATTTAGATATCTGAATGATTTGTGTTAAGAAAAGATATCATTACACACACTTAGTACTTACATATCCTACTTCACATAAAAGAATACAAATATTTGTGTTAGGCTGCAGGGAAAATGTTGCTCATGATGGGCCTTTGAAGTCAACGGGAGTTGTGCAGGATCAGGCCCATGATAAAGACAGCATAGTGGAATTTGGGGAGGAGATTAGTCATTGCATTATTAATACACTGTATGTACCATAATTACAAACTGTAATTCCATAATAAACAAGAAACTGAGGAGAAAATGCAGTTCTTTTGTATGGGGATTGTCTCACAAGTTATTTAAAATACTGTATTGTAAAACAAAACAGTAACAATTTAGGACTTGCATTCATATGTCAATTCACTGTATAATTTAAAGCCACTGTACCTACTAACACAATAAATAAATTACTGTGACTACATACTAGATTAGGTAAGCCTCAAAGACAAAAAAGAAATTTTTCAATGCTTATTTTGGTGACACTATGTGCCAACAAACATCCTCAGTTACACCAAAGCAACACCACTGAAATTAACTGTGTTAGACAGCTGTAACTGACTGTTTTTTCAGGAGTCATTTTCTAAGGATGTAAACAAAAGGCAAAAATTTTGGTTGCTGATGCAAATGGGTGACGCTCCACCAACTTCAATGGAGTTTTGCCCATGTTACACTAGTAGAAACTTTGACCCAAAATCTAAAGGAGATTTACCAGCCAACTTTCCCAACATTCAAAAGGAAATAATCAAATCTGTTTTACCTTGGTGTTAAAAAAAAAAAAAGGGGAAACCCCCAACTCTTATGTACAGTGCACCCGCTAATTTTACTTTTTACTGTTCTTATGTATAACAAATCATAGAAGTAAGTCTAAACATTAAATGTAAGTCAATCAATGAGAGCTGTGCATTCTTAGCATCTTTAAAAATCAGGTCACTTATTAACTCTATGCATCCACATCTGAAAATTTTAGCCTAAATAGCTAACTATGCCCAAGGAATATATTTTGCCCTCAACCTCTATATGTTTTTCTCCGTGATTCAAAATATCACTGGCTAAATACATCTCAACATACTATTCACTTCAGTCCACAGCTCATAGCTTTGATACATTTTTGTGGCTCCTCTCCAGAAATTTCACAAATAAGCCACTGCCCCAGGAAATTAAAAGTTCTTGCTGCCTGTACCAGTATGTTGGTCTAATAAACAAAGTTCTCATACATTATTATCCCCTGCCAAGTTTTCTTACCTGAGACTGACACTTTCATGAGAGCCTCCAGGGGTCTGTTGTTGTCCAGATCTCGACTGAGTTTGAGTTCCCCAGTGGCAGAGTCCAAGAGTAGCAAGTTCAACTCGTTGCCCTGAACAAAGGTGTAGGCCAGTCTGTCGGACACGTCAGGGTCATAGGCTGGGATCTTGCCAATCACCCCAGAGGGGAAGCTGTTAGACTTGTTGGTCACATAGTTGTTGAAGAGGATCTGGAAGTCCTGCAGCACAGGTGGGTTGTCATTCTGATCCAACAGGCGAATGTGCACGGTGGCTCGGCTGACAAGAGGGGCTGAGGTGGCCTGCACCACAATCACATATTCCGTTCGGCTCTCATAATCCAGATCCATCAGGGCTGTGAGGTCACCATTGAGCAGGTCAAGCTGGAAAACCTCAGGGATGTTACCCTCCACAATCTGGTACATGATTTGTGCATTGGTCCCTTCGTCTGGGTCGGCCGCACTGATCCGTGCCACGATGGAGCCCACTGGGCTGTTCTCCTCCACAAAGATGTCAAACTCATCCTGTTCAAAGACAGGCGGGTTATCATTGATGTCCAGCACAGTGACCTGGATATCTACAGAGGCTTTGAGAGGTGGGCTGCCTCTATCCATGGCAAAGGCCCGCAGGCTGTAGACAGCCACGTTCTCACGATCCAGCTTGCGCAGCGTACGTATCACTCCAGAAGTGGGCTCAATGTAAAAGTCTCCATCACCATCATCACCACCCTGGAAGGTGTAAAGGAGGCGGCCATTGAGGCCTGAGTCACGGTCGTTGGCAGACAGCTGAAGGACGCTGGTGGAGAGAGGCACATCCTCAAAGACCGAGCCCTGGTAACGGTCACGCAGGAAGCGGGGGGCATTGTCGTTGGCATCCAGGATGAGGATCTCCACGTAGGTGGTGTCAGATTTCTGAGGGATCCCATTGTCACGAGCTGTAATGGCCAATGTGTAAGAAGCTTGGTCCTCGTAGTCTAGTTCCATCAGGGTTGTGATAGTGCCCGTGTCCAGGTCAATGCGGAATTGAGGAATGTTATCCTCCAAAATGTACGTGATCCTGGCATTTTCCCCTGTGTCTTCATCGGTGGCACTGATGGTCACAATAGAGGTGCCAATGGGCTTGTCCTCACTGACGCTCACTGTGTAATGGGAGCTCTGGAAGACCGGGCGGTGTGTGTTGGCATCGGTGACATTGATGAAGACCTGGACAGTATCAAAGAGTGTGCCATCTGACGCAGTAACTGTCAGCACGTACTGCCTCTCCTGCTTGTAATCCAGGGGCAAGGCCAGGGTGATCAGCCCACCCCCACTCTGGCTGGTGATGGCAAAGCGGTTCCTAGTGTTGCCACTGGTGATCTGGTAGGTCACTACACTGTTAATGTCCCTGTCCACTGCTATCAGAGTCAAGACACTGCTGCCCACTGCCGCATCCTCATTCAGCCTGAGCTGATAGACCTTCTCAGTGAAAGTCGGGTTGTTATCATTGACATCCAGGACCGTGATGGACACACTAGCTGAAGAAGTCATGACAGGCACTCCATGGTCCCTAGCCTCTACCCCAAAGTGATAGTTCTCCACAGTCTCTCGGTCCAGCTCAGCCGACACTGTAATCCATCCAGTGCTGTTATTGATCTGGAATGGAAACCCAGTCTCCCCACCTGGGGACACCACACCAGGAGATGGGGACAAGTCTATAAGTTCGTACTCCAGACGGGCATTGTCTCCAGAATCAGCATCCACTGCCTGAACGTGCAGCACAGAGTAGCCCAATGGCACGTTCTCCAGCACTGTGGCCTGGAAGGGGGTGCTGACAAAAATAGGGGCATTGTCATTCACATCCACCACTTGCACTGATACCATCCCACTAGAGTTAATCAGAGGGGGCCTGCCCCCATCCTGGGCTTTGATTCTCAGTGTGTACTCACGGATGGTCTCATAGTCCAAAGGATTGATCAGGTCGATGGCACCAGAGAAAGAGTGGATATAGAACTGGCCTTTGAGGTTGCCACTCACAATGCTGTAGTGCACCTGGGCATTGCTGCCCCTGTCCCGGTCAGTCGCTTGCACCTGCAGCACTTGGCTGTTCACCGGGGCATCCTCTGGCACCTGAACCAAGTAGCGCTTCTCACTGAACTGTGGGTAGTTGTCATTCTCATCCTCCACAGTGATGTGTACTGTAGCTGTGGCACTACGGGGACCTGGTTCCTTTCCTTGGTCATTGGCTTCTACTACCAAGTGGTACTCAGAGACCTCCTCACGATCCACAGGGGCTCGGGTCCTCACTACTCCAGAGCGAGGGTCGATCTCAAAGACACCATCCCCAGCACCTGGCTCCAGCAGGCGATAAAGCATGTTGGCGTTGGCCGGGGCATCCCCATCCGTGGCACGGATAGTCAACACCTCATAACCCACCTCCAGGTTCTCCCGGATGGTCTCCCGGTACACAGGCTGCTCGAACACTGGCCCATGGTCATTGGTGTCACTCACAGTCACAGTCAAGTAGGTGGTGGCTGAGCGGCGGCGGGGGGAACCCTGGTCAGTTGCAGTCACCTTCAGCACGTGGGTGTCCTTGGTCTCCCGGTCCAGGCTGCGCGTGGTGACCACGCTGCCCGTCTCTGGGTCGATGGAGAAGTAGTCATTGGAACGCTCGTCGAAGAGCGCCTCCATGGAGTACACCAGCCGGCCGGCCTCCCCCTCGTCCGGGTCCTGGGCCCGCAGGGCGATCACCCGGGTACCCGCAGGCTCGTTCTCGGGGATGGAGACCTGGTAGCTGGGCAGCTGGAATTGCGGAGGGCTGTTCGCACTTCTCCTCCTCCGAGCCCCCTGGAGAGAAGGATCCCAGCCGCTCCGGGCCCGCTCCTCTGTCCACAATCCCTGGGGCCCCAGCTGCAGGGTAGGCGCTTCCCCCTGCCCTGCACCCACCGCTCCTCTCTGCTCTCCCCTCGCACCCACGGGCTCCCGTTCCCCCCAAGTCCCATCCTCCTCCTCACCCTCTGCCCCGGCGGACGGGGCGCGCTCCAGCCCCAGCTGAAGGAGGATCTCCCCCCCTATCCTCCTCAAGGCACAGACCAGCTGCAGAGGGGACTCCCCGGCGGGCTCCAGGCAGCACCGAGCCCTCCCCCCTGCCTCCTGCTCGCCGCAGCCCCGGGGGAGGTGGTCCGGGCACCTGCAGGCAGGGAAGCTGGTCAGGGCCGTGAGGGCAGAGCGCAGGTCCCCGGCGGGCCCTGGGGGCAGGTGCCGGCTGGCTGCGGGGAAGCAGAGCGGGGCTGGGAGCTGCCCCGGGGAGAGCCGGGCGGCGAGCCGGGGCCGCGCCTGGCCCCTGCTGCCTGCCCCCCGGTGCCGGCGGGGGCAGCCCGGGCTGTGCACGTAGACGGCCAGGCGGAGCAAGAGCAGCGCCCCGGAGCGCTGGGCGGCGATGCGCACGTGGAGAGGCAGCGGGTTGCGCTCCAGCCGCCCGCAGCCCGAGGGGCTCGCCGGGCAGCCCCCGCCGGCCGCCCCGCTGCGCCTCAGCTGCCCCGCGGCCGTCACCTCCACCGCCTCCCGCACGCGGCGGGCCGTCAGCGCCTCGTCCAAGCTGTACAGCCAGCCGGGCCCCAGGGAGACATCCAGCAGCAGGTCCCCGGCGCGCCCGGCGCCACAGGAGAGGTGCAGCTCCCAGCCCCCCACGGGCACCAGCCGGATGAGCAGAGCCAGCCACGAGAGCCAGGCGGCGGCGGGCACCGGCAGCATCTCCGAGTCTTAGGCGGCAGCAGCGATCCCAGCCAAAGGGCTCCTGCAAAATCCATCCACCCCCCTGGGCGGCTCATCCGCCCTCAGCCATGAGCAGCGGGGCCGGGGGACCCTGGCCTTGTCCTCCTCTGCCAGGCGGGGCCGCTCCCTCAGAACCCCGCGGCAGGGAACATCGCTCGGGACCCGACTGGAGAATTGCAACTTTTCCACCTTAAAGTTTAAAGTGAGTTCAAAATGGCTCCTCTCCTCCTCCCACTGCTGCTCCCGGCAGGGTGATTAGCATAAACCTGCTGCTCTAAAAACAATCGCACGCCTGCTGCCTGGCAGCCTCTCCCCGCCCGCAGCTCCCGGGGACCCGCTCCCCGCCAGCGGGACCCGCCTCGGCAGCGCACGCTGCCCTCCAGAAACTGAATCGAGCAGGGGCCGGTGTAAATCCTCGCGGCGGCGACTCTGGGATCAGCGCTCGCCTCCCTCTCCAACAGGCACGATCCCTTGCAAACGCATCCCCTTCAGCCCGCTCCTTCTCCCGAGCGGGGCTTCCCCTTTCCAGCTACTCCTCTGGCTCTTGCGGCCGGGGCGCCTCCGCACGGGCAGCGGGTGTCCGTCCTGGGCAGCGGCTCCGAGAAGCTTTGGTGGCGTTAATAAAAGGCTATCGATCTGGGGTGGCCGCGGAGTGACATCCGGCAGTGTCGCCAGGCGAAGTTTGCTTGTGTCCGGCAGCAGCAGCGTGTGCGTTTAAAATCCCGGGGAAGTTGTCCAGAGATCAGCTCGCAGCGATTTCCTGCTGTTGCTTCTCTCTGCCTTTCTCACTCCCTTTCCCCCCATGTATTGTTCCCGGAGAGCGACTGAAAGGTGCAGGGTGTTACTATCTCTATGGAGACCACAGGTCTCTAAAGCTGGCTCGGGGGAGAGAAGGCTGCAACCAGTGCCCGGGGCGGAGTTTCCTCCCTTTGCATTCAGTGCAGCTGCAACCTGAAGGGCGGAGGCGTGGCCGGAGCGGGTGCAAAAGATATAATGAGCCTGGGAGAGAGTAGCCGGTGGGGCTGGATGACTCGCTGACTCTTCTGCTGCTTGCGGGGGTGCAGAGCTCTCTGCTGGCCCCGGGGCACAAGTACAGAGATCAGAGAGAGAGCCGGGCTGTTGGCATGCCCCCTGTGCAGAACGCTGACCTGCAGAAGAGACCTACTGACATTGGCTGTGCACGTGCTGGCTCCTAGTCTCCAGAAGCCAGGCGCAGCTCCCTCAGAGCATGGAGCTATGAGGGCAACCGCAGCCTCACCTGCCTTCCAGCTGAACTCCAGTTGCCATCACATGCACTACAACTGCTTCCATGCAGCATGCCCATAAGCAACATACCTTGCTTTGGTGTTTTTTGTTTGCAGGAAGCTGGGTGCTTTTTCGTGCAGACCCCAATCTGAGAACACAAGCAAAAGAGTGAGAAGGCCTGTTCTCAGAGCTGTGCAGCTTGGAGTTTGCTCCCCATTCCTGTCAATCGTAAGGGCATTAGTGTGCCTGCATTGACCCGTTCCCCCTATCTATGGCATCTGTGAATACTAAAACATTTACTTTTTGTGTGCTGTGGCCTGTGGGGGGGAATGTTACTTCCAAATCAGTGTTCCCTTCTCCTTCATCTTTTTGTTTGGGAGACCTTCCCCACCTAGCCTATTGTGCAGGAGACAGCTGTAATGATGGGGGTTGTCCATCACTGTCCATCTAACAGTTGTGACCACACTGCCCTTCATATGGGCTGGGCTGGGCTGCACTGGGACATCTTGCTACACCCTGTAGGGGTTGTAGGTAGTGATGGACAAAACAATCCCTTTGCTGCTGGAGTGACTGGAGCTAAACTTCTCCTAGTGCTCCCCCTAACAGCTAGAAAAACTCCATTCTACAGGATATGGGTTGGGTGATCAGTAAATGGTATGCATGGGTGGTGGGTATCAAAGGGCAGGGCAGGCTAAGCCTCCCCTACCCCAGGTCATGGCTCTACCCATGTTCTACCCTGAGGCCCTGCCTCTCCTCCCCTGAAGCCTGCAGGGGCTCAGCTCCAGCCAGCAGCCTGGGGCTCAGGCCTGCCAGCGG